>NC_141700.1:468587499-469881852 GCF_964263255.1 Lissotriton vulgaris | reverse complement strand
ACAAACTAGAAACTATGTTCTAGAATGTAAAATCTGCCAGAAAATGAAAGTTTCAACAGTGAAGCGACCTGCACAGATGCCCCTTCTGATTTCAGATAAACCACTAGCATGTATTTACCTGGACCACTGTGGTCCCTTACAAAGGGATGGTAACTATAAATATATCATGGTCGCAGTGGATTCTTGCACAAGATTTATTTGAATGTGGCCCCAGTGCTCGGCTGACGCCAGAACTGATATAAAGGATTTGCGAGTCTTTATCGGCACATACGCAATCGGCACGCTATATTCTGACCAGGGTCCTGCGTTTAGCTCTCGAGCTTACAAAGAGGCCATGGCTAGCTTGGGCGTTGCATTGCGGTATTCTAGTCCCTTCCATCCTGAGGATAATGCGGTAGTGGAAAGAAAAAAACGTGACATAAAGCAATCCATAACAGCTAAGGTATTAGGTTTGGGTGATAGGTGGGTCAAACATCTAATAAGTGTCCAACGTAGTCTTAACAATCTGCCAAGGAATTCTCTGGGTGAAATCACTCTATATGAATTACTGTTTGGTACTAGAATGGTAATCGAAGACCTCGATTGTCAGACTTCAGTGGTGGAACAAAAACCCTTTGATGTCAAAGATTGTTTGGCTGTTTTACAGGACTTAAATGAAGCAAGAAGAAGTCTGAGTAACACAATACAGAAGCCAAAAACCACTGAAGAAAAACCACCTGTCCCAGCAAGACCTGTCTGGATTCCAAAGATTGGGGATCTAGTCAGGGAAAAGATTGCGGGAAAGAAGGAATTTGGGCCTTCTTACAGAAAAGCAGTACCTGTCTTGGCAATCCACGGAACAAGATCAGTATTACTACCGCCCCTTGCTGGTAAAAGGGAGAACAGAGTTGTATCCATCGACCTGGTCAAACCACATCATGTGGCCGATAATAAGTAGTAGGCCCAGTGGACTCCCAAGAAGTAGCAGAAGACCACATCTTGCTACAATCCAAGAGGTTCAAACTGAAAGACTTATCACCTTTGATAAACCTGCAGTAAGAAAAGAAGGACTATGCAACAAAGCCATGGAACTTGTGCCTCTTGAAACCCAAATAACAGTTCGTCAAGAAACTCCTGTCTACAATGATGTAGCCTCTGACTATACAAATATGACAAAGGAAGAAGCAGCTCCAAAGATTAATAACAATCCTGATGCAACTCCAACAATTGACAGAACTGCCTCTGGCTATTTCATCAACTTTGATACATTTTCTGAGGATCCCAGTGAACCAAAAAATACGCCAGCAAATAAAACTTTCAAAGAAAAAATAACAGAACTCTTTCATCAACTTGAAAAAACATATCTGGTTTCACAATAGATTGAATTTTGGATTGTGTTAGGCGTACTTTTCCTCCTGCTCTGGCTCATTCTTGTTTTAAGCTTGGGAAAAATGATAGCTGGAAAATACAGTACAATGGACACAGCAAGCAAAAAAAAATCAACTTGCTCCTGAAGCCTCACAAATCATCTCATCGTGAACGAAGAGACATATCATCAGTAAACATCACAGCCTTCCCTATACCTGGTGGTATAGCATGGGACAGAACTGATTATGACATCTAAGGCCCAGTGGAATTGTTGAAGATTCCACACCAGTTCAAGGTTTCTTTTAGTGACTTTGTATCACCCAGCACATTTAGTGATGATTGGGACTTTGACACTGTTAATAACATGATGACAGACTTAGAAATATCAGCTAAATTTACAGAACATGAATACTTAGAAGGTTCATCAGATTATGAACAAATGCATTGTTTTAATCATTATGGTCAACATTATTTGTATACATCTGCAAGCCCTAGAAATGTTTTTACTTATAATCAATGGGAACATTGTACTACGCCACCAAAGGGTAGCTCAAAAACATTTTATGAAAAGTTTCCGTACTTCTCAGGGTTTAATGTTACAAATCCAGAAACGTTTTATTTTAAAAATATGAATAAGACAGTAATGAAAACAATGTTGACAAATACAAAACAAATTTACTCTGCAAACTTTTATGCTCAGCTGTTTACATTAGATTTTGACTTTTGGAAAGACAACATTGAGACAAAAACTGTCTGTGGCACAAAAGACTGGCAGGTGCAATGTTTAGAAGCCCTGTTCAGAGCCTGCATTATACCAGAACAAATAATGTTTTTTTGTTTAAAGTATGTTTATTGTGCTGCACACATAGATGAAGAACAATATAATGCGTTATCCACTAAGCGGCGTCAACATTCGGCCACTAGCGATGATACAGCTTTTTTACAGCAAAAACAATTGCAATCATGAGGGAGAGCCATAACACAGCATATGTACACCGGGGATCCCAGCCAAGGTCAATAGTTGGGTAACCCCAGCCCATAGAGCTCAACCCGGAATGAGGAAAAAGGGACCCACTGGGTTAACGCGGTCCAAAAGCTGAGCAAGCCCCGTCCCTCCAGTGCTGCTTGCCCTGATCCCTCCAAACAAAAACGCCATCAAACTGCCCCCTCTAACTCCCGTTCCCCCCCCCCGGCCCATTCTCCACCCTCCACCCTCGTTCCAGGTCCAAACCACACGCACTGTAGGTGCTGTCGACTACTCTGTCGACTCCGTAGCAAGATCATCCAGCAGCCGGAGAAGCCGCAGGAACCTGGGACAGGTCACTTCCCTGAATTCTGTAGCAAGGAGAGCTAAAAAGGGACTCCACAAGTCTGGGTATTTATCCCCCTCCCCCCGGCCACCAAAGACAGTTTTTCCATCCCTAGAACGTTCCAGAGACGGTGTAACCAACCCTGAAAGGTAGGGATGTGGGCAGAGCTCCAGAACGTGAGTATATTTTGCAACGCAGATCCCAGGGCTATCGCTATCAATCTGCCCGGGTGGGAGCGCAGAGGATAGGTAACAGGATTGGGAGAACCCAGCAGTACGTATGCGGGAAACCTTGGAAGTGTAGTGTCCAGGTGTAGGTCCACCTCATCCAGTACTTTGCTCCAGTAGTCCTGTAGGCATGGGCAGTCCCAAAGCAAATGAACCAATGTGCCCCTCCCTCCACAGCCTCTCCAAAATAATGTTTTTAAATGACACTGTTCAACAACTTCTTGTCTTGGCTAAGATAAAAGATTTAAATAAATCGTCTATACCTAAACCCACATCTGACAGTAATGATACTACAGAAGAGGAGGTAGACGTACCTTATATTTTTTTAAAAAAACAGAACTAATCTTGATTGGAAAAAATGGTTATTCTGGCCCACAGACACGAATAACTGTCAAGATAGATTCCTGAACAAAACACATGGGTTCACAGTGAATTGCGATATATGTTATCCTGAGCACTCTGTAAATCGTTTCAATGAATGTTGCTTTAACTTTTCAGGTGGGTGCCCTGGTCGTCGCACGTAGCCTTAACGTGCCTTAAAAACTGCAATGTATATTGAGGTTAGGGTCACTAACTTCTAGACTGGGCTCTCCAAATTAACACGAAAACACTGTTTTCTCGTTACATTATTCACATTTATTTGCAGTTCACGTTGTTTTCAATTTTGATTCTTAGATTGAATATTTACTGTTGATGTATATTTCCAACATAATAACATCTTATGCTGTATGCACAATAGTTGAATTCATCCAAAGCTTTCAACGTTTCACAATACCCAATGCATTTCGGGTCAAACCATAGCCAAGACCCTTCGTCGGGGGTCTGAATAAGGGAAAACAAACAGGACCAAATTAGTCACCCGGCCACATCAACGAAAATATGAACACCTAGCTGAGCCTTACACTAACGAAGAAAACGGAAAAAAGGGTGCCATGGAAACCCAGTACAGCCCAAGATTTAACTCTGAAGCGGTTGACTCGATACAAAACAAACGAGCCCAAGGAGGCTCCACCATACGAAAAGTGAGTAGATCTTACGCATTACTGGTAGGCTGGAATATACACACGCTCGCATAACAGTTCACTGTGAAAAAACTTACAGGTTTGAACGCGCGTGGACGCTTCTATGGGAGTCTGCTGGATAACAACTGTCTAACAAGCTGCATGCTAATAGGGAGAACTGCATGTCACATGATCGCGGCTGCAACCAATAGCGTTGCAGCTGCGCGGTCACATGAAATGAGTGCGAAGGCTTCAAAACAAACAGTGGGAAACTGGCGCAATGCCAGGACTGAAGTGAAGACATGGCAAAATAAAAGCGTAAACATAACGTGCATAATCAAACCCGAGTGGGCTGATGAAATAACCAAAATAAAAGGCAAAGCTATTAATTTACGAAATTTCAAGGCAATTTAACAGGTTCTGAGGGGAAACCAGGATTGGAGAGCAAGTCGATGCATTATAAGACCCACGCATATTCTATGCGGTCATTCAGCCCGATGGGCTGGGCTGAGTTCAGTTTTTTCATCCAAAAGTACTTGCTTTAAGTCTTTGTTTCACAGGATCCATGTCAGGGCGCTGATGGATGACCTCAAGAACCGTGAATTTTAACTGTGATATTTGGTGATGAGATTCATTCCAATGACATGCTATAGCTGACTTAAGGTTGCTAAGCCTGATATTGCTTTTGTGTTCTGTGATTCTAATTTTAACTTTCCGCTCAGTTTGACCAACATAAACCTTGCCGCATGGGCATTTTATTAAGTATATACAGTTCGAGGTGTCACAATTGCCGGAATGCTCTAGTTCGATGGGAAAGCCTTTAGTAGGGTGCATCAAAGTGTTGCCACAGATGACATTGTTGCAGTGGATGCAATTAAAACATTTAGTCATTCCTTTCCAGTTCTTTTTCTCTTTATTGGGAGTGTTTAACAATTCCTTCAGGTTTTTTGATCTTTGATACGCGAAAGTTACATGATCATTGTATATGTTTTTCAAATCTGGCTCGTTTTGTACCAAGTGCCAATGTTTATTGATAATTCTTTTGATTTTAGAAGCATCTGTAGAATATTTCAATACGCACACTGTTTTTTGCATGGTCGATTTGTTCTTTGGTGTCAATAAATCAATTCTCTTAATTTTGTCGACTTTAGATAAAGCTTGAATGAGAATGTCGTTAGGATACCCTCGTTTTTTGTACTTGACTGATTGTTGCAAAATTGCTTGTTTCGCTTGTTCTCCATCAGAAGTTATTCGTTTTAGTCGAGTATACTGTGAGAATGGCAAATGTTTTTTCAGTGGCTCCGGATGGAAGCTTTGGAAAAGTAAACTTGAGTTTCTATCCGTGGGTTTTTGGAACACTCTAGTGGTGATCTCATGGTTAGAAATGTTGATGAGTACATCCAGATAAGATATTGCATCCTGGGATATGGTGTGAGTAAATTTAATCCTTTCATTTTGAACATTTAGTACCCTGATATTTTCTTCCAATGTTTCTCTTGGACCACACCAAATTAGGAAAATGTCATCAATGAATCTTTTAAACATGGTGAGACCTTCAATCCAAGTGCGGTTGCACAGTATGTAATCATTTTCAAACTTCTGCATAAAAATGTTCGCATATGAGGGGGCCCCCCCAAAACCCATGGATGTTCCATTAGATTGATTATAAAAAACACCATTCCATTCAAAATAACTGTGATACAGTGCGTACTGCATCAATTCCAATATCAAAACTCTCTGGTAGTCTTCCAAGTCACTGTTCAATAAGCTCCATTCCAGAGCTTCAATGCCCTCTTTGTGTGGAATTGAAGTGTATAATGCTACAACATCAATTGTACATAGCCAGTATGTCTCGTTAGGTGATAATTTGACACTGTTTAACATATTCAAAAACGCAGTGGTATCTTTGATATATGTGACACTTTTCTGGACCAGCGGTTGTAAAAACTTGTCAACGAACTTGCCAATTGGTTCTGAGATCGACCCGCAGGCCGAGACAATGGGTCTGAAAGGAGGTCTCCAGGGATCCTTATGTATTTTGGGCAACATGTAGAGTTGCGGTCTCCTGGGAAATTTAAGGTGAAAAAAGGCATGAGTCTTCTGGCTTATCCATTTCATATTCAAAGCGTGGTCCACAATATTATACAACATTTTTTGATATTCTATTGTAGGATCAGATGTTAGTGGTAAATAAATGTCAGCATTCTGAACATGCTCATTCACACTGGATGTGTAAAATTTGGTGTCCATAACAATAAGGGCGCCGCCCTTATCGGCTTTTTGGAATGTGAGATCTTTGTCATTACTGAGGTTTTTGAGCGTGTTCCATTCTTTCGTGCTTAAGTTGGGCTTATTGACTTTGCTGAAGGAAATTTTCTGAATTTCAGACATCACTGACCTCTCAAATGCCTCAAGTGTTTTGTGAGTGGTTGAAGCACAGAAGGTGCTGGGTGGTTTGAATTCCTGATCCCACACTGGGATAAGATCTGTTTGACTGGTGTCTTTAAAGAAATATTTGAGTTTTAAGATCCTGAAGAACTTGAAGAGAGAGAGTTCTGTCTCTCCGATGTTGGACCTATAGGTAGGTACAAATGTGGTTCCTTTGTTAAGTACTGCCAGCTGCATGGAGGTCAACGGTTTCTCCGAGATGTTAATAACTAGGTTGTCTTCTGTACTTGACTGCGTGTTCGCTTCGCGATTTCCTCTGCTGTTTCTTTTCCTTTTTGCCCTTCTTGTTGCGACGTGGTTGGAGGGGCGTTTGCTGCTGGACTTATGTCTAAAAAAGATGTTTGTGACACGTCTGTTGGACCGGCTGATGTTGTTTCCGCTGGTTTGGTAGATTTCTTTAAGGGTGGTCTGTTTTGCGCAATATCCCCATCGGATACTACACTTTCTTGAGAGGAGGTGGTTGCTGATTGTTTTTGTTGAGCTTGTGGTTGCCATTTCCTTTTGTTGTAAATTTCAGCCCAAGAATAAACCTCTTCCAATTTGTAATCTAGTGTATCACGACGATACTTGCGGATTTTTCTTTCGTTCACTTCCTTTGCGTATCTGTCGAGTTTCAAATTTGTTTCCTCCAGTAATTTTTCTAGGTCGGGAATGGTATTCAATTGCTCTTTCACAGTTTTAATCTCTTCTTCAACTTCTGTCAACACTTTCGATAGTTCCTCAACTATCAACAGTATCAAGTCTAGAGAGCACTTGTTCAAAATTTGATACCACTTTTCCAAAAACTTTTTATTGTTCGAGCAAAGCATCGGCTTGAGCGCTATCCTGAGTCCCCTAGGGATCCTTTGGTTTTTGTGATAATGTATGAGGGTGGTTGCGTGCAACCGTTGATTTATTTCTTTTTTGCTTATGTATTCGAATTGCCTGAGAATTTGCGCGGTGGTCGTTTTTTGAGGGGTGATGCGTCTGGTCTCCTGGATGAGTCCGTAGATTTCATTGGCGGCTTCTGAGGTATATACTAGAGTTTCAGCTCTGTTAGTGGTGGAAAGTGCTATGTCATTCAGTTGCATATTTAAGGATGGTGCTCAAGGATTAAAGAGGCTAAAATCCTGTGACAAACGATATATGTTATCCTGAGCACTCTGTAAATCGTTTCAATGAATGTTGCTTTAACTTTTCAGGTGGGTGCCCTGGTCGTCGCACGTAGCCTTAACGTGCCTTAAAAACTGCAATGTATATTGAGGTTAGGGTCACTAACTTCTAGACTGGGCTCTCCAAATTAACACGAAAACACTGTTTTCTCGTTACATTATTCACATTTATTTGCAGTTCACGTTGTTTTCAATTTTGATTCTTAGATTGAATATTTACTGTTGATGTATATTTCCAACATAATAACATCTTATGCTGTATGCACAATAGTTGAATTCATCCAAAGCTTTCAACGTTTCACAATACCCAATGCATTTCGGGTCAAACCATAGCCAAGACCCTTCGTCGGGGGTCTGAATAAGGGAAAACAAACAGGACCAAATTAGTCACCTGGCCACATCAACGAAAATATGAACACCTAGCTGAGCCTTACACTAACGAAGAAAACGGAAAAAAGGGTGCCATGGAAACCCAGTACAGCCCAAGATTTAACTCTGAAGCGGTTGACTCGATACAAAACAAACGAGCCCAAGGAGGCTCCACCATACGAAAAGTGAGTAGATCTTACGCATTACTGGTAGGCTGGAATATACACACGCTCGCATAACAGTTCACTGTGAAAAAACTTACAGGTTTGAACGCGCGTGGACGCTTCTATGGGAGTCTGCTGGATAACAACTGTCTAACAAGCTGCATGCTAATAGGGAGAACTGCATGTCACATGATCGCGGCTGCAACCAATAGCGTTGCAGCTGCGCGGTCACATGAAATGAGTGCGAAGGCTTCAAAACAAACAGTGGGAAACTGGCGCAATGCCAGGACTGAAGTGAAGACATGGCAAAATAAAAGCGTAAACATAACGTGCATAATCAAACCCGAGTGGGCTGATGAAATAACCAAAATAAAAGGCAAAGCTATTAATTTACGAAATTTCAAGGCAATTTAACAGGTTCTGAGGGGAAACCAGGATTGGAGAGCAAGTCGATGCATTATAAGACCCACGCATATTCTATGCGGTCATTCAGCCCGATGGGCTGGGCTGAGTTCAGTTTTTTCATCCAAAAGTACTCTGCTTTAAGTCTTTGTTTCACAGGATCCATGTCAGGGCGCTGATGGATGACCTCAAGAACCGTGAATTTTAACTGTGATATTTGGTGATGAGATTCATTCCAATGACATGCTATAGCTGACTTAAGGTTGCTAAGCCTGATATTGCTTTTGTGTTCTGTGATTCTAATTTTAACTTTCCGCTCAGTTTGACCAACATAAACCTTGCCGCATGGGCATTTTATTAAGTATATACAGTTCGAGGTGTCGCAATTGCCGGAATGCTCTAGTTCGATGGGAAAGCCTTTAGTAGGGTGCATCAAAGTGTTGCCACAGATGACATTGTTGCAGTGGATGCAATTAAAACATTTAGTCATTCCTTTCCAGTTCTTTTTCTCTTTATTGGGAGTGTTTAACAATTCCTTCAGGTTTTTTGATCTTTGATACGCGAAAGTTACATGATCATTGTATATGTTTTTCAAATCTGGCTCGTTTTGTACCAAGTGCCAATGTTTATTGATAATTCTTTTGATTTTAGAAGCATCTGTAGAATATTTCAATACGCACACTGTTTTTTGCATGGTCGATTTGTTCTTTGGTGTCAATAAATCAATTCTCTTAATTTTGTCGACTTTAGATAAAGCTTGAATGAGAATGTCGTTAGGATACCCTCGTTTTTTGTACTTGACTGATTGTTGCAAAATTGCTTGTTTCGCTTGTTCTCCATCAGAAGTTATTCGTTTTAGTCGAGTATACTGTGAGAATGGCAAATGTTTTTTCAGTGGCTCCGGATGGAAGCTTTGGAAAAGTAAACTTGAGTTTCTATCCGTGGGTTTTTGGAACACTCTAGTGGTGATCTCATGGTTAGAAATGTTGATGAGTACATCCAGATAAGATATTGCATCCTGGGATATGGTGTGAGTAAATTTAATCCTTTCATTTTGAACATTTAGTACCCTGATATTTTCTTCCAATGTTTCTCTTGGACCACACCAAATTAGGAAAATGTCATCAATGAATCTTTTAAACATGGTGAGACCTTCAATCCAAGTGCGGTTGCACAGTATGTAATCATTTTCAAACTTCTGCATAAAAATGTTCGCATATGAGGGGGCCCCCCCAAAACCCATGGATGTTCCATTAGATTGATTATAAAAAACACCATTCCATTCAAAATAACTGTGATACAGTGCGTACTGCATCAATTCCAATATCAAAACTCTCTGGTAGTCTTCCAAGTCACTGTTCAATAAGCTCCATTCCAGAGCTTCAATGCCCTCTTTGTGTGGAATTGAAGTGTATAATGCTACAACATCAATTGTACATAGCCAGTATGTCTCGTTAGGTGATAATTTGACACTGTTTAACATATTCAAAAACGCAGTGGTATCTTTGATATATGTGACACTTTTCTGGACCAGCGGTTGTAAAAACTTGTCAACGAACTTGCCAATTGGTTCTGAGATCGACCCGCAGGCCGAGACAATGGGTCTGAAAGGAGGTCTCCAGGGATCCTTATGTATTTTGGGCAACATGTAGAGTTGCGGTCTCCTGGGAAATTTAAGGTGAAAAAAGGCATGAGTCTTCTGGCTTATCCATTTCATATTCAAAGCGTGGTCCACAATATTATACAACATTTTTTGATATTCTATTGTAGGATCAGATGTTAGTGGTAAATAAATGTCAGCATTCTGAACATGCTCATTCACACTGGATGTGTAAAATTTGGTGTCCATAACAATAAGGGCGCCGCCCTTATCGGCTTTTTGGAATGTGAGATCTTTGTCATTACTGAGGTTTTTGAGCGTGTTCCATTCTTTCGTGCTTAAGTTGGGCTTATTGACTTTGCTGAAGGAAATTTTCTGAATTTCAGACATCACTGACCTCTCAAATGCCTCAAGTGTTTTGTGAGTGGTTGAAGCACAGAAGGTGCTGGGTGGTTTGAATTCCTGATCCCACACTGGGATAAGATCTGTTTGACTGGTGTCTTTAAAGAAATATTTGAGTTTTAAGATCCTGAAGAACTTGAAGAGAGAGAGTTCTGTCTCTCCGATGTTGGACCTATAGGTAGGTACAAATGTGGTTCCTTTGTTAAGTACTGCCAGCTGCATGGAGGTCAACGGTTTCTCCGAGATGTTAATAACTAGGTTGTCTTCTGTACTTGACTGCGTGTTCGCTTCGCGATTTCCTCTGCTGTTTCTTTTCCTTTTTGCCCTTCTTGTTGCGACGTGGTTGGAGGGGCGTTTGCTGCTGGACTTATGTCTAAAAAAGATGTTTGTGACACGTCTGTTGGACCGGCTGATGTTGTTTCCGCTGGTTTGGTAGATTTCTTTAAGGGTGGTCTGTTTTGCGCAATATCCCCATCGGATACTACACTTTCTTGAGAGGAGGTGGTTGCTGATTGTTTTTGTTGAGCTTGTGGTTGCCATTTCCTTTTGTTGTAAATTTCAGCCCAAGAATAAACCTCTTCCAATTTGTAATCTAGTGTATCACGACGATACTTGCGGATTTTTCTTTCGTTCACTTCCTTTGCGTATCTGTCGAGTTTCAAATTTGTTTCCTCCAGTAATTTTTCTAGGTCGGGAATGGTATTCAATTGCTCTTTCACAGTTTTAATCTCTTCTTCAACTTCTGTCAACACTTTCGATAGTTCCTCAACTATCAACAGTATCAAGTCTAGAGAGCACTTGTTCAAAATTTGATACCACTTTTCCAAAAACTTTTTATTGTTCGAGCAAAGCATCGGCTTGAGCGCTATCCTGAGTCCCCTAGGGATCCTTTGGTTTTTGTGATAATGTATGAGGGTGGTGCGTGCAACCGTTGATTTATTTCTTTTTTGCTTATGTATTCGAATTGCCTGAGAATTTGCGCGGTGGTCGTTTTTTGAGGGGTGATGCGTCTGGTCTCCTGGATGAGTCCGTAGATTTCATTGGCGGCTTCTGAGGTATATACTAGAGTTTCAGCTCTGTTAGTGGTGGAAAGTGCTATGTCATCCAGTTGCATATTTAAGGATGGTGCTCAAGGATTAAAGAGGCTAAAATCCTGTGACAAACGATATATGTTATCCTGAGCACTCTGTAAATCGTTTCAATGAATGTTGCTTTAACTTTTCAGGTGGGTGCCCTGGTCGTCGCACGTAGCCTTAACGTGCCTTAAAAACTGCAATGTATATTGAGGTTAGGGTCACTAACTTCTAGACTGGGCTCTCCAAATTAACACGAAAACACTGTTTTCTCGTTACATTATTCACATTTATTTGCAGTTCACGTTGTTTTCAATTTTGATTCTTAGATTGAATATTTACTGTTGATGTATATTTCCAACATAATAACATCTTATGCTGTATGCACAATAGTTGAATTCATCCAAAGCTTTCAACGTTTCACAATACCCAATGCATTTCGGGTCAAACCATAGCCAAGACCCTTCGTCGGGGGTCTGAATAAGGGAAAACAAACAGGACCAAATTAGTCACCCGGCCACATCAACGAAAATATGAACACCTAGCTGAGCCTTACACTAACGAAGAAAACGGAAAAAAGGGTGCCATGGAAACCCAGTACAGCCCAAGATTTAACTCTGAAGCGGTTGACTCGATACAAAACAAACGAGCCCAAGGAGGCTCCACCATACGAAAAGTGAGTAGATCTTACGCATTACTGGTAGGCTGGAATATACACACGCTCGCATAACAGTTCACTGTGAAAAAACTTACAGGTTTGAACGCGCGTGGACGCTTCTATGGGAGTCTGCTGGATAACAACTGTCTAACAAGCTTTGGATGAATTCAACTATTGTGCATACAGCATAAGATGTTATTATGTTGGAAATATACATCAACAGTAAATATTCAATCTAAGAATCAAAATTGAAAACAACGTGAACTGCAAATAAATGTGAATAATGTAACGAGAAAACAGTGTTTTCGTGTTAATTTGGAGAGCCCAGTCTAGAAGTTAGTGACCCTAACCTCAATATACATTGCAGTTTTTAAGGCACGTTAAGGCCACGTGCGACGACCAGGGCACCCACCTGAAAAGTTAAAGCAACATTCATTGAAACGATTTACAGAGTGCTCAGGATAACATATATCGTTTGTCACAGGATTTTAGCCTCTTTAATCCTTGAGCACCATCCTTAAATATGCAACTGGATGACATAGCACTTTCCACCACTAACAGAGCTGAAACTCTAGTATATACCTCAGAAGCCGCCAATGAAATCTACGGACTCATCCAGGAGACCAGACGCATCACCCCTCAAAAAACGACCACCGCGCAAATTCTCAGGCAATTCGAATACATAAGCAAAAAAGAAATAAATCAACGGTTGCACGCAACCACCCTCATACATTATCACAAAAACCAAAGGATCCCTAGGGGACTCAGGATAGCGCTCAAGCTGATGCTTTGCTCGAACAATAAAAAGTTTTTGGAAAAGTGGTATCAAATTTTGAACAAGTGCTCTCTAGACTTGATACTGTTGATAGTTGAGGAACTATCGAAAGTGTTGACAGAAGTTGAAGAAGAGATTAAAACTGTGAAAGAGCAATTGAATACCATTCCCGACCTAGAAAAATTACTGGAGGAAACAAATTTGAAACTCGACAGATACGCAAAGGAAGTGAACGAAAGAAAAATCCGCAAGTATCGTCGTGATACACTAGATTACAAATTGGAAGAGGTTTATTCTTGGGCTGAAATTTACAACAAAAGGAAATGGCAACCACAAGCTCAACAAAAACAATCAGCAACCACCTCCTCTCAAGAAAGTGTAGTATCCGATGGGGATATTGCGCAAAACAGACCACCCTTAAAGAAATCTACCAAACCAGCGGAAACAACATCAGCCGGTCCAACAGACGTGTCACAAACATCTTTTTTAGACATAAGTCCAGCAGCAAACGCCCCTCCAACCACGTCGCAACAAGAAGGGCAAAAAGGAAAAGAAACAGCAGAGGAAATCGCGAAGCGAACACGCAGTCAAGTACAGAAGACAACCTAGTTATTAACATCTCGGAGAAACCGTTGACCTCCATGCAGCTGGCAGTACTTAACAAAGGAACCACATTTGTACCTACCTATAGGTCCAACATCGGAGAGACAGAACTCTCTCTCTTCAAGTTCTTCAGGATCTTAAAACTCAAATATTTCTTTAAAGACACCAGTCAAACAGATCTTATCCCAGTGTGGGATCAGGAATTCAAACCACCCAGCACCTTCTGTGCTTCAACCACTCACAAAACACTTGAGGCATTTGAGAGGTCAGTGATGTCTGAAATTCAGAAAATTTCCTTCAGCAAAGTCAATAAGCCCAACTTAAGCACGAAAGAATGGAACACGCTCAAAAACCTCAGTAATGACAAAGATCTCACATTCCAAAAAGCCGATAAGGGCGGCGCCCTTATTGTTATGGACACCAAATTTTACACATCCAGTGTGAATGAGCATGTTCAGAATGCTGACATTTATTTACCACTAACATCTGATCCTACAATAGAATATCAAAAAATTTTGTATAATATTGTGGACCACGCTTTGAATATGAAATGGATAAGCCAGAAGACTCATGCCTTTTTTCACCTTAAATTTCCCAGGAGACCGCAACTCTACATGTTGCCCAAAATACATAAGGATCCCTGGAGACCTCCTTTCAGACCCATTGTCTCGGCCTGCGGGTCGATCTCAGAACCAATTGGCAAGTTCGTTGACAAGTTTTTACAACCGCTGGTCCAGAAAAGTGTCACATATATCAAAGATACCACTGCGTTTTTGAATATGTTAAACAGTGTCAAATTATCACCTAACGAGACATACTGGCTATGTACAATTGATGTTGTAGCATTATACACTTCAATTCCACACAAAGAGGGCATTGAAGCTCTGGAATGGAGCTTATTGAACAGTGACTTGGAAGACTACCAGAGAGTTTTGATATTGGAATTGATGCAGTACGCACTGTATCACAGTTATTTTGAATGGAATGGTGTTTTTTATAATCAATCTAATGGAACATCCATGGGTTTTGGGGGGGCCCCCTCATATGCGAACATTTTTATGCAGAAGTTTGAAAATGATTACATACTGTGCAACCGCACTTGGATTGAAGGTCTCACCATGTTTAAAAGATTCATTGATGACATTTTCCTAATTTGGTGTGGTCCAAGAGAAACATTGGAAGAAAATATCAGGGTACTAAATGTTCAAAATGAAAGGATTAAATTTACTCACACCATATCCCAGGATGCAATATCTTATCTGGATGTACTCATCAACATTTCTAACCATGAGATCACCACTAGAGTGTTCCAAAAACCCACGGATAGAAACTCAAGTTTACTTTTCCAAAGCTTCCATCCGGAGCCACTGAAAAAACATTTGCCATTCTCACAGTATACTCGACTAAAACGAATAACTTCTGATGGAGAACAAGCGAAACAAGCAATTTTGCAACAATCAGTCAAGTACAAAAAACGAGGGTATCCTAACGACATTCTCATTCAAGCTTTATCTAAAGTCGACAAAATTAAGAGAATTGATTTATTGACACCAAAGAACAAATCGACCATGCAAAAAACAGTGTGCGTATTGAAATATTCTACAGATGCTTCTAAAATCAAAAGAATTATCAATAAACATTGGCACTTGGTACAAAACGAGCCAGATTTGAAAAACATATACAATGATCATGTAACTTTCGCGTATCAAAGATCAAAAAACCTGAAGGAATTGTTAAACACTCCCAATAAAGAGAAAAAGAACTGGAAAGGAATGACTAAATGTTTTAATTGCATCCACTGCAACAATGTCATCTGTGGCAACACTTTGATGCACCCTACTAAAGGCTTTCCCATCGAACTAGAGCATTCCGGCAATTGTGACACCTCGAACTGTATATACTTAATAAAATGCCCATGCGGCAAGGTTTATGTTGGTCAAACTGAGCGGAAAGTTAAAATTAGAATCACAGAACACAAAAGCAATATCAGGCTTAGCAACCTTAAGTCAGCTATAGCATGTCATTGGAATGAATCTCATCACCAAATATCACAGTTAAAATTCACGGTTCTTGAGGTCATCCATCAGCGCCCTGACATGGATCCTGTGAAACAAAGACTTAAAGCAGAGTACTTTTGGATGAAAAAACTGAACTCAGCCCAGCCCATCGGGCTGAATGACCGCATAGAATATGCGTGGGTCTTATAATGCATCGACTTGCTCTCCAATCCTGGTTTCCCCTCAGAACCTGTTAAATTGCCTTGAAATTTCGTAAATTAATAGCTTTGCCTTTTATTTTGGTTATTTCATCAGCCCACTCGGGTTTGATTATGCACGTTATGTTTACGCTTTTATTTTGCCATGTCTTCACTTCAGTCCTGGCATTGCGCCAGTTTCCCACTGTTTGTTTTGAAGCCTTCGCACTCATTTCATGTGACCGCGCAGCTGCAACGCTATTGGTTGCAGCCGCGATCATGTGACATGCAGTTCTCCCTATTAGCATGCAGCTTGTTAGACAGTTGTTATCCAGCAGACTCCCATAGAAGCGTCCACGCGCGTTCAAACCTGTAAGTTTTTTCACAGTGAACTGTTATGCGAGCGTGTGTATATTCCAGCCTACCAGTAATGCGTAAGATCTACTCACTTTTCGTATGGTGGAGCCTCCTTGGGCTCGTTTGTTTTGTATCGAGTCAACCGCTTCAGAGTTAAATCTTGGGCTGTACTGGGTTTCCATGGCACCCTTTTTTCCGTTTTCTTCGTTAGTGTAAGGCTCAGCTAGGTGTTCATATTTTCGTTGATGTGGCCGGGTGACTAATTTGGTCCTGTTTGTTTTCCCTTATTCAGACCCCCGACGAAGGGTCTTGGCTATGGTTTGACCCGAAATGCATTGGGTATTGTGAAACGTTGAAAGCTTTGGATGAATTCAACTATTGTGCATACAGCATAAGATGTTATTATGTTGGAAATATACATCAACAGTAAATATTCAATCTAAGAATCAAAATTGAAAACAACGTGAACTGCAAATAAATGTGAATAATGTAACGAGAAAACAGTGTTTTCGTGTTAATTTGGAGAGCCCAGTCTAGAAGTTAGTGACACTAACCTCAATATACATTTCACAGTGAATTGGCCAGATCCAAGATATTCCCAGAGACAACATCCAGGGATAGTAACTACTTACAGTGTAGGAAGAAAATGCCTTGAGTGGCTACAGAAATCTACACTTTCAGAAATCAAACAACACTTATCTTTACTCAAAGAAGGCAATGATTTGCGAGATTTCTTAATGGGGCCTCGCAAACCATGTCAAAAACGTTTCATATACGCCGGTATATACGCTGCGTACAACAAAGCTTGGAAAATAACGCAAATGGCAACTGCAGAAAGAATACGAGAAATTGATCATATTGATTTAGAGAAAACTCTCTCTGTAGTGGACAATGGATTAACGACTCTGTCCTCCAGAATATATTCTTTGAACAGCATTGTATCATCTGTAATTGACATAATAGAGCAGGACTTTCTAATGTTACAACATGGCCAGTCTCAATTATGTTCTATAATGCAGCTAGGCTGGACGTTACAAAATCTTTGTTCAGGCTACGTGCCATGGAGTCTAATCAACACAACGTCATTGTTTACTGTATTTAACCTTACAGATGAACAAATCTCTTTGGCACAAAGAGGAGCAGACTATACGGTGCTGAGCATTGAAAAACTGGAAAGATTACCATTGACAGTTTCTGAGAAGCCTGTCATTGAATGGATAATACATGGCACCATCACAATACCAGTGACGATTTTCCAATTTCAGTATTGTCTACAGCATATACCAGCGGGCCTGTATGAAAAGTTGGGTGAAGAATACATTAAGTCGACCTGGACTTTACCTTACACACACAAATTTTGGAATGGGGGAAAAGAGGTATTCCTTAGTGGTAAAAATTGTAAGAACACACTAAGTGGTACACTTTTGTGCCAAGGTATTAATTTACATGGAGCCTGCGAGGGTTCTGCAAATAACCTCTCTTGCCACCTGCACGGTACACCCTCCACAGTGATAGCTGTTGTGGCATGTTGCCAGGAAAAGCATATCTAGTTAGTGTGGCATCCAGGGTCACTTGTTGTATGCAAGTATTGTATCCAAAGAGCAAGACAGACAGGGAGACGGCGTTATAGCCTTCACTGAATATCTCTTCTATACGAATTGATACTTTAAGCAGAATAAAAGTCATTCTTTTGCAAAAACCGTGCCACTGACCTCATCTAGAGAAACGTATGATCTGCAAGTTGCAAGGACTTCTGCTTAGATACATGTGTTATTATCAACAAACTGCCCAGTACATTTTGCAGAAATGTTAGGTCAAATCTTAAACATGTCTGATACCAGTGGCATCGCACATGTATTTAAGACGATTTTTTCAGGACTGTTAACACCATTTGAAGCAGATCCTCAGCATTTTTCCAAATTTCGTGAACTCTGTGTTCGGCGGCCTGCCTCTCATCTTGGGTCTCGTAGCAGGAATTCTATTTTTATTCCTTCTGCTCCGATATGGCAAGTTGAGTCGTCAGCGATACCCAGACTACCATGGAACAAGCCCTCCTTGCCATGAGGTATCGTGAACGCATTACACAGGTTCTTGGCTTGGCTCGTTTAAGAGATCTGAACACCACCTGGTTCCTTTCGTTCAGACCAATCTGGCAAGATTGCATCTTACCTGTTCTACGATGCCTGCTTTGCGGAGAGGAATGCGTGTTGGACATTTGTCTTACACGTCCATCAGTCCTGCAATCGGATGTTGACGCTTTGCTAGGTCCGGTAACGATTCATGCATTGTGTTGCCCCCAACGGCTGCCAATTCTGATGACGGCATTCATTAAGGTCTCACCTGCAAGTCTAACTGAGGGTGAGATACGCGACATTACAGGCACACAGGTACCACCTACTACGGACATTGCTAATGCATCAAACGCTGACGGCAATGATCCTCATCTATGCACATTTGACCTGCTAACTGAAGTGGCTCCACTTTCACCTACTATGGTAAATGGTTTCTTTGCCAGCCTAGACGATCTGATGTTTTCTCCCGACACCGAGAATAACTTTTGAATCATTCACACAGCGTTCCCTGAACTCTAAAATTCGGCCTTAATTTTTTCAAAACAAACGATGTAACAATTTGAACTTTTTCCAAAATAGAACTTTTGGCACAAGGAAATCTGCTTAAAGTAGAACTATTCTTAGAGAACAAGATTTCTTTTGAAAACTTCCTAATGGCAATATTTGGCCTTGTCCTAAAAAAAAACCAGTTTAAATATTATGCTATAGGATGGTCTCAAATTTTTTTCTGTAACTTAAGAGACATTTCATGAATATAATTTGGTATTTTCGTAAATATTAGAATATATGCTCTCATAATATGCTTCATATCTGTTGAGACTTGTTTTTATTGTCGAAACAGTCTATACTCATTTCATGTGAACAAACCTTTTCAAAAGCAATTTGTATTTTGGGTGGGATTGTAAACACTTGCCTCAGATATGTTCAGTGCTTATACATTTAGTTTTATTGAACTTAATATTGTGGAGTGGGTGTTATGTACGAATCTAGGACCCTAGTGTAATTTTCCCGATTCATGCCCATATATAGGTATAAATCACCCGATCCTAATATAGGCATAGAAATCATACCCATATTTAGACTGAGCCTATGCAGCCCAAATACGGCTTGGCTACTTCCACTAAGTTCCAAGAATCCACAACGATTTCTTAGAAAAACCCGCCGTCAGCAGCTAGGGACTTCCCCTTGCCTGAATACTAATGTATTTAGGAAATCCTGGAGTTTTCAAAGAACTGAGTCTTTGATGACGTTATAATGTCCAATCATACGTCAAACTCGGCACCTTCAAGGTATAAATATGCCTACATTTGCCCAGACAAACACACAGTGGTTTGAAGCAGAACGACTATCTACTTGCCCGACGCGCCCTGCAGCAGCAAGTGCCGAAGGAAGCTGACCCTCCAGCTGACGCACTGAGAGACGCTGTCTTTTCTCCTGCCGAGAAATCCAGCTCCGGTGTTTCCAGGCTACCCTTGCGGGTTGCTGGGAAATCGAGTCCTGAGAGAGAGATACAAGACCTCCTTCATTCTAAAACCAAGGTACAGAGCTGATTAGACCAGTAGAGAATTCTCAGATAGATTCTTGGCAGAAAAAATACTAAACTTAAACTACACCTCACTTACTTCTTCCCTTGTACCAGACTTAGGTTAGGTACACCGGGGTAGGCGTATTTTAGAAGCACCAGTTGAGTACTTTTAGTCATTATTTTATCATTGTATGCATTTTATATGTTTTAGGCATCTTTATGGCTTAGAAACCATATCATGCTCTTACAGTGCTATTTTATCATACTCTTCGTATTATATGCCTTGTACTTTATGACCAGTATTACGATTGTAGCAGTACATTTCTTATGCTTGAAAAAGAAGACTGTTCAATAAATACCTTTTTATTGAAAACGCCCGTCTCTCTATTTTCTCAGCACCTCTGGTGAAACGAAGCATGCACGATTGACTGAGGAAAATAGCTATCTATTGTTTCCGCGACTCTAGAGATTGATTTTTTATTCTTGGGAAACAGAGTTGTCATGTTTATGCGGTTGTCAGAAACTAATCCCTTCTTGTGAATTCGAGAAAGTTTCTAGTGACCTCGGAGCTAGCTGGCACTCACAATTAAGTCTAATAGATTCGGTAGAGACCTAGTTGACCTCAGTCCTACGTCTTTTTTTTTTATTTTATATTTTTATTGACAACTCAAACAGGAGAAAAACAATACAATACAGTTGGATTAAACCATAAATCGGAATGAAAATACAAGCAATTGCTAGTACAGATTTGAGCTTAAATAGATAATAGCAGAACAAAAGAGAAAAAAGAGACTATAAAAAACAGATAATATATTACAACAGGATATTTGACCCACTTACTCAAAATGAAATACGAAAAATGTAAAGAATTTATCATATTTCAGATGAAGCTACACCACATTCTTTCACATTTCATTAGTGAACGAACACCTCTAAGTTTTGCAAGGGCAAGCTCCATAACATAAATTTCATTTACCAGAGACCACCATTCCATGATGTGAGGGGGTTTCGGGGAAATCCAGGCTCTAGCCACAGTTAATTTAGCACAAGACAGCAGTATCGTAGTCAAAGCTTTCTGAGGTGAAGTAACAGTGTATGTCAAGTAATACTGTTAAGGCAGTGAGAGAAGGCAAATTTATCTGTTTTAGCTTCAGAACCTTATCTAAAGCTAACCAAAACTCACTCAAAACCGGACAAGAAAACAGCATATGCTCTAGGTCTGCCGCTACTAAATCACACTTGGGACATTTTGTACGATCACTGAAAGAGATATTAGTAGACCATTTAGAGATCTTTTCGGGTGTATGATATAACATACACGTGGTTTTAAATTGTTGTAATCTCAAACTAGATGATTGAACACAATTATTAATATTAGAAAGAGAGGCTCGAATCTGGTTGGGGGTTATATTAACTCTCATCTTGATACTCCATTTCTCCGCTAGTTTAGAGTATCATTGGTTTTATAAGCACTGAGGCACCCATAACCGTCACTAATTAGAGATTTATTCTTAGTTGAATATAAACAGTTACTAAGTGCTAAAGGAATGGACCTAAATAAATAAAGAAATTTGGGGAGCACTTTCATTTTAATCAGATTAATTATATTCAGGGGGACTTAATGCCACTTTTTTTAAAGTTAGGATAGTTGTTTTCAATAAAGCGTCATAATTCATTGATATCATATCACGAATTTTGGATGAGATTTTGACACCCAAATAAGTGGCAGTTTTACATATCCCAGAAACCGCTACCAATGGATCATAATTGGATCATAATTGACAACTATTTGTGTTTTATTTAAATTCAATTTATATCCAGATACAGCTCCGTATCTACTTGCCTCAGCCATTATCCCTTGTAATGCTTCTACAACATCCGAGGAATAAATGGCGATGTCATCGGCATAAGCAGTAATATTCAGAGAGTGAGGGCCATATCTAAAAGGAATAATGCGAAATTGTACCTGCAAAGCATAAAGAAAGGGCTCCATTGAAAGAGCAAATAATAATGGTGATAATGGGCACTCCTGCCGGGTGCCCCGAAGGATAGAGAAGGTAGAAGAGGTCAACCCTGCATAACTGATACTTGCTATGGGATTATCATATATGGCTCGTATCCATCTAACATATTGGCCGTTAAACCCGAAAGTTGTCATAATAGACCAGAGATAATCCCACCCCTCTCGGTCAAAAGCCTTCTCAGCATCCAATAAAATCATACAGAGTGGGGTGGCTTCTGTCTCAGCTATATCGAATGCGGTTATGGCCATATTAATATGGTTTGTAGTGTCCCTCCCCATCACAAACCCATGTTGCTGTGGGTTGACAATTTTAGGCATAAGTGGAGCCAGTCGAGTAGCCAACATTTTTTCAAATACTTTAGCGTCCGTATTTATAAGAGAAATAGGTCTATAGGATCCACATTCTTCTGTTGGTTTACCCTTCTTAAGAAAAAAATATATTTTAGCCACATTCCAAGAATTGGGGGCTTTTCCATTAACACTGATAGATTGAATAACTTAAAGTAATAGAGGTGATAATTCTTCTAGACAGATTTTTTATACCTCTATTGGGAGGGTATCTTCTCCTGCTGCTTTTCCCGAAGGTAAAGAAAGGACCGCTTGCCTAACCTCCAATAAAGTAATATATTCCGACAATTGATCTGACTCAGGAATATTTCGGTTATCTCTAATATTCTTATCTAGATAATTCTGTGCAATCGCTGTATTGGGATCTCAGTCCTACGTCTAAACTACAGGATATATTATTCCAATGCGCAGAGCCTATTGGGAATATAGGAATTACACTACAGTGGAGGCAGCAAGGGAGGTGGAAGGGTGTCTCGTGAATGGCCTGGTGTGATCTGAATCCAAATGTGGTCCGCAAACTAGGGAGGCTTAGCGAAAGGGAAGCGCAGTCAAGAGACTGTTGGGGGAAGAACTGGGGAGAGGACGCATAAAAGGGAACCGGATACCCCATTCATCTGAAATTTTGTATTCATGTACCATAAATTGCCTGGGTATCCCGAATATGTAAAGCAATTCTTAAAATCCCACTTGTCTTTTGTTGCGCCTACCACCATCGCTGTACATACCAGGTCACATGTCACTTGCGCCGTAAAATTCACGAGCACTTGAGCACAGTATTTTGCTGGTTACATGCAATTCATTGTAACGCAGTGCTTGCACATATGAAGTTTAATATGTCCAACATGTTTGTCGATTGAAATACATTTTACATTCACCCTAGATTTCTCCCCCTTTGGATTGATTGGATTTGATTTGATTTATCAATTTGTATAGCGCGCGATTGCCCATGGGCGTCTTGGCGCTGTTGGATTTAATCTGTTGCAATTAATTGTGCCATATATACTTGACCTGCTAATAATACCCTTGAGACACTGTTTGTTACAGATTATTGCACTGGTCTCCATGGGGTTTATGGGCTACCTCCTGTAGTCTGATACTGCTTACTTTGAGCAACTGCTTGTTGAGAGAGGTTGTCCTTCTCAGGACCCACTTAGTTGATTCATGCATACACTACCTGTGTAGTCTTCATACAGCATGGTCTCCGGGGATACCCCCAACTATTCACACGAATATAAACAAAGAAATATGAGTGGATCTTTCCTCCATCACTACCCCCACTTCCACAGGAGTGGAATATGTGACATCATCAGCAGTGGATTGCGGGTGCGCAAAATATAGTTAGTACAACGAACTATATAGGAGCAATTTCAATAGTTTTTTAAATGCTAATTCATAACTATATATGACCTGAAACCTATGTTTTTTTCAGTGAATATATATATATATATATATATATATATATATATATATATATATTATTGTTCTTACTTGCACAATAAATAAAGCCAATGCGCGCACAGAAGTCTCTCTTTTAAATCGAGATAAGTGTACCGTCAGTATCGGAGACCTGGCTGAGATGACGTAATAGCCCAAAGAGAAAATTACTGTTATGAAATTATCAACCAATCAATCAATTCATCTTTATTCGATCATATTAAAAGGATCATAAAAGCACATAAAAATAAGTCACTTTTAAA
Organism: Lissotriton vulgaris; assembly: GCF_964263255.1. Classification (NCBI taxonomy): domain Eukaryota; kingdom Metazoa; phylum Chordata; class Amphibia; order Caudata; family Salamandridae; genus Lissotriton; species Lissotriton vulgaris. The sequence goes on along the minus strand of NC_141700.1, from coordinate 469,858,106 downwards.
ATTAATTTCATAATTCTATTTAAAAAAGATACAAATAAATCATCACAATTTCTAAGATAAAGACGGAAATACATATAATATGAAAAAAGAGAAGTAAGCCTTTTCATGTACTAACTCTGGGTACTTAGGTTATCATTTTGACATACTCAGTGACCTTCATGCTGGCCCTTTCCTCTTCCTCATGCAAGCCCACAGAAATGACGCAACTGAATAGCAAACCAGAGGGTCGGAAAGTGTTTTTAGAAAATACAATGCTACATGGCACTGCTTAAAGTTCATTTTCTTTAAAATTGGTTTGAGGTAGACATTTCTTTCCCTCTCGCATAGGCTGCAGAATAGGAGTATATGTAATTCTGTCTGAGGTGATAAATTGTCACAGGGGCACATACTTAGGTCAGCATGGTTATATGTTTTTTTTCCGGATAGCCTATCATTAAAGGTATCAGTTAGTACGGAACCTTAATAATATAAATCTATGTTGCATCCTGTTTACATAAGTTAGATATGAAAAATCTCCTCCCGTTAGCAGTAGGTTGAGGCTATATGCATCGGGTGTATATGTCTCATTTTGTTGTACCCTTCGTTTGTACTTGGTCATCGACATAAACATGTCACTCACTCTCTGTTTGGAAACCTTCTTACAGGCTAGGTGGTCTTTAAAGAGCTCATGAAGACCAATCTTCCTTAGCCGTGACTCTACGTAGTAGAGCCACTTAGACCTCTTCCATTTGTCCATTGCCAAACAGCTCCTTAGTATTGACTGGTTCAATGGAACTGTATCTCGCCTCCAAATTGAATGCCAGAGGAGGAGTGGGGCTAACTGGATATAATCCGAAATATAAGGTATGTCCAGTTCCAAGTGGAAGATACCATTTGAGAAGGAGCAGGGTAAACCCACTACAGATTTCAAAAATACATTTTCAGTAGTTTGTAGTAGTGTCGTTGCTACCATACCCCACACCACAGCACCATAGGTTGCCGCTGCTTTAACTCTGGCCTGATAGATGTTTTTTATCGGTGTTAGTGGTGTAGCCCCCAATTTTCTGGCAAAACCTTTCAGAGCAACGATACCCCTCTCCATCACCATCTTTCTTCCCTCCATTAATTTTGCCCATAACAAATCTTTGACAAAGAGGATGCCCAGATATGGCAACGAATTGACTATCTCGATTTTTTGCACCCCTGCACAAAAGTGCAGTACCTTTTCTGTCTTTGCCGCCCCTGCTATTAATACAAACGACTTGATTGATTCACTTTTACCTGAAGTGAGTCCATAAAGGAGACGTATGCATTAATCAACCTTTGTAACCCAATCCCTGTTCTGGAGATTAAAACCGCATCGTCTGCGTAAGCCAATAAAGGTAGCATTTGATTGTCAAAGTCGGGACATCCCTAGTAGCCACTGTCAATGCCTTTTCTACTCCATTTGTGTACAGGGAAAAGAGAAAGGGGGCCAATACACAACCCTGCCTTACACCCCGGGAGATTCTGAAAGGACGTGTACAGTCTCCATTTTTGGTGAAGCACACTGATGCCGTTGCATTTGCATATGATTGCCTGATAAAATTTAATATGGCAGGTTCAACCCCCATCATCTCCATTACTGACCATAGCTTTTCATGGGCCACGCAATCAAATGCTGCGCTAAGGTCCATAAAGGCCATATATAATTTGCCCTCCTTCATTCTGGTATACTTTTCTATTGTCAGTGCTAAGTTTAGACACTGATCTACAGTCCCCATCCCTGCTGGAATCCGTACTGGGCCTGGATCAAGATCTTATTTTCTCTTCCCCAATCCTCTAAACGAGAAAGGAGAAGGCGGCCCATAAGCTTTGATGTTGGATCTAGTAGGGAAATAGGTCTGTCGTTTTTTGGGTCTGCCCTGTCCCCTTTTTTGTAGATAGGTACTATCACCTCTGTGGACCACGTAGGGGGGGGCTCCCAGTAGTATACTATTTAAAACACTTGTTAGTAATGGGATCCATAAATCTGGGTTATCCTGAAAGAAGTCTATTGGGACTCCATCAGGTCCTGGGGCCTTTCCCGAACTACATGAGTCCAGCCCTACTTTAACTTCAGTTAGTGAAAATGATAGGGGAGCTTGGCTTGACTTCTGCATTGGTGCACGCCAATTTGTTGTGCATGGATGTGAAGTAAAGATATTTTCAAAATGTAGTACCCATGCCTCCTCCTCAATGTGTATGTCTAAAGATGGATCATTGGGGGTCTTAAAATGGGGCTCATTTACCAACTTCCAGAACTCAAAACGGTTTCCAGATTAAGCTGCTTCATCCAGATTTTCCCATAGGTCCGCCTTAATTTCCTTTTCTCTTTTTTTTCTTGCTAATTTATATGCGGCCCGCAATGTTCTTATTTCTTCATAGTTCCTCGGCTTAGCTTTTAAAGCGTATAGCAGAGCCTTCCTAGTTTTTGTGCAAACAGGGTCAAACCAGCTCCCATCTTTGCCTCTATTTAGCACTTTTGTTTTAGTTAGGGCTGATTTTATATTCCCCAAGATATTACAGAAGGCTGGTACAACTTCATCTGCTTGAGCGTCTGGGTCTAAACATAGATAGATATCTTCCTGGGTATTTTCTATGACTTTTGGGACCAACTTGATTTTGTTAATGTGTGCCCATTTGACCGGTACCCCATTTTTTCTAGCCACAATGGGTGTGTCCACTTTACTTCTCTGTTGACTCTCAGGTACTAGTACATTCAATTCCATTGACACTATAGCATGGTCACTAAAAGTTGTAAAGGTGGTATCTACCTTTGCAACCCTTGCAATAAGCAGGGCCGTCAATAGTATGTTTTCGATAGTTGAACCCACCCCATTTCTTTGGAAGGTTTCCGGGAGGACATCTAAAATGAAATCCGGGTCCCAGATTATTTCCATATTTAGAGACGCTAGTAGCTTGTTTAGGCCATTACCATGGTCACTGTGGACAAAATGTTATATCGTTGAGTCCACAAATATGGGCTGTATTATGATTACAGGGATGTATGTTAAAATCACCTAACCATATAATGTTTGTGTTCTGAGACTTGTTCCTATATACAATATCAGATATGGCTTTGTCTAATTCACCCACAATCGTATGCATAGTTGGGCCAAATCGGTTGTTATAAAAATTTACTAGGACCCATATCCCTTCCTGCTGTATTTCCAGTACCAAAATATGGAAATTTGGGTTTGGTTGTAGTATTGTTTTTACTTTTACCATTAGGTCATTCCTAATTAAGGTCAAAATGCCACCCTTTGCTCTCCCAGAAGTGGATGGAATTGCTTCACTCTGAAAGGATCTAAAACCATTAATGAAAATCTGGTCAAGTGCCCATGTTTCTTGAAAGCATACTATTTCCTGATCGTCCCATGACTGTAACCAATTTGTATCAGTCAACTTGTGGGTGATGCCAGCCACATTCCACGAGGATATTTTCCATACCTTTCTTTGTTTCTCCTGTTTTGTAACAAATAAATGTGAACTAGATACCTGTGAAGTAGGTGGCTGTGAGCGGTCCATGTTTACCGGGGTTTCGGGGGATTGCCTTTTTGAAATCTTCTGTGTGCTTGTGCAAGCTGACTGTAGTCAGTCACAAGCATCAAGGTCAGAGAGGGGCGCATATCTATTCTCTAACCTCTAGTCCATAGTCCCACGATTACCCCAGGGTTGGCTCTCTAATGGTCTTTCCTTGGTTTGTAAATGTCCCGCAGATCTTAATAGTGTTGGTGATCTATAGAAGTATCCTAGTGGTAAGGCAATAATGTGTGAATTTCTCATAAATGTTACCCAGGTGCTCCAGGATGAAGCCAACAACAAGTTCGCATATAAAGTTTAATACCACACAGTCTCCCATCAAATGTTTCCTGGCTGGGCCCACCCACGATACCCTTCTTGCCATGATTAATTGGTCCAATATTCCTGCCTGTGGCCCCACCATATCTAAATTTTGGTTATACCAGTGGAGAGATTTTGACATTATTTGTGTTGTTGATTCTGTTTGTCCGTCCCGTAATGTAATGGTGGGACATTCCCCAACACTCCGGCCAAGGGAGCCGCTGCTGGGGGTAGGTGTAGAATCTGTGCTTCCTTTACCTGGTTAGTCACGACAGAGGTTCTATCTTTTGCCAAGCTGTCCTGGTCGCCCCCCCCCCCCTACCAGTGTGCTATTCTGGCCTATGGGAAATATATTAGGGTTTACCACTTCCTGGCTTGTTGTATCAGCCATTTCTATATAATTTTCCGCACAGGGAGGCTTTGTGTTGCGGGGGGCCAAACGGGTAATTATAATTGGAGCTGTGTTAGAAGTTGTTGCCTCTTGTGTTTCATTTGCCTGTTGAGCCCTATTTACTAAACCAGGGAGTGTGTTTGGCATCATTGTGCTGCTGCCTAGTCCGATTCCAGGCTTGTTCTGGGGGGGTCATTCGGGTGCACGTTTTTAGAACTACCTCTAATGCATGGGAATTTTCTTTAGTTTGGAGTTCTAGGGCAGTTAGCTTTTCCCCTATCTAGTTTAATTTTTGTGAAATAGGGTTTAGCATTGTATAAACCAATGTTTCTAATCTCTGCCACATTGGTTCAGTCATCAGGGAGCAGGAAGCCATGTCTCTTGTCTCTCCGTCAGTTTGTTCCTGCTGTGCTGTTCCCAACATTGCGTTCCCCTCCCGAATATTAAGTCTTGGGGCTTTTGATGGTTTAGGTCTTTGCAAGCCCCCGCCCTTTTTCTCTTTACAGCAGTGTCATTACTACTCTTTGGTAGTCCTTTCATTGCAGCCACCCTTGATGAGACTCTTTGCGAGCTGCCAGTCAAGACTATATCCTGAGGTGTAGGTACTAAGCTGCTGGCTTCTTCAGTGATCGAGTCTCTTAGCAGTTGTTCCATTAGATTATGATTTGGTAGGGTCCCCCCCAAAGATATTCTTTTCTGATTTGGGGGCTCCAGCGATAATCGGCGTTCCGTTATCTCAATTTCATGTGCCAGGACTGACGTAGCCCTTGTTAAAAAAGAGTCAAGTGTCCCCACTATGCTTGTGCCCCCACGGGAATTTTGGCCCTCTCGTTTGCTCATCTTAACTTTACTTTTCGATGCAATCAGAGGGGCGGTAAATGGGGCAATCAAGGAGTGGTGATGTCTGTCTCAAGTAACACCCGCAATCACACTTGAGGAAAAAACGCTTTTACCTTTAAGCTTCTCTGGAGTTTTCTGTAGACGTTAGAGGAGGGGACCCAGCCCAGCCTCTTCCAGGCTCCGACGGGCATGGATGGGCCTGCCCTTGGCCCGGGCATGTCCCGCGCTGCGGGTCAGCGCTGTGATTTTAAGCGCGACCTGCGTGCTGGGGCTGATGGACGTTGCAGTCCTCCTCCTCCTGTTGTGGGCTCCTCCAGGCATGCGGGCAAGAAACAAACAAACAGGTGGCTACAATGCGCCGCGTGTCAGCGCTGTGATTTTAAGCGCGACCTGCGCACTGGGGCTGATGGACGTTGCAGTCCTCCTCCTCCTGTTGTGGGCTCCTCCAGGCGTGCGGGCAAGAAACAAACAGGCGGCTAGAATGCGCTGCGGGTCAGTGCTGTGATTTTAAGCGCGACTTGCGCGCTGGGGCGGATGGACGTTGCAGTCCTCCTCCTTCTGTTGTTGGCTCCTCCAGGCGTGCGGGCAGGAAACAAACAAACGGGCGGCTACAATGCGCTGTGGGACAGCGCTGTGATTTTAAGCGCGACCTGCGGGCTGGGGCAGATGGACGTTGCAGTCCTCCTCCTCCTGTTGTGGGCTCCTCCAGGCGTGCGGGCAAGAAACAAACAAACAGGCGGCTACAATGCGCCGCGGGTCAGCGCTGTGATTTTAAGCGCGACCTGCGCGCGGGGACTGATGGACGTTGCAGTCCTCCTCCTCCGGTTGTGGGCTCCTCCAGGTGTGCGGGCAAAATCTATAACGACGATGTTGAGTGTGGACTGACACTATTTTCACCAGCCCCTCTGTCCTTGCAGGTGAAGGGGGGTGATTAATTTTAACCCATAGTTTGTTCCAGGGGCGGCTGGAGGACAAAAACATCTTAAAATTGTGCGTCAGAGTGGACGGTCGCCATTTTGTTTAAAGCGGTTTATGTAAGTGGACGTGCCCGAGGCACGAAAGTTGCCGACAAGCAGAAGGGACAGAATGTGCACTGTGCAGAGATTATCTGAGGACCTTTATTTTAGAGTGCATCCCTTGCAGAACGCATACCTCATTTGGGTAGTTAAATGTTTTCCAAAATGTGCACGTTTTCACCACAGATAAGTCAATCGGAATGTGCTTTCAAAGCCCTTGGAAAAAGCACTGACATTTTTTTAATTTGCACACAAAAGTGGCGATTACCGAGAGTCACCTCAATAACAAAAAAAAAGTACCGACCCAGAAAAGCGGCAATGAAATATTCACACAAATGTGGAAGTCACTGCAACAAACAATAAATAAAAAAATCTACTAGGCACAGAATAGCTGCAATGAAAGTGCACAGAAAAGTGGGGATTAAATGGGAGTAACTGCAACGAAAAATAAATGAATACATGTACGAGGCTCAGAAAAGCGGTATTGAAATGTGCACAGAAACGTGGGGACAATGGACTATGCACAATAGTGTGGGACTTACATGGGAGTCACTGCAACAAAAACAAGCAGGAAGTGGGATAAGGGACGGGGTGGCAAATGGTGTGCATTTTCGCGGCTGCTTTGATGTTCTCAGTGGCCGGGCGGCTCACATCAAAGCGGCAGCGAAAGTCCTCCCAAAGGCTGCAGGCGGACAAATGGTGTGCGCGCTCGGCGCACATGCACTGTGCCCGATCCGCCTGCAGACTTTGGGAGCATTTTTGAGAGCCCTTACTTAACTCTCGCAGAGCAACGCATGCACGTTAGCTCAGTGAAACCTAAAAAAGTTCTATTCTTTTGAAAACAAGTCACAAGCATAATAGATTACCACAGATACACAGTTTTGAAACATCTGAGATGCTATTGGTTTACAGAAGGGCTGCTTTTAAAAAAACATATTTAGTTCTGCATCTAAAAGGGAGAAAATATTTCACCATCAAGTGCCATTTCTCTACCTAATTATCCAATATATTTCTCGGCCCCATGAGCTGCACATCCATTCTATAGCTGGTGTGCTATTTCACAATTGCATGTAAAACGACTGCCTATAGTCGCTTCTTGCATTAATCTGTGCCTAAGTTGTCCTATCACTGAAAGTTTCAGCAAATCACACAGGCCAATAACACCTTCTAAAACTCAAGATCTAGGTAGTATAGCAGCGCGTTTATCCCCGCAATTAGGGTGAAAGAGACCAAACTAAAGGTCTTGATTTACTGGAGTACTGTAGGGGAAATTCCTTGGGAAATGGGTGCAAGGTTGGTTGTAAGAAGACCTTTGTATAAGTTTCATTGCAAAATATTAAAGAATATGCTTTTATCAATGTTTTTTTTTATAACCGCTGTTTCCTAAAAAGTGCCAGCTTTGCTAATATCTAGAGCTTCAACATTCTTAAAGCATTTCCACCTCATTACCATGACAATACCATACAGGATGAAATGTGTACACCATTGTTGGAATTCATGAAAGGTGGGTTATTTTTACTGAACAATGTTTATGTTTAAAGTAGAGCTGGCTTCAAGGCTCCAACTTTGTAGTTAGAGCTACTAAAGAATACAGGGCTGCACACTTCAAGACAGGCTAGTGTGGGGGAGTGTGGTCAGTGGATGATCAAGTAATGGTCCATTTAAAATGGAACGGAGTAGATGGATCACAGGTGGAAATCTTAACCAAATACCATGAGTGGACCACTAAAAATTCTGTTATGAAATCTGTTTATCTGACACTAATCGTGACAGAGTAAATTATTTGGACGAAATCAAAACACGCAGATATCAACCAAGGCAAATTCTGATTTGCCTAATACACAAAAAAATCATAGTGTACACAAACATAAGTTGTTAAACTAGTTTTAAATTGTAAGAAATTATTTTTAAATAATCACTTCATAAGAGACACAAACTCATATGTTTCCATAACAGAGCTGTTATAAGTCAGAATGAATTTAATTATTTACAGATCTGGATGATCCGGGCTCAGATATCTCTGGCAGTTGCTAGTTCATCCGCAAGTAATGGGAGATCTAAGAATGGAGCCAAAATGCAACCCAGCTTCCTAAACGCCTCTTCATCGGATAGGTGTCTTGAGTGTAGTGTAGGTGGGTCCCCTGCTGTAAGCAGAATGTAATACGTGCCCCAAGGGGGTACCTAATTGTGGCGGACCCTTAAATCACTCAGAGTAGTGTTTCATGTTTATGTTGGTTGTCTATTTACTTACTTATATACTATTGCGCGACCTCCACTGATGTGTCTGTAAAACGTACCTTTTGTCGCACATGTTTGTCCTGAATGTTGACCTACTGTCCTGAATTTTCACCCATGCCAGTTGGTCACCCTACACCTAGTGCCATCGCTCGTTAACGTCCAACCAGCGAATTAAAAAATCAGATGATCTGAAGCATCCGGTGACTCAAAGTACACTAATGATAGAAATGATTTATGTATTTCTTTTGCAATGGTTTGCGCAAATGAATGCAACATGAATTAAACATCATTCGTAATATCAAAATATCGACTGCTATATCATACAAATTGTGTGACGTAAAAAGAAGATAAAGCCATAGATCTCGCATAGGCTTTTCCGGTGCTTGTTTACATTCATCAACACTTTGCCCGTCTCTTCTTATACGCAGCATGCATAGACCCGGGGTAGGCTATTTGCGTATTAGTCGTGCCCGCCGAGCACATCACTACAAAACTGAAACCGTTCAGCACATTGGAGAGGCCTTACCTTGGTGGGCCAATGAGGGAAGCAAAGAAGTGTTCTGCGAGGCCGCTTGCCAATGGCAGACTGCAGGTTGTCAGCCAATCTAAGCGGGTGCTTCCCGAAATGCACGTGTGCGGGCAAAACCTTAACCCTGCACAAGCGCTCCTCCCCGTCTGGGCTACATTTTACGTAAGGTTAGCAGTGACTAAAAAGGTGGAGCGGGGCCTTCATGGTCTGAGTGCGGTTTTGGACTCGAGGCAAATCGATTTCCAAGACAAATCGAGCGAAGTCATGAACTATCTGGTGAGCAAAGCGTAATACATGGAACTTACAGCCTGATATCAATTGCTCTCTGGCAGCGCACAACCTCAAGTCCTCTCCACCCTGCGTGTTCCCTTCGGTCCGGAAGGGATGGTGAGTAATGGAGGAAGGGCCTTCTGTAATATGGCAATTCAAATTTGCTCTGTGGAGAGCTGGTAGTTTTTTAATACATTTTTTTTTTAATCTCAGAGTGCGACTGCGAACCTGTAACTCCCTCACCGCACTAAAAGACAGGCGCATAATTCACGTCCTTGCTTTGAACTCCGACTTGTCGGGGCTTTTAACGATGCATACCTTGCCTCCAGAATATGTAGGTGAGGCAGGGTTTTAAGTAGGATGAAAAGGGGGGGGGGGGCTCTCAAAGGGGCATGGCCAATGTAATTAAGGGCGTGGCTTAAAAATACCGAGCTAACAATCTGTGCTTAGCATACTGTGCCGCCTGACTTGTATTTTGATGATTCTGTCATTGCATCCAGATATATGACACAAAAAGTAACATCATACCTAAAACAAGTCAGGACTATTGGCTTTGTCAATGGTTGTTAGGTGCATAAGATAAATAAGCAGCTACTATGGCCTGTATATAATATTTAACAACCATTTGCAATGCAATAGGTCTCGCATTTGCATGAGTTTGAGCTATTTGCATTGTAAATGACAATGTCTTATACCCAAGTCTTTATTTTTTTTGGACTGGAGTGGGTGCTTGTGGTGTGGAGTGGAATTATGTGGGCTGAGTTGGTATTGTTCGTTGTGGAATGGTGTGGTGTTTTGTATTTGTGCAGTGGAATTATGTGGCATGGTGAATAGACAGGGGTGAGAGCTGCACAGAATAGGTAACAAGCATTGGCATAGCCAATAGGTCTCGCCTTTGGGACCTTATAAGTGTTAGTTAATCATCAATCAATCATGATTGATTAAGTGTTTAGTTATCCAGCACAATATCTTTGGTACAACAACATCTAGTGTTGCATGGCTAACACTTATAAGGTCCTAAAGGCGAGACCTATTGGCTCTGCCAATGCTTGTTTTGAGTGAGTGGCTCGTGCAGGTATACCAATGTGAGGCAGAGATGCTGCATGTGCTTTTACAGGAGCCCCTGTGACATTGCGCCTCTTCAAAAAGTATCTTGGGTTTGGTGTAATACTTCTAGCCCCTATTCCCGCATCCAATGCATCCTTAAATGTCCCATGTACAGCTGGGGTTGACACTCCTATTACCCCTGCCCTCCAGTGACACTTTACCCGTCACAGGTGGTGGTGGATGTGGTGGTGGTGGACGTGGTGGCATGGTGGTGGTGGACGTGGTGGTGGTGGACGTGGTGGTGGTGGAGGACGTGTGGTGGTGGTGGTGGACGTGGTGGTGGTGCTGGACATGTTGGTGGACGTGGTGGTGGACGTGGTGGTGGTGGACGTGGTGGTGGACTATTGCCGGATCCAATGCATCCTTAAATGTCCCATGTACAGCTGGGGTTGACACTTCTATTACCCCTGCCCTCCAGTGACACTTTACCCGTCACAGGTGGTGGTGGATGTGGTGGTGGTGGACGTGGTGGTGGTGGTGGACGTGGTGGTGGTGGATGTGGTGGCATGGTGGTGGTGAATGTGGTGGTGGTGGACGTGTGGTGGTGGTGGACGTGGTGGTGCTGGACGTGGTGGTGGACGTGTGGTGGTGGTGGACGTGGTGGTGGTGGTGCTGGACGTGTTGGTGGACATGGTGGTGGTGGTGGACGTGGTGATGGTGGTGGTGGAGGACGTGGTGGTGGTGGTGGGCTTGGTGGTGGACAACGTGGTGGTGGTGGACATGGTGGTGTTGGTGAACGAGTGCGGTGGACGTGGTGGCAGTGGACGTGGTGGTGTGGATGTGGTGGTCGAGGTGGTGGTGGACGTGGTGGTGGACGTGGTGGTGGTGGTGGACGTGGTGGTGGTGGTGGTGGACGTGGTGGTGGTGGTGAAGTGGTGGTGGTGGACGTGTTGGTGGACGTGGTGGTTGGACGTGGTGGTGGTGGTGGACAACGTGGTGGTGGACGACGTGGTGGTGGTGGACGTGGTGGTGTTGGTGAACGTTGTGGTGGTGGACGTGGTGGTGTTGGTGAACGTTGTGGTGTGGATGTGGTGGACATGGTGATGGATGTGGTGATGGAAGTGGAGGTGGTGGACGTGGTGGTGGACGTGTTGGTGGTGGTGGAAGTGGTGGACGTGGTGGTGGTGGTGGACGACTATTGGGTAAGAGGGTGCTGGCAGAATGCAAAAGGTGAGGAGGCTCTCGAAGGGTGCACATGAGAGAGCAGAAAGTAGTCGAATATTAGAAACAAACAAGCGCTGAAGAAAAGAAAAGCGCACGGCTGCCATTGGCAATGACGGGTGGAAGTGCTTCACGACGTAAACAAGTGGTCTTCACTGTCTTCACTTTTCAAGCACTCATGCTTGTGGCGGCATCCACCTTGCAGGAGAGAGCAGCGGCCATATGTTTGTAATTACCGTGGCCGCGCCACTGCTCGCTCCCGCAAGGTGGATGCCACCACAAGCACGAGTGCGAGTGCTTGGAAAGAGAGGACCAATGGCTAAAGGCCCTCCTAGAGTAGCACATGCGCGCTGCCTAGGAGAGACTTAAAAATGAAGATAGAAAGGGATAGGTAGTTTGTGCACGAAGTGGTGAATGAAATGCAGAAAGTGTGTGTGAGAAAGATGGAAAGAAGGGGAGAGCTCACCATAGACGCATAAAGAGGGAGCTTCTGTAAACTCATAAGACACCCTAGGAAGAGGAGAAGAGCGTGTGTTTGACAGATGGAAATGTTGAAAAGCCACGGAAAATAAAGTGCGCTGTGAAATTAAATGGATAGTAATTGAATGGTATCAACTGTAATAGAAATATGTAAAGTGAGATTGTGTGTGATGGACTTAATTATAGGGAATTGTATTGTGCATTGTGGAGAGGTGCAGGGTAGAGAGAAGTGGTCCAGGGTAGAGTGCAGAGGTGTAGAGTGCAGTGGGGTGGTGTGCAGTGATTCAGAAAAGATTTGAGTGGCATAGAGGTAAGTGATGCAGAGTAGAGTGCAGTAGAGTGGCGCAGAGTTGAGAGTAGTGGCGTAGAAGCGTGCACTGTGCTGAGGCAGGAAACAAAAGAATAAAAAAAAGTAGTCTCCAAAGGACACTTAAAGCGTAAGGATACAGTACTTGGCTGGTGCTTAGTGGGAGAAAAAACAAGCATTTGCAATGCAATAGGTCTCGCATTTACTTAAGTTTGAGCTATTGTCATTGAAAATGACAATGCGTTTTATTTATGTTTTGGTTTTAAAAACATAAAGAAAAGGCATTGTCATTTACAGTGCCAATAGCTTGAACTTGCGTAAATGCGAGACCTATTGCATTGCAAATGCTTGTTTATGGTTGTGCATAGGAGAGACAGTTAATAATTCATTGAGCATAGTGAAAACAGGGACATCGCCACACGCATTAATGCAGAATGGGAACATAATTCGACAGTTTTGAAATTAGAATCAGGATATCTGTAATCTTGGTATGTGGGTGTGACATATGTATGCTCATAATGTTTATTGAACTGCATGCATGCCTTACTTCCAGACCGCAGCAGGCTCCTTTCTATCTCTCTCTGCCTGACATAAGGCCAGTGCCTGCCCCACTTTCCCTAATGCTTATCTCGTTCAAGTATTATTCACATTCCACACACCAAGTGATTTGAAATCTAATCTATTTTGATTCATTTCGTTTTAATCTGTGTAATGTCTCAAGAAAACCTCTGTGGGAGCTAAAAGCATTATGCACATTTTTAATTGACTGTCACGTCTTTGTCGTTGTATTATTGAATGTAAGTTGCTTTTCTTTATGGAGAGTTTGTGCAAGCCAAGATTCTTGTTGTTCACTGATATTTGTGTAGATTATTTTGCGTTGTGCACACTGCAAGCTAATAATTCTTTGTGGATTTTAGTGTGAATTTGGTGGCTGTGAAATAGTCCATAACAGTATTAACTTCTACACATTGCCTGCCTGAAAGCAAGACCCTTCTGAAGTAGAGTGAACATTGTAGTTAAGAAGAGTTGCTTTCAGGGGTGTGTCCGGCTGACACTCAGGATGGCTCAGCTTCTTAGGGTTCGCGATTCATCTCTCCTCTTTCTTGGAACTCTGGCGCTTCGGGGATGCACCCGGCCCACAGATGCAGCACGCCTCGAGGAGTAATCAATATGGCAGGCAGCTTGTTGCTTTTCGCTGTGTCGCCATTAGTGGAACATAATTTGGAGTTGCCTTCTTCCTCCTATCCCCCAGACCTCCTTGAAGTTCAATCTGTGGTGGGCTAAACAATATGCATGCTACTACTAGCAGTGGGAAGCTCAGTTGCTGAGAACCCTGGCACCTCTGGCATTTGTTGAGGCTGGTAGTGGGCATATTACAAGTCCCATGGAGTTACTAGGGATTCACCAGAACTTTCATTCGTATGTGCTGTCCGACGGCGGTGTCAGAAGTGGAAAGGTGAGCCTCAGGCCTGATGTTGATTGGATTTACTAACTCCAGGACTGCAGCACCTTGACTATGACCAGACTATACTCTGAGCGCTGCAGACCCCAGTGCGTTGCATCAGGCTGAGGCTGCCCGCCATAGAAGAAGTTGTGGCCGATTTCCTTGAATTGTGCATCTCCTGGCTTACTGGAGAGCGCTCATCACAATGGCAGACGGAAACAAGCCGCTTAGGAACCCTTTAAACAAGCGGCACTAAAAGTGATTGCAAAAGCGATCGCTATTGTAAAAAAAAAAAAAAAACACGCCCGCGAGTGGTGCACGTGCGCCACTGCGAGCCATTTGTCTTCAATGATCGCGCCCGTGTCTGGGCACGATAATTGAAAACATATGGGCTTTGGTGCGCGTAACAGACACCAATAGGCAATGGGCGGAGCAATGCGCCTGCCTTTGGCCTATTGCGTGCTCTGTTTAAAAAAAAAAACAAGCACGCAAAGCCCAATAGCGGAACCCAAAATGAAAAGCACAAGCATGTGCGATTCCAGGGTCCGTTTTCAAACCCCGCACGAAAGGGCTCGCCTGTGCGAGCAGTGCTGCGCACTGCATCGCAAGGAGCGAGCCCTAACAAACAAGGACTAAGTGAACGAGGCCTTTGGATGAGTGATATCCCAATGCAATGCTTTTTCAATGCGTATCTTTAAATGACTATCTATTGCCTAGTAAATCACAGTCCGAAAAGTCTAATAAATCACTTTTCAGCCTATCAACACAAAGATTGGGGGTGTTACCCTCCACTTGATTCGACTCTTCCAACTCTATCAAGCCGTGCAACTTAAAATCATAGCGTTTATCTGTATTTGGCAAGTAATCATCCATCCTAACCTATATGTAGCCTTTTGTTAACACAGTGACTTAACAGTTAATCTGACATCACAAATCAAACAGCAGTTAGTAAAGTCACACTGGCTATATATATAGTTAAATCGTTCAGAAACATTGTTTTTTTAAAGAAGGTGGGGTGTTAAAGCAACATGTGTTGTTCCTAACGGATGTATTGTGTTTTTAGGGTGGAGAAGTTACATTATAGGATAGCAAGAGAAAATGATTGATCCGATAATATAACGGCTGCACAAACAAGCATTTGCAATGAAATAGGTCTTGCAGCATTAAAGTTTGAGTTACTGGCATTGTAAATGACAATGCTTTGCATTCATTTTTTTTAAATTTGCAATTGGTATATAAATATTGTTTGTGACTGGTTAGCTGTTGCTAACAGACACCCTCACAGACCTAGAGCACTGCACGGCTCATATAATCGAATATGCACTGAAATCGGAAGGCTGCAATGCTGATTGAATGCATAGGGCCCAGGGCCCATGCACACCTGATGTGCAGCCGAGGTCTACCTTACAGAGGGCCCCACAGAAATTAATCAGTGATGCCACAGGATTCAATGGTATATTAGGTTTACTGTCAGAACATTGAGTGCATCACCGCTGTTGTATGATTCATATGTACACAAATCTGACATGAACTAAGGAAGATGGAAAGCAAGAAAGTATGCATTATGTTATGGTAGGTAAATTTGCAAAGCACGCGTCTCACCCCTCTTCCTAGGCTGCACTTTATCAGACAATTCCCCAAAAGACTTTTAGGGCAGCATTTCATGCTTGGAGTGGGTCTACTAATGACCCTATTTAAAACTTCAAAACAAAATGGTAAAACATGTATAAAAAGGGTACTTATAAAAATAAACATGCAAGCAAAACTCAACAGGAACCCAAGGGGGTAAGATTGCTGATCTCTCCGACCAGGCAGAATTACTTTAAAAAACAATGGTTACAGAGAACCACAGAATGTACCTGGGGAAACAATTGGTAGTAAGTAATAAGACAGGTTAATCAACTGGGACATTGGCACACAGTCTAGCAACTATCTCTCCCGCTTGTAGGGCTCTATATTGTCACTCGATGGTGTGTCGAACAAGTATGTGTGTGCATATTCACCATTCCCTGTGCAACGGCCAATGAAAGCAAACAAAAGTCACAACACACTGTCGAAAAAATGACATCTGAGGGCATGCTGGCTTTCTCACTCTTACAGCCTGATCAATAATTGATGCACTCGGTCCGCTGGCATAGGACCAGTGAGGGGCATTTGTAGATTTATAATCCCACAACTACTATTTAATATCCAAATGTGATCTCTGGATCATTGACAGCACAACTGACTGGTATCTGCACTGCACTCTTGGGGGTACGCCTGATCATGCCACCACGCCCTTCACAGGACACGCCCGATTTGTTCACCTCCCATGACACTCAAATTAACGCGCCTATTTCTTTCACGCCACAGAACCCCTGGGGCACACACCTAGCTCCTTCATTTAACACACCCTTAAAGGGTTCGTCTAATTGACAGCCACACCTACAGGAGACTCCCAGCCCTTTCCCAGCACACCTCCAGTGAACGCCGTATGCCGGGTAGAAGGTACCTGAACAAACAACATTTTACTATTCACCTCACGGCGTGGCAATGGTAAAAGAGGCGCTTCGTATTCCTCATGACAACACGGCTTCTGCCTACACACACAGGCAGACAAACTGCCTTCCAACCATCACAGGGCTGCTGCCTGCATAGTGAGAGGTAAACCGTGTGCTCGGAATAGGGCGGCTGCGAATAAATACATGAAGCTCTCGGAGGCACTACTGACGAGAAAGAGAGAGAAACGCGCCACACTTCAATGGACTGATACACTTTTTTGATTGTTCAGCCCCACTGAATGGTGCTGGGGCGACTGGGTGAGGGCGCTATAATATTCCTCCAACGAGGGCCTCACTCCCGTCACTCTGCTGAAGAGTAACCACGGCTGGGTTATGCAGGGCTCAGAGAAGGGGGGAGCTCGCCGTAAACGGTCAATGTACATGAAAAGCAATATCCACCACACAGCTGGTAAATGGACCTAATCCCACACTCATTTCATAGGTAGTTCACTTTGCTCTGATGGTCGATGTGCGCCCAAAGACAACACAGTGCGAGTAGCGAGAAGCACACACCCATGAGACACACAGCTGCCCCGGCGGAGCATCAGCCCAGACTGCACCGGGAACCTGCGTCAGGAATGAGTCCTTACATGAAGCGGCTGCTTGAAGTGAGTGGCCAAGATTTGAGGCAAGGTAGAATAATACACATGAAAGCCAGCTCCGGGACAATGTAGCGCTCTGCGACGGGACCACGTCGGAACATTAAAGTGCTGCACAGCAGCGGGGTGGGCAAAGACGCCATCTTACGTGTCAAAAGTGTACAGTGCCCACCTACTTTTAACATGCAAATGTGTCTTACTTTGAAGGCGCCGTACAGTTGAACGTGGCGTTGCGCATTCTCCGGTGTCAGCGTAGAGTTGTAACTGTCCGAATTCTGGTTCCATTTAACTAGTAAAACAAGAAACCGAAACCTTGTGGGAGAAGCATGGCAGCGTCGGATTCCGACGCACGCCTTGGGATTGGGCCGCGCGACGTCACATGAGCTGTCTACGGTAGAAGCTCACGCGCGCGACCCAATCCCAAGGCGCGCGCCGGAATCCGACTCTGCCATGCTTCTTAATGGTGCGCGTGGCCAGCTCCTGTCTCCCCTCGTTGTCGGCTGAGCCGACGGCTATAGTCCCCGCAGCGAGAGCACGCTTTCGCTAAGGCGAGCCCTAAAAAGCAGCAGCTTGCAAAACTGCAGTAACTACAACCTGGACCAGCCATAGAATAACATGCGCCCAAAAGTGAGCCAATACTTGCTAGTTGTTGGCTAATGCTGCAGTGGTGGCCAGCACGGATCTCGGGTGGGTGGGGGGCAAGAGGGTATAAGTATAATAAAAATGAAAAGTTTACTTAGCTCCTCGCTGCTCTGTCCCGTAAGCACTTCAGAAATGTTGCAGCTATTTTAAGACTTATTTTCAAGACTGGAAGAGGCATTCAAGAGAACACGACATCTTGTTTCCTGACTTTGGCTCCCTGTTATTTTTTTGTTAATTTTGGGTCAATTTAACTACTTGAACATGCACATTTAAAAAAACAAAGATTTGTCTAGAACTATACATGTTTCTCTGGGGGACATGGGGTCATTTGATAAACTAACCATTCCTATCCAATTTCTTTTGAACAAAAAAACGGATATTTTCTAAGTGTATCTGATTACATGGGCAGTGGCATAAACGGACCTAAAGACATGCTGAACACTACCAGCTACCTGAAAACCATAAACTAAGCACCTCTCTGACACACTTTTTCATTCATCACACTGCTGAGTGCTGCATACCATAACACAATAGCCACATCTCGATGGTCAGTGTGCATGACAAGGGAAAATAACACATCCCACACAGGATTAAAAAAAAAATAATTACTTGCATACACATGGTGTGCTACCCTCGGCAGGCCAGCGCTTCAGCTTCCCATATAGGGGTAGTAAGCGACATATAAACAATACAGGACCTTTGTACAGCATAATGGTGCTTTGCAAAAAATAAAAAAAATAAAGCTTGCACAATATAAGCCTGCATACATGCATAGTTTATTTATTCTGATTTGGTAGCTTATAACTAAACGCGAAGCAGCATACATACAAGCCCTGAAATATCCCTCAAATACAATAAAATCCTAAATGTGAAAAGTTAACATATGTTAAGTTTTTAATACGAAAACTTCCCTAACTATTGTGTACTTCTCCCTAACTTTCCCTCTTCATTTTGAACTCTTTTGTGCAAACACAAATTAATTTCTCCCATTGATGTGACCGGTCAAGAGCATACCTGAACATGTAATTCCCCTGACCAGTTGTGTTGGTTATCAATGTTTTGACAAGAGTTCCTTACTTGTCTTTCCCTCCATTTTATCAAACTAAATCGCCTCTTCCCCCTCAAATGTGTTTGTTTCTAAAGAAGCGTTTTCATAATATATTTAGATCATAAATTCACGTGTATTCTGAAACTGGAGTGCACGGAAGTGTGTGAAATGGCTTTCAGGGAAAGGGGCAAGACAACGTGGCCGCCACTAACATCCTCTGTTGTCATTTGGCTGTGAATCCAACACCCGCCAACATGAACATACACATCACATATTGTTCCTCACTGGAGTCACTCCCTAACAGAAAATATGAACAAGGAATGGGCTTCTTAAATGCATGAAACGTTCTGCTGCAAAGAAAAGTTTTTAGTTTTGCAGGTATTCTATCTATTGTAACTACTGCAACCAGCGGAAGTTTTTCTTGAAAAGTTACGAGGGAGGCAGGGGCGCCGAAAATCTGAAACCTGAGACGCTACGCCAAGTTAAGGAATGATTTTGGTGATGCCGAAAACATGGTATACGAGGTAAGTGGGAAAAGGTAAAAAACATTTTTTACCACAACAACTTTGTTTTCGATGCAGGGCTCTAACGCGCCGTCACCTTCCCTTGCTGGTTGCTGGTAGAAGCAGAAAAAAGGCTGACCACTGGTGCTTAGAGAATGAGGGTTCGGATCTTCAGTGTACTTGCAGGGAAGAAAGAAGAGCTCCGAGCCTGCTCCTCCTCCCTCGGCTGCAAACCCAAGCCTATCACGCAGCAATGCTTGCTGCAGGCAGCCTGAAGGGCATTCTTTTTAAAATCTTATCACTCACATAAAAATCCTCTGTGAATATAAAGGGGAATGAAAAATTGTCTAGCATTCGCGACAAAGAATTTTCAATTCTATTAAGGACACGGAGGCGAGGATTATGCTTCTCTTATCTTTACTGACAAAAACAGCAGCCAATAAAAACTTTATACTGGCATGACCCCGGAAGGACAACCCCCTCCATCAGTCTGCACCAATCACTGTCCAGTCCCATACATAACAGTCCATGCAAAACCGGAACCTTCCTCTTTCTTTGCGATGTCCTCCGCAGTCCAACCAAGACTGGAGCCCAACGTGGCAACTATCGCATCCTCTTGTCCGAAGGGAAAACTTCTCCTCAGCTGAGACCCAGCTCAGTCCACAGGATCTTTACTCAGGTCTGTTTGTGCTGAACACCTGAAACGAAAAGATATATCGTAATGGCTATTCCAACATCAAGGAATACAACAAGCCATAACATCATTCGGGTGGGTAAAATACATCACATCTTCAAATCGACATACAAAGTACATCACTGTCAACTCGGGTGGGATAATCCTCGCCTCCGTGTCCTTAATAGAATTGAAAATTCTTTGTCGCGAATGCTAGACAATTTTTCATTCTATGTCAGTCCACGGAGGCTCTGATTATGCTAGTTTAAAGTTTCTCCACCACCACCGAGACCACATCCACAATAGGTTTATGATAAAACGTTTTAAAAGTAGATTCAGATGACCAATCAGCCGCAGTCGTGATGTCCTGAAGCCGAGAACCGGCACCAAAGGATTTTGAGGCCATAGCCCCTCTAACAGAATGAGCTCCAAATTTGGAGGAATCAATACCCGCCAGACTCGACAACCAGGAAACCCACCTGGCCAGAGTAGCATTTGCGACTGGGCGGAAAGGTCTCTGTAAAGAAATCAATAATTGACCAAAATCGTTCCTAAACTCTCTAGTACAATCCTCATATACTTTCAAACACTTTACTACACACAATTTACTGTGGTGAGGAAAAGCAGGATAGGAAATACATTTTGAATGTGTTTTAGTACGTTTTGAAATAGTAAAGGAAACTCCCGTGGGAGTAAATACTCTACCTGACAAATCCAGAGCTCGAATGTCCGAGACTCTTCTGCAGGAAATCAAGCACAGCAAAATCGTAAGTTTCGCTGAGAGCGGTTTCCTAGACAGACCCTCATTCGCCGGCCAAGCCGATAAAAAACGCAAGATAACAGAAACGTCCCAAAGTTCCGTATACTTAGGCTGAGGAGGGTTCGCCAGCCAGATCCCCCTGACAACCTTACACACCAGTGGGTGTTCACCGACAGGTTTACCATCCACGTGCGGATGTCCCGCCGAAATAGCTGATCGGAAAGTGTTCACCGATCTGTATGCCAAGCCTGACTGAGCCAAATCAGCCAAGAAATTCGCAATCATAGAGATATCGGATCCCACCGGATCTCCCTGTCGTTCGTTACACCAACCAACCCAACGTCTCCAAGCTGACTCATAACGCTTGTGGGTGGAAGGCGCACATGCCTGTGACAAGAAAAATAGAGTGTCCTGAGAAACTCCCGGCACTTGCCAGCGTCTCCTGAAAGTCTCCACGCCATGAGAGACAACTGATCCAGAAGGACCAGCGGATGTTGAAGGCCCACAGGGTCCGTCAGAAGTTCTGGGAACGACTCATCGCGACCGGAAACCACGCTTGGGTTTTCCAACATGGGGAGATCAAAATCACCTCTGCCTTCTGCCTCCGAATCTCAGCTAGAACCCTCGGGATCATGATGAACGGGGGAAAAGCATAAAGAATGCCCATCGTCCATGACTGAAGAAAGGCGTCCGAGCTGATCGCCAACGGATCTGGGCGCCAACTGAAAAAATGGGGCAACTGTCTGTTGAGTCGTGAGGCAAACAGATCTATCACACACGGACCCCAAAGGTGGTCCAAAGCCCTGAAAATCCTGGGATGCAACCTCCAATCGCTGGCATCCCTCACATACCGAGAATTCCAATCCGCTGTCACGTTGACAGATCCCGGAATGTACTCTGCCGTCACCGATATTTGATGGTCCAGGCAATAGTGCCAAAAGTCCTTGGCTATCTCCGCCAGGAGACGAGATCTGGTGCCCAGAGGCGATTTATGTACCGTGCCGCAGACACATTGTCCATGCGTAGGAGAATGCAACAAGAGATCTTTTGAGGGGATAGAGTCCGCACCGCAAATGAACCCGCCAGGAGTTCCAGACAATTGATGTGGAGTTTCAATTCTTCGCGGGACCAACGGCCCCCGGTCTCCACCGAGCCGCAACGGGCTCCCCAGCCCCAACGGCTCGCATCCGACTCTATCACTGCTTCTGGGGTGGCAGCAAAAATGGCTCTGCCGTTCCAGGTCTCCAAATGCTCCAACCACCAGTTCATCTCCGTGCGAGCTTCCGTCGACAACAAAACCTGTTGGTCGTAAGTCACGCGCTTGCGAAGATGCAAAGCCTTCAATTGTTGCATCGCCCTGTAGTGCAGGGGGCCCGCAAAGATCGCCTGGATGGACAAGGCCAACAGCCCCACCAGGCGAGCTAAGGTCCTCAAGGAAATTGTCGGAGAGACAAGCGCTTTCCTCAACTCCTTCTTGATTGCTACCCTCTTCTTGAGCGGTAAGAGCAATTTTCGCCTTGACAGAGTCTACCTGGAACCCCAGGAATTCCCTAACCTGTGAAGGTGTCAGAATGGACTTCTGCAAGTTCAAAAGGAAGCCCAGTTCTTGAAGGAGGTGAACCGTCCAGGACAAATGGAGCGAAATAATCTCCGGAGAGCATCCCAAAATCAGGATGTCGTCTAGGTAGATGATCATTCTTACGCCCCTCTCCCTTAAGCACTGAACTATTTGTTTCATCAGTTTGGTTAAACACCAGGGAGCGGACGAGAGGCCAAAGGGCATGGCGGCAAACTCGAACCACTTGTTGCGCCACTGAAATTGAAGAAACCGTCGATGCGGTGGAAAAATGGGTACCGCCAGGTAAGCGTCCTTCAAGTCCAGACGTACCATCCAATCCTGTTCTAACAGAATGTCTCGCAGTAGGTGTATGCCTTCCATTTTGAAGTGTCGATACACCACCCATGCGTTGAAATCCCTGAGGTTTAAAACTAATCGAAAGCCCTGGTCTTTCTTTGGAACCACGAAGACTGTGCTCGCAAAGCCTTGAACGGGTGGCAAAGTTTCCACTATTGCTCCCTTTCTGAGCAAAGCCAGCACCTCTGCGTCTATGAAACTCTGTTCTTGTAGGGAAAAATGCAGTGGCGCGGGCGCTTGACGCTGCGCGGGGGAGGCATAAAACTCTATGTGATACCCTTGGACGGATTGTAACACCCAGGGATCTGTTGTTAGCTCCCGCCGTCTGTGAATAAATAAGGCCAACCTGCCTCCCACCTTGTGTTCTGTTGCACAAAGAATTCGTACCTTATTAGGAATTGTCTCCTGAATTATTTTGCTGTCCTCTGTAATTTCCTTTCTGTCCTCTGCCACGACCTCCTCGATTACGGGAGGGGTAGAAGTTGGGGGGCTGGTAACCACTGCCTCTCTGCTCACCTCCACGTGAGGTCTGATTAAAACCTCGGCCGGACCCTCGACCTCGCTGACGTCCGGCCCTGTCAAAAACACCGGTGTGAAGCACCCTCTTTATCGTGGTCTGCGCCTTGTCAAGCGCGGAAAAGGTGGCGACGTATTTGCCCATTTCCTTAACAAACTTGTCTCCGAAGAGCATGCCGTTAGCCATAGAACCAGGTTCGTTGGTGGCCATCTCTGCTAATTGGGAATCAATACGCATCAGAAAAGAGCGTCTCCGCTCTGTAGACAGCGCCACATTCGCGTTCCCCAAAAAGCACATGGCGCGTTGGGCCCATTCCATGATATCAGACGTGTCCATAGGCACGCCTTGTTCTTTGGCCTTGACTGCGGCCTCCAGAATCTTAGTAAGGGGTCCAGAGACGTCCAGTAATTTGTCTTGGCACCCCCGCCATGCCCTATCCAGTCCTTTTTTGGGACCCTTGGCAAACTTCCTCATGAACGCTGTCATGGTAGGGTCAAGCGCTGGAGTATCCGCCACTTTCCCTGCCACTGAAGGTCTGGGGCATTCCGATCTCAACGTGGCTCGTAGCCCACTCTCAAAGCCTTGCCGCAAGTTATTGGTGACATAATGCGCAACCTCGGCACAGGGCACCCACTCCGTGGATCTAGGGTGAACTATATTATTGGGGTCAAACAGAAGGTTCCTAGGGATCTGACTATCATCTGCCTTGAATGCCGTGTGCTTAGTTTTCTTAGTCTTCTTTCTAGAAGCTATTGAATCCACCTCCGAGTCTGAAGTACCAGGTGGCGTCGAGGAGGAATCCCCCGAGGTCTGACAAGCCATAGAGCCATGGTCCCTCATCACTGACTTGGCCATCTGCGCTAACTTGTGGGCCTGGGACTGATCTGAAGTATCCCCCTTTCGTGAGGATTTAAACTTCCTCTTGCCCGATGGATGATGGGACTTAGTAAAAGGCTTTAACGCCTTAATCAGGGCTTTACTGACAGAGCTCTGGTAGTGGGTAGCCAGGGCTTCACCTAAGTTCTTCTCCAGTTGTTCTTCCTCAGGCTCATACTGCTCATATTCATTAAATTCGACCCACTGGTCGCCCTCCTCGGCGTAATACGCCATATCCAAGGGGAAAGGAGGTGAGGAGGAGATTAACAGGGGTGGAGTAACCCAGGGGTGCCTCTACACACACTCCGCAACCCCAGTTGCCAACACACCACAGAGGCAGGTCACTACACAGTGGAAGGAGACCCCTAGAACAACCAAAACTCCCCTAGAGCAAAGCTCTTACTCAGGACACGCTCCGGTCAGCGTTAGACTAAGGCCAGGGATTGATGCAGTCACTAACGTGCAGATCGCGAGGAGCCGGTAATGTAAAAACGGAACTCGGCTCCTCGCGCATGCGCGTTGCATTGGGGGCACACACTCGACTGCTCCCTGTGCGCGGCGAAGCCGCGTCTGCCTCCTCCTGCTCCACCGCCCCCTAACGCGCTCAGACACACAGCGCACCGCAGGACGGCGGACCGGGAAGCGAAACCTGACGCCGAAAAACAATCGCAAAAGCGCAAAAACCAATAGCGCAGTAGTGCTACAATCAGTTGCGCACTCTAGCACTCAAACACCTTTATAAAGTCATACACCATAAACCCCCATCCGCAAAGCAAATAAGGGAAAGGCACTTAACTCTCTACTGCAGCAGCAAAGAAAGAGGAAGTTTCCGGTTTTGCATGGACTGTTATGTATGGGACTGGACAGTGATTGGTGCAGACTGATGGAGGGGGTTGTCCTTCCGGGGTCATGCCAGTTTAAAGTTTTTATTGGCTGCTGTTTTTGTCAGTAAAGATAAGAGAAGCATAATCAGAGCCTCCGTGGACTGACATAGAATTAAGTGAGCCACTGGCGCAATTGTTAAATGTGTGTGCTTGTGTTGTAGAAGTTAAAGCGGGCACTGTGCTGCAACATTAAGCATGGTGACTACCACTGATACTGCCGATATTCTGCTGTTCCTGGTTGCTGTGCGTGGAGGCAGAGCCCTCGCTGGAAGAAAGGACATCGCTGGAAAAGTATAGCGCTACTCTCCTAAAAGCGCTACTGGGCAGCGCTTTGTCTTAACTGCTCGCGTTTCCCGCTTCGCGGGAAACACTCGTGTTGGCTGGCTGGTCGGCTGTTTGGGAGTCCTGCAAAACTAAAAGAACCACAAGCCATCTGGCCCTGGAGCACCTCCCCGCCACGCCCCACTCACCTGGCGATAATTGGGCAGTAGGAGCGCTGGAGAGCGGTGACTACCGCTGATACTGCCGATATTCTGCTGTTCCTGGTTGCTGTGCGTGGAGGCAGAGCCCTCGCTGGAAGAAAGGACATCGCTGGAAAAGTATAGCGCTACTCTCCTAAAAGCCCTCTGTGGCCCTCAGTGGCTGAGGTAGGCTGGGCTGGGCCCTGTTACTTTCTTTGACTTTGTCGCTATTCATATTATATACGTCTGGCAGTTAGAGGAAGGATCATTCAGTGAAATTACTACGTCGCTTCCTTGCCATCTACTGCTGGTCAGTTACTGCTGCATCTCCAGAATTATATTTATTATTTTATGAACATTGTATTATCTCGTGACTATTCTTCTGGAGGTAAACTACTTGTATAACATTGATTTGTGGGATAAGTCTGCAGAAGATGTCTAAAAAACTACGTTCAGGAAGGTTAGTGGGAGGAAAACCTGGTGCAAAAATAGATACCATCCGCACAAGAAATAAATCTGTGAAAATATCCCCCGTTGAAGGGTCAATGCCAACTCTTTGAGCTATGGGACATTCCTACGGCTAAGAAGTCTAATTTTGCTGTAAAGAAAGCTCTCCGCACCGCGGTCCAGGAGGATCATACTCAAGGTGTTACAGACTCTTTGCCTCCGTCCTGGCTGACCGCGCCACCGCAAACAGCAGCAGCGGTGAATCCCTGCCCTGTACATCCTGAAGGGGAGGGGGAAAGTAATCTCGGAGTTCTTGTATCTGAAGGAGAACTTGAGAATCAACCACCTATGCCTCAAGCTCTTATTTTGAATGACAGGTTAGGTGGGGACTCGTCATCGTTATCCATTGATCTTGAACTTTGTGGACGCTATGTAAATACAGCTAATTTGGAGACTCAGGATCCTATTAAGCCTTCGGGGGGTGCTACTCCCTCTGGGTTAATGTTATATAGTAGTACCCCTTCGTTAAACGGACAGGACATGTCCGATCTGTTAAATGTTTCCAGGAGCCCGGGTCTCAATCTATCTGGTATCTGTCGTCCAGCGGAAGCTAGTGATAAACCGATCTCAGAATCCATGATTGCTTTGGAACAATTACTAGCCTCCATTCTATTTCTCCTGGGGAAATTTGTAGGCAGCTCGGATTGTATCCTGGATTCAGTTACCCAAATACTGAAGACATTGTTACAAAAATCGCCAGATACGAGGAGTGTCTCCTCCTCCAAGGCTGAACCCAGTTCTCCAAAGGGGAAAATAAATGCGCCCATAGTGGATTCTGACATAAAGGCTGCAGCAATAGTTCATGAAATGCATACTGCAGTTCAGCCTTTAACCGCAGTGCCTAATTGTGTTAAGAACTCGGTTCTAGAGATTGAGGAAGAAAATAAATCTACTTCCGGCCCTAAAGTGGTGCAAGATTTATTCCCTATCTTCATGTCGGAAAATAAAAAAGAACTTTCTGAAGATAAACAAGAGGTAAAGGTAAAAAACGGTAAACATAGAAATAATAAAGGGAATAAAAGGAAACCAATCCGAAAATACAGGAAGAAAAGGCAACGACGGATAATCTTCCAAAACTCTCTGGTTGCCTTGGAGAACGAAGAAATAGACTTGGATCCCACTTCTACATCTCTAAAGGTGGAAAGTGAATTGTGCCCACCAACGTCTTTGGAAGTTATGCCGCAAATGGAGGGCCCTCTTCCAAGTTCCTCTCCATCGACTGCGACAAGAGCCCCAATCCTATATCCACTTGGGCCCCTTAACCCTTTGGCCCCTTCTTTCTCTCCTGCCCTAGAGATTGGAGACCGCTCTCTTCCTGCGCGCCATTCAAAAAACTCAAAGGCTCATGTGGATACTCTTGTGTTAGACTTTTTACCTTTATTTGATGCTGACTTACCCCTAAACAGAGCATGGCTACTTAAGCGTTTTAGCGAGATTGAAAGTCTTCACCCTATTCAATCTAGGGACATTGAGTTAGTCTCTTTGTCTGGTGGAGACAGGGTACTGAGTATAAGGGTTAAATTTTATTCACCTATCATTGTAAATTTGATATTACAGCAAGCTGAGAATTTTCAACGCACAGGTATTGATGTTCTCCCTATTTTTAACCTTGGTAATACAAATCCTTCCCTTGGGATGGTACTAAGGGGTGATAAACAAAATGGGGTAGCCTCCCCTCTTAGAGACATGAAGATTTGGGTCTCTAAGGGGAAACGTTCGGTCTCTCAGGTAAAGCCACTCCCGCTGCCTCAGAATTCCTCCCTCATAGAGGATAATAATCGGTGGAATTGGCTGCACAGTGCTTTATCTACAAAGACCACAGATAACCCCAAATTGTTTCATCATCTTTAACATCCCATTGAAAATTATTTCTTGGAATGCGGCAGGGATTCACAGTAGCCCAGAGAAATTTGACCTTTTATTCTCTAGGAGCAAATGTGATTTGTATACAGGAAACCTGGTGTATTAATATGCTGGATGTTTCGAAGGATTTCTATGCCTTGGAAGTGCCAGCTGCCCCTTCCAAGGAAGGTCACGCTAGGGGGGGAATTGCTTGTCTATTATCAAATAAATTGCAGTGGAGATTTTCCCATTATATCGACCCAAGTAAATTTTTTCACGCTATAACTATTGAAAATCTGTTTAGTAATTGTATAAAGTCATCCATTGTTATCCTTAATGTGTATATTCCCCCAGAAGAGCGTTTTAATCTCATATTGAAGCAGGTATTTCGATATATTGATCAAATTAAAAATGTTTCATCCCCTCCGGAAATTATTCTCGTAGGAGATCTGAACTGCAAAATCTCCAATGCTAGTCTGAAACTTTTTAGAAATAAATCTAAAGAAGAGGCGCATTTTGTTCCCCAACCACTCTTCCCAGATAAGTTAGTGACTAATAAAAGAGGGAAGATTCTGCTAAAAGAACTAGCGGCCGTTGAGGGACTTATATTAAATGGGAGATTCCCGTCCGATGTGCCTGCCAAATTCACACATAAGTCTCCTTTTGGGTCTTCTATCTTGGATTATGCAATCTCGGACTATGGCTTGTTTCCTTATATTCAGGATCTTAAGATTATTCCTACATCTCTGAGCGACCATAGTATACTGCTTATAACTATTTCTTTAAATCCTATGCCCACTGCGCCATGGTCTCTTAACGGCAGTGATGCTGCCTTCCACGCTTCCTCGGGAAGGTGTTTCTGGAATCCTTCCGCCATTAATGGGGTACAGGATTTATTATCTGAAACTTTAATAGAATTAAATGAGTGGCGTGGGCATGAAATAGTCAATTTTGAAAAATTCATGCAAAACATTATTTTACATGTAAAAAAGACTTCTCGCCCTAGAAAAGGGGTAGTGGTGCCTAGTATACTGCGCATCCTGAACAAGGAAATAAATAAACTAGTCTGTGAGCAATATCTAGATAGAGTTATGGAACGAGAAAAAGAAATTTCTAGGCTAAAAAGAAAGAGATGCAGACTAAAGGTGAAAATAAAAAAGGAAAAGGATGATACTGTTTGGATCAACTTGAGGGAATCAGTTGTTCATGGTAGGATTAGAGAATTTTGGGCAATAATCGGGAAGGGATGTGGTACCAGAATAAGTCCTTCTCCCATCCCTATTTATTTATTTATTTATTTTAGAAGCTTGTAAAGCGCGCGGCTACCTCCGACGGGGGTGTCCCGGCGCTGAGATTACAGGTCAAATCGCAAGAGAGGTTACCAGGTACAGAACCGTCCAAAAGACCAGCAGGGAGGCTTTAATTAAGTTAATGTTTGGGAAACAGCAAGGTTTTTAGTTTGCGTCGAAAGACTTGTTCCTATAGCTGAAGAGGTATGGATTACTTATATTCGGGACCTTTATGCAGGGAATGGTATTACAGGTGAAGATATCGCCCTAGATGCAACACCCGAAGGACTCCTTAATTATCCCACAGAGGAAGAAATTGAGATGGCTATAAAAAACATGCGTGCCTCTGGGGCAATGGGTCCTGACGAACTCCCCATGACGGTCCTGAAACAGGATCCTTTAAGGTGGAGTAAAATCCTGTATCCACTGTTTAAAGCCTGTTTTTTGTCTAAAACTGTACCTGCCTCCTGGAGGGGAAGTATCTTGGTCCCTATTTTTAAGAAGGGAACTAGGGATAGCCCCAGCAATTATCGTCTGATAGCCCTCCTCGACTCTATCGGAAAGGTCTTTGCGAAATGTCTTTTAAATTCCCTCTCCGATTGGGTCGAGGAGAACAATATTTTGCCGTTTGAACAGACTGGCTTCCGTAGGGTCCATGGTACTTTAGACAACCTCACCGCTCTCCATGTGGTTACTGATAAATACGTGCAGGTGAGAGGGGGGGTGGTCTATGCGGCTTTTATTGATTTCTCCACAGCGTTCGATAAAGTAGATCGCAGAACGCTGTGGAGAAAATTGGCAGCTCTTGGTGTTCCAGCCTATCTATTGGAGCTGGTTCGGACTCTCCATACAGAGACCTGGTGTAGTGTCTTGCAAGGGGGCGAAAGGGGGCTATCCCACCAAATTCCGTCTTTGAATGGCCTCAAACAAGGCTGTTTATTGGCTCCCCTTTTGTTCTCCTTATATACTGTAGACCTACCCGCCGCCTTGTCTGCCAGAGAGGGTATTGCCCCGGTGGTGGGGGGGGACCTCAATATCCTGCTTGATGTATGCCGATGACGTCCTTATTTTAGCACTGACCCCTAAAGGACCTACAAATCGGCTACATGCTCTTCATGTCTTTGCTGCTGCCCATTGCATGAAGATTAATATATCCAAAAGTAAAGTCATGTGCATAGCCGGTAAGAAGAAGTGCCGATCTGTAAATTTTGGATGGTATATCGGCGGCCAAAAACTGGAGGTTGTTAACTCCTATACCTTACTGGGGAAAATTATCACGGCTAACTTGAGTGAGAGGCCCCATATTGAGCATAGTTCACGCAAAGCCCTCGCCCATGGCAAAGGTTTAAATTCCCTCTATCAGGCTACGGGGAAAAGGCACATCTCGTGTTTATTGGAGGTGTATAGGTCTAAAATCTCCGCAACGATATTGTATGGTATAGAACTTATAGAGGTGAAATATTGGGACTTTTGCCATAAGATTGAGGGGAAACTCCTAAGATCCCTATCTTCCCTAAATACTGCGTGCTCTTTGGCCGCCTGTAGGCTCGATTTCGGTCTCAGGAGCAGCTGGGTACAGGGACTATGTGCCCTAGTAAGATGTGTAGCCTGCCTGGCTAGAGCTGAACTAGGGACGATGAGAGCTCTCCTCAGAAGCGAATTACTGGGTAATTTTAAAGAGTTTTCTCAACTTGTAAGGAATTTTAGAAAAGCCGTAACCCTTCTAAAATTAGATGAAAACACTTTGTTTTTGTATTCTCCCTTAGAGTTAAAACTCGTTTTAAAACAGGCCTCGTGGGATCTATGTTTTCAGTCTGATAAAAAGTTAATCTGTGAAAAAAGGAATGTAGACCTTCTCCTTAATTCCTATGTGATGAAGTTGGCCCAACCCTATGTTACATGGAACCTGCCGCATGGTATTCGTAGATTTTGGTTTCTTCTACGTTACGACCTAGTACCTTTAAATCTACTTTTATCCAAATGGTATGGTTCTTCTTCTATGTGCAATTTATGTAAATTGAGTACCCAGGATTGTATGCATGTTTTATTGATCTGCCCTGCGCTCCGTAAATTGCGTCTCAGATGGTTACAATTTATTTGTATCCGTCTGGGCATTTCCACTTTGAACGGCTTTCTCCATGCACTTTATTGGCCTCCTAATGAAATGTTCTGTTTCCATATTTTTAATTTTTGAAAGGTTTTTTAGCTATTTATTAATATGCCTCTGGAGATGTTTGACATTGCGACCTGCTGTAGATTTGTCATTGTATGTTATTTTTGTACTTAAATATGTTTCTTAAATCTCATAACTTTGATATGTTCTTGTCTTCTGCTTTTATCTTGTAAATTTTATGTGGCCCTCTTTTGAGAGCCAAAACATAATAAAATAAAATTGAATTGAAGCATGGTGCCCGGAAGGGAGGGGGGCTGGACAGCGGCAAGTGACGTTTTTACAAGGAAAAACATTGGTTTCTCTAGTAAAGGTAAATCGCAGCGCAGTAAAAAAAATATGTGCGTTTTGATGAGGAGGATTTTTGCGATAAAAGGAAATTAAAGCACGGTTCAACTGGCTGATTTCAAGATCTTCATTTCATGATTCCCACACTGGGACTACTATTGTCTTTCTGGGGGGCCCATTTGATGGAAGTAAGGCATTCACTCGTAGAAGGAACTTGCCGGCCCCGCAGGAAAGCCGAATTGATTCTCTGTTTAGTAATGTCAGCACTGCAATTCGGCATGATCGTATTTTAAGTGCCCGGAGAACAGGTCAGAGTTATTTCTGCCATAGAGAGTTAACAGCCGGGCAGATACACAGAAAATGTAACAGACTTTCGTCAAATCGACTGCAAAGTCGGCAGAGAGAATTCGACCAGCTCTGTTCCCAGGGCGGCATCTGATATTTTGAAGGAAAGGCACCCATTTGTGTTTTTGAATAAAAGTGCTGGATGGTTTGAGAAATGTGGCACATGAGGTATGAATGGGGCCACCATCTGCTATACGATTATAAAACTGACCAGCTGTGTTTTTTTCCTGCCAGTTCAGCTTTATCCATGGACCATGATTTTAATTTGGCGGCTTTTTTGGCATTTTTTTTAATGCTGCATGGCTAATATTTAGCTCCCAGGCCTCTTGTGAGTTGAGGGAAGACAAAGCTTTGCGGAGCGCGGTTAGCCAGCTGTGTTTGAACTCCTACTGGCTTTCCATTTCAGACCAACATAGAACGCCCAAGGACTCCGGAGGGGCGGCTCACAACTTTCAGCACAATT
This sequence comes from Lissotriton vulgaris, assembly GCF_964263255.1. Lineage (NCBI taxonomy): Eukaryota > Metazoa > Chordata > Amphibia > Caudata > Salamandridae > Lissotriton > Lissotriton vulgaris. Next base: position 469,826,158 of record NC_141700.1, on the reverse strand, counting down.
TAATTAGAGAAGCCATTCTCGGCGGGAACTGGTGCTCAAGTCCAAATTCCAAGCGCTCTTGGCAGGTGTGTCATGGTATGTGGTTGATGCTTTTGAGCAGGACTGACTTTAGCGTGTAGGATCGTTACGTCCTTGCTCTTGAGGAGTTCCGAACCATAAGTCAAAGACTGCAAACATTTTGCACTGATCATTTGAAATAAGTATGACTGAGACGAACTACCCATTTTTAGGTTTTGCCTGGCAAAAAGATGCGCTCTGCGCATCTTTTTCGCGCAGGCGAAAACCTGATGAGAATAGTACGGGAGACAGGAACGCCCCCGTCTTTCATTGGCTAGCTCCATAAATGGAGGCAGGGATGAGGAATTTGTATCGCCCGACGCCTGAGACATCTAGATTTATTACCAGGGCAAGAGGTTCAAATGTATTTTTTGTCCAAAGGACAAGCAGACTTGATATTAGTTCAAATAGGGACAGAACTGCTACTTTCACCGGCTGACAGCTAATCAAGAAATCCGAAGCAGATGCTTTCAATAACTAAAATGATTAAAGGCCTATTATTCGCTGAAAGCCTCTGACTGTAGTCACTATTTGTATGGGCTCGAGACTGCCGTTGTGAAATTAAGATTGTTGAAATGCAAAATAGAGCGGCTTTTTTTGCAGACTATAAATCACACGTCATGGAGCAGGATAGCACAGCTCGCTTCGGACTGCCAAATAAAAGAAAGGAAAGCAGGGGAGGAGAGGAATGGAGGACCTCTCAGTTCTGCTCCTCGGTTTCTTGCCCGATTACCTTTACTTTGCTCCTCCTCGTGCATTTCCTTGGGCTTGTCTCTTGCCCTTGCGCCCTCTGGACCTTGTCGAATCATCAAAGTCTGCCAGGCGGGCATATGTCTGGCATTTTCCTCCCTGGGCCTCTTGGAGTCCACACAAGTCTGCTCATAGTGGGCATTTCCGTTATCTTTTACTTTCCGTGACCGTCACATCTGAGCTGATGTTGGAGGCAAACGCTATTGCTTCCCATTACCCTCTTGTGCTTCCTGCTTGCCTGCATTTTATTTAGTTAGTGTAATAAGTAGAAAATCAGGTGCTTTGTGAAAACGATTTGTTCGGCCGTACTTCACTCTAGCAGCATCTATAAACAAAAGGTATGCTAAAGAAAACATGAAAAGACAGTGCATACTTTTAAAGGTTTGCCTGTAGACAGTTTTCCTATAGTAAATTTTCCATTAATGCCATATATTGAACACATTGAGGAGCTTTTGTAGGAGTTTCAGTGCAGTGCAGAGCATAACTTTGCGGAGGCAGGACAGCAACCAACAGCTGCTGTCAATATAGGCGCCTCCCAATCCTCACAGGGACATAAGCTAGAAAACTTTAGGTCTCAGTAAGAAAACCATTTAAATAATGTTTTAAAAATGGTGGTGTTGTGTTCTCAAGTAGTTACGTACACTTATGTAAATGCCAAGCTGTTTAGCATAACACAAAGGCATTAGCCTAGTGCAAGCATTTTTGACAGGTAAAGGAAGATTCCCAGTAGAATAGAACATTTGCCCAAGATCACACCTTGTAGTTAAGTGGGCAGCATTAGAAAAGGAGCTCCCTCGTTTGATTGCTAATCTGGCAGCAAGGATACATCTTAAGAAACATGATGTATTGTGTGCATACAGAGGGCAAACACCTTAGCATTAAGTATATCTCAGACATACCCCAAATGGCGCACTGTAAAATGCCCAACAATGTGTTAATGCAGCACATAAAAAGGAGTTTCTTTAAAATGGCGCTGGAGAACTTGCTTTAGTTGTGGAAGGAGCATGATGGGACTGAAGTGTTCAACTCAGTCTCTTGCTTGTAGTGGATATATTAAAGAGGCCTGGGTGTTCTTTCACATCACTAAGGCTTAGAAGTGTCTAGCTGTCAGGCTGTAAACACATCCGTATGTCTAACAGTCTGTCCTTTGAGTTGGCTTCTCTTCCCAGTGCTTTTAATGTGCTCTAACACCTACACCTTGCACTAGGGTTAACCTTAAAAAATCACCCAGAGCACACAGGCTTTAACTCCCAGACAGACAGCACTGAAGCTATTGTGCTTAAAACATTTAGCACACAAATTAGGTAAATACAAGTAGAAGGTCCTGTTAAAAGAATTGAAATCTAGTACAGAGGTCTTCAAACTGGGGGTGCTAGGCTCATGCAGATAAAAGTGCTTTGTTTCAAGTTGAAAAAATGAATATCCTTAAGCTACTCGGTAATGGCCCATCACTAACACCTTTTGTCATTTATATATTGGCTCGTAGTAGATGTCAAAAGGGAAGGGACTCTATATATTCCTTAAACCCCCCTCTCCCACCACTACTGATAATCACTATGTGAATACTTTTACACTTTCTTAAGGCCTGGCTAACCAGAACAGAATGTATGGCAATCGTGTATTTGACTGCTTTTTAAAAAAGGATAGTATATCTTAACTGCAATATTCAAATGTTAGACATATAGAAATATTTAAACATTGCAAATGTATTAGAATAAGCGTTATTTACGGTCCTCTCAGACGGGACTACTTGTGGTGCCCAGAGTTAGGAAGGCGCGGATGGGGGGGGAGATCTTTCAGATACCTTGCTCCCAAGTGCTGGAATGTCTTGCCCCCAGACTTGCGTCTTGAGCCATCAGAGGCCCTGTTTAGGAAAAAATTAAAAACTTACCTTTTTAGCAGGTAGCTCCTGGGGGAGGGGGGGATGGCAACTGCTCACTTATCATAGCGCGGGGACACGCCTTCTGGCGTCACCAGGCGCTTTAAAAATGTCCAAATAAATAAATAAATAAAAACACTTGTAGCCCCGTTTTTTTTATTTTAAAGTTTGAAGACCATTGATAAAGGAAGAACCAACATTTCAATGCTCAGTACAGGAATTCAGTAAGATAGTAGCTAGAAAACAAAATGGATGCATTTACGTAGTGTTCTTTACAGAGGCTAGTTACCAGCTTTGGTAAAAAAAACAAACAATGAATGCACCAAAAATAGCCTGTGCCCTACCTAACACCTCCACTATATCTATCAACGGTAACACATCTATCTACTCATGCATCATAGCAAATTCTTGAACCATCTCTATCCACATCTTTCCAGTCTCTTGCACACCATCAACCCCAACCCTTCTCCCATCTCTAGTTCCTAGTGTAACCCTTTCACCATGCCTTCAGGACTTCAACTTCCAACTCTTCTCTTTCTTCTTATCTAAAGCCTACTGCTATTTTGTAGTTCCCTGTTAAAACGCCCCTCCTTTCTCTAACTCTATGGCTAACCTCTCAATTATCCCTCACTCTTCTCCCGCCACCAGCCTAACACCCCATGTAACCACAAAGCCATCAACAGCTTCTCAGGGACACTTAAGGCATTTCTAGTTGAGAATCCCTGGGCAACTACTGGCTCGCTTTATAAATCTTACTTTAGCACAGGCTGCCGGTGTAACTCCATCAAGACATCCCTGGCTTCCTGTGTGACCCCTCAGTCTCCATGTATTCCCTTACCCATCTATAGAACCCCTCAAAACTGCCTCACTTCACTAATTGTGATGTGAATGTCTTGAAGTGTCTTTGGTTTTGTCATACATTTAATGACATGAGTGTCACATGATTGTGTGTCATGGCGTGCCTGGATCATATGATTAACTGGCAGAACCCAATTGCTTGCATTTACCCTCCCTACTTTAGTGCACAGGCTTTACAACAAAATCTGTGGTCTCTTGTACTTGTTCTTTAGCTGCTGTCCTCGGGAAGACACTGCCACAGTTTGAAAAGCTGAGGATGCAGTCACTTTTTGGATGTTGGAAGTTGGTGTAACCTCCTCATACAAATATGAGGACTACTATATGTGGCAAATACTGTTACCTCCAACCCAGATACCTTCCTGTGTCATTTCCTTTCATGTAAATGCCCCAACACTCCCAATCACCCCATCTCTACTTCTCCCCATATTAACTTCCTACCCTCCAACACACCATTATTTCTTAAAGCTGCTGGTGGTGTCTTACATATCAATAAGGTATCAAAATTCTTTCTGAGTTACCCAGTCTCCTGACATGCAAAGCGCAATGTAAAACTGATTCACAAGCCCATGTATGGCTGGTCTCTCCTTTTCCAACCCCAAATCCAGGCCCAAAACATGTCCCAGCATCCTCTCAATCACCTTCCACTCAACAGCTGAGGAGTGTTTTGAGGACACAGGATCTTTTAAGCTTTTTTGCTTAGAGATTTCTCCGACCAGCCACCTTCTTCATTCTTCTTCCTGGGCTCCTGCCTAAACCATAGTGTGCCTAAACCATAGTGTATCTGAATCTAGAAATGCCAGACTCTGGGTCAATTTCTTGTTCGCCTGCAGGTAAGCAAGTGGTCTTTGGGTCAGATCACCCCGCAGACATGATCCCTGTTTGATTCCTTAGTAGATCAGGAAAACATGTCTATTGTTCTCTGTCTGTTCTCTCTCTGTATTTTATTTTCCAATACCTAGTGCAAAATGTATATGTAATGTCGTTTTTTCCAGTACATACACATCAAGTAAATGTATAACAGATACTGTTTTACCCAATCAAAAGTCAAAAGCGTCGCAGTGTAAAGCAATAGTGCCATAGTCTCCACTACAAATAATAGGCACTTTCTTTGGAAGCTCATCTAATTGAATTAAGCAATAGGCTGGGCAAGTTGGTTTCTTTGCAGGGCAAGTAGATTTCTGTAGCATGTTGTCCCTTGGACAAGTACATTTTTTTAAAAATTCCACATCCCTGTGGAGGCTAGCCATTGGAAGACGGGCCTGTCCGTCAATGCCGGACCAGATTCGGGGGCGTTCCCGAGATTTTTTGGCTTTTGGCTACGTCACGCTACGTCAGCCAAAAGCCCTCGGGAACGCCCCCGAATCTGCTCCTAATGCCTCCCTTTTCTCTCCCCCTCAATATGTTTCAGTCACAGAAAGGGCCATAAATAGCAGGGCGGAGGGGGCATCCCCAGCCCCCTCATGTGCCCCCTTCTCATCACAGAAGAATTTTGTTTTATTGTTCCGACGTTTCTACTTTTATTATTTTTTTATTCTACTTGATTTCCTACCACGAGCAATGCGGAAAGTACGCCTATTTTGTTTGTTGCAGTACGTTATTCATTTTCATTCTTTTTCACACGCGCGTCAGTGAGCGGGGTTGTTCAGGGAATGCGTGTGGTTTTCCGGTGCCCTGGGAACGCAGTGCGCGTTGTTTTCTCGTTTTGGTGTTAATGCGCCTCTTGCCCTCTATTCATTGGTGGGTAACCTCTTGGTCCCCACGGAGTGGAGGGGGGGGGCAGGGGGGGGGGGTTCTGTCCCTTCCCCCTGTGGCCCAAAGACTCATGATGGATGCAGTTTGCAACTGAAACAAAACAGCGTTTGCGCTCTTATGGGAAAACTGTGCCACTTCTGTTTGGGAGAGGGGCCCTCTTCCACACCCCCTTCAAAACCCTCCCAGATTCCTTCTTGGAATAACCCTCTCTCTGCAGGTGTCACGTGCTGACGGCTGCACGTTTAGTTTGTCTTTAATTTAATGTCGCCCCTGATCTCAACCTGAAACGGGAGCAGTGCCAACAGCAATTGCCTTCTCCGAGGTTTTAAGTTGTAAACATTCTTACCCATGAGAACTAATTGGTATGTGTTATGACAGCACAGAAGTGTTGTCACATGCCACACACGCTTTTGCTCAAGTGACATCATTGACCAAATAAAAGCAAATATAAAATGAATTGAATTGCAGTAGACCCTAACGATAGTAAACGCAATTTACGACAGCTGCAGCGTGTCCTGCGTGTCCAGCTCCTCTCCGCCCACTGATTTCTGGACCTTGTAGTTTGAATTTCCCCATTATAAATCGGAGACTGCAAGTGCGGGGCCCAGGCTGCAGACCAAGAAAGTCACTGGCACGCGAGACAACGAATGCAAAGTCGGTGAGTGAGTACAAAAACATTGAGTGAGAGAACGAGGGAAATACCCAACCTTTAGTGCATAAAAAGTCAGTGAACAAGTGAGTGAAAGAATCAGAGACTCGGTTAGCGAGCACTTACATAATGCATCTGTAATTCACGACAATGTGTTTATCTGTTAGTAAGAGGAAAACATGACAATTTTTTTCTTTTTTTTAGAAAGTAAGCCCTTTTTTTGGTTCTTAGCTCTGAGGTGGTAGTGGCGTGGACACTATTCCCTGCTTCCTGCTAGACCGCACTGTGTGAACGTGGGCAATCGCGCTGCGTGCACAAGTTCCAGCTGTGCAGAAGATGGTGAGTGACAGAGTGCATTTCACCGAGTTGTGTCGTGCATGCAGAAAGCATCGCCGTGCAGGTTAGAGAAGACTACAATATCAATACGGACTATAAATTGTAGTAACATTTTGTCCTTATTGTGGTATAATAATCCTCAATATTATTACCGGAAGAAACTAATTTTAAACAGGAACGTTTCCGAATCGGACCCGTGTAGTTTTTCTCCGGGAAGGATTCGCTTCCTCTAACAGTGTACCAGCACAGTTGCGTCTCCGGCTCTCACACCCTTTATTGGGGATATTACAACGTGCAAGTCTGGTGGACTTGGTACGGGCTGCCCGATGCAAGTTCTAACCCTTCCCGACCTCCCTGATTGCTCCCCGAGGATCCCCCGCATCTCCCTCATCTAAACACCTAATTTTGATGCAAGCAGAAATGACACTCATTTAATAAGTAGGAGCCGACAGGGAGACGCTAACCTCAATTATTGAGTCATGTTTAGCGCCCTCCCAGGATTATTTAAGGCAGGGTCTTGCGTGAGAAGGGACAAGAATGAGGGGGTGCATGCAATAAGGATTGTTTTGTGCAGTGCCACAGGGGCACCCTGGAGCCACTCCGGTTCACCATTACTAGAGGGATTCTGCACATGGCCTGGGGGGGTTGCCAATGTGTACGTGTCTTTGGCTTTTTTAAAAATAATAAATAAGATGACTATTTCTGTCTATTAGCAGGCATGTCTAGCCAAAAATAGTGCTGCAAACATTCCAATCCGCGATCCATTCGAGAATGTCTTCGTTTTAGAGGTTCCTGCTGAGAAGTATTATTAGCCTCCAAAGGCACGCTGTCTTGTAAGTGATCAGCTGTCAGATACATGCTTGCATGCTCGCTTTCTGAGATTTATAGATATAAAGGTATTTGTTTGAAATGTTAAGATTCATGATTCTCTCTTCCCTGCACAATGGCCTCTTTACTATCCTAACAGATTATGTTGTCGACGCCGAGACTCGACCCTGGCCCCCCAGCTCCATAATGTCCGTGTTCCCGTTCCTTCCCGCACCCCCCCTCCCGCTGTCCGTGTCTCCGGCCGTCTGTCCCACCTCATTTACATTATAACATCTTCAGTCCTGCTCTTTAATAACCAGCTCCCGCAACAACTCCCCGTGCCAAGTCCTCGCACACACTCTTTACATAAAACGATATTCTGCTGCCATTGGAATTTCGTGTCTTTATGGGATGCCTTCGTGGTGTTGTGCTTTTTTGCTTCCGAGGCGAGCACTGTTGGATGTAACTGAAATCGTTACATTACCTTCTATTCTTTCAGTTCGCTGGAGGATTTTAACTCCCTTTAGCTGACAAGCATGCCTTTCATTGAATAGCAGAGGCATTCAAGTTTGTTACGCAGCGAGCCCCGGGGGAAGCAGGGCAGATGCAGGGGAGAGGGAAATGGAAGGCAGCCTCTGCTTGCACGAAATGTGGTTTTCAGCGCAGAGCGTTAGGTTCCCGCCCCCCCTCCCGCTGTCTGTTGCCCCCCTCCCGCTGTCTGTTGCCCCCTCCCGCTGTCTGTTGCCCCCCTCCCGCTGTCTGTTGCCCCCCTCCCGCTGTCTGTTGCCCCCCTCCTGTTGTCTGTTGCCCCCCTCCTGCTGTCTATTGCCCCCCTCCCGCTGTCTATTGCCCCCCCTCCCGCTGTCTATTGCCCCCCCTCCCGCTGTCTGTTGCCCCCCTCCCGCTGTCTGTTGCCCCCCTCCGCTGTCTGTTGCCCCCCTCCGCTGTCTGTTGCCCCCCTCCGCTGTCCGTTGCCCCCCTCCCGCTGTCTATTGCCCCCCCTCCCGCTGTCTGTTGCCCCCCTCCCGCTGTCTGTTGCCCCCCTCCCGCTGTCTGTTGCCCCCCTCCCGCTGTCTGTTGCCCCCCCTCCCGCTGTCTGTTGCCCCCCCTCCCGCTGTCTATTGCCCCCCTCCCGCTGTCTATTGCCCCCCCTCCCGCTGTCTGTTGCCCCCCTCCCGCTGTCTGTTGCCCCCCTCCCGCTGTCTGTTGCCCCCCCTCCCGCTGTCTGTTGCCCCCCTCCGCTGTCTGTTGCCCCCCTCCGCTGTCTGTTGCCCCCCTCCGCTGTCTGTTGCCCCCCTCCGCTGTCTGTTGCCCCCCTCCGCTGTCTGTTGCCCCCCTCCGCTGTCTGTTGCCCCCCCTCCGCTGTCCGTTGCCCCCCCTCCGCTGCCCGTTGCCCCCCCTCCCGCTGTCCGTTACCCCCCCTCCCGCTGTCCGTTCCCGCCTCCCCCTCCCGCTGTCAGTGTCCAAATATATTAGGCAAAGCTCTGAAGTTAGGCCGGTCCAGTCACCAACAGCTAATCCAGCCCTGTCCTCGATTTATTTTTTTCTCCACCTTCACGTCATTGGTCTACTTTTGTCATACTAAACTACAAGTCCCAGCGTGCTAAGCGGTTTGGTGAGAAACGCATTCTTCTCGAGTTACAAATCATGCTCTCTAAATGTTCTGATGCTTATACTAGTATTAAAGATGTTTTTTCAGGCAGTACCTTGACCCGGTGTTGCACTTTCTGTTTTTAGATCGGTGGCCGCGGGGCGGGTCACAGACAAAGCACACGGTAGCACATCTGCACTCATCCTGAAAGCCAGAATTATCACCAATATCGGGAACAAAACTGGAGAAGATGAGGCATTACGATAGAGCTATTGAGAACTGTGGAGCCAGCCAGGCTTGAGTCTCGGCGCCGGCTCTACAGCCCGTGATTCTGGGCACATCATTTAATTTCCCCGTTACCTTTAAAACAAACACTGGCCTTGTGTAGGCACAGGCACAGAGCGCTCTAATACAGCGGAGTTCGCGCTATATAAAACTGAAAAAATACAAATAAATGGAGAACTGAGAGGAGGGTTTTCTGGCTCCCGTGAGTGTGTACAAGTAGCACCTCAGGGGCGGGAAGGGGTCGAGAGCCAGCTGAGAGGGCCTGGGGCGGGGGTGCAGGAGGGAGGGGGAGTGAAGTTTGACAAGCTGCGGCTCCAGCTGAGATGCATACACTTCAGGAAGGGGGGGCGGCAGGCGGGGAGGGGTCCCACAGACGCCCACCCCCAGCACCACTGCAATCCGCGATCCCTCACACTGGGGAGCAGCCCTGCTCTGGGTAATGTGAGCCACAGGGAAACCAATCATGAGGCGAGGGACCGCGTGTGATCTTCGGCAGCCCGTCATTCACTCTTCCCTTTCACCACACTCTCCTTCTCTCACTGACTCTCTCTCTTCTGCTCATACTCTCATCCCGTCACTCACTCTTCCCTTTCACCACACTCTCCTTCTCTCACTGCCTCTCTCTCTTCTGCTCATACTCTCATCCCGTCACTCACTCTTCCCTTTCACCACACTCTCCTTCTCTCACTGACTCTCTCTCTTCTGCTCATACTCTCATCCCGTCACTCACTCTTCCCTTTCACCACACTCTCCTTCTCTCACTGCCTCTCTCTCTTCTGCTCATACTCTCATCCCGTCACTCACTCTTCCCTTTCACCACACTCTCCTTCTCTCACTGCCTCTCTCTCTTCTGCTCATACTCTCATCCCGTCACTCACTCTTCCCTTTCACCACACTCTCCTTCTCTCACTGACTCTCTCTGCCTGTTGTCGTGTCCCGGCGGCAGCAGGCAGCAGCGGGCACTGCATCCCCTAAGTAACAGCCCTAAAGCAAGCAAGAAGTACGCCCCTTTCCCACCAATCCCTGTTAGGTAGTGGAAACTGTCGAAACTGGGGTGCAGACAGCCCCTCTCACCTTTCGGCCTGGTACCACTGCACCAGCCGCACTACTTCCCTACTGACCGTTCTCCACTTCAGCCCCGTCTAAATTACAATTCATGCTTGTGACCCTTTTGCCTGCTTGTGCTTGTTTTCATGACCATGTTGCCTGCTTGTGCCTCCGTGTGCCCCTGTTGCCTGCTTGTGCCTCCGTGTGCCCCTGTTGCCTGCTTGTGCCTCCGTGTGCCCCTGTTGCCTGCTTGTGCCTCCGTGTGCCCCTGTTGCCTGCTTGTGCCTCCGTGTGCCCCTGTTGCCTGCTTGTGCCTCCGTGTGCCCCTGTCGCCTGCTTGTGCCTCAGTTTTCGTGCCCCTGTTGCCTGCTTGTGCCTCAATTTTTGTGCCCTGTTGCCTGCTTGTGCCTCAATTTTTGTGCCCTGTTGCCTGCTTGTGCCTCTGTGTGCCCCTGTTGCCTGCTTGTGCCTCCGTGTGCCCCTGTTGCCTGCTTGTGCCTCCGTGTGCCCCTGTTGCCTGCTTGTGCCTCTGTGTGCCCCTGTTGCCTGCTTGTGCCTCCGTGTGCCCCTGTTGCCTGCTTATGCCTCCGTTTTCGTGCCCCTGTTGCCTGCTTGTGCCTCCATGTGCCCCTGTTGCCTGCTTGTGCCTCCGTGTGCCCCTGTTGCCTGCTTGTGCCTCTGTGTGCCCCTGTTGCCTGCTTGTGCTGTGTGGGTGTGTGTGGAGGGCTCTGTGTGGCTGTGTGTGTGGGAAGCTTTGTGTGGCTGTGTGTGTAGGAAGCTTTGTGTGGCTGTGTGTGTGGGGGGCTTTGTGTGGCTGTGTGTGTGGGGGGCTCTGTGTGGCTGTGTGTGTGGGGGGCTCTGTGTGGGTGGGCTCTGTGTGTGTTTGTGTGTGTCATTTGCGAGAGATAAAGCTAGTGGCATTGTAAATGACAATGCCATTTATTTATGTTAAAAAAACATAAATAAAAATAATGTCAAGAGCAATGCCAATAGCTCTAACTTTAACAAAGGCAAAACCATTGCATTGTAAATGCTTGTTTTGTTTATTAGATAGAGTGCAAAAACAATTTGTTTGCCAAGCCCCCTAACGTTCCAGGAAACTGCTCTCATACAGCCTGCCGAGTCACTGGTGTCGTGTGCATTATGTGTCCGGGAGAGGGGTAGGATCCGCAAACAGACGCTCTAACTTTACATGTGGAATATCAGGATTCCCATGAATCCACGTATGCAGATGCGCCGCCTGCGCCATTCTGTAATAACGCTCCAGGTCCGGTGCTCCCAGACCTCCTGTTTCATAGGGGAGCATTAATGTCTTCCATTGGACTCTGGGTTGCTTACCCCCCCACGCAAGTCTGATAAGTGTCTGCGTGAGTTGTCGAAAGAAGGCTCTAGACAGTACTACCGGGATGTTAGTGAATAGGAATAGAAACCTGGGCAGCACCACCATCTTCATTATCTCTATCCTACCCATCAGGGACAAAGGGAGCCTCCACCACACCTCCACATCGTCCACAAGTTTATCATATGCCACTCCATAGTTCTCGCGTACTAGTATCTCGGGGTCCGTGTGCAAACGTATCCCCAGATATCTTATGGAATCCGAGGTCCACTGTAGCAGATACTCCGAGTCAACTGGGTGAGTCGCCGGCGTCAGGGGAAGTGCCACTGATTTGTCCCAGTTGACTCGTAGGCCAGACAGCGCACCAAACCTCACCACTTCCCTCAACACAGATGACAGATTTACTTCTGGTTACCTTACATACAGTAGGGTATCATCTGCGTACGTAGATATGCCAATCTGATAAGTAGGGAAGTTGATCCCCTCAAACCTATGGTATTCCCTGATCGCACATGCTAGAGGTTCTGCCACGAGTGCGTATAAGAGAGGGGAAAGGGGGCAAACCTGTCTAGTACCTCTGCTTATCGCTATCGGAGCAGTGACCGTGTCTCCTAGTTTCAGCCTGGCCGAAGGTTTGTAATATAGGGCTCCCAGCATCTGTAAGAAGGGTTTGACCAACCCAAATTTCCTCAGCACTCTTAACATGAAGGGCCATTCCACAGAGTCGAAGGCCTTCTCCATGTCTAAAAATATAGCCACCGCCTTGTTGTCTTGCTTCACATGTTGTATGGTGCCTAGCACAGTTCGTATATTATATGTCAGATTCCTCGAAGGAACAAACCCTGCTTGTTCCGGAGCAACCAGCTCCGGGACCAGTATAGCAAGCCGTGCAGCCAAAACCTTCGCTTACAGTTTGGCGTCCACATTTATTAGGGAGAGCGGTCTGTATGATTCGCATTCATTGGGGGGCTTTCCCGGTTTAGGTATTGTGATAAGAAGGGCCTCCCTCATAGATTTCGGCATACTACCCTGTTGACAGATATCATCAAAGAGAGACATCAGATGCGGGATCAGCTTATCTATGAATGCCTTATAAAAGGCTACTGTAAGCCCGTCTGCGCCTGGAGCGCTGCCTGATTTCATCCCTTCCAGCGCCTCCAGGATCTCGTCTTTCTGTATGGGCATCATTAGGAATTCCCTCTGGAAGTTAGCCAGGAAGGGCATAGTGATATAACTGAGGTAGTCGTCAATTTCCGCTTCTAGTTGTCCAGACCTTGACTGATAGAGCCTAGCATAGTAATCCTGGAATTCTGCAAGGATGTCGCTTTCCTCCGTAACCACCTCTCCCCTGGATGTGATCAATTCCTCAACTACTAGCGGGCGTCTGCTATTACGTATTAGTCTAGCCAGTAATGAGCCAAGGCGGTCCCTCTCCCCGTACGTGCGTGCCGTGGAATATTTCCCCAATGTTAAACCTCTCTATCCGCTTCCTCATTAAACTCTATAATCAGCTTTTTGATCTGCTCTTCAGTGTCACTATTCGGTGCATGCCTAAGTTGTTTTTCTAGGTCCGACAGTTGTGATTCGAGGTGTTTTAGCCGCTGCCTAATGGATTTAAGCACCCCGGAGTGTTTTGCTATCGACATGCCCCGGATATACACCTTAAAGGTATCCCACATCGTCTGAAAACTGTCCACAGACCCCACATTGTTTTCAAAGAATGTGTCTATGTCCTCTGCCAACTCCCCCCTGAAGACCTAGTCTAACAATGAATAGGGTGGAAACCTCCAGGTGAACGGGGGAATTCTCCTAGCCGGAGCGTCCAGGAGCAGCAGTAATGGTGAGTGGTCCGACAGAGTGCGGGGGAGTATTACGCAGCCCTTCACAGAGTTGAGGAGTAAGTGTGATGCGAACCAATAATCAATCCTTGTGTGAATGTTATAGTAGGCCGAGTAATGTGTGCACCCTCCCCTCCCGGGGTGTCTGTGTCTCCATATATCCACCATGTCTAGCCTAATCAGTTCCGTCTGCACGAGGAAAGCAGATGCCGCTGGGCTGCGGGTCGACCCATCCGATCTATCCAGTTCCGGGCTTAGCACAAAATTGAAATCACCCCCCCACAACATTCATGAACCAACATACGACCTGCACATGTCTGCTAGTGTAGAGTAAAACTTGGGATTGTCATAATTGGGACCATAAACATTCACAACCAGTAAATCGTGCCCTTTACCTGTACATCTTGCAAGGAGATATCGACCCTCCTGGTCAGCGGCAAGCAGTGATAACGCCAGCTGCGATTTGGGATTGACCCACGTGACCACCCCCCTGGAGTGAGTGGTGAAGCCCGCTGCAACACTATTACCACCTAGGCCTCTTGCAGTTAACATTTTACTTGTGAGCGGGCGGTGCGTTTCTTGCAGGAGAGCTATATCAATTTGGTGTCTGTGTAGGTAGCTCATTACCTTCCTGAGCTCGCGGTAATCATTCAACCCTCTGACATTCCAGGACAACATTCTTACAAGGTTGGGGCTACTGTCCAACCCTAGGACTTCAGAATCCGCCATCTTATCCCAGTCTGTACGGCGATTTTGCACACATTAGGACCCCGGCACACAGATTTACTAGGCAGAACCCCAGAAGCGTCAGTAACCTTCCCACCACTTGGAACGGTGTGTCCCTGAAACGAAACATCCCAACTACCCCAGTTGACCGTCCCCAACCTGGTCATGTAGAAACCGCCACCCCCCCACCCACAGCTGACCACCCCCAACCTGGTCAGGCAGTACCCGCTTCCACCCCCCATCCCTCCTGAGGAACAAATTAACTCAACAGTCCCTTGTTTGGCCCTATCCAGAGCCTCGAGGCCGAAAGCGCGGGGGCAGAAGTTGCCAGGCTAAGAGCTGTTAAACACAAGTCTGATACTCCAATGCTGAAGCACTCCTGAACCATGCCCCCTACTAGCATTCGGCGCCCACAGTAGACTTTGACCAATTGTCACATAGGTGCATTCCCCCTTATGTAGGCTACAACCTGTCACATTCCTGTGAGCATCAATCTCCACTCCACACGGCCCCCCGTTGCAAAGAGTATGCTTTTCCACAGCACACTGTGCTCTGCGAAGTCACAAGACAAACTCAGGTGGGGAATAAAAGGGAACAAAGGGAGAGAGCAAACAGGGCCCAGGAGGGGAGGGGCCGCTCCACGATGACAGAGACTTCTTGTACCCCCGTTTCCTTGTGAAATCCAAAGTATAGAGTCTAGGAGTCTGTGCCCCTCCCTCCAGAAGCCTTCACCAATGGCAAAGTACCCAAACACATAGTTGAACATATATAAACCAGTAAGATCTCACCCAGCATTAATCACTTAGTGTTCTTACGTGACCCCTCTGGGTGCAAGTTTCCGCTGTATAGTACTGTTCCGGCGAGAAGACCCAACCTGAGGCACACTTCCCCAGCCAGGGAAGATCCCTCAAAAGGTACACACCAGCAGGACCAAACGGTTACAAGCTGCTCATTCCTGTTCCTCCAGATGTGAAGAGGCAGTAGGTTCCTCCTGTTGGCTTCTCTGGCTATTCCTGCGTTCTTTAGACCACTCCTTCAGCGACTTCTGCAACTCCTTGGGGTCAGTAAAGAAATGCGAGTGCCCCTGTCTGTTTATTCGAAGTTTCGCGGGGTATAGCATCGCGTAGTTCAATCCGAGATCGCGTAACTGTTTTTTTGTATGGAGCGAATTGTTTCCTTTCCTCTTGTACCTTTGCCGTGAAGTCCGGGTAGAGCGAGATATCCATTCCCTCATATTGCAGCTTCCCTTTTTCTCTGGCCAGTCGTAGCGCCGTATCCCTGTCACGGTAGTTCAGTAGTTTCGCTATTATTGGCCGCGCTGGTGCTCCCGGCTGTGGTTTCGGTTCCAATGAGCGATGGGCTTTCTCCACTATGAACATAGGGGAAAAGACGTCATCCCCCAGCAGTGCTCTCAGGAGTTTCTCCACAAACAGTTCCATTTTGCCAGTCTGTGTGGTCTCTGCCACCCCTGTGATGCGTACGTTGGAGCACCTCGATCGCACCTCCAAATCCTCAGTCTTGTCTTGAATGACTTGCAGGAGTCTGCCAAACTGTTTGCGATCTTTATCCCAGGCCGACTGTGTCTCCTCCGCCTCTGTCAGGCGTCTTTCCGCCATGTCGAGTCGCTCCGCATGCTTGTCTACACGTTCCGACATGCGGTCCATGCGGTATGTCAGAGCATCAAGCTTAGTACCAATCGATGCCATGCTGTCTTGAAGACCCTTTTCCATCGATACCAGCATTTCTCGGATGTCTGCGCACATGGAGCTGTCTGGGGCAGCGCTTCGCTGTGATGCCTCCGAGGCCGTCACATCAGGCCCCTTAGTTCTGCGTTGTTCAAACGTTAGTTTAGCTTGTGTTCTGTCACCCTTCCCCATGGTGCTCCGCCTGGACATTAATGTCTCCAATTCCGCCAATCACAGTACGTGGCTAGGGTGAGCCAGTGTCCCCAAGTGGCCCCCTGCAGGTCTCAAACTCCGGGTAGCGGCCCGCTACACAGCAAAGAATAACACAAAATGGCGGCCTTGCGTGGGACCTGCATACAAGCGCAGGCCACGTTAAAATGTCTTACAGTAGCTCTTCAACAAGGGCACCCCCTCTCCACCACATCCGTGGGGGAACACGGTTGTTAGCTCTGATTGCACAAGCTGCCTGCTTCTCCCGTGCACCGTGCAGCCAGAGCCCAGGGGTACCTCCCCCACGCTTCTCCAGGCCCAGGTCCGTCCACCACCGGCCGCCCGTGGTTAAGGATACCTCCGCTGTGTCCAGTCCTGCACCCGCTCACTTGCCCCAGCCTACTGGCCCCAGGGCTACACACTGCCCGGCCAGATGGCAGTAGTGCAATAGGCGGGCTCTCCCAGAGAAATCCAACCACCAACCGCTATTCCGTAAGTCCATCGCCGCCGTGTTCGGTAGCTCCTTGGAAATCACCCTTCTGCCACAGTCCCGGCCTACGTGGGTGCCGCACTTACTACAGAAGGTCGGGCGCACCAGAGCGATGTGTCATCTCGTTTTCGTCGGCGGGCTCGCACTGCCGGGTCGTCCTCACCCTCCTTCGCCGCACGCAGTATGAAGCAGCCGGGGCTCCGCCGCAGGCCAGTCCGTGGATGGCGGCCTGGTCCGCCCCAGCAAACTCCTCGCACCAGTAACGCTCCGACAGCACTTTTTTCGGGCGGATAAAGACCGCCGCCCGCTCCGGAGAGTAGCAGGGAAGCTCTCACCTACTTTTGAGGCAATTAGGGTGCCTTAAGGATAATTTTGGCGGATTTTATCGGGGCTTAGGCGAGGAGCTCAGCGCTCACACGTATTTCATGGACGCCGGCTAGCTCCGCCCCCCCCCAGAGACTGCAATTTTTTTAAGCATACTCGGTGGCTGTAATTTAGCACACTGTTCTAGAAAATAAGGGGCAAGACTTTTTCCCTCATTAATTAACTCCTATCCTAAGAAAATTAAACCAGGAAAAGCTATTAAAGACTTTTTGAAGTTAAACTTGTAACCAAGTTTAGTAAATCGCAAACCAATGCGATCCACTCTTGCAAATGGGGATTTAGTTCATCATCAGTTAGGTAAATATCATCAACATAGGATAGTGTATCTG
The DNA here is from genome assembly GCF_964263255.1 of Lissotriton vulgaris. NCBI lineage: Eukaryota > Metazoa > Chordata > Amphibia > Caudata > Salamandridae > Lissotriton > Lissotriton vulgaris. The sequence goes on along the minus strand of NC_141700.1, from coordinate 469,809,146 downwards.
GGTCGATCTCATGTAGAATCGACGTAATGTGTGCTGCAAACAGGAGGCTGTTCTTATAGCCTGTTGTAAGTTGGGCGTAGCTCCTCTGAAACTCGAGGGAGCTAAATACAGACCAGCCGTGGTTCTGCCGAACCAAATTGTGACTGAAAAACCGTTGGAGATGTCTATGTTGGCTTTATATTTTTTATGGACAATATTATTAATAAGTGCCGTAATATGAGTATTATGACCTGCAAAGGTGCGCACGCGCATATGACTATGCAAATGTCTGTAATCTAAGACAATACTATATGAATGATGAGGCTTTTAAAAAACGGAAAAAGAGGATTATTCATTTGAGAGACACAAGGTCCAGTCACTCCAAGGTATTCAAATTGGGAAAGAATTTCCTTTACAGGTGTCTTTGTGTCCTGCCTGATAGGATATTGTAGTCCCCAAGGTGTAGATCATATATGAATAACATGTAAAGGAGAATCCTTATACCACCTGTATGGTTACGATAAAGCTCTGGACTAAAGCAAGGGCCCGTTCAGAAGCATAAGCTTGTTTAACTCCATCAAGCAGAAGACGGGAAAAGGAAGGGAGAAAGGCGTCTTCGCCCTGGGGGCATGCAAGACAGAAGGGGGGGTAGGAAGCAGTCGACCTCCGCCGAGAGAATATCACACGATGTAGTTAAATTGTCCCAGAAAATTGCTATAATGGTGCGTTTAACGTCCCCTTTAATTTGAATAGCTAAAAGATATGCTCTGTATGGGGGGAGGGGACTAGTGGGTGTCTGCTATTTTACTGTAATAAATGTTTCAGTTGCATGGTGGAGATTCCGCAGTAGTATGGGGACCTCTGCTGTGCTGTTCAGTCATCGCCCAACTCATGTTTATGGGTTGGGCTCTCACGGTCTGTGGCATATTTAGCTGTGAATGCTGCAACTTCCTTTTCCTGAAAAGAGGGTTTGTATGGAGGAGGTCAGTCCTCCTTTATCCTCCTGTCAGATGAGCATTGTGATTCCCGTTTCGGTTGCACGTACTCTGTCTGCGATCAGATATCCCTCCTCTGTGGTACTGTTGGTCAGATGAGTCCTGAAAAGAACGAGGAGCACAGGGATCAGGAATCTGATACCTGTTGGGGTTTTAATTTTTGTGCAATCATGAAAATCATATCGTCCCTCAGAGGATTCTGGGGGCAGAGTACCTCTGTGTAGTTGTAAGTTTTAGCTGTTGTTTAGATTTGTCCCATGGTTTCTTAGGGAACTCGCAAGCAGGTCTGGTATCCTTGTCAGAGCTATACTTGCCAAGCGGTGGTACTGAAGGTCTTGCCAAACTATACGTCCTAAAGACGTATGTACATTAGCACGAATGACTAGCAACTCGCGGATGGCCGCCACTGTGGAAAGTTGTTGGCGTATTGCCAAAGATGCTGCTTCACCTTTAACATTACAAAGAATTATTTCGTAGACAATGGGGAAAATTACCCACAAGTTTCATCCCCAAATCAAGGGTAGGACCTGCCCCATGCTCATTCTGTATCTGTTTGAGAATGTTGGGTAGAACCGTCATTGAGGTTCCATGACAAAGAGTATAGACTATAGCAAAAATATTCCCCAAGGTGTTGCAGTCTGCTAGAGGAGGAACCAGGCCTTTGAGTAAGCACATGGTCAGAATTCTGTGCTTGTCCAGTGGTCCAGTAGGGGGAAACACAGCTTCAGGTTGATCTATCTTTTGGGTAATCGAAAAGGGTATTTCTTCATGATTTGTTGGTTGTTTGACCATAACTGAATTAACAATCACAAGACTAATAACATGACCTGCAGGCACTTGAGGTTGTCCTTGTAGAGCAACCCTAGCGGGGCCAGCCAGCTAGGTGGTGAAATAAATTGTGTCATTTGACGATTTAAGACAACAGGAAAATTATATAAAGCAAGAGTCTGCACTAAATTGATATTACCTAAATCCGAATATGACTTAAAGCCCTCCAGTGCCGGCCAGGTGGCCCTTTCAATACTCCAGGGGCCCTTTTCGGCAGTGCCAAGAACATGGGAAAGGGCACCATTAAACCAAGTCGTCTGTTCCCAAATCATAAGTGGAATGGAGTTAAAAGTTCGATATGCAGGAGCTACTGTATATTCATGAAAAGTATTATCATTAGCATCAACAGCCTGGAAAGTGATCCATGAGTAAAGGACTTCAAAGCGGAACGCAGCTTCCGCGTCAATTCCAAAAATCACTGCCGCTCCTGCATCAGGAACTCTGTGTTGCATTAAATGCTGAGTCACTGATGGGTGGCAATCAACAGCAATAGGTATGTGATGAGCCATAAAGTACCAAAAACGGATTTAAAATGTAGCACAATCAGGGTATAAAAAACCTTTTCATATTCAAGCTTGAAAAACCAACAGAACTTTGTGCTGGCTAATAACTGCGGAGGAGATACCCACAGCACCACAGAAGTCTCTGGGAAAAGGTGCTAGGGTATTGTAGACCATCAAAAGCACTACTCTGGGTTCCCGTAAGTAAGTACTACACTAAACGCTGGTGGCGCCATGTTTCAGGTATTTTACTGTGGAGAAGTGTGGTTCAATGGTTAGAGCGGCAGACCCTGATGCAGAGGTCTGGCCCGGGGCCAGGGTTCAATTCCCGCCTCGGCGGCTCTTGGACTCAATCTCCCCGGACCTGATAATTCTCGCCTCGGTGCCTAGTCTAATTATGCTTCCCACTCTGTGACTCTGGGCAATAGCTTGCTTAATCTCCACAACGGCCCCAGCAGCGCTTAGATGCCTGGCTTCACCTTGGGGGTGCCCAGGAGTGGACATTTCACAGGGAAAAGCGAGGAAGGGTTCCACAGCGGTATAAGTGCAACGCCGGGACGCCCTGTCGCTGGGGCAGCCGTGCGCTTTACAAGTACAACACATTTACATTTACATTTACTCTTAGAACAGAACTATGCTTCAGTTCAAACAGAACTATGCTTCAGTTTCCGTTTCTTTATTCGGATAGTTCACCCTTCCATAAAAGCGCATGCATATAAAACAGTCAACATTACAGCCACTTGGGTACGTCGTCTAATTAATATAACTCTGATAAAAACATATCTATACATAGCATAAATGTTAAAACATAATTTAAAGAACAAGGAATAGTAGTGAGTCATTACAATAATAAAGTGCCACGTGCCCTCACAGCATGTCTTAAAAATGAGTCTACATGTAGAGCGGTTTCACTATCGGACAGTTGAAAAATTAATGAGACATTGCTCCACTCTAATGCCGGGATATCTCCTTTTGAAAGTGGAAGCAAAAATGTCCTTGTATATAATTCATGAAATTTACGAAACAATAAAAAAATGTATAGTAGTTGAAATTTACGAAACAATAAAAAATGTATAGTAGTTTGGCCTGACTCGTTATTGCGCGGACAGGGAATGGCAGCGAGGTTCATTTTGTACCCAATAGGAAAGCACAGTAAATATTTTATCATATCGGCACAGAATCTAAATAACAGGGAACGCTCCTATCTCCCATGAGAATGTTCTAAATAGACAGGTGGTAACTCGGAAATGCTCTGGGACAGAGTCAAGAAGCCCCTAACAGTGAAGACGACATACCTGAGACGGTCTTTCATAATCCCTTTCCGTCTCATGTCTCTCCCTATCTGTATTTACAGCCCGCGTGGAACCGGATGACGGGATTTCCTTCCTATGCACTGGAGGACGAGGAAATTGGTTCTGGTTCCTTTAAGGATAACGCTGTCTCACACCACGTGGGTAATCACATGGTTCAAGAGAGGAGGAGCCACGAAACAGAAGAGGAAGGAGCGAGACGGAAAACGCCGGACCGGGCTGTACGAGGAACAGAAGGGGACCCTACAGAGAAGGCGGTACCAGCTTTCAAGAAGGAGAGCATACAGGAGAAGGAGCAAGACGCTACACAGCGATACAAACCCGAGGAGGCTGCATCACCGATCCCAGATAAAGCGGAGACGTCCCGCCATGACCCCGGAGGGTCGTGGCTATTTCAGGTGTGTGGACGAATACGGAGTATTCTGGGCGGGAAACAGAGGGGGAGCCTGAGGGAGATGGAGGGCAAGGGAAAGGAGTGCTAGAGTGTGGGCAATGAGGAAAATAAGAAAAGGCCGCTTGTTTGTTTTCATGCTCCTTTCTCCTTCTAGATGCTCTTGCCTTATAGCTACACCACCTGAGTTTTCTCCTTTGCTCTGAGCACATTCCCCCTCTCTCTCCCTCTCTCATAGAAACATTGTCCTTTCACCGGGTATTTTCTTTTTTGGGACTGGTGAACCCTCACCCACCTGCCTTTGGGTTAAAGAGTAAAGCAGATAAAGGCACTTACGTGAACATTCCATTTTTTCAAGGGAAAAATACTGGCCGGGAGGACTCCAATCAAGGGACTGACTGCGAAGACCCTAAAACAAAAGGAGACAAGAGAAGAGACTTATATAAAAAAAGACTGAGAAAGTGCATTGGAAGTTTATCACCAAATAAAAAGATGTTCCTGTACCTCCATTAAAAACGGTGTATTATTTATTATTCTCCCACATGCATGTTGAAAAGCATCACATTTGGTGGAGAATGCAGGCAGACCACCATTAGTCTGTAATAATGGAGAATCTTATACAACAAATAATACGCACCCAAGAAAAATTAGAATGGGCCATGGAAAGACAAATGACATCTGCCCAAGCCAATAGAGACATGTTGAAGGCATCCTTAACACAACAGGTGGACTGTATTCAAAGAGTTGCCGAAGGACAGGCCCAACCTTCTACGAGACAGCAAACCCGATAAGGGACACAAGCAGGGTATCCTACCATATCCTTACAGAAATACGAACCGGGTGAGGATCCCAATACATTTCTTTTGAATTTTGAGAGGGCTGCTCAAGCGTGTGGGTTGCCTGAGACGAAATGGCTGTTCTTTTTGGCGCCATTGTTAACGGGGGAAGCTCAAGCAGCCTACCAAGTAGCAAACCCCACAGGAAATACCAGTTATAAAGAAATAAAAGTGATCATCTTAGATCACCTAGGGGTGGACCTGGAGGCATTTAGGGGTCGGTTTAGAAAACTAGGCCATCCTGGAGAAACCCCAAAGACTCTATTCTTTCGGCTAAAGGCAGCTGCTGACAAGTGGCTCAGACCCCAGGAGAACATTAAGGAAGACATAATGGCGTTAATTTACTTAGAACAGTTCCTGGAAGCCTTGCCGACACCTACCCAAAGATGGCTACGACAACAGTCCCATGTTACCTTTGAACAAGCGGTGGATATGGCAACGTCCTTCGCAACAGCCCAACCAAAACCATTTTTGTATGAACCTAAGAAAAATACAATGTTTAGCTGCAGGACATGGACGACATGAAAAAAAAAACACCTGGAGACGTACCAACAAAAACGATAAGACGCCGTTCAAAGGTCCACAATGTTATGAATTAGGGGAATGGGGGCACATAGTTAGGTTCTGTCCTCCAAAAGAAGATTACAGAAGAGCCAATGGACGTTCGCTGTATTCCAAAAAGTATCCTGTATACAGAAGAATGTGGTTCCTGTTTTTACGTAAGTCTTCTGCTGAACGGAAACAATGTCGAAGCCCTTTTGGACTCTGGCTGTAGGCAATCTGTTGTCCAAAGTGTTTTTGTGAAAGAATCACAACTCTGCCCAGGCGAACAAATGCCTATCCGTTGTGTACACAGAGATATTTGTATCTATCCCATAGCTCAGGTCCCTATCTTATTACCCCATGGATTCACTATGCAAGTTAACGTAGGGGTAATGGATACCCTTCCAGAACAGCTACTTTTAGGAACAGACAATCCTGTATTTCACGTTTTACTCAAAAGTACTTTAAAGTAAGTCCCAGCTCAAACTCCCATTCTTCTAACGCAAGCCCCGTGGCTGTCTGATAAATCTTTTCAATATGCACAAAGCCGAGACCCTACTCTCCAGAATGCCTGGCAACAAGCCCAAGATACTACAACATCACCCTTTTACCCCCAGTTTATAATTAAAAACAAGTTATAATATAGAGTAGGAAAACCGGATGAATCTCCCCAACTAGTGGTCCCTCAGAGATTCCGTGAACAAATTATGTTTTTTGCCCACTCACATCTTTTAGCTGGCCACAGTGGTACTACAAAACCCACTCAAACAGTGTTAACATATTTTTATTGGCCCAGTATATATGCCAATATAAACCAGTACTGTAAGGAATGCGAGGTATGTCAAAAGAGAAATCCTTGTACACCACAGCCTGTTCCGTTGCAACCTCTACCTACCATAGGGAAACAATTTGAAAGAATTGGTATGGATTTAGTGGGATCCTTCCCTAAGTCACAAAAGGGGTACATATATATCCTGGTCATAATTGATTATGCGACCAGATATCCCAAAGCATTTCCTTTGAGAACAACACTAAATACTAAAAGCATTAGTGAGAAACTGTTAGAATTATTTTCTAGGGTAGGGTTTCCTAAAGAAATATTATCAGACCAGGAGATTCCCTTTGTATCTCCTCTTATGAAACAAGTCTGTAAATCTTTAAATATTTCCTAAATACGAACATCTGCCTACCATCCTCAAACAGATGGTCTATGTGAAAGGTGTTATGCTATCTTGAAGCTTACCTTAAAAAAGATGATGTCTACTGAAGGAAAGGAGTGGGATTTGCTCTTGCCCCTCGCCCTTTTTGTCATCCGTAGCCAAACTCAGAGTAGTCTGGGTTGCTCTCCATCTGAGCTTCCAGTATACCCAAGCCCTAAGATCACGCCTCCAGAAGTTACAAGACTTTGCTTCTGCTAACTTAGAGCAAGCTCAAAAGGGTCAACAACACTACTATAATAAAAGAACAAAGTGGAGAAAATTAAACATACATGATTGGGGCCTCGTACTGATACCATCATCCTTACCCCACAAACAGGCATAGTGGACAGGGCCTTATGAAGTTGTAGATAAAATAGGTCTTGCAACCTACCTCTTGAAAATAACACCAACGAGGTTCCAAATATACCATATAAACCGTCTAAAAAAATGGTTAGTGCCTCCTCCACAAGCCGTCCAGATAACTACCTCAAAAACCTCCCCTTCTACCTCCTCCGTAAGTCAAATAATTATGAACGAAAAATTAACCCAAGACCAAAAGGGATCCCCCCTCAAACTCTTAGATTCTTACTCTTCTATTTTCTCCGATGGTCCTGGTAGAACGTTATTGATTGAACGTACCTTCACCACATTGCCAGGAAAAATAGTGAAACAACCTCCCTATAGGATCCCAACAGCTAGGAGACCCGATGTTACAACAGAAATAGAAAACATGTTAAAGTTAGGAGTCATTAAGCCATCCCACAGTAATTGGTCCTCCCCTAATGTCTTGGTTCCAAAACCCAATGGAACTATCCGTTTCTGTATAGACTTCAGAGGGGTCAATTCCATATCAAAATTTGATTATTATCCCTTACCCAGAGTCGATGAATTAATAGAGGAATTAGGCGAAGCTCAGTACATAACCACACTTGACCTTTCTAAGGGATATTGCAAGTTCCGTTAAAACAGGAAGATCAAGAGAAAACTGCCTTTAGTACCCCTAATGGTTTATACAAATTTACCGTGTTTGGGTTACACGGGCCCCTGCAACTTTTCAACGTCTAATGAACAAGGTGCTTCAACAACACCAAGCCTATTCCTCAGCATACATTGACGAAATCATCATATTTAGCCATAATTGGGAACAACACCTTGTTCACTGCGGAGAGGTATTCCAAATACTCAAAATGGCAGGCCTACATATTAACTCTAATAAATCCAGAGTAGGCTTTTCCAAAGTAAAATACCTTGGTTATCTTTTAGGGGATGGAGTTATTGCACCCCAAGAGGAGAAAGTTAAAGCAGTACTGGACGTCCCCTTCCCCTGTACAAAAAAGCGTATTAGGTCCTTTCTCGGTCTAATAGGCTACTATTGTTGGTTTATACCTAATTATTACGAGATAGCAGCGCCACTAACCTACTTGCTAAAGAAAGAAGTAAGAAAGAGAGACCTAGTGGACCCACCTCAGGCTGCAAGAAGGGCCTTTCACATGTAGTAGTCCGTTCTGATATCACCTAACTTCAGGAAACCATTTATACTTTAAACAGATGCATCAGACACAGGCCTTGGGGCTGTTCTTTCTCAGTATGCAGAAGACCATATGGAACAACCTGTGCTTTTCATTAGTCGTAAGCTGTTCCCAAGAGAGAAAAAAGTACTTGACTATTGAAAATGAATGCCTGGCCGTTAAATGGGCAATTGAAAAGTTACATTATTATCTAGAAGGATCCCATTTTACATTATATACTGACCATGCTCCCCTACGGTGGATGAGTTGTAATAAGTGTAATAATCCACGTATTTTACGGTGGTTCTTATCCCTACAACCCTATTCCTTTGACGTGAAGCACCGTAAAGGAGCCAATAACGAGAATGCAGACTTTCTTACACGCAATCCTTGTTCCCCCGAACAGGCAAAGACTGGGGTTGGCCCCTAACAGTGAAGACGACGTACCTGAGACGGTCTTTCACAATCCCATTCCGTCTCATGTCTCTCCCTATCTGTATTCACAGCCCACGTGGAACCTGATGACTGAAGTTTCCTTCCTATGCACTGGAAGACGAGAAAATTGGTTCTGGTCCCTTTTAGGATAACGCTGTCTTACACCACGTGGGTAATCACATGGTTCAAGAGAAGAGGAGCCATGAACCAGAAGAGGAAGGAGCGAGACGGAAGACGCCGGACCGGGCTGTACGAGGAACAGAAGGGGACCCGACAGAGAAGGCGGTCCTAGCTTTCAAGAAGGAGAGCACACGGGAGAAGGAGCAAGAGGCTACACAGCGAGGCGAACCCGAGGAGGCTGCCCCACCGATCCCAGAAAAAGCGAAAGACGTCCCGCCATGACCCCTGAGTGTCGTGGCTATTTCAGGTGCGTGGACGAGTAAGGAGTATTCTGGGCGGGAAACAGAGGGGGAGCCTGATGGAGGTGGAGGGCAAGGGAAAGGAGTGCTAGAGTGTGGACAATGAGGAAAATAAGAAAAGGCCGCCTGTTTGTTTTCATGCTCCTTTCTCCTTCTACATGCTCTTGCCGTACAGCTACTCCACCCGAGTTTTCTCCTTCCCTCTGAGGACATTCTCCCTCTCCCTCACTCTCTCATAGAAACATTGTCCTTTCACCGGGTATTTTCTTTTTTGGGGACTAGTGAACCCTCACCCCCCCTCCCTTTGAGTTAAAGAGTAAAGCAGATAAAGGCACTTACCTCAAAATTCCATTTTTTCTAGGGAAAAATACTGGCTGGAAGGCCTCCAATCAAGGGACTGACTGTGAAGACCCTGAAACAAAATGAGACAAGAGAAGAGACTTATATAAAAAGACTGAGAAAGTGCATTGGAAGTTTATCACCGAACAAAAAGAAGTTCCTGTACCTCATTAAAAACGTTGTATTATTTATTATTCCCCCTCCCGGATTTTGAAAAGCATCACAGACAGATATGCAGCTTTCAAAGGTTTCCCTACTACACTATTAAGAAGATTTTCTTGAGCTAGGTTATAAAAAGCTGAAGCTACTTACCTTTTGTTATAGGTAGGGCGTGAATCTCTCATTGTAAGAACTTGCTCCACACCTAGCTTCCCAAATTCCGATTTAATATATGCCAGCCATGGAATTTGAAAGCCGTTATCACAAGAGATACAATCATTTATTATATCTCTTGTGAGCAACGCCTGATCGTTACTCCAAATGGATAACCAAAGTTGCAATGGTCTCGCTCTAATAAAATCGGATATGCATAGCAAATTTAACTCTTTGTGACAAATAACATGAGGGGAAGGAGGTGGTACACCCAACGGGCGCCTGCAGAACCTATTTTCCTCGGATTGTTATGTTCCCACTCCCCCCCCCACCCCAATGGCGGAACCATAAGTAGCAATTGGAACACATTGCAACTTATATATTTGTAATATTGTTTTCAGCTGTCCCCTGCAGCGAGGTTGAGGAGGAGAAAGCAGTGTTCCAACTGCTTTTGAAAATAGAGTTATATGATGTGCAGTGTTAGGTGACCATGCTCCTAGGTAAGGGAAGCTCTTAACACAAGGAGTTGTTTCCTACCTGTATAGAAGACAGTTGAATACAATGTGGCCCACATGCCATAACATGTGATTTTGCAAAATTTGTACATTGGTCTAGATTAGACATAAAATCGATAAATGACAACACTAGAAGACGCAATGCCATGGGAGTCTGAGCCGTTTAAACTACGACATTCGCATATAAAAGTGCAGGAATGGTTCTCCCTTTAACAGATGGGACATCACTGGTTATAGGAGATACGGTTTGGTTGAGATCATTAATATATTATATAAACAGGAGAGGAGCGAACACACACCCCTGTCTAACTCCCCTACCAATATCAATGCCTTTAGATACTTTCCCATTAGTATTTATTCTAACTTTCGCTTTCATATCCCTATGTAGAAATGCAAGAAAATGAACAATGGGGTCATCCAAACCCTTGAGTATCAACATGTGCCATAGTTTCGACCGGTTCAAACAGTCGAAAGTGTCTCTTAAATCCATAAATACCATATATAAAGGCACACGCTACGCAACTGTGTACTTGCCTATTATTAGGTTCAAGTTGGCACATTGTGCAGCTGTCCCTAACTTACGTCTAAATCCATACTGGGCAGGATTTAAAAAAATTGACTTTGTTTGGGCCCACTCCTGGATCCTGTTGTAACACGCCCCAGGACTTTTACAGTTCTATCAATTAGCGATATTGGCCTATAGCGACTGGAGTCTTCTTGATTACCTTTCTTGAATATAGGGACAATAATAAGGTAGTTGACTAAACATGTTAGTTAAGATTGGAGCCCAAAGTTTAGTATTGAGTTTTAGTAGATCAATTGGTACTCCATCGGGGCCCGGCGCCTAACCTCCCGTGCTTTGGGATAGGGACTCTTCTACCTCCTCTACTACTGTGATTCTAACTTCCATCCACTTACTATTGTCTACAATAAAATTGTCTGCGTTAAGAGGGGAAACCTCAACCTTGCTAAAATAGTCTTTTCAGGATTCAATAGTGATGTGGCAAGGAATTGGGGAGCCGTCAGGTTTTTACATCTCATACCAGAAACTGTGGCCCTAAAGTGCTTACTATCCTTCATGTTAGCTGCCTGTGCTAATGTCTTCCATTGGTCCCTGAGGACCTGTTGCCGGCACTTGGCTGTAACAGTCTTATAATGTTTTCTCAGGGCAGTGATCAGTACATTATTTCTAGGCTTCTTCCCTAGAGCCTTCCTTAATTCTTGATTTGCTTCAGTACAGTCATGGTCAAACCAGGCGTGTAATTTATTCGATGGGCGTATAGGTCTAAGAAGGGTTTTTAAAAAAATTTTTTTTATACCAAGACAGAGTTTGCTAAAAGCATCTACTATGTTAATGGCACCATCCTCTAAAAATAGACAGGTCTCCACTGACGACCTATTCTCTTTCACAATTTTTTCTAGAGTTTGTGCTGGATCGCGCATTCGCCAAACCAAGTTTAACTTATCTGTTGTTGGTTGGAGATTGCAAGCCCCTATCTGCCACTCATATTCTTTCTTTGGGGCCATTAGGAAAACAGCCTCTAGTTTGTTATGATCGCTAAAGGTAGATTCAACCACCGACCCATGGAGCAGAACTTGTTCAAGTCTCCAAGTGATACATATGAAATCAATCTTAGATGGAGACCCTCTTCCTTAATAAGTGGGAGGCATGATTAAGTATTTCCCTGTAGTTGCCATACTGTCTGGTTTCCCTGTAGTTGCCATACTGTCTGGTAAGTCATGGGATTCCACTATTAACCCAAGCTCCTGACTTCTATGACCACCCCCGTATATTCCCCATAGTATTTCTGTCATTTGAGAAGTGTGAATTAAAGTCACCAACCTGGCATAGATATAATCCTTGGCCCTGGGTAACAACCTTATCAGTCAGCTTAGTAGGAAAATTGGTTAATACTAAAAATATTGGGTTAGGAACATTATTAAAATCGTTACAATAAAAATTGACCAAATAGGTTTTCCAGCACAGTACTTGAAAGCTAGTGCTAGCTGTCTCCAAGACTTCCACGTGACCGCCCAGGGCAATATTCAGCCATACTGACAATCCACCTGATGCAGGATAAGAGCGGGAACTAATAGCAGGAATGTTATAGCACTGGTACCAATCTAATACGGTGGATTCCACCTCCCATGTCTCCTGTAACATGATTATATCGCATTTTTTAATGAAAGCAAACCATTCCGGGACAAATATCTTAGATCGGATATCTGCAACATTCCAACTTATAATGTGCAGCCTATTATCCGAAATAGCCTGGGCAATAGATATATAGGTGGGTTTATTTATAGAATTAGGCTTGGTGTGTATGGGGGCAGTAGTCCCTGGGAGTCATTCTGTGTCTTCCAGTGTGCTAAGAACTTATAATCTGTTGTTACAATTCAGTAATGTCTGTACTTAATGAAGGGATTGCAAAGAGTTGGTAAAATTACTGACTTGTAAAAATAGCCGAGGGAAAGTGCTACGATTTGCGATCTAGTGTGTAGCAGTGGTTCACCGTGTTTTAAAAGATTGTGCACATGGATTGGACCTCTAAAACTGATACAATCACCTGGGATATCCTTACACCCCTGTCCTACCCATCCAACTCTCCTTATGTAGTAGTAGTATAAGGCTTTATTTCGATAAAAACATATCTTAAAAGCATGGCGTTATGCAATAATTTAACATCAAAAAAGATGATTCAATACACATATTACAAATGGGATAAAAATACTATACAAAAACAAAGATAAAAGGCTGCATAAACTTAGGTATAAAATCTCGAATTAAATATTTTCACTAAGCCTTTTAGATCTGATGGACCAAGCCCATCTTAAAAATTTCGACAGTCCACATACATACAGCGACCGAGTATCTGTCATCAAAATACACAATGCTACAATGTGATGTCTAGTACCCAGATCTTTGCATAATGGTTTTAGCCAACAATTCCTCAGTGATTTATATGCCAGGCATGCGAACAAAATATGTGCAATGGATTCTACTCTGGACTCGCAGGTAGGACAAAAGGGAGACGTTTGGAATGGAACTTTCCACCGGGCAGTCAGTTCGCGAACTGGAAGGATTCCAACCCTAAATTTAAAATACAAAGCCCTATCAATGGGCTTCAGAATAAAATCAAGGTAGGGTTCCCGGAATGCCACATCCTTGATCCTCAAGAAGTCATCTGTTAGTCTGCCAAGTTTGGGATCAGAGCTGTTTTTGCTGGATACCCATCTCCAGTAAAGTTTCTTCAAAACTGCTTTGAGGGGGGCAGATCTAGTTTCCCAGGCATCGCTAAGGCCCAACTCGCCAAGCAAGGATTTAACATCTTTGAGCCACTTGATTTTGTGCCAACCCGACATCAACATTACCTCCGCCAGACCCTCCGCGTACTTTGCTAGTTCTGGCACTCGCCATAGCTGAGCCCATAGTAGGAGCGGTCAGACCTTAGCCAGATCTTTAATCGGTGGCACCCCAAATAGAGTAGCAGTGGTACAGTGGGGGTGCTCTGTGGGAGTGCCTTTAGATCCTTAAGAAATTTGTTTTCTGATCTAGATAGCTGTTCTATATTACTTGTACTCCACAGTTTCGCCTCATAGAGGGCCGAGCTAACTCCTCTCATCTTGTAAATGTCAATGACCGGGGCAATGGGTCTGGTCGAGGAAGAGCGCTGTTCCTTAAGGAGCGCCCCCACTACCCTTTTGTGACTTAATAACATCTTCTGTAAATGTGGGTTCCACTGCATTGTGTCGGAAATGCGTAAGCCTAGATAGTCAAATTCTGTGACCCTTTCCAAGGACACATGATTCAGGACTGGGGATCGCCCGAGTTTTTTAGGGGGATTCAGCACCAGGTACTTAGTCTTGTCAGTATTAATTATGAGCCCTTTCCGAGTGCAGAAGGACTGAAAACTGTCTAGGAGGCTCTGGAGACCGACAGGGGACTTAGAGATGAGGAGGGTATCATCAGCGAATAGGAGGGTTGGAATTCGCTCGCCCGCCAGGGAAGGTGCATCAGATGGATTTTTCAGCAGGTGCTCCACCACACCATTCACATAGAGTGAGAACAGAGTGGGAGAAAGAACGCAACCCTGGCAGACACCCCTATTCACTGGAATTCTGCTTGTCTTCTGCCCCTGTATACCTCACCTCACCTGAGCAAAATTTTCAGCATGGAGACTCACTAATATTGACAGGATGTACGAGGGAATCCCCATTTCTGACAGCACTCCCCATAATCGGTCCCGGAGCACCAGGTCAAAGGCAGTCTTTAGATCAATAAACGCGAGGTAAAGACTGCCTTTGCCTATAAGAACCACCTTCCAGTAAATGAGCAGCAATCTAAATGCCTGCTCAATGGTCCCAGTGCCGGCCTTAATCATACTTGGTAGTCCGATAGAATTTTATTTTCATCAACCCACTGCAAAAGTCTCCCGAGTACCACTTTTCTGGCAACCTTCTGGGTGGAGTCGATTAAGCTTATTGGACGGTAATTGGCTGGGTCGTCCCTGCGCCCCTTTTTAAAGATTGGGACGACCTCTGCCCCCTCCCATGAGTCTGGGATTGCAGTGCCATTGTTGATGGCATTAAGTAAGATTGAGATAATCCTTCCCCATTGGATGCAGTCAAGACGGAGCAGGTCCCCAGGGATCCCATCTGGGCCTGCTGCTTTATGTGGCACTATACATTTAATCGCATTTTCCACTTCTTTTGCTGTAAATGGGTGGCTTTCAGGTTCCCCTGGGGATTCCAAGAAGTTTGGGGGTGGGGGTGGGCTCGTTTGAGCCATCCAGATGGTTCATGTACAATTTCGAGAAGTCGTCGAGCCACATTTGATCAGTAATATTGCACATAATAAGGTCGTTAACAGGACTATTCTTAGCTCTTATGATGTTCCAAAAACTACCAGCATCCCTCCCAGCACTGGCCTTCTTTAGTGCTTGCCAATACTGGTCCTCCCACTCTTTTTTCGCTTATACTCTTTCCTAGCCAACTGGATCAGCTCGGGGGACTTGCATTTGACTGCTTTTAATTAGTGCGGATTTCTTTCGTCGACATTTTATTGAATACCAGCCCTGGTGTCCCTTGAGCCTTTGGCGCTCCTTTTGTGCAGTACATCTGGTTTGTACTAGGAATAGATTGCCCAACGCATTAACAGTGTCTCGAAAAACTACAGATACCCCCGATGGATCCAGGGTAGTAGTGTCCAACTTAATCAGTGCAGCTACCAAAAGGACCCCTATGCTCTGGACTTTCCCCTCGTCCAGGGCAACTTTGCACCATTTAATGCGCCTCCCGCAATTAGATGGACAAACTTCTGAGGTTGACATTATTTTAGTAGATGCGACCGGTCCGTTTGCTCACAGCCACAAGGGATGTAAACTCAGAGAGAGCAGGTTGTGGTCACTATCTGTGGTAGCGAGGATCTCCATATTCTGCATAAAACGCAATAGCTTGAAGTCTAGGAGGATATAGTCAACCCTTGAGGAATGGTTAACCCTGTTGTACGTATGGGCCCCAGATGGATCCGAGGTAGTTCTACCATTTGCCGCCCGTAGGCCAAATTCCATATTTAGGGTGTTCAACTGTATGGCCCGTTGAGACCACCTCTTTATTGGCTGGATTGCAAGAGTAGGTATACCCCTCCTTGCATCATCCTCAGTGATATCCAGAATGTCCTCTGCCGCGAGGGGCTCGAATGTACAATTGAAGTCCCCGGCAACCAGGACATGCATGCTATCGTGGCATTGTCCAAGTTCATTTTCCAGAATGGTAACTATAGGGGATGGGGAGCCACCTTTGGTACCCCTGGCATATATATGTTAAATATTTCTAGGGTTCGCCCTCTCCGCAGCCCCCTTGCTGAAATCCTTAGAATGTCTGGGGAATTAGATTGCTTTTGCGAGATATGGCATCCGAGAGCGATACTAACCCATATTAAAAGCCCTCCTGAAGGGTGGCCTCTCCCTGTAGGGGGGGAAACTGCTGGTGAAAAGTAGGTGGTATAGCCGACCTTATGGTGAGGCTCCAGGCTCCAGGTCTCCTGGAAAATACAAATCATGTGAGACTCGATCAAGGTATTCCAATCTGGCAAGTCTAGTTTCCTGGAGATGCCAGCTATATTCCAGCTGAGAATCTTTACAACAATGTCGGCTACAGTGCGGCGAGCCTGGAAGGGCACACGCCACGCCCGCTTTCAATTGGTCCACTACTACGTACTCCATAGGGCATATCTGACCCCAACGATATTTTGCTACGGGCTCGGCGGACTGCCCCAGATGCCCGGCGCCGGAGGCAGACCTTCTCCACATGTTGTGGTCCTGCCCGGGATTGTCCTCCTATTGGATGGAAGTGGGGAAGACCCTGGAGGAGGTGACAGGGAGATCCTTATCGATGGATGCAGCAGTGGGACTCCTACACTGGTTTCCACATACCCCCAAAAACAAGATTACTAGCAAATTCCTCGACTTGGGGCTTCTCCTTGCTAAGCGAGAGGTGACCAGGAACTGGAAGGCACGGGCTGGTCCGACGGGGAGCCGGTGGCACAGCGAACTCTTGAAGTGGGCAGCGGGGGAAAGCACACTGAGATACCAGCTAGCTAGGAGACAGCGTAACGAGAAGGCACAGGAGGCAGCGCTAGAATGGGAGACGTTAGTGCAGGCCCTCAGGGATTATTGCACCCCCAGCGACTCTGAAGGTGAGGAAGCAGCTCGCCCCGAGTCCCGATAGACGATTGCACTTTACAGTTCTGTTGCTTTCCTCATGGGTCCTCTCACAGATCCTAATGCGGTTGTTACCGTGCACTGATGGCGGGGTTGGGGAGGGATTACTTTGGTTTATAGTGTTTTTGAGGGTGGGGTTTACTTTCTGGGTTTTGTAGGCTTGTTTGGAAAAGCAGATGACGGACAGTGGATCATCCAGGCCAGCTTCACCTTCCTGCTGAGCCCCCATTGAATTTCGCCGCCCGACCGTAGGGTTGTGGGCTGAATGGCTGTGTAAGAGTACATACTGCTGGGGGACGGAGGGTTGCGTTTCATTGATTTTGTCTGATCTATAATGCTGGTCGAATATGTAACGATTTACTGATTCCTGCAATAAAAATATATTTAAAAAAAAAAAAAAAAAAACAATGTCGGCTACAGCTGGCTCTTGGGATGGGTGTCTTAATACTAGAAGCAAACTATCACGGCCCCCGGTGAGCTCTGTTGTCGAATGCAACAGATTAGCAACATGTGAACCAGAGGTAGCTCCCAATCTAGGAAGTTGTTCTGGTGGGGTCAAACTAGTTTCTATAGGACTGCCCTGGACGGCCTGTATGCCAATCCTGCTGGTCCCAATTGTGGTCTCTTGCAGTGGTCCCTCTGTTTCAGCGATCCTACAGCTGTTCTGGGTAGATGGAAGTTCAGACACTAGCCTATTTATGGGGCTAGGAACGTTCGAAGGAAGAACGCTGTCAAAGGTATGGGTGATCCCAAGTGACTCGACAAACGTCCTCAACCCTTTAGACCGGGTCATATCAGCTAAACTTGGTGGTAATTTGTAAGGGAGGTGATCACCATGTCAATAACCACAGTCTATTCCATAGAATTCTGGGCCTCTATTGGGAGCAAAGGCAGTATGGGTATAGTAATTATTGAGAATGGGACCGCCTTGCACCCCCCCAAAATGGATAACGGACATTCTGTGTGTGTTGCATGTAAGCAGGTTGCAAAAGAAAGTGGCTCAGGTCATGTGTGCCAATTCCTCTACTATCATTACCGTACTGTTGGTTAAATATAAACCTTGCAACCCGAGCGTCCCTAAAGTTGACATGGATGCAATCCCCCGGAATATCTTTGGACCTGTTGACCAAAAGACCCTTCCTACAAAAAGAACCTGACCATCAATTTGGCTTGGAAGGGGTCTATTCTTATTTAGCCACTACATGGTTTTATTTTTAAGCTCATGATAGGATTCCAATTTGCCGGCCTTAAGCTGTGGAACTCCAGTGAGCACAACTACGTAGAGCAGACATTCGGGCGGTAGATTAATGTGGGTTGGGTTAATATCGTCGGTTGCTGCCGTGCTGGGTTTTTGGACTAGTACAGGTAAATCGCTACTATGTCCCGCTATTTTACTTTGGTTGGTGTTCGTTTCCTGCCCCTGCGCGGGTACACTTTGGGAGAGTCCTTTTACCGCTTTATCCGTAGTTGAATTAGTGGTTTTTCTAGTTTGCTGAGCACAATGGGGTGGAGTGACTATTACTACAGAGTTTGTTCCGGACAAGGGTCCAGAAACTACATCGGACGTTGCAGCTACCATCGCAACTGTAGGTATGGAATCCACCAGCAGGTTTTCCTTAGGTTCACACACATCCTGTCTATTCTTGGAGTGTAGCTTGATTAGTGTCTTGAGGGAAAAGAAATTGCCGAGTGTGGCTTGTTCGAATCTGTCCAGCCTCTCCGACAATACCTTTACCCTCTCAAGTACCGGAAGTATCAGGGGTTTCACAATTTGCTCTATGTGGGCAATGAGAGGAGTCCGATGCAAAGTACCTATAGTAGAGGGTGGCTTTGGACAAGGGTTTACCAGCTCAAGTGAGTTTCGCGAAGCCTGACTGCCAGCCAAAAGTTCACCTCTTGCTATTGTGGGCAAGGATTTCGGTGGTCTCCCTAAACCCGATGGTTTCTTGCTTGGTTTATAGGTTTTTGGTTTAAACTTCTTTGAGGACTTGGGGCGTCCCCCCCCCTCTGCCCACTACCAACCCTTTTCCTTTTATTTGGCGCTGTTCTGGGTCCTGTGACAGTCACTGGCTCTGACTGCACTAATTGGGGGGTATGGAGGTGCTGGTAGAATCGTATTCCCTGTTTAAATTATCTGGCTCTGGTACAATCAGAAGATCCAATTGATTTGGGGGCCCTTGACACATTAGACCTCTCCAGGTTAACCCCTATAGTACGTGGGCTGGGCAATGCTTTTCCAGGCATAACACCTTCAGTACACACATCAATGTTAGCGGGGTATACTGCCAATGCTAGTAGACCCAGGGAAGAACGCTTGCGAATTAGTGGTTCTATAGAGAGGCGACGCTCAGTGATGGCGATTTCATGTTCAAGAATCGAGTATGCTCGGGTGATGAACTGGTCAAGCGTACCACTAACGCAACCCCCCCACCCGCCTTCCCTTTCCAGAGCGTGTAGACATTGGCATGAACAATAGTTTTATCAAGAGATAACTCAAGGGTCCCGATGGTACAACAATAGGATATGATGCAAATGTCAATACAAGTTGTCCAAATACCTTTCAGAGTTCCAAGCAGTAGGAAGGAGGTTAGGAGGGTGGCCCAGCCCGGCCTACGACAGCCACAGACGGTCCCGCCCTTGTCCTGGGATTCTCCCGGCGCCGCCCGCGTCCCGCGTTGCGTGGGGAAAGGCGGCGCTTTAAGCGCGATGTCAGCGCCTCCCCCAGTGACAGCAGGTGAAGAAAATTAGGCTGTTAGGCAGCGTCCGTGGCAGCGCGATGCACCCTGGGACTGTGAGTCCCACCAGGGTGTAGGGGCCGTGTATCCGAGTGTCAAGCCCTCACGAAGCAGCAGAAGTCAGAAGGGTCTCAGCAAGTAAATCTCCAATGCCCAAAAGGAGTTTGAAGGGCCCCGCGCTGCGTGGGGTAAGGCGGCGCTTTAAGCGCGATGTCAGCGCCTCCCCCAGTGACAGCAGGTGAAGTAAATTAGGCTGTCAGGCAGCGTCCGTGGCAGCGCGATGCACCCTGGGACTGTGAGTCCCACCAGGGTGTAGGGGCCGTGTATCCGAGTGTCAAGCCCTCAAGGAACCAGCAGAAGTCAGAAGGGTCTCAGCAAGTAAATCTCCGATGCCCAAAAGGAGTTTGAAGGACTCTCCTTATGATAATTTCATCCGCATTTCCAAACTCAAACTGCTTGTATTTATTCCACCAGTGTACAGTTTTTTGTTTTTTAACTGAGATCATGTCTCAACTGAGCCAGTCTTCAACGGCTGTACACCAGCCAATATCAAAACATATGGGCAAGCAGCTCGACCGAGGCTCAGTGAGTTTTTCATAGGATTGATAAGTGCGTTAGCTTCACCAGAAGGATCAGGATGATTTTTCCCTGGGATGGTATCTCTCAAGATGGATTGATGATCGTAGGGACAGCTGCTTGTGGGACCAGATTTCTTCTGGGTAGTGATTCTTCGTCATGAGAGAGGTTCCTTTAAGACTTATTTATTGATTCTGTACGACTGGTCAGCCTTGTTTGCTATTGAGCAGGATAGGTTGGGATGGGGTATGAGTTAGAGGATCCAGTGGGTCTTTCCTTGGTTACATTATTTGAGTCTCAGTACTTAACAAGAGATTTCTCGATTGATTCTAGTCGCCTGATAATTGGGCAGAGTTTTTGATCAAGTAATAAAGTAAATTTGGAGATCATGGTAATTTGTACCCTATCAGTCATAATAACCTCTGTTTGAGTTGTCTGAATCGCACCATGGGATTTAGAGCAGTGATAATTTCAATTATGTTCAGGACTTCTCTGTGACTTTTTTTAGGTATAGCCTCTAGACTGGTTCCCTTAATAGCTCCGGGAGGTTTCCTCAATTTTTTTTAGCAGGTTGGTTATTGTCAAAGGTTTTAGAGGAGTCTAAACATGAAGAGGCAATAGGCAGTATAGGCTCAGCGCATGCATTAGCATTTGAAGGAGAACTGTATTTGAATAATGGAGTGTTACAGATTAAGCTGGGCGATTTAGGAGCTGCGTCTGATGCAATATGTTTGTAATGCGCCACATCCATGGAAAGTCTATGTTCAACCAAGACTATTTCATCAGAGAACGCCCCTACTGCTTTGGCCACCATGGTATCTATTGCACTAGTTTTATGCGATGAGATACCTGCGCCAGACGTCTTACATTTGCCCATTCTCAGTGGACCCCAAAATAAGACTTAAAAAGAAAATGTACCTCCGTTCTCCATTCTTTATTCTGAGCAAGACAAGCTCTGGGCAGAATCCGCCCACAAAACTGGATTTCTCAGCTGGACTTCAAAAGGTACTTGTCGGTGAATGGGACAGAGGTAAGTCCCCGAGTGATGTGGTGGTGTCCCCGAGTGATGTGGTGGTGTCCCAGAGTGATGTAGTGGTGTCCCCCGAGTGATGTGGTGGTGTCCCCCGAGTGATGTGGTGGTGTCCCCCGAGTGATGTGGTGGTGTCCCCCGAGTGATGTGGTGGTGTCCCCCGAGTGATGTGGTGGTGTCCCCCGAGTGATGTGGTGGTGCCCCCCGAGTGATGTGGCGGTGTCCCTGAGTGATGTGGTGGTGTCCCCGAGTGATGTGGAGGTGCCCCTGAGTGATGTGGTGGTGCCCCTGAGTGATGTGGTGGTGCCCCTGAGTGATGTGGTGGTGCCCCTGAGTGATGTGGTGGTGCCCCTGAGTGATGTGGTGGTGCCCCTGAGTGATGTGGTGGTGCCCCTGAGTGATGTGGTGGTGTCCCTGAGTGATGTGGTGGTGTCCCTGAGTGATGGAGGGTGGAGTTGGAGGGTGGAGTTGGAGGGTGGAGTTGGAGGGTGGAGTTGGAGGGTGGAGTTGGAGGGTGGAGTTGGAGGGTGGAGTTGGAGGGTGGAGTTGGAGGGTGGAGTTGGAGGGTGGAGTTGGAGGGTGGAGTTGGAGGGTGGAGTTGGAGGGTGGAGTTGGAGGGTGGAGTTGGAGGGTGGAGTTGGAGGGTGGAGTTGGAGGGTGGAGTTGGAGGGTGGAGTTGGAGGGTGGAGTTGGAGGGTGGAGTTGGAGGGTGGAGTTGGAGGGTGGAGTTGGAGGGGGAGGGTGGAGTTGGAGGGGGAGGGTGGAGTTGGAGGGGGAGGGTGGAGTTGGAGGGGGAGGGTGGAGTTGGAGTTGGAGGGTGGAGTTGGAGTTGGAGGGTGGAGTTGGAGTTGGAGGGTGGAGTTGGAGTTGGAGGGTGGAGTTGGAGTTGGAGGGTGGAGTTGGAGGGTGGAGTTGGAGGGTGGAGTTGGAGGGTGGAGTTGGAGGGTGGAGTTGGAGGGTGGAGTTGGAGGGGGAGGGTGGAGTTGGAGGGGGAGGGTGGAGTTGGAGGGGGAGGGTGGAGTTGGAGGGGAGGGTGGAGTTGGAGTTGGAGGGTGGAGTTGGAGTTGGAGGGTGGAGTTGGAGTTGGAGGGTGGAGTTGGAGTTGGAGGGTGGAGTTGGAGTTGGAGGGTGGAGTTGGAGGGTGGAGTTGGAGGGTGGAGTTGGAGTTGGAGGGTGGAGTTGGAGTTGGAGGGTGGAGTTGGAGTTGGAGGGTGGAGTTGGAGTTGGAGTTGGAGGGTGGAGTTGGAGTTGGAGGGTGGAGTTGGAGTTGGAGGGTGGAGTTGGAGGGTGGAGTTGGAGTTGGGAGGGTGGAGTTGGAGGGTGGAGTTGGAGTTGGAGGGTGGAGTTGGAGGGTGGAGTTGGAGGGTGGAGTTGGAGTTGGAGGGTGGAGTTGGAGGGTGGAGTTGGAGTTGGAGGGTGGAGTTGGAGGGTGGAGTTGGAGGGTGGAGGGTGGAGTTGGAGGGTGGAGTT
Organism: Lissotriton vulgaris; assembly: GCF_964263255.1. Taxonomy (NCBI): domain Eukaryota; kingdom Metazoa; phylum Chordata; class Amphibia; order Caudata; family Salamandridae; genus Lissotriton; species Lissotriton vulgaris. The sequence continues at coordinate 469,786,504 of NC_141700.1, read as the reverse complement.
GGAGGGTGGAGTTGGAGGGTGGAGTTGGAGGGTGGAGTTGGAGGGTGGAGTTGGAGGGTGGAGTTGGAGGGTGGAGTTGGAGGGTGGAGGGTGGAGTTGGAGGGTGGAGTTGGAGGGTGGAGTTGGAGGGTGGAGTTGGAGGGTGGAGTTGGAGGGTGGAGTTGGAGGGTGGAGTTGGAGGGTGGAGTTGGAGGGTGGAGTTGGAGTTGGAGGGTGGAGTTGGAGTTGGAGGGTGGAGTTGGAGTTGGAGGGTGGAGTTGGAGTTGGAGGGTGGAGTTGGAGTTGGAGTTGGAGGGTGGAGTTGGAGGGGGAGGGTGGAGTTGGAGGGGGAGGGTGGAGGGGGAGGGTGGAGTTGGAGGGGGAGGGTGGAGTTGGAGGGGGAGGGTGGAGTTGGAGGGGGAGGGTGGAGTTGGAGTTGGAGTTGAAGGGTGGAGTTGGAGGGGGATGGTGGAGTTGGAGTTGGAGGGTGGAGTTGGAGTTGGAGGGTGGAGTTGGAGGGTGGAGTTGGAGTTGGAGGGTGGAGTTGGAGGGTGGAGTTGGAGTTGGAGGGTGGAGTTGGAGTTGGAGTTGGAGGGTGGAGTTGGAGTTGGAGGGTGGAGTTGGAGGGTGGAGTTGGAGTTGGAGGGTGGAGTTGGAGTTGGAGTTGGAGGGTGGAGTTGGAGTTGGAGGGTGGAGTTGGAGGGTGGAGTTGGAGTTGGAGGGTGGAGTTGGAGTTGGAGGGTGGAGTTGGAGGGTGGAGTTGGAGTTGGAGGGTGGAGTTGGAGTTGGAGGGTGGAGTTGGAGTTGGAGGGTGGAGTTGGAGTTGGAGGGTGGAGTTGGAGTTGGAGGGTGGAGTTGGAGGGTGGAGTTGGAGTTGGAGGGTGGAGTTGGAGTTGGAGGGTGGAGTTGGAGGGTGGAGTTGGAGGGTGGAGGGTGGAGTTGGAGGGTGGAGTTGGAGGGTGGAGTTGGAGGGTGGAGTTGGAGGGTGGAGTTGGAGGGTGGAGTTGGAGGGTGGAGTTGGAGGGTGGAGTTGGAGGGTGGAGTTGGAGGGTGGAGTTGGAGGGTGGAGTTGGAGGGTGGAGTTGGAGGGTGGAGTTGGAGGGTGGAGTTGGAGGGTGGAGTTGGAGGGTGGAGTTGGAGGGTGGAGTTGGAGGGTGGAGTTGGAGGGTGGAGTTGGAGTTGGAGTTGGAGGGTGGAGTTGGAGTTGGAGTTGGAGGGTGGAGTTGGAGTTGGAGGGTGGAGTTGGAGTTGGAGGGTGGAGTTGGAGGGGGAGGGTGGAGGGGGAGGGTGGAGTTGGAGGGGGAGGGTGGAGTTGGAGGGGGAGGGTGGAGTTGGAGTTGGAGTTGAAGGGTGGAGTTGGAGGGGGAGGGTGGAGTTGGAGTTGGAGGGTGGAGTTGGAGGGTGGAGGTGGAGTTGGAGGGTGGAGTTGGAGGGTGGAGTTGGAGGGTGGAGGTGGAGTTGGAGGGTGGAGTTGGAGGGTGGAGTTGGAGGGTGGAGGTGGAGTTGGAGGGTGGAGTTGGAGGGTGGAGGTGGAGTTGGAGGGTGGAGTTGGAGGGTGGAGTTGGAGGGTGGAGTTGGAGGGTGGAGTTGGAGGGTGGAGTTGGAGGGTGGAGTTGGAGGGTGGAGTTGGAGGGTGGAGTTGGAGTTGGAGGGGGAGGGTGGAGTTGGAGGGGGAGGGTGGAGTTGGAGTTGGAGGGGGAGGGTGGAGTTGGAGGGGGGGGTGGAGTTGGAGTTGGAGGGGGAGGGTGGAGTTGGAGGGGGAGGGTGGTGTTGGAGGGGGAGGGTGGAGTGGGAGTGGGGAGGGTGGAGTTGGAGTTGGAGGGTGGAGTTGGAGTTGGAGGGTGGAGTTGGAGTTGGAGGGTGGAGTTGGAGTTGGAGGGTGGAGTTGGAGGGTGGAGTTGGAGGGTGGAGTTGGAGTTGGAGGGTGGAGTTGGAGGGTGGAGTTGGAGGGTGGAGTTGGAGGGTGGAGTTGGAGTTGGAGGGTGGAGTTGGAGGGTGGAGTTGGAGGGTGGAGGTGGAGTTGGAGGGTGGAGTTGGAGGGTGGAGTTGGAGGGTGGAGTTGGAGGGTGGAGTTGGAGGGTGGAGTTGGAGGGTGGAGTTGGAGGGTGGAGTTGGAGGGTGGAGTTGGAGTTGGAGGGGGAGGGTGGAGTTGGAGGGGGAGGGTGGAGTTGGAGTTGGAGGGGGAGGGTGGAGTTGGAGGGGGAGGGTGGAGTTGGGAGTTGGAGGGGGAGGGTGGGAGTTGGAGGGGGAGGGTGGAGTTGGAGGGGGAGGGTGGAGTTGGAGGGGGAGGGTGGAGTTGGAGTTGGAGGGTGGAGTTGGAGTTGGAGGGTGGAGTTGGAGTTGGAGGGTGGAGTTGGAGGGTGGGAGTTGGAGGGTGGAGTTGGAGGGTGGAGTTGGAGGGTGGAGTTGGAGTTGGAGGGTGGAGTTGGAGGGTGGAGTTGGAGGGTGGAGTTGGAGGGTGGAGTTGGAGGGTGGAGTTGGAGGGTGGAGTTGGAGGGTGGAGTTGGAGGGTGGAGTTGGAGGGGGAGGGTGGAGTTGGAGGGGGAGGGTGGAGTTGGAGTTGGAGGGTGGAGTTGGAGGGTGGAGTTGGAGTTGGAGGGTGGAGTTGGAGTTGGAGGGTGGAGTTGGAGTTGGAGGGTGGAGTTGGGAGTTGGAGGGTGGAGTTGGAGTTGGAGGGTGGAGTTGGAGGGGGAGGGTGGAGGGGGAGGGTGGAGTTGGAGGGGGAGGGTGGAGTTGGAGGGGGAGGGTGGAGTTGGAGGGGGAGGGTGGAGTTGGAGTTGGAGTTGGAGGGTGGAGTTGGAGGGGGAGGGTGGAGTTGGAGTTGGAGGGTGGAGGTGGAGTTGGAGGGTGGAGTTGGAGGGTGGAGGTGGAGTTGGAGGGTGGAGTTGGAGGGGTGGAGGTGGAGTTGGAGGTTGGAGGGTGGAGTTGGAGGGTGGAGTTGGAGGGTGGAGTTGGAGGGTGGAGTTGGAGGGTGGAGTTGGAGGGTGGAGTTGGAGGGTGGAGGTGGAGTTGGAGGGTGGAGGTGGAGTTGGAGGGTGGAGTTGGAGGGTGGAGTTGGTGGGTGGAGTTGGAGGGTGGAGTTGGAGGGTGGAGTTGGAGGGTGGAGTTGGAGGGTGGAGTTGGAGGGTGGAGTTGGAGTTGGAGGGGGAGGGTGGAGTTGGAGGGGGAGGGTGGAGTTGGAGGGGGTGGGTGGAGGGGGAGGGGTGGAGTTGGAGGGGGAGGGTGGAGTTGGTGGGGGAGGGTGGAGTTGGGTTGGGTTGGAGGGTGGAGTTGGAGGGGGGGTGGGTGGAGTTGGAGGGTGGAGTTGGAGGGTGGAGGTGGAGTTGGAGGGTGGAGTTGGAGGGTGGAGGTGGAGTTGGAGGGTGGAGTTGGAGGGTGGAGGTGGAGTTGGAGGGTGGAGTTGGAGGGTGGAGGTGGAGGTGGAGTTGGAGGGTGGAGTTGGAGGGTGGAGTTGGAGGGTGGAGTTGGAGGGTGGAGTTGGAGGGTGGAGTTGGAGGGTGGAGTTGGAGGGTGGAGTTGGAGGGTGGAGTTGGAGGGTGGAGTTGGAGGGTGGAGTTGGAGGGTGGAGTTGGAGGGGGAGGGTGGAGTTGGAGGGGGAGGGTGGAGTTGGAGTTGGAGGGTGGAGTTGGAGGGTGGAGTTGGAGGGTGGAGTTGGAGGGTGGAGTTGGCGGGTGGAGTTGGAGGGTGGAGTTGGCGGGTGGAGTTGGAGGGTGGAGTTGGAGTTGGAGGGGGAGGGTGGAGTTGGAGGGGGAGGGTGGAGTTGGAGTTGGAGGGTGGAGTTGGAGTTGGAGGGGAGGGTGGAGTTGGAGTTGGAGGGTGGAGTTGGAGTTGGAGGGGGAGGGTGGAGTTGGAGGGGGAGGGTGGAGTTGGAGGGTGGAGTTGGAGGGTGGAGTTGGAGGGTGGAGTTGGGAGGGGGAGGGTGGAGTTGGAGGGGGAGGGTGGAGTTGGAGGGGGAGGGTGGAGTTGGAGGGGGAGGGTGGAGTTGGAGGGGGAGGGTGGAGTTGGAGTTGGAGGGTGGAGTTGGAGGGTGGAGTTGGAGGGTGGAGTTGGAGGGTGGAGTTGGCGGGTGGAGTTGGAGGGTGGAGTTGGAGTTGGAGGGGGAGGGTGGAGTTGGAGGGGGGAGGGTGGAGTTGGAGTTGGAGGGTGGAGTTGGAGTTGGAGGGGGAGGGTGGAGTTGGAGTTGGAGGGTGGAGTTGGAGTTGGAGGGGAGGGTGGAGTTGGAGGGGGAGGGTGGAGTTGGAGGGTGGAGTTGGAGGGTGGAGGGGGAGGGTGGAGTTGGAGGGGGAGGGTGGAGTTGGAGGGGGAGGGTGGAGTTGGAGGGGGAGGGGTGGAGTTGGAGTTGGAGGGTGGAGTTGGAGGGTGGAGTTGGAGGGTGGAGTTGGCGGGTGGAGTTGGAGGGTGGAGTTGGAGTTGGAGGGGGAGGGTGGAGTTGGAGGGTGGAGTTGGAGGGGGAGGGTGGAGTTGGAGTTGGAGGGTGGAGTTGGAGTTGGAGGGGGAGGGTGGAGTTGGAGGGTGGAGTTGGAGGGTGGAGTTGGAGGGTGGAGTTGGAGGGTGGAGTTGGAGGGTGGAGTTGGAGGGTGGAGTTGGAGGGTGGAGTTGGAGGGTGGAGTTGGCGGGTGGAGTTGGAGGGTGGAGTTGGAGTTGGAGGGGGAGGGTGGAGTGGAGGGGGGGTGGAGGGTGGAGTTGGAGTTGGAGGGTGGAGTTGGAGTTGGAGGGGGAGGGTGGAGTTGGAGTTGGAGGGTGGAGTTGGAGTTGGAGGGGGAGGGTGGAGTTGGAGGGGGGAGGGTGGAGTTGGAGGGTGGAGTTGGAGGGTGGAGGGGGAGGGTGGAGTTGGAGGGGGAGGGTGGAGTTGGAGGGGGAGGGTGGAGTTGGAGGGGGAGGGTGGAGTTGGAGTTGGAGGGTGGAGTTGGAGGGTGGAGTTGGAGGGTGGAGTTGGCGGGTGGAGTTGGAGGGTGGAGTTGGAGTTGGAGGGGGAGGGTGGAGTTGGAGGGTGGAGTTGGAGGGGGAGGGTGGAGTTGGAGTTGGAGGGTGGAGTTGGAGTTGGAGGGGGAGGGTGGAGTTGGAGGGGGAGGGTGGAGTTGGAGGGGGAGGGTGGAGTTGGAGGGTGGAGTTGGAGGGTGGAGTTGGAGGGTGGAGTTGGAGGGTGGAGTTGGAGGGTGGAGTTGGCGGGTGGAGTTGGAGGGTGGAGTTGGAGTTGGAGGGGGAGGGTGGAGTTGGAGGGGGAGGGTGGAGTTGGAGTTGGAGGGTGGGAGTTGGAGTTGGAGGGGGGAGGGTGGAGTTGGAGGGGGAGGGTGGAGTTGGAGGGTGGAGTTGGAGGGGGAGGGTGGAGTTGGAGGGGGAGGGTGGAGTTGGAGGGGGAGGGTGGAGTTGGAGGGGGGAGGGTGGAGTTGGAGTTGGAGGGTGGAGTTGGAGGGTGGAGTTGGAGGGTGGAGTTGGAGGGTGGAGTTGGAGGGTGGAGTTGGCGGGTGGAGTTGGAGGGTGGAGTTGGAGTTGGAGGGGGAGGGTGGAGTTGGAGGGGGAGGGTGGAGTTGGAGTTGGAGGGTGGAGTTGGAGTTGGAGGGGGAGGGTGGAGTTGGAGGGGGAGGGTGGAGTTGGAGTTGGAGGGTGGAGTTGGAGTTGGAGGGTGGAGTCTGAGTTGGAGGGAGATCAAGGAGTAACAGAGAGTGTGGGTGCAAGAAAGAGACGTAGAGAGAGGGGTAGGAGGAGAAAAAAAATAACACACTAGTGGTGCGCACGTAGCGTAGAAAGGGAAAAAAATTGAGTTAAAAACACCCGGCGACTGCTTATATTTTTCAATATTCAGCATTCAAAGGGAAGTAGGTTAACGAGAGGGATGTTACGGGGAGAGCGCGAGAATGAGAGAGAACTACAGGGGAGGAATGGAGATAAAGAGAGCAAGGAGTAACAGAAGGAGCGTGGGTGCGAGAGCGAGAAAGAGACGTGAGGAGAGGAGCTTTTAGTGAGGGGCAAAAGGCCCACTGGTGAGCTTTAGCTAATGCATGGCGAGTGTAGGTCTAAAAGAGCAAGATAGCGGGGAGTGTATTACTTTCAAGTCTGATGGGGGGGAGGGGCAGTGGAGCGGCAGCCTTTGAAGTCTGATGGGTGGGCGGGGGAGCAAATGGTGAGGCTCATGCACTGGCCATAATCCGCATTTCAAAGCCCTCTGACATCAAGGGAAGGGTGGGAGGGAACGAGCATATGGGGTGTGAGCGATAACGAAAGTAAGAGGGGGAGCAGGAAGTGAGGCCGAGCGCGCGCTGGGGAAAGCAGTCCAGATACCAGATTCACGCTTGAATGCCTCACATGCACTGGCCATAATCCGCATTCCAAAGCCCTGTTGTTAGGCTTTCCTGGAGCCCCTACATAATTTCTTGCAGAAGCAATGCGCAAGCGCATTGGCTACAGCGAGACCTAAAAACTAGGGATGTGCTGTGAACTCTGCTCCGCCAGCGGAGTTTGCAAAGTTTTGCTTTCTCCACTGGAAGTGTGAAGTTCAGCAAAATACTCTGATTCCGCTGCAAAAAACTCTAATTCCGCTGCATGGCGGATTTGCTTCTCGCGCGCTCTGCTGAAGGCGTGCAGACACCCTGGCGGAGTTCAGAGAGTCTGGAATTTGATGTTGTGGTGCAGATGAAGAGATCCGACTGCTGCAGAGAGCTCTGAGGGCAGCAACGACTGTCACTTCCTGTCCCAGGCAGTTGTTCCTCCTGCTGTTCTTTCCCATGGAGATGGGGGAGGGGAGCACATATGAACTGCCTTCGTGAACTGCACCCTCAGTGTTTGGTGTTCCTGTTGTGTGAGAAAAATACAACATTCTCACACAAACGAAATTTGGTAAACCAACTAAAGAACGTATGTCTTTAAACTGGGCTAGTAAACAGCTGCGTTTGGCAACTGCATGATTGTGCGCTAGTGTGATGTACTATGCGAGATAGACAGCGGGATGAACTCCCAGTGTGCGTGTGAGAACTGGGTGCCGTGGTGTGAGTAAACGGCATGCCTGTTCTTACACCGACGCGCTTATCTGTACGCATCAGCGTGCGCCACTGTGAGTTTGCACGTGAACTGTTTGTCAGGCCTGTATGTGAGAGAACAGTGCTTATGTTCACGAATCGACTGCGTGCGAAGTAAACCACACGCCTGTGTGTTTGAAATAACCATGCACCTGTTTGAGTGATCCGTGTGCTTGTGTGTAAGTGAACCCCGTAAATGACTGAAAAGTGTGTATATGTGTGCGATCCGTGTGCCTGTGAGGGTGAACACTAGTGAGTGACAGCTGCGCTGCTCGCAAGCACTTGGCCTTTGCTCTCGCGGTTGGCTCCTGCTCTGGTGGTAGATGTTTTGGATCTGTGATCTCTGGTTTAACCACAGAGTGCCATGTAATAATCCCTCTCAGATCTCAGGGGGTTAGGCAGGAGCTATGTGTCTGCTTTTCCTGCCCGTGGTTTCCCTTCTCTTCTTCTGTAACATTTGCTGTAAACCATTTCTTGGCGTCTCCCGATCTTCCAATCTCTGCGTCCTCCTCTATTCCTCGCAATCTTTCTGTGTATGTAGCCTCTTCTCTGGCCTTTCTTCCTTCTTATCCACCCATTTGTCCTCCCCTATGCCTTGCTGGTCACCCAGCCACCGTTTGCCATAGCTGCGCCCATTTGACCCTTCTCTGCCTTTCTTTGCCCCTTCTCTGCCTCTTATGACCATTCTCTATTTTCCCTTCTCCACATCTGTCCAATCCATTAATCTTCTTTTACCCCGCCTTCTTTTATCTCTTCTTCCTTTTGTCTCTTCTTCTTTTATCTCATCTGATCTTCGTTTCCTCCTGTCTGCCCCCTTACATCTCCCCTTTTTAGACCTCTCTATAAGGGGTTTTTCCCTCCCACCCTTTCGCCTTCTATCTGCCCCCTAGTACTTTCTCTCCTGTGTCTTACCTTTGTCATTCTCTTTGCCACCCTTTCCCCTCAGCTTCACCCTGTTTTCTCTCTCCTCTTTTCCTTCTGTGTCCGTTGTCCTCACGTCCCTAAAAATTCCCCGTTGCCTGCTCAGTCCCTTATCCCTTTTTCACTCCAGCTTCATCCTGCTTTTCCCTCTGTCCTTAATGTACCCTTCTCTGGTTTTATGGCACTTAATGATGTGGTGAGAGCATTGGAGCTCCGATTTCGTGTATCTGTGAATACACAAGAAGATCTGCGGCTGAGGAAGGTTTCAGGGGCTTCAGGACTGGACATTTGTTTTCCCACCCCATTCCTCAATTCCAGCGCGTATCGGCCTACTCTTTGTGGTGAAGATGTGCCTCAGGGCAGTGCAGCATGCATCACAGAATAGACGCTGAAGGGCTGGAAGGGATACTAAGATCCCCGGGCTGCCAGACTAGCAGGGCCAGATGGTCTCTCAGTTTGGTCTCTTCCAGCCGGAGGTGGCAGGAGTTACTTGGAAGACCCAGTTGCGCCTTTAGCAAGGTTGTTGTTCAAGGTGAGGACTCAGAAGCCTGGTTGTGAATCACAGGGGTCGCCAGGGATACTGGGACAGCAGGCTGCACATTCATCCTTTGCCTGATGCAGGACTGGAACCAGCCTGCCTGTGAGAGATGTCCCACCAAAGGACCGTCCTCCTGCTGCTGCTCTGGGCAAGGGTCGTGCTGGGCCAGCAGCAAAGAGGTAAGAATGGACAGGAGCAGATGGGATGGGTACCTGCCAACCCAATATATTTCTTTGTGGGGTATAACTAAGTTACTCAGACTTTGGTCACAATTCATTGTTTTTGTTGTTATATAATCAGACGAATAACATTTAATCAAGGTCTGCCGTTCAGGTGTTGATACCATCGATCCATGCATAGAGGGAAGCGCCAGGCAGTTGCTCAGTGCAGGGCAATGCTTCTCTTCCCTGCCGTTTTCATTTTAAGGTGTTCCCTTTGAAGACGTTATAGATTTATACGAGGCATGTTATAAAGCTGTTCTTTCTGTGTAATTTGGGAATCCACACAGAGCTCTTAGGGGCTATCCTTGCGCAGTCCGGGACTATAAATGCACTGGTTGTAGTTGTCCAAAGTGCAGCAGGTACTGTGGCACCAGGCCTAGCAGTGTGAGGGCCCCCTCTACTACAGTTGAAGTTGTGTTTTACTCCCGGCCACTCCAGATGATGGTGGGGGGAATTTCTTGCTTGCATTAGGGCGCATGGCACCCTTTGCTGCTCCACTGCAAATGCACAAAGGCTGACTTGAAACAGCAAATAATATTGTGGATCCGTGAATGGTAGAGCTAGTTTAAGCATTTACATCTTCTGAAAAGTGGTGGTGATGGGACTATTCGGAGCTTGTATGTTAGTGGTTATGTCCTAACAGTACAACATCAGCCTCCAGGTAGTTGTGTAGTACAAGCGGTATTTGTTAAATGAGAGTGAATTTGACAGTACTCACTCTTTGATATCTTTTCTCTACATCTGTTCTGTTCAATACAGCCAAACACAGACTGTAAACAATGCATTATTCATATGGTGCTCTTAGTGCAGTCAGGGATAGACCACACACACTGGAATAGTGCACCCTAACAGACACACACACACACACTGGATAATGTGCTGCTCATTAAGTAACAATAGATGTTGGAGCACCCAGGTTAATCTGCTGCATGGCTAAACACTTATATAGACCTAAAGGCGAGACCTATTGGCTATTCCAAGCTTGTTGATCATTGGTACTACAGTAGATACTGTCCATGATTTTAGCATGTGCTTATACAAAATATTATTAAAAACATTGGTAAGTGAGGGAGACCATAGCATGATATGAGACTTACAGACATCTATGGGTTTCCCGTCACGACCTGACGCCTTGCCAGAATGGTCATACAAGACACAAATAACTTTGTGGAGCTCAGTGGCCAGCCCTTTATCAGAGACTGGTACAGCCTTTCATTTACACTGCCTGTATCTCAGCATGATTGTCATACTTGGCTAAGGGAAGACACAAACCCAGTTGAGACTTTGGCGATACCCTCAGGCTTTCGCATAGTGTGCACCAATAAGGGTGGCAGCGGGTATGGAGGTGGGGTGGCCATTGTCTATAAAGACTCTTGGGAGATTGTGACATTCAACCTGGACCAAATAGGCAACACTGAAGGACTCTTCCTTTGTATTAAAATACCCCCCTCCTTCTCCTTTTTGGGACTGCTGCTCTACAGGCTACCAGACTGCTCCCATAGTTTCACACCGCAGTTGACTGATTCCATCGCTCCGATATCCACACGCTATGCCAATTTTACTGTATTGGGGGATCTCAACCTTCACGTTGACGACTCCCAATGCCCCTACAGTGGGAATTTTATAACTACACTTGCAGGCTTCAACCTAGTCCAGCAGATTACATCCTCTATCCATAAGGCTGGCCACATACTTGACCTCATCTGCGCGAATATGCAGGAACTGAGGGTCGACAAACCGCTGCATATGAGCTGGATGGACCACTTACTTGTCCCTTTCCGGTGCAGTCTCAGGACCATGCCGATGGCCATTACAAGATCTAGTGAAGTCAAATGGAACTGGAGCAGAGTTACCACTGAGACCCTGGGCCCGGTGCTCAACGGCTCAAGGCCACACTTAACTGACAATCTCAACCGCAATGCTGCATGTTTTAATACGTTGCTGACGGCAGCGCTTGACAAAACTGCCCCCCTAAGATCTGTTACCTTATCTAGGTCTGCCCTGTGGTTTTCAGAGGAAGTTAGACAGGGAAAAAAGCAAGTGTAAAAGACTGGAACGCAAGTGGAGAAAGTCATACTCGCCGGATGCTAAAAACATCTACAAAAACACCTTGAAATAATATCATAAATTACTCAACTCTAAGAGGAGGGAATCCCCGGCTGACCATATCGCCAGCTCTAAAAACTCCTCTAGGGAAGTTTTTAGGATAGTGACATCCTTCACAAAACCTCAGCGTTAGAATGCGGTTTCCAACCCTCGCAGGATCTATGCGCCAGTCTTTCGGATTTTTTGGAAGAGAAGATAATGCAGCTCTACTCCTCTTTTCCCACTGTTTCAGAACCCAGAGTAATGGGAGAGGCCCAAGGCCCCCGCCCCAATAACTTGCATATTTTTGCGAAATTTCTTCCAATCTCTGTTGAGGTGTCTCTGGCTCAACTTCAGAAATGTAAATCGGGCTCGCCAGGGGATCCCTGCCCGGTACAGCAGTTCAGGCTGTTGGTTAAGTGGCTTAATCAGTCTTTAATCACAATTGGAACGCTTCACTTAAGACTGGAATCTTCCCCAGCCTTATGGAAACATGCTTGTTTGTTACCTCTTCTGAAGAAACCCAACACCAACCTGGAAGTACTTAGCAACGTCATGCCTATCTCCCTGCTATCTGCACCGGCTAAGGTACTAGAGAAGATGGCTCACCAACAATTAGCCAACTATGTGGAAGCCAATAATCTTATACACAGCTCTCAATCTGGCTTCTGTGCGGGGTACAGCACGGAAACTACATTGCTCGAAATGCAGACTCAGTTCGACTGTCAGTGGATGGCAGCTCTTCAGCCATGCTGGTGTTATTAGACCTCTCGTCGGCATTCAATACTGTGTCGCATGCAATCTTGCTGTAAAGACTTAAACAGATAGGAGTAGAGGGGACTGCACCCAAATGGATTTCTTCATATCTTAAAGGCCGTGGCCTGCAAGTCTTTCTCTGCCCTTTCATTTCCTCAGCTAAACGACTCTGTTGCGGTGTGCCCCATGGCCCTGCCTTAAGCTTCTGCTTTTTAAAATCTACCTGGCTCTGCTGGCAGCCCTCATTTCTAGGGGAGTGGTCAAGGTGGTCTCCTACGCGGATGACACCCAGCTGGTGTTCTCCTTCAAAGATCAGTCTACTGCAACTTTTGATTTGTTTAAAGGCTGCCTGAAAGACATTGCAGAGTGGATGAATGAAAACTGCTCGAAACTGAATGCTGATAAGATTGAGGTCTTATTCTTCAGTCAAGCATTCCCCCACCGGGCTTTGGTGGCCGGGGGAGCTTGGCTCCCTACCCATCCCTAAGGACTCGGTTCAAAACCTCGAAGTCCTATGGTATAAGGATTTGACCCTTTCTGCACTGTCCTGTAACTATCAGCAGCTTGCTTCGGTAAGATGAGAGCTATCAGGAAATTCCTTGGCTTCCTGCTTGAAGAAAGCCAGAGGATCACGGTCCATGCCCTGGTGACTTCCCACCTTGACTCTGCAAACGGTCTTCACCTGGAAATGCCCGAGTTCTAGATCAAAAGGCTGCAGACAGTGCAGAATGCGGTGGCTAGGCTTATCTGCAAGATCCTGTTGCGTCAACACATTTCTCTTTACCTTAAATAACTCCATTTGCTCCTGGTAGCCAGGAGGATCGAATTCAAGGCACTCCCCTTCGCCTTCCATGCCTCTCAGGGTAATGGCCCTGGCTACCTCAGGAGCAGCTTAGCCTGTACCGCCAGGAGCGGACATTAAGATCTAACCATCGGTGTTACCTTGCTGTCCCAGGTTTCTCAAGGCGAGGCATGGGTGGAGTTCTTTCTCGGTTAGGACCGCCAAACTTTGGAATGCCCTTCCGCACCACTTACGTATGCTGAACTCGGAGCAGGATTTCAGAAAGGCGCTGAAAACCTGGCTCTTTAAACAAGGGGAATAGTTGTTCGTGCCTCAAACTCTGTAGCCTGCTGCACTAGCACCGGGACAACACGTCTGAGGATGCTGTGTGCTTTATAAATGTTCTTTGATTTGATACCATCCACTTTACAGAATCCTTTAATTTTTTAGTCAGAAAGAAAAGCAAACCTTTATCTCCAAGATAAAATAAGCAGCAATTTGTAATAAGACATAAACTGACATTTGACCTCTGTCTGTGAATGCACAACAAATGTGTAAAGATAAGAACAAGTTTTAAAGGCATCTTTATTGCTCATCCACTTTCTGAATGAACAGAACACCTGTTCTTTGCCTTGAGCTTTCTCTCCAGAATAGGGCAGTAAGCCTTAAAAATGTCTATCCCTGATAAAAACGAACTCACAATAGTGAATGAGCAAGTAGATTTTTGGAGGCCTTCCTTGAATGATTCTCTACTCTTTCATGACTCCCAAACACAGTATGCTTCTGTGCAAGCTCCATGCTTCACGCCCTCTCTAGCCTGTACTTCTCTGCCCCCGACCTACGCCCATATTGTTCTCTCTCAAGTGCTACTAATTTTATGTCGAGCTAGACAGCGCATGTGCTGTCTCTTTGAGGTCTGCTGTAATGAGACTGTGGGCTTCAGGTCCATCCTCCTTCTTGCCATTGCTTTTCATTTGTCTATGTCCTTTAAAAATTCTTGCTTGCTACTGGCCAGTCCTGCCTCTGTTCCTCCTGTCTCTCTTCTGCTCCTCCCACAGAGCAGGGACTTAGTATGGTCTCCTTCCTCTATGCTTTTTTATCTGTTCTTTGGGGGACTATTTATTTCTTGGTTTCCTGCTGTGTTACTGTTTGTGTTCAGCTTCCATTTAAATATAGCATTTTTCCTCTCACTGTCTCTTCATCCCACAGTTGTATTACTGCTGCCCCCCTGCTGTTCCTCCCGCACCTTAGCTTGTATATAAGCGATCTCGACCTGTAGATATTGGAGCACTTTGCATGAGCACCGGTTTCATTACACAGGGTAGCATTAATTTTGTTGTTGTTGCAGTTTTATACAGTGCTCTCTCGGCTAGTAGGTATTGGAGCGCTTTACATGAGCACCACATTTATTACACACAGTAACATTCATTTTTGGTAGGCTTGAGAAGGTTAAGTGATTGCCTAGAATCACTGGATGTTGAGCCAATGCCGAGACTCAAACCTGGTTCCCCAGCTCCCGAGTCAGCAGCTCTGACCATTACTCCACATCCACTCCCCTTCATGTCTTTTTCTTCCCTACCTCCTTGACAAACGTGCTGTCTTTATTTGAGCTTTTTATTCTTGTTTGATGGTTTTTTTTTTCGCTCCGCCTAAAACTCTTTCACAAAACCTTCTCCAACATACCCACACCACTCCAATCCGAAGGTGTGAACGGCTGGCCAATTACAGAGACGATTGTCACCCTTGCCACCTATACCCAATCACAGAGTAGCTTTCCTGGCGTCCATTCAATCACAACTTCAACGCCCTTCTCCTTGTCACATAGGAGGCTGCCATTTACGGTTGCTGTGGTAGTTGGGTGACCTGACTGGCGACTAGAGCCTTGGTGGCGGACGTTTGTATATTTCTTCACATTTACATCTTTCCTGAAGTATTTCAGCCACATCAAGGGAGTCACCTGCCTCCCGTGTCCGCAGGGCATTCTGCAGGAATGGGTTATTAACCTCTGATTATCGCTAAACCCTTTTGTTTGAACTGGGGGTCTCTAGTTGGCAGATATAGGTACCTTTGACCAAGTTGCCCTTGCTTCTAGTCAGGGTAAGGGGGAACACACTGTTGATAACCCCTGCTCACCCCCCCTGATAGCTTGGCAGAAGCGTTCAGGCTTATCCCCAAGGCAATGTGGAAAGTATTTGGGTAACACTCACCCACCATAACACAGTGAAACACCTCAAATGGACACCACACCGGTTAGTTATAAAAATATAAATATCTTTATCTAAAGTCTTAGGCAAGGCCAAATCAATAGAAAATCCACATATATCCTGTGTTCTTAGTTGCAATGCTTTCTGACAGTGTTCTGGGTGAAAGGAAGTAGTCTTGCAAGTTCTATAAGTCTTTAGGCAAAGTTTGTGGTCACCAGTTCAGTCTCAGGCCTATAAGGAAAAACGTGAGCAGGGACCGTTTCCCTTTTAGCCCCACAGACAAGAATCACTTAGCGCTGGGCTTCAGCGCACCTGCGCTGTCCGGTCGTCACCCACAGACTTCCCCCAGCTGGTTAGGGGCTCCAAATGCAGCCAAGGACCAAAGAGAACTATAGCCTTTGATTGAAGAAACTATCTCTGGAGAGGTAGCAACCCCTGCCAGTGATCAAGACCGCCAATGTCTGGACCGGTACATAAGCTTGCCAGTGAGGCTTTGAAGTAGAAGACACTGGGGACTTAATGCTCTCTGATAGTGTAGTGAGGGAATTTTGGGAGAATTGAGATTACATTACTCTGTTTCTGGCTGATCATTACGCTGCTCTTTGTTACCTTGGCAATCAAACAATAAATACTACAGTAAGAGGAAGGAAGGTTAAGAAACATACAGGTTGAATATAAAAGATCAGTATAAGGAATAGTGTTAGGTGTTCTTCTGAAATAGGTATTTGTATTCAGATTAGGTTGAAATGGGTAGAGTTATCGAACAGCCATTAAGGCCCTTTGGAAAGGTGTTTTTTGACCTAGTAGGAGGAATAGAAGTACTTGCCCTGTATGCCCCCGCTAAAAGCTGACCGTTTTGGATTAGAAAGAGAAGAATAGGAATATTTGTATGTTTTCTATTGTTAGTATTGCGATTTTTGGGTCTATTTCTGAGGCTTAAAACATATTACCCTGTTCATAGCCTAGTGCCCCCTACTCCTACCGCATCTGAACATTATCACTTCACCTTGTCCTCTCTTAAGAATTCACACTGTCAAATACATAAACGGCCTAATGTTAATTGAGCCCCATCAAAAGCTTCACCAAATAGCTGCAGAAATACCCCAGGGAAAAAAACATGGACTTGGTTAGAATGGTTTTGAGGTATTGTTTCTGCTTGGGGCTGGAAATTATTAATGGGAATAGTGAGTACAGGAGCCATCTTTCTCACTTGCTGTTGCTGCATTCAGTATGCCCATGTGACATGTACAGCTTACATAGCTACTTGTAACAGTATCAAGCCTCCCCAATTAATGTTGATGAATTGAATAGAGAAATTAATTGATGAATATTAATGTACACAATTAATACGTGTACCTCTTAGAATGGATTCAGCACCGCTGAAAAGGAAGGGCTCTGGAAATGTAAAATCTGATTCTTTCGTTTTAATTAAGCTGTGCTTCATCCATTTTCACCCCTGCCCTACTTTTAGCCTGGTTCTCTTCTTGACACCGTATCTGTATAAACATGAGTAAAGAATTGCAGGTTGGGACATTGTAAGCTGTGTAAACATGCAGAGTCAGCTTGCTCGAAGGTTTTCAGGCAATAGTTAATCCTCAAGTAAAGTATACTCAGAATAGCATATCTTTTTGTTCATCCTTAAAACATAGCAATTGCACAAGAAACAGGCTGTCGATTCTTGCCTTACCTCATTTGTGTGTTCTTTACAACGTTCTATTTACCTCTGGGCGTTCCTTGTCTGTGATCGTCCCTATAAAAACCCATGTAACCATCGTTCAAGCGTGCTCTCTCCTTGAGTAACTGCATGGTGCTCGTTGGATGGAGACCCATTCATGAATGATTAATAAATTAGTTTGTACTTCGCTCCACTGTTGATTCCTTCTAACTTGATAAGGACCTGTGGCAAGAGTGGTAACCCTGCACCAAGCAGATAGATTAAAATTAATCTGCTCTACAGAGAGATCCGGCACGACTGGGAAGGGCATGTTGCACTCTACATCCCGAAGACGGAGAAAAATACAAACATGCGATCTCTGGAGAAATTGCAGCCACCAATAACACTCCGTGGCATGCCCGCTCCTCGCATTGTTCAGCGCATGTGTGGGTTGAAAACAGACCACACGATGTTGCCCCCATGCAAAGACCAGAAGATACAGGGTCTTGGCAAAGCCCTAGATAAAAAGTGATACAATCTATCCCTATGGACGCAATACTACTCCATGAACGTTTCGTACTAATCCAAGCTTCCAGTTAGGTCATGAAGTAGATAAATTTACCTAATTACCAAAAAGCCACCTGAAAGTTTAGTTTTAACTATCAAAAAGATACCATGACCGGGGGCCAACTTCTGATGCCTCGCTAAAAATTGCGTAAATGGAATGTGGAGATCACCCCCCCCCTCCCCAAAGGGAAGTACAGAAACCCTGAAGAAATAACATTGATGATGACACATGCAATGTTTACCAAACTAACCGAAATGACCCAAGCTCTTACCCAACAGGTCTACAATCGAACCTCCAGGTACACCATCTTTCAGCTGTCACATCAACTTCTCAATGCAGATCTAAAGTGTGCGAATCAAACTTACGAACGGCACTGGGAACTTTTTTGATCGCACTGTTGAACGAAAACACCTGATAACCAGAGGACCACAGTCCTCTCCCCTGGATCCTTATCAAAGACCTGCAATGTTCAGTTACAAGTTATGTATTTTGGCACTTCCGTGTACCCTCTGTGTTGGATGCTGCCGCACCTATTCACCGTTAACCAACTGTCTGGTCAAATGGAGTCCATTCACAAACCATCACAGCACTTGCGTAGGCATCCCTCCCATGTTGCTTACAAATACTCGAACCTAAATTAGCATTCCACATGCACTACACAACGCCCTTTTACACAACACACACTATCCGCACATGAGCACTGTGGGCTCTAAAACATCAGCCAGGTCTTGTTAGGTCTGTTCGCTGATACCACATGCAGGCTCACAGACTGTACATATCTCAAGAGGGAGCCCCTGAAAAAGCTAAATGCCTTCTCCACATATACCTATTCAGAATCAGGGCCAAAATCCAACCCAAGTTATAACCCCTCAGAGTAGTAGTGAATCTGATCCATTATGAGACCAACCCAACAGCTCTATACATTTTCACTGAGCCTAGGGATATCCAAACTGAGCTAGACAGGATGCGCAGAAAAGGCACCATAGGGAAGTATACTGTTTAGACCCGATACTTTTCAGACATGAGATTCTTGGAGGTAACAAAACCCCCAGCTGGATGCAAAAATGCATCTGCTCCGGTCTCCATTTGTGGTCCAAGCGTGGCCCTTAGCGTATTGGGGCAGTCTTCTTTAACAACTGGACCTCCAACATGGACTTCCTGTGTAGGGCCATCCAGCTCCATGATACGAAGGCAAATGGGTCTTGTAGGGGAGGATTGAATGAAAGCACAGATACCGCATGTTAGGAAATCTGGAATACTGAGGTGGGTGGATACACGTGGCTAGAATGGAAGGGGCAACCCCCAATTGTACGGAAACATACACTGTATTCCTTATGTTTCAGAGGTAAAGAAACACTTCCACTGGGCACAACTGAAAACTGCAAATGATCCTGCACATTTTGGATATGCATGGTGGTACCTCCACGCTGATTGATATGTACTGGCAGTGCGGCGAGTTTGCCTATATTCAGCTCGTCCCAGAATGGAGTGGACTCTGTTCTCTGGTAACCATACACAGTACTACCCTGGTCCTTCCGGGAGAAGGAATGTTGGACTTGTACCTTCAACCATTAAGGAAGAAGACAACATTGCTGCATCAGACTAGTGAAAAATGAATGCAGATTATTTTGGTAGGACTCTGCACAAGGGAATTCCAAAAGAATTTAGACTGTTCTTGGACTCACAAGTATTAGCGGGAGGGTCTACACCCTTCATGGTCGTGCAGACGAAAGCCAGTGTCCGCTGGTTCCAATTCACCAGATGGAAAATGCTTAAAAGGGTGAACAACACTGAGCCTGCCTTAATTTGATTAAAAAAAAACGGAGCGCAATCAGCCTCATGGTGATGCAGCACTGGTACATGCTAGACTTAATGACCGCAATAGATGGAGGGTTGTGTGCCAAGGTTGATTTGTCTTGCTGCACATGTATCCCAGGAAATTAACTGGATAATGGGACATTGACTCTTCCCAGACAATCACTGCACCATTTACAAAGAGACATGTGTAAGGAGGGAGGTGCCCCAGAGTAGGAGTGGTTCTCGAATTGGTTCTCCTTGCTCCTGCAGTGGCTTTCCGGTCTGTGCTCATCGATGCTGCCAGTTATCTCTGTTCTTGTTTTTGTGTTGCTCCATACAATTGGGGATTTCCTACTGTAAAAACGCATCCCTCGAATTGGGTAGAATGCAAGTATCTTGGAAAAATGGTAATTATCAAAACCAAAGAAGAGGTTCTCAATAAAGTAACTGTCATGTAGTATGGGTTGGATAGTGTAGTTGAAAATTCAGCTAGAGTGAGGAATGTTAACATTGAGAAAGTCGATGTCAGTATTAATAACGATACATTCGTGTATAAAAACAAAATTGCATCTATATTGACAAATTCGCCAGTTGTGAACACCACATCAGCATGACTCAAAAAGACGAAGTTAGGCTGGCCCTGAGACCCATGCCCAGGTCAATCATTTACAGATCGCAGGTTGGGTGGCACTTAGCCAGCAGACAAGCGCGCAAACAGGAAACTCCGGATTGATCCCACAGACAGGTGCAGCTACACCACAATGGTACAGGGAAATTGGCTCCAATAAAGCATTCAAGGCCGGAGGAATATGCACCCATCCCAAAACACTATAAAGTCAGAGGCCACATGAAGTTAGGAACACATAGCCAATCAGGACACAGCCCACACAGTACACGCTTTGATCACGCGTTCCCCATGCCAGACACCTGGACACATAACCCACTGGCTGCATTGTGTCCATGCAAGGTCGAGGCCCACCTTGATTCCTCATCCATTACATTACTTTATGGCTCCAAAGACAGAGGTTCACATTCCTTACTAAAAAAGGATTGTCTGAACTATTTTATTGCAGTTAATGAACTGTATAAAAGTCTACGTTTGACCGATTGTAAATTGAGACAGTTCTCAGACCGTATGCCTGTGACTGTCTCCCGGCTGCATTGTTTAATTAATTGTACTGTTACTGTTTTGCCAAATGTCTTCAGTTTTTTTCAAGGTATTTCATGTTCAAGCAACAATACCTTTTCTGCTCTCCTGAACACACAAAAGACAGCTGAAAATGAAACAAAATGTTCTGAGCAGTTGACATGTTAACTGGCTACAAACTACTCATCTCCCCATATCATGTGTTGAGTAGGTCTCAAACTCAATCCTTGACTTATCGTGGATGATCCCTAGCCTCTCTAGGGAGATGGTGAAAGCATTATGGTCGCTAAAAACAGAGTCTTCCACAGACCCATCAGTAATGCAGTTCATAAGGGATCTCAAGATAGATGTAATCCATAGTAGTAGTGTTCCCCCCTCCTGTGTAAATAAGGTCTGTGGAGTGGGGTAAACCAGCCACTACCAAAGCATTATGAAGGTCAAGAGCAACCGAAAAGAATAAAGCTCACGTCCATTTTGATCTTGACTGTAGTATAACCCTTCAACCCAAGAACAAATAATGTAGCATACTATGATTGAAATTGTCATTATAAAAGTTAATAATAAAAATACTAACAGTATGCTACCAACATAAATGAAACGGTGGGAAATTAACAATGATGCAGTCTCCAGAAAATTCTTTAGCCAGAAGGGCCACCCAATCCACCCTATGAGCAAAACTAATATGTTTAACAGCTTGTTCTTGCATATAAGGTGGGTGTGAAACCAGTGTGTGACCTTATTGATAACCTGACCTGTTGTCTTTGTATCATGTTGGCCCAAACGCCGAACATAAGTAGAGACAGGCCCCCCTCTTGGCCTGGTCTCCACCCGTGTGCGTCCTGCACAACGGGAGACTCGTGAGGGCTAAGTAGCACTGTGAGGATGCGTCCCCTCCTCCTCCAGCAGAACAGTCTCCCGGGACTTGCAGTCCCCTGATGGCGGCTGTTTTGGCATCCCACCGCAGACTGACGAGTGTTAAGGATGCATCCCCTCTTCCTCCAGCAGACAGGTCTGCTGGGATTTGCAGCCCTGTGTTGAGGCAGTTTTGACCACTCCCAAACTCCACCGACCCCTGAACCCAAAACAACACCGAAATCTGAACTCCACTCATCCCTGAACAATTCTCCTTTTTAACCCATAGTGTCAGCTTGTGGGTCCATATATGAATCTATAGATATTTACTTGGATGAATTCTTGCAACCTCCGGTACGAAAGATGACCGCTCACATAAAAGACACTACAGGCTTCCTAAAGAAACAACCAGTCGATATTATGGTGCATGAAGAAGTTTAGTTATGCACAGTATATGTTAATTTTTATATATTCCTTGAACCCCCATGCTGACGGTATGGAAGCAGTTGAGTGGGCACTTTTACAGCAGAACGAAATGGGAGCAAATAAAGTATTTCTGTTAGAACCACAACACTACACTACACACTTCAGTACAGTTACTTCCAGTAGAACAATCCATTTGACTTGCAACTCAATGGAACATATATGGGGTTTACCAGAGCACCCAACTACAGAAATGTATTCATGGCTAAATTTGAGCAAGACCACATTTTAAACAACATTGGATGGCAAAGATTGTTCCTTTATCTTCATTATTATAATGATATTTTCATTCTTTGGAAGAATTTACTATAAAAATTGCACACTGACATCATGTAAACTAACACCAAAAATCCTCATATTCAATTTACCCATCATGTTGACAAGAATCAAATTACTTTCCCGGTATATTACAGTAAGGATTGGTAAATCCAATATATACAGGAATTATGGTTTTTAGTTAACAAGTTTTCATCCAAATTACATAAAACAACATTCACCTTATTCTCAATTTATGAGACTGAAAAGAATTACTTCAGGCAGTGAAGCCTCTGACATTGCTTTATAAGAACAAAAGGTCATGTTTGGTATGAGAGGTCTTCATCTACAATTTCTAAGACGAGCCGATCCATCGTGGTGCAACCTGTCACTGTAGCAGCCGAGATGTAAATTTCAATTTCTCCTGCTTGTCTGATTTTGGGTGCTCCGGATGCCCCTAGTGTTGTATATGGTATTGCATTCTGTTTTTTGTTTGCCTCCCCCTGGTTTACGGTTGAGGATGTTAAGGTAGCAGGAATGCTTAGCGTGCTCTGGATTTCCTGGTCACTATCAAGACTTCCCTTCACATGTAGCGCCCAGTCCGTATCTATTGCTACCACTTAAGAATGACTCCTTTGGTAGCTGCAAGTACAGATCTCTGGTGGAGAGTTTGTGTGCACCAGCCGGTGCAGTGCAGGGCACTATTGTAGTTAGGGATCTTTACATAGTTTACGCTAATCAAGTTATTTATCCAGGTTCAGGGCATAGTCCTTTTAGATGGTATTAGTCCCCATTGCCCTCTCCTCATCTTAATTTGCCCCCCCATCCTCACCCACCTACAGTGTTATGTTGATTTAGGAGGAGTGTGTTGGACGATGATGTTATTTTCCTTGTTTCCTGCGATCCTGGGCCCATGGTTGTATACAAAACCTTGGTCCTTGCTCCTCAGTTCCATGAAGGAGGGCCGGCCATCCCCATTTCTGCCCCAACTCCACCACCCGTCATTTTCGATGCCCAATATGCTGCATGCATGAACAGGTCAGGGCTGACAGTCTGTCTCCTCTGCTGATGCAGGAGATAGTTCGCCAACACTAAGAGGCTGCTTTATGGCTTTATTTGTTTGACACCCAGTGACGGCTGGTGATATCTGAAAGTGGTAGGGCGTAAAAGTTGGGGACTAATGTGAACAGGATTCGGAGGGGGGTTCTCCCCCTGGGAAATTTGGAGAAAAAAACAAGAGTGCACAAATGGGCATTTTAAAGCACATCTGAGAATGGAAGAAGGTTTATAACGCGCAGACATTACCTAAAGGGGTTAGAGTGCTTTACTATAAAACAAACAAACTACAGACCAATGTTTCTGAAATGTTACCAGGCAGTCCATGTTTTTGGTTATGTCCTGAAAAAATGGCTTGAATTTATTGCTTGCATTTGTAAGGGGTGGAAGAGCCTGCTTTTGGCAAACCAGTTTTATTATTCAAGCTACAAGCTATTTGTCAGGCCATAAATACAGGGCTCGCATGACCTGCTGTAAAGCTGTTGGTGAAGAAAACACCAGGCTCTTGCCTTTGACGGGCAAGCACGACGACACAGTCCATTGCCAATTGTACATGTTTTATTTCCTTCATATGTGCAAACAGCAGTGTGGCTCACTGGTTAGAGGCGGCAGACCCGAGAGCAGAGGACGGCCCGGGACCAGGGTTCGATTCCCGGCGCGGCAGGTTTCGGGACCACGGTCAGCGGACTCGATAATTCTCTCGTCTCGGTGCCCACTCTGATCAGCGTTCACACTCGGCAACTCTGGGCATTAGCTTGCCTCATCTTCACTAACGGCCCCACCAGACCGCCGGGGATGCCTGGTCTCACCCTGGAGATACCCATTAAGGGACCATCTCTCAGGGAAGCCAGGAAGGGTTTCGCAGCGGTCGAAGCGCCTTGGGACCCTATGGGTAAGTAGTGCGCTATATAAATGCCTATACATTTACACACACATCCCAGTATACGGGGAATATGTAGGAGGCTGGGGGATATTAAGGGTACAGGGACAGAACAAGGGTACAGGTGCTGGAGCACTGGTATAGTAGCTTCAGATGGAGCAGGAAATAAATACGAAAGAAGTTCCCACAGGAGTGTATGTGGTAAGAGCTGGTTTGACAGGGAGAGGGCACAATACGACAAGGGCTGGGAGGCATGGAGGGAGCAAAGTGGCGACCTGGGGCTGTCTAACATATCCGGGCCTCCGGCAGCGCAGGCTCTGGGGCACATGGCTGCACAGGAGTATATATTATGATTTGTGCGTCAGTCAGAGTACGTCCCGCCAGTCTTCTTTCGTGCAGAACAGATGTTCCCAGACCTGGGCATTCGTTTAACACACCAGTGCATTCTGAAAATGTGTTTCCAAGTGTGAACTAACATACTTGTAGAGTGCCTATGGTTTCCAGCCCACATGGATGTTACAGTTACACTGTCCACGCACGATTGTAATGCAAGTTCAACATTTACCCAATTTATGCTTTGGGTTTGTCAGCAGACTCACGCACCCCGCTGCCTCTGTGCTTGGTGGGGTGGCCTTTTGACATGCCTGGCTACTTGCTCGAGTCCTCTCTAACCTTTGTGCTGACAGGCGCTGCTTCTTGGCGCTTGTCCTTTCGGTTTTGCTGCTGCTACGCTGTATGTACGGTTTTGATAAACAGAGGGTAAACTGAAGTGGACTAGCAGCGGGAGCAATGATTTAAGTAAGTTATTGAGTCCATATGAAACACCCAGTAAACGCAGCGACCAGCCGAACTTGGATTCCTGCAGGACTTACAACTAAGAATCCACGCCCACTGTAGCAACAGCAAGCGCACCGGTTATTGAAAACATGACATGCTAAGCAGCCAAGAACAAAAGGAGTGAAATACAGAGAACTTAAGTGTTCCTTCGCTTTCTCCTTACCCCTGTGCACCACCTCCTCTGATCCCCCCCGTATGCAGCAGCCTTGCTGCGTCAGCAGCCAGAAGAGCACAAACCCATCGCATTTCAATGATTGTTTTCCGCTGTAGTCGCGGCCGGCATTATGGGCGGGTGGGGTGGGGGGAAATGGTGTTGTCGCGCTGCGGAGGGGATGGGGGGAGGCGGGATAAATAATAAAAGTCAAACTTACCTGCTTCCCGCCTTTAAGTCGAGAGACTCCAGACTCCCGACTCCCGCCGTACTGCGTTCCGAATTCCCAGGGTGCTGCTCGTCAACAGGAAGGCTGCAGGCAGCTTCCCTCCCCTCCACCGCGGCGTCTTTAATTGGTCCGGCCGCTGCCCCACCCGCTCATTTTCTCTCTGTATGCTGCAGCCTACAGAGAGAACAGGAAGAGTAGGCGGTGTTACTCGAGGGCAGGGGGGAGCGGCTTACCCACTGTTGTTAATACTGTCTGTTTGGGCAGCTTGAGGCCGCCCGAACAGACAGTATTAACAACAGGGGGCAAGCCACTCCCCCCTGCCCTCGAGTAACACCGCCCACTCTCAACCAGGAACTTTTGCTTTCTCGCCGTGCGAGAAGGCAGAAACAAATGGTAGTTATTACGGTAATAACTACCATTTGTTTCTGCCTTCTCGCACGGCGAGAAAGTAGTGGGGCGGCGCCCAAACGTCCCCATAGAGGAGCCGCCACTGTTGACACCCCACACAGTCCGATATCTACGCCACAGTCAGATTACACTACGGCCTTCTGTTTGGAGGGCTCACTGTCCATTATTGATGTCATACTTCATTAGCGGCCAACCGGACCGCCTACTTCGCTTTCAGGGTGGAGCCACGAGCACCCCTAACAAAGGCACCACATATCCAGGGTGGTGATGAACTCTGGTGTCAGTTAATGGAGATATATTAAATGACTGGCCAGCAGAGTCTCACTAGTGAGCAGCCACCTTGCCCTGCTGCTCTTTGATGCCCCCTTCCCACTATTTTTAGGTCTCGCGTAGCGTTGCAGCACATGCTCTGCTCGCTCGGCGAGACATATTGTGAATAAGGAGATTTCAGAAGGGGACTTGAAGCCCCTCCCCCCTCAATTTTTTGTGCTGGTGTTTTCGTTTATTTAAAATGCTGGCCTCGGATTTGATCCGAGCCTTTTTTGTTGCCGCCCTTTCCCCTTTTCATCCGGCCCATCCAGACTGTATCGTCTGCTTCACGGCGGTCGCGAAGCAATTTCTTATCTTTAGAGGGCCATCTGTTTTCTCTCAGCCGCATGTTTATTTTTGCAACGCGCTTTCACTTAATGTGAAAGTGAAAGCGCGATGCAAATATAAACAAGCAGCTGCCTTCCCGCAATGGCAAGCACTTGTTAGGGAAGTATTCAAGTGACGTGGAGTACAGAGCATTTTTCTACAGTAAGATGAATCACCACAGGAAAAAAAGACCTCTGTGGCGCAGTCTGTGCTTGGAAATATCTGAAATGTTTGAGTGAGAGGCCGTAGCACTGCGAGTACGGCGATGCTGCTGCTGCTGCTGCTGAATCCATGTGCCTTTTCTTATGTTGATTGTATTTGCAAGTTATGTTGACCTCTTGACTTGGAGTGCGGAATCATTGTTTTTTAAGACATTAAAGATTTGATGAACTAATTCTCTGAAATTCAGGGGAAGATTGGTGTTTAACAATGACTGTATTTCACTAGAAGTTCTAGCCACCTGCAATTAGACGGTCTCGCAAGCCGATGTAAGAACTACATCTTGCTGAAACAATAATGCTTAGTTTATTGAAATCAGCCTTCGAAGTTGCAGTGGATGGCCATAGTTGGCTATCTAGGTCTGGATGGCTATGGTGGGTATGGGTTGGGTTCTCCCCTCCAAGACGTCCCTCTGCCTCCGGTATCAAACTACAACTATTTAATCCTTCTGCTTCGCCTCCTGAATGACGACTTGAGCGAATCTTGTCTCCCCACAGCGAGAGTACAGCAGAGGTGAGTACTGCGACATTGCGTACTTTTATTTTTCGAGCCTGGGGAGTCGCGCCCTCCTGGGCCCTGCTGCAACTTCCCTTCTCCATGGCTGCTGCCTTGGCGCCTCAAGCTGACTTTCCCCAGACTTTTGTGGCGTACCTAACGACAAACACGTCTGCACCGGAACCTGTGCACATTGATAACTCTATCCTGAACGTCGATCTCCTTGGCCTCCATCCTCCCTATCTGGTTTGCTGCCTCCCCCATCTTGCCCCACTCCGTGGAGCCAGCTAACCTGTTATTTCTCCTGATTGGATTTTTTGGTCTCCCGCCATTTTGAGAATGCTGCTATCGGCGCCCGTTGTTCGGGCCCTCCATCTTAGTAGCGTCTAACTTATCCTCTCTGACGCTGGACTGCTCCCGATCTGCCAGCTTGACCTCCCCCCTTAAGTCTCCTACACCCCTCTCTTCTTGTTCTGTCTCCCATTCACTGGATGTTGAGCTTTGCTCTTTTCTTAAGGCTGTAACGCAATGAGGCTCGAGAATACTTCTGAGGGGGGCAGGAGGCAACATGTGTGAGTGTGGTTGCACGCTCGCGTGAACCAGTTGCTAAGGGAATACACTGTTTATTATCTGTCCCTTCCTTACTGCCCAGAGAAGGCACAGACAATGTCCTCTTCTTTTCTGTGCTGGCAGCTGACCCCCCAGCTCTTTTCCTATTATTTCCTCTCTTTCTGTTTTGCTCCTCACTTACTGAAAACCGTGACTTGAAGAAACGGTTCACAAACCTCTTTCCTTCTTTAGTAGCGTCTAACTTATCCTCTCTGACGCTGGACTGCTCCCGATCTGCCAGCTTGACCTCCCCCCTTAAGTCTCCTACACCCCTCTCTTCTTGTTCTGTCTCCCATTCACTGGATGTTGAGCTTTGCCCAGCCGGTCTGCCTATCTTTCACCTTGTCCCCTGAAGTACTTCCCTCCCTTATTGGTCTGCCTGTTCCGATCTACATTCCTTACCCCTTTTTCTCCCCCCGCCTCTCCTCTATGCCCCTTAGGACATGTGTCCTTGTAATTCTATACTCCAGTAACTTATGTTTTACTTTGCTGTAGTAACCCATGTTTACTGTGTATCACTGTTTGTTTTTCCTATGTTTCACTATGTTCTAGTAACTGTCGTAATGTTTGTAATTTTTAACACGCTGTTCCTCATGTAAAGTGCTCTGATACCTCTGGGTCTAGCCAGCGCTATATAAAACTCTGCAAATAAAATAAATAAAGGTTTTTTTGCTTCAGTGTAGCGTAGCTGATGGTGCTACCGCAAAAGTAAGTTGCTTTTACAGGAAAGTATTCCATTACAGCAGTAGCAATGCGTTTATTGCAATAGAAGTATTGTTGCAGCAGTTATAATGCCACAACAGGAATGGTCTTCCCATTTGTACTGCAGCTGTCTGTCCTTGTCTGCATTAGGATAGGATGTGGCGTAACGACCACAGCTCAGCTGCCAACTGGTGAACCAGTTTAAAGTCTCGACGTTGGCTCAACTTCCTGTGATTCTGGGAAAATCACTTAATCTCCATGTGCATAAAAAAGTCTTTCCATAAAGCAACTGGTTCTTGTGTAAAGTGCTCTTATACCTTTAGCTCGAATTCGCGCAATATAAACCCGCCAAAAAATGGCCCGGTTCATGCCACTGTACAGTTATGCAGTGGAAGATGTATGGCAGCATAGTTTGCTGTGTCGGCCATCCCATCACAGCCCTGACAGTTCATTATGGCCAAAGCATAGAGGCCTTCCGTTGAAATACTCACAGCGGCAGTTGGCTGACAGGTCAGAACTCGTTATCTGTTTGGGGTTAAGTGGATTCTTATCAGCTGAACCACAGATGAAGGGACATCGGTCCAGTGATTGAGTTATCAAGGATATTTGCTTCAGTTTAGGTCTTGTGCCGTGAGTTCACTTCTCCGTCGTGTCTACTTTAGGTTTATAACACCGGCATTACCAAATCACCTAAAAAAATAATTTTTGAGCTATTAAAAGCTTTTTCAGGGAGTAATCTACAGTTTGTGTAAGGCTTGTCACAGGAAAATCGCAGCTAACTGAAAGCGAGTGCATCTTGAGATCGAGCGCCTCGCGGTCCACTCGGCAAGTAACTACTGTGCACTGCGGCTGTGACGTACGTGGTTGTTACGAGGGTTCAATCCAGCGAGGGAGAATAACTATAGAAACTCGTGAGGTTAAAGTGTTCTACTTCCTTTCAAGGCAAAGCATGCTGATTACAGACCAGGTGACAGAAACGTGCTTCGTGTGTAATTACGCCTTGATCTCGTGCCAAGGTCACGGTGCCCACCAGAACCCTCAGATAAGCATGTCGGTGCTTGGGTGCGGCGTGGGATATGCTGAGCGAATGGGAGTGAGGTGGAGCTACAATAACGAAGGACGTCACAACGCAATCTGACAGGGAAAGGTTAGTGGGAGGGGGTGAGAACTGATTAATTGGAAGGGTGGCAAATTATACTGTTAGCACGCCGCTTTTTGTTTCCCACAGCTATTCGCTTTGTATTAGTTTTATTTTTTAATGCACTGAAAAAGAGGCTGCACGACTGATGAGAGAGGTTTGTGTATTTGTCTGGTGTGTCGGCTAGCCT
Source organism: Lissotriton vulgaris (assembly GCF_964263255.1). Lineage (NCBI taxonomy): Eukaryota > Metazoa > Chordata > Amphibia > Caudata > Salamandridae > Lissotriton > Lissotriton vulgaris. The sequence continues at coordinate 469,757,700 of NC_141700.1, read as the reverse complement.
GCCAGACCCAAAGCATCAGTGTGCCTCTGACTCAGTGTGCCTGCGTGTGTGAGCACGTGCTTCGGTGCGCCCGTGTGCCTCTATGTATTAGTGTGTCTGTCTTACGGGGTACGTGTATTTTCTCAGCGTGTGCATGCATGTGTGCTCGTTTGTAGTGCTGTTTCTATGTATGTCTGTATGCGGGGTAAAAGACATTGCAATTTACAACGCCATTACTTGATTAATGCTTCACAAAGGGAAAACAATTTAATTCAATGTCAATAGCTCAAAACAATGTCATTGCGAGACCTATTGCTTTGTAAATGCTTGTTATATTTAACGTGCAACCATGAAATGTACCTTACCCGTTCAATTTCAGAACTGTACCCCAAGGTCCTACCCTCTGAAGGAGATGATTCTTGTAACACAAGATGCTACTAGTGAACAGCCGAGCGCCTGCACTGTAGTGAGGTTGCTCAGATGTTCGGGTTGTGTAGCATTCTGAAGAATCTCTCTCTTAACTAAGCTGTGTAAGACAGACAAGCCTTTGTTTATTGGATACACTATGAAAAATCCCTGTGTATGATGCACAAAGATTATATCCATGTATAACAAAATTAATAAAATGGGTTAACAAAAAATCTTGTACTTTGCTTGTGCTGCTCTGCGAGACATTTACTGTGTGGCTCCAGAAAATGCTACCACACGCTTTTGCTTGTGGTGGCCTAGAGCTTGCGGTTACGCGCACAAGCGCGCGCCTCTCTCCCCCTCTCCTTCTTCCTCTTTTCTTAAGGCTGTAACGCAATGAGGCTTGAGAATACTTCTGAGGGGGGCAGGAGGCAACATGTGTGAGTGTGGTTGCACGCTCGCGTGAACCAGTTGCTAAGGGAATACACTGTTTATTATCTGTCCCTTCCTTACTGCCCAGAGAAGGCACAGACAATGTCCTCTTCTTTTCTGTGCTGGCAGCTGACCCCCCAGCTCTTTTCCTATTATTTCCTCTCTTTCTGTTTTGCTCCTCACTTACTGAAAACCGTGACTTGAAGAAACGGTTCACAAACCTCTTTCCTTCTTTTATTTAGTTGATTCCCTGTGAAATGGATCCCAAAAAGAAAAACACTCCTGCGGGAAATGCCATTTTTCTGACATTTTTCTATTATTAAGTGCAACATCTGGATGGAGAGAAATAAAAGGTTTTAAATATGAAAAATAAATACATAACTAAATAAAGTAAGACAGAGTGGTTGCAAAGTGGCCAGATTGGTTTTATTCACATCCAAACAAATCAGCCTCACTTTGCAGACTTTGCAGTGAAGAACTACTTTTCTTTTCTCGTCTTTCTTGGAACTGCCTTGTTGTCCCCAGGTGGGGAAGTGCACCATTCCTGGATGTATTGCAATACCTGGTTGATGGGTGGATTGGAAAACAAAATGTGTACCATGGCTCTGTGTTTATGGATGTGGTCTTTTTAAACCATACTGTTTACGTTTATTAAGGATATAAGCAATGGACATTGAAACAGTTCCCTTCAGGGCCCTGTAGTCATGTCCTTAACTTTTCAGGTAAAACCACTTGCTGATTTCTGAGTAGTGAGTGAGAGATCGTTAAGGTAACCATATTGTTTCTGCTTACATTTCACATGCTTTACTTAATCTTGCACTCCCTATGAGTGTTTGCTTTTACATTTTTGTTTCAGGCAGCGAATTATTCTTATCAAATGCATAATTTGAATTAAGTCACATCCTGGTGTTTATAGCGGAGCACAATTGGGTTGTAGCTGAAGGCAGTGTGAATTTTTTTTCTCAGTGCGACAGTATGGTGTTCAGTGGGGGAGAGGATGTGGCACTATGACCAGAGCTGTCGAATTTGGAACCGGAGAGCCGGGTTCAGCCTTCATGACCAATCCCCCAGACCATTCTCCTGAGGGAGCACATTCATATGCTAGACCTTAGAAAGCCCCACTAGACCTTAGAAGCCCAGATGTCTTAGCACCAGCAGGTGGACCTTCGCAGTGGCAAGTGTGGGTTAACCTTGAAGGCCTGTCCACCACAATCCATACTGAAGTTCACCTCCAGCCTTGCGGGCAGGCCTACGAAGCAGGACACCCTAGAGCAACAGTGATTCAGTCACTGTGAATCTGTCACTGAGGTCACATAAACCTTGAGCAGGTTAGGGCGGTGCGAACAGTGTGACCGCACTGGGTACCTATTTCGGGTGGGTGCGTAGTGTTTGCAAGTATGTTATGGTTTAAAAAAAACTTGCTGCCTTCTTCCTGGCCTCCAGCAACTTTCAGCAACAATAAACATGTCATGATAACTTCCGTGATTAATGTTCTTCCTAGAGAAAGATCAGAGTTTTGTCTAGTGGAAGGGTTGACTCCTGGAAAGGTGGCACAGAGGGTTAATGTGCTTGCTGCAAAGAGCATGTACCATGTAGATCAGAAAGTGCACATAATGTTAACTAGGTTAGTAGGTTACTGCTTGTGTCAGAGAGATCCTTTTGTTACTTGCAGTTTATAAGTTAAAATCCTAACATAGAACAGTGAGCTATTAAACTATACTGCCTACTAGTATGGTTGTCATGTGACTTCTACACCTTGTAGTCCTTTTGTTTTATGTAACATTTCCTATACAGTGATTTACACACGTATAAATGATTGCGCCAAGAAACCGTTGGTGAACGAGCACTATAAAAGTCCTTTTTATCATATCATTTTATCATATCATTGTCTCTGTGTAGTGTCTGAGGCGTAGGTGATCTTTGGGGCACCAACAAACATTGTCGCACATGGCGCCACCAGCACTACAGCCGGCCCTGCCTTCGAGGCCAGTCTGCCTCTCCATTGGTACCTCCATTGGCCTTGTTTTAGCAGTAGTAGCTGCAACTCACCAAGGATCGGCAATGCAGGACTTGCACACACACCAAACTAAGTTTGCAAACTTTACACTCTTTGCTTCTTGCACTAGCACTTTTAACATGTGCTACCTGCTCTGGAGCCACTGGAATTACGCAGCAATGGGGGACAAAATGATGCCGCGATGTTGACTAAATTATGCAACAAAAAAATGCTGCAGCGTAATGCAATATATTTTCTTATACTTTATTATTTAGACATTTTTACAGATGTTCAGTCTCTGCAAAGAATCTGCCTCATTAGTATCAGTATAACATACAAATGCAGCAGTGAGAAAAGTGATCAGTCAACCTTTGCAAAGGGCCGTCCACTTTGCAGCAACTCAAGTCACGTTTTTTGATAACTTTTTATCCATTTGAGCTACAAAAATGATTAGTTAAAACTGCAAGATTATGCAGTGGATGATGTATTATGTGACAAATATGGCAGAGCCATAATTATATAGAAAACATTTGCAAACTAGGATATTTTGCCATTCATGTTTGAACTGCTCTTGTGGACGAAGGGAGGAGAAGTGCTAATGAGAGAAACTGCATGGCTTGGAGACAAATGGCTTGTGATTCCACTTTTAAGCGTATTTGGGACATTGTGTGATTGGAAATACATTCCACTTTGTGAATGTATTTAAATGCCAATAACTCCTATTTTGCAGCGTGAATCTTTCTGGATTCACTATGCTGTGCATTATTCCGCGGTCTAGTGGTTGGGTCCGGAATCGTAGTCTTTTCTTTCTTTTTTTTTTTCGTAGCCCAGGTGGGCGTCAATATCCCACCTTTTGGTGTACTTCCTGTGATGTCGGCACGCTTCCTGCGGAAGCTCCCACCTTTGGGCGCCATCTTCAGATTCTTTTTTCCACCGTTTGGTCTGGATCGTTCCCGAGGGGCTCCAGAGTTTTGGAGGAAAGACGACGCAGAAAAGTCGATTTTTGCACGGAAAAGATTGAGAAGACGACGAGGAACAACACCATCAAGCCGGGACGACGAAGAAGAAGCAGAACTTCGGGCCCCCTGAGCGCAAGAAATGGACAAGACAACTTTTAAATTCTGCCGTAACTGCCACCACAAATACACGCAGAAGGACCAGCACCCGGTTTGTAACCTCTGCCTACCGGTCGACCACAAGAGCATGGACTGCAACGCCTGCTCCGCCTTTCACACCGAAGACTCTCCGGGTTAGAGAGCAACAGAGAAGAGCCAACTACAGCATGCAAGGCAAAGGTCAACCGCCGTCCCTTCGAGACCTGGGGCTCTCGAGCGACGAGGAGAACAACGTCACGGAGAAGACCGCGACTACGCGGTCGTACAGACAGATAAGAAGACTTCTAAAGAGGTAGGAGAGTCAACGACCCCAAAGCCCCCGACAGACCCTCGAACGTCTGAGTCAGACTCTAGAAAAACAGAGTCTTAAGTCCTCGAAGGGAGCACTGGCGCCGAAAGTCTCGACGGCCGTAGCTGCATCCAAGGACAAACAGCCCAGCGGATCCTTCGAAAAGGACTCCCAGGTGCCGAAGACCAGCGAAAAGCCAAGGTCGTCAAAGCACGTCCCCGAAAAGGAACGTTCGACTTCGAAAGAGAAGGACCCGAAGGTCGCTTCGGGTCGTGAAGGACCCGAAGCCCATTTCGACGTTGACGTATACGTCGAAGAGATCAGCCGAACCGTTTGATGCCGAACAGGCCGCTGAACTGGAGAGAAAGAAAAGACGGCTCGAGGCCGAAATGGATAACATCCTGCAAAGAAAGAAGGAGTTCGACGAAAGGATGAAGAGGTTCGCGATTCCGTAGAAGCCAAAGCCGGTGATCGTTGAAATAGAAGAGGAGGAGGACTTCGACGCCGAAGAGCCGTCGAAAAGTCCAGAGACCCAGGACCATCCAGAGGAAGAAGCCTTCTACTACGAGGAGGAGGGTGACGACGATCAGCGGACGACCCTCGGATGGGCAACCTCGGGGGGGACACAGGACCTGGAGTGGCAGGACCTAGACACCGAAAGCCCAGAAGAGGCCGTGGACACGTACCCTTCGAGGCCTTTGCCGCCCGATGACATTGGGGTCTACAATATGGTTATCAAGAACGCCGCAAAGGCCTTTGGAGTCAAGCTAGATGAGGAAAAACCAAAAGCAGACTTCCTCTTGGAGACCCTGCTCCCCACACAAACTGGGAGCCAGTACCTCCCAATGCTTGAGTGTCATGGCCCAGGGGAAAGAGGCGTTCAAGGAACCGGCAACATGCAGGTCCGTTACGCCTCCATTACGCCTAGGACAGAGAAGAAATATAAACACTCCTCTAAGGATCCTCCCTACATCCGAGGATCAGTCACAGCGACCTTCATTATTGCGGCGACTGCCCGGAAAAGGGCAAATGTGCTGACAACATCAAGGCCACCACCAGACAAGGAAAGCAGGAAGATGGACCTATCTGGGAGAAAGATGGAAAGAAATGCGGCGATGCACTGGCGCATTGCAAACTCTAACGCCCTGCTGAACAGGCACCAGTGATAGAGCGCGCAGGTCACCCGGCTAACAATTTTACCGTAAGCACACTTGGGTCCATGAAATTCAATTTATTTATACTTATTTAATCGGGTAACCTACACTCTACTACCAGCAATTCAGTTCCTTTCTATTTATTTAAATGTACCTGACTTACCAATCCTCGTCACAGGTACCTAAGATCACAATGGATCAAGGAGCTAGCTGCAAAATATGTAGACAACACAATACAATCTACATTTGAAAAGGTTTGTACTCTTTTATAATAACCACAGACTCAGGAAGTTTTAAAAAACTTTATCTAATCATCATCTTCATCATATGCCATGAGTAGAAGATTAACACAGATCAAACTTTCTATAACGAGAATTTGAAATATCGTATAGCTATGAATGAGGCTGAGAATACTAATCATTTAGAAATCGAAAAATAAAGGGAAAGAGAAAATAAGGAACACTCTATTTTAGATCAACAGTCTTTCACAACTTCAATAAAGGCGGGTAACGAAAAGGAAACATGCTAAATCAAAGTAGAGTTTCGAAATACACTAACGGTTTAAAGGAAATGAAACTTATGCAATTTGATTTATCCAGATGTGCTTATTCTCTGTAGGAAGGGTAAGAATGGAACATAAACTATATATGCAAACGATATAGTATTTGACTAAAGGTAGGTAGAAAAGTGGAACATGCTAAAAGACATTTAATTAATGAAATCTCATTTATAAAGGACAGGGAAGAGAAAGGAACATATGCAATTATGCTTTATTCGAGGTGTTAGGAATGCAACTTTAGATAAACTATCATCCACACAGACTTTATATTTACCTAGGATAGATTGAAAACCAACCCTGGCCACGGGTCAGTTTGGAAAGACGGGAAAGGACCCTCAAGGACTTAGGTGCCAGTAGGCGAGCAGGTACAGCTCATGGACAGTCAGAACAGGATAACCCCAGGATTTGGATCAGGACCGGGTTCACCAAAGGGTACGACCAACACCCGCAGTTTCGGTTGCAACACATGCGCTACTCCCTCTCTGCAAGGAATCTGCCAATAACCCCGAGTGGGTTCTCGAACCTCCCAGCAAAGTGCTTCGCCAGCACTTAAGGTTTCCCAAAACCCCGAGTGGGTCTGTGGAAATTCGGACAGAGTGCTCCGCAGCTCTCTGTATCAGTCACCTATAGAATTCGTTGGGTCAGTGACAGGTCAGCTATTCGGACAAGACGGACAATTTCTCTAGCTAAACCTACGCAAGTTATACTGTTTTTCGGGTCAGTGTACCACCCCCCAAATGTTGCAAGTGTAAGGATCCCCAATTCTGATTGGACAAACGAGGAGGTTAAGTCATCACACCACCTACAGTTTAGACTTTCTCAGGCTTAATATTCAGTTTTTCGTACCCACCCCTTAAATTCTAGTTTCCCATGGCATATGTTTTACAGGGAACAATAGAGTATATAGCAGTTTATTACAAATGTAACAAATTCAGGTACAAGTCAGCTTCGTCTTGCTGGGTTACAGGTCGGTTCCCAGGAGCATCTTAGCTGTGGCTGCCAGCTGGCTGAGTTCCACTGCTGCAAGGTTCTTTTCCCCCATCACGTGACTGGTACCATACAGGCTTTTCCAAGATGGAGTAGTAAGCACCTCCCAGGCCCAAAGAATACGATACATGAAAAGCAAGCGAAAACAATTTAGAAACACAGAATAAAAGTTTACACTGTATACCATGAATGGCTATACTACATCCCTTACTTTATAATAAACTATAGCGTTATTTATTAGGCAGTTCAGACAGCTTTGCAAAAGCGGCAATGCAAGCATAAAGCATGTGAGAACATAAAGCAGCCATCTTTAGCTGTATTGCGCATGAGCAACAAGTTCCCACCAGAACTGCGAGTATGTCACGTCACATGGGTGTGACCGACGCATGCGCTGACTAAATTCCCGCGTAGCAGCAGCCATTTTAGGTGGCAAGCGTATTACCTTTTGGTAAACACATAGGCAAGTGTCTCTGGGACACCCCGTGTAGTGTAAAATTTGCAATATTAGTAACACAAACAGGTTGATTTAGTCTATTAAGGTTATTTGAGGTTCTTGAGACAAGCAAGTCACTTAATGTGCGAATCCTTGCTCCATCAATCCCCTCTTTGATGATATTTACTATCATCACTATTAATGGAACCAGATGCCAACTTTTCACCTTTCACCCAATTCAATTTCTTCAAACTTTTTGTTCAGCCTTTTTTCTGCATCCTTACTTGGATGATAATTTTTAATTTTCCTTTAGATCTTGTTATTCAGCTCTTCTAATTCAAGTTCATCAACATTCCGTTTCATTCCTCTCTTGTTCACAGCATACTTCTTTTTGTGTTTTCGACATTTAGAGCAAATTATTATTATGAGCACAACTAAGCCTATTCCCGCTATTGACATCAGTATTTTACTCACAAGACTTTTACCTATGTTAGAAAACCAATTACCTACAGAGAAGAGACCATCAGTTAGTCTCTTCCATGCACTGTCAACCTCCAGTGGTTTGAGCTCTTTTTCCAAATTTGTTATGTTTCTCACATATTTCTTAATTTCAACACTTTTGTCAGGAATGTAAGTGCAACAATGTTGTGCTTTCAACATTCTACAGATTCCGCCCTCTTTTGCCAATAGAGTGTCAAGATCAAGTCTATTTTGTAAAACCATAGATCTGATCGCAACCATTTCGGTATTGACCATCTGGAAACCTGCAGCAGTGTCAGTTGATAACCGATCTACCACTGTAGACAATTTGCAAATTCTGTGTGCATTCAGAGTTACTCCCACTGCAGGTATCAATGCACTAAATATATCGCCTAGTATTTCTCCTACACTTTCTCTCTTACTACGCACTAATCATTGCTTCCAGCGATTTCATTCACATGGTATATTTTTGGGAAGACAATTCCAAAATAGCAGCCTCCATACCAGTGATCTGGCAATTTGAAATAAGCCTTGTTTCCACATATATATTAAATTCCGGGAAACACAGGTTCTGACCCATTTTTGAAACCCCAACCTCCAATTACCTTGTAATTGTGTTCGCACTCACTGGAACCAATGAATATATTATTATAATAAGTAGTCTTTTCTCTGTGAAGACAAAGTTTCCCTTTCTTTTCGAAATCCAGTAACAACACAGCATTACTTCCACCATTTGAGGTGCTCCCCATATTTTCAGCCCACTTAAGAGTTTTCTATCTTTTATCATTCGCTTTGCTTTGGAAACTTTCTCTTCTTTTCTCTGCCATATTTAGAAACATTTTCTCTTGTTCATGTAATGAACAGGTTAAGTTATCTCTATGTGCTTCTCCTAAATCTATTGTACCTATTGTTAGAAAATATTCTCCCATATAACGTGTTACATCACTCTTAGTATGTACAGGATTCAGATTTCCACGTATAGGAAGTTCAGAAAATATCACGTCTGAGTTAGAGTAATAATACTGTAACGGTCCTCTTTTATAGAATAGACTAGCTAAAATACTACATGAAATTCCATATGTTAGTGGCAAGTGATGGTATGTCACACCCTCAGCTACAGAAGTAGGTAGCTTCATACAGACGTAACAGTCTTCTATTTCCATTGCTTCTACATAATGTACTAGAAGGTTCGCAAATACATTTAAATGAGTTCTATTCTTGATTCTGTGATAATGTAGTCCTTCCTCATATGGTGCATCTAAGTCCATTCTAGTTTGTTTAAGGCTAAGTGCTTTCTAATGCCCTTCTACACTTTGTGGTGCATCTTTTGTTTGCAATTCTTCTGTGTCCTTTGTCACTGGTTTAGTAGGGTACAAATTAGTATCTTTACTCATCATGTAAGGAATAGTTATTGTTAGTCCTATCCATAATATAATTACTAATGCTACACTACATAAACATACTTTACAGCATGGTGTACAACAATTTCGTCTTGGTCTTCCATTCACATTGAAATCAGACATTTTGGCTCAAAAGAAGCTTCAACCCCTCTTTGTAACTTTACACAGGTTGCTTACATAGGGCAATTTTCAGGTTGGTTGCACTTCTTCGTCAGTCTGACCAGCAATCAATTCTTCATCACTCTCGTCACATATGTCAAGATTTTCAAAGTCTTCCAACACCAGATAAGGCCATTCAGGACTCTGATACTTATTATTTAGTCTTTTTATTCGGGTACTTCTTCTTTTAGGCTTTGCTCCAGACTGGTCAGCTTTACTGGAGTCTTGATTTTCTTGCTCAAGTTCTTCGTCGATAATTTTTAGTCTCAGTCTCAGTCTTTTGACGAATCTTGGTTCTCTATATTTTTTCTTGAATCTTTTAACTGGCACTGTAATTTGGCTTTCTTCAAGTGCTCTTTTATTTTCGTTCAGTTGTGGCACATCTGCTTCAGTGTCTTTTTCTTCCCCTCCTGTCTGACTAGTTCCAGGTCTTATTTCAGTTTCTTCTGCCTGGTCACTAAGCTGGCCTTGTTAAGGTATATGCTGAATTTGGCTTTGTTTTGTTTCAATTTATTCTTCCTGAACACATTTATCTATTTCTATCTGATCCTGTTCAAGCACTTCGAACTTTTGATTTTCTTCCGCTTGAACTTCTGCTCTGATTTCTATCTGTCCCTTTTCATGCTCAGGAGTTTTTGGAGGTGTGTCGATAACCTGCTCTGTCTCTACCTGGCCTTCCTCATCATCAGATTTGACATGGATTTCGATGATCTGATTATCTTCTTCTATTCCTGTCTCGTCCTCACTATCCCACTCTCTATCTAGGTAAGTTTGTCTTCTGGTTCTTATTGGGTCGAGTGTCAGGTCGATTACTAGGCCCAATCATCTTGACTGGTGCTCGGTTGTTCTTCTTCAGCTACTTCAGGACCAACTTCTGGAGACCCCTCAGCTGCACAACCTTCAGCCTCAGTTTCTTCGTCTTCTGTCACTTTTTTCGTATGGCTGGCATGGATCCACCGTGGCACACCTGCACACTTCACCGCTGTTGTGGTAACAAGAATCACTTGTCTTTTCTTTCCCCACTTCGGTGGAAGGCTACTCTTCCGAGTGTGTTTCTTAATTACAACCCAATCACCAGGGTTCAAGTCATGGGCTGGAGTTGCTGGTCTGGCGACGGCGTCTTCCCCAATCTGGTGAGAGATAGAACGCACTTGGTCACCCAGTTGCTTGCAGTACTCTAGCACCAAATCATCAGCTATGTTTATCAGTTTGTGTCCTGGCACCCATGCTTGCCGCATTGCTCTTCCCATCAGTATCTCGTGGGGACTCAAGCCTGTCTTCTGGTCTGGAATACTTCTAAGTCCCATCAAGACAAGGGGCAAGGCATCTGGCCAATCCATTTGAGTCGATTCACACATTTTTCCCAATCTTGATTTGATTGTGCCATTCAGTTGTTCTACCACTCCAGAAGCCCCTGGGCGATATGCACAGTGTAGTTTTTGCGTGATTTTGAATGCTTCACAGATTTGTCCTACTATTTCACTTTGAAAATGCCCACCTCTGTCTGATTCAATTGTGACTGGAAAACCGTACCTTGGTATCAGTTCCCTCAGTAACAATTTGTCTACCGTGATACTGTCGTTTCTGCGTGCAGGATAAGCTTCTACCCATTTTGAAAATAAGTAGACAATGACGAGGACGTATTTTATTCCTCGACAAGGGGGTAACTGAATAAAGTCAATTTGTAATCTTATGAAAGAACCTTCTGCTTTTCCAATTGTACCTGGTAAAACTACTGTTTTCTTGCCGGGATTAAATTGTTGACATATCAAACACCTCTGCTATGTTTCTCAGCGGAGTGCCTCTGCTATGTTTCTGAATTTCAACTTGAACCATGTCTGTCTAAAAACACCAATCATTGCATTTCTTCCTATATGGGTATCTCCGTGTATCAATCTAGCCATAGGAGCAAGCATGCAGTCTGGCAACACAGGCGTTTCATCAAGGTAAACAATAACACCATCCTCATCCCTTCTGCGACAACCAAATTTTCTCCACCTTTCCTTTTCCTTTGGTTCTGCGGCATCCTGCAAATCTCTCAGTTCTTCCCATGTTTTTATGTCTTCAAACACCATAAGTTGGCAGCTGTTTCCGCTCACCCCCAAATTTGTATTGATTGATATTTTGTATTTCGCACAATGTTGGGCCAGTTGGTCAGCATATCGATTACCTGCTGTCACTTTGTCATCGCCAGATTTGTGAGCAGCACATTTGACCACTGCTAATGCTTTTGGTAACTGGATTGCTTCCAGTAATTCTTGCACAAAGTTTCCATTTCTGCTAGGAGTACCTGAAGAAGTCAGGAACTCTCTTTGCAGCCACAATTGGCCAAAGTCATGCACAACCCCATAACCATACTGGCTATCAGTGTATATGGTTATTTTCATGTTTTTCCCAAATTTACAGGCCTTTGCCAATGCAACCAATTCGGCTACTTGTGCAGACTTTACTCCATATAAACAAGCTGCTTCCACTGGACCTCCTAAAGTGCACACCGCATAGGCCGCACTTAAGCCTCCACTCTCATGTCTCATACATGAGCCATCTACAAACAGCTCATAAACTTCATCAGTTAGGGGTACTGTTCTTATGTCAGGGCGGGGTTTTGTGCTGAACTCTGTCAGGTCTAGGTAGTCATGCTCAACTTCTCCCCTCACTCCTGCTGTGAGTGAGCTTGGTAGGACAGTGGCTGGATTCAAAATATTACATCGGGCAATGGTTACATTTCCTGCACCTACAAGAATTCTCTCATACTTAGTCAGCCGCTTGGTGTGAGGTACTGAGTTTTAGTTCTGGTGAGGTAATTGAAATTTTTATGGTCAAGTATGTCCCCTAACGTGTACCCCAACGTTTCCATGTACGTGCTTGAAGTACATGTAATTTCCCTCCATGACCGAATATGAAGACGCATATACATTTGCGTCCAACGTTAACATGTTATCTACTAGATCCACCATGAATGGATCGATAATTCAGTCTTTAAACATGCCATGCCAACGTCTTTACATGGTATACTTGTACGTTTCCTGGCTCTGCCGAGCTAGGCCCTGATTTCTGACTTCGAACCACTTCTGTCTCTGAAAGCTGCAGCATGGAAATGTTTCCCTGACCTCTGCCTTACTTCCTGCCAAGCGAAGCGGTGCCTGGCTCAGCCTGGCCTGCCTGCCAAGACAGTATTCTGCCTTCAAGTTATCAGTACAGCCTCCTCGAAAACACATTCCAGTCTAGTGATATAGGTAAACATTTTCCCGGCTGCAGAGCAAAGGGCCAAGCCTTCCTGTCTCCTTCACGTAATTCATTGCTCCCGTTACCATGGTAGGCCCATGGCCCCGCGCATTACACTTAGACACATATGCATACAGTATAGAATAGCCTCTGCCCGAGAGACCTTTTACTTCAGACAAAATATCCTCCAAACACAAGATATCAGATATGTTATAGGAACAGGTCGATCTGACATGCCAGACTTCTGTCTCCTCTACTAGTGCTAAAGTCAAGCCCCCAGCTCTCCCTAGTTCCACGTCAATCACACGACATACTAATTGCGCGCGCACCTATGCCAAAGGTTTCTGCTGACCCTGCAGAATTTCTCTATGCATCCACCCACCTATGACACTTTCTGTGACGTTTCCAGCACACACCTCTGTGTACGCCTTTGTACACGCCTTCTTGCTACGCCCATGTGTTCTTATCGTATTCTTTTCACTTGTCACGCCTACTGTATCCATCACCATTGTACAGTTTTACTATATATATTGTGTACTGTTAATAAAACGTTGACATCATTGCATATCCCTTCCTGAACCCATGTGGTGATGGACATGATCTCCATTGGCTCGAGACATTTTAATTAAAGCCCGTATGACTCAGATACCACGGACTCTGCCTCTCATTTGATTGAGCTATTCTTTTACCTGTCATTAATTATACGGAAAAATAGTACGGTAATTAAATTTACCACATAATTTGGCGCCCGAACAGGTACCCCTCCCCCACCCCACGCGCCGGCGATGCGTCGCAGGCCTTGACCCCTTCTACAGCCGTGACGGACTCCTATGCGCATCTGCAGGTTTTCCTGTATCTCCCTCAGGCCCACGGATGAGACGGAGACTGCGGTTCAGCATCCAGACGAGGCGGTGAGGAGTGCAGAGGATCCCGACCAGAGCCCAGCCGAGAGAGCAAGGTCCGAGGTGTCCAGAGGCCCACCTGTTTCCGAAGCATCGAGGCGCATGCGTAGTGCGTAGCAGTAACCAAACGTCGTAGTAGTCCAGTCCAGTCCAGTTTCCGAGGCCTTCCGTTCTTGCTTCCCGGTGAGTACCGTTGCTGGGGACGCATCTAGACGGGTTCATTAATTTGTGCCCGGTAAAGACCGGTTTGGGTACACAGACCTGGTCCTGACGTGTTCACCTAGGTGGATACGGTCCGACGTGTCTCTTTCCAGTATCGTGTTTTATTATGTACTAGACATTATCTGTTCGAAAATGTTTTAATGTGTTTAATGTCGTGGTGTGAATGATTGTTTGCATTTCATTACTGTGTTTATTGTGTTTGCGTTCAAGTAAAGGTAATCATGCCTCTGTTCTCGAAATTACGTCAGATAGGAACTAGGAAAGGGATACTCGAAGAAGCAGTTCCCGTCCCGCCTAGGGACACTCCAGGACATTTTATGTACCACAAGCATGGCTTAGATGCCGTGCTGTACCTAGATTTATGGGTGGACTACACCAAAGACCTGGAAGAGAAGTATAGATGGCCTGTTACAGGGACATGGGATGCTGAGTGCATCATGAGAGTAGAAGAAGCACTGTGGAAAAAGAAAGCCAGACAATCTCAGAAAGATGCCATCGAATTGTGGCGTAAAGAATCGCATAGAAGGACAGAGAAAGAAATCAGAAAAGCAGAGAAAAGTAGAGAAGAATCTGAAAAAGCCAGAGAAAAGGAGTTACTAGAAGAAGGCGAACAAGTCAGATTAGAACAATTAGACCGTCAAAGAAATGCACTCATTACAGGCATGTATCCAGTTCTTGCCGAGGGCCTGCCCAAGGCGACCCCGGAAGTACCCCGTAACTTGCCGCCGCCATTGGTTCCGACTAAAGTACGTCATAAACAGACCGCAGCAGACATATTCCTTTCTTCTTATTTAGATGGCGTAGCTCCTGCATATACCAATGTACCCGTACCACCCGTTAATAATGTACAACAGCCTGCACCGTCTGTTCAAGTCACGACCCCTCCACGTCACCATCTTCCCGCGCCTGTTGTCACTTCCCCTACTGCTGTTGCTACTGCTACTGGCCCCCCTACTACTGTTCCCCCTACTATTGGTCCTCTCAATCCTTTTGCGACAACTGCAATCCAGAGTCCACCCCATTACATATACCTCTTATACCCGCCATGACCTCAACAGCTACAACTCAGTCAGTTTATGCCCTCGCTTCCGCTTCAGGAGGTGCCGTAGGAGGCCACCTCCGCACCCCGCCGCAAGTGAAACGGATGACAATCAGAGAATTAGCATTACAACGTACACCGAAAGCGGTTGCATACGAAAACCTTAGACAGTATATTACAGACTGTAGATACGATCCAGTACCTGGCAAAGAGGGAGACATGATGTTAGCCTCGTTACGTCTACGACGTGTTACAGATTATTTGATGCTATTACCAGAAATGACAAACCATCTAGACAACATATATCATTTTATTAGAACGGGGGAGAGACCAGAATGTATTCGTGAGGCCATGGCATATCAAAAGACAGAGACACAAGGTTTTATTTTACGATTCTTGATTAATTGTTTGATAAGGGAACGAGACTGGCCAGGTACTGTCAAAGAAGAGATGGATGCACTGATAAAATGGAGTCAGAATATTGCAGATTGTAAACATGATAAACAAAATTGCATAGATGCCATGTGCAGAAAGATCCGTAAAGAAATAATAACGATGCATGATAGACAAAAGGCTGAAAGGGAAGCCGAGTCAGACAAGAATGAATCCTCAGAGGAGGAAGAAATAGAGAATCCAGTAGAGAATCAAGATACAATGGCGTACGTAGGTAGAGTGAAGCTTCCTAAACAGTATCCTTTTGACAGACCCATTCGTCGAGAAAACAAGAAACGTTTCCTTTCCCCCATACCAGAACAATGTTCCCTTGAACATGTATTTCAACATACTGATAAAATACTGAAAGAAAGAATAGGTTATCATGAACTTAGTACCATGCGTGATCAGGAACTAGTCCGGTCAGCAGTCCAATGGGCTGGGAATGACAGCGTATATAAAGATGATTCAGTAGCACAAATGTTTTTGAGCCTTTCCCCAGACGAACAGCGACTAGCTGGTATATACATGATCCAACATCTCATTACACTATATGAAAATCAGCACTCCGATCCAGGTCCATTGTACAATATGTTGCAAGACTTACTCTTGAAAAGATGGAGAGGCCTGGGTACCGATTTGATTAGTACCATTTTAGAACAACGTCACAAATACAGAACATTTTTGACTCCACATTTTGTTCCCGTTCCACCTCCAGTAGGGAAACCCTTTTACATAGACAGACAGAATCCTTTACGAGAAGTTCATCCCGTCCAGACGACTCCAGGGGGTGCGCTTCAACGCGTATTCGTATATACACCCTTAAGTAAAATGGAATTATTGGAAATGAAGAAGATAGTACCTTGTCACGATAAAGACCCTGCAGGGTTCCACCGTGAATTAAAAGACATGTTACTGATCGGAGATTACACGTATTCAGACATTCTTAAAATGTTAAAGGTATTGTTGCCGGCAGGGATTTACGAAAAACTGAAAGAGAAGGAATGGGAGGTGGGAGACAAAAAGATTATCTGGACTGAATTAGAAGACGAGGAAAAGACACGTACCCCAGGTTTAGGTCCTGGGGACAAAACTAAAGCATTACCAGGATTACTAGTACAAGTTTTGCCTAGATTATTGACGGTTAAAAAAGAGGACTGGGATGCAATCTCAGCCTGTAAACAGAAACAAGATGAAGACACTTGTGATTTTTATTCCAGATTCGAGAAATGTTTTATTATTAATAGTGGCCTGAAAACAAGTAGCGAGTCATATCCACATCTTTTTGTGACCAAATTAGTCGAGAATTCCTTACCCCAGGTTAAGAACCGTGTATTGAAAGTTGAAAGTACATGGCAAGCAAATACACCTTCCCAAATGTCACAAATGTTACAGTACCACCAGAATCGAATTAGAGAAGAGCATGATCATGAACAGAGACGTATAAAAGACACAAAAATGAAAGTTTTAGTGGCTCAGTCAGTTCCAGCTGATGGTCAGAGAAGGGGTACGACACAGTCCAATCATCCGACAGCTCCTGTTAAAGGGACCTGCAACTATTGTAAACAGCCAGGTCACTATATAAATGAATGTACCGTTCTGAAACACAATATAGCCACAGGTAAAACGAAAGAAAGACTGCGTCCACCTAGACAGGATCAGGTCCAGCAAAATATTCCGCAGAATGTACAGCCTACGCAGATTCCACAACAGACCGTAGCGGTACCGCAACCCCAACCCATTGCCGCAACACAACATGTCACACAGCAGATGTACCAGTATGCACAGTCCGATTACCCCGATTATCAGCAGTATACATGAAACGGCCTAGAGAGGGAGGTTGGCTTGCCCCTTATCGAGGTTCCTGTAGATCAAGAGGGTCCTTATGTACATAGTCAGGTATTAGGTAAGGACAGAAAATTTTTGATTGACACAGGGGCAAGCAGAACTACCATTAGTCATGACGAGGTTCCAGGGGCACCCCTCTCAGGCTCACAGAATGTTTCCCTTGGATTTTCAGGAAAGCCTATTGTTAACGAAGTATCGAAACCAGTTCCCCTTGCAGTTGGTCCATTGTCCCGTACTACAGATTTGTTACTTACAAAATCATGTCCAGAAAACTTGCTTGGTATTAAAACGCTGAAAGCTCTAGGAGCTGTAATTTGTTGTTCTCCGGAAGTAGTGAGGTTATTCTTACGTGATTTTAAAGGACATTATGTGTTGAGAGATTTTGATCCCAGATTACAGAATGTACCAGAGCATTTGTGGGCACAAGGCCCAACTGATGTAGGTTGTATGCACATTACACCATACCGTGTTACTCTCAAACAAGGAGTTGTACTACCCTGAATCCGACAATACAAGTTACCACCTGATGCTGTAGTGGCTTTACTGAAAATCATTGACGAGCTCATTACACAAGGAGTGGTTGTAGAAACCGACTCAAATGTTTGTAATTCCCCTATCATTCCGATTCTTAAACATACTGACCCGAATGCACCTCCAGTCTATCGATTGGTGATTGATCTTCGAGAATTAAACAAATGTATTATACCACAATACCCAGTGGTCCCAGACATTTCGTCATTATTGACAGCTATTGATTCAGAAGCAGCGTTCTTTACTGTAATCGATCTCAAGAACGCCTTCTTTAGTGTCCCCATTCATCTGGAAAGCCAGTACCTTTTCGGATTCTGTTTAAATGGCCGAAGTTTCAAATTTGCACGCGCCCCTCAAGGATTTACAGAAAGCCCTAGCATCTATAGCCAAGCACTGAAACGACAACTTGACAGTATTCACATGCCTACTGACACTGCCCTACTCCAATATGTCGATGATCTATTGATCACAGCCCGAACAGAACGAGATTGTGAACGTGCATCACTGACAGTCCTATATTTTCTGGCAGACAAGCGACACAAAGTGTCTCCTTCGAAGCTGCAATTCTGTGCCCAGCAAGTGGTATACCTTGGGCACTTGCTGTCCAAGTGGGGTAGGCAGCTAACACCTGATCGTATCCAGTTAATTGCACATCTTCCACAACCCAAGACACAGAAGGAAGTACGAGCCTTTATTGGACTCACTTCTTACTGTAGACAATGGATTCCTCAATATGCATATCTAGCTAAGCCACTCATACAGTTGACAACACAGGAGGCAGCGACTTCGACTGTCCTCCCTTGGACTCAGGAACACACACAAGCTTTTGACAAACTAAAGAAAGCCTTATGTCAAGCACCTGTTTTAGCAACACCATGTTACAGCAAACCTTTTACACTTTTTGTCACAGAACGCGATGGCACAGCGTTATCGGTTCTCACTCAGGTTCAGGCAGACAAACACAGACCGTGTGCTTATTTTTCGAGTACATTAGATCCAGTAGCCCAGGCTTTGCCTGCGTGCTTAAAATCAGTTGCAGCAACAGCTCTAGCAATAAGACAAAGTGATTCCATAGTATTAGGATATCAGCTGACAGTACAGGTTCCACACTCCGTGGAAGTTCTCCTAAACATAACACAGACTCAGCACTTGACTATAGCACGACTGACAGGCTATGAATTGACATTGTTTCAGCCACACATAGAGATCAGACGCTGCAATACACTAAACCCTGCTACACTTTTACCGTCAAACACAACAGACCCTACTCCACATGACTGTGTGGAAGTCATTAACACAATCACGAAACCCAGACAAGACTTGACAGATATTGCATTACCCGATCCAGACCTGACACTCTATGTGGATGGTTCATGTATGAGAACAAGCACTGGAGAGTTAGTGGCCGCATATGCAGTGACCACTGAAACTGAAGTCATAGAAACACATCGCATTGACACCCTGTCAGCTCAAGCAGCAGAGCTCATTGCTCTGACCCAAGCCTGTATACGAGCCAAGAACCTTAAAGTAAACATATACACAGATTCACGTTATGCATTTGGAGTTGTACACGACTTCGGTGTTCTCTGGCAAGAGAGAGGTTTCTTGACCTCTCACGGAGCCAAGATCCAGCATGGTCCCCTCATTCAAGCTCTGTTAGAAGCAATACATTTGCCTACAGCCATAGCCATCATGAAGTGCAAAGCACATACTAAAGTTACAGACACTATTTCCCAGGGTAACGACCTGGCAGAAAGAACAGCGAAATTTACAGCTCAGACTCAAACTGATAAATCGACTGACATGACAAAGACTGAAGTAACTTCACTGACACATTGCATGACAGTTAGGGATCCCACACAAGATGTACTCGATATACAGACACATGCCACTCCAGACGAAATCAAGAAATGGACTGAACAAGGAGGGGTCCAGACAGAACAAGGATGGATGACGAAGGGAAAAGCCACATGGTTTCTCCCCGACTCTATGGTTCAAGTTATCATTAATACAGCACACAGTCCAGCACATTTAGGAGAGAAAGCCATGTTAGATAGTTTGCAGAACCTCTGGTTCAACAAGCATTTACGAGCAGCAGCAAAACAGAAAGTGCGTACCTGCATGATCTGTTGTCAGTTCAATCCAGGAAAAGGTATTCCCGTGGAACAAGGTGAATTTCATCCTTTTGAAGTCCTCCAGATGGATTATATCCAGATGGACAGATGCCGATGATTCAAGTATGTCCTCGTAGTTGTATGTGCTCTATCCAGATGGACAGAAGCATATCCAGTCCCAGATTACACTGCCATAACCACTGCCAAGCAGTTGGTTCGTGAATTTTTCCCACGGTACGGTTTGCCCCGTGTCGTATATTCAGATAATGGTCAGCCATTCTCGTCCGAGCTTATGAAGCAGGTTTCACTCTTGTTAGGCTATCAATGGAAATTCCACTGTGTTCGACATCCCGAGGCAGCATGGTCTCATGGAGAGACACAATCAGACTCTGAAAACCCGTCTTGCTAAAGTATGTGCAGAAAAAGGTGTAGATTGGATGGTAGCTTTGCCAGTTGCCCTCTTTTACATGCGAATGGTAGCTCATTCTAGGACAGGGCTATCCCCGTATGAGGTGGTCTTCGGTAGGCCTCCTAATATGTGGGGGACGCCTATGCCCCGTAAGATTACTGATGTTGACAGTTCTATGCTGACAGATTACCTTGCTTCCTTGATGTCTGCACTACTATCATGTCGTTCACAGGTCGCGGCAGCCTTCCCAGACCACACCGAGGTGAAACCACATGAACTTGTTCCCGGTGACATCGTCGTGGTACGCAATTTTGACCGATCAAGCCCTCTGGAGCCCCGCTGGAAGGAGCCTAAAATCGTTCTGATGACCACAAGGACCGCTGTGAAAATAGAAGGAAGAAAAGGCTGGCTGCACTCGAGCCATGTGAAGAAATTTTATGGACTTCCGCCAAAAACTGTTTCCCAGGACTGCCACATTCCAGACACTGATACTAAACTCCGCAGCAGGAGTACAAGTCAAAGTTGAGGTCTAGTAAGTCAGACAGTTTAATTGTTTAAGTCCCCTCCTGGGTGAAGCGGTTAGACAGGTTCCTGACATGTATAAGATAGACCCCAATAGTGAGAGAGATAGACAGGAGATCAAGAGAAAGAGATATTGTAGAAATCTCCGAAGTCGTTGCATTCTTACGTTACTTTTTATGTTTTTTCTGAGTCTTACAATAATCTGCATAAGCTGGATGTTACATACTTTCTTTCCTATTGCACATTCTTTTTCTAATACCACTGCAGAGCACACGTTAAGTGATCTGCCCCCACACGAATTGTCTTATCGACTTGCGCTGCGCAACAATACATTCATCCGTATGTTACACCATTCTCACCAGACCAGCAATGCTACTAATTGTTGGATATGTGGCCGACTCCCTCCCTATCAGAACTACAAGGGAGCTCTGCCCCTTTTTCCTTATCCGTTTACACATAATGGTTCCTGCGGTGCATGGTTTAGTTTAATATCCTCTTTAGACACTGAATCCAGAGTTTCCCAGGGCAATCGGATATGGGGAAATCTGAACACAGTTATGAATAAAGCATGTTTCCCAGACGAGGAAGGTCTTCCACAAAGGACAGGGACCGATCTAGAAAATGAAGTGTATGGATTAGGTAATTTTACACTTAACCTCATGATTCTGAATGTTCAGTCCGAGACTAATGCAGACTTGCCATCAATATCAGTCTTACCAGTAAAAGGTGAATTATGCGTCAGAAAGAACGGTTCAGTACATCTAGGACACAGTGACTGTACTACTGTGGTCGAATTCAGTGATAAAGGCAAGTCTTCTTTCAAAGCTTCCCGACATTCCTATTTCATTTGTGGTCAGACAGCCTATATACGTTTACCTCTAGACTGGGATGGTACTTGTTTCATTGCATTCTTACTGCCGCCTGTTTTTCTAGCCCCATCTGATTATCATAGGAATTCCCATCTTACCCACGTTAGACAAAAGAGAGATCTCCCAATTGTCGATCAGACTGAAACTACATTAGAACAGTATACAGATTTCAATAAAGGATTCTTTTTCTTTTTAGGTCCTGTCTCAAATAGTAAACTAATACGCAAGTTAACTAGAACCCTCGAAGCAGTAGTGAATGAGACTACTTCTGCTTTAGGTAACTTAACAGAGGAACAGTCTGCTATGAGACTTGTTGTTCTTCAGAACCGCCTTGTCCTTGACGTCATCCTGGCCGATAGGGGCGGAGCTTGTAGAGTCATCGGATCCAGTTGCTGTGTGTTTATTCCTAATAACGCACCATCAGTATACAAAGCAATAACCAGGCTTCACGAAATAGCTCATCAGCTACACCAGAATCCAGGCACCTGGACTTGGTCCGGGTGGCTCTGGAGTGTAATATCAGCCTGGGGATGGAAAGTACTGTCACTCCTAGGAATCATACTGCTCATAGTATTCAGTTGTTGTCTATGCCTACAATGTGGGCCAGCGATTTGTGGCTTGTGTGCCACGGCCTGCATTTCACATCCAAGTTCACGTTCCAGTTCCCGTATGAGAAAAGATGAGCAGATGATGTTATATGAACAGATAGATGGTCTCATGAAAATAGATATATCCTGAAGGGAACGTAGGGGACAAGGAGGGAATGAGGTAATTGAAATTTTTATGGTCAAGTATGTCCCCTAACGTGTACCCCAACGTTTCCATGTACGTGCTTGAAGTACATGTAATTTCCCTCCATGACCGAATATGAAGACGCATATACATTTGCGTCCAACGTTAACATGTTATATACTAGATCCACCATGAATGGATCGATAATTCAGTCTTTAAACATGCCATGCCAACGTCTTTACATGGTATACTTGTACGCTTCCTGGCTCTGCCGAGCTAGGCCCTGATTTCTGACTTCGAACCACTTCTGTCTCTGAAAGCTGCAGCATGGAAATGTTTCCCTGACCTCTGCCTTACTTCCTGCCAAGCGAAGCGGTGCCTGGCTCAGCCTGGCCTGCCTGCCAAGACAGTATTCTGCCTTCAAGTTATCAGTACAGCCTCCTCGAAAACACATTCCAGTCTAGTGATATAGGTAAACATTTTCCCGGCTGCAGAGCAAAGGGCCAAGCCTTCCTGTCTCCTTCACGTAATTCATTGCTCCCGTTACCATGGTAGGCCCATGGCCCCGCGCATTACACTTAGACACATATGCATACAGTATAGAATAGCCTCTGCCCGAGAGACCTTTTACTTCAGACAAAATATCCTCCAAACACAAGATATCAGATATGTTATAGGAACAGGTCGATCTGACATGCCAGACTTCTGTCTCCTCTACTAGTGCTAAAGTCAAGCCCCCAGCTCTCCCTAGTTCCACGTCAATCACACGTCATACTAATTGCGCGCGCACCTATGCCAAAGGTTTCTGCTGACCCTGCAGAATTTCTCTATGACGTCTATGCATCCACCCACCTATGACACTTTCTGTGACATTTCCAGCACACACCTCCGTGTACGCCTTTGTACACGCCTTCTTGCTACGCACATGTGTTCTTCACGCCTACTGTATCCATCACCATTGTACAGTTTTACTATATATATTGTGTACTGTTAATAAAACGTTGACATCATTGCATATCCCTTCCTGAACCCATGTGGTGATGGACATGATCTCCATTGGCTCGAGCCATTTTAATTAAAGCCCGTATGACTCAGATACCACGGACTCTGCCTCTCATTTGATTGAGCTATTCTTTTACCTGTCATTAATTATACGGAAAAATAGTACGGTAATTAAATTTACCACACTGGTCAACAAAATTACAACTGCATGTGGAACATACACGGTTACAGGATGTCCCATAATGATAGACTCACTTTGTTCAAGACTCATGCAAGTTGCAGCTACTGCTTTCAGACATCCAGGTAATCCAGCAGCCACTGGATCTAAAGTAGAGGAAAAATACGCTACAGGTCGTCTAGTTAAACCATGACTTTGGGTCAGAACTGAAAGTGCACAATTGTCTCGTGTGTCACAAAATAATGCAAACTCTTTTGAGTAATCAGGCATTCCTAATGCAGGAGCTATACATAGACAGTCTCGTAATTTCACAAAAGCTGTCATGCTTTCATCATCCCATTTCACTGGGTCTTTTGCTTCTTTCTTTGTCATTTTTATTAATGGTCTTGCTAGGACTGCAAATCCCACAATCCACTGCCTACAGTATCCTACAACTCCAAGAAACATTCTTATTTCTTTCTGAGTATCGGGTAAATGCATGTCTCGAATTATCCTAATTCTTTCTGTGGTAACTTTCCTAATACCCTTCTCTATCTGGTGCCCCAGATATTTCACTGAAGAGGTACCGAACTGTAGTTTGTCTGGTGACACTTTATGTCCCCCTTCACCTAAGTGGTTCAGTAAGGCAATGGTATCAATGACACAGTCTTTTCTGCTTTTAGACGCCACCAAGCGTTCGTCTATGTATTGCACCAGGACTGATTCTCTAGGCAATACCAAGGATTCAAGGCACTTTTTCAGAATCTGATTGAAAATCGAAGGACTCTCCGTGTACCCCTGAGGGACATGATTCCAGACGTAAACATGACTGTTAAATTCAAATGAGAAAATAAATTTGCTTTCTGGATGCAATGGAATTGGAAAGAAAGCATGGCACAGGTCGACAGTGAACCATCCAGCATTCCATGGTATTTGGTACAAGATCATTGCAGGGTTTGGCACAATAGGACAGCAAGGAACGACAATTTTATTTACCTTGCGCAGGTCCTGCACTACCCTGTACTTACCACTCGGTTTCTTTATTCCAATTATGTGCGAATTACAAGGACTGCTCATTACTTCCTGTATGATGTTTGCCTCCTGCAACCTTTTTATCTCAATAGCAACCCCTGCTTTCACTTCTGCACTCATTTTATACTGTTTAGTATTCGGGTAAACTGCATCTTCCTTTATGGAAATTTTAATTGGGTCCACATTTGCCATTAATCCTACATCTTTCCCAGTGAAATCCCACACTTCTGGTTTCACTGTCTGTTGGAGTTCTTCCGGCAAGGCTTGTATTGTCAGCCTTTTAATTTCTGAGTCCGGTCTTATTAACATTAACTTGTAAATTCCGTCTTCATCTGGGGTCTGAATTTCAACGCCTTTTGATGTGCAAAAGATGGTGCAGTTCATTTTGCACAACAAATCTCGTCCTAGTAAGTTCACAGGACTTGAATCGCAAACAACGAATATATGCATTTCTTTGAAATTCCCTATTTTAATTAAAATGGGTTCTGTAACTGGGGTACTAATTAATTTATTAGAAACGCCCACTACTTGGATCTCTTCTCCAGAGAGGGATAGGTTTGGAACGTCTGCTGTTCTCACAGAAGAACGGGTAGCACCAGTGTCCAACAGAAAGGTGACGTCATTTCCTTCAACCTTTCCTTCAATGTATGGCCCTGACTAGTCTACCGGCAAGGCGGGGCCAAGCACGCACTCCTCGTCCTTCCCCCTCAGGTACCGTCAGAAAGGTTCGTCACAGAGGAAAGTATCATTCAACAGAAATTGCGAAGTTGCTGCATTTCTATCCTCCATTCCTTCCCAGACCTCTGCTTCCTCACCCTGTTGTGCTTTGCTCCTATAGTTTGACCTAGGTGCACGAGGCAACTGATTCTGTTTTATCTGTTGTTGTGTCTTCCGTGGTCCCTCATTCTGTGCCTGTGGATTTAAATCATTAATTTGTACATCATCGTTCTGCACAGCCTTACACTCGTCCCTCCAGTGCCCCATCTTTCCGCACCCATGGCAGGGGAACTTCTTCCTGGCTTCCTCCCGACTCATTTTTACTCTTGGTTTTCCTCCACCCCAGGGTTCGGATTCTGTGTATTTGTCATTTTATTTAACTGCTGTTCTTGGTGCTCTGCTAATTTTACTTCTGCCCACATGACTTTTTCTTTTAATTCCTTTTTCTTATTTTCTAGCTCCTCTTCGCAGTATTTTGCATATTTAAGGACTTCATCTATAGGTTTGGCTTGCCAACTGATTTTATTATCTTTAATCCACTGTGAAATTTCAGGTCTTAATCCTAACACAAATCTATAAATGAAATGGGTCATGTCCTTCATCTCAATGTTGTCTAGCCCACTGTAGGTTTTGAACACTTGTAATAGACTTTCATAATATGAATGCACAGTTTCATCTCGATTCTGGGTAGTTCTATCTATTTGTGTCCAATCAGTTTCTTTGGCAGGCACCTTTCCTTTCAGGTATAATATGACCTGGTCATACTTCCTCATCACCTCCCCTGAAGGAGCTCCTGTCTTTGGGTCTCTTGCGTATTCTTCACTTGGCCAATCAACAGCAATTTTGCATTCTGTCCACAAATCTACGGGAACTACAAGGTCAAAGTACCCATCTAGATCTTTCAGGAGGCATTTCTGGACTTTAACAAATCTCTCAACTTGTCTGTACCACTTTACAGGTTTCTCTCGTAATTTTGGGAAATCATTTGTAAATGACACAATATCTTGTTTGGACCATGGAACATGTACATATCCTCCACCTGGCACTTCTCTCATAGGATATAATTTTTCTGCCTTGTCAGCCTCTTTTAGGACATATTCAGAAGTCACTTGTCTTGATCTACTGTCTTCCTTTTTCTTGGCCCACCTAGTTTTCCATGTTTCTAAGTCTCCCCATTTCTGTAACAGGTTCAGCAATTCTCTTATCTGCACCTTTTTCCCTGACACATTCATGTTTTTTAAATCTTTGTCATAAAATTCTGCTCTGTAGGGTTTTTGCAATACTTTGGATCTGCTGACGTCTATTCCCATGTTAGCTGCTGTGTCCATTAATTTTTCATGGAACACTCTGGTGTTTCTGGTAATATTTTTGCAAATAAATAGTAATTCTTCCTCACTTAGGGTTTTCAGCCTGTCCAATCCTACGTTCCCAGCCATCAGTTCTTCCAATTCTATTCTTAGCTAGTAAATATCTAATGGTTTTGGCTGAGGATTGGGTTTCTCTAATTCTCAGGTCCATCTATCTATTTCTTCAGGAGTCACTACCGTGGCACTTCTAGTACCAGACGAGGACTCAATCTGGACTTCTCTTGAACCAATATGAATGTTCTTTCTTTGAGAATTGCCTTCTGATTCCCTAATGGGTAAATCCATCAGGGAAATTACAGATTCGCATTCACTTGCCTGATCATCAACTATTAAGGGCTCTTTTCTTGGGTGCACTACAGCTGGAGTAATAACTGGAGTTTTTGGACTAGCCTGGTTATCCCCGTATAGAGGAACAACTGGGCCAATAGTTACTGGAATTGTTAAAGCTTCAGGACTTGTATTTAACTAGGAAATCTTCTGGATAAGTTCAGTTCTCTGTTTAACTAAAGCCTCTCTCTCTCGATCCTGTAATATCTTTTCCATGGTAGTTTCGTGTACTACTTGTGGAATCAAGGGAGGGTAAAGATTCGGTGCACTTGGATTTGCCATACTTGGTCCCTCATTACAGGAAGGCCTATAATATGGAACAGTCAGCTCTGACATGCTCGACCCCTCATTATAGGGAGGCCTATAGAATGGATTCTTCGTATTCAGGGACCTGGGCTCCTCATTATACGGTGGTGGATTTTTCATTAATAAATCCTCCATGTATTCATTCTCAGAATCATCAGCAGTCATGAAGTGTCTAGTTTTCTCTGTCCTTTTACCTCCTACGGGTTCGTCTACAGTTAATACTGGGAATAGTCCTTCCACCATCATGTTCTGTCTCCATTCTTTCATTCTTTTCTCGTGAGTCTCTCTTTTTGCTTTTGGATAACATTTTGCTCACCCTTTTGTCCATTCTGGGTCTGTCTCTCTCAAAAGCCTCTATTTCCCATTCTTCTAGGGCCTCATATTGCGTTAGGCAGGGTCTGGGATGCAAATCATTCATTCGAGTCCTCAAATTAAACAGAATCCTACCATTAAAGATACCTTCTAAGGCAAATGCTAAAATTCCGTCATCTTTAGTGTATTCCACCCAATTTTCCAACCACACACAAGCATGATACCCTCTGTCAAACATCATGAATGATGCGGGAGTATTTGGTGGTGGAATAATGACTCCTTCTCTAGTTCTGATTGGCTTGTCTTTTTAAAAATAATTCTTCACTTTGTCTACTAGAGTCATTTTTCTCTTGCCTCCGTACATCCCGTTCAGTCTACGACCTTTCCACTGATCTCTCACAAAATCTTGATATCTTGGATCAGGTCGAGTATCGGGATGAGTTGGATACCACATATACTTTTTCGCAAACTACTCTGTTTACAAACATTACTTCCAATACAAATGCGTCTTTCAATTCTCGATAACCAATCAACACGGTGGTTGCAAATAATTTCGACCAATGGGTGCGCGACCTTTCCGTGAGACGCGTTCTTACGCTCCTGCGCACACCCCTCCTTTACAATACCAGCTCCGTTACACACCCGCTGTTTCGACCAATACCAGCGTGACACAGAGTGACATCAGCGCACACTCCGCGACTGACTCCTTCCTTTACAAGGTAACAGAAACTTGATTTCTTTCTTAAAGTGCAAGTGCTTTATTTAATTTACAACGTATAACATTCGCCACTGTACTCGAGTGTCTAGAAAAGAAAGATTTGTTTCACTGCAAGTAAACCTCTTCTGTCTACTTTTCATATACTGCGGATAGATCCCTTCTGCCTATCCTTCACACAAGCATTAGAGAACCTGCTACTTCTTTGACTCATCCACTCTTTTCGGGATATATACTAAGTCTAAAGTTTCACTAGTGAACCCTTTTGCTATCACTCAAGCTTCGATGAACCTATTACTCCTTCCGTGTGACCCTTACTAGGTTATATCACAATTGAAGTTTCGTTAGCGAACTCGTTGCTATCATTCATTCAATTATTCATACAGAAAACCCTAATTAGCGCTTCCAGTTCTGCCTCACCATGCACTAATTTTCCCCGAGCCACTGACCTCACTGCGAGGTGGATTCTCCTCACCACCCGCTATTCTGCCCCCGGGGATTCCAGACAAACATATAACAATCACTATCGGGTTTGTTAATTACATATATCAATATAGCAGCATTTCAATAAAAAAAACATTTCAAAACATTTCATAACATTTCATTACATTTCAACGCAATTGATCGATCAATACTTTTACAGCAATAACATTTTAGCAGCAATTATATTTTACACAGTTATCAGCAATTTAACCTAACTAGTCCTTAACCATACTACTGCTACCAGAAAATTACTGATAGAGTGCGCAGGTCACCCGGCTAACAATTTTACCGTAAGCACACTTGGACCCATGAAATTCAATTTATTTATACTTATTTAATCGGGTAACCTACACTCTACTACCAGCAATTCAGTTCCTTTTTATTTATTTCAATGTACCTGACTTACCAGTCCTGGTCACTGGTACCTAAGATCACAATGGATCAAGGAGCTAGCTGCAAAATAAGTAGACAACACAATACAATATACAATTGAAAATGTTTGTACTCTTTTATAATAACCACAGACTCAGGAAGTTTTAAAAACCTTTATCTAATCATCGTCATCATCATATGCCATGAGTAGAAGATTAACACAGATCAAACTATAACGAGAATTAGAAAATCGTTTAGCTATGAATGAGGCTGAGAATACTAATCATTTAGAAATCTCTATTTTAGATCAACAGTCTTTCACAACTTCACTAAAGGCGGGTAAAGAAAGGGAACATGCTAAATCAAAGTAGACTTTCGAACTACACTAACGGTTCAAAGGAAATGAAACTTATGCAATTTGATTTATCCAGATGTGCTTATTCTCTATAGGGAGGGTAAGAATGGAACATAAAGTATATATGCAAACAATATAGTATTTGACTAAAGGTTGGTAGAAAAGTGGAACATGCTAATAGACATTTAATGAATGAAATCTCATTTATAAAGGACAGGGGAGAAAAAGGAACATATGCAATTATGCTTTATTCGAGGTGTTAGGAATGCAATTTTAGATAAACTATCACCCACGCAGACTTTATATTTACCAAGGATAGATTGAAGACCAACCCTGGCCATGGGTCAGTTTGGAAAGACGGGAAAGGACCCTCAAGGACTTAGGTGCCAGTAGGCGAGCAGGTACAGCTCATGGACAGTCAGAACAGGATAACCCCAGGATTTGGATCAGGACCGGGTTCACCAAAGGGTACGACCAACACCCGCAGCTTCGGTTGCAACGCCTGCGCTACTCCCTCTCTGCAAGGAATCTGCCAATAACCCCGATTGGGTTCTCGAACCTCCCAGCAAAGTGCTTCGCCAGCACTTAAGGTTTCCCAAAACCCGAGTGGGTCTGTGGAAATTCGGACAGAGTGCTCTGCAGCTCTCTGTATCAGTCACCTATAGAATTCGTTGGGTCAGTGACAGGTCAGCTATTCGGACAAGTCGAACAATTTCTCTAGCTAAACCTACGCTAGTTATACTGTTTTTCGGGTCAGTGTACCACCCCCCAAATGTTGCAAGTGTAAGGATCCCCAATTCTGATTGGACAAACGAGGAGGTGAAGTCATCACACCACCTACATTTCAGACTTTCTCAGGCTTAATATTCAGTTTTTTGTACCCACCCCATAAATTCTAGTTTCCCATGGCATATGTTTTACAGGGGACAATAAAGTATACAGCAGTTTATTACAAATGTAACAAATTCAGATACAAGTCAGCTTCGTCTTGCTGGGTTACAGGTCGGTTCCCAGGAGCATCTTAGCTGTGGCGGCCAGCTGGCTGAGTTCCACTGCTGCAAGGTTCTTTTCCCCCATCACGTGACTGGTACCATACAGGCTTTTCCAAGATGGAGTAGTAAGCACCTCCCAGGCCCAAAGAATATGATACATGAAAAGCAAGCGAAAACAATTTAGAAACACAGAATTAAAGATTACAGTGTATACCATGAATGGCTATACTACATCCCTTACTTTATAATAAACTATAGCGTTATTTATTAGGCAGTACAGACAGCTTTGCAAAAGCGGCAATGCAAGCATAAAGCATGTGAGAACATAAAGCAGCCATCTTTAGCTGTATTGCGCATGAGCAACAAATTCCCACCAGAACTGCGAGTACGTCACGTCACCTGGGTGTGACTGACTCCTGCGCAGACTAAATTCCCGCGTAGCAG
Organism: Lissotriton vulgaris; assembly: GCF_964263255.1. NCBI lineage: Eukaryota > Metazoa > Chordata > Amphibia > Caudata > Salamandridae > Lissotriton > Lissotriton vulgaris. The sequence continues at coordinate 469,726,883 of NC_141700.1, read as the reverse complement.
CAGCCATTTTAGGTGGCAAGCGTATTACCTTTTAGTAAACACATAGGCAAGCGTCTCTGGGACACCCCGTGTAGTGTAAAATGTGCAATATTAGTAACACAAACAGGTTGATTTAGTCTATTAAGGTTAGTTGAGGTTCTTGAAACAAGCAAGTCGCTTAATGTGCAAATCCTTGCTCCATCACCAGTACCAAATTCTGGACAAGATCGGACAGCTGATCAAGCACATCCCAGACGAGTACCAACAAAGAGCTTCACACCTTGTGGAGGAGGGGAAAAATGTGGGAAATTCTTGCCTCAAAACAGCCTTGGATGGAGCTGACACGTCCAGCAGACTGATGATGTTTGGAATCTGAGAGAAGGCAGGCCTGGCTCATGATCTCAGGCTTCAAACCAGAGGTACAGCACAACATTCTAAGCACCCCGTTCAATGGGAAGACACTGTTTGGGGCACCGGTGGATGAAAAGCTCACCCAGCTCAAGAAAGAAAATGAAACTGCAAGGTCCATGGGGGCCTTACAATTTATGGGGATGAAAAGGGGTACCCCGTCACGAAGACCGAACTGAAGAGGGGGAAACCAGCCAGGAACGTCACACCAGACATTCTAACAGTCCCACCAGGGCGACAGCCAAACTTAACAGCGACATCAAAAACAAACCTGGCACTACCAGCAGAGGGGCCAGTCCTTTCGCGGGAGGGCAAACGGACGTGGACAAAATAAAAGAGGGGGCCAGCAACCCACCTCAAAGTGACTCCGTCACGCAATACGTGCCCACCCACGCAACTCCTGCCAGGGTGGTGCACAACAAGACCAACTGAGGGTTACATGGACCAAACATCAACGAACATGTAACACCAGTAGGAGGCAGGCTACGTCATTTCTTCCAGGAGTGGAAGGAGATAACCACAGACAAATGGATACTCAACATCATACAATTCAGATACTGCGTAGAACGAAAAAGGAAGGCGCAGTCAGGAAAGGAGCTAGAGCTACTTCAAAAGGAAGCGAAGGAACTCCTCGAAAATGAGGCCATCGAACCAGTACCATACAGAGAAAGGAACAAGGGTGTGTACTCAACCTACTTCCTGGTACCAAAGGTAGACGAAACACTGAGACCCATCCTGGACCTAAGGTTCCTAAACAAGTACATAAAAACACAAAATTTCAAGATGACATCCCTACAAGTGGTCATTCCTCAGATAAGGGACGGAGACTTCATGGTCACCATAGACCTTAAAGATGCCTACCTGCTCATCCCAATGAACACTTTAAGTAAACGTCTGTAGCTAGTTAGGTCAATGAATTGACATAAGCAGTTCTAGGTCTTATTATAATGTGTAACCACAAAATAATCTCAATTGAACCATCACCAATTAAGCAAAAATTAACACACATATGTCTAAAAAAATCTTTTTCATTTTATTATTCAGTCTTATTGATATTTTTAAATTATCGTTTTTTTCTTTTTGTATTTAACTGGCCAAAAAATTCATTTCAAAACAATTTGTATAAATAATGTGAGACAAAATTTACATAAATTAATTCATGCTGCTCAATATAAAATTGCATTATCATTAAACGATAGACATGAAGTTGATGGGCGCAATGCGGTAGATGTAGACTACGCGCGTTTCGGCATTGCTGCCTTCATCAGGAAACCGTCTATTGCACTAAAATTCTGTATCTGTAAAGTGGACTCCGAAATAAGGGCCCGATATATATGTTGATAGCGGACGTTAAAGATAACCACCATTCCCTTATAATACTGTGTGGGGTCCTCCTTTTTCTTCAACAATCAATCAACTTATTCAATACGAGTCATCCGGGAGATGGTTTTTCCCTGCCACCATCGTTAGTTGATAATTCGTTTGATGCGAAGTTGCAGATAGTCTGTTGCTCAATCACACTAAACCCGGATATTAAAATCCCAAAGTTGCAGCTATTTTGTTAAAAACACCAGGAACACGATGCCCTTGGAAACATAAAATCAGCGTCTCCACGTGGGGTCCTGCACAATACCAACCGTCCGTATTTCAAGTAGGGGCCGCCATCAAAATCCCAATGAACAGGCAGCACAAACATCTACTGAGATTTACCATCAACAGAGATCACTACCAGTTCACAGCCCTAGCATTCGGACTAAAATCCGCACCAAGGGTCTTCACCAAGTGCCTCGCAGCAGTGGCAGCGCACCTAAGGAGGGAAGGGATCCATGTATACCCTTACCTGGACGACTGGCTAATAAAGGCAAGTTCACACAGGACATGCAAAGAACACGCACAGCGTGTGACAAGTACACTGGTGGACCTGGGATTCTCTATTCACTGGGGGAAACCAGAGCAAGTAAAAATCTTCCTAGGAGCACAGATCAACACCATACAAAGCAAGGTGTTCCCCAGCGACAAGAGGAGACTGGCCCTGCTGAAGGTGACGCACCTCTACCAGAAGGGGCGAGCTCTGACAGTGAGAACAGCGAGCAAGATCATGGGCATGGTGGCCTCATGCATTCATCTGGTCCCAAATGTACGGCTCCACATGAGACCATTCCAGGATTGGCTGCAAGAACAATGGTCACAAGCTACAGGAATTTGGGAAGATCTAGTGGTTGTAACACACGCAGTGCAGGAGGAGATTTTGTGGTGGAACAAGGAGAACATAACAGAAGGGAAGCCTTTAACACCACCAACCCCAACGGTGACCATCACCACAGACTCATCCGAGAAGGGATGGGGAGCACACATGAGCAAGCTCAGGGTGAGGGGTCTGTGGACTCCAGCGGATGCTGTAAAACACATCAACTACCTGGAACTAAAGACCGTGTTCCTCGCCCTGAAACCCTTCCAGACAAAACTGTACAACCAGAGAGTGTTGATCCAGACAGGCAACACAACAACAATGTTCTACATCAACAAGCAGGGAGGAACACAATCAGCCCCGGTATGGAACCTAGCACAAGAGATATGGAGATGGGCCATCCCACTCAAAATAGACCTGCTAGCCATACACCTACCAGGGAAGGACAACGTGGAAGCAGACTGGCTCAGCAGACAGACATCGGCATCCCACGAGTGGGAGCTCAATACCCAGGAAACGCAAAGGCTATTCAGAAGGTGGGGAACACCGACAATAGACGTATTTGCTACACACTAGAATGCAAAATGCCGAAACTTCGCATCCAGGCAACCAGGGGAAGGATCCCTGGGGAATGCCCTATGGATAAGCTGGTCAAAAACATTTGCTTACGCTTTTCCCCCTGATACCACTGATACACAGAGTACTCAACAAGTGCAGAACCAGCAACATGACCCTGATCCTGGTGGCACCCCAGTGGGCCAGGCAGACCTGGTACTCACAAATAATGGAAATGGCACAGGGGGCTCCCCACAAGTTCGGGAAAAGAAAAGACTTACTCTCCATGCAAAACGGAGAAGTACTACACCCAGAGCCAGAGAGCCTCAACCTAGCAACATGGATCCTGAAGACATAGTGTTTGCACACCTGAAGTTACCTGAGAGCACCCTGCGGGTAGTACGAGCGGCAAGGAGACCTAGCACACGAAGGAACCTATGTGGCAAAATGGAAGAGGTTTACACAATGGTGTAGCAAGAGGAAGCTACACAAGAAGATGACAAGGGAATCAAAGGTTCTAAGATATCTCACACACCTGCTAAAGGCGAAACTAAGTTCATCCTCGCTAAGAGTACACCTAGCAGCGATAGTAGCCTACACAAGAGGATAAACGGGGAAAAGTTTCTTTACATCACAGATAGTAAAGAGATTCATGGAAGGGGCAAAGAGGATCGCACCACCAAAGAGGATGCCGCCACCGGCATGAAACCTTAATTTAGTCCTAACAGAGCTCGTGAAAGCGTACTTTGAACCCATTCATAAGGCCTCCCTACAAATGCTGACAATGAAAACAGCCTTCTTGGTGGCAATCACCTCGCTGCGCAGGGTGAGCGAACTACAGGCGCTGAAGCTACAAGAACCCTACATCCAAATACACAATGAAAGGGTGGTGATGAGAACTTACCCACACTTTATGCCAAAGGTGGTGTCAAGGTTCCACATCAACCAGACAGTACAAATACCAAGCTTCTTTCAGAAACTGACCACAAGCGCATAGGGGGCACTGCACACTCTGGACGCTAGAAGGGCAGTAATGCACTACATAGGAAGAACCAAGGAGCATAGGGAAACAAAACAGTTCTTTGTTTCCGCAAGCAGTTTCCTGGGTAGACCAGTAACAAAGGGAACCATCGCAAGATGGATCGCACAAACTATACAATTCTGCCACAGACAGGCAGACCAAGAACTAGTAGAAGGGGCACAGGTCCACTCTACCAGGAAAAAAGGAGCGACGATAGCCTTCCTGGCTAACGCACCCATTCAAGACATATACCTGGCGGCAACATGGGCTTCAGTGCACATGTTCACTAAGCACTACTGTTTGGAAATACAAATGAACAAGGAAGCACAAGTAGGACTGAAGGTGCTTCAAAATATATTCAAAAACCAACGTTCGTCTTCTACCCAGCCGCCGCAAACATAACAAACCTGTCGTGCCTGTTAGGTGGATGTCTCGGAAACACCATGAAGTTGAAGCTCTTCCTGACCTCCCCCACACCGGTTCACTCTACACCAATGATATATATATACTTGGTGAAAAGAGTAGATGCCAGTGTCAGGGACACAGGGGAACAAAACAAGGAAAGATGGGGAAGACACAGGAATCCGAAATCCAAGATGCAAAGAGAACTGGTCAACACTCACTGTCTCTTCAGAACCCCTCCTGTAGGTAAAGAAAGAGTGATTAGGAATATAATGAATTCTATCTGTGAGTGTATATGCTAGAAAGCAGAGATGTATGGTACCTGATGATTACTTGCAGTGCTTCTACCTGTAATCAATCTTCCTTCTGTTGACCTCACAGTAAGGTAGGTAGGGTGATATATGAACAATGTATATTCCTATAACATAGGGGTATTTGGTTATCAATAAGGGAGAGCCCACAGACTGCTTATATGTATAAGTATAGGTAATGGAGTGTACCTAACATTTCCAGTGCCTTTATGAATGTTGACTCCCTGTTCTCCATTAAAGTAAATCCCGCATCATGTAAGTAAGTCCCTGTAAATATAAAGGATATTATCAGGAATCTTCTGCAAAGTCTACTGCATCTATATATTTGTAAGGTATCGCTTGTACCTGTTTTGTCTATGTAAAGGAAGTTTGTAATCACTTCAGAAATTTACATCAAAGGTTCCGATAAACTAAAGAGATAAACCTCACCGAGGTAACACAAAACGAGAACAATAACTTCTGCAGCTAATGTCTGTAAACAAAGACGTCCCCGTGTAAAACAACACGGATTGGCAAACACTGACGAGTGTTCACTCTAGAAACCATAAGCGACTCTCTAACTTATCTGAGCAGTAGAAGAGAGTCCCGAACCGAAGACCAACGCCGAGACAAGAGGAAATCCGTCGGAGCCCGAAACGCCACCACCGTTACCCGGAAGCTATGCTGGAAACCCGGAGGGAACGCAAAGCGTCTTCGAGACGGAAAGGGGAAACTATATAGCGAGAACGCGCATGCGCTAGACTTGCGCATGCGCTTTCCTGATGCCTTCTATTCCGCCAACCATGTCTTTGCCAACCACGGCTTCCGTGGATCGGCAGGCATGACAGTACGCCCCTCCCAAACTGCCCCCAACAGGTTTGGGCTTTCCAGGATGGCGTCTATGAAACAAACGCACCAATCTGGGTGCATGTATCTGACTTGCAGGTTCCCAACTACGCTCCTCTATGCCATAGCCTTTCCAATGTATGAGGTACTGCAGTCTGCCTCTACTCCTACGGGAGTCAATAATACTTCCCACCTCGTATTCCTCATCTGAATTCACTATAACAGGTGGCGGGCTCACAGGTAACTGAGTACCCGGTGTGACTGGCGTCAGGAGCGAGACATGAAATACAGGGTGTATCTTCATGGACACAGGGTGGTCAAGTTTCATGGCAACTGGGTTGATAACCTTAGAGACAAGGAAAGGGCCAATGTATTTAGGTTGGAATTTGCATGCACCTCTCAATGCAATGTATTTGGAGGACAGCCATACTTTGTCCCCCGCCTTATACACTGGTTCAGGTGTTCGATGTGCATCTGCCCCCTTCTTATACTGTATCTTGGCTTTGTCTAAATTGTCTGAAACGGAATTGTGAATAGTCTGTAGATGTTGCACCAAAGCAGATACCGAGGGAGTGTTGCAAGTACTGGAAAGGGGTATAGGTAACACTCGAGGATGAAAACCATGAGACCCATAGAAAGGAGTGAATAAGGTGGAAAAGTGGTGACTGTTATTATATGTCAACTCCGCTAACCAGATGACTTCGTCCCACTCTTTCATAGACTGGAGACATTGACATCTAATTAGTTGTTCTAGACTCTGGTTGACCCTTTTGGTTTGTCCATCCGTTTGAGGGTGGTGACTGGAGGACAACCGTACATCCACTTGTAAAAGTTCACATAATTGTCTCCAAAATCGGGAGACGAATTGAGTACCCCTATCCGTGATCAAAACAAAGGGTATGCCATGCAACCGAACAATGTGTTGTAAAAATACTTGAGCAAGCTTCATTGAAGTATGTAAACTAGACAGAGGAATGAAATGGGCAGTCTTTGTAAACAAATCCACTACCACTAATACAGTAGTATTCCCCGTGCTAGTACGAGGCAGTTCTACGATAAAATCCATAGATACTGTATGCCATGGACCTGGAGGAGTCGGAATTGGATTTAACAGACCCACAGGTTTGGTGTGTGTTGCTTTACTCTGTGCACATACATGACATGTCTTCACGAAGTTCTGTACATCTTGAGAAATACTGGGCCACCAACCATACCTTTTTACCAGTTCTATAGTTCTCTTGCATCCAGGATGGCCTGCTAAACCTTGAGTATGACACAACTGTAAGACCTTTTGTCTTAATGGTTCTGTGGGAATATATAAACCTCCTTGTACATATCCTAGCCCTTCCTTCCATTGGGTTTCTTGATCCCCCAAATATTCCAGGGTCTGGGGATTCTGCTGTGAGTCTTTGACCTCCTTCAGGAATCTCTCTTTCATACGGATTGCCCCTATGATTTTCTTGGATTCAAGAATAGAAGGTGGTACTTCCATAGTGGGCAAGGGATCAAAACCTAATCTGGAAAGAGTATCAGCTTTCCCATTCTTTCGTCCTGATCTGAAATGTATCTCAAAATCATACCCATTGAAAAATTGAGTCCACCTTAACTGTCTCATAGACAGGGCTTTAGTAGTCTTCAGATATTGAAGCTTTCTATGGTCAGTGATGATGGTGACCGTATATCTAGAGCCTAACAAATAAGGTCTCCACTCTTCTAGTACCTTCTTTATTGCGAGCAGCTCCCTTTCTCCCACTGCATAATTGACTTCGGGTGCTGTAAGCTTGTGAGAATAGTACGCCACTGGATGTAATTCACCCGTGTCAGGATGAACTTGGGACAACACACGCCCTACCGCTACTTGGGAAGCATCCACTTCCACCACGAAAGGGCTGTTTTGGTCAGGATGTCTCAGGACAGGAGCACTAGTGAAAGCATTCTTTAATCTCTGAAACGCTTCTTCTGCCTCAGCCGTCCAGATGAAGGAAATACCCTTCCTCAATAATCTGGTAATGGGTGTCACGATGTCCGAGAAGTGATTAATGAAGAGTCTGTAGAAGTTGGCAAAACCAATGAACTATTGTACCTCCTTCACAGAGGTGGGTGCCGTCCATTGCACTACCGCTTGTACCTTGTTGGGGTCCATTTCCAATCCCTGAGAGGAAATGATGTATCCTAAAAAGGATACTCGTAACCTATGGAAAAAACATTTATCCAGCTTACAGAACAAGTAATTGTCTCGTAACCTCTTTAGGACAGATTGGACATGAAGGATGTGTTCCTGCAATGTGCTTGAATATATCAGTAAGTCATTGATGTAGGCAATGACACATTGATCTAGAATGTCTCTCAGTATGTCATTTATGAAAAATTGAAAGGCAGAGGGAGCGTTGCATAAACCAAACGGCATGACTAGATATTCGAAAAGTCCATATTTAGTACAAAAAGCCGTTTTCCATTCGTCCCCCTCCTTAACTCTTACTAGGTGGTAAGCACCTCTTAGGTCCAGTTTGGTAAATAAATTGGCCGTCTTTACTTGATCCAATAAAGAGGAAATGAGAGGGAGCGGGTATCGATTCTTGATTGTAACAGCATTGAGGGAGCGATAATCGATACAACACCGTAGACCCCCTTCTCGTTTCGGTATGAAGAAAAGGGCTGAAGAAGCGGGTGATCTAGACACCCTAATGAAACCCAAGTCCAACATCTTGTCTAGATACTCCCTCAAGTACACATTTTCCTTTTCGGTTAACCCATAGACCCTACTAGTAGGAATGCGAGCACCTGCTTGTAAGTCTATTCTACAATCATATACCCTATGTGGGGGTAAACAAGTGGCCTCCTTGGCATCAAAAATAGACGAAAAAGGTGAGTAGACTGTAGGCAGGAAGGTGTCTGGCTCATCTATTTGCAACTCTGTATATGTAATAACACTACAACCTATATGCATTAACTCCTGGTCCTGATACGAAGAGGCAGGTTCTTCTGTGGTTTCCTGTAAGTCTTGTAACTCCAATGGTTTAATATGATCACTACACACTTTGGGATCGAACTCTATACTGCCCTTCTGCCAGTCAATCGAGGGATTGTGGGTTCTTAACCAAGGTAGTCCTAATACTATAGGAAACTGCGGTGACTGTATAAGATCAAATAACAAGTTCTCTGTGTGAACATCCAGTAAGGTAACTAGGATGTTATCAGTGGATTGTGTAATAGGACCTGATTTAAGCGTGCTGCCATCAATGGTACAAACTTCTTCTATGATGTCCTTTGAGGCTACAGGAATCTTATGTTGATGAGCCCATTCCTGATCCATAAAATTACCAGAGGCTCCGGAATCAAGCATGATAGGGATTTGTGTCTTAGACTGTTGCCACTGCAATAAAGAAGGCACTAAGAAATGACTCTGACTGTGAGAGGTTGAAGAGACTATAGATCCAGAATGACCCGATGCCTCAGTCTCTTTTGGCTTCGGGTCTGCTAGTTTTCCGACCTTTTTTTTTGCTTAGGTTTGATAGGGCATTCTCTTAAGAAATGACCTGCCTTACCACAATAAAAGCATAGCTTATGGTCACGTCTTCTCGGTCTTTCTGCTTCACTGATTGGCCCCTTGATACTCCCTATTTGCATGGGTTCAACACCTTCCGAGGGAGAGCCCGTAGAGGATTCAGATTCTGTCTTTCTCTCTCTATAATATGTTTTACTATAATCATATCTATTCTTATCTTTTCTACGTTCACCCAAACGGTGATCTAACTTGACCACCAGATCTATCAACTCAGGACATGTATCAGGGGGATCTACCACATGTGCCAAGGCGTCCTTTAGCTCATCACAGAGCCCTTTATAAAATAAAGCACTACGTTTGTCCTGTGGCCAACTAGCTTCTGCCACTAAACGATTAAAGGTGGCTATATAAGTAGGCAAATCCTTATTTCCCTGTTTCAACAGAAGTAGTTCTGTATCGGCAGCGTGGGTTAAGGTGTGTTTATCAAATAGTTTACGTAGTTCGCCCTTGAACCTATCATAATCTAAAAGTAATGGATCGTCTCTTTCTATCAATGGTATAGCCCAATTGTAAGCGGAGCCACCCAAGTATGAAATCATGAATGCCACCTTGGCCTGATCAGTCGGAAAACAAGCGGGTTTACACATAAAATGTAATTGACACTGACTGATAAAGGCAGCACATCTCGTAGGTTCACCTGAAAATCGTTCCGGGGGAGCAAGAGGCAAAGGGGGAGCAGGGGTAACTACCTGTATAACAGGTGTTTGCGAGCCCGAAGCTGTCCCAGCTCCCTCCCTATCCATTCTATCTAGTCTTGTAGCCAAGGCCTGGGTTTCCAGCTGGAGATTACCCATCATATTAGTTAAATCCGTTAGCGTCACTTCCATGGTGTTTAGGCGACAAATATGTTAATAAGGCTTTGCGTTCTGTCGTGCCTGTTAGGTGGATGTCTCGGAAACACCGTGAAGTTAAAGCTCTTCCTGACCTCCCCCACACCGGTTCACTCTACACCTATGATATATATATACTTGGTGAAAAGAGTAGATGCCAGTGTCAGGGACACAGGGGAACAAAACAAGGAAAGATGGGGAAGACACAGGAATCCGAAATCCAAGATGCAAAGAGAACTGGTCAACACTCACTGTCTCTTCAGAACCCCTCCTGTAGGTAAAGAAAGAGTGATTAGGAATATAATGAATTCTATCTGTGAGTGTATATGCTAGAAAGCAGAGATGTATGGTACCTGATGATTACTTGCAGTGCTTCTACCTGTAATCAATCTTCCTTCTGTTGACCTCACAGTAAGGTAGGTAGGGTGATATATGAACAATGTATATTCCTATAACATAGGGGTATTTGGTTATCAATAAGGGAGAGCCCACAGACTGCTTATATGTATAAGTATAGGTAATGGAGTGTACCTAACATTTCCAGTGCCTTTATGAATGTTGACTCCCTGTTCTCCATTAAAGTAAATCCTGCATCATGTAAGTAAGTCCCTGTAAATATAAAGGATATTATCAGGAATCTTCTGCAAAGTCTACTGCATCTATATATTTGTAAGGTATCGCTTGTACCTGTTTTGTCTATGTAAAGGAAGTTCGTAATCACTTCAGAAATTTACATCAAAGGTTCCGATAAAATAAAGAGATAAACCTCACCGAGGTAACACAAAACGAGAACAATAACTTCTGCAGCTAATGTCTGTAAACAAAGACGTCCCCGTGTAAAACAACACGGATTGGCAAACACTGACGAGTGTTCACTCTAGAAACCATAAGCGACTCTCTAACTTATCTGAGCAGTAGAAGAGAGTCCCGAACCGAAGACCAACGCCGAGACAAGAGGAAATCCGTCGGAGCCCGAAACGCCACCACCGTGACCCGGAAGCTATGCTGGAAACCCGGAGGGAACGCAAAGCGTCTTCGAGACGGAAAGGGCAAACTATATAGCGAGAACGCGCATGCGCTAGACTTGCGCATGCGCTTTCCTGATGCCTTCTATTCCGCCAACCATGTCTTTGCCAACCACGGCTTCCGTGGATCGGCAGGCATGACAAAACCGCTACAAAGTCTATGCACAGCATAGTGAATCCAGAAAGATTCACGCTGCAAAACGAATAGTTTCTTACCTGTCAGTTTTGCAGCTTGAAGATCTTTCTGGATTCACTAGCGAACCCACCCACCTCCGCCAGAAAGATGAGGCTGGAGAAGCAGGTGGTAATACAAGGACAATACAGAAACAGACACCTTGAAGGACAAAGTGGAAAAATCACTTACTTGAACATTGCCATAGGATTCGCGAAACAGAACACAAAATGAGAAAAAAGAATCAGAAGATGGCGCCCAAAGGTGGGAACTTCCGCAGGAAGCGTGCCGACGTCACAGGAAGTACACCAAAAGGTGGGACGTCGACGCCCACATGGGCTACGAAAAAAAGAAAGAAAAGCCTACGATTCCGGACCCAACCACTAGACCGCGGAATAATGCACAGCATTGTGAATCCAGAAAGATCTTCAAGCTGCAAAACTACACCGACAGTTAAGAAAGTATTTGTTAAACCTTAAATAATCAAGTGTATCCATTGGCTTGAATTAAATAACACAATAAGCTGTAACTGGTCGTGAAATGCCAAACAAATACTAAAAATTGGGATGTTTGGCACATTCTGGCCACACCTCTGACTCCGCCCACTGATCCAATCCTTGGGTTATTCTCGCCCTCGGAGTCTCCGACCACAGTTCCCCTACTTTTTCCCCCCACTTCGACCACTGGGTACAATCATGGATTTGAAACAAAGCTCTGTGTGGTGAGGAATTGTAAACTCCGGAAGTTTAACTCTTCATTACCCTGGGATTACACTCTCTTGCGCACATTCCGTCTCTCTCATTTTCTTCTCTCTCTCTCCCCTTCCTTCACTCCCTCTGTCCCTCACTCTAGTCCTCTCCTCCTTCTCATGTTCTCATCCTTTCTTTATCTCGCACTTTCTCTCTCCATCTCTGTATCCTCTCCCCGTGTCTCTTTTTTGCTCTCTGTGGCATTGTCTGTCTAAAGCACACACACTCGTCTTTCTCTGTTTATCTGTTTCCTCCACCCACCCAGAAACTCTTGCCTTTTCTTCCCTATCAAGTACTGTTTGAACGACACAAGAAAAATACGATATCTTTATTTAAGGTGTTAAGAATATAGTAACATTTACATCCAGAAAGTAAGATTAGAAATATTTTTTCCTTTAATGGCAATAATACGTTTTATTTAAATCTATATCCCTAGAAACCATTATAATTTCTAATATTGAAATGTATTTTCTCCTCATGCAAATCAAATGTTAATGTTTCTGAACAAAGCATGTATTTTCAACACACGCTTTTTAATCGATGTGTGTAATTTTTAGCTCCATTTAGCTTCAGAACCGTGTGGGTGCAATACAGATTCCATATGCTTTTCTCATCTGTTTCTGGCAGCCTGCTGTAAATCGTGTAGACAAGCTAATCACCCGGGACACCGACCCTTATTCCTTAAAGACTTGCCTCAGTATTTCAGTCTGCCACAGACAGTCTCAAAGCTCTCCCTGCCATGCCCCTTGACCGGTCTTGATGTTCTGCCCACTCGGTAAAAAGACAGCGATTCGAACAGCTAAATAAGTCAAGGCTGACTCTGGAACTACGGGGCAGGTGATTGCCAAGGACAACTGTCTGGCTTCTCAGGAGAGGAGCAGTAACATATTTGCCTGGCAAGTTTTGCATGATTTTCTTGTCTGATTGGCACTGTGTGCCGCCTGTTGAGACAATTTCTTAAGATTAGGTGTCTGGGGAAGAAGTATCCCCTGTGTCTGATAACTCTTTTTATGGTGTATAATCTATCTTCTGCAGATTCTTCACCCCTCCCCCTTCTCTACTTTTGAAGTTGGGCCAGTACTAGAAAGGTTTCATTGTAGGTTCGGGATGATAGTTACATTTGTCTAGTTTCCCCCTCCTTAGGCTTTGGTTGGCCACCAGGAAAAACAAGCATTGGCATAGCCAATAGGTCTCGCCTTTGGGACCTTATAAGTGTATGGCGTGCAACAGTTGATGTTGATGCACAAAGGATATTGTGCTGCATAACTAAATACTTATAAGGTCCCAAAAGCGAGGCCTATTGACTATGCCAATGCTTGTTCTTGGTGTGCTACCATATCATTTCGAAGGTTAGTCCACCTTCAGTGAAAGACAGAGCAGCTGTTTTAATCAGGAGGATTGAAACCATGAGTGTGGACTGGTTTTGTGCAGTTGATCGAAACCCCGTACAGTGGTATTCATTTTAGGTGAATGACACCACTGAGAAGAATCACACAATAAATATCTGGATGTACCAATTTCACGTAAGGGTGCTGAAAGGTGAGGAGAACCACCAACCTCCCAAAGATGGGCCTAAACCAACAAGAACAATTCACACTCCCCAGCACACGTCGAGTATAAGTGAAGTTTCCCAATTTAAAGCAGTGTACAAAGTCTAAGCACAATAAAGTAAACACGATTCTTTTCCCTCTCTTCTTGGTTGTTTTTTAGTATGACCACAGCTTTGTGTGGCATACAGTGTGCGGTTACGTGCACAGGTACGAACAGAGGCGCCATATGGCTTTCCTCTCGTTCGGCCAAGCGCGCGCGCCTCGCTTCAATGCCCCTCCCCCACCACAGACTTTTTTCTTTACTTTTGCTGTATTCGTGGCACCTACGCTTTACTTTTAACATGGTTAAAGGTAAAGCGCCGGTGACGCGGTTGTAACAAAAGTAAAGAAATAGATATTTTTTTCTATTTCTTTACTTTTGCAGCAATCGCGGCACCGGCGCTTTACCTAAAAGTAAAGCGCAGGTGCCTCGATTATAGCAAAAATAAAGAAATAGATGTTTTTTTCTATTTCTTTACTTTTGCAGCAGTCGCTGCAAAAGCGCTTTACCTTTAACCAGGTGTAAAGCGCTGGTGCCGCGATTGCTGCTAAAGAAATAGAAAAAAAAATCTATTTCTTTACTTTTGCAATAATCTCGGCACCCGCGCTTTACTTTTAATTTTAAAAGTAAAGTTCGGGTGCCGCAAATATAGCAAAAGTAAAGAAATAGATTTTTTTTGCTATTTCTTTACTTTTGCAGCAATCCCGGAACCAGCGCTTTACTTTTAAACATGAGTAAAGCACTGGTGCCGCGTTTGCTGCAAAAGTAAAGAAATAGAAAAAAACATCTATTTCTTTACTTTGTTTGGTGTCATATGAATGCTTTGTGATATGATTGTTCCTGTCAAGTTTGAGGCTAATATACTGGTAATTATGATAATCCTCCAAACATACGAGTGAATCTACTCCAGCCCTTCTGAAGTTTCAGAAGGCCTCAGACTTTTGGGAAGTGTACCTATGTTGCTTTTGGCACCAAACTCTGCAAGCCAGTAGTATATCAGTCTAATACACCAGCTTCAGGAATGGTACCTTGTACCAAATAAGGCACGTTTGGGATAAATGGATATTGTGAGAAGTTGGCCTGATATATGATGTTCCCAATTCTGGAACCACCTTGTATCAGTCCAAACAATCCCTTATGGTGTCTGGTTGTAAGTCAACCTTATTAGACAAGCTATCCTAGGGGTATCATGGACTAAGCAGCCTTAAAGGCTTAACTCAAGAGGTCGTGTTAAGCAAGCTGTTTTACCAATCACAATCCTGTAATAGCAAATGAAAGGACACCACACAAGTATATATTATAAAAATATATGTATTTATTACTAGAATAATCCCCAGTACTCTTTATGAGCAAAGGGGCACAAGCGTTTAAACAAAAGCACAGTATACCATATGAAAGTTGCACAATTATGGATGAGGGCGGGTGGCCACTCAAACCATATATTAAGAAAGTGGTATAAGAGACACCAATCGAACAGTGGTTAGGCCTAGGGCCTAGGGAATCGCTGGGAGCAGTCGGGACAAGCAATGCTGAAGTCAGGAAAAGCCAGCGGGATTCGGGTGCAGCGCTTAAAGCACACGCATGCACCAATGTTAAGTCAATGGTGCGTAAAAGTTAGAAAGTTACTGTTTAAGGAGACTTCCGCTTAACCTACAAGGATGAAACTTTAGACACAGACCCTAGAGGTGTGTACCAGTGTGGGAACACCGGCGTTGCTGAGTTACCTCACCCACAGGAAGCGGTTGCATAGGGTCGAAGTGGCGTCGGGTTTCGTCACGCAGGTTGCTGGTGCTTGAAGCTGAAGATGCTGCAGGCGATGTGAAGGAGAAGTGTCCAGGGTGATCCAAGGGTGGATCAGAGTCGTAAAGTACCTGAAAGCAGAGGGGACAGAGTCTGGGTCACTCAGCAGTGACCAGGGTGGAACCAGGACGGAACCAGGCAATGTCGGGCGCAGTCAGGTGGTTGTCGAGGAGCTTCTCTCCGCTGCCACGTGGGCTCTGGGGCATCTGCGACGTCCAGGAGCGGGTCACAAGCCCACGAAGGCTCTCACCGTCGGCGCTGTCGGCTTCAAGATCGGAGCAAGCAACACTTGGCAAGAGCAATCCACGCAGGACTGGAAGATTGCTTCTCACTCGGACCAGGAGGGTCAGAGCGGGTGCTCCTTTTCAGAGGAGCGGGTGCAAGTCTGGAGCAACCAGAATCACAAGTCGTATTTCGGTTTTTCGTCGGCACAGGGGCCACAAGCCAGCTGGCAAGTGACCGGGCCAACGCGTTGAGCCAAAGAAAGCAGAAGGGCCCCACGCAGCACTCATCGAGTGTAGAGGGGTGAGCTTCGGTGCAAAAGTGGCTCAGGGCTGGGGCTTCTCAAACCCCGGTGTACAGCTTCGAGGGTCACTCGTGGGCTGCACAGTCAGCGTCTCGTGGTCTTTTCAAGATGGCGTGCCCCACGCTTCCGGTCGCCTCCACGGGTCTCAGCTCTGCAGGGACTGTGGATCGGGCTGTAAGAAGGCAGGCAAGCTTGATCTCGTCGATCTCGGTCGCTCGAGTTCCGGCGGGAACTGCAACAAAGCAGACGTTGAGGTGCTGGATGGTGCCTGTTTGCACAGGGTGGTCACTCCTTGACCACAAGGGAGATTCTTCAGTTTTCTACGCTGAGTAGGATGTCGAAGGGTCCAGAGTTTCGTATCAAATGTTTCATCAGGATATTCTGAGTGCTTTGGCACTGCTCCCATTCTTATACCTATCTAGGGGGCTGGATTACCTGCTAGGTCCCCTCCTGTGGGTGGGACCCAGGAAGGGGGTGGATACACCCCTTTCCCTTTGATCCAGGCCGTGCTGGGACTGGGGCTGGTGTGCCCCAGAACCGGTTTGACCGGATTATGCAAGGGGAAGCCTTGTGCTCCCCAGGCAGTGTCTGGTTTCTTTCAAACCACCCTGCTACAATCCACTATCTCCTGTCTGGGGTGGTGTGACACCTCCCTGTGACAGGAAACCCTTTGTCCAGGCCTCCTCTGCTGAGTTTCGGTCCGCAGCAGGAGGTCAGACTCGTGTCTGTGGCAGAAGCATCCATTTTGTGGATCTGAGGCTCTTTTAAAAATCAACCGCGTTTTAGCAAAGTAGCATGTCGTCTCCCTCTAGAGGGGTGGAATGCTATCCCTGTCGACAGGACTGTCGAGGGGATAGTATTCCAAATCGTATGACACCTTACACGACATGTTTTGATAAAGCCAAACCGAAGTTACAATATAAACGCGAGGATTATAATGCACTAAGAGTATATGGTATGGCAATATCCCGGAACAGCTTAGGGAATTGGTCCCGACAGCTGCAGACAGGTTCAGCTCATGCTAGAGCACCATCTCACATAAAACCACGCACTCTGCCTCCAGGATTGTTAAGGCCTGCCATAGGAGTGGCTTATAGGTTTATATGTGTCCAGATAGGTTTAGATATAGGTATACTATATCTAAGCAAGGGGTGATTACACCACCTTGCCCCAGCTGAGTGATCAGCCAGTTGTGTCAATTTTGGATAGCCAGCCAGGGGTGGCAAAAGGTATGCTGCAGCCCCTGGTAGGCCTTGGATGCACCTATGCCCTGGGCACCTATAGTGCACTGTACAGGGGCTGATAAGGTGACCCAAGCCAATTTAGTTATGCACCTAGGGTACATGGAATCCATTTTAAGGAGAGAGCAGGTAGCCTGGGGCCCTGATTAGCAGGGAACCAGGCCAACTAAGTCGAAAACCAGCTAAACACAAGGCAAAAAATCTGGGGTAACCATAGTCAGGTATCCACCTTCCTACAGATATGATCGCCTGCTCAGGTGCCGTAACAACATACACCCCACGTTTTACTAGTTGAGAGTCACACCCTGGGAGGCTGTGTCTTCTGTACAATTTCAGGAGCCCTCTTATGCACTACACGCTGGAACAGCCCATGGGGTCCCACACTTGGCTGCTTTGTAGCTAGGTTCTTACTGTGTAAGTCACATTCAAGAATATAATGGCCCTAGAACAGAAAATATTTGAAGAATAGCATAATCCCACTTCAAAACTCCCATACATCCTTAATGGCCCTATAGAACAGATTCCAACTCCCATATACTCCTAAAGTCCCTTGGACTATCATTTATGCACAGCCTCATCATCGTCCCACAGATTAGCAGATTTACTTTTGCAGACAGTCTTAATTCGGTGTAAACTATAATTTCTATGAATCACATACAGCATTCGTGTTCCATAGTATAACAAGCACTGGCATAGCCAATAGGTCTCGCCTTTGGGTCATAGGATATTGTGATGCATAACTAAATACTTATAAGGTCCCACAGGCGAGATCTATTGGCTATGCCAATGTTTGTTTAAGTTAGCGAGGTTCACCCTGCTCTTTTCTGACCCTTTCTTCTAACTTTCTACCCGCCGGGTTTTCGGATAGTAATGTGGGGAGCCTGCCTTGCTTTTGCTCCCTTGTTGTGGGTTTCTCCTGATAGGAGACTTCCTTCCCGACCCCAGCATTCTGCTCACACCTTGTGACACACAGTGTGATGCCCTACGTGTGACTGATATATGTGGTCCCAGAGCTCACGATGCCATATGACTCCAGTTACATCCTCTTGAAGAGGCCCAAATAGTCCGAAACCAGGCTGGGGTTGCTTGTAGCCTCGTTCAGTGGGGACCTGGGCTGACAGCTTGTGCTGGACTGTTCCCATTGAAGCAGGACCACGAATGATTTGCATATGGCTGGTCCCTCTGAAGTGGCATGGTGAGCAAACAAAAGATGCACTGAGATGCGACCTGTGTAATTACCATTAATTAAGGTTAATTAAGGCATTATATCCGTGTTTTTTTGTTTGTTGCTTTCTTCCATGGAGGAATTTGAATGGAACCGCCTGAGTGGAATGAGTAAAAGGGCACCGCTGCCCAAGACTATTCTAAGAGCTGCTATGATTGAACACATGCCTACTCTCTGAAACCATAATATAAAGAATGTTTAGAAAATTCCACTAGTATGCAAGCATTTTTCTGACAAAATCTGGGGTCCCACACCAGTGACAACTGAGAAACACTTTTGTGCGCCAGGGTTGGGGTATCTGCTGCCAATTCATTTTCTAGGTTTAGAACCAGAATCTGGGGACGTGAGACAGCCTGCCAGGAGAAGCTGCCTTGCAGCCTGCCTTGAAGGAAGGGGTTGACCGATTGCTACAGTGGTGCATTTGAGTTGCCCTTGCTTGAGTAAGACGTTATCTAGAAGAGGAAAGCAAACGGCATGAGAAGGTGACAAACTGTGAAATCCACTATCATTTGGTGGGGACCTGTACCTCTTATGACAACACGTGAGGTGCACATGACCTGCTCGTTATTGCAGTTTAAGCTGTCTTGTGGAAGTGCATGAGGACTCTGCACCTTCCTGCAGATCACAAAGTTCATGGCGGACTCTTCCATTGCCAAGAGCTAGCACCTTGAAGTGTGGGGTGCTGGGTGACATCCGACTGCAGTCTGCAAACCAAAATAAGCTGTGCCTTCACTGGCAATGACCATTGTCCCAGACAAGGACACCATTCGACTCACCAGTCATGTAGGGTAGGCTCTTGCATTTTATTTTGGGCACAGGGTTGCTGTTCTGGACTGAGGAAGAACCTGCAAAGCAACACATGCCAGACTGCGAACAGCAGAGCTTACATACTGCTTTTCCCCATTTACTCTGGTTCTGGAACTGCCTATTCTCCCACAGCTCGGTGTGTGCTGGTGCAGCTACTGCGGACTATAACTAACTCCGGCTGAGGCAGAGAACAAAAGCTGGTGTGAGTCTCTCTCTGTGGTCCGTGCAAGGTGTACGAGTGGTGAGCCTACCAGCAATGAACTACTGGCATGACCTGCCTTTAGACATCAAAAGAACAGAAAGGTACTGCGCCATTGTGACTTGAGTGGATGGGGCGATATTGGAGGGGCAGAAACTACAATTTGTCTTGGGGACTAAAAGGAGACTTTTGGGCACAAGGTGAGCTGAGTCACTGGAGCTCACCACAGACAACGTTCTGATAACCACCGCGATGGCTAATGGCCAGTGAGCATTACCGCAACAAAAAGGCCTGTCGCTGGAGAATTTAGACTGTCACCTGAATTTACACTGGTTATAAATTGCAACTAGTACATCACTTACAGTGCCCTCTGAAGACTATGTAAAATATTGCTATGTGTGTAGTGAAAAAGTACCTATTTGTTTTCTAGTATTGGCAGGACAATGACTTGTAAATTCTTATTGGATATTCTGTTAATCTTTGAGACCCTAAACACACACACTTCCCTACGTAAGTCTGGAACGCCTGGAATTCGCTAGCCTGAAGGTCAGGTACTAAAGGGGTGTACTTGGTGTTCAGTTTTGGGTTCAATAGTAAGGTTAATCTCTGGGGCAACAGTTGTAAATGGCTATGATTGACATAGTCTGAGCCAAGTAGCTCCAGGATGCCATGTGACTCCTGAAAAAGACCCACCGCCTAGCCTGCTTTCTCTAACACTGTCTCTACTGTTTATCAGATGTAAATGTGTCCTATAGTAAGTTGGCTGTAGCAGAACGATTGCCAAATAGTATAAGGAGTAGTATGTAGGAAAATATCTAATCTTAGCTGCCAAAGCATCTAGAATGTTTAGTAAAGCATTTGGCACATTTAAACTTTTCATCAGCAGTGTTACCTTTTCAGTGACGATCTTACTTATTGCTTCCACTAAATGTGTCTAACTACTCCAAATATGAAGTTAACATATATACTACAGTAATAGGAAACTATATAATTGTGCTTTATTTCTATCCGCTTGTCCCAATATAACCGTGTCCTGATTTCTAAGCTTGATCTGTTTTCTTGCGTTTGCAGAATGTGCTGGCTAAAGCTCTGTATGACAATGTGGCAGAATCTCCTGATGAACTTTCATTCCGCAAGGGGGATATCTTGACGGTACTGGAACATAACACCCAGGGACTTGATGGCTGGTGGCTGTGTTCACTCCATGGGCGACAGGGTATAGTACCTGGAAATCGGCTCAAGATCCTGGTTGGTGTGCATGACAAGAAACAGGCTGCTCTTGGGCAAGGGACACATCAACTCCAGTTGTTACCACTACCAGCTCTATCATCTTACCAGCAGCCGGTTATCAACAGTGTGCAACCTGATTCAATACAGTATGCCCCCACACACCCTGCCTTTTCAGCCTCTGAAGAGGACAACATATACTTGGTTCCATCTCAGAAAATAGAAGTAACTGATCTTTACAATGTTCCTCAAAGGGCACAGAGCCCAATAGCTAAGAACCCCATATTGTATGAGAAATCGGTGTCTCATTACCTATTACAAAGAAATGTTCAGGATATATACCAGGTGCCCCTGTCTCTGCACCAAGCACAAGAGCTCTATCAGGTCCCAGTTCCAGCAACTAAGTTGGCTCATGATAATTATGAAGTGCCCCCTTCGATAGGGCAGGATATTGAGCACATTCCATTATTGGAGACAGAACTGCAAGGCATCTATCATGTGCCTCAACCCATGGATAAGGGAAACTGGGACAAAACAAGACCACCAGAAGAGGTACTGTAGTAAGCTGTCAAACCAAATCATAATGTGATATTTTTATGAAGTAAGGAGTATTAATGAGACAGAAATATTTGTTTATGCAAGAAAAGGGTTAAATAGTGATCACATATATTAATTGCATTTACACCTTAAAATGTCCAAGTGGAATAATTTTGTGGAGAAAATAAACAGGAAAAGAAAAATTCACATCAACAAATACAAAGGTAACATAAAGACCCACAAAGATTAAAGCCCCATTTTGAGGAATATTCACATTTTGTGCATAAGCTAAGATTTTTACATCTCGCAGTTCACACGCTTTCTTTTGTGAGACATTTTGTTAGCTTACATATGGCCTAGAGCACACCCGTGTTTACTATTGGTCAAGGCAACTGTCAGTCTCATTTGCTTGTTTCTTATTTCATGGCTTGTGTGGAGTTTAGTTCTGTAGTAGGGGATCTCTGTGTATAGTCATAATCTAGTGAATAGTCCCGCCCATGTGCGTGGACCCCGGCAATCAAAAATAATCTCTTAAGGTGTCAAAATAATGCAGAAACTGCAAAGACACTTAAGAGAGAATTTAAAGACAAATAATGCAGCCTATATCCACAGGCTACACTGTCCAGTACTTCAACTAGAATTTCCACCAAAAAAACACCACACACAACACAGCCTGCAGTTTCTACCATAGAGAAACTTGCCTCCCCCAGTCAAAGACTCTGGAATGATAGAGAGGAAGGTAGGGACAGACAAGCCCCATAGGCTGCCATTATGTGGCTTAAAATAGGATACTGTGCCTTTAAGAGAACTTTCCAGAACTTCTCCCAGTATCCCAGAATGCATAGCAGGTCCCTCTTACTTCAGTTCTTTTTTCCGGCTCCTGCTTACAGGACCCTGGCATTGAGCTCTCCCTTTTACAAGGGTTTATTGAATTCGTTTTTGCACTTTTAACTTTTAAAAGTGTTGCTGTTACTGCTTGGTGTTCTCTTCTCACTTTTGTGCTGTTTTTAGGTGTTTTGGGGCTCCGAAATGCCTGGCCTTTTTGTCAAGTGCCCAGCATGTGAGAGGAAGAAGGCCAAAAGCGACCCCCATGATGTCTGCATCGTGTGCCTTCCAGACGATCATGGCCCTGAGGAGTGTGTTATCTGCCAGCAACTTTCTGCTAGGACACTCAGGGACAGATTGAAGATCAGGCTGGCTGGCCTGGAGGATAGGCGCCAACGTGCTGCAGGTGGGTCTGGGCAGCCTGGGAGGGATCCCTCTGCCTCTGCTGAGGCCCCTGGGCGGCTCCCCAGGGGCAGGAAGTCCAGCCAACGGTCCCATTCTCCGTCGGCGTCGATGGCATCGACGACGGCGTCGAGAGGGATGACGACGGCGTGCTCCCCTTCTCCCCGGGGCTCCGGGTCGAGACGGCGCGACGGCTCGACGGCGAAGGAGAAGCCGACGTCGAGGCCGCCGTCGACGTCATCGTCTTCGTCGACGTCGAGGTCATACCGACGCCGAAGGCACAGTGACGTACATCGACGCTCGCCGTCGAGGCGGCGCCGACGCTCGCCGTCGAGGCGACACCGTCGGTCGTCGTCGAGGCGACACCGTCGATCTCCATCGCGGCGACGCCGCCGATCGACGTCGAGGGGCTCCTCGACGTCGGGAACATCAAGGCGACGGCGGCGCTCGTCGTCGAGGGCGGACCGCCCGACGTCGAGAGGACGCCGAAGGTCGACGTCGAGGAGTCGGCGTTCGACGCCGAGGAGGAGGCGGTCGACGCCGAGGAGGCGGCGCTCGACGCCGGAGTCCAGGAGACGTCATTCGACGCCGGAGGAGCGTCGTTCTGCGTCCAGCAGACAGCGGTCAGCGTCGGGGAGCAGGTCACCCGCTCCAAAACGGCGGAAAAGGGACTCTAGTCCCAGGAGTCACGCTGCTTCCAGCGGTGGTCGCAAGAGGAAGAGGTCGCCTGCGGATGGGGATGGGTCTCCGCGCCCCTCGCCTGGAGGGACACCGGGCTCGGTGTACTCGGAAGTGTACACTCCGTCCCGGCCCAGGACTCCGACTCCTCCCCCCGTGCCTAAGGAGGACCCTCCGCCCAAACCACCACTGCCTTCAGAGGACACTCCTCCACCTCCGGTCCCTCCGCATGGGCCCGCACCGCAGCCGAAGGTTCCTCCTCCGAGGTCCACTTCCCTGCCGTCCCTGCCTGCTCCTCCCAAGGGGACTCCGAAACCGAAACCCCGGGAGGAGCCGAAGACGCCTCGTGATGAGCCAAGGAAGACCCCTCCGCGCAAACCGAAGGAGCGCCCACGGGCTGGCAGGTCTCGCTCTCGCTCTGGGCGGAAGGACAGATCGAGGCACAGATCGTCCACGAGATCGAGGCACCGCCATAGGAGGCGCGAGTCTCGCTCTCACACGAGGTCCTCTGGGACCAGGGATTATTCACCTACCCTATCGGGGTCTCCGGACACCAGAGTGTCCCCGATAGATGACCTGGTGGCCTTTCAGGACGTACTGTTGCGGGGCGCAGCGAAGCTCGGCATCTCCCTGACGGTGCCTACACCGAAGACATCGGTCATCTTCGAGACGCTGCATCAGAGGCATCTGTCTCGTCCTCTCCTGCCCCTGGTGCCGGGCCTGGAAGAACCTGCTATGGCTCTGTTTCTCACCCCGGCTGTGACGAGGGCGGCCCCTTCGAGATTACTTAAGAAGTACCGAGCTCCCGAATCGGATCCGGCCTTCTTGAGGGCCGAGCCTCCACCTGACTCCGTCATCGTCACGGCGGCCCGCAAGCAGCATGCCACCACCCCGACCTCCACGGTTCCCCCGGACAAGGAATCGAGATGGATGGACTCGGCAGGAAGGAAAGTTTGTGGTACTTCCGCGACCTCCATGAAAGCGGCGAGTGCCACGGCTTTGTTGGGTCGCTACGACCGCGCCCTCTGGGACTCCCTTGAGCGCTTTGCGGAGCATTTGCCCCGGGAGCAGCGTGAAGACTTCACGGAAGTCCTGAGTGAGGGGATGCTGGTGGCCAACCAGATAATCAGCGCGGCTGCGGACTCTTCCCTGTTGGCGGCTCACGGATTTTCCCACGGGATCAACCAGCGGCGTCACGCATGGCTCCGGCTTACGTCCCTGAAACCGGACGCACAGCAGAGGGTGGCCAATCTGCCGTTTTCCGGTGAGACCCTCTTCGGGAAACATGCCGATGATGAAATGGCCCGCATGAAGGCGGAGGCCGAAACGCTGACGGCTGTGGGCCTGGAAAAGCCCAAGGAGAACAAAAAGCAGTACCGCCCCTTCCAACGGCGGTTCGGCGGACAGGGCCGAGGTCGAGGACAGGCCTCAGGACACTCCCAGCAGCAGCAGCAGTTCCGGAAGCCGTTCCAGAAGCGGCAGAGGGGCAGGGGAGGCCAGCAATCGGCTCCGGCGCCCAAGGGCCAGGCGGGGCCTAGGCCCTAGGAACTTACTTCCCCCGGATCCGTTACCCACTCCGGTAGGGGGAAGCATCCAACTTTTTCTGGCAGAGTGGAGAAAAATTACTCAGGACAAGTGGGTGCTGAATATTGTTTGCAATGGATACAGTCTTCGGTTCACCAGCCCTCCTCCAGCTATTCCCCCGGTCAGCTCGCAGTTTCAGCTGCGCGAGCTTCAGGCGGAAGCGGATATCCTGTTGAGGAAACGGGCGATAGAAGACGTATCTCGGTCTCAGAGAGGAAGAGGTCTGTACTCCCGGTTCTTCCTGGTTCGCAAGAAGGACAAGAACGAGTTCAGGCCCATTCTGGATTTGCGACAGGCAAACAAATGGATTCGCAGAGAAAAGTTCCGCATGCTGTCGTTGCATCAGATTTACCCTCAGTTGCAACAGGGGGACTGGCTTTGCGCTATAGACCTACAGGATGCTTACTTCCATGTGCCCATTGCACACAAACACAGGAAGTTCCTGCGGTTCCAAGTCGGCACCAATCACTATCAATACACAGTACTCCCATTCGGACTGAAGTCTGCGCCGAGAACGTTCTCGAAGTGCATGGCGGTGGTAGCAGCACACCTGAGGAAGAACAAGGTGTTCGTCTACCCGTACCTGGACGATTGGTTGATCAAGGCATCCTCCTTCTCGGAAGCGCGAGCACACTTCCAGAAGACGTGCGTTCTCTTGAACAAGTTGGGGCTGCACATCAACATGGCCAAGTCTGTCCCGACTCCGGTCCAATGCATACAGTACTTGGGAGCCTCCATCAATACGCTGTCAGCAAGCGTGTCTCCTTCGGAAGAGCGACGATTATCACTCCTTCGAAAGGCTCAGGCTCTTATGACGACTCCATCTACAACAGTGAGGACGGTGTCTTCTCTACTGGGATCGATGGCCTCTTGTATCTTCCTGACGCCACACGCACGGCTGCACATGAGACCGTTGCAGGAGTGCTTGGAGGACCAGTGGGATCAGAGGAAAGGATCTTGGGACGACAGGATTCGGCTGTCGCTGCATGCTCTTCAGTCTCTGAAGTGGTGGTGTTCGGCGGAGAATCTCCTAAAAGGGGTTCCCTTTCACAAGGACATACCCAAGCAGACTGTCGTGACGGATGCGTCTCTTCTGGGATGGGGAGCGCACTCCGGGACTCTACAGATTCAAGGCACGTGGTCACCGATGGAGGCCACGTATCACATCAATTTCCTGGAACTCAGGGCTGTTCACTTGGCGCTGAAGGCCTTTCTTCCGTCCTTCCGGACCAACTCTCTGCTTGTACAGACGGACAATACCACCACGATGTATTACCTCAACAAGCAGGGGGGCTCGAGATCGCGCACCCTGTCTCAGGAGGCGCAGACGATCTGGCACTGGCTTCTGGCCAGAGGACTGTCGATAACGGCCACCCATCTGCCAGGTGTGCAGAATGTTCAGGCAGACGCACTGAGCAGGCTGCTTCAGGAAAACCACGAATGGGTCATAAACGACGAAGTACTAGGAGAAGTCTTCGCAAGGTGGGGAACTCCAGACGTAGATTTGTTCGCCACCGCCGAAAACAGCAAGTGCAGAGACTTCGCCTCCAGGTACTTCCAACAAGGGACGCTGGGGAATGCGTTGTGGATCGACTGGACGAACAGCTTTCTGTACGCCTTTCCTCCCATTCCCCTGATTCCGGCGGTGCTCATCAAGCTGGCCCGGTCCAGGACTCGGATGATACTCATCGCCCCGGAGTGGCCCAGGCAGTGGTGGTTCACGGACCTACTTCACCGGTCTCTCCTTCCTCACATTCGGTTGCCGTGCAGGCCGGACCTTCTCACGAAGTTCGGGGGACGGATGTTACACCCCAACCTCTCGTCTTTGAGTTTGGCGGCATGGCTCCTGAGATAGTGCAATATGGCCATCTGAATCTGCCCGATGATTGCATGGACATACTGAAGGAGTCTAAGAGACCTTCCACTCGGACTTCATATGCTTACAAGTGGAAGAGGTTTTGTATATGGTGCCATTCTAAGGACCATGATCCTACTACCTGCAAGGAAGATGTCATCCTTCCTTATCTTTTACATTTGGCGCAGTCTGGCCTTAATGTCCATTCCATTAAGGTACATCTTGCTGCATTGACTGCCTACAGGAAATGCCCTTCACAGACTTCCTTTTTCCAGGTCCCTGTGATCAAAGACTTTCTGGAAGGTTTGAAGAAAGTATTCCCTCCTGTCAGGCTCCCTTCGCCTTCGTGGGAATTGAATGTGGTGCTGTCCAGATTGATGAAGGAGCCTTTTGAGCCTATTCATAAGGCTTCGTTGCAGCACCTGTCCTGGAAGGCGGCGTTCCTCGTGGCCATTACATCGGCCCGCAGGGTGAGTGAAATTCAGGCGTTGTGTTGTAATGAACCTTATACTGTATTTCATGCTGCTAAGGTTGTTATGCGTACTCACCCTAAATTTCTTCCCAAGGTTATTTCTGATTTTCATATCAACCAGACTATAACTTTGCCTACGTTTTTTCAGAACCCTTCATCCCCAGCGGAGAGGTCTCTCCATTCCCTGGATGTGAGGAGGGTCTTGAAATTTTATCTGGATAAAACCAAAGATATTCGTAGGTCTGACCAGTTGTTTGTCAATTATGGATCGGTCAGGACGGGTCTTGCGACCTCTAAGCAGTCCATCTCTAGGTGGATTGTGTCCTGCATACAATTGTGTTATCAGAAAGCTAATAAGACCTTAGGGGGTAAGCCTAAGGCTCATTCCACCAGGGGCAAAGCTGCCACGACGGCTCTGCTCCGTAATGTGCCGTTTGCTGAAATATGCAAGGCAGCCACTTGGAAGTCGGTTCATACCTTTGCTAAGCATTACTGCCTGGACACTGACGCCAGGGCAGACGCTCAGGTTGGACAGGCTTCGCTGCGGAATTTGTTCGCACAGTAGTGGCGTTATGTATTATTCTCCACCGCCGCTTTGGTGTGGGGATGGGCTTGCCATTCTATTCACTAGATTATGACTATACACAGAGATCCCCTACTACAGAAGGAGTAGTTTCTGTCCTGTAACTCCAGTTCTGTAGTAGGGGTATCTCTGTTATAGTCATAAGCGCCCGCCCTCCTCCCCGGTGGAGATTGTTTCATCATACAAGAATGCGACAGGTCTGGCGTGCTTCGCCTTCAAAAAGAACTGAAGTAAGAGGGACCTGCTATGCATTCTGGGATACTGGGAGAAGTTCTGGAAAGTTCTCTTAAAGGCACAGTATCCTATTTTAAGCCACATAATGGCAGCCTATGGGGCTTGTCTGTCCCTACCTTCCTCTCTATCATTCCAGAGTCTTTGACTGGGGGAGGCAAGTTTCTCTATGGTAGAAACTGCAGGCTGTGTTGTGTGTGGTGTTTTTTTGGTGGAAATTCTAGTTGAAGTACTGGACAGTGTAGCCTGTGGATATAGGCTGCATTATTTGTCTTTAAATTCTCTCTTAAGTGTCTTTGCAGTTTCTGCATTATTTTGACACCTTAAGAGATTATTTTTGATTGCCGGGGTCCACGCACATGGGCGGGACTATTCACTAGATTATGACTATAACAGAGATACCCCTACTACAGAACTGGAGTTACAGGACAGAAACTACTCCTTCCCCATCATGAATTTGTCCCTCTCCTGAACACATTTTCTGGGTGCTATTGTTTTCTTTTTAGTTGTGTGTGTATGTTTTTCTGCAGACTACCTTATGCGTTTCTCAGCTCTCCTGGTCTTCATGTTGCTATCTCGTCATATGCTTCTGTCCACACCGGTCTCCTTGCTGCTATGTCGAGCTGTGTGCTTTTGTGCCTTACCTCTGACTTGACCCCACCCGCCCCACTACCCCATTCAGTTTCCATTTTAAAAGTCCTGCCAGTTTAAAGGTCATAAATGTTGCACCAATCTATTAGGTACCAGGTAGCCATATATCCTTCTGGCATCAGCAGTGGTTCATGCACCATAGGGCTAGTTTGCTGCTTTCGTAGCTCCATAGAGCCCCTTGGCCATCGTCCCAACAGTGACACTCCTTTATTCCATCTCTTGTGCCGGATTTGCTCTTTTCAGCTGAACTTCAGACTCATAGTAATGCTTTTACGCTACTTTATCAAAGAGTCCAGGGTTATCCGATCCTGGGACTGATTTAGACCATGACTGCACTGTCGAACTACCCAAAGCTGTTGCTGTAGCTATGTTAAGTGCCAGTGGAGATCCGTGCTTTGCAGGTCCCTCATATACACTGTCTTTGGGCAGGATTGTTCAGATTCAGACTACTTGTAACAGGGAACACTATGACTTATGGAAACCTTAAAAGTTGCCTAGAAGCAGCAGTGATCTCTGACTCTTCATTGATTCTTTTAGGTACACAACAGCCCCCCAACTATGATGGGTCATAGAAGCAGAAATCGATCTGAGGAGATCTATGACGTACCACCTAGTTTTGAGAATTTGCCACTCCAGCCTCACCTTTCGGTAAATATGAACTTGTGTATATTTGTGAGGTATTTTGCATTGCTTTGTAATATTTGCAGACACCAAGTAAACGATAGGACAGAACAGAAATGTATTAGAAAAGAAACCATTACTCCGTAGCATGAAATGACGTTATATTTACTCTGTCCACTCATTTCTTTTGCATTATTTGGAAATTTGAAGTAGAACAGTTCCACTTTCTAACCATACTTATAAGTTGGATCGAGATGAGAATTACCTGACACCCGTTAACTCTACCTGAGTTCTGTTGTACTGCAGGGCGGCAAAGCGAGTAGTACCCAACCACATGAAGTCATACTTTTCCATAACCTCTTTCACCATGGCTGTACTACAGTTATTGATGAACTAAGCCATGAAATGGACCAATATTTTGCAAGTTGTCATATTGATCCAGATATATTGTGAGTTGAAGACTTCAATAAAAGTCTGTGTAAAATCGGAAATATGCCAGTATGTGTTATAACTGATATCTGTGTGAAGGGTCAAACACATTATATACATGATCCATATTGTGAGGCCCAAAGTCATAGACTATTGAAGCAGAGTTTTTTTGCGTGTGATGTCTGTCCTTCCCTGAACCCTTAACTCAAGTGTATAAAGTGAATGGAGCAGGCAGCAAAATAGATTTTAATATGTTTTCCGGGGGCATCGCAACTTGCATGTTGAATTTTGGAATTATTCTTATGTGTGATAGTTACCATAATCCACTATCAGCGATAGTTGGTGCAAAGAAGAGGTACAAAATGGATATGTAAAATGGCCAGAGTCTAGATTATTCCCAAAAACAAATTATTGAGGCTCGATGTGAGCAGAACATAGGGATACATTTTCTGAAAGATCTGTTCAGCACAAATGCAGAGGCAAATTGGATGTGTCTGGCTCATAACGCAGATCCGCTTACCATTCTGCGATCATTCAATATAACTCTGTGCTTCAATGGGATCCTCGGTAACAATAAAAGAAGAGTCTGAAGGAGCTCAACCTTGTAGACGGTTTGACTCAGCCTGTTTGACTTCCCATAAAAAAATTACCTGAGGTGAGAAGAAGAAATTATAATATGTAGGTAGAGGTATAAAGAACTTATCACCCTGAGAAAAAAAGGAGATAATGCAGAAGACCTAGGAGGATCTGGACAGAGCGAGTGGTACCATGGTTAATGTGTCATTTTGTAGGGTGGTAAATCTTCCTTACTTTGCAGCAATTGAGGCGCCAAAGGTGGAATGCATAATTCCAGGAGAAAAATGGTTGGAACATTTTAGCATGGATTTTGTACCTGACTTTGTGCAACCTTATTTATCAGCAATGCTTGGCCCATCAAACAGGAAGGGGTTCCTCTACTTTAGGTGCTCCATAGAAGTGACTGATGCCAGCACAGCAATTGAGAGCAGCCCCTCTGGGGGGAGGGGTGAGGTCTAGGACCAGGTGGAGTCTGCATGGATGGATAACATTAATCTATGGGCGCCCATAATAACTAATGTGATCAGAGCAGTCAAAAGGGTCTGAGAACAATTTTATGCCTCTGCTTTTAAATAGATACAAAAGGCGATGAGAGGAATGCTTGAAATATGTCTAACCACTGGCAAATACTCAGGGCAGCGTTGAACCCATTGGTCTTTTGCCCACCATGCCACCTTAGTTTGGACCAAACCATATGCTAATCAGTCTCAAACCTGCGCTAACGTGAACAGTCCAGCCCGAATGGCCAGAGCTAGTCCTCTCTGAACTGGAACACAAGCAACCCAAGACCAGTTTCACCTCAATTGGGGCTCATCAGTTGAATGCAGCTTGGTCCCAGTGGGGCTATCCAATCCTATTTATTATATCAAAAGAATTCCAAGTTTGGATTTTATTGGAATCATTTTAGATGAAATACCTTGTATTTTTTATTTTCGTTCCCCAAGTGTGGTACTAGGCTTGCCAACCTTTCCAGTTACCCTTGCAATAATATCTCAGCACAGACCACTTTACTTTTTATTCTATATTGTAACCTTTATTCTGCACCAAGTAGATGCTTTTAATACCACTGCTTTGTAAGTTAAATCTACTTTAATCAAGCTATGGCCTCCCTGCAACAAGTAGCAACTGAATCAGATTTTATCACTGTAATACGTTTTATCCGGAGATCTTTGAAATTAAGAAAACTGTAATGTTGAAGTGTCCAGGAGCTATTTTTTTGTACTAAATCTGTTTTTTATTGGCATCCTTAGGGAACATTTGTTGGCAAGAAATAGACAAGTCTGTCTATGCGGCTCAATGGAGATCTTATATTTTAACTTCCCTAAGAGCCATCGGCCTGCAAATTGCACTGCAAGATCTGAAAATGCCCAATTACAAGTAAATTTTAAAAAAGCTTATTAAAACTGAATTGCTTAAACTAGACTGGTTGGCCAGAGGAAACCCTAGTCCATATAGTGCGTGTGTGCCCCAAGTTGATTAAGCTTCGACGTACAGTTTCGAGACCTAATTTCTTGGAGAGTGGGGTTAGATCTCAAGCATTAATCATGTCTTTATCTGATGAATCGATTCCGTTATTGTGTCATTTTATAAATTTTTTATTGGCAGTGGAAAAAATGAAAAGGGCAGAATCTTAAAAGCCGTTTCGGCATGGCCCATGGAATGTGTGGTGTGGTGAGTCCTATAAAAAACATCCTCCCACTCCTTGTCAGACAATGTGCACCCCAATTCCGCCTCCCAACGTTTCTGCCCCGCTGTGCGGGCTTTCGAGATGGCCCTTGTGAGAAAGAAGTATATTTCTGAGATGAGACTTTGGTCGTCTTGTTTGCTAATTAGCCACTTCTCAAACGGCCTCATCAGTCTGAGAGCTAGGGAGCACGTCTCCGCCCCAGAGATCCAGTGCATCATTTGGGAGTGCAGAAAGAGATCGGAGGTGGGGAGATTATAGTCTAATTGCAGTTCCTTAAAGGGGATAAGACCTTGAAGATCAAACAGGTACCCTAGGCGCTTACAACCCCCTCCTAACCTGCGCGCTGCAAGCTTATTGTCCATTCCCGGTGGGAAGGCAGGGTTTGAGAAGAGCGGGGGGTCAGGGGTGAGGGTAATGTGGTTAAGTTGGCCCTCTGAGAAATCCTGTCCCATGTGAGCATTGTGGGGCGTGTGATCGGCGAGGAATAGAGTCCCCCTGCGCGTGCCTATCTCGGCAGCCAGGCGTCCCGTCAGATATGGTGGCCCGCCACTGTCTGGTCCATGAAGACCCAGTATTTCTCTGTCATGGTACGATTCCATTCTACCAGATATCGTAAGAGTAAATCTTGGAAGTAGCGAGTAATGTTAGGGAAGGCAAGACCCCCCTCCTTCTTGGGTGACTCAAGCAGAGTTTTCTGCAATCGAGGCAAAATCGGGCCCCAGACAAAAAGCTAGATCGCCGTCTGAATTTGGCGCTATGCATATGGCGGGGGCTCTAGTGGTAATGTTTGGAACAGGTACAGGGCCCATGGCAGTACATTCATTTTAACGGCGGACAACCTCCCAAACCAAGTCAGGGGTAGGTGCCGCCTGCGGGTCAGGTCTGCGCGAATCCGAGATATTAGGGTAGAGTAGTTCACCACTGCCGGTTTAGCTAGGCTTCTGTGGAGGACTAATCCAAGGTATGTAATACCATCTGCCACCCAATCAAAGGCAAAGCGAACCCGAAGGGCGTCAACCGGTGGCTGGCCCGCGGTAAGGTTAAGTACCTGAGACTTTTACATGTTAATTTTAATGCCGGAAATCTGGCTGAAAATCTGCACGTCTTCCACAATAGCCGGTAGGGGTGCGCTACTGAGAAAACAACGTCATCTGCATAGAGGCTGATGAAGTGGCGGTCTAACCCGAATGGGAGACCTTGTGCCGAAGGGTTGTCTCAGAGCCGTTGAGCCAAAGGCTCCATATAAAGGGCGAACAGCAGAGGGGAGAGGGGACAGCCCTCTCTCATCCCTTGCCCCACTGCGAAGTTATCAGAAAGTAGGCCATTGACCTGGACAGCCGCCTGCGGGGTGCTATAGATGCTTGCTACCCATTGCCGAAATCGGGGCCCCAGTCCGAAACGCTTGAGAGTAGAAAATAAATACGGCCAATGCACACGGTCGAAAGCCTTTTCCGCGTCAACCAATAGCAGGAGTGCTTCTTCCTTGGCCCGCTGTACTTTATCAATTGGTGTTGTCCCCACATTGTCTTCCGGGGATGAAGCCCGATTGGTCCGGGTCGACAAAACCCTGCATTCCGGAATTCAGCCTGTGCGCCAAAATGCTTGGGAGCAGTTTGTGTCTATATTCAACAGGGAAATCGGCCGATAAGAACTGCAAAGTTCTGGATCCTTCCCGGTTTGGGGATGATCGAGATAGAGGCCTGTAGCATGGAGGCTGAAAAGGACCCGGTATCAGCGAAGGAATTAAACAGACGGGTAAGCAGTGGGGCGAGTTCTACGCAATAGGTTTTGTAGAAGAGAGCGCTGAAACCATCTGGCCCCGGGGCCTTCAGGACTTTCAGCCGGGTGATAGCAGAGATCACTTCATCAATGCGGTTAGGAGCTTCTAGGGCTTCGGCTTCACCTTCTGGCAGCGGGGTCCCCGCCGCGCCTCTCAGATATTCACTAGAGTCGGGCAGCATGGAGGGATCCGCAGCATAGAGGGTTTGGTAGAACGATCGGAAGGCCAACACTATATCAGCATCGGCTGTTATCGGCTGTCCACCCTCATCCCGAAGCGTTTTGATAGTGCGCTTCTTGCTGGCTGCGCAGGCAGTGAGCCAACATGCGGCTGCCCGTATTAGAGCCAACAAAGTATTTGTGCTTCAAGCGGGCCAGAGCGTGTTCAGCCCGGTCAAGATCTAGACGCCAGAGCTGAAGGCTTTCCTTTTTCCAGCCGCCGGCAGATTCTTGGAGCACCAGTACCTTTGTGAATAGCTTCTAATTCTCTAACGGTAGCTTCGAGCTCTGCACGCTTGGACTGCCTGAACTTGTTCTCCTAGGCCACCCTGGCAATAAAAGCCCCTCTCGCGACCAACTTAAGTGTCTCCCATACCGAGGAGAGTGGTGTGGAGCCCCCATTACTGGTTGCTAGGTTGTCGGTCAAACAACGCCTGAAGTCTTCTACCACGTCCGGGGTCAGCAGTAGTGAGTCTCTCAATCGCCAGTGTGAAGTGAGGGAAGGTCGCGCAAGGGGGAGGCGCAGGGTCAGAGTAATATGTGCATGGTCAGATAGGGACCGGCTTCAATAGTGGAGTCTGTGACGTAGGCCCAAGCGGCTGGAGTAACAAGGAAATGGTCAAGACAGGCATATGTCTTGTGTGCTGCTGAGTAATAAGAAAAGTCCCGCTCGTAAGGGTGCAAGCAGCGCCAGGCATCTTTAATCTCTACATTGCGCAGCCAGTCTCTTCCTCGCGCAGACAAAGCACCCGTGCCCCCACTCCGCGAGCCACAGCGATCCAGCCCGCCTCTATCACTAAATTGAGGTCACCCCCTACCACCACCATATGATCGGGAGTGTGCAGCACGGGCATCCAACAAGAACCTCTCTGGACGGTAATTAGGGGACTAAATGGAGGCCACAGTGCAGAAAGAGGAATTCAAGCGGAAGCGCAACACTAATAGGCGCCCCTTGATCTCCGCGACAGGCCCCAACATAGAACCTCTGAAATGTTTGGAAAGCAGGATAGCCACCCCTCCCCGTTTACTGTTCCTAGAGGACCAGAACTGATATGGAAAGTGACCATGGCGCATGGGGTGTGTGTCACTATGGAGCAGATGGGTTTCTTGGACAAATATCGCCCCCAGAGTTCTCAGGAACAATTTTTTAACAATACTTTAACAATGTACGAAATTCATTTTTTATACTGACTTTGAAGTCTTTTTTTTTTTCACAACAAATTTTATTTGTTTTTAAAGGTACAAAATGGGTGAAGGGTGACAAGAATATAACATATAGTGCAAAAGACATAGGGGCACTTGCATCAATGAAAATTGCATTCGCAAAGGGTGCGAATCGCTAAATTCGGCCGTTTGCGAATGCAATGTCATTATTTGGGATGCATCACAATTTTTGTATTGTTCGCAATTTAAGAAATCGCAAAATTGCGATTTCTTAAATTGCGATTGCATTTAAGGAATCTCAAATTGAGATTCCTTAAATGCAATGCATGAAACTTTAAAAAATAGCGAATTCGCACTTAGGGGGAGCAAATTACCATGAGGTTGAACCTCATGGTAATTTGGGAAAACTTTGAAAAATTCACTTTTGTTTTATTTTTCAAAGTTTTATGTTGTGCACACACATGCCCTTAGGGCATGTTTGTGCACAACATATGTGCACAGATTGATTTCAGGGGTGCAACAGGGTGTCCTTTGGACACCCCTGCACCCTTGAAATCGCATTCACAATTTGCGATTCGCAAATTGCTAATTGCAAATTGAGAATGTCTTCCCATTCCTATGGGCCTCTAGGCCCATAGGAATGAATGGGGAGCTATTCCTTAATTGCGATTCGCAATTTGCGAGTCGCAATTAAGGAATTTTAAGAAATCGCAATCTATTTAGCAATTTCTTCATGCATAGCCATTTGCGATTCCTTATTAGCGATTCCTTATGTTTCGCTAATAAGGAATCGCAAATGGCCATGTTGATGCATGTGGGCCATAGTGTACCTGATTTTATCATAACATAACAACTTGACTTGTAGAACACCAGGCCGGATAATTAACAAACTACACCGCACCCTGCTGTTTATTCGTAATTGCGTATTTTTAAAGACGTGTCTTTTAGCTATCAATTTGATCTGTGTATGTTGTGCTAATATGGCCCGTATGTTGCCTAGGGGGATTATGAAAGGTCGAATGTGGCAAGGGGGGTAAGTCAATGCCTCGATATGTCATCCAGCGGTACCAAATTTTCCTGTTCTTCTGTGGGCATTCCCGTGCTTGAAAGACTACAATTTTGGCACCCATGCACCTATCCATTGCTTTCTTCCATCCCCTTAAACTTGGCGGGGAGGTCGCTTTCCATTTTTGCCACATGCACTCCCCATTCTAAGATGGCCGCCACCGTTTTGACTGGGAGCTTGTAGCTTCAACCCCCTTCAAAGATGGCTGCCACATGTCCCTCGACCTTCCACTTCCGGGCCATTTCCCTTCTACCTAAACCTACCGGCTTCACACACCTTGCTTCCTCCAAACGAGGCAGAGTGAGGGGTAGGTTCCCGGCACCTGTTTTCCAGGAAAACTGTAAGTAAGCGGTCCCTGCTGATCTCCCCCCCCCCCCCCACCCCCCCCCCCCTCCTTTTGCACCAGAGACCTCTTCCACTTTGACAGGATGGTCATCCTTGGGCAGCCTTCCATCTTTCCTTAAACCCATCGTGTTTTTATCTTCCCCCTTTCTCTCCTCAAAACCAGCACAACGTAAACTTTTGTAACAATCACTGCTCTGCCTAACTATTGATGAGGTGAGACTGGAAGCTGAATTGGGTGAGTTCCATCGCACCATTTTCTACGGTGGTTGCTTACCACCAATGACACCAGTATGTTTTGTATATGTCACGTGTGCCACAAGTCCGCTTATTATGTTTGTCTGGCCATGCACCTCTTGAGTTGCACTAATCACTTGTGCATGTGGTTGTAGCATGTTTTTAATGTAATTTTGGAAGCATTATTACTGTATGTGCATACCTTATTCATGTACCGTTGTTTTTCTCTCTCTATTTTGAATCTCATTAGGTTGGTCCCATGATTTGTATTATTAAGGTACCTCATTGAAATGTCATCAGAGTGATTGGTTAATTTTTCATAACCAACCACCTGTGTAGATAGTGCATCAAGATAGGTCCTGAAGAATTGCTGAATGATTTACACACATAAGGCAAGAAACATGTTGACCATGACTACACACATATAGACACCTCCGACTATTATTATCAGCGGTATCCCTATTCTGGTTTTAATTTAAACGAGTGGGCTCGCAGATTAAAATTCATTTTGGAGCGCAACTTCATCTCATTTTATTTCTCCTCACATCACCTCACATCTACACCACTAGGCCCCTCACATGCAGCTCACCTATATGGCTAGGGAAAAAGATCTCTGACAAAGAGCCCCTCATAGGGTGCCCGTGAGGTATTGCAGCGCCAGTCTGACGAGGAGCAAGCCCTATGATGAAGCATGACACCCAAATGGGCGTGTGAGGGCCCCACTTCCCAAATTGGGAGACACCCACACTCCACTACTGAGTAATGGTGTTGAACAACCTAGCCTCCTTCGGTGCTACATTGTGTTTATTGGGGCCTGTATGCTGGACCTATATGTGCCCCTTCTCCCTCATTTGTATTGAGTACTTGAGTACAGTGAACAACCGTGGGATTCCCGTTCCCACATGGAAGTCTTTAGTCTCTCCTTCCTCTTAAGACCTCTTTGCCCTTGAGAGACCCTCATCACGATGGAAAACATCCAAGGCCTGAGCTTTGGAGATAACATGGTGGCAGAAATTCGTCGGACACCATCTTTATTAGGAACAGATAGTGGTGCCGTGGGTACCTAGGGAGGCGACTGGCTATCACAGCTATGAAAAAATAGTGGGTCAAGATCACCCTTCATGGTGCCATCATGACTGAGTATTTTGAGAGCAAACATTGCCCCCAAAGGACTATTAGTGAGTAACTTCCCCAGGTTGTTCCTAGAGGATGCAACTTTAAAAAAAGAATGGTCCCTGGTAGCATGGAAATGCAGCAGGGAGTGGCTCATTTTGAATATCAACACCATCAACGCCCAGCGGATGCCCTACTAGTGAGGATCCAAATCGCTGAGAAAGCATTAAAGACTAGTATCCAGATCACAGCGTACAAAAATAAAGTGGCGAGATCAACAATGACATAACCGATCACAAAGAGTTAACAGAAAATGACAAAATTGCAAAAGGACATAAAAGAATTTTAGAAAGAGAAAGTGTAACCTTACCTCAAGGACGATTATACCCCACCAGGGGGAGACATTTCACCAGACGAGAGTCATATCTCTCGCAGACGAGGCTCATCTAACAGCAACTTCAGTACTGACAATTAGGGGAGTGGCGCGAATAGGTGCAATCCTCAAACCCCGTTCCTCGGTTACAATGGACCACAGTTCCAAGACCCTCCAGGCCCCCACTATTGGCAATACCCTGTGTTCCCACATGGACCACAACAATTCTACCCACAACCTCTGATTCCCCCTCCTTTTTAGCTCTCGCCTGAGCCAGCACATGCGCTGCTCTGCGAGACATTTAGTTAGTGGGTTTTTAAAAGTCCTACCACAGCTTTTTGGTGGCATTCTGCGTGCGGTTATGCGCACAGGCACGAGCAGAGGCGCCATCTGTCTTTCCTCTCCCTCTGCCTCTATGTTTTGCTCGCCCCACCCCCTCCACAGAGCGCGTCTCGCGGCTGCGCGTCTTGCGAAATCGGTCACACGCAAAAATGCTTGTTCTACTTGGAATGATAGATAACTTGCAGTATTGGTGCTTACACATCTGATTACTACAGTTTTTCACTCACTACAGCGTCTTCAATGTGCAAAAGTCACGTGTTTTTTTCTGGGGCGAAAACTGGACAGTAACATTACAGTGAAGTGCAATCCCTTTGCACTACTTAAAAAAATATATATATAAAAATATATTTGAGATGTCATCAGTGATGTCATGAGTGATGTCACTGACCATGTCATGAGTGATGTAATATGTGACGTCATCAGTAGTGCATTGCGGGAGTGCAAGTTATAGTTAGCTGAACTTACTAGAACGGGGGAATTTCTATGGAAATGAGTGAAATGCCCAGCTAACTATAACATGTGTGAAACCTATGTTTTTTTCAGTGAAAATAAAATTTATATATATATATATATATATATATATATATATATATATATATATATATATATATATATATATATATATATACATATATATATATATTATCGTACTTCACCAAAAACAGCTTCTCAGCAAGCAGATGAACACGCGGACCCAGAAAGTTCTTTGTGCCAATTTTATTCTTTAAACATCCGGCATCAAAGCCGCCATGACGCGTTTCGGTCCCACCTGGACCTTGATCACATGTGTGTATATATATATATATATATATATATATATATATATATATATATATTTAGTGCCAAGTGGTTAACCCACAGATCATTGCATTGATTTTATAGCTTTTATTGTGTACATTTTAACTCTGTCGTCCCCAATCTTGAAATGGGATTAATGTATGCAGGTCGTGAAGAATAAACGCACCCAATACATTAATATTGTTGGCAATAAGCACTGGTGGCGCCTCTCCTGTCATTTGGGGTTCTCTTCAAATGCTCAACAGTCTAGTAAACAATTAATGAACTGGTAGGGCGTATACTATCAAATTCACTGTCGCTGCTGAACGTACTTTTAAAAAGAGTGCACCTTTACCTCCAGATTCTGCAGTGAAGGCTATAATGCTCAAGATAAAGAAGAGCCTATGTGAGACTGTTAAACCATCCTAGCATTTAATACAATACCCTTTCTATTCTGAGGATTATAGTTTTATATGAAAGTATACCCTGGTGAATTTTTATAATACGTTTCACACATAGATATGGAGGGCATCTCACGTGAATGAACTGCTCCTGCCTGCTGCCTATAATGGATGACCTCAAAATCTTTTGTTTTAAATTTGAGGTTGTTTGTTCACCACCCCACACACACACACACACAAAATCCCCTCCTTCTTTTGTTTATTAATGCAGGTTAGCCCCAATGCCCCCAGCCCCCTCAAAGAATAGGATTTATTGTATCACTGAAAGCGTGAGAGGCCTTCATTTGCATACAGACACCTCCGAGTGTAGCTGGAATAAGGGCCTACGTATTTTTTTTTCTCACCTGCCCCTGCCATTCAGGGTTGAGTTAGCAGTGCACCGGGCCTTGGCTGTGTTGTGCTCCTCAGAAGTAAACAGTGACGCAGCTAACCAGTTTGACCCAACTGCAACTTCTCCTTAAGGTCGCGTCTCGCAGCTTGTTTTTCTTTAGCGAGAGGCGCGCGCCTTTCTCGTCATCCTGACACCACCGCCCTTCGAGGCGTCCGCTTCCTTCTCTTCTCTCACCTTTATCTCCACCTTGTTCTAGGTGTCATGTGGTGAAACTCCGCTGTCATTCAGCATTTGTACTGACTTTGCCTAAATGTATCTTTAGTGAGGGTTCCACCCGCGCAGCTTCCTTGAGCTCCCAGGCGCCGCTTCCTATTTCCACCTTGGGGGAGTGTTTTGCTGAGGGCGTGATCTCAGCTCTTCACTCCTACTGCTATTTTGACGCGGCTGAAGCTCAACCCCTCGCTTTACACACAGCTTTTAAAGCCTCACTTTGGACACCAGTGGTCATCTTGTTTTGCCATTGCATTCAATAGGTTTATGCATTCCACTGCTGATCAGACTGGATTTATGTGATATATACTTCAGCCTATCAATACATAGACCTATGCACTGTGGATTCCAGGCAACGTTGCCATTTCTTCAAATAAATCACATATAATATGGATATTTTTCTTCATTCCTTCCAATGATAAATAACACTTCCCTCCATCATTTTGTTGTCTTGTCACTGTGTAATTTCATTCTTACCTCAGACATACAATTCGCTCCTCCACAGTAAACCCTACAGAATAAGAGACCTCCCCCCCTAGAATGGAGAAATCAAAAGAATTCCTAATATACTTTTTTTTTTAAATGTATTTTTATTTCAATTATAACACGCAATTACAGTCTTACACAAGTGACTTTCTAATACTGCACCAGAGTACAGGATCACATTTTCGACACTCCCCACAAAGCACCTTTAATTTTTCCCCTTCCTTCCACCCTCCTTTATCAAATGTGCTCCAGCATTTCCTCCACCCTCCCCAGAGGCTCTGGCGGCGTGCATGGGCATGGTTTGCCTCTATAGTCATTCCATTTGCTCCAGACCTCCCCCCATTTACGTGGGCATCCTCTGTTTCTATAAAATTCCTAATATACTTGACTGCCATAGATACAGAGAAAATGCCTAGAGAAAGTAGTGTACGGGCTGATGCCTGCCAAGCTATTGTGTTTACACGAGCAAGTCTGAACCTGGATATGAGAACATAGAGTTGGCATATGAATCTGCTTCACTGATGTTGCTTTGTTGCTCTGGGCAGTAGGACAGATACTACATAGCTGTCAATGTTTCAAGCCCAAAATTGAGGATGACATTTGTGTGACTGCAAAAACCTGGAAGAGATGCCGTGCTGGACATTTTGGGAGAGTGTCGTTTGGTTTTAAATTGTGGGTTCATGCACTGTGGCACATACTATCCTGTCCTGGACGCCTTACTACATTAGGCGTGCTAGCCATTTTTGTTCATTCTTGTCTAATAAAAATAAGACTGTGACTACCAGAATGCATTGACTTCTCAAACAAAAATCCAAGACTAGGTCCCTTTGTCCTGATGTCCTGTTACTGGGTTGTATCTTGAACCTCTTTACAGGGTGGGAGGCATCTCCCACCAAGGAATTTTATGGGATTGCTGTGGGAAATGCTGCATTTGAAAGTCCATAGCCCCAGTAACTTTGATCAGAACTGATAAGCAGAAAGATTCTTTTATGGAGATGGGAAACGGTATCCTGCTAATGTCGTTTTTTTTTAATGCAGTGAAAAATGATGCACTTTTACACTTAAAAACAAGCATTTGCATAGCCAATAGGTCTCACCTTTGGGACCTTATAAGTGTTTAGCCATGCAACAGTTGATTTTGTTGCACCAAGGATATTGTGCTGCATAACTAAATACTTATAAGGTCCCAAAAGTGAGACCTATTGGTTATGCCAGTGCTTGTTTAGACAGAGGTTGGTGCAGAGGAAGAAGACAAAGAAGAGGCAACCAGAGGGTACAGTGGCAGGCCCCACCTCAACAACCGGTACAGACCCGGAGCCAGACAGGCAAACTAAACTAATAGTGAACCTATCCCCCAGGCCTCTAAGAACGACTGAGACTAAAGTCCTGGAAAAAGGTTTGTCCCTACCCCGAGTTAAACCAGTTCTTTAGGAAGATACGCTTAAGAGCGTTCTTCCAGGGCAACCCAAAACATTCACAGGATGACTCTGGTTTACATAACCCTTCTAAATTCACTCCTCATGACTGCTAAATCCCCCATAAAATCCTCACTTTTGAGCAGGCGGTCCTGAAGGAGGCAACCAAAGGGAATATGAAATGACCTTTCTACAATCTCTCCTATGTTGAAACAACAGCAGTTAACACCCTTGCTAATGACACCTCTATCACGATCAAACGAGCAGACAAAGGCGGGGCCATCGTGATCTTATCTACTGACCATTACTAAAGGGAGTGCTTGGCCCAACTATCCAATCACCAGTATTATACCCCCATTGATCAAGACCCGATGGGGGTTTTAACCACTCGTATCACTTCCATGGTGTATACTGCTGAGACTGAGGGATGGATCAGCAAGAAAGAGGGGGACTTCCGGGTCAAGAAATATCCTAAGGTCCCGTACTTCTACGTACTCCCTAAGATCCATAAAAAGTGGATTCCCCCACCCGGATGGCCAATTGTCTCCGGGATTGATTCCTTACTCAAACTCCTCTCTAGGTTCTGCGACCACTTTCTCCAACCAGTGGTCTAGAAGACCCCGTCAATCTTGCAGGACACCAGAGACGTCCTGAGACTTTTTTTTGTAAATCTGTTTATTGCACAGAAAAGCAATCCAATCATTGCATACAAATGTGACAATGCAAAAATAGAAAGGCACTGTTCGGTTAAACTAACAAAAAATGTAGTATATCACAGTGGGATTGCAAACTATCTGAATGACTCATTACGATGGTACATTTTTGCTTTTTTACAAAACGATAAAGAAAAAGGAAAATCATATGATAACTGAAGAAAAAGCGGTCATCCACGTACAAAGAATGATACAAGACGATAATGTTGCGAGCACAATCAAGCAGGTCTGTCAGCACAAAATTCTGAGTGTTCCACAGCATGGCACATTGAGAATGGAACTTCAAAACTTTCAGATATAGGCCGGTCATCTGTCAAACTCCACAAAGGTGATTTCGGAACCCCACGGTGAGAAAGGCAACACTCAATGCGGTCGCAGAGAACATTCAGCAAGTCACCAGGGCGGCCAGTTCCGTGACCCAGCAATGTCAGTCATGCATGCACCAAGTGATAAATAGCGCTGAAGGTAGCTCCCGAGTGGTAGTGTGGCTCATCCTATCCCACCCCCGCATAGACAAAGGAGTGGATAGATTAGGATTGTGTCTCCTGAGCTAGCCTCGCAATATATGTCCGGTATGGCCCCAATATATCCAGCGGTCTGGAGGCGATAGGAACCATCTCGGAGTACTCAGCGCAGTTAACATTGCAGTAAGCCAACTACGGAGCCAAGCGCGGACCGTTGGAGCGCGCCTAGCACACCAGAGCAGCTCCACTTCACGTTTAGCTAAAAGGAGGCCGATGGATGCCAGCTTACGAAGCGGGCGCGGGAAGTTAGCGACATAACCAAGCAGCGCAATTTCAGGAATGGGTTGCAGGTCCATGCCAAGTATTTCCCCCAAAACCTGGTGTACTTGCAGCCAGTAGGTGTGCAATTTCGGACAAGTCTAGGAAAGGTGGGCAAAATCAGCCAGCGGGCCTTTGCATTTAGGGCAAGTGTGCGGTCTGCTGGGGTCAATTCTATGGGCAAGTGCGGGAGTGTGGTACGCCCTCCTCAGGAACTTAAAATGTATAAGTTTATGTCTGGTGTTAATGGACACATCTCTTGTGGTGGCACAACATGCAGCCCATTGATCATCCATGATTTGGGTACCCAGGTCGCCCTCCCAATCAGCGCGCACCTTAGAGTCAAGTGAGGGAACTGAGGCCAGACACAGCTTATATAACTTAGATACGACAAGCGCCCCTGTTTGATTCTGTATTATGAATGTGAGCGCGGGGGTGTCATCAGGAGGGAGCGGGAATGTGGGGAATTCAGCCCTGAGCATTGAACG
The DNA here is from genome assembly GCF_964263255.1 of Lissotriton vulgaris. NCBI lineage: Eukaryota > Metazoa > Chordata > Amphibia > Caudata > Salamandridae > Lissotriton > Lissotriton vulgaris. Next base: position 469,682,749 of record NC_141700.1, on the reverse strand, counting down.
AAGTCTAGTCCGCGTGAACGAGTCCATGAAAGTCCTGTCCATGAAGCGGTGATCTTCTGTAAGGGAAAAGGCATGACCGTCCGGGAAAAGGTCCCCGACAGTGTGTATTTGATATTTGGATAGCGTGCGCTGCACCACCGATTCGCCTGTGATGGGGAGCCAGTGGGGGTTGGGCAACGGCAGTGCAGCCGAGTATAGTTTCTCAAGGAGTAAGAGGCGTTGAATTTTGTCCCAAGTCCGACAAGTAGTGGATAAAGGCTGTATGTCTTGCGGGTCTCGGGGAAGTCACCTAAGAAGGACGGAAGAGAGGGCCACAGGGAGCGCCAAGTCAGCCTCTGGTCTCAAATGAGGAATCCTGGCATCCGGGTGAAACCAAGGGTATGCATACGAGCTCTGTGCGACCAAGTAATACAGAAAAAAGTCTGGAACTCCTGAGGAAAATTAAATTTTTGGTCATGTTATGTTCCCTAGCGCGTACCCCACCGACTCCATGTACCAGCTTAAAGTGCATGTAACTTCCCTCCTGTGCCAGCTATGAAGACGCAAATACATTTGCGTCCAACGTTAACTTGTCCTCTTTCAGATCCACCATGAATGGACTATATAGTCCGTTCCTAAGTATGCTATGCCACCGTCTTTTTGTAGTACACTTTACATGTTTTCCTGCTCCAGCAGAGTAGGCCCTGAATTTCTGCCATCGAACCTCTTTTTGGCTCCTGACTCTGACAGCCTCTGCCCAGGCTACCTCTGTACCCGTGAACTCTGACTTACTTTCAGCGCGGCCCCTCGCGCTCAGCTCAGCCTGCTTTCTGCCAAGACTGACTATAACCTTCGAGTTATCTGTTCCGCTCCTCGAGAATGCATTCCTGCCTACCAGCTCCAGTAAACATCCTCCCCAGCTGCAGAGCCAAAGGGCCGACCTGTCTCAATGCAAGTAATTCATAGCCTCTGTTACCATGCTTCCATGGAAGGCCCCGTGCCCCACGCTTCACATGCAGACACTTAGGCGCTTATACACGCATCCACAGTTAGCATAGAATAGCTTCTGCCCTAGAGACCTTTCCGCCCAGATAGTATGGTTCCTAAACATCAGATATCAGATATGATAGAAGTACAAGTTGATCTGACATGCCAGACTTCTGTCTCTTTCCGTCAGTGTAAATGTCAAGTCCCCTGCACCCCTTCAATCACACGTCATGCAGCTGCGCGCGCATCCAAGCTTCCGATTTCTGCTGACATTGCAACAATTCTGTTAGCACCACCCCTTGGTGCCACCCACTTGCGTCACCTATCAGTGACGTTTCTAGCACACACCTCTGGTTCACGCCTAGTTCACGCCTCTTGATCACGTACTAGTACCACGTGTATACTGTTATCTTGTCTTCTCTCAGCTGTTACGCCTCTTACATTATTACTTATGATGTGAATTAAGTATATAAGCTATGTAATATCAATAAAGTTTGCTCTATCCCTTCTGACACCCCTGTGGTGGTCAGAACATGATATCCTGGTCAAGACCATTCCTTAATGAGGAATAAAACCCTTAGAAACTCTAACACCACGGACTCTGTCTTTTTTCATTCCGATTGAGTTATTATTGATTAAGTACTTACCTGCATAGAAATTAAGAGAGTAAATTAATTATTTACGTCATTTTGGCGCCCGAACAGGGACCCCTCCCCCACCTCACGCGCCGGTTGGTGCGTTGCAAGCTCTGTCCCCTGCCATCAGTTAGAAGGAACCTACGCGTACTGGCAGGATTTCCTGCATCTCCCTCTGACCCACGGAGGTGACGAAGACTGCGATTAGTGCCCAGACGAGGTGGTGAGGAGTGCGGAGGATCCCGACCAGAGCCTAGCCGAAAGAAGCAAGGTCCGAGGTGTCAAGAGGCCCACCGAGGTTTTCCGAAGTTTTCCGAGGTTTTCCTAAGTTTTCCGAAGTACCGAGTCGAGTCCAGTCGAGTTTTCCGAGGCCTTCTGTTTCCGTGCTTCCCGGTGAGTACCATTGCTGGGTCGTATCTAGACGGGTTTGGGTACGCGAGTCCGGTCTGCACTGTTTTTAGGCAGTGTATCTGTACTGTTTAGCAGTATATCTAGTATTCCGAATTTCTGCACTGTTACACCAGTGTATCTGTACTGTTGAGCAGTACATCCAGTATAGGGGGGTAGTCATCTATGTCTTTAACGTTCTTATGTGATTAATGTCGTGGTATGAATGTGACTGTTTAAATGTGTATTATTGTGTTTCTCGTATAAACTAGCTGTCAAGAGTATTAAGGAATAAGGATTGAGCATTCAGTAATAAGTAAGCAAAATGCCGTTTTTCAGCAAGTTAAAACAGATAGGAACTAGGAAAGGGATACTGGAGGAAGAAATTCCTATTCCCCCTAGGGACACTCCAGGTAACTTTATGTATCATAAACATGGCATAGATGCCATATTATATCTAGATTTATGGGCCGATTACACCAAGCACCTAGACAAAAGACACAGATGGCCTGTTACCGGAACATGGGATGCCGAGTGCATCATGAAGGTAGAAGAAGCATTATGGAAAAAGAAAGCTAGACAATCCCAGAAAGACGCCATAGAATTCTGGCGTAAGGAATCACATAAGCGTGCTGAGAAAGCACTCCGTAGAGAAGACAGACTTAAAGAATCAGAAAAGGCCCAAGAAAACGAATTAGTTATTGAAGGGATCCGAGTAAAAACAGAACAAATAGACCGTGCCCGAAACAATCTTGTGAACGGAATGTATCTCGCGGCCGAGGGCACATCTGAAGGCCTATCAGAATTACCGAAAAACTTACCACCACCATTAGTTCCAACTAAAGTAATGCATAAAACTACTAAAGACATATTCTTAAATTCTTATCTAGAGGATGTAGCACCAGCTTACACCAATCTGCCTGTTCGTGCCCTGCCTACTGACAGGGATGGGGGTGGCACCACGCCCCCAGATCATGTTCCGCCAGTACCGCGACAGACCTCCCCTGTTCCGCCAGCTCCGCCACTTCCCGCACTCAAGATTGACCTACCGAAACAAGTCCTACCTGATCCTACTAAACGACAAATTCAAGTTCAGATCCAGACTCCGCGGAGAGATAATGCCCAAGCATCCGCCTCAGGAGGTGCGACTGCGGGTCCTCAGACCCCGCCATTAACACACAGATTCAATTTAAGGGACACGCAGAATCCTTTCGCGTTCCAGTCTCCCCGTCTTGACGCATTAAAGGAAAACATGTCAGTTTGCAGATATGATCCAGTACCCGGAAAAAACGATCTAATGATATTGGCATCACTACGATTAAGATCTGCCACTGATATCTTGCTATGCTATGTAGGAATGAAGGAGCGTCTCGATAGAATATACGAGTTTATTCAGACAGGGAAAGACCCTGACAGTATCAAGGATGCCATGGATAAACAGAAGGTTGACATTCAAGCACAGATATTACGATTTTTCATAAATTGTCTAATAAGAGAACGAGACAGGCCCGAGACAGATCAAAGTGAATTAGATGGACTAACAAAGTGGGGTCAAAATATAGCCGAAGGAAAACATGACAAGGGGGCTTGCATAGCCAGTATGTACCAGAAAATTAGAAGGGCAGTGATAACGGCACATCAGAAAGGGAATGATAAAGCTTCCTCCGAGGAGGAAGAAGAACTTACAGAACCAGGAAGGTCTACAGATACTATAGCGTATGTAGGTAAGGGAAACTACCTTAGGAAAGGCATCCGTCCGGAAAACAAGAGTTTTTCTCTCTGCTTTAACAAACCCGAATTCTTCTGAACATCAGTTCCAGGAAACTGATAAAAGGCTTCGAGACCGAATGGGGTACCATGTACTCAATTCTATGGATGAACAGGAACTAGCCCGGTCAGCCGTGTTATGGGCCGAAAACCCAGACATATATCATGATGATACGTTAGCACAGACATTCTTGAACCTTTCCCCAGAAGAACAGAAAATAGCAGGTGTATACATGATTCAGCACCTCCTCATCAAGTACAGAAATCACCATTCCGACCCAGGTCCCTTACACGAAATATTAGAAGCCCTACTCATGGATAGATGGAGAGGTTTCAGCACCAAGTTAATACAAATAATTCTAGAACAACGACACAAATACAACACCTTCATAAGTTCTGAATATGTCCCCCCCCGCCTCCAGAAAGAAAAACGTACCACATGCAATGCCTGAGTGGCATTGAAAGTCAGAACCCCTTACGAGAAGTACACCCAGTTATGGGTGCGGATCAAGTCTTGAAGCGTGTGTATGTTCACACACCACTGACTAAGTTAGAACTGTTAGAAATGAAGAAATTAGTCCCGTGTCACGACAAAGACCCTGCAGGTTTTCACAGAGAGCTCAAAGACATGTTACTCATGGGGGATTACACGTATGATGATATTATGAAAATGTTAAAAGTACTGTTGCCCACGGGCATTTACGAGAAATTAAAGGAAAAGGATTGGGAGGTGGGGGAGGCAAAGATAGCCTGGGCAGAAATAGAAGACGAAGAAAGCAAACGAATCCCAGGGGTAGGCCTTGGGGACAGGACTAAAGCATTACCCGGATTAATAGTACAGGTTTTGCCAAGATTATTGACAACTAGAAAGGAAGATTGGGACGCAATCTCGTCCTGTAAACAGAAACAAGATGAGGATACTAGTGACTTCTATTCCAGATTCGAGAAATGTTTCATTATAAATAGTGGCTTACAACCTAGTAGCGAGTCATATCCACACCTTTTTGTATCAAAATTAGTAGAGAATTCCCTACCATTAGTTAAAAATAGAGTGTACAAAGTTGAAAGTACTTGGCAGGCAAATACGCCATCCCAGATGTTACAAATGTTACAATATCATCAGAACAGAATTAGGGAAGAACAAGATCAGGAACAGAAACGTATGAAAGACACGAAAATGAAAATGTTAGTAGCTCAGACGGTCCCAGCCGACGGTCAAAGAAAAGGTGGGGCCCAGACCAATCACTCTACAGCTCCCGTTAAAGGGACATGTAATTACTGCAAGCAGCCAGGTCACTATGTACATGAATGCCCAGTCCTGAAACATAACATCTCAACAGGTAAAACTAAAGAAAGACCGCATCCGCCTAGACACGATCAGGTCCAGCAACAGACCTCACAAAATGTACAGCCGATGCAGAACACACAGCCTATGCATGCTCCATCCCACACAGCGCAGACAGTAGCAGTACCGCAGCCACAGCCCATTGCCGCGACTCAGCAAGTCTCGCAACAGATGTACCAGTATGCCCAATCTGCGTATCCAGATTACCCCCGATATACATGAAACAGCCTAGAGAGGGAAGGTGGTTTGCCTCTTATTGAAATTCCTGTAGATCAAGAAGGTCCTTATGTACACAGTCACGTATTGGGAAAAGACAGAAAGTTTTTAATTGACACAGGGGCAAGTCGCACTACAATCAGTCATAATGAAGTCCCAGGGGCACCCCTCTCAGGCTCACAGAATGTTTCCCTTGGTTTTTCAGGACAGCCTATTGTAAATGAAGTATCGGAACCAGTACCATTAGCTGTGGGTCCATTATCCCGAGTTACAGATTTGTTACTTACGAAATCATGTCCAGAAAATCTGTTAGGAATTAAAACACTGAAGGCTCTAGGAGCTATAATATGCTGTTCCCCGGAGGGAGTTAGACTCTTTCTACGGGATTTCAAGGGTCATTATGTTTTACGTGAATTTGATGTCAGATTGAAAAATGTACCAGATCACTTATGGGCAAAAGGCCCAGCTGATGTAGGTTGTATGCATATCACTCCATATCGTGTTACACTCAAGACAGGAGTTGTCCTACCCAGAATCAGACAATACAAGTTACCACCCGATGCTGTAGTGGCTTTACTGAAAATAATTGAAGAGCTAATTGCCCAGGGGGTGGTCGTAGAGACCGACTCCAATATCTGTAATTCACCTATCATTCCAATTCTTAAACGTACAGACCGCAATGCACCGCCAGTATATCGGCTGGTGATTGATCTTCGAGAGCTGAACAAATGCATTGTACCGCAGTACCCTGTGGTCCCCGATATCTCCTCCCTATTGACTGCTATTGATTCAGAAGCAACGTTCTTTACTGTAATTGACCTCAAGAACGCTTTCTTCAGTGTGCCTATTGATCCGGAGAGCCAATATCTCTTCGGATTCAGTTTAAATGGACGAAGTTTCAAATTTTCCCGCGCACCTCAAGGATTTACAGAAAGCCCCAGCATCTATAGCCAAGCACTGAAAAGACAACTAGATTGTATTCAAATGCCAGCTAACACCGCTTTACTGCAATACGTCGATGATCTACTGATCACCGCACGAAGTGAGCCCGAATGTGAACAAGCATCATTGACGGTTTTACATTTCCTGGCCGACAAGGGACACAAGGTGTCTCCTTCGAAGCTACAATTCTGTGTTCAGCAAGTTGTGTACTTGGGTCACTTGCTGTCCAAAGTGGGGAGACAGCTCACTCCCGATCGCATTCAGTTAATTGTAAATATGCCACGACCCCAGACACAAAAGGAAGTGCGGGCCTTCATAGGCCTCACCTCGTACTGCAGACAATGGATTCCTCAATATGCATTTCTAGCTAAACCACTCATCCAGTTAACGACGCAGGAGGCAGCAACTTCCATTGCCCTCCCTTGGACTCAGGAACACACACAAGCCTTTGAGGAATTAAAGAAAGCATTATGCCAAGCACCAGTTTTAGCGACACCATGTTACAGCAAACCGTTTACACTTTTTGTTACAGAACGTGACGGTACAGCATTGTCTGTCCTCACTCAAGATCAAGCAGGTTCACATAAGCCTTGCGCTTATTTTTCAAGTACATTGGATTCAGTAGCCCAGGCACTCCCTGCGTGCTTAAAGTCAGTAGCAGCAACAGCGTTAGCAATCAGACCGAGCGATTCAATTGTTCTAGGTCATCAGTTAACAGTACAAGTCCCACATTCTGTAGAGGTTCTTTTAAACCGAACCCAAACGCAACACTTGACTATAGCACGACTGACAGGTTACGAATTGACATTATTCCAGCCACACATAGAAATCAGACGTTGCAGTATCTTGAACCCAGCAACACTGTTACCTACAGTTATGACAGATCCAGTTCCGCATGATTGCATAGAGATCATTAATGCAGTAACAAAGCCCCGACGAGATTTAACAGATGTTCCATTGACAAATCCAGACCTGACACTTTATGTGGACGGTTCATGCATGAGAACAAGTACAGGAGAGTTAGTGGCCGCGTATGCCGTGACCACTGAAACTGAAGTTAAAGAAACACATCGTATTGATACACTGTCTGCTCAAGCGGCAGAGCTCATTGCTCTGACCCGAGCCTGTATCCTAGCCAAGAACAGAAATGTCAACATATACACTGATTCCCGTTATGCGTTCGGAGTCGTACACGACTTCGGCATGCTGTGGCAAGAACGAGGTTTTTTGACCTCTCATGGTGCCAAAATTCAACACGGTCCTCTCATTCAAGCACTGTTAGAAGCAATACATCTGCCTTCAGCCATATCCGTCATGAAGTGTAAAGCACATACTAAAGTCACAGATTCTGTTTCCCAGGGTAACGACCTGGCAGATCAGACAGCAAAACATACAGCACTGACTCACACTCAGACAACTGATACGACAAAGACAACAGATCCGACAAACTGTATGACAGTCAGGGATCCCACACTAGATGTTATCGACATTCAGACACATGCTACTTCAGAAGAAATAAAGAAATGGATCGAACTAGGAGGGATCCAGACAGATCAAGGTTGGATGACGAAGGGAAAATCTACATGGTTTCTCCCTGACTCTATGGTTCAAGTCATGATAAATACAGCACATAGTCCTGCACATCTAGGAGAGAAAGCGATGTTAGACAGTTTACAAAATCTCTGGAACAATAAACACTTACGAGCAGCCGCAAAACAGAAAGTGCGTACTTGCATGATCTGTTGTCAGTTCAATCCAGGTAAAAGCGTCCCTGTAGAGCAAGGTGGATTTCATCCTCCCGGTCACCCTTTTGAAGTCCTCCAGATGGATTATATCCAGATGGACCGTTGTCGAGGATTTAAATATGTTCTCGTAGTTGTCTGTGCTCTGTCCCGCTGGACCGAAGCATACCCAGTCCCAGATTACACTGCTCCGACCACTGCCAAGCAGTTGGTTCGTGAATTCTTCCCACGATACGGCCTGCCTCGTGTCGTGTACTCAGATAACGGTCAGCCATTCTCATCTGCATTAATGAAAGAAGTTTCTTTATTACTGGGATACCAGTGGAAGTTCCATTGTGTCCGACATCCCGAAGCCGCAGGCCTTGTAGAAAGGCATAACCAGACACTAAAGATCCGCCTTGCCAAAATATGTCAGGAGAAAGGGGTCGACTGGATAGTCGCCCTGCCAGTGGCACTATTCTACATGAGGATGGTCGCCCATTCGAGATCAGGGCTATCCCCGTACGAGGTGGTCTTTGGCAGACCACCGAATATGTGGGGGACGCCCATTCCGAAAAAGATTACTGATGTTGATTGTAACATGTTGACAGATTACCTTGCCTCCTTGATGTCTGCACTCCAATCATGTCGTTCACAGGTTGCCGCAGCCTTCCCTGACAACACTGATGTAAAGCCTCACGACGTCCGTCCTGGCGATATTGTGCTCGTCCGCAACTTCGACAGAAAAAGTCCGCTGGAGCCCCGCTGGAAGTCCCCGAAGACCGTTCTTCTCACAACAAGGACGGCCGTGAAAATAGAAGGAAGAAAGGGGTGGGTTCACACGAGTCATATAAAAAAATTCTCTGGACTGAAACCTGATCGAGACTCGTCCACCCCCACCAAAGACTGTGTCGAACAAAAAGACTTTACAGAATCTGAACGAGAAAAAACTCCTCAAGAAAGTTATCGCATGAAATTACGATCTAGCAAGTCAGACAGTTTAATTGTTTAAGTCCTCCCCTAGGTGAATCGGTTAAATAGTTTCTGACATGTATCCCCTAGATCGAGATAGAGAGAGAGAGAGAGAAGAAAAGAAACGTACATACTGTAAATCACTTCGTAGTCACTGTATAGTGACACTATTAATCATGTTTATTCTGAGTATTTTAATTATTGTTGTCAGTATCGTTTTGCCTATCTATTATCCTATTTTCAAGCGTGAACAATCTGCCTATAATGTCTCTGCTGAACACACTTTTAGTGAGTTACCTCCACACGAGCTTTCCTACAGACTTGCGCTGCGCAACAACACATTCATTAGTATGTTACATCATTCTCATCAAACTAACAATGCTACAAATTGCTGGATATGTGGCCGACTCCCTCCCTATCAGAATTACAAGGGAGCTCTGCCCCTCTTTCCGTACCCGTTCACTCACAATGGCTCCTGCGGAGCATGGTTTAAAATAATTAACTCCTTAGATCCTGATATTGCTGTTTTCGATGGGGGCTGGGTTTGGGGAAATCTGAACTTAGTCCTACTAGACGTCTGTTACCCAGATAAGGAGGGACTCCCCACCAGAATAGGAACTGATCTAGAAAATGAAGTGTATGGATTAGGTAATTATACAATTAGCCTCATGATTCTCACTGTTGAATCCGAAGCCACACCAGTTCTACCCATTATGTCAGTATTACCAGTCACTGGTGAATTATGTATCAAGAAGAAAGGTTCAGTACACTTAGGTCATAGTAAATGCACTACTGTGGTCGAATTCAGTGATCATGGAAAATCGTCCTTTAAAGCTATCAGTCATTCTTACTTTGTTTGTGGTCATACCGCATACATACGTCTACCTCCAGATTGGGATGGTACCTGTTACATTGCATTCCTTCTGCCACCTGTTTTTCTAGCTCCTCCTGATTACCATAGAAATACCAATCTAGTAAAGAATAGGCCCAGAAGAGATATCCCACTTGTCGACTACACAGAAACGGCATGGGAACAGTACACCGACTTTAATAAAGGATTCTTTTTCTTTTTAGGACCTGTTCAGAATAGTAAATTAATACGTAGATTAACTAGAACACTTGAAGCAGTAGTGAATGAAACTGCCTCCGCCTTAGGTAACTTAACAGAAGAGCAGTCCGCCATGCGGGTTGTTGTCCTTCAGAATCGTCTTGTTATTGACGTCATCTTGGCAGATAGAGGTGGAGCCTGTAAGGTCATCGGGTCAAGTTGCTGTGTTTTCATACCACAAAACGCACCATCTGTATATCAAGCTATCACCCGTCTCCATAAAATTGCAAATCAGATACATCAGAATCCCGGCACCTGGACTTGGTCCGGTTGGTTCTGGACAACGTTAACAGCTTGGGGATGGAAGATCCTATCCTTCCTAGGCATTGGCCTAGTCCTAGTATTCAGTTGCTGCCTGTGCCTGCAGTGTGGGCCAGCGATTTGTGGACTGTGTGCCACCTCTTGTATTGAACACTCCAGTTTTCTCTCAAAAAGTAAACAAAAGAAAGAAGAACAAATGATGTTACAAGAACAAACTGATCGATTCATGAGGATCGATATATCATGAAGGGTCCGTAGGGAACAAGGAGGGAATGAGGAAAATTAAATTTTTGGTCATGTTATGTTCCCTAGCGCGTACCCCACCGACTCCATGTACCAGCTTAAAGTGCATGTAACTTCCCTCCTGTGCCAGCTATGAAGACGCAAATACATTTGCGTCCAACGTTAACTTGTCCTCTTTCAGATCCACCATGAATGGACTATATAGTCCGTTCCTAAGTATGCTATGCCACCGTCTTTTTGTAGTACACTTTACATGTTTTCCTGCTCCAGCAGAGTAGGCCCTGAATTTCTGCCATCGAACCTCTTTTTGGCTCCTGACTCTGACAGCCTCTGCCCAGGCTACCTCTGTACCCGTGAACTCTGACTTACTTTCAGCGCGGCCCCTCGCGCTCAGCTCAGCCTGCTTTCTGCCAAGACTGACTATAACCTTCGAGTTATCTGTTCCGCTCCTCGAGAATGCATTCCTGCCTACCAGCTCCAGTAAACATCCTCCCCAGCTGCAGAGCCAAAGGGCCGACCTGTCTCAATGCAAGTAATTCATAGCCTCTGTTACCATGCTTCCATGGAAGGCCCCGTGCCCCACGCTTCACATGCAGACACTTAGGCGCTTATACACGCATCCACAGTTAGCATAGAATAGCTTCTGCCCTAGAGACCTTTCCGCCCAGATAGTATGGTTCCTAAACATCAGATATCAGATATGATAGAAGTACAAGTTGATCTGACATGCCAGACTTCTGTCTCTTTCCGTCAGTGTAAATGTCAAGTCCCCTGCACCCCTTCAATCACACGTCATGCAGCTGCGCGCGCATCCAAGCTTCCGATTTCTGCTGACATTGCAACAATTCTGTTAGCACCACCCCTTGGTGCCACCCACTTGCGTCACCTATCAGTGACGTTTCTAGCACACACCTCTGGTTCACGCCTAGTTCACGCCTCTTGATCACGTACTAGTACCACGTGTATACTGTTATCTTGTCTTCTCTCAGCTGTTACGCCTCTTACATTATTACTTATGATGTGAATTAAGTATATAAGCTATGTAATATCAATAAAGTTTGCTCTATCCTTTCTGACACCCCTGTGGTGGTCAGAACATGATATCCTGGTCAAGACCATTCCTTAATGAGGAATAAAACCCTTAGAAACTCTAACACCACGGACTCTGTCTTTTTTCATTCCGATTGAGTTATTATTGATTAAGTACTTACCTGCATAGAAATTAAGAGAGTAAATTAATTATTTACGTTACTCCGAAGCCGCCCCGTTCGTAAGGGAGTGTTAATCTTCGCCAGGCCACACGCGGGTTCTTGCCTCCCCATATCAGACGCAGAAGTAAGGAGCGAAGTTTGGGAAAAAAAATCTTGGTGAGGGGGATCGGAATATTGTTAAATAAATACAAGAACCGGGGGAGGACAATCATTTTAATGATGGCAATCCGACCAGCCATAGACAACGGGAGGCGAATCCAGCGCTCCGTATAGTCTTCCAAAAAATCGAGGGCGCGGCCGTAATTCAGTCTGACAATAGATACCGTGTCGAGGTGAATGTGTACACCCAAATATTTCACGGAGTCCGTGCTCCATTCAAGAGGGAACGAGCAGGACCACTGCACGGTGGAGGGGGTGAGCGGGAAAATTACTGACTTATGCCAATTTATTTTAAGGCCCGAGTAGTCTCCGAAGCGGGAAATCTCAATCAATAGAGGCTCCAGGTTGGACTGGGGAGTCCGAACATACAAAACAGTGTCATCGGCATATAACGAGACAAGCAGTGGTCCGGTGCGAAACTGGAGCCCACGGTGGAGATGCCTCTCTTGGAAGTGTCGCACCAGGGGGTCCATCGCAATGATGAACATGAGCGGGGATAGCGGCCACCCCTGGCGGGTGCCACGTGAAAGTGTGAAGCTGTCAGTAATGGTGCCGTTTAGCCGTATCCGGGCGGTGGGGGCCGAGTACAACAACTCCACTGTCACCACAAACATAGCAGGCATCCCCATTCTCCTCATAATTGACAAAAAAAGGGCCACTCCAGGGTGTCACACGCCTTCTCCGCGTCCAGGAACACTGCTGCAGCTGGTGTGGAGGACTCTATTCTGTGTAAAACAGAAAACAGGGTCCGAAGATTTAGAGAAGTGGATCGATGTGGTACAAATCCGGACTGAGCCGGCGAAATTATAGTTTCCACTAGAAGCGCTAAACGAATTGCAAGGACTTTGGCCAGAATTTTGTAGTCCAAGTTTAAGAGGGATAGGGGTCTGTAAGAGCTGCACAACGAGGGGTCACGGCCTTACTTGGGTAATAAAACAATAACCTCTTCCCGGAGCGTAGGTGGAAGAATGCCCGCCTCCAGTGCCTCCGCGTATACCTCGACAAGTTTCGGAACAAGTTCCTCCTTGTACTCCTTGTAAAAGTCGGCTGTGTAGCCGTCAAGGCCGGGAGCAGAAGAACTCCACAAGGAGTCGATTGCCTCAATTATAAAATCCGGTGTAATGGGCATGGCCAAAAACTCCTGCATGTTTTTCTCCAGGTACACCATAGCTATTTCATTCAAATACAGTCCCGGGTGGCGGTGTTCACCCGTGAGCGTGGAAGTGTAAAGGGTTTTGAAATATGATAGAAAGGTGTTGGATATATCGGGAGTGGAGTGTTGTCGTGCGCCCTGGGCATCAATCACCTCGGTAATGTAAGCAGCTTTGTGCGGCGGTTGAAGCATTTGCGCTAATAGTTTGCCTGGCCTGTCACCCTCGCCACACTGTCGCGCAGTGTAGTATTTACCCATGAACTTCACCTCTCTAGCTGCTGCGTCCCGAAATTCTAAAAGTAGCTCAAGGCGTTTAGCCTCACGATCCACCGATGGATCCTCCAGGATCTCCTTCTCTATCGTAGTGATATCTGTTTCAATGCGGGTCAAGGTGGAGTGAATCTCGTGCAGGGACCCCACTCGCTTGGTGATGCAAACCCCACGTAATGTAGCTTTGTAGCCTTCCCATAGTGTGGACCAGGAGGTAACAGAGCCTGTGTGTTAGACCTGGCACCTTGGCGTGAGTCTCCCTTCCACTTTTTGCTGATGTGCCTCCGATGTTTTGCTGGTTTTCCGATACTCAGGGCACTGCGCCACGGCTGATCCGTGCCGCAGTGCAAGTGCTCCCTACTGTAAATTGTACATACGATTGGTATCCATGATTGGTGCATTGGATTTACTGTTAGTCCCTAGTAAAGCGCACGAGAGAGTGCCGGGGCTTGTAGATGCCAATACTGCTGGTGGGCCTGCAGCGCTGGTTGCGCCACCCACCGGAGCAGCCGTAAAGATGTGTCTGGGAACTGCGACCGCAGAACCCGCGTGCGGTCTAGTACTGTCACGCTAGCTGGGCAAGTGTCCCCACTTGCCAGCACCGACCCTTCCCTTGACTACATATTAGTCACCCCTATGGTAGGCCTACGGGCCGGGTGCGTTGTAGGTGCAAGGTAGGACAAGCCCTGATGTGCGTGGCATGTCCTGGTAGTGACTTACAACGAAGACCGTATTTCACTACTGAAGGCTACCTGCTCCATTAGGCCAGACTGAGCTGCGAGGGTTATTACACCCTATAATCCCCGCAGGCTCAAGGAGCATGGTAGTGAGTCATGTTTAGTATGCCTGAACTCAGGATAAGGAGATATTTCTTGTAGTCAAGTTTATTTCAGTACCCTGGGTTTGCAAATGCTACTTTTAGAAAGTTAGCATTTGCTTGCTTAACCATTTCAGCCGCCTCTGCTGGTGTGTATCTGACTGTCTGGGATGTGTGAGTGACAGGGCTGGAGGGATGACAGGTGGTGAATGCGCAGATTACACCTTAGTGGGAGGTAGGAGTGCCTCTTGACTCGAGCTGTCACTGTGCTCGACCTCCACAATGCTGGCTCCACCCTCCTGGGGAGCGGCGGATGACTCTGCCGGCACCTGGCCCAGGACGGGCGAAGCTCCCATCAACAAGGTACTCTGGCCACTCCTGTCCGGACAATGCTGGCTCCACCCCCTGTGGGGCGTCTGATGCGCCTGCCCCTCACACTGAAAGCAGAAGCCGGAGTACACCCGCGGGGGTACTCCAGAACTGAGAGTGGCTATGCAAAGGCCCCCCTGGCCTGCGAGAACAAAAGAATTGGCCTATAAAAGACGGAGCCCTGCTCCTTGAAAATTAGATCCGGTTTGGGCCACAGAAAGACTCTGCCCTACGAGAAGGACCGTGAGAGACAAGGAAGGGTGCTGACTCTTGCCTGTGTCTGGTGCCTTGCTGCTGAAGGAGAGGAAGACAATAAGACTACGAAAAGACTATTGTGCTACTTGTGCCAAACTCTGCAAAGAGATCTCCAAGGGCTTGCAACTGAACTTGCCCCCTGACCAGCGTCCCAGGACCAGTGGACGCTACCCCCTTGGAAAGCGACTGCGGGTGCTGACCATCGCCGCAGCACTGACGGAGGAATCTCCTCTAAGGCATCAACCTCCTCCCGACCACCGTGACCGGGGCCCAAAGCAACAGCAGAAGCAAAGTGAGGACCAGCCGCCGCTGGCCCGAACACCGTGACCGCAACTGCACCGGGAGCCCGAGAGCAAAGCAAAGGAGGACCCGTCCGGTCCGAGCTATCGAGGTGACTGCATAGCGAGCAGTCACTCACCTGCAAGGACGGACAGTTGCCCTACGAGAATCCGCAAGGTCGGTAAGCCTGCCCGACAGCCCAGCTGTGAGCCCACAGCTGCACCGACATTTGGCTGGGTACGTCCTGCACTTGGGGACCGTACTGCCACTTGTCACAACCGCACAGCCGCCGCCTCCAGGGTCGGAGCGGACGACGAGGAAAGGACCCTGCCGCCACAGAACACCGCTGCCCCGGACGACCAGTGACCTGCTCGGCCGAAGAGCCGCAACGATCAGCGACCCCGGGAAGGCAACGCGACGTGGGACAGATCCCTTGGAAGCCGCCGGCTCCACAAGAACTTTGAGTAACCCCGGCCTACGGGCCTCAAGAGAACTTCCATAAGAACTGTGGTAACCCGAATTACGTAACTTGCAACCGTCTTCATAAAGTTATTGACTGTATTCACAAGCCTGCTTAAAATCTATATAAAGATATATATTTTTACAAGAATACAGTCTGGTCTCGTTGTGTGGTGGGTTGGTTGTAAAGGTGTACTGTTGCAAGTGTTTAACCCTATGTGCCCCAAAGATTAGCCTACGACTGCTTAAGCCACACTACCTAGAGGGTAAGCAGAGGTTGTCTGGAAGGTAACCCTCAGCCCTGACGAGGAAGAGAGAGTCCCTGCTTGTCGCTAGTGTTGCACTGCGCCAACTAGAGCCTCCCCCTTCCTACACTGTGTTTATGTCGAAGTAGTCGTCAATGGCGGTGCGTATGTCCTCTTTAAAAGTCGGATCTAGCAGAGCCCTACCAGGAAATCGCCACTGCTTTTCGTACCCCCCCAACCTGGGGACCGCTAGAGTCAAAACAATGGGAGAGTGGTCTGACAGGGTGCGAGGTAGCGTGGAAAGGCCATCCACCCATCCCGCAATACCCGGGGAGAGGAGCCAATAATCAATTCTAGTGCTCGTATTGTGGAAGCCAGAGTGATGCGTGTAAGCAGGTGTGTGGTGGTGCAGTCTAGCCTCTATGTCCACTAGGGAAAAGTGGGAGCAGATTTCCGCCAGTACTGCGCGGGACTTTGGTTTGCAGTCAGGAGAGGGAGAGGTGCTGTCCCTATCTGGGTTCATCAATATGTTAAAGTCTCCCCCCAGAACCAACAAATCAATGTCGGAGTGAAGCAGCGTCATCTGCAGGTCATGGAAAAAAGCAGGGGAATCTACGTTGGGGCCGTAGACTCCCATCAGTGCGATCTTGTATCCAAACAGCACTCCCATAATAAACGCATATCTGCCCTCCTCATCAGTTTTGCTGCCGGTCACTACAAACGGGACTCGTTTATGCACAAGTATCGCTGCACCCCTAGCATATCTACTATAGCAGGAAAACACTTTATGCGACCCCCACCCTCTGGCCACCAAGGCCACATCCGGTTGCACCAAATGAGTCTCTTGCAGAAAGAGAACACCCACCCCATGTCGCGCCGCATAAGCCAGCACCTGTTTGCGTTTCTTTTTGTGTTTAAACCACACACGTTCCAAGACATCAAAGTCAGTCTGGAAGGACCAGACTGTAGACCTATCCTGGCCATACCACCACAGTTAAGATATTCTGCAACAAGTGTGCATACGACAGTCTGCTCCAACGATACCCGCAGCTAAGCTCTAACATACATGACCACAGAAACAAAACATATCCCATCCTCCACCCACCTCCCAGCCTCCCAGAATCCCACGAGAGGCAATCCCCGGACCATAGCTGAGCAATAGTGCAAAGTATAAAAGCTAATAACCATTCAAAGAAATAGTATAACCGCAAACAAAAATGTGATAAATCCCCAGACAATAGAAACAACATGGCACACGCCATCGGGGGTAGCAACGCCACTCCAGGCGGGCTTCCCAACAAGCGGTTTTCAAACCGGAGACCAGTCAATAAACGTTGGAAGATCCACATCCAAATAACAGCATTTCGGTAAGGGTGCAACAGAAATCCATGCTGAGCGGTCAGCCCTGGCCAGTTTCAACAAAAAGGTCAACGTTGGATTGTGTGTCGTTACGAGGTGGAGTGTTCGGTGGTGAACCGGCAGCAGCCGATGAGCCCTGTTTCTTGTAGTCATGGCAGAAATCCTGCGCTTCCGTGGGAGAGTCAAAAATACGGAATCTGCCGTTCACATCCACCTTCAACCTAGCTGGGTACAGCATACCATATTTCAGGCCTAAGTTCTGGAGGGTGGATTTAACTCCGTTATATTTGCGACGTGCCTCTTGGACCATCAGTGTGAAATCAGGGAAAAAGGACAGCTTACTGCCCTGCCACTGTATTTCTCCAGCCTGGCGTGCCGCACGTAGCACAGCGTCGCGGTCGTGGAAGTTCATGATTCTGGCGATAATGGGTCGTGCTAGTTGGCCTGGGCGAGGTTTAGGCCCCAGAGACCTACGTGCACCTACAAAGCCCGCAGTGAAGGTGTCTCTGCCAAATAGCTCGACCAGAATAGTCTCAACAAAGGTGTGGAACCGACCCGTGGCCGTCGTCTCCTCCACACCAAGAATACGAATGTTATTGCGCCTGCTACGCGCTTCCAAGTCCTCGTTTGTGATGGCCACATCTTTAAGTATTTTCTCAACCCGCTCCAGTCTCTTAAGCGATTTCGATGCGCCATCTTCAATGTCTGATATCCGAGATTCAGCCACATCGAGCCTTCTGTCATGGGCCTGCACCTTGGAGCCCATGTCTGCTAGCTTTTGCTCCAGACTGTCGAAGCGGGTGTCTAGCGCCTTGAAGCCTGTGTGCATTTCACCCATCATGGTGGCGACCATAGCCGCAGCGTCACCCAAGTCAGTAGAGCTGAAGCCCTGGCTGCCGAGCCAGGCGGGGGGTCCGTAGCAAGAAGGGGGGTCTTGTCGAAGCTAAGTTTCCTCTGGTTAGGGTCTCTCTTCCCCATCTCCACGGTAGTTGAGTCTGGAGAGGCGGCGTGGGTGGCTCGGCAATAGGAGAGAGCGGCAGAATAACACCAAGCTCCAGAAAGTTTCAGAAAGTACCACCAACAGTAGGGTCTCAGCGACCGAATTGTGCTCGGTCCAGGTGAATGAGGACCAAGTCAGCCTCAGCAGGGCCCTAGCTCCAAGGTCTGGTTAAAAGTACAAAATGCACCCTCAGTATGTAGTGGAGCGGGGAGCGGCCCTCTCCCGTCGTTTGAAGCAGGAGGAATGGAGAGATTGAAGGGCTCCACGAGTGCTTCTGAGGCGGGGCCACCGAAAATCTCGTAGCGGCGCCCCCCGTCGCCCAGCTGCCGAGCCCGCACACCCCCGCCGTCCCCCCCCCCCCCCCCCCCCCCGAGAGTCCCCGCCCGCCGCCTAGCATCCGGCCCAGGCCCGCAAATCGAGGCCCCGGTCCCAGCACCACCCAGGCCCATGGGCCGAGACCGCACCGGGAACCAGTAGCCCCCACACGGGAGCCCGAAGCGGACGGGCAGCGCGCAAGAAACCCCGCAGGAGACGCCCGCGGGGGCGAAGGCCTGGCGACCCGGCACCACACGGCACTCACCAGCGATCCGGCGCAGTGAGAGAAGATGGCGCCGAGGTCCGAAGGCCCCGCTTCTCCTCCGCTGTGCACTCTCCGCAGGCCGCTCCCACGTTCTCCCAATTAACCCAGATGATCGGGGCGACATCAGTGTTCGGATCCGCAAGGATGTGGGGAGCAGGAGTGTCGGTTTACATCCCAGTCGCCGCCGTCAGGAGCCCGCCTGGAGGAGCTTCACGGAAAGGCGGCCATTCCGATCGCCGCCGTGGCCACGCCCCCGAGACGTCCTGAGACTTTTCAATACCATTGACACTGACCAGGAGATACAACTACTAGTGACACTCGATGTGGAGTCCCTATATACAAACATTCCACAGGGGGCTACACTTGAGGTTGTGGAAGAGCACTGCGGTGAGTTGATTGGGTCTCTCCCACACCGATCAGCTTCATTATGGAGTGAGCCTCTTTAGCATTGACCCAAAATTTCTTTCAATTCAAAAGGCAACTTTATCACCAAACACAGGGCACATCGATGGGGAGCACCTTCGCACCCAGCCTGGCCTGCCTGTATATGGCAGCCTTTGAGACCAGGTGCATTTTCGACATCTCCAACCCATTCTACGAGAACATACTGCTATGGCGAAGGTACATAGTCAACATCTTGGTATTCTGGAAGGGGGATGTACAGCATGCAACAAGTTCTGTAGTTGGGTGAACGCTGGAAGAGTATGAGAGGTACCCCTTAAACAAGGTCAAGGGAAATAGGGTCAACCAACTGATGTACAAAGAAAGAATTCCCTTGAACAGAGCTAGATAAACAAGGCACGAAGGTCAAAAAAACACAATGAAAAGATTCACTAATGTAAAAAGAATTCTTAACAATTTATTGGAAATACAAATGTTAAAGAAGTGGACATACAAGAACCACTGTAGCAAAATTTTTAAAAACAACAATAAAACTGTTTGACATTCAATATTGACCAGCAAGATTGAAACATAAAGACAGAACACAGTGAGACATGAAGCTTGTACAGTACTAAATGTATATTCTAACTCTATTTACAACACCTATGTTATGCACACCACAGAATAGCATATCAACAAAGGTGTATGAGTCATGAATTATACTGTTATGGTGCGTCGACGCGTTTCGGTGGGTTTCCACGTTTTTATCCACCTTTGTCAAGACAACATTTATCTGTCGTAGTTAGTGGGTCAATATGATCTCCCTAGAGGGTGGAGACACAATAGATTAATTCAAAATGCATTATGTTCTGACGCTTTTCTACAAGAACACCTATAGTGTTTTAGTCTTGTTTAGTTAAACAGTAGTTATACCCGAACAAATAACCAG
The DNA here is from genome assembly GCF_964263255.1 of Lissotriton vulgaris. Classification (NCBI taxonomy): domain Eukaryota; kingdom Metazoa; phylum Chordata; class Amphibia; order Caudata; family Salamandridae; genus Lissotriton; species Lissotriton vulgaris. The sequence goes on along the minus strand of NC_141700.1, from coordinate 469,662,700 downwards.
GTTAAGGACACTCATTGTACATATCGTTTTCATCATACAATTATATAGTCGAGGGGATGACACAGAACAAAAAATTGCTTTTACTCTTTAGTGCAAGATTCCTCCAACATGTTTTATTGCTATACATTTATATATTCTCCAAAATGGCCTTCAAAAAACAAAACATTGATAGTTGACTTAAACACATTGTTTACGTATATACATATTTTTCTTGTTCTATAGAGTCTCTTCATCTTTTTGTTTACTGAGGCTTATGTTTACTTTAATGTCTAAAAACACTCAACTCAAGATCATTCAAACAGGATTAAACAAATCATTAGAAAGAACTGGGGTATCCTACAGACAGGGAACCTGGCACTGGCCCCTCCCAGGTTTGCGTTCAAGCGTACCAGCAACTTGAAGGAACTCTTGGTTCACTCCACAATAACCAACCAACTCTATGGGGTCTACCTCCGGTCACAGGTCACTCAGCGTGTGTCTTGTGTTCTGCGTGCCCTCTTACTGAGGGAACCAAAGAACTACAGCTGTCACCCAATTTTAGATGGGACCAAAGGTCTGAACACCAATTGCAAAACCAAAAATTGTATTTACACCATTACCTGCCCTTCTATACAGAGGTATATTGGCATCACAACCAGGACAGTTAAGGTGAGGAATATGGTGCACCGAAGCAATATTGTGAGAAGTTGGCCTGGCATATGCTGTCCACTATTCTAGTGGGCACCTTGCACCAGTCCAAACGACCCTTATTGATGGTAGGGTTAAATACAACCTATATAGAAAGCTATCCTAGTGGTAGCTGTGGAGATCAGCCTTCAGGCTAAGTCTTGAAGGAATGTAAAGCAGCTTGTTTTACCAGTCTATAATCTCGTGAATGACCAAATAAAAGGAGAACCACACCAGGTATATATTTAAAATATATGTATTTAATCTAAACACATCCCTCTAGTCTCTTCATGAGGCTAGAGGCAAAAGTACATCCAGTAAACTTATTTAGCACACAGCAAACTAGCACAATATATGATTAGCCCTAGGTGCGTCACAAACCATATACTAAGAAAGTGGTATAAGTACCACTACAGTCATAGAGACAAGGCCTAGGGCCTGTAGAACCGCTGGGGCTACCAGGAACCACCCACGGTAGGGATGCAGGAGACTCACGTGGGACTCGCCCAGTGTCTAAACACAGCTGCGAATCACCATTGACTTCTATGGAGAAAGTTGCGATTAGAATTTTAAAGATTAGGGACACTTAGGAGTGGACTTGGAGCAAACCCCTTGCGCACTAGACAGTTCGAGAGTCAACCCCGACGGGAGCACAGAAGTACTCGAGTTACTTCACCCAGGGAAGCCGGGTGCATAGGTGTATTTTTGTGTCAGGTTTCGTCGTCATTTTCTATGGCGAGCTGCAGAAAAGGTCTGCAGGCGTCCAAGTTGAAAGGGTCCGGATGGATCCAAGGGTGCATCGAAGATCTGAAGAACCTGAAAGCAGAGGGGACATAGTCTGGGTCACTTTCCAGTGACCAGGAAGGCGATGAGAAGATGCCAACCGATGTCGGGTGATTTCAGGTGCAGAAGGTGAAGCTTGACTCTTCAGCCACGAGGATCAGGGGGTGTCGACGACCACCAGGAGCTGGATTCGAGCTGTACCACGTCGGCTGTCGAGTGCTGCAGTGTCGGTATCCGGATTGGACCCAACAAGCCTTGGCAACAGCAACCCACGCAGAAAGCAGAGATTGGCTTCGGAGCAGACCAGCAAGGTCTGAGGGACTCACCCTTTGGAGGGGCGTCAGGGCACATCTGGAGCAACCAGGGAAGCCGAAGAAACAAAAGAGTTACCTTCGTGGGGACCCACCAGTCGACGGACCAGGGATCGCAAAGGGGCCTCAAGCAGAAATGCTAGAAGCGGGCCCACGGAACACTCGTGGAGTGTAGGCCCACAATCTTCGGTGCAGATGGTGCTCAGGGCTTGGACTACAAGTAGCCCAATCGGTGCTTAATTTGAAAAATATTAAGTGCAGGTGCTCACATTTTTTAAGGAGGCCACACCCACACCCAGTGGCTCCACCCACTCACCCCCACTGGCTCCACCCATTTCCACTATTGGCTCCACCCACCAACAGCCAGAACTACTATTGCTGAATTTGCCATAACAAGGGTTAGAACCAAAATCTCCAGGTTGCATGGCCATAAGGATGCATGACATGCCAGTCTATACCCTGTACTGGACACCTGTGGCTGTGAGTCAGTCACTAGATGTGTGTCATTGAAGCACAGATGGAAAAAGCTGTAGCACAGTAAGATCCTGAGGAGGTACTTGTCACCTACAGGGATGTAAATCTGAAAACACTACACATCCACCCAGAGAGGTGGAAGACTGAGCAGCACCCACCCATGACATCTCACCTCCACATCCCTGGCCCACAGGAAGCCCATCAAGGCCCCATTAGCTCCTGAATACACAGGCTGTCAGGATCTGACTTGCAGAACCAGTGCAGGTACCCAGCAGTGGGTAGAGAGCCATGCGAAGACAGAGCTACTGTCTGGAGTCCACTGCTGGCAGCAAGCGGACCTAGGTAAACTCTGAAATTGAAGCCCAGCTGTTCCTTTCTGATGATGCTTATTCTGGAATGTCACTTACTCACACCTGGCTGCCCAACCCCTTCTCCCTTGCTGCAACCGGACTCTCCAAAAAAGAAGCATCAATCAATGCAATGCACTCGCAGGAACGCAGGCTCACAGTCGCAGTATTCGATCATATTGTAATGTCTCACAACCCCTCGCGCCCTAAATACAGCAGCAGCCTCGGCCCCACTACAGAGAACAAGACATGATTCTTTGTGCTATTATATATAATATTTATACCATTTATGATTTTTAGGTGAGCCGCACCAATACTTCATAGACGAAAGTTGCAGTTGAGGTCTATGTGCAATTGCTGTTCATATTTAATTTCTTGCTTAATAAGGTCCTCTAAGTTGTTCATCGTCATGCAATGTAGGGTTTTGTTTAGCATTACTCCATATGGACATAAACAAGCCAGTCCAGTCTCCGCTAACCATTCCAAGATTCAAATTGGGTAAACTGTGAGAAAAAGTGGTGATGAATGATCAAGGCAACAGCAAACCAACCCTCTCCCTTCTAGTCTCCTGCGAAATTCCCAAGTTAAGCAGCTACAAATTACTTCAAACAGAAACAGAGCTAATTTATCCCTTTGCCGAATGATGGAGTGGCCAGGCAGCCAGAAGATAGCTGTGGGTGCGCTAGTGTGATTTACATGAAAGGGAAACAAAGTGCATGCTAAAAATGTGCGTGCAAGAGTGATAGTGGTATATTTTTATTGGGCCAAAACACAAGTAATAAGGCATGCATTGTTTACATTCTGCTGTTTAAATTAGTTTCATGCTCAAAGGAACAATTTTTCAATGTGAAACTACCCCTTGGTTTTAGAAAAAGTCATTCTTATTTTAACTCTATCAGTCGCCATGAGCACTGGAGCCTGGAGGTTCTCCAAGTAGCTTGCCTGAAGAGGGTAGTATTTATTTGATGTTGCCTTGTGCTGGCGGGGAAGCAGTGCAGATGGAAACTGCCATGTGAAAAGTGACAGAGTCCGGGCCTTTGAGATGAATGCGCAAATTTAAAATATCTGTGAATGTTCACGCACAAGGCTCATCTGATAATCATTCAACTGCGTGATTTAAATCTAAGGTTACTACAAGAATGGAATTGCTAGAGTCAGAAGTCCTACAGTGGAGCAGTTTGCGCTAGAAACACAAACATAGATAACCTGCAGGAACTTCTGTCCATACGTGTGTCGCTGGGTTCTGCCTAAAACTTGTACTGCAGCTTCAGACAAGTGCTGTAACCTGCCCTATTTCATTTGCAGATTCTGCAAAAAGAAAAACATGCCGGTTTACATATGCGGAAAAGCACTGGCACTGGCAATTTACTCTGGGAACCCATAAATTGGGAGGTCAGTTGTGGCAGAGGAAAGGGGCTGTGGAGTCACGAGGTGCTGAGCTTGAAAAAGCAGAGTTTAGAGTAAACTTATAGATTCATTTGCTGCAAAGAAATTGGTGAAGAGGACACACAATAGTAAATCTGTTCCAGATTACTTAATAGTGATTTGTTGGAGTACTATCTACTACTCTCTTACCTGTGACCTGCAATCCCTGTGGCACTGGCTCCATTAGATTGCTGGCAAATATTTTGTTTTGGTTGGCCCCCGGCCAAGGTCAAGGGCATCAGCTTGCAATGCAAGTCAAAAGGAATAATTTATGGCCTGCTTCTGCTGGGTTTTCATTTCAGTGCTTGCGAGTTGTTAACAGAAAGCCGCTACTCACTTTTTAATTACTTCGGAGATGTTGCATTAGGTTTATTGCCGAGACCGGAACTTGCCAGGACCCAGCCTGCCTTGCCCGTAGCTCACCCATCAGCCCGCCCTCAACTGTAATAATTAACCAATGCGAAAGAAAATGCTACTTGAAGGCCAGGCGTGCACTACTGACCTCACTAATGTGATGCATTCACTATGCCTGGACCTGGGTGGGCCATCCTTTGAAGACATACCAGACAAGACATGAATCCAAACGGAAGGAGGACGACACAGGACAGATAGGTACATTTATTTTGAATAATTATTGGGCTCATATCACTGTGGAGAAAAATTTAATTGCCCGGGCCCTGTTAAAAAAAGTACTGGTACTAACCACCTGAAAGCTCCTGCACAAATTAAGCACTGAGCCCAATGCACAACTTCGGGAAAGCTCGGGAAGTAGGTGCACTAGCAAATGTGCACGTGTCCATGAGTTCCGGTCCCACGTCTCTCGTGTTGGCTGCGGGTCTCAGCTTTGCTGGGATCTCGTGTCAGCCTCTGAGATGTCTGGAAGTCTGTGTCCTGTGTCGCAAATCCTTTGGGATCCGACGGGAGCCTTGGAAATGCAGAATGGCAAGATGCTTCTTTGGTGCCTGTTTGAAAAGGGGCGTCACTCCTTGACCCAAAGGGAGATTCTTCAGTCTTCTAGTCAAAATAGAATGTCGAAGTTCCAGGATATATGTTGCAGAGTTTCGTCCAGGTGTAATCTAAAGTCTTAAGGACTGGGTTCCTATACTTGTCTAAGTTTAGGGGCTGGACTAACTCTAAGGTCCCACCTATGGGAGGACGTGGGGAGGGGGTGGTTACACCCCTTCCCCTTTGTCCAGTTTCGCGCCAGAGCAGGGGCTGAGTGCCCATGCAAACGGTTTGAACTGGGGTATGCACAGGGTTACCAAGTGTGCCCAAGGCACTGTCTGAAAAGCATTCACTGAATGCCCCCACCCTGCCCCAATACACTAAAGCCTGTCTGGGGAGGTGGTTACACCTTCCTGTGACAGGAAACCTATTGTCCAGGCCTCCCCTGCCGGAGTTTCTTCCAGCAGCAGGAGGTCAGACTCGTGTCTGTGGCAGCAGCATCCATTTTGTGATGCTGGGGCTCTTTTAAACTATTACCGGTCAGACCAGTGTGTACATGTCTTCTCCCTCTAGAAGGGTGGAATTCTACCCCCGCCGCCAGGACTGGTGGTAGGGGGGAGGGGTAGGATTCCAAAGTGTTTGACACCAAACACAACATGTTTTGATGCAGCCATCCCAAAGTTAGCATTTACAGCGGGGTTATAATGCACTTAAGAGTATATGGTATGGCTGTATCACAGAACAGCCTCAGAGAATAGATTCCGAAAGCTGCAGAGGGTCCTGTTCACGCATGGGCACCCTCTCACACAAAACCAAGCACTCTGCCTTCAGGATTGTCAAGGCCTGCCATAGGAGTGACGTATAGGTTTATATGTGTCTGGCATTAAAGGTAGATATAGGTAACCTAAATCTTAGTAAGGGGTGCCTTCACCACCTTACCCAGGCTACTGTAGCAGACCTGTGGTGCTTCCTTCACCACTTTTTACATTGCTTATGGCGTTAAGGATGGGCACTCTTTAAAAAAAAAAAAAAAATCTTTTTATTAACATAAACAAAAAAAAAAGCATCAGGTGGCATACATCTCTTTTACAGTAATCAAGTATACATTTCCATGTATCAGAATACTTTAGGATGACAGTAAGGGTTACTGGGACTCCAACGCTACTATTTCTTCGTCAACATTCGGGGGACTTCATTATCTCCTCTGTAGCCATTTCAAGCACCCCAGATCTTCCCCCATTTCTGGGGCCGGCCCCTCGCAACGTATACCGATCGTTCCCTTAACATGCACCAATCAAGATCTTCCATCCATTTCCCAATCTGTGGCACCTGACTGGCCCCCCACATCTGAGCTATGTTGCGCTTGGCGATCATACACGCCAGAGTCACCCATTGCTTCCCGTGTGAATTCAGGTCAGCTGGCTCCCACACATTCAATATAGAACGCCGGGTTTCTACCGCCAGCTCCACCCCCATTACCTCTCGGATTTTCTCGTGAATCTTAACCCAGTATTCCTGTATTGCCGCACACTGCCACAGAACATGCATGAACGTTCCAATCTCCCCACATCCCCTCCTACAGTCTCCGCTATCCGCCAGACCCATATGTACCAATCGTGGACCTGTAATGTATGTTCTGTGTAGGATCTTCAGTTGCACCAGTCTAAGTCGCATTTGGATGGCTACTAATTTCGGGGAGGAAACCGCCTCTCTCCAGTCTTCATCGTCTAAAACTATGCCATCTGTGCACCACTTTTCCCTAAGAATCACCAGGGCGTCACTCATGTGATTGATCAATTTTTTATATATCAATGAAATTGTTTTGGTCGGCAGAATGCCATCCAGTACTCGGTCCTCTAGTGGGGAGGCCTCAGGGAGTTCAGTGTCTCTTTGAACATTAGCGAGCAGGGCGTGTCTGACCTGGAGGTACCGGAAACGCTCACACTCCTTCATCTGATGTCTTTCCTGTAAGGCTATTAATAAACAAAAAAGAGAGTGCACGTGCTGCTACCTAGTTAATTGCCCTAGTTTTTGCAAAACATCTGAAATCAAACCAATGTTTTTTGATCAAAAAGTATTGTTTTTTTATTTTTGCTTTAGTCAATAATTCAGTTTTGACCTTTTTGAAAAAATTAAATTTTTTTTACAAAGTTTATATTTTAAGACCTTATGTACAACATACAAGAAAAACAACATTTAGTCATCTTTATATTTACAATCAACATTCTAAATATATTTCAAAGTATATCTCATCCCACAGTCAATAATACAACTTTCATACCACACAAAAGTACATACAACAGACAGTGCGAAAAAACAAGTAAATTATTTTCTGGTTGGAATACCAATATTCACAACAAAGCCATAAACGTTTCTTATATTCAACAGAAACTTGTTTGTATTTCTTAAAGACTTTGGCTTATTTCAGGCTTTAACAGTCTACACGTTTCGAACTCAAATCAATTTTGAGTTCTCATCAGGACCATAGTCTCTCAATCAGAGAAACCAGAGGGAGTGAAGTTATCCCCGTCGCCAGCACACATTTTTTATTGAATGTCCATGTCCAACTTGTATTGTTAAGAAGCCTGGATTTCCCGTTTCTTCAATGGAGGTTCAGGCTGTTTGGGCTGTGAATTCAGAGCCTTCGCCTGCGAGTCTTCGTCCGACGAGGCCGTGTGTATCTTCACCGTTTGTTTTGAAGAGCCGCGTCTTAATTGCATCCACTTCCGGGTCCGCAAAGGATCAAATGAGGCAAACGTAAGTATCCCGTCCCTCCCCCACATGTCTTTTATTTGCGGGATCACGAGGAGGTCCTATCTATCAAAGCCCTTCGTCCTCCACAAGCTACCCAGCCTCTCCGAGCTCCACAGTGGGGTTGCCATAGTAAGTCTCCCTTCCCATTAAAGGCATCGATTAGTGGCATGCCATACGTGAATCGCATGGGCCGCTGGCCCAACAAGGGGAAACCAACCGTTCCTAGCATACAGTGCCCTAGTGAAATCACCCCCGGCATCTGACCGCGGTCCATCGCATACCCAGAGTCCAGGGGGGACCCATAAATGGCATGATTTATTGCCGCCAACTGAGAAGCCCAATAATACTTACGGAGGTCCGGTAGACCGATCCCTCCGTCGTACCAGGGAAGAGTACGTTTGGAGAAGGGGATACGGGGTCTTCCCTCCCAGAGAAGCTAAGCTGTCTCTGGAGGCACTCTATATCCTTGAAATAGGAGGGGGGCACCGGATCCATCGTGTTTTGGAGCGCATAGAGGAAGCGGGGGAGAGCCATCATTTTAAATAACACCGCACGACCCAACAAGGAGAGCGGCAGTGATTTCCACCTTGCCACATCTCTTCGGAACTTGGCAAGTGAGGGCTCCAGATTCTTTACGTATCTCAATTTCGGATCTTTGGTCGCGAATATGCCCAGATATTGAAAACCCACATTCTCGATCCGAAGTGGGCAGGAACTCGCGATGACCGGAGGGTCACCACTGATGACAAAAAGCACCGATTTCGCCCAGTTGATGGCGAAACCAGAATATCTTCCAAATATGGCCAGGACGTCCATAAAAGTTATCAAAGAGGCCCGGGGATTGGTAAGGTAGAGCAGGATGTCATCTGTGTAGAGGGAGATCCTACCCTCCCACTCAGATATCCATCGCAGCCCACGAATCAACCGGTCCCAACAGACCCATGCCGCGAGCGGCTCCAGGGCCAATGCAAACAGCAGTGGGGACAAGGGACATCCCTGTCTTGTGCCCTTTCCCAAGGGAAAGGCGACGGATTTATGGTTGTTTACCACAACCCTGGCAAAGGGACTAATGTATAATAGACGGACCCAGTCGATGAACTCCTTGCCGATACCCATTTTTGCTAGGACTGCGAACAAGTAGGGCCATTCGACCCTATCAAAGGCTATTGTCGCATCTAATGACAACAAAACAGCTGGTTCGTGTATGCTCGACGCGCCACCCAGGACCCCATGCAGCCTCCTGAGATTAAGAGGTGTATTCCGACACGGCATAAAGCCAGACTGGTCCGGGTGGACCAAGGTCGACACGACTTTGACCAGCCTTCTCGCCAACAGTTTAGCCAACTCCTTAGGTTCAGCATTAAGTAGTGAGATTGGCCGATAAGACGAGCACGCCGTTTTAGGCTTGCCGTCTTTGTGGATAACTACGATGTTTGCTACGCGCTGGTCGTATGGGAGCTGGCCCATTTTTCCACTTTCGACGAACATGGCACAGAGAAAAGGTGCAAGTTTATTCGCATTAAGTTTATAGAGCTCTATGGGGATTCCGTTCAGGCCAGAAGCCTTTCCAGAATGGACAGCCCTAATGGCCTGCGCCACCTCGTCATCCGTGAGGGGGGAGTCCAGATACTTCATGTCCTCCTCCGAGAGGCCGGGCAATGGGATATCATGTATCATGGCTGCATTCTCGGCCTCTGTATGGGTGCCTGCCAAATGATAGACTGATTTATAATACGCTGAGAACTCATCTGCGATCCGTTGTGGGTCTGTCACCCGTCCCGATTCCGCCGTCTGCAGTTCAGGCACCAACCGGGATGCCATTCCCCTTTCTCCAACCACGCTATCAATTTCCCAGCCTTATCGCCATGCTCATCAACCCTATTTTGAGTGTCTGCGATCTGAACTTTGGCCCTATCTCTAGCTAGGCTTCGGTATTCATCTCGGAGAAGTTTCAGTCTATGCAACCCCACCAGGCCAGACTCCGGAGACCTCTCCCTCCAGTGCTATCAGTTCTGCCTCCACTCTATCCACTTCAGCTCAAGCTTTCCTCCTCTTTCCCTTGACCAACGACAACACCTCCCCTCTGATGACCGTCTTGTATGCCTCCCACAAGGACCACGCCGAATCCACAGTTTCCACGTTTTCCTGGAAGTACCGATCAGTAATTTGTACCACCTCCTTCTTGGTATCGTAGTCTTTTATGTGCCAAGCATTGATAAGGGCGATCCTGCTCACATCTCTCTGACCCACTACCAGACTGAGCCAGATCGGGGAGTGATCGGAAATCCCCCTCCCCAAATGTCGCACCTCTTGAAGCCATGCCGCCTGCAGTGCTGGCACCAAAACATAATCTATTCTGGAAAAGGAGTGATGTGCAGCAGAGGCGTGTGTATAATGCATTCCACCTGGGTTCCTAAGTCTCCATCCGTCTACAAGACCGGTGGTTTCTAGACGGTGCCAGCGTTCGGGCCGGGTATCTATCCATTTCACCTCCCATGACCGCATTAAAGTCCCCCCCCCCACTACCAGCAGCCCCACGGGCAAGGACAAAAAAATTTGGCACAGGTCCCAGAATGTGTCGGACTGCAGACCCGGTGGGGTATAGACCGACAGAAACGTCACAGTTTTACCCTTCCACAACCCTGAGATGCCAATGTATCTGCCTCTCTTGTCCGCCCACGTGGCCTGAACAATCAACGGGAAAGAGTTCCTAACCAGAATACCCACCCCGAGACCCTGTTGTAAATCCAGCATGCGCCACCAACTTATAACCTCCCCTGTGTAGGGCCATGCAGCGGTTGCCGATCAGATGCATTTCCTGTAACAGCACCACATCCGGGCAATGCCTCCTAATCATCTGACTAACCATCCCCCTTTTTATCTTGTCCCCTAGCCCATTTACGTTCCAGCTAAGCGCCGTAATCCCTAGACCCTGTCTACCAATAGACATAGTGACAGTAAAGCATATCGAGGTCATCTGATGCTAGAAAAAACCCCGAAAACATTACTCGCCAATTCTCTGCTAATAATGCCCTGAAGAACGTTTCCGTTTCAAACAAAACCCCAAACTTCAACCCCCCTCCCCCCACCCTGCACCCCTGCATGCAGCTTGCGCTAAACCCCAACTAGCAGTGTGCTTGTCGCCCCCACACTTATCTAAGACTAAAGGTCGAAAACAGAGGGAGGGCCCAAACAAACCCGCCATTTTCACCATCCCCCGCCCCGCCACCATTACAGTGTTCCAAGTCAAAATACGATAAAATCTATACCAGAGCAACACTGTAGACTGGCTGTAACAAGCCCATCCCACCCCCAACTTACTATATCACATTATACACCCTGCGAACATCATTATGACCAGGACTATTGTTCATCTGCATCCTCCCGATCTCGCCTCTCTCCGCCTCCATCGCGTGGATATTGTCCAGCCAATCCGCCGCCACCTCTGGGTTATCGCAGAACCAGGCCTTACCATTGAGTTCCACTCGAAGCCGAGCCGGAAACATCATGGCATACTTTAGTCCTTTGTCCCTCAGTTTCTCCTTCACCGGCAAGAACCCCTAATACGCTGTCTTTGCACCATTTGGGTAAAGTCTGGGAAGAGAGATAGCGTAGCATTTTCAAACTTCAAGGGGGGCCCAGCTCGTGCCGCCTGCAAAATCGCATCTCGGTCCCGAAAGTTGAGGACCCTAGCAATCATCGGTCGAGAGGGTGCCCCCGGCCTGGGTCTTCCGCCGGGGACTCTGTGTGCACGCTCTATCGTGAAAAAGTTACTAAGGCCTTTAGGTTTAAGGTGGTTTAAAACTATATTTTCAACAAAGAGATCCGGTGTCTGCCCTTCCGATTTCTCGGGCACCCCGAGAATTCGTACATTGTTCCGCCTAGCCCTGCCTTCATAATGGTCCAGCTTGCGGGCCGCGAGTGCACCCGATGCCTTAAGGTCTCTCACCTCTTGTTGCAACTGGTTCACATCGTCTATTAAACTGGCCGTCTTGACCTCAAGTGTCTTTACCTTCTCATTAGCCTTTGTAAGGTCCGCCCGCAGCAGTCACACCTCAATGGCGACTGTATCAAGCTTGTTGTCCATGGTTTCCATCTTTTTCCCCAGGGTTGTTTGGACCCCAGTGATAGCCTCCATCAGATCGGTCAGCGTCGGTTCCGCGGGGGCAGTAACCACCTCCTCGCTCCCAGATTGGGTATTCGACGGCGCCCCTGGGGACCCCCTCGGGACAGTGTAACGGTCCAACCGGTTTGATTGTACATTCCTGGATCCCTTAGAGGACCGGGTCAGCGGCTTTTCCACCTCAGATTTCGACGCCATGACTTCGCCCTTACCACGCCATGACTTCGCCCTTACCCTCTGGGCCGAGCCAGGTCGCAGTCCACTCTCGAGGTCGGCGTCCCGATCAGCCGCCAACCTCCACCGCGCACAAATCCGATAGGTGTCGTCTTGGCGTCCCTCAAACACTGATGGGTCACGTCTAACCATCTGTCCAGGGCCGGGCACGAAAGTCTTCACTCCTCCCGGGAGCCGGGGACAATCCAAAAGTTATATTCCCTTCTTAGTGTGGCTCCACCAGACACCCCAGCCACACTTAACTCGTGCGAACTGGACACCTCACAGGACGGTCCATTAGATCCCCACAATGGCTCTGGCGACCTTCGCATGTCGCAGTAGTTCCCCCATGATGTGCCACTGCTCAGCCAATCTCCACCTCCGTGTCCTCATGTGAGGCCAAAGGCTGCTTCCCAGACTCACGGATCACCCCTCCGCCCCATCAGTGCATCCGCAAATGTCTATAGTTTTATGTGGATTTTTACCTGCGCACGTTGTCTGTGCGGACCGCCCCCAGGATGGGCCCGGCAGGCCTTAAATCTGCTGGGCTAACAATGCTCCCTCTCACTGCTGTGACCCACTGGTATACCAAGGCCTCCTCCGCTCTCCACATGTAGTCACACTCATGGCCCCCTCCAGCAATCAGGCTCCTCGGCCATGCCTGCGCTCCTCCGCCGCTGCAGGACAACCTCACTCCCCCACTGGGATCCCGGAGTCCTATGGGAAATTTTACTTCAGCAGCCGGGCCGGTGGCAGACACTCCAGGGCAGTCACAGTCCCAAGAGGCCCCCGCTTGCGCAGCTCTCAAAGCACATGGGGCATCGGGGCACCCCACCTCTCTTCACCCGGCCGCACTGTCACAGCACTCCCCCTCCGTAGTCCCGGAGGGCGCACATCCACGCCTCCGGGCGGACCGAGGAAAGCCCGGTCGCGCCCCCGGATGTTGACGCACTCGTGACTGGCTTCTAGGCACGTGAGGCCCCGGCTTTCACGCTGCACCAGGCGTCACCTTACGATGCAGTGTAGCTTCACCCCCCGGGCACGGATTTGGACCCCGGAGGCGGTGTCGGGTGTCTCCTCCGTTCAGCGGTCAGGGAGTAGGGTATGGGCCAGGATAATTAGCAGGATTGACGGGCAGGGAACGGTGGCCGGCAGAGCCGATTCCCTACGCGGCCATCTTGGTCGCCGGTCAGGCTCCTCCCTGGGTGGGCACTCTTTAGCGCATACACACGCACGCGTGACCCATCCAATACAGTACCCACCTTCTGGATGCTATGCGCATTCCACGTTATAAGATGGCCGACATAGCTTTAAACAATAGCTTTAAGCTTCTACTGCCTTCAAAGATGGCTGCCGTATTTTTATCAACCTGTGGATGCCACATGCATTCCACTTTCTAAGATGGCCGCCACCTCTTTTGTAGCTTCAACCACCTTCAAAGATGGCCGCTGCCTGTCCCTCGACCTTCCACTTCCGGGTCGTTTCACTGCTACTTAAACATACCGGATTCACACACCTCACTTCCTCCCAAAGAGGCAGAGCGAGGGGTAGGTTCCCGGCACTTGTTTTCCAGGAAAAGTAAGCGGTCCCCACTGTTCTTCCCCTGTCTTCCCCCCACCGCCCGCTCCCTTTGGCACCAGAGACCTATGCCATTTTGACAGGATGCTCATCCTTGGGCAACCTTCCATCTTTGCTTATACCCATAATGTTTTTATTTTCCACCCCTTTCTCTCCTCAAAACCAGCATGACGTTAACTTTTGTAATGATCGCTGCTCTGCCTGACCATTGATGAGGCATGACTTGAACCCGACTTGAACCCGAATTGGGTGAGTTCCATCGCACCATTTCCTACTGTGTTTGGATACCACCAATGACACCAGTATGTTTTGTATATGTCACGTGTGCTACAAGTCTGCTTATTATGTTTGCCTGGCCATGTTCCTTGAGTTGCACTAACCACTTGTGCATGTGGTTGCGGCATGTTTTTAATTTCATTTTGGAGACATTATTACTGTATGTGCATACCTTATTCATGTACCGTTGTTTTTAGGTCTCGCCTGCGTGGGCTGCGCACATGTGTAGTCTTGCTGGCGAGATTTTATGTTTTTTGGTCAGCTTCAATATCGGGCTTTAAGCCCCGCCCCTCTTTTGCATTGTCCGGCGCAGTGGCCAGCCATTGGGAAAGAGCTTTTTCTGACGTGGACTTTTCTCTTTTTGAGCCGTCCCACTTGGACTGGCTCGTCTGCCTTCCTCCCGTCGTAAAAGGTTTGTTATCTTTATGGGGCCATGTGTTTCAGACACATGGCCCCATAAAGACAAGAAACCTTTTGTGACGGGAGGAAGTGAAAGTGGACCGTGCTTGTTCTTCATTCAGCTGAAAAGCATTACTGGCATTGTAAAACAAATCTCCCCAGCGCTCTCTGCCTCACCTTGGGACAGTCTGTGGCAGGCATCAGCGACCTGCCGAAGGCGATTTCCTGCCTTCCGAGCTCCCGCTGTGTAGGCTCGCCGCTCAGATTCTGCTGTGGCTTGCCTCAGGAAAGTGTCTCCTCTCTTCGCGCTGATGGCAGGCAGGTATGGGGCCTCCAGTACAGGGGGTGGCACACTCAATTACTGGGCACAGTCTTTGTGCTAACGTCTCTCGTCCTCCACCGGAGCATCGGCACAGCTCTCCAGTATGTTTGTCGATGCGCGGTGGGCTCCCGCCTTCAGTAAGCTCCTGTACCAGGCAGTTCGTACTGCTTGCACCGATCGACCTGCGCATTTCCTGGCGAGCTGGCGAGTCACACTGTGCACCTTAAGGTCTTTTTTTTTTTTCCCCGGCCCGGGGCTGATTCAGGCCTCCTTTCGCCGTTGGACATCACATGAGCAGGCAGCCGGGGCTTCTCTTGTACCGCTACGTCACTAATGTGGGTGGGGTGTCATGATCGGCTGCTGATGTCCGCATCGGAGCCTTATTTACCAGGGCATGGTCTCTTTGATGCGGGGTGGGCTCCCGTTCATCTTCCTCAACCCGGGGCTCTTCACGCGCCCACGGGTCTTCCGACAATGTCCTCACTATCTGCAGGGAATGCCCTTAACTATATTTCTCCCATGTATTCCCATACCTGGCATGTCACGCTGTTAGTTTTTTAAGCACTGAATGGTATTCTTTCTCGTACTTTCCTAGTGAGCAAGTGGGAAATAACTGGTTATTTTATTTTTTCGTAAGCTGCGGAATGCGGGCTGGTTGTGTAGACTGTAATCCCAAAGCAGGCCACATTTCAACTCGCTGACTTACCAATTGAAGTCTCCGCACATCCACTCTCATGTTTTGAAAATGTATGTTTAATTTATATACAGATGTATGTACAAAACTAGAAATGGTATATGGTTGGACATTTTTGGTCTAAAAGGAGCCCTAACTTTATTTTAGCTCCCTACTTAGAAAAACACTGAACTAATATAATTTGTTCAATTCATTGGTTTGAGGACCATTATTATCTATACCGTACGTCACCCAGGTCCACAGACTATTTTGGGTCACCCCAGACCTGTAATGGCACATTTTAACCCTGGCCCCGGTTTCCTGTGACCGTGGTGCTGTGAGGAGACGTTGTTGTGGCGTTTTTTTTAAAACTTCAAGTCATTTTTACTGAGAAAAAAATACAAATAAAAGAAATGCATATATGAATGGACACCGGTAGATGAATAAAAAATAATAAAATGAAAGGAAGAAAATGAAAACAATAGAAATGGGTCCGACCTAAATAATACGTACAAATACATTTTTGCGTACATGATGGAGCACTCAAGTAACTATTGATTACACCCAATATCCACATAATAATCATATACTGCGAGCATATCAGTAAACAAGAATAGCTATTACAAATGGTCGAGCGATCAGCATTGTAGTTACATTCGATACAGGAATAGCTATTACAAGTGGTCACGCAATCAATCAAGTAAACAAGCAGTGTGGTTACACTCAATACATTGAAGTTGCAATAAGACTACGTATGCTATTGTGATAGAAAAGGGCTCACGGAGGGTCAAATGAGAATGAAGAAACGTCTAGGGACTTCCAGAGTTTCTTGTGGGATCTACGCCAAGGGGAGTTGTGGAGGATCGGATTATCCGTCCCTCTTAGGAAGGACAGCCACTGTTGGCATATTCTAAAGGACACATCTTTAGCGTTCTTCCATTTGCATAATATGACTTTGCAAGCTAAGGTGAGCATGAGATCCAACAGCTGCCGGTCATTATCATTGACTAGTGTTGTGTCTAGGGCGCCTAATACAATGTATGAAAATTCTCTGGGGGATTGATGTTGAATGCGTGTTTTATACAATTATACATTTTATCCCAGAACACCTGTAAGGAGGGGCAGGTGCAGAGCATGTTGGCGAGATCACCGAAAGCGGCGTTACAGTTCCAGCATGTCGGATTATCTTTTAATCGTAGTTTAAAGAGTTTTTCAGGAGTCCTGTTAAGAATCATAAACTTGGTTTGAGACAGGATAGGAGATATTTTATTTGCGATGGCTGAGCTATATATTTGATCCAATTCAAACATGAGATTGGTAGAGTTGGGTTCTGATTCCCAATGGGTCTCGTTACGCCTGTGTAACTTTCTAGGGTTGGGTAGAAGTAGTTTATATATCTTCGATACAATATGGCCTGCTTTCAAGATTCGTGAAAGTTGAGAGGTGAGCCATGGTCCATAGGGTTTAATGGGGCGTGCTGAAAGTAGGGCTTTTAATTTCAAAAAATCGTAAAAGTCTATGGGAATCAAATTATGTTGGCTTTAAAGCGTTGAGAAAGGCAATGGGTCAGGGCCTGTATAGAGATCTTTTACTAAGTTTATCCCTTTCTGTGACCAGCGCTCCCAGTAGAGCATGTTACCTTCAATCTTTAGCGAGGGATTCCGCCATAGAGAAACTATATTAGATTTGTTTAGTCTTAATTTTGATTTATATAGTTGGTCTAATCTCAGGAATGCTCGTCTAGTATTGAGGAGAACATATCTAGAGTTGGGCAAGTGGGAGAGGTCCATGGTTAGGATGGCAGATAAGGGCATATTGTCGCTGAGTGACTTCTCCACATATTGCCAGATTGGCTTGTAGTCCGGATTTACAGTCAACCAGTTGGCTCCTTTCATAAAAATGATGTTTGATAATTCCTGAAGTTAGGAAGACCCAGACCGCCTTTTTCTTTAGATAGCTGTAGCTTAGTCAGTGATATTCTGGGTTTCTTCCCCTGCCAGAGGAAGGTATTAAAGAGCTTGTCAATCTTGTTTAAAAAGTCAAAGGAGAAAGTCATCGACAACATGCTTGCAAGATAATTCACTAGTGGAGTCACCATCATTTTCAGCGTCTCAGCCCTACCCCACCATGAAAGGTATTTTGGGGACCACCCTTCCAGCAGGTTGGAGATTTTTTTTAAGACTAGATTTTCGTTGGTCTGAAGGCTAGAGATCCAATCCTTGTCAAAATCCAGCCCCAGATATTTAAAACATTTTGATTGCCATGTCAGGCCGGAGTCCCCCATGATCTCTTTGTTACCTTGGTTATTAAGCAATTTTACTTCAGTTTTATCTTTGTTTAGTTTATACCCTGACACACGGGAAAAACTTTCAATTGAGGACATAAGAGCAGGGATGGCCTCCTTAGCCTCTTCCGAAACCACTAAAACGTCATCAGCATACGCGGTGACCTTAACCTTATAGACCTTAAAATGTATACCTGAGATACGATCATTGTTCCTAATGTGGTATAGGAATGGCTCAATTGCGAGTAAAAATAGTGACGGTGAAAGGGGGCAACCCTGTCTGGTACCCTGTTGTAACGGGAAGGATGATGAGATTGACCCTCCAGCCCGAACCCTAGCCGTAGGATTAAAATATAGAGACATTACCATCTTCATGAAAATTTCTCCCAGCCCTAACTTAATCAGCGTTGTTTCAAGGTAAGTCCAGTCAACTTTATCAAAAGCCTTTTCGGCATCAAGCGTTATTGCTACTGCGGGAGATGTAATAAGTTTGTCCTTCTCCAAAACTTGAGCTAAAGTCCTGGTATTGTCACTGGAGAGCCTATTCTTTAAAAAACCAACCTGTGAAGGGTGAATGAGCTTGGGAAGGAATTTTTCAAGACGGTTAGCCAGGATCAAAGCAAAGAGCTTACAGTCTATATTAATAAGGGAGATAGGTCTGTAATTTCTGGTTATGTTGGGTCTTTCCCTTCCTTAGGTAGCATTGCAATGATGGCTTCAGCCAGTGTGCCTGTGACTTTGCCTGCTTCACTGAATTAGTTGAACAAGTGTAGTAGTGGTGTAGATAAGAGAGAAGGGAAACACTTATAAAATTTTGCGCTAAACCCATCTGGGGCGGGTGCCTTCCCACATTTAAGTGATTTAATTGATTTTTCAATTTCCAGGGTGGTTATTGGGCTATTAAGTTCCGATTGTTCCGTGTTTGAAAGAGACGGTAGGTTACATTCCTTGAGGTATTCTTGGATTTTAGTGTTATCTACATCTTTATTTTCGGAGTATAGGGTGTTGTAGTAGTCTTTGAAGATTTCCGCAATCTTTTCTGGGTCGGAGTGTGTTGCGCTAGTGTGATCTTTTATACTGTTAATCGTATTCTTATGTACTTAAAGTTTTAGGTATTTATTTATTTATTTATTTATTTTTTGCACTTATAATGCGCGCAGATACCCACAAAGTGTTTCCCGGCAGCTAAACTCTTACCAGCCTTATTCGATTTGCAGAGCTTGAACCTTTTTTGTCTGTTTATCCAGACCCCTGCTCTATTGCTTATTATTTTATTATATTTGTACTTTTTGTTCACCAATTTATTCAGTGTTAATTCATCTCTCGATGTTCATTCATCTCTAGACGGGCCTAGGGCCAAGACCGCTGCCTTTTGTAGGTATTCTAGGGACAAGCTATTGGCCATAGGTAAGAGTGCAGAGGGAATACCCCAAAATTCCCTACTACAGTCTGCTGTAATGCTGGATTGTGGGTTAATCAATAGTAGATCCCTAGTAAAACATCACCTGGAAGTGTCTGAGTTGCTAAATGACATGGACCTGGATGCCCTATTCATAACGGAGACGTGGACTACTGTGGACACCTCTGTTAAGTTGGGCTTGTCATGCCCTGAAGGATACAAACTATTTCATAAACCTAGGTCACTGGGAAGAGGAGGAGGGCTTGGAGTGATCTATAAAGAAAAGTGGGACTTTTCCCCTCTACAGATCGACGGGGTGGCGGGTGTAGAGCTACTGGGGTTCTCCCTACAAGAACCAAAAGGTAGGATCCTGACTGGATTGATATGCTACAGACCACCTGGTGCGGAAACACAATACCAGGCGTTGTTTGACACCATTGCTGCCCTTGCCTTGTCCCACTCCAGAATGCTGATCCTGGGAGACTTTAATCTTTGGGACAATGGATCCCTTGGGAGTCACCTGAGGGATCTGAAGGACAACTGTGGAAACTGGGGCCTGGATCAGCTGGTACAGAAACCAACCCATTCAGGGGGACATATCCTAGATATGGTCTTCGCTAACCAAACTGAGACTAGGATGATTGATATCCTACCTCAGCCCTGGACTGACCACTCCCTAATCCACTTCCAGATCTCCATACCCACGGAGGGGAATGGAAATGAGCGCCCGGTGACTTATAGGAAGGGACGGAATTGGTCTAAATTACCAAAGGATAAAACAAAGCCTATTTTTATGAGCAATGTTTCCTATGATCCAGAGGAATCGGTAGATCTGAATTATCAAAAATATTGTAATCACATCACAAAGACCCTGGATAGACTTGCCCCTCTGAAAATCATAAAGAATAAGAGGAAACCATCTGCTCCCTGGTTTAATGAGGAGCTGAAATCCCTACCCAATGCACGCCGACAGGCAGAAAAGAAATGGCGTAGATGCTATTCAGAGTTGGATAAAAAATTGTTGAAAGTGGAACAGGCAAAATATAACGGAGCCATCGCCAAAGCCAAGGCACACTTCTATGCCACTACTATTCTTCAGTCCCCTAATAGTACCAAAACCCTTTTTAATATCATAAGGGATGTCTCACATCCCACCTGTACGAGTAATAAGGTGGTCGCTACTCAAGAACTATGCGATGAGATCGCGATCTACTTTGAGGAAAAGATTGCTAAAATTGTGGGGGGGCTGAAGGAGGAAAGGGACAGCTGCAAAGATGCAGTGGCACAGGCAGAAGAAGAGGAACCTCCACCAATATTGTCATCACTGGAAAATGTCACCCCTCTTACAGAGGAGCTCTTTTTCAGTCTGGCCCAGAATGTGTCATCTGGGTCACCTCTAGACCCCCTTCCGCACAAGATCTGGAAGGAATATGGGCCAGAGCTGTTCCCCTGGATGCATCAGATTTGTCGCCAATCTCTTGAGGAAGGTACAGTGCCGGATGCATGGAAGCAGGCAGTGGTTACTCCCCTGCTTAAAAAGCCTTCGCTAGACCCTACTATTCCGGCGCATTTTAGGCCCATATCACTCCTGCCCTACCCGATAAAAATTGTGGAAAAGGTGGTCAGTAGGTCCCTGTCAGGATATCTGGAAGACAACTGCCTGTTGGATAAGGACCAATTTGGCTTCCTCCCAGGCCACGGAACAGAAACGGCATTGGCAACCATGTTGGACACCCTTCGAATGCGAGCCGACAACGGCAATTCCTCAGTCTTGGTGCTGTTGGACATGTCGGCCGCATTCGACACGGTCAGCCATGCAGTGCTGCTAAGTAGGCTGGAAAAACTGGGCGTGAAGGGCAAGGCCCTGAGATGGATACAATCCTATCTGACAGGTAGACAACAGGTGGTGACCCTAGCACCCTTTTCATCTCCCAAGTCCCTGGTCAGTCATGGAGTACCTCAGGGCTCCTCGATCAGCCCTATTCTCTTTAATCTTTATCTGCAGCCCCTGATTCCCATGATTAAATCCTTCGGCATAGATTTGATAAACTATGCCGATGATACACAACTGGTGTTCTCCTTAGAAGGAAGACAGGCGGTGAGCATGGAGACATTTCAGAACTGCAGGAGCAGGGTCTCCAGGTGGCTGACCATAAACTCCCTTCAATTTAATGAGGGGAAGACAGAGGTTGTCTATTGCTCGTCAGCCAAACTGAGTCAACAACCTTCCCATGAGATCAGGCTTGCGCCGGGAGCTGAACCCTGTATCCCAGTTAAAACCGTGCGCAATTTAGGGGTACTGTTTGATGCGGATCTCCAAATGACCTCTCAGACCAATAAAACCATCAGTGTCTGCTTTGGATTGTTGAAAGCACTCAGACAGATTTTGCCCCTTCTGCCTGATGATTCCAGGCCACTAGTAGTTAGGAGTGTGATCCTGGCAAGACTGGACTACTGTAACTCTCTATATCTAGGGCCCCCCCTATACATCCTACAGGGGCTCCAGAGGGTCCAGTCTATAGCGGCCAAGCTGGCACTTAAAAGACCTCGCAGTTCCTCCACTACGTTGGCGCTAAGAGATCTGCCGATCGGGAGTAGAGTTGTTTTTAAATCCCTATGTATTGTGTACAGAGCCCTGCACAACACGGGACCTATCCCTCTACTGGAAAGGCTCTCCTGGTATAGGCCCTCCAGATCCCTGCGCTCCTCTAGCCAGAGTCTGGCAGCTACTACCAGGATCAGGAGGTCGAGGATGGGAGGCAGAGCCTTTTGCATCTCTGCCTCTAGGCTGTGGAACGAGCTTCCCCAGAACATCAGATAAATTGGCACCCTACTGGGTTTCAGAAAGAGCCTGAAAACATGGCTATTCGCCAAAGTCTAATCCCCGTGACTTTATTTAATAGATCCGGCGGCTGTTCTATATGTCTTGACAGCTAGTGTATTGTAGTACCATCTGCCTACTTCCTGTTGGGCACCAGGATACCCGTAGGGTGACAGTTGCGCGTTACAAATAATAAATACAATACAATACAATATTCTTACTTTCTAGGACTGAGATCTCTTTCTCTAACTCGTCAAGGGCTTTATTGTATTTCTTATTAACGGCCGATCTGATTTTAATAATTTCACCCCTGATGGTGCTTTTCAAGGCCTCCCAGCGTTTTAGGTCAGAAGTGTTGTATCTTTTATTGTGCGTCAGGTAGAGCTGGATAGCATGTGCTATTAGTTTATTATGTTGTTCCTTTTCCAACACTTCCTCATTCAGTCTCCATAGAGATTGACGACTGGTCGGTTTAACGTTGGAGATGGAGAGCAAGATACAGGAATGGTCTGAAACCACCCTAGGTTCTATCGTCGTCTCCATGATCCTAGATGAATCGTTACTTGTGATAAATAGGTAGTTGATACGAGTGTATGAGTCATGGGGATGTGAATAAAAAGTGTATTCCTTGCCTGTGGGGTTTTGTAGTCTCCAGGAATCCAGCAAATTAAAGCGAGCACAGAGGCGCACCTTGAGTCTCTATCTAAAGCCGGATCAAAAGGTAGATTAAAGTCTCCCGCCAGGATATGCATGGCAGAGTCCGGAATAGTTTAAATCTGTTTAGTTAGGTCAACCCAAAAAGCTGGATTGCTTGTGTTAGGGGCATAGATATTTGTGATATAGAACTCCGTGTTGTCCTTAATTAATCTAGATGTGACCCACCTCCCATTAGTATCAGCCGTGTAGGATCCAATCTCAATGTTCGAATTCTTAGCTATCAGGGTCAGAACTCCGTTTTTCTTACCGGCTGCTTCAGAGCCGAACAACTCATTGTAAAATCTATTCCTAAGTGTATGGAATTGTTTGGCATCAATTTTTGTTTCTTGTAAAAGAACGACATCCCCCTTCTGTTTTGGAGATAATCCAGGATCTCCCTCCGTTTAACCGGATGGTTAAGACCTTTAACGTTAAGCAAAATAATTTTCAGGTTATCCACTCTGGAAAATCCCATTGGGTTTTTGGACGTTGTGTGTGCCATCATGGGTGTAACAAAAATGTGATCCAAGCCAGAGCAGTGGTGTCACCTCTGTAGAGGACTCTGGGTTCTCGTCTCCTTCTTGTTATAAGTGAATGCAAGATGAGTGTAGGGGTGTAGATTTGTGGAACGCCAGATACATAGTTGTTTTGGGCCTTATTAGCAGACTTTGGGTTGCAACTCAGCCAGTTATGCCACATGTATCGCTTATAACAAAGCGGCCAGCTCCCATGGCCTACACAGTCATGTCTCAATACACAGTGGAACATAGAGAACAAATGAGTACTGGAGCAACCCATCGATGTAGGACATGTGGCCCCAGTTGTGTTGGGAACAATGGTACTTGAGTAGAGAAGGCAATAACATACAGACAGAAATATCATTCTTAAAATTTCAATAAAGTCTTACTGAACTAAAAAAAAAAAAAGAAATAAACAAAATGTAATAGTAAGACAAAAGACAAACCAAGTAAAAGCCGGACCCATACCCCACCCACTTCCCCCCCAACCCCACCCAACCCACCCTGAGAGAAACTAGTAGACATGGTGACTAGGGGAAAACAGCACCCCTCCCATGGCCATGAACAAAAACCATGTTGGATTCTTAGGACTAGACTAGCAATCTAAACAGTGGGTGTCGTGGCGTTTTATCATCCTGTCGGAGGCCCGCACTCCTTCGCCGCAAGCCGTAAGTTTTGCAACCCACCGCGTCATTGCTAAAAATGCCTGTCTTTAGATGTGCCTTCGGTGGGGAGGTGACGGTGCGGCCTAGGTCAGTGGGAACTGTCAGGCTCCAGAAAACGCTGAATTCATATCGCCCCAATTACAATACTGCTCTGAAAATTGCTAGAGCCGCGCTGCGGGCTAATGGCAGGAAGCCACCATGTGTCTCTACGCTGAGTTCATATCGCCCCAATTACAATATCGCTCCGAAGATTGCTAGAGCTGCGCTGCGGGCTAATAGCAGGAAGCCACCATGTGTCTGTCTCTACGCTGAATTCATATTGCCCCAATTACAATACCGCTCCGAAGATTGCAAAAGCTGCGCTGCTGGCTAATAGCAGGAAGCCACCATGTGTCTCTGCGCTGAATTCATATTGCTCCAATTACAATACCGCTCTGAAGATAGCTAGACCTGCGCTGCAGGCTAATAGCAGGAAGCCACCATGTGTCTCTACGCTGAATTCATATTGCTCCAATTACAATACCGCTCTGAAGATAGCTAGAGCTGCGCTGCGGGCTAATAGCAGGAAGCCACCATGTGTCTCTCCGCTGAATTCATATCGCCCCAATTACAATACCGCTCCGAATGCATCTTTTATTAATCTTCTTTGCTCGGATCCCCCAGCTGACAGCCAGGGTTTTCATGCAGCAGTAAATCCACCCAGAAATGGATTAGAAAAATAAATGCTTCAATCAAGGGAGGCATCCATGCCAGGCTCTAAGGATAATCTCTAATTACATAAAATTCACTAAATGGATCTTTTGTAGATATCATGAAATATGGCCCAAATGAAGCCAAACTTGACCATATTTGAAAATATCTCTATCATTATATATTGCTAGTGCGGTTTTATAGTCCTTTCTTTGTCTGGGTGCTCTTTGTGTATGTTTCTGGCATTTCCATCGGCCTGTTTCGGCGCATTGGTAGTTTGGTTGAGTATGGTTAGATCTGATAATCATTTTATTTAGTGATATCATGTTTTTGCTGTTTAATGTGAAAGTAAAATGTGTTTGGTCCTACGCAAGCATTTTATTGTGTGTTATGCATGTTTTTATGTGCGCCAAATGAGTTCAACATTTTTCATTGAGCTGTATGGTCAATGTTCATAACCCAGCCCATGCCAGCCTTTGTTTTCTAGCAGCACCATTATTTGGGCAAATGGTTCTAATGTGATGGTGTGTGTGTGTGTGTGTGTGTGAGGCTGTGCTATGAGTAAAGCTATTTGTATCTCTATATGTCGAACCACATTGCAGATGTAGGGTTAGCTAATATCCCCGACAGGCTGATGCCTTTCATACTTGAAAGGTTTCAACACAGGCTGGTCAGTCAACAGATTGTGAGTTTACCCTTTAACAATCTCTAGGGGGAGTTCAGCAGTCAGGAAGATCTTTTTCTTTTGGCGTGCTGAGGTCTGTGTCTAAAAATACATACAAGGCATAACATTTGTTTTCGTTCTCTGTTCGGTTTATGCCTCCATTTAATATTATTTTATTAATAGAACAATGTTGTAACCCAGTGGGTAAAAGTTATTTTTATATAAAGAACTCCACCAGCAGCTTGGCAACCCTTTTGTGAAGTAAATGCATCATTCATCACCGGGGTTAATTTTCTCAGTGAAATGTTCACATTTAAAAGTAACTAAATTACGTTTTTGTTGCGTTGGAGATGTTCAGTTAATAAAGTGAACACCTTTGTAAATAAAAGCTGAAATTGTTTCTCCAGTATTAACGGAGAATTTTAGCTTCACAGAGCTGAAGATTACCCTGATATTAGCCTGCATTTCTACTACTCCCTCTCTACCACTCACTCTCTACTACTCTCTGTACTACTCACTCTCTACTACTCTCTACTATGTACTACTCACTCTGTACTACTCACTCTGTACTACTCACTCTACTACTCACTCTACTACTCTCGGTACTACTCTTTACTACTCACTCTCTACTACTCTCTACTATGTACTACTCACTCTGTACTACTCATTCCTCTACTACTCACTCTCTACTACTCACTCTCTACTACTTACTCTCTACTACTCACTCTCTACTACTCACTCTCTACTACTCACTCTCTACTACTCATTCTCTACTAATCTCTACTACTCTCTACTATGTACTACTCACTCTCTACTACTCACTCTCTACTACTCATTCTCTACCACTCACTCTCTACTACTCACTCTCTACTACTCACTCTACAACTCACTCTCTACTACTCACTCTCTACTACTCACTCTCTACTCCTCACTCTCTACTACTCACTCTCTACTACTCACTCTCTACTACACTCTCTACTACTCTCTCTACGACTTACTCTCTACTACCTCTCTCTACCTCTACCGCTCTCTACGCGCATGTGTATTACCTACTGGCGGTCGCCAGTAGGTAGTTATAGTTAGGACCTATTTTCCATTTGAAATCTGCAACAATCTATTTGCAATAACTTTGGCGCCGGTTGACGAATCTTCGCTCAATTTTCAAAACTGGTGGCCCGCTCCAGTCCGCTCCTATCCTGAAAGTCTCTGGGCGATTCGTCAAGCGGGGGTCGAGAAGAAAGAGGGGGTTCCAAATCGTGTTTCCCAATCAATTTTCCATAGGAATCTGTAGTCGCATCTACAGCGGGGAACTGCTGAACCGAATTACACCAAATTTGGCACAGAGGTAGTAGCCCTTGATTCAGACTCCTGCCTTTTGGTTAAATGGTGTAAATCCATTCAGTAGTTGCTGAGAAAATCAAAAGTAAAATCATAGATATATCTATGGCGGTGGTGGATCCGCGCACCCTGAGCGCACCCTTCCGATCACAAGCTTCATGCTAATTGGCTGTTAACTAGTCTGTCAACACCCCAAACCAGGAAGTGTTGGCAGCCATTTTGTGCCTCGGTAGAAGCGAGGCTCAAGAAATCAGTGGAACAAGTGTGAAAAACGTATACAAGCAGCAGGGTAGAAATATCCTGACCCCCTAGACCTGCTTAGGGGTCCCACAACGACCCCCAGGGCCCCAAAATATATATATATATTTTTTTAAACAGTAAAAGGCACGCAGGGTGTGCGGATCCGCCGTAAAATAATAAATACAAACAAAGCGCGGGCTCCCGCACTTGTGTAATAATTAGCCTCCAGGGGGGCCAAATCCCGGGGGCAAAAAATATTTAATTTAATGGGAAGCCCAGAGGGGCCCCGGGGACCGCCACCCCCCGGGGCTATAAACTAAATGGGTGGGGGGCTCAAAGGCCATCCCCCAAGAAAAATACATGGGTGGGGCGGCTCAAAGGCCCCCCAGCCCCGGGGACCGGCACCCCCCGGGCTTTAAATAAAAAGGTTGGGGAGGGGCTCAAAGGCCCCTCCAAGCCGCATGGCCCCCCTCCTGGAGCCGTCGAGGGTCCTGGGGACCGCCACCCCACAGGGACAGCTCCTGCAGTGTGTCGGTGTGCCCACCCCGGGACACTGCTGTTTGCTATGGCAGGGCGGGAGCCGAAGCTCCCGCCCTGTCATAGCAAACTTGGTTTGGATTTTGAAAGAGAGAGCAGGGAAACCTGCGCTCTCTTTCAAAATGCAAACCATATTGCTTTTCCACACGGAGAGCTGCATGTTAGCAGCCCACTGTGTGAAAAAGCAATGCCGGCTCCCGAAGGACGCAGGGAGCCGGCTGGGACCGTGGGGGCATTGTGGCTCCCCACACGGTCCCCAACGTTGTATACAAGCCCCGGGGGATGAGGTCCCCTGGGAGAATAGAAATTAGTGATAAGTGCTATTTTTTTTTTACAGTAAAATTAGGAGTCGCGCACCCACTGCGGCGCTCAGCGCGGCCCCCTGGTGTGCATGCGTTGAGTGCACAACTCCTAACGTGTACGGTGCGCGACTCCAGCGCGCTTGGTACACGACTACTATCGCATTGGGTGCACGACTCCTAACTCGTTGAGTGCGCGACTCCCCCAAAAAATTTGAAAAAAATTACAATAAAGAAAATAATATTAATATATATAAAAATATATAAAATAAAATAAAAATAGAATTTCAATATTTAAAAAAAAAATTCAATTTATATTACAAATATGTAATGTAATTTAAAAAATAAAATATCTAAAAATATATAGTTTAAAAAAATTTAGTAAATCAGTATCGGAAAAATAAATATAACAATTAATACATTTAAAAATTGTCATGGGGTGTGGCCAAGATGGCGGAGTAGAAGGATGCGGCCTCGGCGAGCTCCTCCGGCCCAGGCCCCGGAACACCTTATTCACTGCTGATCTCCCCCCATCGTCGCTAGCTGGCGACGGCGGGTGCAGTGGTGTACTAGCGGACCTTGCTGGGAAGAAAATCTGCGCGCTAGAAGGCACGGTTAGCGGACTGTGGAAGCGGAGCCGCGACCCTCGAAAGCTGCGGCCCGACCGGAAGTGCCGTTGGGTTCGCGCTGTGAGCAAACTCGAGCCTGAGGCGCTGTGCGGAGGCCGCCGGCTGGCCTAGAGGGGAGTGGGGACCAGCTCGGGTCCGCCCCCTACTGCAGTGCGGAGCCGCTGATTATGGCGCTGAACGAAAGCGACCGCGGCGACGAGAAGTTGGTGCCCCACCAAGAAGAATGGCCGAGTTACAGCCGTGGGTGGGACCGGAGCGGTGCCGAGGATTTCAGAGCCCCTGCCTGGCCTGGCTCGGGGCACGAGACCGTCCCACCCGCTGAAGCTAAACAGGAGGTGGTGGGTGCCTGGCGGTGCACTCGGGCCCAGTGGAGTCTCAGCAGCCTTTGAAACGGCTGGCCGCGGGGTCTTGTCAGCTCCCTTATTGTGAACGGATTGGGGTCCGCTCGGGAGCTACCTGCGGGGCAGCGTGCTACGGAGCGTGGACGCCATTCCGGACTGGAAGCTAAGTCCCACCGGCCTAGTACTAAGGTGGAGTGGGCAGGAGTTGCCGCCCGAAGAGCACGAGGAGGTGGAGAACGGGTGTTGGACTGCACCACAGGAGCGGCGTACGACCTATCCGGTCGGGGCGGTCACCCAGCGGGTAGCTAGGCGGTGTAGTGAACGCTACTGTCGCTGGTGAGGATTGAACACTTTTATTTGCGGCCCAAGATGGCCGGCAACAGGGGGAACAGGAAGGGTGACCGCACCCTACCGGAGATGCTGAACAGGAGCAATGCTCGGCAAGACCGCGGACAGCCCTCCCCAAGTCAGTCTAGCAGTTCACAGGGGGCGAGTGGAGGGGAGCCTCCAGTGACCAGGTCATTCCTCGAGTCGCTTTTTAGGTCCCTACGAGAGGACTTCCAGACTCTTAAGCAGGAAGTGGCGGGGGAGGTGCGAGACGTCCGGAGAGAGGTTGATGGCCTGGGAGAAAGGGTCTCATCCGTGGAAGAAGTGGGACATGCCCGGGACGAGAAACTCACACAGCTTCAGCAGGAAGTGATCAGGCTTCGGGACCAGCAGATTGATCTACAATCCCATGTGGAGGACCTTGAGAACCGTTCCCGGAGGAACAACATCAGGGTCCGGGGCGTTCCGCTCGGAGAAGAGGGGGAAGATGCAGCCGCCTACCTGCGGGATCTGTTCCGGGAAGTCCTGGGTGAGCCGGCAGACTTTAATCTCAGGATTGATAGGGCACATAGAGTGGGCCCACGACGTAGAGCCCCGGCGCCTCCCCCGATCTTCTGGCCTTCCTGCCGGACTATCCCCTGAAGGAAAGGATTCTGAGGGTAGCTCGCACTAAGCCCTCCTTGGAGTTCAGAGGCCATAGGGTGGCCCTCTTTCAAGATCTCTCAGTGGTCACCCTACAGAAACGCAAGTTTTTTAAAATTGTGACTGACTTCTTGCGGGAGCATGACACTCAATATTCTTGGTGCCACCCTTTTCGTATTATCTTCCGCTGGAACGGAATATTGCATCAGCTGCGCTCCCTTCAGGACACCTGTACTGTATTGGGCATCACGGCGACCGACGAAGATGCTCCCACTCCACGTCGTCGACGGATCACTAGAGATGGCTGGCAATCGGTCCCTGGCCGCAGGTCTTCGACTTCTTCGGTGAGACCGGACTCGCCTACTATCCGGGCTGAGATGGATAATGCTGTGCGAGAAGTCGCTAGAGAAACGGCGACAGAAGAGGTTGCTTTGACAGCCTAGGAATTCTCCGGGGGGAGATCGACATCGCTTCTTCTTTTTTGAGCTGCAGGTTTGGGGGCCTGGGGGAGTGGGGGGGGAGCGGGGGTGGTGTTGTGGCTGGACGTCAACTTTTGAGACTTTCCCATAGACTTGCCTTTTTGGGCCGGCCTTGGAAAATGGTTTCCTTGACTCCTTTCTTGGGGGGGACGGGGACAGTGTTTTGGGTTTGGAAGGGGTTGTTTTGGGGTGTTGGGCTACCGGAAGGGGTCGTGGGAGTTGGGTGTGGGGGAAGAAGTTGTCCAGTGCGCTGTGCTAAGGATTGTTGCTTTGCTTGAGTTTCTCCACCTTGTTTTGATTTGTGACGATGGGGAGGAGCATGGGGAGGTGGTTTGTGGGGTTGGCGCGTGTGTGGTGGGCGAATTGGTCACATTGGGGCTGGTGGTTGGTACTAGGCCGCGCTGCGCAGGGGGGAGAGGCGTTACATACTGTTGGTGGGAGACTGAATTGCTGTTTGATTTGGGGGGAGTAGGCTCACCCACTGTGTTCATCACGCAGGACACTTGCGCCTTTACATACATTTCCTCCTATGCCTCCTCATACCTTTAAAATTGTGACCTTGAATGTCAGGGGTCTGAACAATCCCGTTAAGCGGCGAGCGATGCTTTCCCTGTTGGAAAACACCCAAGCGGACATTTGCCTTCTTCAGGAAACCCACCTGTTACCACAAGATACACATAGGCAGTGGCGGTGCGTCCATGGGGGGCGTTGGGGCGTTGCCCCACTAGCCATGGACGACCGTCACTGTGACATGCATTATAACAAGTACATTTTTAAACACTTTTTAAAAATAAATCACAGCGCACTGACTCGGCGCTCCCGGCCAGGGACAAGCCCGAGAGCATCGGGCATTGCTTAGGAAGTGGGCCGTAGGGGGCGGGGCTGCAGCAGAGTGATTGACAGCACACAGCACAGGCGGCAGCCAGAGCACTGAGTATAGCCGTAGCGAAAGCACTAGCAGCTGCAGCGGGGTGACACTGGCTGCGCATGTGACAGCCAGGAGTCATCAGATTTTAGACTTGCCTGCGCATGCGTACATGTGTAAGACCTTCCCCCCCACATCCCCCCCATTGCACTGAGACACAGGCAGGGACCCGAGCCCCGGTCTCATTATGGGCAGATTTAATCCTGCACGAGGCCAATCCTGGCGCAGTGGCGCTGTTAAGGCTGCGCCAGGATTGGGTGACTGACACACTGGTACAGCAGGGATGGTGCCGCGCGTGGGTGTTGGCTGCTCAGCTCAGTATGGCCAATCACATATGGCTATATCAAGCCATGTCGAGGTGATTGGCCAGTTCTGTAAGCCGCAGTCACGTCACCGCGCGTGGCGAACCCTGCCACTGCAACAACAAAAGAAAGTGATAGTGAAAGTAGTTGAGTCAGTCAGAAAGCGCGTGACTCCAGTGACTCGTCGTGACTTGTTGTGCCTGGCCAGTGTGCCTACAGACGGACGGAATTATATTGCACTGGCCTGCCTGGGTATGCTAATTTTATGCTTCTCTTTTAGATTCTTTATTTAGTGGGAAAATATCGTTGATAAATAGGCAGTTGGCTGCCCAGCAATACTGGTTGTCCTTTTGACCCTGACCCCTTGCCCCGGCCTCAGCACGCCTTGCTTCGCTTGCGGTGGGAGATCTGACAGTACTTGCAGGCTGCAGCGGCATCTTTTCTCTGACCCCTGGCCCTAACTCTTTTCTGTAGTTCCGGACCGGTGCTCTCCCTCGGTGGCAGGACTGAGAGGGAAATGGTCGCCGTCGTTCTGGTTAGTGTCGACAAGCTTGTCTTTGAAGTACACGTTCCAATTCCAAATGCACCCCCTTCTATCTAGTGATAAAACTCTCACAAGCTCCTGACGGTCTGACCCCGGCTAATGAATATCCGATGGCTGCAACTGAACAGGCCTCAATCATGGAGGTAGCTGCTAGCCTGCTCCGTCTGTGTACTGTATATTAACCTCTGATAATACCCTGAGGTGCCCAATGCTGCTGTACTTTCTAATTATGGAGGTGGCTGCGATGCAGCTGTCTAGTTGCTCACTGTGCCACATTGGATTCAAGCCCCTGGTGCTGTGGTGAGTAAAAGAATGATTAAACTCAGATCTCTTAACTGGGGTCGAGGGGCGAAACGTTTCAGCACTCCATCTTTTACCACGTACTAGTATCGTTGGCATTTCAACTTCCAGCACTGTAAAGCATAAACCTGCCGATGCCTGTCTTGTGCTGATATATTCAGCAATCGGAAGTATATTTGCCATTGCCATCCATAGCATGTAGGAGACTCAAACATTTAAAAACAAGATTACTAACTTATTTGTATTAATAAAAGGTGCGTATATATGCCTTTGTAAATACAGCAGTGATGTTTGTAGTGATAGAAAGCTGCTAGCTTACATATGAGAAAATAAATTAAATCTAATGCAAAAGGGAACTATATCAGCCCCATGTATCATGGAAGATCGGGACCAAAACAAATGCTGCTTAGAGGTTCTGGGTCATTGCAGTCAATAAATCGCATGAATGTAATTCAGGCTGTCTAGGGATCTCAAGGTCGAGGAGTGATGTTTGCTTGTGGTGGTTGTTTTTTTCACCCGAAGCCATACCGGATGTGTTTAGTCAAGTCTATTATAATGAATGTCGATCTTGGAGGCTTTAGTTTGTAGGAATTCTTCAAAGATGGCCTTTTATCATTCTTATGAGAGTTCGTTTGTAGGACCCTAAACAGATCATGACGCATCTCTGATGTATTGATGTCTTTTTATGATCAGGTGCTTGTTTACTTGAGCATAGTGACTGTCACCTGCAGCATAAAAGTCGTTTGGCCAGGAAAATGTTTAAATTTACAAGTAAAGCCCTGTGTTCTCAGACTTAGTTAATAAAGTTATATATAAGTAGCACACTGGACTCGGGCCACTCAGCAATAAGTGGCAATGATGCTGTGTATAGGTACCCCCTCCACTGTGCTTGTACACTTGTTCAGAGTGTCTCAGATAAGAGCATCCTACTAAGCTGATGCAGTGCACTCTCAATAGGGTGCCGTCATTTGTCCCAGACCCTCACGACTCACCAAGGAATAGGATATACACTAATTTGCACCCACCATCACATGGAAACAGAGGCAAAACACAGGCCGCCCTGCAGACTCTGCTGTGCAGGAATCCCCTTCAGGAAGAAATAGATCATCCCAAGGCCTAAGCATATCGTACAGACATAGGAGTCTCAGTGGACCCTGCATTCTGCTGAGGGAATAATTTTGCATTTTGCCCCTGCACAGAAACACTCATCTCCTGGTGGTTTTGTTGTGGGGGGGGGGGGCACTGTTGTGCTGCTCCTCACTACCGGTCTCTGGGTCTTCATTGGTTCGTGCTGTGGCTGGGAGGGTGTGGCATTTTTACTGGTGATCCACAAAATGGCTGCCAAGGTTTGGGAGTGTTGTGAAAGGTGCAGCGGGAATCACAGCTGCCACAGGAGGATCCTAAAACATCACAAGGGGAGCTGCCGCTCCTGCGATGTTGTGTAGGAACTGCTGTCAGGCTTTCCAGGGGTTCCCGCTCTCTGACCATCTCCTGGTGGGTGGGTGTTGGTTGGTCATCATAGCAGAGAGTGGGGTAGGCACATGCTGAGAAGCACAGGAGGTTAGGGTGCAAGGAGTAGCCCTAGGCTAGGTGGTAGCCTGCTAGTCAAGTTACCCAATAATGTGGGTTCCCTGGAGGGCGGGTGAGTCTGACAGACCGGGGCTGAGCATCTAACTACTTCTTCTCCTGGTGGGGTCATTTATGCATCCACTCAATTTACAATAAACCCTCTCCTAATCTACTAGCGTTGTCTGCATATTTCTACATGCAAATTTACATCAAAACACACGCTAGTTTCTGATAGCAACGCTGTCCTTGAATGACAAGTCTCAGATTACCAACCACACTCTACCGCTGTTCAGAGTAGTGTTCTCGCACTCCCAGACTTGCTGTAGCACAATAATGGAAAAACAGTCACAATCCCCAGAGACTGGCAGTCAGTCACACACTACCGGCTGCCCTCTCAAACTTCTGGGAGCCCTCTCACGCCCCTCACAGATTACCACGCGACACTCTCAACAGCACTCTAACCAGTCCTCACAAAGTAGCAGCACAGCATCAAGGCACTCTTGAATGAATTGTGAATTTCTGCATTTATTGTGGATGGGTGAGTGAGTGAATGCAAGAATGAGTCCGGAGGATGAATAGATGCATGAGAGTGACTGAGTGTATGGATCATTAGTGATTAAGTACATGGATGGGCGGATGAATGTCTTGATGGGTGGAAGCTGCAGTGAAAGCCACATCTAATGATTTTGCCAATGCTTCTTTTTCATTGGTTTCCCATTTAGGAACGCAGACACTTCCATTAATCAAGGTGCAAACACTGCCAGTTAAGCTGTTTGCACAACCAGGTCTCATTGTACTTGCGAAACACTGGCATCCTTGGGTGCTTTCACTTAGTGATTCACTAACCACTTCCTCAGCACTTCTTGGCCCAGGGAGGTCTGTGCTCGATGTATGTTCTAATCTCAACCACTGCTGACTTCTAGCCATGTGACGTGTCGTCACCCTTTGCCCCAGTGTGCTGCCACTACTGCCTTGCAATCATGTGGTTTAAGGGCTAGAGCGGCCGACTTGGCAGCTGGCGAACCATCTTCGAGTCTGTCAACAGGCTCAAATAATTTTTGTGATTCTGGGCAAATCACTTAATCTCCCTCTACCTAAAAAAAAAATATGAACCTGTCCGTCTGTAATGCAACTGGTGCTCATGTAAAGCTCTCTGAGTCTGATACCTGCTGGTCGAGTTCGCTCTGTGTAAAACGGCAAAAAAAGGGCATCCTAACTTCTGTAACAATTATTTTAAGCTCTATGAGTAGGTGAGTCGTGAGTGGAGTGCCATATACAACCAACCCACCAATTTTAGATCACTAACTGTTACCAGTGGCTGCCCTCCATTTATTGTGTTGATTCAATTACTCCTGGTATGTTAAGTGTGCATTATTTATGCAATAGTTTCTAATCTTTGGTATAATTCCTATGATGAGAGTATTCACTGGAGGCCGGTACATTAGTATGTACAGTAAAGCAGGGTTTTAGATTCCTCTCTAACATTATGCTTAGGATTCTCGCTGTTCTGTGGTCATTCCTTGGCAGTCCAAAAGTCTAGTCTGACCCATTCCTTTATTGGGTTCAGTGGATTGAATTCTCATTCATTTTGCTGTATGGGTGACATGCGTTCTTGTTGCTGGCACAAGCGAATTAAATGTCCGATTTTCTCAGTTGTGGACTTAAGGCTGAGAATGTATTGCTATTACGTTAGTTTCTTGTGAGAAGTCTGCCATGATAAACATCTCGTGAATGTTCTAATAAAGGGGGCACTTCATTTATTAGCATCATAGAGTATTTATGTAGCCTGTTGGTGTCTCAGAAGGCTTTGCCGTATCTGTCCTCTATCTCTGTGGAGGGGATTGGGGAGGATAGGTAGGGAGGCTATCTCATGCGGAGTGATAACAGGCTGAAATCGCCTCGAGGTGCCCCACTGCACTGCCCAGGGATGGGTACTTCGAGCCATGACGCACTTTCAAATCAGAAAAACAGTACTAGCCAGCAGCAGCACATTTTTCAGCTTTTATCATTTACAATGCTTTCTATGTCATTTAAGGTGCGCAGAAAGCAACTGTTTTCTACACTACAAAATTCTGATTATTAAAATTTGTTATGACCAAGACTTCTTAAGGTCTAGTAAACAGTTACTTTTGGTCAGTGGAATTTGAATGCGCATCAACTGTATTGTGGAAACACATTTGGATTTGCAATATTTAAATTTGCCTGCAGTGTTAATTGTTATAGTTATGTTTATATGTCAGTAGTAATTGTGTGGTCCATTTTGAGGGCAAGGCCACATCCTATAAACAATGTTTTGGTCCACCGTCTAAAGCAGGGGTCTCCAACAGGTCGATCGCGAGCTACCGGTAGCTTGCCGACCCTCTGATAGTAGCTTGCGCTGCTATTTAATTATTGCGACGTCATTTACAATTTTATTTTGTATCCCGTCATTTTCTTTAAGAACTATCAGCCCTTTTTCACAACTCTTCCGCCCGTGCCCGCCCTCACACAAACCAGCTGCTCTGATTGGCTTTAGCGAGCTTAGCTGTTGCGGGGCGGGCTGAAGAACGTGACGTCTTTCCGCCTAGTAGTCACGCGCCACCTGCCTTTTCCAGGCTGGTTCCGAGTTCGGACCATCTTCCACTCTCTTGGGCCTCCCGGAGCAGCTCTGAGGTAAGAGGAGACACTGACCCTGAATGAGCCGAGTCGCCGGCTAAAAAGCACTCAGTGCTTGCAAGGTTTATGATTTTAGCGTTGTCTGCCACTGCACTTTAGAATTAGATGTGCCTCCTTAGGTAATAAAGCGCAGTGGCAGATATCGTTAAAATTAAAAGTCCTTTCAGGCACTGGGCCGATATTGCGGTGGGAGTCGATGTTAAAAGTCTAAGATTCTTGTATGCACTAATCTGCTTTCACTGACTTTACCACACTTGCGCCTTCGCGTAGTAGTCAGTGAAAGCGGATTATTCTGTGAAAGTGCATGCAAGTACCTTTGATTTAAACATCGGCTGCCACTGTGCTTTACATATGCATTAGGAATAAAGTGCGGTGGCAGCCAAAGTTAACATCAAAGGTCCTTGCAGGCACTCTACCACTGTGGCAGCCAACTTAAGTGCTCGCCTGCACTGAACCCCTTAAAATTCATGCAAATATATAGCGCAGTGTAGTAATCAGTGAAAGGCTTTCACTGATTACTACACCGCGCTATTTATTTGCCTTTTTATGACTGTGACAGCTGTTAGCAGGCCTGGTTAGCATGCACGGACCTTTGATTTAACATCGGCTGCCACCATGCTTACATTTGTCTTAACCCACAGTAATGAAGCACAGTGGCACCGACGTTGAAATTCAAAGTCCTTGCATGCACTGTGCTGCTACCGCTCTTTAAATCCTCGGTGGCAGCCAAAACAAAAAATCCAAGGTGCTTGCCTGCACTGAACTGCTTTCACAGTCATGCAAAGGCAAATATATAGCGCAGTGAAGTAATCACTGAAAGGATTTCATTGATTACTACACTGCGCTATATATTTGTCTTTACATGACTGTGAAAGCAGTTCAGAGCATGCAAGGACCTTTGATTTTAACATCGGCTGCCACCGTGCTTTAACATTTGCCTTACCAGTGATAAAGCACAGCGGCAGCTGACATTCAAATTAAAAGACCTTGCATGTACTGTACTGCAGCTATGGTGGCGTGACCTATGCCAAACTTGGTGATGAATGTACTTCTTGGAAACAGAGAGAGAGAGATCTGTGTATAATTTGTAAACTTACAATACAAAGGAAGTTTTTACTCGCAGTAAAGTAGCACAGAGAGTCAACATGCCTGCAGCAAAGAAGGTGCATATTGTTGCTAGCTAGCTCTTTGAGCTAAAATCCTAATGTAGACAAGTAACTTATCAAAGAGCTGCATGAAAACTGCAAAGTATAGGCTGGCTGGCCTGGGCTGGTGGACCATTATGATTTCTCCCAGTTGTTGTAAAATAGGTTCATTTGGGTAGAAATCAATTCCTATTAGAATCCCCCAACCATGTTGTTAGGAGTTAGGTTTAAAAAAAAAAAACTATTTTTCTGTCTCTCCTGACCAAGCACTCTTAAACTATCCTTCCTACCAGTATGGATGACTTGTCACTCCTATACCTTCTTTTCCCCTGTCTTATGTAACATTTCACTGATTGTCTCTGTGTAAATCTGTGTCATGTAAAGTGTTCTGACACCTTACGGTCCTGATTTTGAAGCTATTATTAATTGAAAGGTCTTAAACCGCACACATGCACAGTCTTTTCTTTCAGTGTTATTGTGTTCAAACCACAGTATGGGCTCTGAAGAAATAGGCTTAACGTCATTGAAACTGGGCGGGAGAGGCCTCTCTGTAAAATGCACGAGATGCTTAGGGTTTAGTAGCTCACAACGATTTTCACTGACCAGAAGTAGCTCTCACTACACAAAAGGTTGGAGACCCCTGGTCTAAAGCATTTGAATTTTCCAGCACTATTACCTGTTATGAAGCTCTGTGGTTATACTGAATAAGCAGCTACCTATGTTATATGACATCTCTTTAATAATGTAATACCTGCACTTTCACAATTGCTTTATTAACCTTCCTGCTTTCTCAAATTTGCTTGAAAATGCACAATTTTTCCACGATTTTTTCAAAATTTTCTCGGGGGGAATTCCCCCCGAACGCTCCTTAGGGGGTTCGGGCTCGCTCGCTATGCTCGCTCGCTACGGTGGTGTATGATTACCATTTTACGCCTCACCACTTTCAAATGTCACCAGCCGCCACTGCACATAGGCTACGCTCTTGTAAATTTTCGACGCAGTTCTTTTCCTCCGGTAATACCAAGACAGCCGGGGTAGCGATTCTAGTGGCTCGACACTTCAGGGGGGAGCACATCCACAAATTTGCAGAAATTAAAGGGAGGGTGTTGGCACATAGGTTTCGGGTTGGGGGCATTACATTCACGATAGGCTCCCTTTATAGTCCCAATGACAAACAGGAGCGGTTCTTGCAGTCTGCGGTGGAAGAGATTTCAGCCTCGCCGGATAGGCATGTTATCCTCGGGGCGACCTTAATATGGTCTTTGATTCGGTAGTCGACAGATCGGCGCAGCGCTCCCCGCAAGTCGGGGAATTCTCAGCTGGTTGTAAGGCGAGACTTGCGGAAGTGGACCTCCAGGACCTCTGGCGTCATAAGCACCCCATGGACAGGGATTACTCATACTACTCCCACGCGCACAAGACCTACGCTAGGCTTGATCACCTCCTGGTCACCTCACCGGTGCAGGCCCTAGCGTCTGCCGTAGACATGGGGGTTATTTCCTTGTCGGATCATGCCCCTGTTGAGGCATCCTTCTGCTTGCCACCGTCTGCTGCCCCTGCGAGGGTCTGGCGCCTCCGGGATACTCTGCTCCACAGGAAAACGGTAACGGACCGTATTGAGCAGGTACTTCAGGAATATTTAGCGCACAATGACAATACAGATGCCACCAGAGCCACCCAGTGGGCAGCTTTGAAGGCGGTCCTCCGGGACGAATTCTTGTCAATCTCCGCGGTCGAAAATAGGGAGCGCAGGATAAAGAGGGATGAGCTTACTGATAGGGTCCGGGAACTGGAGTTGATCCACCGCAGAACTGGGGCTCCGAGGATTTGGCGGCAGCTTAAAGAAGCAAGGAAACTTCTTGCCGCCTTAGATGTGGATCGAGCGGAATATGCGGCCCTTCGACTACGCCATGCTTTTTATACTGGGGGGGATCGGTATGGCAAACTTTTGGCCAATAGACTCCGGGCCACTAGGCAGAACCAGTTGGTGAAAGAACTCACTGATCCCACGGGCGGTGCAGTGGCAGACGATGCCTGCATCTCGGCCGCGTTCCGAGGGTTCTATGGAAGGCTCTACGCGGGTGACCCGCCGGAGGTGCCGGCTATGACCTCCTACCTGGACTCGGTCACTCTGCCCTCCTTGGACCCACTACAGGCGGACCACCTAAACAGGGACATTAGCATAGAGGAAGTAGTGACAGCCATTGCCAGACTCAAGCACGGCAAAGCACCAGGCCCAGATGGCTACTCGGCCCTCTTCTATAAGACGTTCTGCGGGTCGTTAGCCCCAATCCTCACCCGCCTTTTCAACTCCTTCGCGGAACCTGGGGCCATCCCGCCTGACCTCCTGAGGGCTTCCGTTACGGTCATCCCCAAACTGGGGAAAGATCCTAAATACTGTGGATCTTACAGGCCGATATCTCTCCTGAATGTCGACCTGAAACTCTATACTGGGATTTTGGCAAGCCGCCTGGCGCTCCATCTACCCGGCCTTGTC
Source organism: Lissotriton vulgaris (assembly GCF_964263255.1). Lineage (NCBI taxonomy): Eukaryota > Metazoa > Chordata > Amphibia > Caudata > Salamandridae > Lissotriton > Lissotriton vulgaris. The sequence goes on along the minus strand of NC_141700.1, from coordinate 469,622,905 downwards.
GACCCGGATCAGGCCGGTTTTGTTCCGGGACGGCAGACGGTGGATAATACAAAACGGGTGGTCCACCTGCTGGAAAAGGCGTCCCGGATTCCGGGTGAGAGGATGATGTTCGCGGTTGACGCAGAAAAGGCGTTTGATCGCATGCATTGGCCCTTCTTGGAACAAGTGCTGGTGAAGGCGGGTATCGGAGAACGGTTTCGCACTATGATCCTCAACTGCTATAAGGAGCCCTCAGCAGTGGTCCGGGTTAACGGCCACACCTCCGCAGCTTCCCCATCGAGAGGCACCAGGCAGGGCTGTCCACTCTCACCCTTGCTCTTCGCTCTCTACATGGAGCCGCTCGCTCAAAGGGTGCAGACGCGACCGGCGGTGGAGGGGATACGGATGGGGGGATTTACCCATGCGGTTAGTCTCTACGCTGATGATGTCATCTTCACATTGGCTACACCCCGGACGTCACTTCCGGCCTGTATGGAAGAACTGGCGGCGTTCGGCACAGTCTCGGGCTTTAAAGTAAATATGGGGAAGTCGGTGGCTTTGGATATTTCCCTGGCGCCTGATACCAAGGCATATTTGCAGAACAGGTTCCAGTTACTTTGGTCCTCAGAGGCGATACCATATCTAGGGATTCAGATTGCCCCTACGTTGCCAGCCATGGTCTCAGCCAACTACTTGGCCTTGGGTGCCAAGATCAAGACCGAGCTAGGCCGCTGGAATCGCGGCATCCTCTCCTGGTTGGGTAGGATTGCTGCCGTCAAGATGACGATTTTGCCACAAGTGCTCTACTTATTCAGGGCCCTGCCGCTGCTGCCGCCGAAGGGGTGGATACAGCAATTGCAGTCGGACGTAGCCCGTTTCATTTGGCAGGGGAAAAAGCCTAGGTTACGCAGGGCCCTTTCCCTTTTGTCTCCTGACGCTGGAGGCCTAGGCATTCCCGACTTCCGTAAATACTTTCAGCGACACAATTGAGGTACTTGGTCGAATGGTGCAGGTGGGAGTCGGATAAGCATTGGCTTTTCCAGGACCAAGCGGTGGCGGGGCGGCCTCTGCAGGAGATACCGTTCCTACACCGAACTCATTGGCCTAAGAATCTCTACGCCTCCTTCATTACGAGGGTACCTTTGCGGGTCTGGGATGCGACCTACCCTGTATGACCTCACCACATTTCCTTCGCCGCTTTCGCCGCTAGTGGATAATCCTGCCTTCACCCCTGGGATGGAGAAAGGAGCTTTCACACATTGGCGGCAGGCAGGATGCAGAGCATTATGTCACCTGTATGGCCCTGAGGGTGTCATCCCGTTCACACAATTTCAGCTGGAATTCTCGCTCCCTGAAACGGAGAGACACCGTTATATGCAGGTTCGGCATTGGGCCCTTCAGCCACAGGTGCGGGAGGTGGCGGATAGGATGCTCTCACCGTGTGAGAGATGGCTGTTGTCCCGTACATCGGACTCGAAACTAATCTCGGCCCTGTATAAGTTTTTGCATCTACCCTCAACACACTTCCATAACCCAGGGAGGGTTAGATGGGAACGGGAGCTTGGGAGGACACTGAGCCCCAAGGAATGGGACCACATATCTTATAGGGCGCGCCACTCAGCCTATCATATGGGCCTCACAGACACTTTTACTAAAGTGTCCACTTACTGGTATTATACGCCTGAGCGGATCCATGAGTTTGACCATAGTAAGACAGACACATGCTGGCGGGGGTGTGGACACCGGGGTACGCTCACGCACATTCTCTGGGACTGTCCTCTCTTAACTGACTACTGGAAGGAAGTGCTGGATGAAATTGATTCTCATTTCGGCATAGAGCTCCCGCACTTCCCGGCATATACCCTGCTAGGACTCCCAAATGATCTAATGTATCCCCTCAAGTCCAGAAGAGGCAGGCAGATCGCCATTGCACTCGGCTCTGCAGTTCAGAATATGTTGATACACTGGCATACAGACACAGTCCCACGATAACGGGCTGGCTCCACAGACTTTGGCACGTGCTGGGTATGAAGAAATTGTCTTTGGTGGTGGCTGGGGATGTAACGCAATTTAATGAACTGTGGCAACTATTCCACTCTTTGCTGCTCACAGAGTTCAGGGAGCTCACCTGTCCGAGGTACCTCCGCCTCCTACGGCTTACGAGCCCGCCAGCGCCAGATCAGTGAGAGGGATGAGACCCTCCTCCCCAATTACCTATAGCCTTGGGAGATAGGCTGCATGTCAGTAGCGCACTGGACAGTGGGGGGGTGGGGGGGGTGGGGGGGGAGTTGGGTGGGGCATTGGGACGTTGGGGTGGTGGGGGATGTTTGTACCAAGATGTTGTGACATGCTGGACTTTTGCTCCTTTTCATTTGCTGATCTTATACTGATGTATATAAGTTTGGATGTGTCACACTGAATGAATAAAATACTTTAAACATAAAAATTGTCATGGAAAAAACCTTTGAAATTCACTGAAAAAACCATAGGTTTCAGAAATGTTATAGTTAGGAATTAGTATTTAAAAAACCTTTGAAATTCACAGAAAAAAACCATAGGTTTCAGACATGTTATAGTTAGGAATTAGCATTTAAAAAAACCTTAGAAATTCACTGAAAAAACATAGGTTTTAGGGGTGTTATAGTTAGCTGGACATTTCACTCGTACAAAACCATTGAAATTCCTCCTATAACTCGCGCGCCCGCAATCCACAGCTGATGTCACATATTACATCATTCATGACATGGTCAGTGACATCACTGATGACATCATCCCTGTGACAATCTGATACACCTCATCATACACTAGTATAACCATTCATCACTCACTATAAAATATAGAGTACCATCTTTAAAACAATGACACACCAATACAACGTTCTAAAAACCCACTCACTGATTTGTAGATCCACACACACATCTAAACACTTACCTATAAATTCACTCATACATACTCATAAATATGTATATATATGCATATGCATTTATATATATATGTATGTGGATATATATACATACATACATATATAAACATATAGATATACATCTGCATATCCATTTAAATACAAATATTAATGGATGCATGCATATACATAAATGCATGTTGTGTACATGAAAGTTTGAAAAAGCACTAATAAAAGCAAAGCTAAAAAGCCACCTAATTACAAACAGGTTTGCTTTAACTTAAACAAGGGTGGGACCTATTTTATTTTTAATGCTTGTTCTCTTTCTGTTTTGAATCTCATTAGGTTGGTCCCATGATTTGTAGTATTAAGGTACCTCATTGAAAGGTCATCACAGTGATTGGTTCATTTTCTATAACCAACTACCTGTGTAGATAGTGCATCAAGATAGGTCCTGAAGAGTTGCCGAGTGATTTACACACATAAGGCAAGAAACATGTTGACCATGACTATAGCCGGGTCTGGTGGCTCCATGGACTAAAGCAGCCACTGCAGGGGCCTGTGGTCGACCTCATGGTCACAGGTTCTAATCCTGGCGGGTCCACTCAGCCTTTCATCCATTTGAGGTTGATAAAATAAGTACCATTGAGTTGAGTAACAATAAACATCTGTTATTCAGCGCCAGGACACCTTCGGGTAATCGTGCGCTTTACAAATACACCTGTTATGGTATGTTATGACTACACACATATAGACACCTCCAACCATTATAATCGGCGGTATCCCTATTCTGGTTTTAATTGAGAAGAGTGAACTTGCAGATTAGAATTCATTTTGAAGCACCACCTCGCTCCATTGTATTTCTCCTCAAATCACCTCACTTCTACACCACTAGGCTCCTCACATGCACCTCACCTATACAGCTTGGGTAAAAGATCTCTGACAAAGAGCCCCTCATAGGGTGCTTGTCAGGCATTGCAGCACTGGCCTGATGAGGAGCAAGCCCTATCATGAAGCAGGACACCCAAATGGGGGTGTGAGGGCCCCACTTCCCAAATTGGGAGAAACCCACACTCCACTACTGAGTAGGAGTATTGAGCTACCTAGCCTCTGTCTCTTCTATTCCCACCCTACAGGAACTGCATACTCCTTATGTGCTACATTAAATACTTTCTGTCCATACTTTATTTCAGCGGTACTTAACCTTTTGGCTTCAGTGGACCCTCAGTGAACCTCTACTGGAAGCCGGAGATCCTCGCCTAAGCAATTTCTAAAATTTTCTTTTTAACCTCAAATCAGTACACAAAAATATAGAAACAAGTATATAGTAGGCAAATATGCCAGTGATAAAAAATGTATTCACAAAAATACAGAAAAACACAATAAAAATTTTTTAAGGAAGGTTGGAGTGCTTTCAAAATGTGGTTTAATTTCTAACAGATGAAGCAATATTCTAGACTCATTTGTAAGTCTATCTTTTTTGCTCCTAATGCATGCGTTCTTTTTGTCAGTGCATACAAGTGCTTCAGTTGAGGACACCTGTCGTCCATACTAGAGTCTTTTGTTGTACTTAACCTGCTCCCAATACTCAAGTTAAGAATACTATCTTTTTTGTATATGTGCTTTGGTGTATATGTATATATCACAAATTGGTCCATAGGAATATGTTGCGTACAATTCAGATTGTGCCATCTTCATCCGATCATTTGAATTGCCAAAGTAGAACATGGAGCAACAAACAGCAACATGTTATATGCTTAAGGTCTTTCTCACTGCTGATATATGTATCCTACAGGCGGATGGCAGTAGGTAGTTCTAGTTAGGACCTAGTTTGCCCAAAATAAGCATTTTTTGTTTTGCTTTTTATAATTTCGTGTAAATCTGATCATTAGATGTGGAGTAATACAACAAAAAGATGTATGTATATCTAGAGACGCGGATGGTCCACAGATCTTCATTCTGAGATCGGATTAGCTGCCACCACTTCAACCAGGAAGTGGCGGCAGCCGTTTTAGGACTCAGCCTGAGTCCTAAGAAAAAGGTAGAAAAAACACAAGGGGACTGGGTAGGAATATCCTGACTACCTAGGCCTGGTAGTGGCCCCATAACCTTTTTTTTTCTTCAAATCTGGCAGCAAATTCGCAAAGGATCACTGCATAATTAAAAAAAAAACAAAAAACAAGTAAGGTCTCGCACTTTTTTTTTAAGCCCCCCGGGTGGGCCATGTACTGGGGGGGACAAATATATATATATATATATATATATATATATAATATATATATAGGGGTGGGCGCGAGTGGCATCACTTCATGTCCCAGTTTTCGGCCCCTGGGGCCCAAACTTTTAAAAAAAAGTCAGAAGGGGGCACGCAGCCCCCCTCCCAGGCCGATTTCTGTCCCTGGAACCACATACCCATGGGCCTGCCCATATTCAAAAAGAGAGATGGGTGCACGCAGCTCCCCACCCTATGCCAACTTCGGCCTGGGGACCCCATCCCCTGGGCTCGGCTGTATATGTAATAGGGAGGACCGGCCGCACAGGCTGCTTCCTTTGGCCAATTTAGGCCATGGGGAACCCATCCCCAGGGGCCTGCTAAAGCTACACAGGGGAGAGGGCATACAACCCCCTTCTCTGAGCTGTTAATGACCTGGGGACCCCTTTACCAAGGGCTGGCTCATGTTATTTTCTGGGGTGTCCACCCCTGGGACATAGCGGATTCCCTAGCCCCACTGGCACGGGCAGGGAAACCTATTTGCTTTCGCTTGGCATAAGCAATTTCAAAACTCCCGCCAAGCAGGAGCAAACCAAGTCCTCTCCCAGCGGGCAGGAGCATGAAAAAAGCTCCCACCTGCTAGGAGGGGGCTTTTATCTATTTCCCTGCCCGCACTGAAGTGGGCAAGGAAACGGATGAAAAGATTGCTCCCGCCCGCAGGGACCAGCAAAGTTAGCTGCTCCCTGCGGGTGAAAGCAGTGTCTGCTCCTGCTAGAGGTGGGGAGGTGGCTAAGGTCGCAGTGGTCTTGGGGCTCCCCCCGTGGCCCCAGCCATAGTATGGTGGGTGCCCTGGGTGGACACCAGTGCAACCACCCTTTGTTGGCTGGACCACGAGGGATGGTGTCTCTGTAGCAGATATTGGCCCTGGGAGGGGGGCTGCATGCCCCCCCCAAATGTGCCAGGCCCTGGGCAATGGGATCCTTGGGGCCAACAATGACTGGGGGGGCACATGTGCCCCCTTTGCCCCTAAAAATGCACTGGGCCCTGGGGATGGGGTTCCTGGGGCAATAATCAGCCCAGGGAAGGGTGCTGCATGCCTCCCTTCCCACTGAAATATGTGCCAGACCCAGGTAATGGGGTTTTTGGTGCTAAAACCGGCCTGTGCAGGAGGCACACAGATAGGCTGCCTCAACCAGGCCATGTGGCCTACCTAAACAATGCCAAAAGATGGCCCCTGTAAAAAATTGATATAAAGGCAGGAATACAGGGAAACAAGATTTGCAATCAAGCAAACAAAAATCCTGCCCACTTTATTTAGTGGGAGGAATATCTTGCAATACCTAGAAAAGCTATACAGCCATAGTATAGCATATATATATATATATATATATCAGCAACCCAGCTCCGGTGTAGAAGAAGCCGTCTTACAGGGCGGTCCGTGGTCAGGGCACCGGAAGCCCTGTACACTATCACACCAACACTTCCTCGCACAAGAAAGATTACGACGGACCGTGGTAATCTTTCTCGTGCGAGGAAGTGTTGGTGTGATATATATATATATATATATACCTGCCATCCTAAGGGCAGGGAACCAATTGAAAGCATGCTATCAAATGAAATAAAAGAGCCTTTCAATATCGCAAGCTGAGCCGCCTATGATTAAGGGGCAGCAGGCCCTGAAAAGCGTCAGGCACCACATCTTACCTGGGTGTTGTCGGAGAAAAGTATCCAGAAAAGCCAGATGGCAGGCCTAACACGATTGTGTCCTGGAAAGCTCAAGGGCATTTGTTTATTCATATTTGCAGCGCGGGGTCCTTACCGCGTCAGGATGCACCATCTTCTCTCACCGCTGTGCGGGTAACGGACAGAAGAGGCTGTGTAGCAGGGTTTCCGTTCTCCCACAGAACTGTGCATAGAGATCTAGAACCTCAGTGAATTAGGATGACCCAAAACTCACCTCAGTGTCAGAAATCCCCTTACCGAGCTAGCTACAGTGCCTCATTGGTCTCATTGGTCACAACAAACTGACCAATGACTTAGACAAACCAGAACATGATCTTAGGTTACCTCAGGTATCGTGGAACACATGAACACTCTTTCGTTATATAATCATTTCAAACCAAAACTGGGAGTCAAAGAACACACGTGCAAGTTTGAAATATTTATTTTTCAATGCAAGGTTCTCAAACGCAGTATCTTATATAATACCAGAATACATATTATAAAAATCAGAGTTATAAGCATAGTCACTAATCCATAGTAAGCAAAAGGTGATAGCATATTATAATACAAATTCTATAGAAATCTGTATCACCTATATTTCGCGCACCCTATTTAGCATACTAGATTATATCTAAGAAGGTCTCATTTGGGTTTTTAGCAGGGCGGGCCCATACCTCTAAATGTCAGTAGGAGAAGATCACATCAACAGCTACCGGCTCTCTGCATGCGAAGCATCAAGTGTGTTGATTCATTCCCTGTAACTCTATCTTAAACGCGCGTAGAGCCCAATGTTGGCAGCAACATTATTTGTGTTATGTCTAATGTGGTGCGAGGATCAGGCCTCCAGCAACCTTGTGTTAGGTTATTCTTAGAGGGTGCAGTTCTCAGTGTGCAGACAGTTGTACCAAGTGTACCAAGCACAACTGATATCAGAGCAATAACATATTATTCTCAAATAAATCACATCTTTCGTCTAGGTTGAAAGCTACAATAACAATTAGGTGTTGTGTGCAAACTGAAGCCGAAGGAAAATATGTTGTTTAAACATTTAATAAACTCATGCTAACTTAACACAATATATAGAAACGCAGTAACCATATGACAGCTGCGGATTGAAACGGGTTCAATCTGCCAAGCGTGTGCAGCCAGATGTAAAGAAATCTCCACAACTCTTTGGATCCTACTTAAGGACACTGAAACTCTCCAAATTAAGCATGCGATATTTGAACTTACTTAACTAATTAATTTTGACACGCATGTAAATAATACATCTCCCAGCATGCAACGGAATTGAACACAAACTAAGTGTAGCCCACTAAGGGCAGGGAACCAATTGAAAGCATGCTATCAAATGAAATAAAAGAGCCTTTCAATATCGCAAGCTGAGTCGCCTATGATTAAGGGGCAGCAGGCCCTGAAACGCGTCAGGCACCACATCTTACCTGGGTGTCGTCGGAGAAAAGTATCCAGAAAAGCTGGATGGCAGGCCTAACACGAGTGTGTCCTGGAAAGCTCAAGGGCATTTGTTTATTTATATTTGTAGTTCAGGGTCCTTACCGCGTCAGGATGCACCACCTTCTCTCACCGCTGTGCGGGTAACGGACAGAAGAGGCTGCGGATTGAAACTGGTTTAAGCTGCCAAGCATGTGAAGCCGGATGTAAAGAAATCTCCACAACTCTTGGGATCCTACTTAAGGACACTGAAACTCTCCAAATTAAGCATGCGATTTTTGAACATACTTAAAGCTCAAGGGCATTTGTTTATTCGGATATATATATATATATATATATATATATATATATATATATATATATATATATATATATATATATATATACGTTTCTAATATAATTAATTTCACAAATCTTGTGGGTATACAATATGTTTTTGTCCATCCTAATATATGAAGACTATTGTCAATATGTGTCCCTTGTGTTTGTTGCGCAGCAACCAAATCGATAAGGTTTGTTCTGGTTGCAAAGTGAACCAACTCCTCCCCCCTCCTTCCACCCACTTCCCGGTCTGCCATCCTGACACCAACTGTCCATCCTAATATATGTAGACTATTGTCTATATGCGTCCCTTGTATTTGTTGCCCAGCAACCAAATCAATAGGGTCTGTTCGGCCTTTCGATTAAAAACCTGCGCTTATAGGACACGCACGTATTCGAAACCAAGGTTGTGTATATATAAACACGCGCTAATGTTGCAAAGTGAACCAACTCCTCCCCCCTCCCTCCACCCACTTCCCGGTCTGCCATCCTGACACCAACTGCCCATCCTAATATATGTAGACTATTGTCTCTATGCGTCCTTTCTTAATGTTGCCAAGTGAACCAACTCCTCCCCCCACTCACTTCCCGGTCTGTTATCCTGACACCAACTGTTCATCCTAATATATGTAGATTTTTGTCTCTATGTATCTATTGTAGTTGTTGCGCAGCAACCCAATCGATAGGGTCTGTTCGTCCTGTAGATTAAAACCACACGCGTATTTGACACTGGCGTATACAAATCCAACGCTGTGTATATATAAACATGTGCTTATTCGAATTAAACGTTGTCAAAATTTCAAATCAATCGGTGAAGAACTCTCGTAGATTCAAACGCACAGTTACATATATATATATATATATATATATATATATATATATATATTACACAACACACACACACCCTTTCAGGCATAGAGTGCCACATAAATTATGCACAAAAAAACAGAGAACTCTGGGTAGTTTTCAAGTTAAGGTGGAAAGCAGCTCCTGTATAGAGCAAACTCAACACCAGCAACACTCTAGATCTGCTCACCACAAATGTCTGCTTTTCTATCAAAGTCTTTAAGCATAGGATTGAAACAGTGCCATCCACGCCGAGATTGAAAGGGACAAAGTCTTTTGCCATTTCTACAGCAAAGTCTTTAAGCATAGGACTAGCACAGTGCTGTCCATGCCGAGCTGAAAAATGACAAAAGCCATAGGCACAGTATTAGAGCTTTGAATTGGTAAAATACCAACCAAGCCAGCCTGAAATCAATAAAAGCTACCCTTGACACTGTGTTTCGCTCTTCTTAGAGCTCTTCAGAGAGGTATAGCTTTATCCAGACACATGGGAGCACCCAGTATAAGTCAAAACAATACCCTTTCATGCATAGAGTGACCCATACATTATGCAAAAAAGAGGCAAAGAACTCTGGGTAGTTCTCAAGTTTAGGTGGAAAACAGTTCCTGTATATAGATAGAAACGGACAAAGTCTTTTGTCATTTCTGCAGCAAAGGTTTTAAGCATACAACAAGGCTTTTGTCATTTTACAGCTCGGCATGGACAGCACTGTGAAGTCCTATGCTTAAAGACTTTGCTGTAGAAATGGCAAAAGACTTTGTCCCTTTCTATCTCGGCGTGGATGACACTGTGCTAATCCTATCATAAAGACTTTGATAGAAAAGCAGACATTTGAGGTGAGCAGATCTAGAGTGTCGCTGGTGTTTAGATTGCTTTATACAGGCGCTGCTTGTAGGAAGGTGGAATGTGACTGCATGGCTACCCTCACTTTTTGCCTGGTGTTTTGCTGGTTTTCTACTTAGTTTGACTGGGATCCTGCTAATCAGGACCCCAGTCTATCTGCTTTCTCCCTAAATTGATTGCATGTACTTTAAGTACACTCCAGATTGGATTCTGGGGTACCCTTATAAGTCCCTATTATATGGTATACAATATACCCAGGGCATAGGTACCCCAGAGGCCTCCCAGGGGCTGCAGCATGTATTATCCCACCCCTGGGAGACCACTCAAACTGACTCCACAGGTCTGCTACTTCAGCCTGTGTAAGGTTGTGCATGCACCCCTTATTTAGATATAGGTTCACTATATCTAACCTTATCACTGCACATATAAACCTTCCAGTCACCCCTATGGTAGGCCTTATCATTCCTGAAGGAAGGGTGCTGGGTTTTATGTGCGAGGATGCCCATGCATGAGCAGAGCACCTCTGCAGCTTCGGAATCTATTCTCCGGGGTTGTTCTGTGATGCAGCCATACCATATACTCTTAAGTGCATTATAATCTTGCAGCAAATGCTAACTTTAAAACGGCTGGCCAGAAACACGTCATGTTTGGTGTCAAACACCTTGGAATCGTACCTCCACACCAGTAACTGGTGTGGGAGGTATGATTCCTCCATGGTAGAACCACTAATGTGGGGTACCGGTCTACCTGGTACCAGCTTTCCTCAACCCTGGCATCACAAGATGGATGTTGCCAGCCACAGACATGCGTCTGATCTCCTGCTGCTGGACGAACACCGGCAAGGGAGGCTGGACAATAGGTTTCCTGTCACAGGGAAGTGTGACCACATCCCCGATAGGCTTTAGTGTATTTGGGCTGGGCGGGTGCTTTGATGTCTGCACTTGGGGCACATTTGGTGTCCCTGTGCATTGTCCAGCTCAAACCGGTTGCAGGGGCTATCGGCACCTGCTCTGGTGCGAAACTGGACAAAGGACACGGGTGTAGCCACCCCTCTGTCCTGACCCTCCCATAGGTGGGTCCTCAGAGTTTGTCCCAACCCTTCCTTGGGTATAAAGTAGGAACCCCTGACTACAGGACTCTAAATTTACCTGGACGAAATTCTGCTACAGAAACCAAATTTTGCAATATATTAATTGCATATCCATGTAAATATATGTTTATGGCCCAACATCCATTTTCCATATTTAAACCATAAATTTCCTCCACATCCCCTCACTATATTTTTTGTCTGTCACTACAAAGCAGCAGTGAAAGGTGGAGGTGGTGAATAAGGGCACATTTAAAAATTGTGCATGCGTTTATAAATATTCCGGCACATCAGCTGTGCAGGTTTTTGAATGAATCCTGTTAGCTTCAGTGCACAACTGCGGTCTAGGGGCCCGATGTAGGTAATCCCAGATTACCGATTCTTAAATACCGAATCATACCGATTCGGTATTTAAGAACTGGCAATCGGGATGTAGGTATATTTACCGAATTATATACCGAATCGGAATGATTCGGTAATTACCGAATCGGTAAATACCGATTCGGTAATTGCCATTCATTCCTATGGGCCTGGAGGCCCATAGGAATGAATGCCAATTACCGAATCGGTATTTACCGATTCGGTAATTTAAGGAAACATTGAAGGGTGGCAGGGTGTCACTTTGACACCCTGTTGCACCCCTCAATTATGTATAGGTGCACATGTTGCAGACATACATGCCCTAAGGGCATGTATGTCTGCAACATGGCACCGTTTAAAAAGCAAACAAAATGCTTTTTAGAGGGTTTTCATTATTTACCACCAACTTCTAGTTGGTGGTAAATTATGAATTCTTACACCCCTGTAGCACTGATTTCAGTGCTACCTACATTCCAAAATACAGATTCAGTATTTTTACCGATTCGGTATTTTACAGAATCGGTAAAATTACCGATTCTGTATTTTGAAATGCCCCTACATATCAATATCCAAATACCGGTCGGAAACGGCCGAAAATCGGTATTTTCGGCCGTTTCCGACCGGTATTTCGATACCTACATCGGGCCCTAGATGTCTTCACGGGTAGAATTTGAAATGGACTTTTAAAAGTAAGTGTATCTATTTTAAATGTTGCTCCTATAGTTTCTACATATGAATGGGCAAATCAGCTTTAAATTAGCTTTAAAGTGACCACCAAGTGCTACATTTTAAAACAAAAGAAAACATTTTCTTGGCTGATAATTTAAAATGGCCTGTTTTCAAGGACTAAGCCAAATGTATTGAGCATATCTTCAAAGAGATAATGCTAATACTATGATAAATGCAGGAGATGGGTTTTAGGTCCAGCCATGTGGAATATGCGCCTCCACTGGAATCTATTGGCAGGTTCGTCCACCTAACACTTTTCCAAGGTCTTTAAAAACAGCAACAGACACCTGGCAGTAATGAGTAAAGCCTGTAGTTGAAAAGTTCTCCTTTTGTCTGTCTGAGGCAGCAGCGGCTGGTATCAGTGCAGAGTTGGGGGGGCGACGAAAAAATAAACAATATAAAACCATTTACCTGCCTCTTGCCACATCGACAACTCGGTGCTATTATGATGCTGCACTGCAGAGGCGCCCCTGCGAGCAATTCTGACGCTGCTCTCATGTTTGAAAGCAGGGTCAGGATTGGTCTGAGCGCTGTGAATTTGTGGGAGCGTGTCTCTACACCTGCGCAGCTGGGTTTAAGACAGCTTTAATGAGCATGTCGGTTTGGCCTTCCTGAGATGGCTGGCCAAACCGACATGTACACTAACAGAAGTGCTGCCCACCACTTCCCTCCAGCCTGTCATTGTCTGTCCCACCCTCAGGACTTGTTTGTGATAAAAAGAAAACGATAATAAAACCTGTGTTATTATCATTTTATTTTTTGAATTTGCGGCTGCTGGCGGGGGTAGGGGGGAGTTGGGGGCAACGCTCCTCAACCAATGCGGAAGAGCCAACGCTGGTCTGAGGTGTCCTGTACACAAAGACACGATCGTCTTGACACTTAGCCCTTAGCAGTTGAGGCCTGGCTGGGCTAGGTTAAACAAACCCCATTCATGTTTTATTGGCAGGGCAAGGGCCCCTAGGGCCACATTAACTTGCGTGGCTTGCTTTAAGACGATGTGACCAGTGGGGCTGCACTGGACACTGACCTCGAGGGGGGGGCTCTGTGTTTAGAAACAACTTACGATTTAAAAGAGACTTACTGCAGAGTTCCTTGTGTTCCAACTTTCAGGCAGCAATACAAATGTCAAGATAATTCTTGTGATTAATGTTCTTGTTAGAGAAAGAGATCTTTTGTCAAGTGGCAGTTTTAACTCGCCATAAAGTAGGGCAGAGGGTTAATATGCCTGCTGCAAATAACAGAACTGTATATTATGAAGCTAGCTGAGTGGATTAGTAAACCCAGCCTTTACCAGTGCTTTAAAACAAATTAAATGTATGTGAGAGGAGTTATGGAAGGATGAGGGGCTCTATTCCCGGGTGGTAGGGAGGGAATCCGAGGGGTAGGAGGCTATGGGTGGAGCGCGAAAAAAGATTGTTGCACCAGGCACCACCAGCGCTAAAGCTAGCCCTGCTATCCTGGCTCCTATGAAAATAATGCAAAACTGTATCCTAATATGCGTTTTGTCCAAAATATCACTTTTCATACTTTGTATCACGTTGTACATTTTGTGCCACATTCCTTGCATCAGTAAATGAAGTACAGCACATGAGATTATTACACGTCCATATATGGCAGCCATTGATAAATACAAACTTATAATACTAACACACGGACCACAGTCAGGGCACTAAATACTGTTCAGTCAGAAAAAAATGTGGTACATGCTTTTAAAACCTGTCCCATTATCCCCAGCTTATAGCCATGAAGGCCCTTGATTATAAAAATATCCCATCTCCAATCAGAAAATGAGAATCGTTGGTGCCAGATACTTATGTAAACAAGCATTGGCATAGCCAATAGGTCTCACCTTTGGGACAGTATAATTATTTTGCCATGCAACAGTTGATGTGGTTGCACCAAGGATATTATGCTGCATAACTAAATACTTATAAGGTCCCAAAGGCGAGACCTATTGGTTATGCCAGTGCTTGTTTTCTCCCAGCTGAAGGAAATATCTATCTCCTTGGAGAACCCCATTCCCCTGCACCCCACCAATTTTGTGAGTGTTTTCTCCCCTGTAAGATGGATGTTTGCACCTGTGCTTCATTAGGGTACATTTCTGTTCTTTTCCAGGTGCAAATGGGCTTGCGAAACGTTTGTGAAAACCCACAAACATGCGGAGCGGCTGGGTGTTCACCATATCAGACAGACACCCCAACCCAAAATGCCCAAACCGTGCCTCCATGAGTAGATTTCATCAAACAGAATACTTCTAATTACAACTGTACGTTCATATTCTGAGAACGCAAAGCGTGAACTACATATGTGAGTGAAAGTAACTGTGCAACCAACTTTCGGCAGAGTGGAAACGTGAACAGAAAAACAGTTTATATTAATGGCAAAACTTGTGGCTGGCAATATCACAAAGAACTGCAGAATATCCACTCTGCTCACCCCCAAACCATTCCAATACTCTGTCTACGAGGCAATCCCAGTAGCAGTCTGGCAGCCGCATTTTGGACTACTTGAAGTTTCCGGGTCAAGTAAGCCGGACTGCCAGCCAGCAAGGTGTTAGCGTAATCTAGGCGAGACGGAATAATTTCTCTGACCACCGTCTCCTTAGCGCTCACTGGCAGCAGAGAAAGGAATTTCTTCAAGATTTTAAGGGTCCCAAAACAAGTCCCTGCCAGCTTTTTTATCTGAGAAGAAAAGTTCAAGTCTTCATCGAACCAAACCCCTAGGTTTTTGGCCAGGCCCTTGCTCACAGTAGGGCATGGAAAGTCAGGGGGCCAGAGCCTAGCCCTGAAGTCCTCAGGGAATGAACCATACAGAAGAATCTCCGATTTTACTTCATTACACTTCAACTGTGCGCTTGCTTGCCAATGAAACACTGAGGCTAGACAATGCTGCACAGCCTCCACCGCATCCTCTCCCCTCTTCCAAGAGAACAAGAGTTGTGTGTTGTCTGCATAGGCCATCACCTTAGCCCCCAGAGACTCCGTAAGTTAAACCAGCGGAGTCAGATAGATGTTGAAAAGAAGAGGGCTAAGGGATGACCCCTGAGGAACACCAGTGGCCAGATGTAACGGCGTAGACACGCAGGGGGGCAACCGCACCTGTTGTGATCTGCCCGCCAAAAAAGTTTGAATCCAGCACAACGCCGAACCGGAAATGCCAATTGCCATTAGGCGATCCAGAAGTAAAGAGTGGGGCACCGTATCAAATGCCCCCGAGAGACCGAGCAAGACCAGAGCGACTCTCCCGCCGGCATCCAGGCACTCACGGATCACCTCTGTCACCTCCACAAGCGCAGACTACGTGCTATGGGCCGCATGAAATCCCGATTGCGCTGGGTGTAACAGACCCGCCACCTCTACATAGTTGGTAAGCTGAGATGTCACGACCTTCTCACAGACTTTAGCCAAGCTTGGCAAGAGCGAGATAGGCCGATAGTTGGCCGGGGACATTGGGTCTAGGGACGGTTTCTTAAGGAAGGGGCAAGATTAGTGCTTGCTTCTAGGGTAGCGGAACCCAGCCCTCGCAAAGTGATTGATTGATCACTAGATTGACTTCGCCATTAATTGTGTCAGCCACCTCCGCTAGAAGCCTAGCCGGACAAGGATCTTTCGGCGATCCTGATTTGAGGGCTTTCAAAATTCTAAGAGATGTAATTAAATCCACTGGACTAAAAGCGGAAAAAGTGCCTTCTCCTGCACCCCCAAAGGAGCAGCCAGAGTTTTCTTAGACCCACTCAATAAAGATTGCTGGATGCCGACTATTTTCTCCTGAAATTTGTTAACCAAGGCTTTTAGTGACTACACTGGAACTTTTGACCTAAAGTAACATTTATCTCACCAGTCCATCTAGAGGGCTTCTCTGGCATGCTGTCTGCATTCCTGCTTTTTTCTCTGCCACTTCATATAACCTCTTTCTAATCCTCATCAAGTGGCCTTTAGCTGCATTTGTGAGGGGTTCCCTGTATTCATTGCTCAGTTCGTCTAGGAGATGACAGCTACTCACTTCAGTGTTTGTGGGCACACCCATCTTGATTATAAGCATAACTCTCTCAGGGTCCCCGGCTTTGCTGTCCCGACAATTTTCTTGTGAATGATGACAGATGACTTGTCTTGAGAGAATCCATTTGTATGCCTCCCATAAGGTAACCGGAAAGTTACCTGTTCTTTCTTTTTCCTATGGAAAGAGAGTTGTCACAGTGTTCAGGTGTGCGATGAGAGTATAGTTGGCAATTCCAGAACATCCATTTGACACATATCCCTCTCATTCCTAGGGCCTTCCCCCCTAAAGTCAAGAGAAAGGGAGAATGGTCTGAGATTCCTCAGTCAAGGAATTCTACTAATTCAATGTGATCAAGTCATTATCGGGACCCAAAAATGTATCTATCCTAGAGTGTTTTCTGTGGGTTCAACATTGAAAGGCGTATTGCCTTTAGGTTATTTGACATTGGTGCCACCTATCACTCAAGTCCAGGATTAGAGTTATATTGGCAAGGCCTGCTGGTTTGTTATTCTGCCAATAACAAGCATAACATCTGGGGAAAACCTCCTAGTGGGGAAATCCTACACAGTACATTCCGCTGGAGTCTTCAGGGGCCATAAACGTAAGGTGCGGTAATGTGCTTGTTCCTCCACGAACATCTCCTAGCACCCCATTGCATCTAACCATTTCAAAGACAGAGTGAATGTTGGGGTATTTCATATATATATCATAACCCTTCTGCAATACATGCATACTTTCCTTTGCCCACAAACTGGCATGTAGTCCCTGTGAAGTGGGTCTCCTGGAGCATGACCAGATAAGATTTTATTTTCCTCTGTGAGAATTGGGTCACAATGTTACATTTAATGCCATCCCTCAACCTTTTCACATCCCACAGGAGAATTTTCCAAGATCTTTGGGAAACTGTTTGAACCTCAGTCATCACCGTTGTGTAGCTCTCAACCTACAAGCTTTCCCCTCAGACAGGTCTGCATACATAAACATAACACTCTCTCAGACATCACAATGTGCAATCCGTAATTTTCTTAAAACTTTCCTACTAAACGTTTTCATCCCACACCCTCACAGAGTGGATCCATAAGTGTCTACCAACCTAGTAAACAATGTTCTGTATAGTCCAACTTAACATCCAACAAAATGAATGTACATAAGTTTCAAAAAATAACATTAACCATATAATGTACTGTTATGGAGGATCAACCAAGTAATTCATGCCATGGAGAGCTTTATCCCACCTATTGAGCACTACATACCGGCATCTAGTACCTTGCAGTATCAGTAGGAGCCAAGTATATCAAGCATTCCTCACATGGTCATGTCTTTGGCTTAACTTCAACTCTAACATGTATTCCACACTTGCTAGTTGTCCCTTGGAGTGCAAATATTTACAGAGGGAACCAAGAGAGCCCTGTAGCAATGAGTTGCAGTCCCCGAATTTCCCCCAAGGTGTCATCAGCTATCCTCACTCCATAGATCTGTAGAGGTGATAAGTAGTTAAGAAATTTTTCTGTGACTGCGCGCTTCTACTAGGGACTAGATGCTCTTTGAATCAGAACACTGGTGGAAATGTCTGCTGTATTCTGTTGTCCAGTATGCTTGGGTGCCACTGTGGTCATCTCATCAGTTTGCCAATCCCTGCTTCTCGTTTTGGGTTCACTTCTTCTCTGAGAGACTTACAAACTGCCAGTCTCCTGTTTCCGATCCTTTGTTCTCTATCAATTCAGCCTTAAGGGTGCTACAAGTTCATTTACCTCCCTTTTGCAATGAATGGTTTTACTGCATAAGGCATCATATATTTCAGTCTAAGCTTATTCAGTTTCTATTTTGCAGAACCAGACCTTCTGAATTGTTTCTAGAGGTTTATCCTAATGATGCAGGCAATGGCATATATTATAATTTTTTATTAATGTGATTGGAACATCCATTCGTCTCATCTGTGATTGTTTATTTTGCAGTGTTGGGAATGTTTCAAATTTAGGCGAGGAGAGAGAATGTGCTTTGAACGTGCAATTAGTAAAACAGAAGTAGTCCCTGCAATCTTATCAATTAGATGTGGTTTTTTTGCACAAGAAAGAAATAATATATATAGCATCCACTGACCTCACACAACCCAAAAGTGCAACATTACATATCCATAGTGACTAGTTAAAACAATAAACTAATCAAAAAACAGTGATATTAAAAATACAGATTTATTCAATAACAATACAAATTCTGTACAGAAGTACCATAAAGCAAGAATAAAACAGTGTCAATTCATATAGGCATATTAAAAAGATTAAAAACAGAAAACACAAGTTGTCGACGCAGCGTTTCGGTAAATGTTTTACACCTTCATCAGGACAGTTTTCTAATTTCATTAGTTTGATGGGGGTGATGTCTTTTCAATTGAGCACCTTGAGATTATTCTGTCTCTTTGGTGTGTATGTGTACAAGGGAGCCACCGAGGTCTATAATTGTTCTCGAAGGATACGAGTATTACAAGGCCAGTATTTTCCTTACAGATAGAAGTAGGGGATTGCCCTCCTTATGAGTTTTTTTTCAATTGACCATCTGTTTAAAAGAGTCCGGCCTCCCTGCTCCGCTTGTACTGTTGCTGTGTTAGTGGGTTCAAAAGAACGTGCAATGTCATTAACGTATTGACGATATCAAAATACATTTAATTGCAAGACAAGTGATTATTGTTGCCTTTTCTTTATGCAGATCTACAATATTCCATCTATGACTACGAGTAATTCTTATTTCTCCACCAGAGAGGACACGTATGATACACCCCCTAGGAAGCAAGAACGGCCTTTGTTTGTTCAGTGCATGTATGACTTTCCCCGTGGGGCACCAGGAGGCAAATCACTGCCACAGGACAGGGATTCTAAAGTCATGGAAGAGCTCACAGACAAAAAGACAATTTCTGTGTTCAGCACTGGGAGCTCAACATGTAACATTCCCACCTCTTTACAGGCAGTTGTCCTTGTAAAGGAGACTTCTGTAGGGTCAGCAAGGCCTTGCATGCTCGACCTGGACTTGGATGTGGCCATGGTCATGCTTGCTAAGCTCCAGCACAATGTTGCCACCTCTGTATCTCACCTAATGTCTTTTGTAAGTGGTACATGGAGAAGTCCTGAGCAGATAGGGGCTCATTTGCAGGACATTCAGACTGCCATCGTCAGTGTGCAAAATGCAGTGAGAGAACTTCTTGAGTTTGCACGAGGTGCTGTTGGGAATGCTACACAAGCAGCTGACCAAACCTTGTACACCAAGCTCAGCAAGCAATTCCAGAAGATGGAGGATGTATACCAAACACTTTTGAAGCATAGCCAAGCTTTGGATGGCTGCAACTGGTCCTTAAACATTCTTATGGCCCACAAGTCAAATTCAGTAGATGACCTGGACCACTTTATTATGCACTCCCGGGGAATCCCAGATGATACCAAACAACTTGCATCATTTCTCCGTGGGAATGCTTCCTTGTTGTTCAAAAAGACAAATTCCAAGTCAGTCCCTTTTGATTTCCAGACTGGACTTCGCAATGCTAATGAGTTGGTCAACAATAATTTGTCTGTCCAGCAAACTGGAAACTGGGAGAAACCCAACATACAGTCCAGGCCATTGCCTTTGCCTCCAAACTTTGTGGCTGGTGAATCTCCCGACGGATGCTCGGAAGACAAGAAGTCTGGAATGATGGAAGATTATGATTACGTCCATTTACAGGTAAATGCACACAGGCTTAAAGTTAAAATGAATCCAATTGTTGGGTGAAATTCAGTTAATATAGTTTTGGTGCTAATTTTACTTGTTGGAATTTGGCATAACTAACTTGCCCCTTTCTGCAAGCATATGTTTTAATACAAATAGTTATACAATGATGCCTTCACATAAGAATCTTCCAGTCCTTCAAAACTCCTCTCAGGTCACAGACAGCAGGACCAATCAATCAATCAATCAAAGGCATTTATAGAGCGCACTACTTACCCGTAGGGTCTCAAGGCGCTGGGGGGAGGGGGGTGCCGTTACTGCTCGAACAGCCAGGTCTTCAGCTTCTTCCTGAAGGAGAGGTGGTCTTGGGTCAGGCGCAGGTCGGTCGGGAGGGAGTTCCAGGTCTTGGCGGCCAGGTAGGAGAAGGACCTTCCTCCTGTTGTCGCTCTTCGGATGCGGGGGACGGCGGCAAGGGCGTGGTTGGCTGATTGGAGGTGGCGTTTGGGAGCGTAGAAGTTGATTCGGTTGTTGAGGTAGCTCGGGCCTTGGTCGTGTAGGGCTTTGTGTGCGTGGGTGAGGAGGCGGAAGGTGATTCTTTTGTTGACGGGGAGCCAATGCAGGTCTCTCAGATGTCCGGAGATGTGGCTGGTTCGTGGGATGTCGAGGATGAGTCTGGCTGAGGCGTTCTGGATCCGCTGGAGTCTCTTCTGGAGCTTGGCGGTGGTACCGGCGTAGAGGGCGTTGCCGTAGTCCAGTCGACTGGTGACGAGGGCCTGGGTGACGGTCTTCCTGGTCTCGGTGGGGATCCACCAGAAGATCTTCCGTAGCATGCGTAGGATGTTGAAGCACGCCGAGGAGACGTTGTTGACTTGCCTGGTCATGGAGAGGGAGGAGTCCAGGATGAAGCCCAGGTTGCGTGCGTGGTCTGTCGGTTTGGGTGCGGTGCCCAGGGCGGGAGGCCACCAGGAGTCGTCCCAGGCGGAGGGCGAGGAGCCCAGGATGAGGACCTCCGTCTTGTCTGAGTTCAGTTTCAGGCGGCTGGTCGTCATCCACTCGGCTACCTCTTTCATCCCTTCGTGCAGGTTGGCTCTGGCGGCGGCGGGGTCGTTGGTCAGGGAGAGGATCAGCTGGGTGTCGTCGGCGTAGGAGATTATGTTGAGGTTGTGTTGGCGTGCGATGGCCGCGAGGGGGCTCATGTAGACGTTGGCCAGTCCTCTTCAGTTCCTCCTCAGGTCCAGCACTGTTCGGAAGGGGTTGCCTGGAGATGCCACATTTATGCCTAGCACAAGCCAGTGGGTAGAATGACTCTGGGGCACACCCTAACCAATGGGGTAAATGTTTCTGGGGCATACCCTACCCACTTTTGGAATTTTCAAGATGGTGAAAGTCTTCAACTACACTCAACTTGGCACTGAGGGTTGAGGTTATGTTTGGGAAATGTACTATGGTAATCCTAGTGTCCTCCCACAGCTAAGACTAAAATGATGCAGCCACTGTGTCCACAATAACAGAAGTCTGGTAGAACAAAGCAGGGTTCATCAGCAACCAGGTAGAGAATACACATGAATTGTCTTGCATCCTGTTCTGCCTTTCAGTTGCACAGCAGAGAAAACCCAGCAGACCTGGCATGAAGGCTTGGACACTGTAATATACAAAAGAAAGCTCACAGCTCCCACCCTGCATATTCAGTGACGTTCAGAGAAGCCTTTTTGACAGCTATTCAAATGCTAATCCCTGGCTGGGAATAGTTTCAGAACAAATGCAAGTTAGCCTCCAGGAACTTCAAATAGGGAAAAGGTATGTTTTTAAAAGTTATTTTTCCTAAATATTTTTTTATACCGACTTTACCTTGATTTGGATTTTGAATAACTATTAAAAATAGTTGGTTAATTACTTTTCTAACTAGTTCCATTCCTGAGATACAGTATTAGGATTTTAATCTGTACTCTGGTTTTCTACACAGGACAACTTGGCCTGCCACTGTGAAAAAGAGCTTTATGGTGCTAGTCACTGTAAGGACATGTTAACATAAAATATCACAGGCCTTACTTTTAAATTCCATGCACGCTGCTTTGTGGACTGCAAGGTCTGCGAAGGGGCGACTTAGTATTTAAAACAGACGTTTTGACTTGTCAAAGGGTTTATTTTGATGTGTCAAATTGCAGTCTTTAAACTGCCACAGTCAGGCTACATGGATTGAAGACATGTTCTTTTAACTTTGCACCCACACCCTGATCCACAGTGGACCGCTTCTTGCACAGAGGAAGAGTTTCCCAATTCCCAGCAGTTTCCAAATACAGGCTGACACCAGCGAAGGGGACCAGAACTACATATCTGAAAGAGACACGTTAGTGATAGATTCCTTACCTTAGAATATCCTCAGGCGTCAGACTGGATCCGGAAACTTTTGCGTAGCAGTACCCTTGCGCGTCGGTAGGCGTTGTCTGCGGCTCCGCGTCCGTCGTCGGCGTCGTGGGCGGCGTGATGACGTCGTCGGAGTATATAGACGCCGCCTCCGCGTGCTGACGTCAGTTCTTCTTTTTTCCGCGCCAGCCAGCGCAGATCAGGAAAAAGCAGTAACCCAGTCAATTTTTGACTAACTTTTGGTGATCTTTTTGATCCTTTTCGAAGTCTTCACGACTCCAACGGTGCCATAGGGATGCACAGCTTCAAGCATTGCAACGAGTGCGACCGTACCATGTCGGTCACGGATCCCCACCGCCTGTGCCTGACGTGTTTGGGCGTCGACCATGACGACGAGGCCTGCTCCGACTGTCGGGCCCTTTCGAGGAAGGCCAGGCGGGATCGGTCCCGCAGGCGACTCGAACTCCGACAGTCGGCCCGCGCCATGTGAGGTCCCGGTCCCGGTCCCACGGGAGGTCGAGGGACAGGTCGCGGGGACGGAGCCGTCACAGCTCCGGGAGTCGGCGCCGCTCCTCCGGGTCCAAGTCGTCAGGTAAGAAGCATAAGAAGTCGAAGAGACATCATCGCTCTTCTGACTCCCCCCGACGCTCGCGCGATGCGGCCGGGGGTTCGGGTGACACCGCCCACGCGGCTCCTCGGGAGTCGCGGACGCCGCGTCCGGCCCCATACCCTCCGGTCCATGGGCTACACGCGACGCCGGAGGAGATTGAGCGTTTCCTCATGGCCATGAGGTCCCTTTCTCCTCCGACGGGTTCCGCGGCGCCTTGGGGCCCAGCGGACCCATCTGGGGGCCCTAGTGGGTTGGGGGCTTCGGCCCCGACGCCGCCGATGCCTTAGGGCCCGGCGCCGCAGGGCCCCACGATCTCGACACCGCCGGTGCCCTCGGGCCCGGCGCCGCAGGGTTCAGCGGCTCCGGCGCCGTCGGCGCCTTCGGGCCCGGCGCTGCAGGGCGCCGCTGGATCTTCATCAGGCTCTGGACCGTCACCAGTGGACATTACGACCCCCCCGGCGTCGGTCCGTGTGGTGTCACCTCCGGCGCCGTCCTCGGGCGACGCCGTCCCCGATGCCTCCTTTTATTCGGTTCCAACGTCGGGATGACGCCTATCGGCGCCGATCCTGACGCCTTTGGAGATTTTTCCTTCTACGAGCCGACCTCATACAATTACGACCCTGAATCTCAGGAGATGAGGAGGATTGGAGGGGTCTGAGGACCCTCTGACCAAAGACTGTCAGTCTGATATGGACTGGGCAGGAGACCTTGGGGAGGCCAGTGGCCTGGACACCTCTCCAGACACTGGATTTGTCTCTCCTCCTACCGTGACTTTGGAGGAGGGAGCTACCTCTAGTGTGGTGTTGACGAGGGCAGCCAAGGCCTTGGGCCTTCAGCTCCTCGTCGCGGCCGTCAGGACTAACCTCCTCACAGAGGTCCTTAAGCCGCAGTCATGCTCCATGGAGCCTCTGCTGCCGTTTAATGAGGCCTTGTCCGACGTTCTTTTGGGCACTTGGTCCAGGCCCGCTACGGGTTCGCCCGTAGATAGGAACGTGGCCAGACGCCACCGCCCGGCCCCGGGCGACCCATGTTTCCTGTCCTCCCACCCCACCCCCGAGAGTCTGGTCATCCAGGCCTCTAATTCCCAGACAGCATTCCCGTCAGCCCCGCCGGACAGGGAATCCAAGAGGTACGAGAATTATGGCAAGAAGATATTCTCGTCCCTTAGTTTGGGACTGCAGTCTTCCAACACCGCATGCCTCTTGGGCCGCTACACCCACTCTCTGTGGGAGACGGTGGCGGAAGTGCTGCCAGAGTGTCCGTTGGAGGTACGGGCCAAACTCGGTCAAGCCCTTGTGGAAGGCCGGGACGCAGCCAAGTATTCCATTAGGTGTGGACTGAATACTACTGACTCGCTGGGCGGAGCGATGGCTACGACAGTGGCGGTCAGACGCCACGCCTGGCTGAGATCCGCCAATTTTTCGGCAGACGTCCAGAACACTCTGATGGACATGCCGTTCGATGGCCGTCGCCTCTTTGGCGACAAGGCAGACCACGCGCTTGAGCGCTTTAAGGACTCTAGGGCTACGTCCATGTCCTTGGGCCTCTCGGCCCCGCGCCAGCAACCGGGTGCCTTTCGCTCCTTTCGTGGCCAAGGAAGGGGCGTCCCCACACGCGCCGCCAGCCACTCGCCGCAAACTATTGTCCAGTGCGGCGGCGGCCGTGGAAACCGCCGCGGAGGCGGTCGGGGAAACAGGCGGAGTCAGTCCACACCTGCCCCCGCGGCATCCACCTCTAAGCCCTCCTAGTCCGTGCTTTTTGGCCTATGTGACGCCAGTGGGAGGAAGGGTTCGCCATCACCACTCTCACTGGCGCACTGTCACTTCGGACAGGTGGGTGCTGCAGATCGTCCGGAGGGGCTACTCCCTCCCCTTCGAGACGACTCCTCAAGCCATGCCACCGCAACACCACAGCGTATCGGGGGATCACTTGCGGCTCCTGCAGGAGGAAGTTTCGGCCCTCTTGGCCAAGAGGGCCATCGAGCGCGTTCCTGGGCCAGAAGTAGGACGTGGTTGCTACTCCCACTACTTTCTGGTACCCAAGAAGGGCAAAGGGGGCCTACGCCCTATCTTGGATCTGAGGAACGTCAACGGCTTCCTCCGGAAGGAGAAGTTCAAAATGCTGACTCTGGCTCAGGTCTTAGCTGCCCTAGACCCAGGAGACTGGATGGTAGTGTTGGACTTGCAGGACGCGTATTTCCATATCCCCGTCCTGCCGGCCCACCGGCGTTACCTGCGGTTCACGGTAGGCCACGAGCACTTTCAGTTTACCGTGCTCCCCTTCGGCCTTACGAGTGCCCCACGGGTGTTCACGAAGGTGATGGCGGTGGTCGCAGCTCACCTGCGCAGGTTAGGGGTGTCAGTCTTCCCCTACCTAGACGACTCGTTGTTAAAGGCGGAATCGCCCCAGACAGTCGTCAGCCACCTCCAGACTACGGCGGATCTCCTGCACAGGCTGGGATTTTCCATCAATGTGCCGAAGTTACACCTGTGCCCCTCTCAGAAGCTCCTTTTCATTGGAGCGGTTCTCGACTCTGCGCAGTTTCGGGTTTACCCGCCCGAACAGCGGGTTCGGGATATATAGGCTCTGATTCCAATCTTCCGGCCTTTATCCCGGGTTTCGGTCAGGTTGACGCTGCGGCTTCTGGGGCTGATGGCCTCCTGCATCCCTCTGGTGCATCATGCACGGTGGCGGATGCGGGCTCTGCAGTGGGACCTGAAGTTTCAGTGGGCCCAGCATCAGGGCAACCTGTCCGACCATGTCCTGATCTCGGAGGGCACTGCGAGACAGCTGCAGTGGTGGCTCACGGACCGCGATTGGGTCAACGGCAGATCCCCCTCCCTTCCCCAACCGGAGCACGTAGTTGTGACGGACGCGCCCCTCCAGGGCTGGGGAGGCCACTTGGGAGAGGCGGAGATCCGAGGACTCTGGTCTCCGGCGGAGTCCCGGCTCCATATCAATCTGTTGGAGCTGCGGGCGATCCGTCTGGCACTGAAGGCATTCCTCCCGTCTGTCCGAGGGAGTGTAGTGCAAGTGTTCACGGACAACACCACCGCCATGTGGTACTGCAACAAACAGGGCGGAGTGGGGTCGTGGACCCTCTGCCAGGAGGCTCTGCGCCTCTGGCAATGGCTGGAACATTAGGGCGTGACTCTGATGGTTCAACACCTGGCAGGTTCTCTGAATGCCAGGGCGGACGAACTCAGCCGTCGGTGCTCGATGGATCACGAATGGCGTCTGAACTCGGACGTGGCGCAAGGCCTCTTTCTGCGATGGGGAGAGCCTTGGTTAGATCTATTCGCCACCGAAGAGAACGCGCAATGTCATCAGTTCTGCGCGTTGGAATTTCCAAGGCGGCACTCGCTCGGAGACGCTTTTCGTCGCGAGTGGAGCTGCGGTCTGTTGTACGCCTTTCCGCCTATACCACTTCTGCCCAGAGTGCTGAAGAAGATCTAGCGCGTCCGGGCACAAGTCATCCTTGTGGTTCCGGACTGGGCACAAAGGTACTGGTATCCCGAGCTACTCAGTATGTCAGTCGATCCCCCGGTTCATCTGCCTCTTCAGGAGGACCTTCTGTCGCAGCAGCAGGGGACGGTCCTCCACACGAACCTGTCCAGTCTCCACCTCCATGCTTGGAGATTGAGCGGCGACAGTTGAGGCCATTTGACTTGCCTCCTGAAGTTTGTAACATCATTCTGGCAGCCAGGCGTCCCTCCACAAAGTCGGTATACGACTGCAGGTGGAACAGATTTGTGGCATGGTGCACAGCAAAGGCTGTGGATCCCCTTAATGCCCCTCTTTCTGAGGTTCTCCTCTTTCTTCTTTCTCTTGCCCAGCAGGGCTCTGCTCTGGGCACTATCAAGGGCTACCTTTCAGCTCTTTCAGCCTTTCTGAGGCTGCCTGACCAACCTTCTTTGTTCAAGTCCCCTATCGTTAATCGATTCCTGAAGGGCATCACTCATACCTTTCCTCCGGTTCCCTTCGTGAGGCCTCAGTGGGACTTGAACCTGGTTCTTACGTTTCTGATGTGCGCTCCCTTTGAGCCACTTCACAACTGTCCTCTTCGCCTTCTTTCTTTAAAGACTGCCTTCCTGGTAGCCATCACCTCTGCCAGGAGAGTGAGTGAGCTCCAGGCTCTATCTTGTAAGCCTCCTTTCCTTTCAGTCCATCCGGACAAGGTTGTGTTACGGACGAGGCCCTCCTTCCTACCCAAGGTAGTCACGGCCTTCCACATTGGGCAATCTTATCACCTTGCCCACCTTCTTTCCGCCTCCGCACCCCTCGAGAGAGGAGGAGAGGCTCCACCGTCTGGACCCAAAACGTGCGCTCTCATTTTATCTGAATAGCACACAACAGTTCTGGGTGGATGATCAACTCTTTGTGGGATACGCGGGCGCTAAGAAAGGGAAAGCGGTGCACAAGCGGACCATTTCCCTGTGGATTATCTTGTGTATCCAAGCGTGTTACTCCTTGGCTAAGAAGGATCCTCCTGTTGGGCTGAGGGCTTATTCCACTCGAGCAACGGCCACTACAACTGCCTTGGGCCGAGGTGTGCCCTTGCAGGACATTTGCCAGGCAGCTACGTGGGCCTCGCTGCACACGTTTGAAAGACACTATTGCCTGGACAGTCAAGTCCGGAGGGACGGCTACTTTGGCCGTTCCGTCCTCCAGAACTTTCTGGTGTGATTATTGGTTCGCAGACCCACCACCACGGGGATGGTATTGCTGGGGTATCTATTCTAAGGTAAGGAATCTATCACTAACGTGTCTCTTTCAGATGCACAAGTTACTACTTCTGTAACGATATATCTGTAAGAGACATTAGTTAGTGATAGATTCCTTACCGACCCACCCATCCTCCCCGTTCTGTGAACCGATATCTAGGGTTAAGGTCATCCCCTTTCAGGGCCCTAGTTTCATGGCACCAGTGTTGGTTTTTTGTCATGGCTCTGCGCTTCTGGCGCGGAAAAGCTTTGGCTAAGAACTGACGTCATCACGCGGAGGCGGCGTCTATATACTCCGACGACGTCATCACGGCGCCCACGACGCCGACGACGGACGCGGAGCCGCAGACGACGCCTACCGACGCGCAAGGGTACTGCTACGCAAAAGTTTCCGGATCCAGTCTGACGCCTGGGGATATTCTAAGGTAAGGAATCTATCACTAACTAATGTCTCTTACAGATATATCGTTACACAAGTAGTAACTTGTGCATCCCTGCAGCCCTTGCGGTGAGCACGCCGCTTACGTGGTGGAGAGTGCCAGGAGGCGCTCAAATCGCGGCCAGGGCTCCCGTCTGCGCCTGTACGGACAAGGCCGGGCCACATCTCTTGGCCGAGCGACTTCGAGGTGATTCTGAAGCCAAATATCCTGGTAAGGGGTTGTCAAACTTATTACACTTAAACTTGTTAGCTTGAAGTAACAAAAACAGAAATGGGGAAAAGAAAATTAGCCTTAAATAAAGGGAAGTCGGCTGGGAAAGTTGTTCCCAAACTATCTGGGGAATATCCCAAAGCATGACGGAAGGGGCATAGGGTCAAGACGTGGGGACTTACCATCAAATATGCTTGGCATTGAAACCCTTTTTAAGAAACTTCACGGGAAAATTGACACTATTGAAAGGCGCATCATGACTGAGATAAAATCAGTACAAAAGGATATCTGCCAATTAACAGAGCTGATTACAGACCTAAAGCAAAAAAAAATACCCCTACAACACGCATAAATATCGCGCCAAGCAGAGACTCCGTTAAGCCACTACCATCCGATAAAAATAAAGGAACCGACACTAAAATAGGGAAGACCGACCATGATACATATGCCGTGAAGTGTGCAGTGGGAACATCTGATACATCAGGTTTGAGTACACTTCATAAAGGGAGAATCGAAAGACTACAAAAACATTCTGCTTGCAAAACTGGGGTGTCTTTTTAAATTTGATTGCCCCCCCCCAGGTAACCCCCAACCTTATTATTTTACGAAATGTACCTACATTGACTGAAAACTGTATAGAAACCCCGGGAGCATTGAAAAATTATGTGGTACATTGGTTCGCTACTAATACTTGCTGCAATACTGGGGTTCTCTCCCAGGAAATAAATATGCTAAGGAGAGTGAGCTGGGTGGGTGACATGGATAAGACCTGTGAGGGGGATTGTGTTGTTGTAAATTTTCGACATCCAAATTTTGTGGCCTGTTTACTAGATGAGGTCTCAAGAAAACAGGAATGGTCAAGTGAATACCATCACCAACATACTGATATTATCGCAGTACCCCACAGGTATTTCTATAGACCTAGAACTGAGCAATATTTCAAACTTGGAAGTGTCCAATATTGTAAAATGAATGAAACGATTCCAACCATGCCAAATAGGTTTGACATCCTGAGAAAATGTAGTGAGGTGGACTGACTAAATATAAACATTTCTCAAACGGATGATTATCAACCAATAAGAGGACCACTGAGTACTGAGATAGTGCCTGTAGGATGTAACTCTCACCCTCATTCTATCAATACAGAAACTTTGTCAGTAGAAGTCATGCCACCTTGCACCTACAACGATCCTACACCATCTAGCTACCCTATTGATAATGACCCAGCCAGTAGTCGATTGGCCGGATCACTGCAAATCCTGTCATGAAATGTTGCAGGGGCAAAAAAGAAACTGTCCGACATCATGGCTTAATATCAATCAGAATCGAAATTTGATTCTAATGCAGGAAACTTGGCTTGTAGAACCCTTTTACGTAAATGGCTTTAAACCTATTTTTACCAAAGCAATTCCATCCAAGGCAGGGAGAGCGAGTGGAGGCTGTGCTATTATCTATAACTTCGACACTGGCTCTACAGAAAACTTTTACTAATTCACACCATTTCGAGTTCCTACTCTTTAGTGTAAAGGGAAAGCAAAACATTGTAGTGATTAACTACTATAATAACATTTTTAATAAAACTAGATTAGGGATAGTCACTGCGATGGAGGAAGAACTTGATATCTTCTCGAAGAGGCTGGGGAGTGAGTATATAGTGATACGGGGTGGTGATTTTAACAGCGAATTCTGTAAGTCTTCGAAAATGGATCAATGTGGCCATATAGATGACTCAGGGGACCATATCACTCACTTCTCACATAATCCTTTTGGCGAAAAACTTAATTATGTCATGTATAAATATGGCCTGGAAGAATCGAAGTTGGGCGCCCATGATAGAGCTATTGAGGAATATACCTGTGAGGGGGCTATGTCTTCCTCATGCATTGATCACTTTTTGACATCAAGGAATAGTAGGCCTTTTGTAAACAATTGTAACATTTTGCATAGCTTACTTAGTGATCATCACCCCCTCTTGTTAACGTTAAATTCCAGCTTATATTTTACTGAAAAGGCATGTGTTTCTGCAGCCGATATCAGTAGACAAGGAGAAATAGGGATTTCAATTAAATGGACCAGTGTTAACCCTGCCAATTTTATGGAACACTTGGCTGCAAGCAAAAATCATGACATAGAAGTTTTCTTAGATGCATCTTCTAACAATATGGACACTGTTATGGCTTTTAACAATATTTCAGTAGAAATTATTAAAAATCTGAAATTAAAAAAAAATAAATAAATAAAAGAGATTACTGCCCACGCTGGTTTAACCAAGAATGCTCGAAACTGAATAGAGATTTGAAGGAAGCCTTGAAAGTTAAACCTAGAGATAGAGCAAAAAATAGTAGCCTCAGAAAAAGTTCTAAACAAGCCCTAAACACTAGGAAAACAAAAATTAGAGAGATTGCTTAGGACAACTTGGTCCAGGCAGCTGATACCAAAAACTCCACTCTATTTTGGAAAATTATGGATCAACCCCTGTTTAAGGACACTTCCTTGGTGAGGGTTGAAACAGTAGTTACCCCAGAAGATTGGCTATTGCATTTCGAAGATATTTTTAACCCATAAACGCTGCAACTAAACAGATTTGGATGGTACTATCATTTCAATTAAAATTAGTAAAATTGAAACCATTACTGCAGATGAGATTGGAACTGCCCTTCAAAATAGTGCAAGTAGGAAAGTTACTGGCCCGGATGGGGTCCCGATTGATATTTTTAAATTATAATGTTGACCGTTGGTCCCCCATTTTAGTTAACTTTTTTAACGCTATCACTGACGGGGTGCTACCCACAACTTGGGCCGAAAGTGTGATTGTTCCAATTTTTAAAAAAGGCAACAAAGCTAGCGCAAAATTTTACCTCCCAATTTCCCTCCTTGACTCCACATTTAAACTCCTGGGCAGAATTTTGCTAGCCAGACTAGAATGTTGGGTAAAGGACAGAAATATTCTAACTGAAGTCCAATATGGCTTTAGAAAGGGAATCGGTACGGTTGAGCAGTGTGTAAATCTAGAACTGCTCATAGGGAAATATACCCTGGCAAAAGCGGGCTCACTTCATCTATGCTTTGTTGACCTCTCCAGCGCGTTTGATTTAGTAAACCAAACTCCACACAATATTAGCAGTCTTGTCACAAATGTATGCCCATTTAATATCAAAGATACGATACGGACAGAACGGCTAATGCACGACGCACTTTAGAGTAACCCGAGGGATCAGACAAGATTGTGTCCTTGCTCCACTTTTATTTTCATTTTACATCAATGGAGTTGATCTTTTATTACAGAGTTTAAAGGCAGATGCCTCTGTCGTTGTTAAACGTGTGACACCTGTTTTATTATATGCTGACGAAGCAGTCCTGATTTCCAGGGCTGCAAATGGCCTACAACTCTTGATTGATAAATTCACAAATTTTATGACTGATAAAAATGTTGCGATTAATTGGTCCAAGACTCTAGTTATGACGTGTGGAAAAAGTAAAGTCAAAAGCAGAACCCACTACGTCAATGGTATACCGATTGAAAGGACATCAACTTTCTCTTACCTGGGGTTACTTTTTAATTGTAAAGGTACATGGAATGCACACATTAACCTATGTAAATTGAAATTTTTAAGAATAAGTGAGGCTATTTTTAGATTTTTGCAAAAAATAGGCAATAAGCCAGTGCGAGAGATTTTACAACTACACGGGACTAAATGTATAACAGGGGTATGCTATGACGGACCCCTTTGGGATATGGCTGATACCTCCCCATCACAAATATTGGGAAATACATTTTTACGAAGAGTGTTATCAGTCCCTAATTCCACTGCTACCTATATTGTCCATAGGGAAACAGATGTACCATTTATAAGCGACTTGATCAGAATGTCTGCTCTAACATTATGGTATCGAATCTGGACGAAGGAGGAAACTCATTTTACTAAGGACATATGTGATTGCTTAACCCTTGACCATTGGAAGAAAATACCCAGGTTGAAATATATCCACAGTCTCATTACTGAGTGTGATGCAAGCGCTAATTTTGGACACCCAATGAGTATTGAGAATTTTAGCAAGGGGGAGCTAAAAAGGAAATTCTTTAAATCAAGGGAAACAGCAATGGAAGACGTAGTGTGTGCTAAACCAAATGTTAGATCATACCGTGAAAGGACTTTATCATTGGGTATTCAGCCATACCTTACTTTTTCATCAGAAGCACGCAACATAGATTTTATTTAACTAGATTAAGGTTGAGTACGCTGCATTTTCAAATAGCATTCCCAACGATGGGTAAATGGAGCGCAAATCTCCCTCTATGTCCATGTGTTGGTAAATCCATCCAATGCACTGTACATTTTGTACTATTTTGTAATTTTTATAGGGATTTAAGGTAATCAATTTGACACCCACTTTTTATCTTTAATAGACTGTACTCCTATAACACCGTTTTCTGTTTTATTTGTGACCTAGAACACATTTATATATGTAATGCGGTAATTGCCTTTACTCAAATAGCTATCAAGCGAAGAAAGGAGCTTTCCCATTTGGAATCACTTGTTTATGAATAGGTTGTATAGTCTATGATGTGAAAAAAAATTGTATGGCCTTTTTAAACATAATTCAAATGTATTTTATGACTTTTGCAGTTCCATGTGCTGATATGAAAAACCAATTGATTGCCATGATGTATTTATATTATTGAAGCATGTGACATCTTTTAAAATATTTTTTCAGGGGGAAAAAGGTAATAGGAGGATGTATACTTGAAAAATTGATTGATAACTGTATAACTCACGATGATTTGTTTCTGTTATGTAGAATGCTTTTATGTATATACTTTCTTATATATCAAATTAAGCCTGTTTTGACTTTTAACTTTGACATTTTTTACACTGTCTCTATAGTGAATGGCACAAATGTGCTGCAGTCCACTAGTGATGGTAAACTTTCAGGTCCTGGGTGCTTTTTGTACCATATACTAGATATATGGATACAGTAAATATATCAATAGAAATATGCCAATTCAACCATGTTTAAATGGAAAATATAGACACTTTGACACAAGTTGTGGTTAAAGAGCACAGAATTATAAAGCCAGCCAAAATATAGGGTCCAGCAATGGGTGAAAAATATGGAGTGACCATAGTGAAAAGGCGGGTTTATTCATGAAGACAAAGCCACTTTTTCACAAAGGCAAGTCATGCATGGGACTGGCTTGAGAACCAAATAGATAAAAGAGATTAGACAGCTCGACTGGCTCGCTGGCTGTCTACAGTGCAGTCTAGCCTCAAAGAGACGGATGCCCATTACTGTCATGAACCACATCAGCCCACGCTAGAGGATGCAGAAGCATCTGGCTACACCCAAAGTAGGTCTGTGTAGAACAAATTAACTAAATTAACTAATGTGACTGTATAAGACCCACACCTAGAGAAGTCATGCTGTCTACTTACAAACACAAGGTGTACCAGATATAGGCTCTGCTCCCTCCAATACTTTTGTACCTACCTCCAGATGTTTGGATGCTTCCCAATATCCATGCAGGTTGGATGAGCGGGTTTGTGTAAGCATGTAGAATATACACTTGTAATTATTGTTTCCTAATTCCTAAGTACTTTTTCTATTTTGTTATGATTTTAATCTTAAAGTTAAAGTTGTTATTGCCCATACCACATCACTATCTATAGTGAATCATACTAATTATATGGCACAATGTAAACATGGAGAGATAGGTGCCCAGTAGTGTGCCTGTATGCGGCCTACATTAGAGTTTGAGGCAGAGAGACAGAATTACGGTAACAATGCAGGAGGCTACATAAAGAGGGGACTAAATCACATGACACAGATATATTGTCATACACAACAAGCAAGGATAAGATCTGAATACTAACTTAGACTGTCTGGATGTTAATTATGTGAAAAGAGTAAGAGTAGGGGCGTAATTGTGTAGACATGGGATATAGATCACGTGTTTAGAGGAGACCCACTTAGTCGCAGCAGGCTACACCTCGCATGCAAGATGAGTGGATTTGTGGTTGGCTCAAGATCTACCATTTACAGAAAATAAGCTATGATTGAATAAGGACTTTACATATGTTATATATAAGGATCACTGAATGGCAAAGAGATAACTACACTTGAAATATAAGCTAAAAATGTAATTGATAGTTTCTTTACTAACCTCAGACACTAGTTGACCCCCGATCTGGGAACAGCTATAATATGGCTAGAAGAAATGAACTGTGTCCTGAATGGTGTATTAGATGGAACCCCACCGTGACTCACATTCAAACATAGAATATCCCGCTCATGAACACGAGTGACAAAAGGCCCGAGTTGGGTGTAAGCCTGATAGGAGGGAAACCTAATACTAAAGGAATACTCACATTATGCACATCCTCGTAATATGTGCTCTAGGTTGGATTTTGTGCTGATAGACAAAGCACATGTCCAGTATATGTTGAATATAAAAGACATCTGAAGGGAATTTTCAGACCATTCCATAGAATGTGCAGAGTACACAGTAGGCAGATACAGGAGATGTATACCAACATGGAAATTACCACTTTCAATCACTAAAGATACAAAATTCTGGTCCTCAAAAGGTGTGATGATAACAGATTATTTATCCATAAAAAATAAATCTGCTAATATTGGAGGTGTGCAGTGGGATGCCTTAAATGTGTTTGTAAGACGTATTGTGAGGTCCAGAGTCACATCCATGATCAAAAGAGGATGGTCTCCCGGCTGAGTGGTATCAGACATATAACAGTAAGTTGGCCAGTAGATTGCTGAAGGTATACCAAGAATCTATTCAAATGGGTGCTCTACTGTGTTCTGGTAGAGAGGCATTACTAATTGTTATCCGAAACCAGGGAGAGACCCACTAGTTTGTAACGCTTATGGCCTGCTCTCACTTTTGAACATCAACTATAAGGTGACGGGCAAATTGTTAGCTAAAAGATTGAAAAATATTGTGGGCAGCATGGTGGCTAGTGACCATTGTGGATTTTATATTGGGAAGATGGACAGTGCTTGATACTAGAAGACTAAGGAATGCCTTGGGAAGGGAGAAGAAAATAGTATCGAACAGTTAGACATGGAAATATCCTTTCGATATTTCATGGTACTACATGTTTGCGGTACTAACCACTATGCATTTTGGGCCCACCTTCCTCTCTGTGATTAAACTGCTGTACACAAGCCCACTGGCGACGATGAAAACAAATGGGGCCATCTTCTAAGAATGCAAACTAGACACAGGCACCCATCAAGCTCTATTGCTGTTTACATTAGCAACTGAACCATTGACTTGCCAACTCAGGGTCTCTTTGGATAACTGAGCGATAGATATAGGGGGCGCAGACTCTAATTACATTCATGGAAGGTATGTAACTCCTGTGATGTGGCACAGGATTAATCCCAGTTTGGCAGCTCTCTGAACAAGTGTGGTGCACCAGAAGCACATAGTTCTCCCGGTGTGGGACTATCCCCAAGGTGGCAGACTACTGGACAACAGTAGTAGATAGATCTGTATTTAATATGTCAGTCTCTGTACCACATGCCTCCTGGGAATAGATGCAATCAGAAGAAGAACTGTATAGCTCGGGCTACTATAAGTGAAGAGACGCTTTTCAATCAACTAGCTAGAAAAAAGAGGGCCTGAGATAAAGGGTTGTATTTGGGAAGTCAATGAAGAAACACTTACAGAAAAGATCAAAAATGAGACTGTGTAGAACTGATAAAGTTGCAGAAGGATTTAGAAATTTGGAAAATTTAACTATATAACTTTTCACCACATATAGTCACTTTTCCGCAAAACTATAATGTGGTTTGTACTCATCCATCGCCAAACCTCCCTAAAATCCCTTTTTCTTTTTACCTTTTTTTTCCATATTTATTTTTCTTTTTCCTTGGCCCCATACAGGCATTTTCTCAGGGATAACTTGTGCCGTCCTGATGATGAATCCCCACGTTAGTAGGGATCGAAACACCGTAAACACAACCTCCTTGACTCCAATTTGTATTGCCTTGATTTATGTGAAGAACAAGATGTCTTTTATAATGTGACTTCTTAAAAAAAAAAAAGTTGCTGCCAAGTCACTACATTTTTTTAAAAAATTTTGAGGTCTGTAAATCTGGTGATTTCCAACCCCGTTTTTAACCCACTGCACTTTGTTGAATTAGTTGCTTTTTTGATTGCTTGTCTAAATAAATAATTCCTTGTTTGATTAAAAATTGAACAGATCATTATGTTGTTCTGTAAAACATTGCCTATATTGGTGTGATAGGGACCTTGTTTCTTACAGTTTATTGTATACACTCAGTCCCTTCTGACTCACAGGGTTCCCTCATTTGTTTACAAATCTGGATACCTAGTGACTAGGATGTAAATCTGTCAAGATGCCTTTCGGGGGTTTAAGGGAACAACAATGTCAATCCCTAACATCTCAAAGGGAACCCCAACGACTGTAAGTTGAATTAAGGGGGCCTTTGTAGTGCCACCTGACTTGCCACTGGCTTGGCAAGAGACACATGAGCGACAGAACTCCTTGGTGTCTTCAGACATATGGGGCCAGTGAAAATGAGGGACAATACTGTCCCAAGTCTTGCTTTGCCCAAGATGTCCTACAAGGAGAATGTCATTTCATGGAGAGAGGAAAACCTCTGAACTTCTGGGGTATTACCAAACTCCTGGTGGCACCAGGCTTGGGGTCTCTACCTTCAAAATACAGAAGCCCATCTTCTCAGTAGACTGTATGGGATCCATTGACATTCCCTGCCTCCTCAGTAGCAACTTCCCGTTCAAGAGAGGGGCAGGATTGCTGCTCCAAACTCAAGTCTGTCATGGAAGGACCCCCTGCCCCCAGGAACTCTGTCCGGTCAGGCCCAAGTTCTTCTGGGACAGTTCCTTCACAGGGAATGATTTAATCTCCCTCAGGAGACTGATCCTCACTGGGAGTTTGGGATGTGGATAATGCCTTACCCATCCTGCTCCATCTCCTAGGAGCAATTGGGTCCATTATTTCAGGATCCAATGCTTCC
This sequence comes from Lissotriton vulgaris, assembly GCF_964263255.1. Classification (NCBI taxonomy): domain Eukaryota; kingdom Metazoa; phylum Chordata; class Amphibia; order Caudata; family Salamandridae; genus Lissotriton; species Lissotriton vulgaris. Next base: position 469,585,384 of record NC_141700.1, on the reverse strand, counting down.
TCAGTGCTGAGTAATTTGGCCTAAGCCCTGGTGATAGCAAATGCACTCGCAGAGATGCTCATCATCTCTGCATGTGTCCTGAACTCTACTTCTGACCAGGCTGAAGTTTCTAGATCACCCAACAGACAATCTACAGGTAGGTCTTGATAATCCACATCTCTTTTAGGGCCAGGTATCCCTCCCCAGCTGAGATTCACAGCTGCCAAGGAATGATCAGTCCTGGTATAGCAAGCGTTGGTTACTTGGTACAACTGACCAAGTATGATCTGCTCAAGAGACAGAAGGTTCTCCGTCACCATTGTGACACTGGCCCCTGTGTCCCTGTAAGCCATATCTTCTTTTCTATTAATTAAAGGCTGTTGTCTGTACTTGCCCAAGTTAGTGGGACTTACTAATAATGTGGCAGATCTATGTCACCATCACAGACAAGGACAGCCTGAGTTGGAGTTCTGACTAGACCAGGACCCACCTCAGAACCCAAGGTTAACGCTACTAATCCTTTGGTTGCGGTACTGCCACTTGTACTGGTGCTAGGGGGATCAGTTGGCTTAGGGGAAGTGGTAGTAGGTCCCTTGTCCTTTGAACAATCAGCATCTATTGTCTAGTGGGTCTTCACATAAATAGCACCAAGGTTTCTTTTGACCCTTCTTGGAATTTCGGGACTCACCCACAGATGCTGGTTTTTGGAACCCTTGAGAAGACTCCTTTTTGTCTTTGTCCGTCTCCCCACCCTTCTCCTGGGGTTTATAAGAATCTTGCTGCTTCTGGTCACCTCCGCCGCCATGGTTTTTCTGCTTCAGTGATCCAATTATGGGTATCATACCCCACCTAGACCTCCTCTGCCTACTCTGAACCCTCCTAGGACTAATAAAGGGGGACCTACTTCTAGGGGCACCCTCTTTGCCATCTGCACTATTTGCAGGGGGATCAGAATTTGCCATTGTGGAGTCCCCAGACTCCTCCTGGCCATACTCAGAATTAAGGAAAGTATGGGGAACCCCTCCTGGCCTCTCTCCTGGAGCATCCCCATCCACAGTGTCCTGTTCCTCTGTCTCGCCAGGATTCTGGTCATCCTGGTGAAGTAGCTCCAAGAGGTACTTTGTAGTGAGGTTGTTACCTGCCTTTAACCGTCTAAGTCTACACAGGGTCCTTAGTTCCTAGAATTTAGGACTACTGTACTTAGCAGACTGAGACCAACTGAGATCCCCACTAAAGTCCTGGTCACTAGATGTAGTGAGGTGTTGCACCTACCTACCCTAGTAAATTGTTGTGTAAATTGTTGTGTCTTGTAAAGCGCACTGCTACCCGGAGGCCTCGTAGCGCTATAGACCACTGGGGAACCCGTCCTGGCTTTCCCTGTGAGATAGTCCCTCCTGGGGGTCTCCAAGGTGAAACCAGGCATCCCCGGCGTTTGTGTGGGGCCGTTGTGGAGATGAGGCAAGCTAATGCCCAGAGTTGCCGAGTGTGCTCCCTGGTCGGAGTAGGCACCGATGCGAGAATTATCAGTCCGCTGATACTGGTCCAAGACCCTGCCGCGTCGGGAATCGAACCCTGGTCCCGGGCCGTTCTCTGCACTCGGGTCTGCCGCCTCTAACCAGTGAGCCACACCTCTCCACAGTGGAAACTAGACTTCCTAAGATTGGAGAAAGGGTTGTGCTAGACCCTTAACAAGCAATCTAAAAGTTCAGTGGAACTAATTGTGTCTATAAAATATTATATGTGTCTAATGCTAGTGATAGTTTTTCATTTAATCCACACCTAAATTATCTGGTAAAACAACACAGGCTTGAATCCCAAACGCTGCACACCAATGTAAGAGGCTGGCTTAGTATACGGTGTTCACTTATGTGTAGCACCCTGCACTAATCCAGACAACCCTTATGGTGATTTTAGTGGTCTTAGACAACATTTGAAAGCTCTCTAAGTGGTAACTGTGGAGAGCAGCCTTCAGGCTTAGTCCAGAAGGAGTGCAAAGCAGCTTCTTTCACCAGTACTAACCATATAGTGTAGGTTAAGTGAAAAAGGACCACACAGTGTAATTATAAAAATATGTATTTACTATAGACTCTCACCAACACATTGTAATATCTCCTAACGGGAGATATAATTACAATACACATAATACTTTAGTAATAGAACACGTAAGAAGCACAAATACACAGTGGTCTCCAGGGGAGACCAAACCATATACTAATAAAGTGGAATGTGAAACACAACCTAAGTCGAGACTAGACCCAAAAGACTTTGAAGAGCTGGGGACTCAAGGAACAACCCAAGGTAAGTACCCAGGAACCCCATGGAGTCCATGTGCAGAGTGCAAACACGCCTGCGTGCTCAATAAAAGTTAATAGTTTTTAAGAAGGGCCCTTCCCAGAAGTCCCTGAAGAAACCCAGTGGAAGATGGAAAGTTGGAGATTCACCCAACCGGGGATATCCCAGGAACCAGAATACCTACACCAGGGAAGCCGGGAGCATTGGTGCGAAGTGACGTCGGAAACCGCCGTAGACCACAATGGAGGACTTCAGTGAAGATGCCGCTGGTGAAGAAGGTGAAAGAGTCCAGTGGAACCCAAAGGTGGTTTCAGGAAGAGAAGTATCTTCAAGCTAAGGAACAGAGTCTATGTCACTCAGGATTGACCAGGATGCATGGAAGACTAATGCCCACCGTTGTTGGAAGATGCAGGAGAGTTGATGGTGACCTTGGAGCTATAGCTGTGTTGACCAGGCGATGCTGTGGAAGACCAGGAGCTATTCACAAGCTGTCTCACGTAGAATGTCAAGAGCCAGTGGGGGTCAGTGGCTGGCGGGCACACCAACAAGCCTTGGCAGCTGCAACAAATGTGGCAGATGAAAAGGGTGCAGTGTTGGGACCATCAAGGTCCAGGGGACTCACCAAGAGCAGGTAAGTCAGAGCAGGCCCCAAGCAAGCAGGGGAGCTAACTGGAACCAAAGAAGACCATTGAGGACCCACAGGCCGGAGGCATAGGAGTCGCAAGAGGATCTCGAGCAGCTCACCAACAAGCATTTACAATGCAACAGTCTCGCCTTTGCAAAAGTTAGAGCTATTGGCATTGTAAATGACACATTTTTTATTTATGTGTTTGGTTTTGAAAGCAGATAAATAAATGGCATTGTCATTTACAATGCCAATAGCTAAATCTCTCGCAAATGGGAGACCTATTACATTTGCACCCACACAGAGAGCCACACACACACACACATGGATCTGGTTGTGGTGGATGTGGTGGTGGTGGTGGATGTGGTGGGTGTGGTGGTGGATGTGGTGGTGGGTGTGGTGGTGGATGTGGTGGTGGTAGATGTGGTGGATGTGGTGGTGGAGATGGAGGTGGAGGTGGTGGTGGTGGAGGTGGTAGAGGTGGAGGTGGTGCAGGTGGAGGTGGTGGTGGATGTGGAGGTGGTGGTGGATGTGGTGGAGGTGATGCATGTGGTGGATGTGGTGGTGGATGTGGTGGTGGATGTGGTGGTGGTGGATGTGGTGGTGGTGGTGGTGGTGGATGTGGTGGTGCATAGTGACCACTATCCCAAACCCAGCCCACCATGCATTTCCTCTCCCGAATACTTTTAAGCCCCAACCAGTCCTTGTGTTTAGTTAGAAAACACTGCCATGCTACACTAGACTCTATATACCTTGTTCCTCCCTTTGGGCTACAACAATATCCTCAAAGCCCTCATCAGTTCCTTACCTAAAAAGCAGCCTGAAGCCCCCTTTGCCTCCACGAGGCCCCTCTCCAGAAATGCAGCTTATCAAAACAGTCATGCATTGATGTGCCCACTTTAAAACTCTACATGCCAAGGCAACACCCTCGCATAGGCATGCACCTCTATCCCCCTCCCAGATTATTACTTTTCTAGAGACCATAAAACAGACAATCCGCAGCTCTTTTGTTAAATCCACAGTGCTACACTCTGGCCATGAGTAATGGAAAAGGCCATGACAAGAACGCTGCCTGAGCTCATAGTACTCACATTCAACCTCTCAAGATAATCCTTTCCTGTTGAAATCAGATATGGGTCCAGGGGAGACTCATGAGGTGAAAGCTATAGTCTGATTTGCAAACAGCCATAACTGTCATGCTGCATGTTCCCACACCGCTCACCACAAGCCCCTTCTACAGCTCAGAACTCTATAGGAATCTTATAATGTCCAGTTTGGCCCACAGGCTTACAACCAGATACCCCAATGTTGTTGCATAAGGCCCAGCCTCTGCGCACACGTCTTCTCTGGCGGCTCACCCCACCCCAAAATTCCAAAGGACTAACCTGCAGAGCCCCTGTAAAGCACCATAGGAGACCCCCTAAGGCCAACTATGCCCCCACTGGAATGCAATCTGACATATTTGCCCTGGTATGTGAGGCCCCTGCTCGCATCGCCCCACGACAGACCCCTCCAAACCTCGCCCATTTTCCTAGGGAAACCATGCAACAGCGCATGCACTTTACATGTCTTTAAACAGCAGCACACTTGAGTCCCCAGCAGCACAGACTCATCTTACACTCTCACCCTGTCCTATGGAGACGCACTAACGGACAGAGCAGCTCAACCAACCAGTCGCCCGGCTACTGTGCTAGCGCCCAATCAAGGAGTGGAGGCGGGACCGTGCTTGCTCTGCTCCCCTGCCCCTATCGTGTTCATGTGCAGTTTTGCCGGAGCCTCCAACATGGTGACCTGCCTCACAAGGGCATCTGGGGGTTGTAATTTCAGAATGCTGCGGCGCGCGGGTCTGTGCTCCGCCTGCAAAGCCCACCGTGATGACGTGATCCTGATACACGTGTCTTCAGTTTGAGCCGCAAATAACTATTGACTAGAACGACAATGTAACACGTGGTAGCATTGGCACTTAATGACATCAGTTAGCGAAGATCACTCCTTTGCTTGTAAGCGTGTGCTAGTCTGTATTTGTTCAGCAGTCGGAGCATTTCAACAGCTGGGACATACACTACTTGAGCGCCTTGTAAGTTGTCCTTTTTTAAAAGAAAAGAAGACACTTCTTGAACAAAAAAATCCCTTGCCAGCGTTTGCACATTTCATTGGTCACTCCGTTTGATTTGGCTGGCAGAGCTGCTGTTCCTTCTTTTAATTGGACTCCGTATCTCGCTGTGGCGATTGCGCTCCTTGAGGGACAGGGGCAGACGAGCGTGATGGCAAATACAAATACTGTTTCTGAGTTCCTATCTTGAGGGCGCCGTTTTCGAGCTGCCTCGCATTATATCTGTCTCCTTGCAGCTATTCCCCGGATGCCGGAGTCATAATTGAATCCGGCTTCATTTGGTTTTGAAGATTCCACGCTCCGAGAGGTGCGGGCCGGAGCAGCGATAGAGAGCTGCAAGTCACTGGGCTGCTTCATTGAGGCGGCTTGAGCCAGCCTATAATGTGAAATGCGCAACATGGTTCCCTTCTCGAACATCACATCGAACGAGAGTTTAATTTAAGTCATATCTCCCGTTAGATTATATCAGGTTGTTGCCTCTTTCCACAATCTAACCCGATCTATCTATAATAAAAATAAAACAAGGGTGGCGTGAATGAAGGGTAGCAGGGGTGAGAGAGGGGGCGGGGAGGGGCAACGGGATGAGGCAGAAGCGGAGGAGGGGGTGACACACAACCACGTTTCTCCGAGGCGAGGCAGAAATGCCTCGGAGAAACGCACGGTCATTTTGGGATCCGGGGGCGTGTTTTTCTTTCTCTCCTCTTCCCATTGGCTGGAAGGTAAAATTCCAGCCAATGGGAAGAGGAGAGAAAGAAAAGAGAAAAAGTTATCAACACACCCCGAATCCCAAAAGGACGGGACTTAAACGGAGTGATGCCCCTCTCCTCCAATGGCTGCCCTCCGTTGGCTGGCTGGCTGGCTAGAAATAAACTGGCCTCCCCTGGGGGGGTGGGAATCACCCCTCACTGCATTGTTCTTGCTGTCAACACTGAAACAGGATCCCTTCTTAGGCATCAATGCTGCACTTCTTCCCTATGCAGGACCCGGAGGAGTCACCTTTAAGGGTGGGGGGAGGAGTCACCTTTAAAGGTGGGGGGAGTAGACAAAATCCGCCGTGATCATTGCAGACCTCGCCTTTTCCCAAGCAACATATAGAAAGTCCATATAAAAGCCTAGAAACAGGCTAACGCACAGTAGTAGTGTGCTCTAGAATTTGTATAGCGCTTTGAATACCTGAAGAGGCTGCAAAGCGCTCAGATTTGCAACAGATTCCTGGCTGCCCTCTCGGAGACGGAGGATGAAAGAGTGTCGGATAGTAAGTACTACCTGACAAACTTGACGTGGGCATGTCTTTGCTTGATTTAAGGAGCACTGACAAGATCCAATAAACCTCTGACAAAAAAGTTTTCAGAGAGCACTGTGTTTCTTGGCTGGGCTGTTGTAGAGGTCACAAGTGTTTTAGCGGCATTCTTTTGCCTAAAGCCATTTCAATCGCCAAGAATTCCCTCAATGGAAAAAGGAAAAGCAAGATCTAACAGGCCGCGCAGAGATCGACACACATGCACACCCCTCCGAAACCAGGTGGCAGTTACAAGTGCCCCACAAAAATAGCCAACATACTCGCAAAATATGCGTTCCACGTATCTGGTAGTGCTTAAGACAGCTCAGCTGGTTAATGCATCTGCAGTGAAGTTCTGTTTAAAAACAGCAGGGTTGAATGCTGGTGGAGAAACGCAGCATGTCATCCTTCTAAAGCTAATTAGGTAAGTATGAAAGATGAGTAGATCATATAACAGCTATTAACAGCGCCAGGGATCAACAAGTGTGTATGTTATTAGTTGTCATCTCTCCAAGCGTAACATAGCAGCAATTTGCAATTATTACAGCTGCATCAACTGAGGGACTCAAAAATCACTGCAAAATAGTCACTGCTGGGGGTTCGAAGAGCGCACAGGAAAGGTGGACTCTTCCTCCACAGGGTTCATGATGGAGGTTAGTTACCCTCACTGCCTGCCGGTGCCTGCCTACGGCTGATGCCAGCTGTGAAGCCCTTCTGTTTCCAGTTCCTCAGCTCTACAATTAACGTGCACTCATCGATGGCTCCAAGAACAGTCACAAATGCCCCCTCCGCCTCTAGTACCGTAAAAGAGAGCAGTTCAACCATCTCAAGCAGTCTCGTAGCGGCTTGAAACCTGAATCTAGGGGGGTCATTTTCCATTCATGGTTAGCTTGCGATGGCTGCAGTTCAACATTTTCAGCCCTGGGTGTCCATATAACAGTCACAGCAGCTTACAACTCTTAAAACTTAACGACAGGACTAACGTACCCAAAACACAATTTCCTTAATTAAAACGTGCGTCAGAGCTGGAATGGTGGTGACTCTGTGACATGGAGCCACCTGACCACCCTTATTCAAGTCCTGGCTTTACCTGCCTGCTTCTCTTATCCATTATAAAAGCAGAGTTGCGGACACCTGAGTGGCAACAAAAACAGACGTGGACACCCTACTCACATCTGCCGTGGGGCTACTTTGTGGTTCACGAGATGGCTCAGGTCACCAGCTCGAACCATCTTAGCACAACACAATACCTTTTTTTCCAGTCTCTGCCTTTCATTTTACAAATATGAGTTATGTTCCTTTCCTCCACAGGTTTGACCGAAGTAAAAGAAACTACAACTCCCAGAATGCACTTGCTACAAATGGACGCCCAGGACCAGTAAAATGGCGTCCGAGTCACCTGGAGCGCACTCACCTCAGCCCGTCCTCCGAGAAGCCGTTGAGTCCCTGGCTGTCGGGCCGGTCCCGCCTCCTCCGGTAGAGCCCAGACTGCGAGAGCTCGTTCAGCAGCAGCCTGTTCATATCTCCTTGGACGGCGCAAGGCGTTTTTTCACGTTTATGCAGGGTGCTAAAACTGCCAAAATGCCTGAAGAAGGTATGTGCGCGCACACCTGCAGGGGCGAGCTCTGCGGGGCACGGGAGCGGCCCAGCCCGGCTTCCTGTTCCTGGCAGGTAAACACCCTCTCTGAAGGGCACCGCCGTGCGCTCTCCTTATCACCGGGCCTCTCACCTCGGGTGGCCACACAGAGGAGAGGAGAGGGGAGGGGAAGGGAGCCGGCCACAGGCCTTTGTCCCTCGCGGGGCCGGGACAGGCCGCGGGTCAGCCGGGCCTCCCTCAGCCTCTTGGAAACGAGCCGTCAGGTAATGAGCAATGAACTGCTTCTCACCCCCATTCATATTCGCAGCTTCAACGACACACAAAAGCCCCTTGTTGACAACATTACACATTTAAATGGCACCACTCGGGTCCGTGACAATGAAACAGAACGAAGAGCACACCTTCGGGTCTCTTTCAGTGGGGTCTCAAACCCTGCAACAGCGGAGACGCACTGCCTCTCTTCCCTCTCCTGCCCCTAATTAACCAGAAACAGATGCAATTACGACAGTTTCTGTCCGTTGTAACGGGGCAATTTGTGAAAGGCAACTCATTCTGTTTGATTTTTTTAAAGTAAGAAAAGTTTATGGAGGTGTAGTACGCGCAAGACTGCTTGACGAAAAATGGGGCGGGACTTAAAAAAAGACCCAGAAACGCCCACGAATTGCGTCGTGACGGGGGAAAGAGTGATTGACAACCATCTCTTCCAATGGCTAGCCTCCATTTATGGAGCTAGCCAATGGAAGAAGGGGCGGATTAAAGTCCCCAATACTGTGCTAACATAAAATCTCGGCCTGCGCCAACACTGCTGCGCAGTGTACGCTAGGTCGAGACCTAATAAGGAAGGCCCACAGTGCAGAGGATCATGTGAGGATGAAGATCTTGTTAGCAAGAGATGCTTGAGGCTTGAGCTTCTTGAAGCCTGAAGATCTCTGGAGAAGAGAGTCAACAAGCCTTGACAGTGGCAAGTTGACGTGGTGTACAAGGGTACTGCTCCAGCGGTTCCGACGAGGGATACTGGCTTCAAAGTTGCTGTGAAGACAGTGCAGGCCTCGGGGGAGTTGCAGAACCGCCACCTGTGTTGCAGAACCTTTCGGAGTCTGTGGGAGCTCAGGAACAGCAGATTCGTCAGCTTCTTTGCGGTACCTGAAAGTGCTGGGGAGTGACTCCTTCACTCCAAGGGAGATTCCTTCTGGTGTCTTGGATGTCCACAGGCCTGTAGAAGAACCTGTATGGAGTACAGACAACTGCCAGGAGAACGAGACCAGGAGCAGCAGGAGTCTTCCCAGTTGTAGTCTTGGTTCCCAAACAAAGTCCAACTAAGTCCAAAGTGTCCAGACCGTTGAAGATGAAGTAGTTTCAGATCTGAGTCTTGTCCCACAACGAAGCTAAGGAACCACCCACAGATGAGCCCTAAGGACCCTGAAGAAGGTTTGGGACGATTCATGGGTCTCTCCCACAGGAGGGGCTAGACAGTGGGAGGATGCTCCTATGTCCCTTGTCCAGTTTCGGGCCAGAGCAGGAGCCAACAGCTCTCTGAACTGGTTCTAACTGGAGTATGCAAGGAGGGCACCAAAAATGCCCTTCAAAGCAGTCTAGTGGCGCTAGCAAGTGCCCCCACCCTGGCTCAATACACTAAGTGCTATCTGGGAGGTGTAAAGCAAGGAGAGTGCAGTTCCTAAAAGGGGGAAGGGGATGGGAAAGACAAATCTTTTGTCATGTTGCCCTCACACACCCCGAGAGGTGTCATGCTTCATCATTGGGCCTTGCTCCTCGTTGGGCCGGCGCTGCAATGCTCGACGGGCTCACCGTTTCCGGGGCTCTTTGTCTGAGATCTTTTTAGGTAGCCGTTGGGTGCTTGCGGGTGTGGGGGCAGTGAAGATGTGTGTGCACAAAGGTGGTGGTTTAAAATGGGTCAGGGACAGTCCTGTCATCAATAATTTTAATGTTAACGGTAGTACCTGCCTAATTAAAATAAAGTGGATGTCCAATGGGAATATGATGTTCCCGGTGGACACTCTCTAAAGTGAGGTCGACATGTTTCATGCCTGGTCGTTCCAAGAAGAATCAGGTGGCACTTCCTCCGGACCTATGATATGTGTAGTGCACAGCTAACGACAGGTTCCCAATTAGTTAAAGGTAGCCTGTCAATGGGGCCCTAGTAGTCCTGTACTGGGCGCTGTGGTGACCTATAAAGGAAACCAAAAAACACAACATTGCGTAAGGGAATGGACAAGGGGGGAGGGAAAACAAGTTAAGAGGAGAGGGCTGGTAACTAACATTGGCAAGCCTAAGTTAGTGCAGTTGTTGTAGCATTGTAACTCATGCTCAGTGAGAGGACTTGTCAGGATAAAAGGCCCAAGAGGCCGTGTCCAGGTAGGGGTAGCAACCATGCACATGCTACGGTAAAAACAAGGGATTCTTAGTGCATACATAGTGGCCACTGGTGCCCAACAAATTTGTTAATAATTGAAAGGAGCCAGTACCATAATTGCCGGAATTACCACTGAGGGATCATAGCTTTCATTAACAGGGTGGTAATTGTACAGGCACGTGCTCTTATGCTGGCGGTGAACTAAATCAAAGTGGGCAGTGCCCAGTAGTGCATACCAAGTGGGGGCTCGAAGAGTGGTGAGCGCCCACCTGATTTGTCAGATAGATCTGGATCAGAGAGGTGGCGTGTTAGTAACAAAAGGGGACAACATCGTAATATCTACAAATCAGCCTCTGAAGGTAAAGGCATGCGTGGTGGTCGCCTGTCTAACCACGTGTCAGACATCATAATTGAAAACAGCGCTGTGTGGATAGCCCAGTGTGACCGTAGGAATTATGAAGAGGTAAAGGTTTGTTTTGCACGCGCTGCATGGTGTGTGGCAGGCATGCAAAAGTGGCGATGTGTCTTAGTTCCGTGCCCCGCTATAACGGAGTGCCAGAGAACCAAGTAGTGTCCCTCAACCACAAGTTTAACAATCAAATTATCAGGGATATAGTGGATCGGTGATCCCAAGGGCACTCACCCGAGTAGCAGAGGCTACAGCCTGACGGGGGTGCGATGGAGCACGGTGTTGCTCCACTCTTTCACAAAAAAGAGTAAGTAACGCTTAGTAATCGTATACCAGTGCGGGGAGGGGCCCTTGCAAACGCTTATGGTAACGCTATTGTCGCAGGCATACTCACCGAAGGGTGGCGGCAACTTGCTGAAAGCCTACCCTCGCTCCTGTTCCCTGTGAGTTTCAGACGCGGAAGTGTAGTATTTCTGAAGGATGACGCGTGGAACACTAGACCGGCAACTGGTGCCACCATCTTGGGGTGGGTGATCTCAAGATAACAACTTTATTAGGACACTCCAGACGTTACGGGAGTGGAACCACTGAGAGAATATGATGGCTGGTAATTACTTGTGCTTTTAACGGTCTCACTGATGTATGTGTACAAAAGTAATGCGCAGTTTTAAGGATATTCCCAGTGAGGGGCAATGATGAAGAAATTAAAAATTACAAATTACAGTGTACTAGTTTGTCTGCGGGGTGCTCAGCGGAGTGAGTGAGACCTGTGGGGTGCCCACCACTGTTAAAGGCGCCAATGATTTAAAACACTGGTGAGGGTGCAATAAGGTTATGTTGAAGTTTGGCTGAATGGACAAGGGCGGTTGCACGAGTTTTGATTAATGGTTATACATCGGCCGGTGTGGCGGTAAATGGCCCATATGGACGGTAGTAGTCCAAGTTAATCAACGGAGGTGGTGGGTGTAATGGATACAGAATTGTGGAAGGGGACTGGGTATTAGTGAATTATTGATGCCCATGGAATGTCATCATTGAGTCCTTGTTTGTGGGTTGACAGCTTGAATACCCAACGTTGTTCTTTTTTAAAAAGTGCGTCTTTGTGGATGTTTTGGTAGTGTTCCAGGATCGTCCATTGAAGGTCATTTGGAGAGTGTCCTGCTTCTGTAAAATGTGTGTATAGTCTTGTAGTGGTCTTTTTACCGCGGATGTTGCTCCAGTGTTCTGAGATTCTGGTTTTAATGGAGCGGGTAGTTATACCGATGTAACGGAGATTACAAGGGCATGTTAGCAGATAAATGCAGTTTTTTGTGTTGCAGTTGGTGTGTTTAGTTTGTGTCCATTCCCATGTGGCAAACAATGCAATTGTTTTTGTTGCGGTAGTGAGGGGGCAGGCCACACACTGGCCGCAGGGAAAGTGGCCTGTGTGCTTGGGGGTAATCCCCATAGGGTATTGGCGTATGTTGGCTGTTGTCTGGGTCTGGTATTGACCACCATGTCTTTGATTTTCGATGTTATTTTGAAAGCAAATCTAGGCTTCTCAAAGGTTTTATCCCCCACCTGTAAGATCTTTCAGTGCTTATTAATCACTTTTTTTAGGAGGTTGGTTTCAGGGGTGTATGTTGTGACGCAAGTCAGGACTTGAGTCCTGGGTTTTTCTTTTTTCTCTAAGAGTGCCAGTCGGTTGGTATTCCTAGCCCTCTTCGGGCATTCTTGATCTGCTTTGTTGGGTGCTGGCGGTTATGCAGATTGGTGCTCAATTCGGAGGCTTGGTGTCTGAAGTCCTCTATCTCGATGCAGTTGCGCCTAAGTCTAAGGAATTGCCCATAGGGCAGGTTCTTTTTAAGGGCTTTGGGGTGAAAACTTCTAAATTGTAAAGGGCAATGGCTGTCAGTGGGCTTCTTGTAGGTTATGGTTCCTAGTTTGTTGGGGTGTCTTTTGATCAGTAGGTCTAGGAACCTCACTGGTGGAACTGTGGGCTGTGAAGGTCAGATAAGGGTTGAGACCATTAATCCAGCCAAGGAAGGGGGTGATTGTGTCTGTAGTTCCTTTCTAAAACACTAGGATGTTGTCGATATAACGACGCCACAGTAGAATATTGGTATTGTAGGGATTGGTGGTGCTGAGGATGTGTTTGCCCTCGAAATCTGACATGTAGAGACATGCCAGACTCGGGGCAAAGGTACTCCCCATGAATGTGCCCTGTGTTTGGTGAAAAAGGCTGTTTTCAAATTCGAAGAAATTTTCCGTAAGGGCCATATGGGCGCATTCAATTATGAAGGCAATTGGTGTCGGGGAACTCCAGGTGTAAGTGTGTAAGATAGACTCCACCACCTCTAGGGCGCTGAGTTGCGGGATGTTTGTATACAAAGCCTCCACGTCTAGTGTTAGTAGTACATCTGGCAGGAGGCCCTGTTCGTTGGTAGATTCAATTAGTTTGAGGACATCTCTGGTGTCCTGGAGAAAAAAGGGCATGGTGCGAACTAGGGGTTGGAGAAAGTAGTCGCACAACTTGGACAGGGGTTCGAGGATAGAGCCAATCCCGGAGACTATGGGTCTCCCGGGGGGGGGGGGGGGGGGGGGGGGGGAGGATCCTTTTGTGTGTTTTGGGTAGGGTGTAAAAGTAGGGGACTTTCTGGTTTTTTTGAATGAGGAATTCAGCCTCATGTGGGGTGATCCAGCCTTGGTTGAGGGCTGCTGAGACTATTGAGTTGATTATTATTGTTAAACGTTTGGTGGGGTTTTCTGTAGTCTATTTGCTGCGGCAGTGAGGGGGCAGGCCACACACTGGCCGCAGGGAAAGTGGCCTGTGACAGGGAGTAATCCCCATAGGGTATTGGCGTGTGTTGGCTGTTGTCTGGGCCTTTTCAAAAGTGAGGATTTCAGATGTACTACTAACACTGGACGTGGTTAGTGGAAGTTCACCACCAGCATAATAGCATGTGCCTGTACAATTACCACCCTGTTAATGAAAGCTATGATCCCCCAGTGGTAATTCCGTCAATTCTGGTCCTGGCTCCTTTCAAATATTAACAAATTTGTTAGGCACCAGTGGCCACTATGTATGCACTAAGAATTCCTTGTTTTAACCGTAGCAAGTTTTTACCGTAGCATGGTTGCTACCCCTTCCCGGACACGGCCTCTCTGAGGCCTTTTATCCAGACCAGTCCTCTCACTGAGCATGAGTTACAATGCTACAACAACTGCACTAACGTAGGCTTGCCCATGTTAGTTACCAGCCCTCTCCTCTAACTTGTTTTCCCTCCCCCCTTGTCCATTCCCATACACAATGTTGTGTTTTTTGGTTTCCTTTCTAGGTCACCACATCACCCAGTACAGGACTACACATATCTCTTCGGACCTGACAGCCAAACTAGGGCAGGGGGCAAACAATCATCGTCAATGGTTCGACACCAAATGTTCAAATGCACACAGAGCACCCATGTCAGCCTTAAAACACAATCCGAAAGACAAGGCGGTCATCACACTGCTAAGGAGAGAGTACAAGCAAGCTATCAAACAAAGGAAGGACGATATAAAGGCAGCGGCTTGGGATAATCTACTCTCAATATATGTTCTTAGGAATAGCAGCAAATTTTGGTCAATAATTAATGAGCCTTAGTTCTCGGATTCGGACAATCGTGTTACTGACTGTGTCATTCCCGATGATAAATGGCTGAGTAATTTCAGAGCAGTCTACGGCGATCTGGACTCAGCAGCCCCTGGTTATATAGGGATAATCCCCGAGGCTGGACCAGTAGTTTTTAACGAAGTAGATGTGGAGCTAGCAATCTTAGAGTCAACTAAAAATAAAGCCTCAGGACCAGACGGGGTGCCAGTAGATTTTTATAAACATTCCCCAAAACTCTGGGCTAGAATACTGTCTAATATATTTAACGCTGGTAATGGAAACCTTTTTCCTACTTCTTGGGCTACCTCAATCATAGTGCTGATCTTTAAAAAAGGTTGGCGTGACGACCCAGGATGTTATAGACCCATATCCCTCTTAGATTCTGCAATAAAGATCTTAGGCAGAGTCCTTGTGGTTAAGCTGAGGGACAGCATTGAGGGGTGTGGGGGGTTATCAAACATCCAGTATGGGTTCAGGGAGAAAAGAGGTACCCTGGAGCAGTGCTCCAGTCTGCACATGCTGATAGCCAGGTATACGGTAGCCAAGGAGAGGTCTTTATTCTTGGATTTTATGGACCTCTCCTCGGCCTTCGACCTGGTGAACAGAGCCAAGCTATGGGCAATTCTCTTGGAACTTGGCATTGACGGGGCTCTAGTTAAATTTATGGCATCGCTCCACCAAGAGCTGTTCTCCCAAATCCGGGTCACCAACGAGGGAAGGTGCACTTCTAGCTTTAAATCTATGCGTGGAGTGCGCCAGGGCTGTATTTAGGCCCCCCTCCTCTTTACCATTTACATCAATGGCCTAGGACAACATCTGGAGGAGGTGGGTGGGGACGTCCGGCGTATAGGAGAAACTAAGATCCCTGCTCTCCTATACGCGGACGACGCCGTCCTTATAGCCCGTACTGGCAATGGCCTACAGCTCTTACTTGATGCATTCGGGGCATTAATGGACAGGCTGGACCTAAAGGTAAACGCTAATAAATCTCATACCATGGTGGTCGGATTTCACAGAAATAGGGGTAATTCAAAAAAATTTTAATGTAAGGGAGAGGTGGTCACAAGGGTAGCTGTTTTCCCATACCTGGGTGTGCTCTTTGACGAGAGAGGCTCCTAGGGCCCTCAGGTAAGGGCAAAGAGTCTATCTGTGGCTAGATCAACCGCGGCACTCATGGGTTTCACAAAAAGGTTGGGGGCAAGGCCCTGCTCAAGGTCTACAATGCTAAATGCATCTCAATCGCGATGTATGGGTCGGCCTTATGGGGACATGTAAATTTAGAAACAATTCAAAAGGTAGAAAACCGGTTCCTGCGATCTGTGTTGTCCATGCCCCAGTCAACTCCGACTTTCTCTATGCACGCGGAGTTGGGCATGGATTATGTCACCGATAGGCTCAACCTGGCGCCATTAACATTCTGGCTTAATAAGGAACTAACCCTCAACCATGTGATTTTAACTGATGTAATGTCCTTACATAATTCCCACAAAGTGCCCTGGTTGGAGTACCTGAGAAAATCTTTTGACCTTCTGGGACGCCCGGATCTCTTCTTGTCACCATCCTGTATCAAGAAGGCGGATGTGATTTGGGTTAAAAAACAGTTTATGGAAAGGGCCTTTCTAGCTAGAGAGGATAGGGAACTGTTGAAACCCACTGTGCGATCCCCTATATGCTCTTGGGCTCAACCTCTCTTGAGCATTACCTTATAACCGTCACTAAGCCATTTCATAGGTTTTTATTGGTAAAGTTCAGGTTTAATTTTATTCATTTTTATTTGGGTCATTACCCAATTGGGTTAAACCAGAGCTAGCCACTCCTTGCATTTGTGATCAATTCTCAACCCAAGACACAATGCACTTTGTAATGTTTTGCGGGCTCTTCTCGAACATTAGAAAAAAATACTTGCGACCTATTTTGAAGGAGGCTGGCTTCACGCAAGTGAGACCGGCATTGGTTTTTCTTCAGTCTTTGAGTAGCATTCGCATCACATTTTGTGTGGCAAATTTTTTAGTGGCGGCCTCAAGGATTAAATTGCGTAATGCCCCACGGTCTGTGGCATAATTAATTTTTATCATGTTATCTATTTATGTGCTTTTAATCCTTTTTGATCCATTGTATCCTATATACTGAAAATGAAATTGTATCAAATGTATCAAAAATTTTATATGTGTACATAAATATGTTTTTATGCCTTTTATGATTTTTATAAATCAAATAAAGTGTATTTGACTGACTGACTACTAGGGGCCCATTGACAGGCTACCTGTAAATAATTTGGAACCTGTCTTTAGCTGTGCACTACACCTATCATAGGTCCTGAAGAAGTGCCACGTGATTCCTCTTGGAACGACCAGGCACGAAACATGTCGACCTCACGTTAGAGAGTGTCCACCGGGAGCATCATATTCCCACAGGACATCCACTTTATTTTAATTAGGCAGGTACTACCGTTAACAGTAAAATTATTGATGACAGGACTGTCCCTGACCTATTTTAAACCACCACCTTTGTGCACACACATCTTCACTGCCCCCACACCTGCACACACCCAACGGCTTCCTAAAAAGATCTCCGACAAAGAGCCCCGGAAACGGTGAGCCCGTCGAGCATTGCAGCGCAGGCCCGACGAGGAGCAAGGCCCAATGATGAAGCATGACACCTCTCGGGGTGTGTGAGGGCAACATGACAAAAGATTTGTCTTTCCCATCCCTTCCCCCTTCAAGGAACTGCACTCTCCTTGCTTTACACGCTCTCGTGGAGCCAAGTGTGCAGGACCTGCTTAATAAATAGGCTCCCGGTCCCACCCACCTCTCTTTCATACTATCTGGGAGGTGGTCACACCTCACTGTGACAGAAAACCTATTGTCCTGCTCGAGCTTGGCTCAGCAGCAGGAGGGCAAAATCGTGTCTCTGGTTTAAGGAACTGACCCGACTAGGGCCACCCAGGTCCCTCATGACCACCTCTCAGCCTTCCACAAACATGAAGAGTTGGTCAGACAGTAGAGAATATAAACCAGGTATATTTATTCAGGTACACTTGAGCAGAGTCCAGTCTGACCAGCCTCCTGGTATCGCTGCAGAGGGACTGACTTCAGCAAACATGGTGATACAATATGTACAGTTCAGAACCAATAAAGACACGCCCTGACCGGAAATTTTCAGTTGGAGGCAGCTAGACAAAGAAGGTACAGAAGGATGAGTTTTGATCCTGAGACCGGGCACATGCTATCTTAACACCAAGGTTGTTCTGACTGTGCCCACAGTTCTAAAGGTGGGAGCAGGCCTATTTAGTGGTAAAGGTATGCGCTAATAAGAAAAGTGTATTCATTAGTACAGCAAGGCTCAACCTTGGAGAAACGAAATTTAAGCAGCTGCTTTCAGCAGGAAAACACACAAGATGATGGACCGAATGTTGCACATTGGCAAAACATTCACCCCCAGTCACAGATCTGGGTTTGATCCATCGTTATTTTGCTCACCACTCCACCCCAGTACAGACATGGCCTTATGCAAATCAGTCTTGACCCTGTGCCTCATGGGAACAGTCTAGCCCGAACTGCCAAGCCATGTCTTCCCTGGACCGGAATCAAGCATCCTGGGACCGGTTTCTGGCTATCAGCCATCATCAGCCAGGATAGCTTGACTCCAGTGGCATAGTGAGCACGGGACCCACGTCTTTCAGCAGGGGCAGAGAGAGAGAAATTTGTTTTGATCATGGCTCAAAATGGCGGCTTAACATAAAATGGTGCAGCGACTGCTAACTTAAGACATACAATGCATAAACAGTACAGCTAAAACATTTTTATTCTAACTTAGTCGGCAGAAGCCATAGTTTGCGGTCCTGGTCTGGAAGACTGGTACCAGGAGCACTGAAGGCTTCCCGGACTAGCACTGCCGTGCATGGAATCATACCTCCAACTCCGTTTACGGTGTTGGGGTATGAATCCAACATGTTTGATACCAAATATGCCAGGGTTCGTTATTGCCAGTTTAGACTTAACCATTGCATAATGACACATGGCCACTCTATGTATCATAATGGCTGATGCACTTACAACACGGAGAATGGACTCTGAGGATTGTATGGGTGTCCGGCTCATGCAGGGGCACCCTCACACTTATAACCGCGCACCCATCCTTCAGGATTGAAAAGGCTTGGCTAAAGGGTGACTCATAGGTTTTAAGTGCAGTGACTCAGATATTAGAAAAATATATCTGTCGTAAGTGGTGCTAGCACCAGCTTACACAGGCTGCAATTGCAGGCTGGTAGTCACAATTTGGGTGATCTCCCATGGGTGGCATAATAAATGCTTCAGCCCATGGGGGACCGCTGGTGTACCTATGCCTTGGGTACCTTAGTACCATATACTAGGGACTTCCAAGGGCACACTAGTAGCCAATTTGGGGTGTACCTAAGTACTCACCATGGTCCAATTTAGGGTCAAAGCACAGAGGCTGGGGTCCTGATTAGCAGGATCCTAGTCAGAAAACATAATGACACTAGAAAAAGTGGGGGTAACAGTGAAAGCAGATCCTACTTTCCTACACACACTATCAGGGGGAACTTATTTGCTGCTGGTAAAGCAACGCCCCATCTTTAAATCCTTATGCTTAACTCAGAGCAGTATACGAAGCAGGGCACATTTACATGAGAAAGAACATCTAATTTATACCACCCTGCATGTACTTACTCTCTGCTCTTACTAATCTCTTTTTATCACAATTTCCACAAACAAGCGCTCAAACTCCGGTGGAAATGCCTTTTCTTATTTTGACGAAAAACTGGACTAAACTCTCTACTCCTAGCTCAGGCTTACACCCTACCCACTTCTCTTAAGAAAAGTGGAAATCTCGACTTTTCATAGTTTCCAAATCTTCGTGTTCTGCCGATCCTAGCACCAGTATGCCCTTCTATGGGAATTACCATACTCTGTACACCTTTTCACCTAACATACAATAATGGAATTTGAAATGAGCCTTAGTGGGACTAACTTTTTTTCCAGTTTTGTACCTCGCCATGCACTGCCAGTGTCTTCCCATACTACATCACTCATGCATGACTTCACATGTGTTTTCAGTGAATATATATATTTACTGAAAAAAACAAAGGGTAAAGTGATGCTATAGTTAGGTATAATTTGAAAAAAAAAACCTCTGAAAATCACCAGTTGTAGTTTTCTGTAGTAACTACAATTCATGCCCTAAGGATAACTATAACTTGCACCGCCACCATGCATAGATTCTCATCAATAATTTCATTTCAGATGTTACAGTGACATCATCAGGGATGTCATAAAAGATGCCATGAGTGATGTACTATGGGGTGATTAGCAGTGCATGGCGATGGCGCAAGTTATAGTTACCTTGAGGAGCGAAATATAGTTATTTAATAACTGTTTTTGGTGAATTTCTGGATTTTTTTTTCCATTTAAAATTTAGCTTAACTATAACGTCACTGTAACCTTTGGTTTATGTTTTTCAGTGAATGTACATAGATCATCCAGTGGCAGTCGTCACTGGGTGGTTCAAGTTCGGATCTTGTTTCCAAAGGAAATGCATTTTTTGTGATGCTAATAACTTTGGCACAGTTTAAGGAATCTCCAAGAAACGTTCCAAAAAAGTGTTCTCTTTTGCCCAGTTTAGGCATAGGGCGATCCATCAAGCACTGAGAAAAAAAAGGGAAGTTCCCAGACTCGGTATCCCCATTAATTTTTTCATAGAAACTTCAGACACAGCTACAGCCTAAACCCCTGAACCGATGTGTACCAGATTTGGCAGAAAGCTAGATCTTAGTCCGGAAAGAATGCCTTTTGGTTGTGGTGTAAATCCATTCAGTAGTTTTTGAGCAATTAATGCTCAGAAACTTTATATATCTGGTGACATGGAGACTCTGCGGATCTCTACAGATCTCAAGCTTAGATCTGATTGACTGCCACCATCTCAATCAAGAGGTGGTGGCAGCCATCTTACGGCTCCGGACTCAGTCCCGAGTCCCAAAAAAAAAAGTTACAACCAAACAACTTAAGGGGGCAGGGTAGGGATACCCTAACCCTTAGGCTAGATACGTTAAAAATAAAATTGCAAATCAGCAGCAACATGTATAAGGTATGTGCAAGTAGGAACCACTATCCTAGTCAGGGTAAGCTAGATATACACAAAAAGATAACCTGTCCTCACCCTCTGGTAGCTTGGCAGGTTTATCTAAAGAGGCAATGTGTAAACTATTTGTCCAACACACACACACATACACACACACACACGCACCCACACGCACACACACACACACACACACACACACACACAGTTAAACAATGAATACATCACAAAAAGACGTCACACAAGTTTAGAAACAGAGAGTATAATTTTTAGAATAAAACAAGACCAAAGTGATAAAAATCCAATAAGTCGAACCAGAGTTATAAACTTTTAAACAGTGAACCAAAAATAGTGCTTAGAAGTCAATAGTGCTAAGGGGTTACTTGAGGTCATGCTAGACTGTGGTAAATATAAAGTTCAAGCCGAATGCGGTGGAGGGCAGGTCGGTAATAGAACTAAAATATGTCCCGCTAACAAAGTACCTTTTGTGGAGCAAAGCGTCATCGCCGATAGTACGATGTGTTGGTTCCGATTCACGTAGTTGGGTCACTGCGTCGAAGTCAAGCCTCGCAGTTGGGACCTCGGATCAGCACTGCATTTTTTCAGAGCCATGCAGTGATGTCGGATTTGTCAAAGCGCACTGCTTTGGTTTCGATCGGCGCAGTGGTGACGATGCGCCAGTTTTGTAGCAAAATAGCTGCATAGCCCATTTCTGGGGCCCAGGACTAGAGGTGGCATCTCAGGCAAGGGTAGGACTCGCAGATGGCAGTCCAGCAGCATTAGCAGAGTTGCAAGAAGTCTTTTATGACCCTGAGAATTCAGAAAATAGGAGGCAAGCCCATGGAGTCACTCTGGGTTCAAGTGAGATGGGTCTAGAACCTGTCCTCAGTAGGGCAGAAATAAGCAGGGACAGCTCAGCACAGCAGTGAAGCAGTTCCTTAGAATAGTCAGCCAAGCAGAGTGGCAATCCTTGTAGCACAGCATTCGTTATTCCTGCCAGAGTTCTTCATCTATACAATAGTGTACTGCTTTGATAGGGTCAAAGTCCCAGTATGTATATCCAAATGTGCCTTTGAAGTAAATGTGACTTCAAAGTAGCTCCTTAAAATGCACAGGTCCCCTTTCATCTGAGTCTTGTCTGCCAGGCGATCTGTGGTGGTAATCAGTGCTTTGTGTAGGGACATGGCACAGCTTTTTCAGATGTCAGCTCCCTCTCCCCCTTCATGCCCAAGAAAGCTATCAGAATACAGATGAATGTTGATGAGTTCTCTGTCACATCCACCCTTCTTGTGTTTGTGGCTATCTAGAGGTAATGCACAAAGTGTAGCTGTCACCAAGCCCAGCTGTGTTTTGGAGACTGGCTACAGGCACACAGCTAACTTAAAAGCAGGGAAATATCTACTTTCTAAAAGTGGCATTTCTGAAACAGTAATGTTAAATCCAACTTTACCACTAAAGAGGATTTAACGTTACTGTGCCAAAGAGATGAAACATGATTTAGCTACTCCTTTCCAATCAGGAATTACAGCTTAAAAGTGTTTTATTGAATTCCCTTTGATAGCCTATGAGAGGTGTAGGCCTCACAGTAGTGAAAAACGAATTCAGCTGGTTGTCACTGCCAGGACATGTAAAACTCAAAGGTACATGTTCTACTTTTTACTCACACAGCACACTGCCCATAGGGCTACATAGGGCCTACATTAGGGTGCCTTATGTGTAATAAAAGGAGATTTTAAGGCTTGATATGTGGTTTGAAATCCCAAAGTCGAAGTGCCAGTAAACTGTACACACAGGCCTTGCAATGGAAGGCCTGAGACAGGTATGAAAGGCTGCTTGTGTGGATGACACAATCTGTGTCGCAGGCCGGCTAGTAGCTAGATTTTAGACACTGGGTATATGGTGTAACACTGTACAAGGGACTAAATATGCCAATCGGATGTATGCCAATGTCACAATGTTAAGAAGCACATGCACTTTAGCACTGGTCCTAAGGCCAACAAAAAGATAAAGCAAAAAGTGGAGGTAAGCAGGAAAACAATTGGGGAAAGATCACCTTAAGCATGACAGTCTAACATGGTAGCAGCCATCTTAGGACTCTGGACTCTGCCCTGAGTCCTAAAAAAAGTAAAAACATAAAAAGATAAGGGGCTGGGTAGGAATTCCCTGACCCCTAGGGCTAATGGCAGAAAAGTTTGTTTTTTAAAATGTTGCTTGAAATCCGCAGCAACATGTTTAACACCTTGGCTGCTTTGACGTTTCCCCATAGTTCATGACGAGCTCAGCTCGTCATAAGCACAGCTCAACCGTGCCTCATGACGAGCTGAGCTCGTCATGAGCAGCGAAGGGGTTAAAAACAAAACAAAAAAAAGTGCAGACTCCTGTGTTTATTTTTGATAAGCCCACTGTGGTGGGCCAGGGCCTGGGGGGAAAACAGGTTTATTTTTTGGGGGTGGAGGTGCGCTTGGGCCCCCTGGCCAGGCCAGTCTTGGCCCTAGCAGCTGATCCCCCTGGGTCGGCGTGTTTGAGGTGGGGAAGGGGGCACCCGCCTCTCCGCATGTCGATTATGGGCCCTGGACCTTATCCCCCGGGGCCCGGTGTGTTAATAAGGGGTAGGGGGCACCCCATGGCTGTTTTAGGCCCCTGAACTGTATCCGCCAGGGCCCAGTGTGTTTATGAGGGGGCATGTAGCCCCAGTACGCGTTCGGGCCCGGCCCAGCATCTTAGGTGTAGTGGGCACGTGACCGCTTTCTCCGGACCGATTTCTGCCCCGAGAACCCCAACCCTCAGGCCGTCTAACAAGCTAGGCCACGGAACCCCACCCCTAGGAAAAAGTGGCTTCGCTGCCTGCACCGTCACTGGCAGGGAAACCTGTGTTTGCTCTCGCTTCCAGGAGGAAACACCACATCTGCTCCCAGTGGTAGCAGCCTTGTGATCGGTTTCCGCCGGGAAGGAGCAGCATTGGTAGCTGCTCCCTCCAAGCAGAGGCCCTCAACAAGAGTATGATGGGTGTCAAGGGTTGGACCCAGGGCTCCCACGCATAACTGTGAGGTCCCCAGAGGATGGGGTCAACCCGGGGCCGGTAACGACACAGGCTGTGGGCCCCCCTTCCTCTGAAAATCACACCGGGCCTGAGGGATGGGGATTTGTGCTGTATGCCCCCTCCTGCTAAAAAACACACCAGGAGATGGGCCCCAAGGGCCCAAATCAGCCTGGGAATGGGGTTTCCTGGGCCAACATTGGCCTGGGAAGGAGGTGCCAAGCGCTCTCCTCTTCTCTTTATTTAACTAAGTGGTCCTGGGGAGATGGTGTCTTCAGGAACTAATAAGGCTGGGGAAGGGGGGCCACGCAGCCCCCTTCCCCATTACTTAAAAAGAGAAAAAAAGGCCTTGGGGAAATGGATCCTAACTATAACGTTACTTTCACCTGTTATTTTACAGTGAATTTGTATATACATGTGATCAAGGTAACAGCTGTTACCGAAACGCGTTATGACTGCCTGAACGTGTAATAAAGACTATTGCGTACCTGAAGTGGAGTTTGTGCCCTTCTATTGCGACCGCCATGAGGAGGAGGCGAAGGAGTGGCAGACTTTGGTGTTTTATATATATATGTATATTCCACGTTAACGTCGTCTTCAACATTAAAAAGACAACACACTGTGGCCCATCTTTGCTTCAGAAGTGAGGTTTATTACATGGAAAACCACCCAACGCGTTACGAAGCTAACAGCTTCTTGATCACGAGTAACAGTGTTGGTGAAAACAATAAAGTTTATACAAATCATGTGACACGACCCTTGTGAACAAGTAAAGACAGACTTCCGTCAAACATAGTCTTTCTCAAATGTTTTACAAAATCACAATATATACAATTTTGTTTGAGCGTCGCAGTGTGTGTTTTCCTAAATGATAATAGTAATTAGATCTAATTACAATCGTTTTCATTCAAACATAACTCGAAATGCATACTCTGTAAGAAATAGCATTGCGGCGGTCAGGACTACACTAACCACAATGCCCAGTTGACGTGTGTTCGAGCCCCGTACATCCTGGACTCTGCCATTACCATATCCACCAAAAACAGTCACAGTAATTCATGACGTCTTTTATATACATATTTACATCATGCCCAAGTGGGCTTTGTTCTTGCAACAACGAAAGAAAATGGTTATCCAAAGTTATACACTCCTCAGTGGGTAATCATTAATGTAGCTAAATTTTGCTATAAATGACTTGAAGATGTACGGTCCATAAAACCCAAGTGGGTAATTATTCATATGCTAAAGTCCATTTTACGTACGCGGAGGACACACACAATACGTAAAGCCCAAGTGGGCAAATAATCTACAACATATCATAACGAGTTAATGGTAGAACAGTATTAACATCATACTGCAGATACTTTCGCTCTTTATCACCTCCAAGGGAGGTCAGACAAGTGACAATCTGTAAAATTAAAGGAAAATGCACAAATTAGAATTAAATGTAAAACATTTACAACATACACAAACAATACAGCTAAGAGAAGGAATATTTCGGATAAAAACATTAGTTAAAATTCAGCAGCTACTTCACAAGAAAGACACGCAGTTACTCAACCCAAATAACCTGCAAGTGCTTCATCACCTATGATATCCTATTATCATCCAAGACTCGAGTCACCTTAACGCTTTTAATCTGTCCCCTCCTCTTTCCCTACGTGGGACACAGTCAAGAACGACAAAGGACAATAAACTGGTATTCTGTTGGTGGTCAGCAAAGAAATGGCGAGCAATGGGATATTGTTTTTCATGGTGCGTAATCTCCCTCAGTTGCTCCAATACCTGCTTTTTAGCCTTATGTAAAGTGCTACCGATGTAATATTGTCGCAGGGACATCTGAGGGCATACACAGCATATTCGGTATCACATGTTAAGTGTTTCGAGACTTTGAATATGCTGCAACTGGCAGATAGTTTAACCTGTTTGCAGTTAGTACTGTGCCAGCATGCCTTGCATCTGCCACATACAAAGAACCCCTGCACAGTACTTTTCTGCAATCTGTTTATTTTAGGTAACACCGCTGGACACATCATATGTTTTAGAGATTGGGCCTTCCTATATGTCACTAATGGAAAGTCACCAACATATTTCTGGAAGTCTTGGTCAGTTTGAAGGACATTCCAAAATTTGCCCAAACACCTGCAAACTTCACCCGATTTGTTATTGTATGTGGTAATGAATCTTATTTTTTCAGCCTCTTCGCCTTTAATGTCATGAGTCTTAACCATTAGCAATTCATCCCTGTTTTTCACCTCTGCCTTCTTACATGCAGTGTCCTCTTGCCCTAAAACGAGTAATCATAACATCTTTCTCCTTGCTTTAAGACTCATTGGTACTGCAATTTCTTTTTGCCCTTAACAATTCACCCAGAGGAATAATCTGGATGAGTTTGTTGGGGTGGAAACTGAAGGCGTGCAATAAACTATTGTGCGCTGTACTCTTCCGATACAACGTAGTTTCAAGCTTTTCATCTTTAGCCTCCAGTATCACATCAAGGAACTCAATCCTATTCATACTGAAATGGCTGGTAAATGATAAATTCAATTTGTTATCATTCAAAACTGAAACAAATAATTCAACCTCTGATTGTGTTCCCTCCCAGATACAAAAAATATCATCAATGTACCTGGCACAGATTTTTACATGTTTCTGATAGGCCTCGAAGACCCTGACCACTTGCTCCTCCCACCAGCCAAGGTAAAGGCACGCAAAGCTGGGGGCGAAGCAGGTGCCCATCGCTGTCCCCAGAATCTGACTAAACATGCCCAGGGGCATGAAGAAGAAAAGTATTGGGGGCGCAATCCCCCCACACTGCCACAGGGACCGCCACCCCCAGGGCTTTCTGATAGCATAGGCGGGGGCTCACAGCCCCCTGCAGCCCCAGGGACCGCCACCCCCAGGGCTTCTTTAAATTGCGTGGGGGCTCACAGGCCCCCCAGCCCTGGGGACCGCCTACCACCCGGGGCTTTAAAAAATGAATGGCGGGGGGGCTCAGGGCCCCCCGCGGCCCTGTGGACCGCCAACCCCGGGCTTTTTTTTAAAATACCCTGTGGGGGGGGGGGGGCTCAAGCCCCCCCACATGCCCCAGGGACCTCCACCTCCCCGGGGCACTAAATATTCAAATTGGGCAGTCCGTGACGGACCCCCCAGGCCCGGGGACCACCACGTAAAATGTGGGAGGGGGCCGCGTGGCCCCCCTCCTGGAGCCTTGTCATGACCCTGGGGACCGCCCCCCCCAGGGCAGGCTCCTGCAGTGTCCCGGGGTGCCCATCCTCGGGACACTGTAGTTTGCAATGACAGGGCGGTAGCCTCGCAGCTTCCACCCTATCATGCAACCTGCTTTGCTATTTGGAAGAGAGAACAGGAAAACTGCGCTCTCTTCCAAATACCAAAGCAGATTGCTTTTCCACAGGGCGAGCAGCATGTTAGACCGTGGGGGGATTGGGGACCCCTACGGCCCCCAACAGAGAGGGCCGGCCCCGAGGATGGGGTCCCGGGGGCTATTAGTGGCCCTGGAGGGGGGCGACGCGGCCCCCTCCTCAAAAAAAATAGTAAACAAAGGCCGGCCCGAGGGATGGGGTCCCCTTAAGTGGCCACAAGGCAAGGCAGCCCCCCTCAAAAATAATAATTATATAGAAAAAAGGGCAATGCCCCGGGGATGGGGTCCCTGAGGCTAATTAAGGCCTCGGGAGGGGGGCCACGCAGCCCCCTTTCCGATTTCTATGGTTTTTTTAAACAAATTGGGGGAAGGCCCAGGGGGATGGGGTCCCCAGGGCCAATAAATTAGAAAAAGAAGGGGGACTACACAGCCCCCTTCTTAAAAAAAATTATTTTAAAAAAACGAGATCGCAGCCGGAGGCCACGCCCCCTCCTTGCACCACTCTGCAAACGCGCCCCCTGGCACGTTTGCAGTTGGGGAACGAATTCCCCTTCAACACGGGTCACTGGGGGCCAACTAGCTCACCAGGAACCTCCAGTATGCGCCAGGGGGCTGCGTTGCAGAGAGGTGTTCTGAGGCCACACCCCTTTTTACATCTCTCTGCAACGCAGCTCCGTGGCGCTTACTGGCGGTACCTGGTGGCCTAGTTGGCCCCCAGGGGACCTCCGCATTCAAGGGGACTTAATCCCCCAACTTAAAACGCGCCATGGGGCTCGTTTGCAAAGTGGTGAAGGTAGGGGGCGGGACCTGAGGTGATATGTGTGCAAAAATGCCCTGTGGCGCGTTTTAAGTTGGGGAATTCATTCCTCTTAAATCCCGAGGTCCCCTAGGGCCAACTAGCCCACCAGGTACCTCCAGTAAGCGCCACGGAACTGCGTTGCAGAGTATTGTAAAAAGGGGCGTGGCCTCTGAACACCTCTCTGCAACGCAGCTCCCTGGCGCATACTGGCATGTAGTGCTAGGTGCAGTCCATTATTGACAGTGTTCAGCATTCCCTCAAGTCCCCAACGTCCAAAGCCACAATTGCGAAACAAATAGGCCGTGGAGAAAGCTGCAATGAGCCATCTCCCCCGTATATATATATATATATATATATATATATATTTGAAACGCAGGAGTCACCACCGCCGCACCACTTGCCCTGGGTGCTATCAACGCGGTGGTGAACCGCAATATTTTAGCCACAAAAAGATGCACTCACGGGTTTGTTCTTGCTGCTATTTCATTATTATGCGGACCCCCCCGCACCAACAGACGCGTTTCGGCATGAAAGCCTTTCTCAATGTCAGTATTCCCAAGCCAAGAACTGACTTGAGTACAAGCCTATTGGTGCATGTGACAATCACGTGAAGACAATTGAAATAAAAAACAGTTTGGTGGCCTAACTTCATGGCGGCCATCTTAAGACGTGCAAAATATAGTGACAAATTATAAATAAACCGAAATAAGGTATATACAAATTTCTGGGGAAACCTTGACAAAGAACATTACTATAGTAATGTTCTTTGTCAAGGACCACGATGTTGCCTACTTTTTTGGAAGGTTTAAAAATTATAGTATAGTCCTCTTTGAGTTTTTGTAAAAGTTTTTGTAAAAGTTTCCATTCTTTTTTGGTGAGAATATGTTGGTTTTTACTTGGGATCTTTTTGTCCATTAAATGGACAGAAAATGCCAATTATGTTGGTTTTTACTTTTTAATGGACTAAAAGATCTCAAGTACAAACCAATATAATCTCACCAAAAAAGAATGGGAACTTTTACAATAACTCAAAGAGGATGATACTATAATTTTTAAACCTTCCAATAAAGGAGGCAACATCGTGGTCCTTGACAAAGAACATTACTTTAGGGAAGCCTAGAGACAATGGACGATCAGGAATGCCATATCCCTATTTCAAAGTCTGAATATCTTGAATGTATCCGTACTTTCCATCAAATGCTCACTACTTGGGAAACAGATGGTATGATAACCCATGATGAATATCTCTTTCTGCATTGTGAAAATCTGGTCCTTCCCACATTCTACCACCTATCCAAAGTGCACAAAGATCTCTCAAATCCCGCGGAGAGACCTATTGTGGCATCCTTGCAAAGTCTATTGGAAAATTGTTCAACTTACATTGACCTGTTCCTATCACCGATGGTCAAAGAATTTGCATCCTATGTACAAGACTCTCAAGATTTTTTGAGACTCATTGAGGGGATAATAATGGAGGAAAATATGATGTTAATCACGCTAGACATCACTAGTCTCTATACATGCATTCACCACACCCAGGGTTTGCAGGCCATCAGGTGGTTCGTGGGAAAGATACCACTTAAGTTCCAACAGCATAATCAAATACTTCTCGACATGACCAAGTTTTGCTTGGAAAATAATATCTTCATTTTTCAGGTCAGCTGTACAGACAGCAACAGGGGACTGCGATGGGCACGTGCTTTGCCCCCAGCTTTTCGAATCTCTTCGTTAGCTGGTAAGAGAAGCATGTGGCCTGGGCAGGCAGAAATGAGAAATGGGTTAATAACATCACACTTTCGGCAAGGTACATTGACGACCTGTGTGTTATTTGGCAAGGCGACCACTCCTCGGCTGAGGAGTTGGTCAAATCGTTGAATGACAATGAGTTGAATCTAGTATTTACAGCCGCCATTAGCAGTGAAGCAGGCTGCTGCTTGGATTTAGACTTCTATGTTGAGAATAGCAGACTTTTAACCAGACTGTACAGGAAGCCCACCTCAGGCAACACAACCCTTCGTGCAGAAAGTCACATTCTTAGACGCCTCACCTCCAATATACCTAGGCTGTGGGGGTTTTAGGTTTAAACCTATAATAACTGATAAAACCCCACTGAAGGAAAAATAGTCCTCACCAGTGAAAACATATAAACACTGAAAAAAACACCTGCACAATAACAAACTAAATGCCATTCAAAGAAAGGAAAAGAGAGTGAAACAGTCATTTTTCTTCTTCCTGAAGGGGCCAATGCAATGTAACTTTGTTATACAAGCTAGCAGTAAGAAAGACTGGGCTAACATTATTCTGCTTGAGTTTTGTTGTTTAGGGATTCCACTAAAATATTGTTTCTTCTTTTGCTTTTTTCAGTACTGTGGTCTTTGATCTAAAGATTCAGGGTTTAGAAGCATGTTTTAGGTCTCGTTTAATTATTTTATAAACTAGAGAGAATCAGGAAATATCAAAATCATATTTGATATTTTGGCTGTGTTTGATTTTTTCACTGATCGGTAAAATGGCTGGTTTATAAGAATCTTTCTTAATATGTGTCATCACATTTACCCACAGAGAATGGGTAAAAACCCTTAATACATCAGCCCGCAGATTCTTGTGGGTCAGTACTGATAGTAGGGGAATTGGTAACACCTCAGGCTTTAAACATTCAATGCAAGGTATAGTGACAAGTATATGTATAAAGAGTGCTATAACTAACAATCTGGGATAATGGTGAAAACATGACTCCAGCCTTTTGGAAAACATGGAACGCAGTGTCACTTGGAATGCTCTGCAAAAAAAGGTTCTTTCCAAGATCCACAAAGATTGGAGTGATATTGTTCATATTTGCAGCGATTCAGCTATGTATATGAAAAAGTTGTGTGAATACCTGTCAAAATTGATACCCGAGCTGAAGTGATTCCCTGTAGGAGATACTTGCCACTTGTTAGATGGTATGCTGAAAGCATCTTTACAATCTTCATAGTTATGAGGGATGCTATTGACTTTTTAGTTTATTCTGTTACACTATTTTCTTATGCACAGGAACTAAAACGCAAATATTTATAATTTCGTGCTTTGTGTGACATCAAAGAAAGAGTCATCCCAACTGTGTCCCTTTGCTGATGGTTCTCAGTCCAAGGTGCTATGAATGCTATATTATCAATGTGGCAACCATTTACAGAATTTTTGCTGTGTGATGATGCTAAAGGCAAGTAATGTGAGGATTTTTGGTCGCATAAAGATAGTGATGTGAAAAAAGTGCACTTTACTGCATTATTGGATTTTTACAAGAAAACATAACTGCTGTAGTGGAAATAATAAAAAAAGTAGAGTCTGAAAAAACCCTTGTCTGCCAAGTGTTCTGCATAATTGGTGTTGATGTGAAACATCTCCTGGCTGGGTGACACCTTTAGTGACTTTGGCACTGCAACATGTTCCATGGTAGAGTGCTTGCCACTTGGTAAGCAAAGCAATGTTGGAGAGCAATTCAGGAATGTTTATTTTACAATGTATAAGAAATGGCTTGTAATGATGCAGAGAAAAGTCCCTTCACCACAATGGCATTTGAAGTCAATGAAACCTCACTGTGGTACTCTGTGCAAGTTCTAGATCCCTTCGGTAAAGGGTAATTTCCTCCGTAGTTTCAAAAGTGCTGCTTAATTTTTGACGGCTTCAATAATTCTGAGGGCATAAGCGCCCAGCTCAATGCAAATATTGCTGAACCTGCCCTGAGAATCGCAATCTTCAATTGCACTAGTATGGGCATGGGAAGCTATGTCAGTGGCCATAGTTAACAATTTGTGTACTGGCTGTTTTGGCGTTGCCCGTTTCAAGTGCCAATGTCGAGAGGGTCTTTTCAAAGAAGTTTACATGGGTAGGAAAGAGCGAGCGCAGATGACAAAAGACTCACTGAAGAAATATTGTATGGTGTACTGCAATAAGCTTAATTTGCAAAAATCTATTTGGACCTCATACACATTATACATACACTGTCTATATACCATGTTCGATCAGTGCAGAGAGCAAGCAATAATGAAAGCAAAATGTTCCATAAACACCAGAAAAACATTTTTTCTGTTGTTTTTAGTGGCACGAAAATGTGTAACCACTGATAACTGTTTCTTAAAGGTATTGAAATCACTTGAAAACACTGAAAAAACCCCACCACTGTGCCTCATCTCCGGGGACTAGTGTATTTCGAGATCTCCTGTGGGGATGTGTGACGGCTCGGTGACCATTTCGGGCCGCGGCGGTGCAAAATCACGGAGGGGACAGCCGCCATCTTGGTGCAGGCGTCGGGCCGGCCACATTACAGAGAGTATTTGGGGCCCTTGGTCGCATCGTGAGCCTTCCCAGTGGACAGCTGAGTCCTGTGAGTAACCGCTCGTCATGGTCGGGTGGCCGGGCGGCTGACTGCATTTACCGCTGTCCCTGGGCCCCTGGCTCCCTGCTCCCCCCCTCATTTCCTCTGTGTGAGCTATTTGGCTGGGGGTTCGGCGGCTTGATCGAGCCGCAGGGGGGAGTACGCGGCCGGCTGCCATTGGAAAATTATTGAGGGGCAGCCCGCTGGAACACTTCTGCTTATTGTTTAGTCTCCCTCCCCTCTTCATCTTGCCATATTGGGCGAGGTCGACAGGCTGTCGGCCAGGCTCAGTGCGGGGAGCACTGTGGGGGACAGACGCCCCTCTGGTTTGGACCACACTTGCGGGGGGAGTTCGGCAAGACTCTGCGTCTGGGCCGCGGCGAGGAAGGGCTGTGAGGTGTGCGAGGCCTGGGCTGTGAGGGAGGCCCACATTGGCGATTGGGGCCTGTTAAATTCAGTAAAGTAAAGATGATGGGTCCTTGTTGTAATGTTCATGTAGTATATTTATTCTTGAGATTAGATAGAAGGTACAGCATTCAGGTAGGAATGTAATATGGTAAGAAACCCCACCAGGAGCAGATAACTTCCTGCTCAGCCTCCAGGTAACTGATAAATCCCTTGAATAGCAACAGGTAGAATCATGGATGACATCACAGAGACATGACATAGACAAGCAGACACTAACACTAAGGAGGGACAAAGAGAGAGGAAGAGCAGGATATAACACACCTCCCTCCATTAATTGAAAAAATGAATAAGATAAAACAGAAGATGGCAGAAGCAGAAAGGCAGAAGAAAGAAAGAACAAAAATACACCAGCAATAAACACCCTCTTCAACATGATGGAAAGAAGAGGTAATATCAAAGGGGCGCAGGTACAAAGGTTGTACAAGCACCGTAAGCTAACAAAAGAATGTAAGCTTAAATGAAATGAAAACTGAACATCTCAATACAAATGAGCAAAGGTACAGTATGGCTCAGTACCGTGGATAGAAAATGAAATATCAACTCCTCAAATTCGAATATTTTCTATTCCTCTAAAATACAGCACAATAAAAATGAGCCCAACTCCTCAAAGTAAACACATGAACTCCTCTAAACATAGAGCACAGTAAAAGTGGTTCATGACAAAACGGCTCTTCACAGAAAATGCACAACTTCTCTATCAATAGAATAAAACTGAGCCCATGCAGCTCCTCACAGTAAGTAACCGAAAATCAGCAATAAAACTGAGCCCTGTGGCTCCTGACAGTAAATAGATGAACTCCTCTAACCATAGAGCACTATAAGTGGTTCATCTGAAATGACAATAAAATTGAGCCCCTATGGCTTCTAATAGCAAGCACATGAACACCTCTAACAATAGAGCACTATAAAGTGGTTCATAACAGAAATAAACATCAATATTGAGCATCACTCTAGCTCATCATCACTAAGAATGAAAACAAATTGGAGCACCTCAACATAGTTGAGCACATAAATGACCCCAATAAGCATAACGCAAACAAATCATCACCAAAATGAAAGCAAATGAGCACCTCAACAAAGGTTGAGCACAAACGTGGCTCCAGTAAAGTAGGCAGTAATAGAATAAATTATTTCAAAATGTATCACTTGCAAATCCACACAGAAAAGAACATGTAACAGCATACATACATAACCTAGAAACAGAGTTCTAAGCATTGAGCATATAAATAGATATTTAGCACACCACAGAACTTAGAAGAAATGCACTCAAGGGTAAATTACAGCGCTAACTACACATTGCATAAATTAGGAAATATGCAAAATTGTTCACAACATCTTAAACATAACAAATCAAAATAATAAAAGTAGTCACCATTGTCAATTGAATGAAGGGAGAC
This sequence comes from Lissotriton vulgaris, assembly GCF_964263255.1. Taxonomy (NCBI): domain Eukaryota; kingdom Metazoa; phylum Chordata; class Amphibia; order Caudata; family Salamandridae; genus Lissotriton; species Lissotriton vulgaris. Next base: position 469,551,555 of record NC_141700.1, on the reverse strand, counting down.
ACAAACAGCTCTGTAGAAATGTCCATGGGAAAATGTAAAGAAAATCAAACAGTACCTTGATGGAGAACACAATTTTTTTTCCAAGGGAAATAAATAAATAAATAAATCATGAAACAGCAAACACCGGTGAGCGATCTCTCACCCGGGTTACAGATCCAAACGTAGTGTAATGTCAGAAATTAATGGTGTGCAGATCAAGTTCCAATTCTCGAAGTCAGGCATGTAGACAGACTCCTAAATGGTGTAGAGCCAAGCGCTGGCATGTGAATTCCAGCACAGTTTGCAGAGTATGCTCAGGACGTGATTGGCAGAAATAGGCATCAGGTCTCAGCGTAGGCCACACGGCAAGCCAAATAACAAAGTAGAATAGCCGTCTCTTCACTCAAACTGCTAGTGCACAACCTCCAAGGTACCGAAACATGGAGTTCACACAGATTGATGCAGGCAGACTTTAATTTTAATTGCAGGTTGTAACGGTCCCAGTTAGTAGCGCTTTTGTAAACAGGAGACCTTTAAACAGCAGGTTGGCACAAGTTGCGCAGGCAATAAACTGAAGTCACAAAGTGAGCTGACAATCTTTTAAACAGCAGATTCCAGAAATAGCACAGGCACACTTTAATTTAAACAGGAGGTTGCAGAAGTAGCACAGGCACACCTAGGACAGACAGCAGCAGCAACGATACTCACGTAAAACGCTGACTCACTAGATGAAAACAGGGAGTCCTTTAAGTTTGCTCTAGTGCCAGATGATATAGTAGTAGTATTACTTCAGCAAAGGTTATTCCAATGCTCTGGGTTGAGACTGTCCGTTGGAACCAGACACCGGTGGGGCACCCAGACGCAGGAAAGTAATTTTAAACGTTTCTCTTCTTGTCTTTGGTTGCAATGATGATCTCTTTGAATTCACTGAAGTTCCTTTTCCTTTAAATGGGTCCTTTTTTACCTCGTCGCCAGTGTTAAATTCAGTAAAGTAAAGATGATGGGTCCTTGTTGTAATGTTCATGTAGTATATTTATTCTTGAGATTAGATAGAAGGTACAGCATTCAGGTAGGAATGTAATATGGTAAGAAACCCCACCAGGAGCAGATAACTTCCTGCTCAGCCTCCAGGTAACTGATAAATCCCTTGAATAGCAACAGGTAGAATCATGGATGACATCACAGAGACATGACATAGACAAGCAGACACTAACACTAAGGAGGGACAAAGAGAGAGGAAGAGCAGGATATAACAGGGCCCTCCCTGGTTCTGGCGTGATTTGGGGCCCTTGTGCATGCCTGGGCTCTGCCTCTGTCTCCCCCTCCATTTCTTCTTGTGTCTACTTACTGGAGGTTCTTTGATTTCTGCCTGGGAGGAGACTGTGACACCATGACGAGAGATAAGCCCGGTGGGAGCTCGTCTAAGCAGAGTACTATGGATCAGTTCACGGGTCAGGGGGCTTCGGTGGGTCCGCCCGGGGGATCCCAGAACGCTGTACCAGATAACGCGGCCCCCCTGGCTGCCATTACCCAGTCCAGGGACGTCCTGGACGCCAAAATTGGGGCAGTCGGCTCGGAATGTTTTGTTATGTTATGTTACATCTGCTTATATAGCGCGGCGGCTGCCCCAGCGAAGGGGCGTCCCGGCGCTGGACTAGACAGGAGAGAGCACAACATACAGACAGGCTATCAGGTCAACTTAGCAGAACAGGTGGGTCTTTAATGCCTTTCTGAAGGCAAGAAGGTCATTTATACTTCGGATCCACAGTGGTAGTGCGTTCCATAGTTTGGCAGCCATGTATTGAAAGGAACGTCCTCCAGTGCGGGCGAGTCTGACACGGGGAATCATGACCAGATTTTGTCCTTCTGATCTGAGAGCTCTATTCGGAGTGTACTGCGTTATGAGATGACATAGCATGGGAGGTGAGGATTTTTTTAGAATCTTAAAGGCCAAGCACAGGGCCTTGAAATTAATTCTCTTTTCCACAGGTAACCAGTGCAGTTTTACCAAGGTCTTGGTTACAGACTCGAACCTGGGAAGCCCTGTTAGGGCCCGCGCTGCCGCGTTTTGGACACGCTGCAGACGTTTTGTTTTCCGCTTGATTGGCTCCCAGGAGTAAGGAGTTAGCATAGTCTAAGCGGGAAAAGATTGTGGCTTGGATAATTACCTGACGTGTAGAAGGGTCGAAAATTTTTAATATAGGTCGTAGGTTGCGTAGGATACCAAAGCTTGTGGCAGCTACTTTTTTTGTGTGGCCAACAAAACTCAAGGTTGAGTTGAACCACACCCCCACGTTTTTTACCTCTGCTTTTGGGTCAGGGGGGGGCCAAGAGTATCGGGCCACCAGTCCTTTCCCCAAGCTTTGGCATTTTTTCCTACTATTAACACCTCCGTTTTGTCAGCGTTAAGTTGTAAATAATTGGCCGTCAGCCAGTCAGTTACTGCAGTGAGGCCATGCTTAAAATTCAGTGCTCCTGCTCCGTTGTCATCACTCAATGTTACCACCAGCTGAGTATCGTCAGCGTATGACACGATGGAAAGGTCCCACCTCTTGGCGACCTCAGCTAGTGGTTGGACATATAGATTAAAGAGTGTCGGGCTGAGCGCTGAGCCCTGAGGTACTCCCTGCATTATGTTACACTTTTTAGAAACAATTGGGGGGGTAGCTACCTGAAAAGATCTGTCTGACAGAAATGCTTTAAACCAGGCCAAAGCTGCGCTCTTCACCCCTGCTGCCTCCAGTCTGTACAGAAGCACCTCGTGGGAGACCGTATTAAAGGCAGCGCTGAGGTCGAGCAGGATCAGCGCTGCCGTTTGACCGGAATCTCTGATGGATCTGAGATGTTCTGTAACACTAAGAAGTGCCGTCTCCGTGCTGTGATCTGCACGGAAACCATGCTGGGAGGCGTCCAAGATGTTATTGGCATAGAGGTGTACCGTAAGGATGGTGTTTACGTAGGACTCAGTGATCTTGGCAGGCCATGGTAGCAGAGATATGGGCCTATAGTTTTCAGGTTTTGTCGGATCTAAATTTGGTTTTTTGATTATGGGATTCACCCATGCCTGCTTCCATTTTATGGGGATTTCTGATGTTGTCAATGATGTATTAATAATGCCTCTTAGTGGTTCAAGTACTGTGGTATCTGCTTTCCTGAATTGCTCAGGCTTTAGGGGGTCGAGGGGAGAACCTGATTTGACTTTTTGACAGAATCCGTCAAAGACCTCCTGACTTAGCTCCGGGATGTTAGTAAGTTCAGATATAATTTCTGTTTTTAGAAGGGCTGAGCATGGGCTTTGCGGGAAATACATTATAGATTTTTTCAATTTTTTCCACAAAAAACAAAGCCAGTTTATCGCAGAACATCTGTGATGCAGAGATGTTAACTTCTGTTTTTTTAGTGCTCAGATCTTTCAGGATTTTAAAAATGATTTTGGAGGGATTAGAACTTACATTGATTTCGTTGGCATAGAAAGTTGCACAGGTTTTACAGACCTGCCTGTGATACTTTTTCTGAATTGTATTATATTGAGCTTTTAGGCCGGGGTCATACCGTTTCCTTCATTTACGTTCGGCTATTTTACAGCTTTTTTTCAGGGCTAATAGCTCTTCGTCAAACCAAGGGATTGACTCCTTAGCGCGTGCTTGAATCCAGGAAGTAGGAATCAATATATCCAGGGCCTGAGTTATCCAATTACAATAATTTTCGTAACATAGGTTAGTGTCGTCAGAGTGGGATAACGGGAGTTTTTTTAGCAGATTGGTAAAGTCTTCTAACCATAGTTTCCTCCAGGGCCTCTTATACATCTTGTGTATTGGCCTGGGCTGAGATCTAGCCTGGTTGGGGATGGACATAATAGTTAGCATGTGATCCGTCCATGTCATAGGTATAGGCAAGGACACCACAGCTTCTTCTATGTTAGTAAAAATGGGGTCTAGGAGATGGCCTCCAGTGTGCGTTGCTCCCTGGACCATCTGTCTAAATTGAAACCCTGCTAAGTCTGCAAGCAGATTAGTAATTTTTGTCTCATTGCTGCAGTCAAAGTGTATGTTCAGGTCTCCGAGAATATTGAAATTCGCTGTTCCGGCTGCCAATGAACAGACTGTCTCTAATAGTGCTTTTACAAAGTTGCTTTCACTTCCCGGCGGTCTGTAAATTAGAATGCCTGAGAAGGATAGGTGCGGGTTTATTTTAATGGTGTAGCAAGCGCTCTTTCGGAATGTGAAGCTCCTGCGCCAGGATCTGCGGAATGCGGTCTCCTGCGTCACAGAGACCGAGTCAACGCTGCAACAGAAGGTATCGTTTCTCGAGACCACGCAGCGGGGCCTGGCATTGAGAGTGGAGGACACGGAGGGGGTGGGGGGGGGGGGGGGTGTTGCAACAACCTGCGCTTTGTCAGTTTCCCAGAGGACTGCAAAAAGGGGAATATGGAGCGCTTTCTTAAGGAATGGCTGGAGGGCTGGATCCCTCCGCGGAACTTTCGAACTGTTTCGTGGTGGAGCGTGCACATAGGGCTCTGATGCAGAAACACCCCGACCCCCCCCCCCCCCCCCCGAGGTGTCATCGCCAGGTTTCTCAACTACCATGACAGGGACATTATCCTGAAGCAGGCCCGAGCGAGGGAACCGCTGCTCTTTAACAACTCGCAAATTTTGATTTCCGAAACTATACTAAGTTAGTACAGCAGCGCAGGCATTTGTTCCTGGCCACCAAGGCCCCCTGCGTAAACTTAAACTCCCCTATGCCTTACTTTATCCAGCCAGGCTGCGTGTGGTTTATCAGTCCTGCACCCACTTCTTTAACACACCGGAGGAGGTATTCACCTGGACGGATGAAACCGTGCGCTTGCGCCCTCACACTCCCCCGGGAAGAGGTCCGTTCCTCTTCGGGCGGGTCAGCCCGGAATCCTCAAGGGGAGAGGGGGAAGGTGCTCCAAGCCCAGGCGTCGTTCGCAGTCTGGGGGGGCCACGGCCCGGGAAGGGTCTATTTCTCAGTCACACACATCGGAGGACTGACATCAGGTGGACCAGGCACCTTAAATATTCTTCATAGATGCGTGTTGGAATGCCAGTCTCTCCGTGGGGCTCCACAGGAGAGGAGGCAAATTGACAATGGGCTGTGTTTTGGGGATTCATTGGCGGGTGAGGGGTGGGACCTCCTGTTGGGGTCAGCCTGCTCTGCCTTCCGCGACAGGCACTTCGTTGTTTTGGAGGTACAGGGTGGGGGGTGTTGTTGGGTTGCGTTTTTGAGGGGCGTTTTGTGGGGTCGTTGCACTGTCTACCTGGGTTCTGGACTTCCTTTAATTCTGCGGGGGATTTATGTTATTGCCACTGTACTGTATGGGACTAGCACAGCGTAGGAATGCCAGTTAGTGCACGTGAGGCCCCGGGTCTTCTTCGAGTTCTCAGTTGGAACATGAGAGGGGCATTTGAAAAGATCAAAAGGGGGCTATCCTAAAATCGGGCAAGAGTGCCTGTGCTGACATATTATTGTTTCAGGATACCCAGCTTATGGGGACTAAGGCCCTAGGTTTTCAACGCTTTGTATTTCTACAGGTCTATCACTCCGAGTTTGTGAGGGGTTCCAGGGGAGTTGCAATTTTAATACATTGCAGAGTTGCCTACACGCATGTCAAGACCTGGGGTGTGGTACTGCAATTCTGGACCCTTTCGTTTCACCAGCCTCGGGGTCCGCACACTCGTGTCACAAATGTCGTCGTAACATGACGAATTTGGTATCGACGGACCGGTAATGATTAGGACGTCATCCCTATGCATTTGCGTCACGATCGAGTGATGCTGACACCCTTAAATCGTGGTTTCCGTCTCGAACCCTCAGACGCCATTTTGTGAACTGCATCCATCTTATGACTTGCCCTCATATAATCAATTGATTAAGGCCGAGGTTTGATCTGAAAGGACACGTCCACCGTAGCTGACTTCCCCATGACCTGGCCGAGCTGACTCCACTGCCTCCAGCCAAGCCTGTTTGGGCAACTCCTCACCCAGTGGCCGAGTCAGATATCATCAAGGCACACATGTCATAAGTTTACAACAAGAGAGAAGACCCCACAAGTTCCAGGGAACAGGGTGCTATAGACAGTAAGTATACAGAGGATCCCTGGAAAGCACAGTTCATTCACTCCTTCACACTAGAAACAATCATTGGTCATAAACTATTTTATACCGTTCACAGACTTTTTTTTTATTAAAACAAAAGAAAATATACATAAATAGATAAAACTCAGTACACTACAGAATTAATATTGTCATTTAAAAACACAAGGAAAAAAAACAGTCCATACAGTAGATAAAAATCACAATTACAAATTCATTCACCAATTTATATGTGTAAATCAATATACGGCCTAACATATGACAAGGTATAAACAAATCCTAACCTCAAGCATAACAATTTACTGTAAAGAAACAATGTCAACAGTGTGAATTCGAAATTAAACCCCCAAGAGTCAAAAGCAACCGTTACAGTTATTAATTGTAAGATTCATATAGCCCTGCTGGTGGTTTTTGAACAAATCTCTTTTTTCTTTTTTCTGTAATTTTTTAAGTAGCCTTATTCCCGTGGCGTCACTCGCCCTTTTGAAGATTAACCCCGCACCTTTAAATGGTGGTGAGTGGCTCGTCCAGGGTGATGCCTGACCTTGGTCTACGTATACATCTAGGCTCGCCACGGGTACGTCTGCTTCTCTGCGTTGCTCGGATCCAGGGCCTTACATTGAAAAAGGTATATTCCCATATCCTGAGGGAACGCTAGAAGAGCTGTTTTTTGACCAGAAGGAAAGAGAAGAAAATATAAGAGAATATCCTCCCTCTTATGACCACACGTTGTAAAGATTCTGAGCTCAATGTGGATCTGATGTCTCCATAGTGTGGATTTGAGGTCTCCATAATCTGTGAAGATAGAGACTTTCTTTAAAGAAATACATCTTCTTTAAGGAGGATACGTGAGTTTTACCCCAAGGGACTTGAATTATTGTCCTGAGGAAGGTGTGCCGATATCCAAGGGCAGTGACACCGAAACGCGTCGACGCTTTTTTCTTTGCACATAGAATTCAAGCCCAGTAAATCTCTGGTACAGAAAAAAGAAAAAAGAGATTTGTTCAAAAACCACCAGCAGGGCTATATGAATCTTACAATTTTTAACTGTAACGGTTGCTTTTGACTCTTGGGGGTTTAATTTCGAATTCACACTGTTGACATTGTTTCTTTACAGTAAATTGTTATGCTTGAGGTTAGGATTTGTTTATACCTTGTCATATGTTAGGCCGTATATTGATTTACACATATAAATTGGTGAATGAATTTGTAATTGTGATTTTTATCTACTGTATGGACTGTTTTCTTTCCTTGTGTTTTTAAATGACAATATTAATTCTGTAGTGTACTGAGTTTTATCTATTTATGTATATTTTCTTTTGTTTTAATAAAAAAAGTCTGTGAACGGTATAAAATAGTTTATGACCAATGATTGTTTCTAGTGTGAAGGAGTGAATGAACTGTGCTTTCCAGGGATCCTCTGTATACTTACAACATGTCATAAACCCTTCACCGCATACAGACCCTGTTTTCCCATACACACGCACACCTGTCCATGATTCTTGTTTATGACCCGTTTATGATGGGAGGGTGCTCGACCTTATTGGTGTTTCATCGATATCTGATGGGAGTTCTGGATCTGGCGGAGTAATCCATCACCAACTGGACATCTGAAATATGTGCTGACCAGCATTACTTCGCTCTTTGTATTATTGTGGAAATATTTGTATTGCCATATCGTAAACTTAAGAATTCTTGCCTACAGCTGTTATTTGTGTATATAAGGAGAAGTCTGGTTCTGTAAAAACGAACAGTCTCCTGAGAACTTACGGCCCGTGCTGCCGTACTTCTAGGACACATGTTACTTGGTTGCAGCCAATAAAACTCGATCCCTGACTTCAACTAGAAGACTCTGTGTTTCTGTAAGTCCAGAACAGGGAGAACCTAGAGGTCTTTGGGTGTGATCCCCTGGCACCACCGGGTCTCTAAAAACCCGGCACCTCAGTTGGCGCCAACTCGAGGCGGTATCAAGCGGTGACGGTCCAAGCCAGATGTTCGTGAGGAGCTTCGTGTGAAAATTCCGGAGGACGGCCAGCCACTTCAGCGACCCCTGCATGTCGACGTGGTTCCGAAGGTCTTTGCTGCAAGGTTCCCCGCGTCCCGACGGCTACGAAGGACTGCTGCCCTGACTATCGCCCTGTTTTGGACCCAGTGATCCTTGGTAGAGCGAAACGATAGACGAGTCTTCTAGTGACGTCACCGATCTTCAATACTCAGTTAAGTATAAGTGGAGCGTCTCCCAGTTCTTAGTTTGGTTCTTGTTTGGTTCTTAGTTTGGTATCCCAGAGATACGGTTTGTATATTGGTACTTGCAAGCACCAAAACCGCGGGGTTCGTGTATTCACAACCACATCATAATTAGATAATCCCTTGAAGTTTGAAGCTAGACTAGTGAGCAAAGATGCCTGGTCTTAGCAGACTTGGAAACTTGTTTTGTCTTGGTTGTAGTAAGGACTCCCGATTAGAGGATTCGTGTCCGGTTCCTCCGATTGGAACTCCAACATATGAATTATATATAAAGCACGGAGTAGGTCCTATCACGTATAATGAGGTATGGATAAAATACACCCGCAAGGATGGTGTTTTAAAATGGCCCCAACATGGTAGTTTTGACTCAGAAATATTAGACAACCTCGAGGTCAAATTGTTCAGGATGAAAGCCCGGCCGGCGATGTTTCACTCTTTTCGCTTATGGCGCAAAGAAGCCAAACAGAAAGAAATGAAATTAGCAAAGAAGAATAAAAGAGGTATGTCAATGGTGCAAGCTGCCATTGCATACAGGGATAATGAGGACGAGCAGGAAAGTGAACAAATGCTCAGAAGCAAGAAACTAGCAATAGATAAATGCTACCCGATGTTACCACATGAGGGACAAGACTCAAAGGGTACATCCGAGAAAGATCCACTAATGTCCCCTTTATTGAATTCACCACCGCCATATACATCGAGTGTTGTGGGACCCCCGAGACGTATTGTTATACCGCGCCCTGGCGCACGAAAAGCAGCTCTTGCACAAGAACCAGCTTCTCTTCAGCTGGTTCCTACTTCTCCGGCGCAGCCTTCTCAAGGGCAGCCGCCTTTGCTCCACACTCCATCTGCTTCTACGACTTTGCCTACCGCTCCGACTATTCACTATGATACTACGTCTGCTACTGCTTCAACTTCCTCTGCTATTGCCTCGACTTCTTCTTTACATCAGGCTGTCTTTTCTGGCGCATCTGCTTCTCCGCAAGCTTCTCCCTCCGTTCGACAGAGAGTGACAAGTACTGTCACTGGTCTATTATCACCTTTCTTTGGGTCGCCCAAAACGACCCCTAAAACAGGACGTAGACAGTTGCGTAGTCAACTGCCTGATTACGAGGAAAGAGAAGTACTAAATGAGTTAGCACGCAAATGGGTTACTGACACTGCTAAATATGATGTTCAGTCTGTTATGGAAGTTTTCCGCCAATGGGATGCGCCCACCCAACGATACGTATTTGAAGAGATGTGTGTACATCTATGTGAGGATTTAGAGACAAACGATCCCAAGCGGGAAGTAATCAACCAAAAGGCAAGAAAGGGAAAAAGGACAAATAGGGTCGAAACAGAGAAGAAGGAGCCTAGAATTGAGTCTAAGCCGAGACAAGAAACGAAAAATGGACTAAATGAAAGATAGAGTAAAAAGAGAAAAAGCCCCTGCCTATAGTAAGCACCAAAACGGCGGACATTTTGCAATACCCAGTTTTTAAACGTTTTAGAGCATAATAAGGGCTGTATAATTACTGTTACCTGAAAGAACAACTAACAAAGTGCCAAGAAAATTAACTGGAAGAGAAACTGGCATGACCACCATATTAGAAGAAAATTAATAATAAAAGATAAACATGGATTTAACACTACCATTGAAGAAAAATCTACCTAATGAGATATCTATGCATGCCACGATTTAACTCTAACCCCTGGAACATATAAGAGACTTATAGAGAAAAGTCACCATAAGATCGACTACACGAACCAAATATGGGCGAAAGGTACCGAGACGACTCAAACGCCCAGGTCATAAAATATCCATCTAATTTATCTAAAAACTGAGCCAAAAAATTTAAGCACAATACCTTGAAGAAAAACGCGGACTCACTGTTCGCCGACCCATACTTTAATTCAGATAAAGGCACTATAACGCATGACTTGATCTTTTACACTAATAAAACGGCTAAATGGCGCAATGCCTTCACAAGAACGCTCATCATAAAAGGTACGAAAAACATCCCACATGGCACAAAAATAATGACCTCACCATCAAGAAGATGCAGAGCAGAACTATGCATCACCATATATAAAACCGGAATAGTGTTGATACAGGCAGCGAACAGTGAACTTATGAAGTTCGACAAGATATTCCCTGCTATAAAAGAATCACTAGAGGGCTTAAGACACCAAATACACCCAACCCCACCAGAAGTCACTCATGATAAGATTTATATCAATCGAACGGGAGGCTGCGTGGAGCCAGCGACTAAACCTGGAAAGAAAACTGAAACAGGAGAGATTATATCGAAAAATAAGACAGAACGGACAGGAAGATCGACGAGTCGTGAGAATAAAGAACAAGACCAACTCCAAAGAGAAGAGCTGACACCGCTCCCAAATACCGAGCCTTCCCACGCAGAACACACAGTGGTGCCGAGTGAACCGCTCGATGTAAACCAAGAAACAGATATGATAGGAGATAACAACCGTGCGCTACCTACCGCTAATGCTACTCTAAAACCAGGTAGAACCTCACCTACAAAAACACCCCTATCTTTACATAACTCAGACAACTCACACAACATCCCAAGAAGGAATGGAACAGACGACCAAACAGAGGATATACAGGAAACGACTGAGGCACTAAGAAAAGATCGAAAACCGAGAAAAGCAACATACAACCCCCGGACACACAGGCTAACCATCCCCAAGAAACTAATCAGGAACCAGAAGGCTACTAATGATCTTCAGAAACTAGTCAGCAACATGACACAAATCACAATTAGTACTTTACAAGCGATGAAAGAAATACTGGAAATGACAGCAAGCACCCATGCTAAGATCACAAATATTCAAGATCTTGTACACTCCATACATAGAAAGAGCAAAGAAATTGACATATCACTAGCGAATAGGAACAACCGACCAAAAAGGACGAAGGCCCTGTCGAAGGAAGATGCCACTGCCTTACTCAAATCCTATGAATCGCCTGATCATGAAGAAGAGGAGAACATCAAAACAGTTCCGATAGACCCTAATAGAATACCAAGAAAGAACGATAGGAAGCTTAATCATAACAACTTACAACAAGTCCTGCTTAATTCCGAACACGAAACGCTGAAGATTAAGAACCCTGGGAAACAACTGACATGCCTCCTACTCAACTGTCGATCGGCTACAAAACATGCGTCAGACATAGCAGACCTCATCATCAACAAAGAAATTGATCTGGCAATTCTTACAGAAACGTGGCTATCGGAATCATCATCCCCAACCATGGATCTCTTAGTACCACCTGAATATAACATTGTGAGACTTGATAGACCTATAAAGACAGGAGGAGGAATTGCCTGCATTCACCGATCGGAGATAGAGGTCAATCAAATTCAATCTGACCCCCTAGAATCTTGCGAATACTTAGGTCTCAATATAAAATCAGCAACGAATCAAAGATGCAATCTACATGCGTTTTACCACCCACCAGGAGAGAACGCTAAGTTCATAGAACAGTTAATGGAGATCATTATGACCAACTCTAACACGAATGCCAATAACATATTCCTAGGAGATTTTAACTTACATTGGGACGACTGCAATGACAAGCTAGTCAACACGCTTAAGGACTTCCTTGTTGAGCTAAAACTCAACCAAGCATGCACGGAACCCACACACTCAAAAGGAGCAACACTTGACTGGATTATCTCAGATATCAAAAATACTACAATCCTCTCAATAGCCCCATGTGACTGGTCGGACCATTATGCAATAACATTCCGGATACCCATATTGAAAAGGGGCAAGACTGTTCAACCTGCCAATGTTAAAAAATGGACCAGAGACACTAGAGATACGAATATTGAACTACTAGTACAAAGCTGTGAGAGTGACTTAAAGCCACCTAGCAATTTACAGAATGCAAACGAGTTGACAGAGCATTATATAACCTCAATCGGGAACATCGTCAACAAAACCATGCCATTAAAACTAAAAAGAATAACGGAAAAAACGAAGAACCCATGGTTTGACGGATCATTGAACGAAGATAGGCGCAAACTAAGAATGGCCGAAAGAAAATGGAGAAAAAACCCTTCATCCCCCGAGCTGAAAGCCCTCAGAAAAATTAGGAACCAATATAACAAAAAGATCATCAACTCCAAAAAGGAATTCATAAGATCGGAACTGGATAATGCCAAAAACAGACCACGGAAACTGTTTGAAATCCTGAAACAACAATCAAACTAACCAAAACAGCGCATGAAAACGTAAAAACATCCATAAGTAGTGAGGAATTTTCTACATTTTTCACGGAAAAAGCCAAAGCGCTTGAAACAGAGCTCTTAAGCGCAGCAAATAACCCCCCCATTCAGCCACTGACTACGAACGATCCCAATTCAACTACAGTGTGTAGCACAACGAAAAACAATGCAAACTGGGACACATTCGAATTATACAATCAGAACACGATCGCCAAAATGCTCGTGAAAATCAAACCCAACAACCACTACCAAGATCCCCTACCTGCGAAATGCTTAAGAGAAATCAGCCACATTGTGGTGCCAATCTGGACCAAAATAATAAATGCATCATTGTCACAAGGGACCCTCCCAGACTGTCTAAAAACTGGTCAAGTTGTTCCATTGATCAAAAAACCTACTGCAGATCCTACAGACCCGAATGACTTTCGACCAGTAACCAACATCCCCCTATTGGCCAAGCTAATTGAGAAATGCGTGCAGGGCCAGCTGAGCCAACACATCAACAAGTTTTCCCTACTAGATGATTGCCAATCAGGATTCAGATCAGGACATAGCACGGAAACAGCGATCCTCCATATTGTCGACGACGCGCTACTGGCTCTTGATCGAAATCAAGCATGCTTGCTAATTCTTCTGGACCTGTCATCGGCATTTGACACAGTAAATCATGAAGCTTTACTGGCCAGGCTACAAGACAGGATGGGAGTGTCTGGAAATGTGTTGAAATGGTTCAAATCTTTCCTAAGGAACAGAACACAACGTTTCCTGGTCAATCATTCAATTTCACCATCCTGCCCTAACTCAACCGGAGTCCCACAAGGATCGACACTATCCCCTGATCTATTTAACTTGTATGTTGAACCTCTTACAACAATTCTCAGTAACTCACAGGTATCTTATCATATGTATGCGGATGACACGCAGATATATATAAAGATCACCTCCCTTGAAGACATTGAGCGAATGAATGAAATATTAAAAAGGGCAATGCAATGGCTAACTACCAATCATCTGAAGCTAAATGCTCAAAAAACAGAATTCTTACTAATCTCTCCACCAAAGTGCGCTACGGAAATAAAGGAATGGACCAAGTTGGTGACTGCGCTCAACTGCACCCCGACTCTAGTCAACTCAGCTAAGTCGCTAGGGATCACCTTAGACGAGAGTCTCGACATGAAAACTCATATTAATTCAACGGCAAAAAACGCCCGCTTCCACCTGAACTACCTAAGAAAATTGAAACCATTCATCTCTGAAGCAGATCTGAAACTGGCAATCCAATCTTTAGTCATCTCTAGGATTGAATATGGTTGCACCACCTTAGCAGGTCTACCAAAAACATCCACAGCACCACTAAAAGCCTGCCTCAATGCTGCAGCGAGACTCATCACCGGATCTAGAAAGTTTGACCACATCTCCCCGCACCTGAAAGCGTTGAATTGGCTACCCTATGAGGCCAGAATTCAACTAAAGATAGCATGTATCACCCACAGAGCACTCCACCACAATACTCCTAGATACCTATCCAAGAAAATTGAGCTATCAGGAGGCAACAGACCGGCTAGGAGTGCCAAAGAGTTGGTGCTGCGCCCAGCCATATTCAGAAAGAAAAAAACTTATGACAGAGCATTCTCAGGAGCGGCCCCCAGGATTTGGAACTCATTGCCTCCAAGCATTAGGAAGATTCCTAATACCTCAAAATTTAAGCGAGAAGTGAAGAGCTTCTTAATGAGTAAATATCTGATATAGACAAGGTTATGTCTCACTATGAGAACGAATGCTAGCAGAAAGGGAAGGACTGCCGTGAATTAGATGGAAGATAATGATGGTCTGATACTGTCGACTTTCCTATTGTAACTAAACTGTATACCAATTGCTACCTCGTGTCAAAGCTAATTCATACAACTATCTCACATCCTGAAACTATATAACCGTTTCCTCATAGGTATGACAAAAAGGACAAATGACATAACCTCACGTTGTAAAGCAAATTCGTTTTATAACCGACGTACCCGAGTGGAATGTAGCTACTTAAGCACTCTCTATAGCCATATAACTATCTACCTCATATATATTTGTTTGTTTAATTGGTTATCTTCTTGTTAATATTTAAACTACTTTTATGTGAAGCGCTCTGATACCCACGGGTCTTGTTTGCTCTATATAAAACTTTAAATAAATAAATAAATAAGCGTAAAATTAAGGAATTATTCCGCATGCGTTTTAAGTTCTATGAAGGTATGATTGTAGGTGCCGATGTTGAAAAAGCAATAGATTTATTGTTATCCTATAGGAGTAAGGGAAATGTCTCTAGATCATTGTATGAAGATGATGTGTCAGATAGGAAAAAGGCGCGACAGTACCCCATGAGAGAGGTTCCTCCAGTATGGAGGGAAGGTGATGCGAATGCACAACCACCTGTTCCACCGCATTTCCAGCGTGTGTGGGTACATGTCCCCTGGAAAAGATCTGAAGTTCTAGCACTCAAACAGACATTACCCGATCCGCGTAAAAATCCTGCAGGGTATTACAAGGAGTTATCACAAACTGCCAGCTCATGTATAATGAATTTAGCAGACATAGACATGTTGTTTGGGAATGTTGTTCCGCATCCTTTATAGAGTAAAATTCGTCATGCAGATCATGATCAAGAACTAGGTGATTCATGGGCTAATATTACCGCTACTGACGCTAGACAAGTCGGTGGTTCTAAACCCGAGCCTTTAATAGCAGAACTTCCTGGTAGGATTATTGCGTACATGAAAACGCTAATGCCTGAATTGCGTGTAAATTGGGACAAGCTATCCGCATGCAAGCAGAAGAAAGATGAGAATGTGTCTGACTTTTTCACGAGATTTGAGGTGACTTTCACCGATCATAGTGGTCAGGACATGGCTACCGAGGGTGGCCAAAGATTGTTTGTAGACAAATTTGTACATAACCTGCTTCCCGAACTATGCAATAAACTGAAAGATTCAGAGAGTGCTTGGGCTGTCTCCACGTCAGCACAGATTTTAGCCACAGCCCAGTACTATGAAAATAGGCGCAAAGACGAGCTAGATAAGACAGAGAAGAAGACTAAAGAGTTAAAAACTAAAGTTCTTCTCCAGCAAGCCTATCCGCCTCGCACGGCTAGTCAGCCCAATTATCAACAGCCACAGCAGTATTCAAGAAACGCGCAAAGAAACGAGTTTCCCATCAGCGGTCTCCGTATGGCCCGAATCAATGTGCCTATTGCAAAGAAGAGGGTCATTTCAAAAGTAATTGTCAAGCTCTTGCGCGACGCTTAAGCGGTGTTTCCGGTGCAAGAGGTAGAGGTGTTCAACAGGTTCCTAGAGGTAGGGGCCGTGGAAATTTCTCCCAGAACACCACTTCTTTTCCTCCTCAAAATTGCATGAATAGCTTTGACCAACAGAATAATGCGTCTTCCAGGACAGCTCAGTACTATGCTGATGACTATTACGCAGAAAACGAGAATGAGGGTAATAGTTGCTAGGACAGCCATGGACAAAGAGAGGGAGTTGTTTCAGTTCCAGTAGACCAGAATGGACCTTACGTTGAGGTGATTACATCCGGAGTGTCAGAGCCATTTCTGCTGGATACTGGTGCTACAAAAAGTTCGATTATGCACTCAAAACTTCCTGGCGCACCTTTGTCTGGCGAAATGAATGTTTCAGTAGGTTTTTCTGGCGCCCCCGTTAGGAACCCGATCTCCAGTCCCATGCCCCTTTCTGTTGGCCCATGCGAATTAGAAGCACCCCTCATTCTTACCACAGGTTGTGGCGAAAATTTGTTAGGTTTGGATTTACTGAAGAGACTATATGCGACCTTGTACTGTTCTCCTTCGGGAGTACAACTTACGCTTGGTAAGAAAGTGATTTCCCCGATGTATTTGTCAAGAGAAAGAATTCCGACTGAGTTGTCATCTCTTCCAGATGTACTTTGGACGAATGGTTCTAACGATGTGGGTCTTTTAGAGATAGCACCGTATGTCATAACATTAAAAGCTAATGTTAGGTTGCCACGTATTCCCCAATATCGAATATCAAACGAATGTGAAAAGGCTTTGTTAGCGATCGTCTATGATCTGATTGCGAAAGATGTCATCGAAGAAACTACAGGCAACATTTGTAACAGTCCGGTTTTGCCTGTCTTAAAGCGTACCGATCCTTCACAGCCCCCTGTGTACCGATTTGTGATCGATCTAAGGGAAGTGAATAAGATCGTTGTACCGCAGTTTCCAGTCGTTCCCGACATTACTGCCTTATTGACAATGGTTCCAGCCTCAGCCAATTGGTTTTCGGTGATTGACCTGAAGAATGCTTTCTTCAGCATCCCGATTGCCGAGGAGAGCAGAGATATCTTCGGCTTCAATCTAGGAGGACGAAGCTTCCGCTTTAAACGCGCTCCTCAAGGCTACTGTGAGAGCCCATCAATATTCAGTCAAGCCCTGAAAACACAACTAGACACGATTGTTCTACCTGGTGGAGCGACTCTGATCCAGTATGTAGACGATTTACTGATCGCTGCAGATACTGAAGAGATTTGCAAGCAAGCCACGTTGTCGTTGTTGTGTCATTTATGTGACATGAAGCACAAAGTCTCGCTTTCCAAACTACAATTTTGCCGACAAGAAGTAACCTACTTAGGTCACATCTTATCGAAGGAGGGAAGGAGACTGACCCCAGAAAGAATACAGGCAATTGCAGACTGAGTGCCCCAAGGACACAAAGAGAAGTGCGTGCCTTCTTGGGCATTACATCGTATTGTAGACAATGGATACCGAACTTCTCACTGTTGGCCAAACCTTTGCTGGCATTAATGCGTAAGTCGAGTTTCCATGAGTTGCGTGAGGCATTATGTTCGGCTCCTGTATTGGGCAACCCCGACTACAGCAAGCCGTTTACATTATACGTCCACGAGAAGGAAGGTTGCGCATTATCAGTCTTGACGCAGCACTTTGGGGACAAACAACGCCCATGTGCATATTTCTCCGCGACTCTAGATCCCGTAGCTAAAGCATTACCGAGTTGCTTGAGGGCCACTGCCGCAGCGGCTGTCTGTATTCGACAGTCCGCTGGGTTAGTCATGAATAATACTCTGACCGTTATGGTCCCACATGCAGTAGATATTTTACTAAACAGGACAAAGACACAGCATCTAACTAGTGCTCGACTGTCCAGCTATGAATTGACCCTGTTAGCAAGTCACATTCACATAAAGAGGTGTGATACACTCAACCCTGCTACATTATTACCCATTCCAGCAGAGACAGATGAGTTCGACAAACATGATTGCTGTTTTAGGACAGAAGAAGAGACAAAAGGGAGAGTAGATTTGCAGGACACTCCTCTCCCTGAATGTAATGATAATTTATGGGTTGATGGTTCATGTTTCAAGTTGCCGAATGGTGATACGACTGCAGCATATGCCGTGACAACATTACACACGATTGTAGAGACAGCTCGCGTCCCCCACAATTCCGCACAAGCAGCAGAGTTAGTCGCACTCACAAGAGCCTGCGTGTTGGCGAAAGGAAGACGAGTGAATGTGTACACTGATAGTCAGTACGCCTTTGGCGTAGCCCACAGTTTTGGAAGATTGTGGCGTGAACGTGGGTTCCTGACGTCGCATGGTGCAAAGATTCAACACGGACAGCTAGTACACGACCTTCTCGAGTCACTGACCTTGCCCCTACAGGTTGCAATTGTGAAATGTAGCGCGCATAGAAAGATCCGAGATGATGTTGGTCGAGGGAATGCATTTGCCGATGAGGTCGCGAAAGAGACTGCAAGGAACACAATGAGTCGGATGTATGTAGTAGGCCCTGCTAGATGGACCCCTGATGTGGGTATGTGTGAAGACACGATTGAAAGTGTAAAGACTATACAAGCTGACGCTACCGAGAGGGAAATGAATGAATGGAGAGAAAGCAAAGGTAGATTAGACGCGAATGGTTGTTGGGTCGAACTGTCAGAACACCAGCGATGGTTGTTACCGGACGCTTATGTTCTCGCAGTGGTGACAATGGCCCATGGACTGGCACACGTCAGTGTGAAAGGAATATGTAAGCTGTTGGCCCCAGTATGGCAGAATAGTGGTATCCCGAAATGTGCAGAGAATTTGGTCAGAAACTGCATGATATGTTTAAAGCACAATCCCGGTAGAGGAACCCCAACCCCAGCTGGTCACTTTGCACCTCCAACGTATCCATTCGAGGTCTTGCAGTTCGATTTCATCCACATGGAGAGGTGCAACAACCTGAAATATGTACTTGTTGTTGTTTGCGCCTTCTCTAGATGGGTAGAAGCGTACCCCCTTAAGGACAACACTGCCTTGTCAACTGCCAAAGCCCTCGTTAGAGAATTCTTCCCTAGATTTGGCATGCCTAGGATTGTCTGGAGTGATAACGGAAGTGAATTCGTGGGACGAGTGATGAAGAGAGTGTGTGAGTGTCTAGGCATCCGCCAGAAGTTCCACGCTGCAAACCACCCCCAATCGGCAGGATTGGTAGAGTGCTATAATGGCACGCTTAAATTGAAACTGGCCAAGATCCAAGCTAGCACAGGTCTCAAGTGGCCAGACGCCCTGCCTTTAGCACTCCTGTCTACCAGGATGATTGTCCATTCTCGACTGAGACTTAGCCCACACGAGATCGTGTTCGGGCGCCCAGCAAATATATGGGGAGTACCGAGGCCTAGAAAGCTCAGTGAGATAGAGTACCCTGCACTGTTTAATTACCTGCACGACTTGACGACTAAACTGCATGCTTTACAGCAACAGGTCCACAGCTCCTCCCCACCGGCATCTGACGATCCAGGCCATGCTATCGAACCTGGCTCTTGGATCCTGATTCGCAACTTCGGACGAGTGAAGAACGAGGAGCCTTGCAGGACCGGACCTTTCCAGGTTTTGCTGTCGACCTGCTCTGCAGTACGTGTCCACGGCAAGAAACATTGGGTGCACGGCGCCCATTGCAAAAGGGTCCCGTTGCCCCTTCCATACGACCGATGGGTCCAGCAAGGAGTCGCTGACTTCGAGACTGAGTCTGTACCACGTTTTGTCCCCTTCAGCGATGCACGACTAAAAGGAACTGGTACCAACAAAGAGAGCGATTGCATTCTGCAAGGATCTGTGCCACCGTCGCTGCAGTTGGACACTACAAAACCTGAAACACTGTTTGAAGATCACACCGTGCCTGGAAAAGAACGATATAATCTAAGGTCAAGACCAAAGAACTGACATACTCGAACTAGTGCGATCTTCCCTTTTCCCATGAACTATTTTTGATTCCACAGCTCTCTCGCCCAGGGAACTAGCTCATTTTTGATTTTCGAACCGCCATCCGGTTCTGCTGCTAAGGCCGCGGTTGAAGTCTGAGGAGTGCAGCCGGGGACGCCTAGGTCAACGGTTCTGGTCAGTCTGAGGGAATCACCCCGGACTGGACGGAGCGCACATCTTGGCAGAAGCAACCTCCCACCGCGGGCAGCAACCAGAGGATGGAGTTTCCGAGGGTAGAGAGACCTGCTAGACGTATGAATTTTGAAAAGAAAATATGCACTATAATGGCAAAGAGACGTTTTCTAGTGTTGAGCATCTCAATGTTGTGTAGTATAATAATGTTTTTAACTGGCTATGCTCTATCTATCTTTCGAGTTCCATTCATATACCACACTCCGCTCACACCTTCTCCTACCATTTCCACACACTCCTTCCATCCCCTACCTGAACACGAGTCCGCCAGAAGACTCGAATTTGTAAATAATTCATTTGTCCTACTCCTACACCAGCACCAATCTGTTATGAACAACACGAACTGTTGGATATGTGGACTCATGCCGCACACAACCGATAAGGGTATCACTTACTTCGTCCTGCCCTTCAGTTATTACGGTTCTTTGTGGGCTTTCCAGACCATGTTCCTGTTTTCCCTTGAACCATACGTTCGGGGGGAGAACTCAAACAACAAGGCACTAATAGCAGGAATCAAGAACATGAGTAGAGATATCGACACGATCAGAGCAACTCCCAAAGATGAGTTTACCCCATACAGTAGGTGGAACATCACCAAGTATGGGATTTCATTAAGTGAGAGCCAGAAATCAAAGAAATCATCCTCAGTCTGGGTAGTACCCCAGGGTTGCCCTAGATGTCATCCTTGCAGACCGTGGTGGTGTATGTAGAGTGATCCAATCTAGTTGCTGCATTTTCATCCCCGATAATGCTCCGACGGTGTACCAGGCCATCTCCAAACTACACAAAATCTCTGATTCCCTTCACATGGAGAAAGGGGATTGGTCTCTGCTTGGGTGGTTCTGGGAACTGATCTCTGCCTGGGGATGGAAAACTCTGATCTTCATTGGTATGATCTTAGCCGTTCTGTTTATGTTCTGCCTGTTTGTGCAGTGCGCTCCTGCAATATGTGGCCTCTGCGCCACTTCATGTGTAAGGAAACCTGTATCGAGGGACGAACTGAGCAACAAAATGATGCTCCAACAGCATCTCCACGAATTCGTCAATACAGATCTGGATTCAGATTAGAGTTATTGCCTTATATGAGGGCAAAAGGAGGGACTGTGGTACTGCAATTCTGGACCCTTTTGTTTCACCAGCCTCTGGGTCCGCACACTCGTGTCACAAATGTCGTCGTAACATGACGAATTTGGTATCGACGGACCGGTAATGATTAGGACGTCATCCCTATGCATTTGCGTCACGATCGAGTGATGCTGACACCCTTAAATCGTGGTTTCCGTCTCGAACCCTCAGACGCCATTTTGTGAACGGCATCCATCTTATGACTTGCCCTCATATAATCAATTGATTAAGGCCGAGTTTTGATCTGAAAGGACACGTCCACCGTAGCTGACTTCCCCATGACCTGGCCGAGCTGACTCCACTGCCTCCAGCCAAGCCTGTTTGGGCAACTCCTCACCCAGTGGCCGAGCCAGATATCATCAAGGCACAACATGTCATAAACCCTTCACTGCATACAGACCCTGTTTTCCCATACACACGCACACCTGTCCATGATTCTTGTTTATGACCCGTTTATGATGGGAGGGTGCTCGACCTTATTGGTGTTTCATCGATATCTGATGGGAGTTCTGGATCTGGCGGAGTAATCCATCACCAACTGGACATCTGAAATATGTGCTGACCAGCATGACTTCGCTCTTTGTATTGTTGTGGAAATATTTGTATTGCCATATCGTAAACTTAAGAATTCTTGCCTACAGCTGTTATTTGTGTATATAAGGAGAAGTCTGGTTCTGTAAAAACGAACAGTCTCCTGAGAACTTACGGCCCGTGCTGCCGTACTTCTAGGACACATGTTACTTGGTTGCAGCCAATAAAACTCGATCCCTGACTTCAACTAGAAGACTCTGTGTTTCTGTAAGTCCAGAACAGGGAGAACCTAGAGGTCTTCGGGTGTGATCCCCTGGCACCACCGGGTCTCTAAAAACCCGGCACCTCAGGGGGGACCTTCAGGGCAGGTTTGTATTTGTTCAGGGCATTGTAGACGGGTAGATTTTGGTTCTGGGGAGTGTTTATGTTCCCCCGCCTCTTTCCTGGGGACTGGCGGACAAAATTATGACCCTGTGGGCGGACGTGCCGGAGGGCCTAGTGGTTGTCGGGGTGGACTGGAACGATGTGATGGAGGTGGCCAGAGATAGGTGGAGGCCCGGGATTGTGTCTGATACTCGCCTCTCCACTAAATTATACTCCTTGGTGATGAGCTTAGATTGGGTGGACCCCTGGTGTAGGATGCATGGTATTACACAGGCTACACATATCTTTCGTCAGTTCATGGTTCCTTTTCCTGTCTGGATTATCTGTTTGTTCCGCAGGCCTTTGACAATAGGGTGACGGCGGCGGATATTCTCCTGCGAGGACTCCCCGATCATTCTCCGGTGGCCATTACTGTGCGAGCAGGGAGGGCCAGTGGGCCATTCCGCTGGCGCCTATCAGTCTGGAACCTCCAGAAGGAGGACTATGGAGTCCAGATTGACAATGCCATTAATCAATATCTAGCTGTTAATTTGGGCTCGGTCCCAGGCGTTGATACTCTTTGGGAGGCCTTGAAGCCCACTATACGGGGGTAGACATCTAATTTTGCACAACGGCCCGACGTTTGCGTAGAGAGGCACTGGTCCGGGCGGAGGCTAATATTCTGGAGTTGGAGGCACGTGGCAGGGGAGAGGGTGGGCGATTGGCTCTCCATCAGCTACTTCTGACGCAGCAGGAATATTCTTGTATCCTTCTTGATGAGGCCCGTCAGGCTTGGCTGGCTACCCGCAGTAGGATTTACCAGTGGGGCGACAAATCTGGCAAAATGTTACATCGGCTGTGCCAGGGGTTGCTACGCCCTCAGGCTCTCCCGGGTATCGTGGGGTCGGCTACCTTTATCTGGCGCATTGAATATTGCATGCAGCTTTGCGGAGTATTATGCTTAGTTATATACCCCCACGGAGTGCCTCCAGGTGGAAGTTATTGATTGCTTCTTGGACAACCTTCCACCAAAGGCGCTTCCAGATGAGGTGCGGGAGGAACAGGAGGACCCGCTTACTGATGAGGAGCTGGGGGCTGCCCTAGTGGAGCTGAATTTGGGCAAGGCCCCTGGCCCTTATGGCTTTCCCTGTGAATATTGTAAGAAATACTTTCGACAGTTGGGGCCCCACTACCGTAGGATGGTGGAGGAGGCCAGGGACAAGGGATGTCTGCCCAGTAACTGGAGGCACGCGCAGATAGTGGTTTTCCACAAGCCCGGCAGACTGCCAGAGCATCACACCTCATATAGCCCTATTTCCCTCCTCAATGTGGAGGCTAAGATATTATCTAAGGCATTGTCGAACCGCCTCCGCCCCATATAGCTCTACTTGTGCATCCGGACCAGGCTGGGTTCATGCCCCAGCGTGCCACTCGCCATAATATTCGGCAGGCTCATTTGGCTGTTGCAACGATCCAGGGACTGGGGGAGAGGGCGGCTCTTCTGCTGGCAGATATGGACAGGGCCTTTGACACCCTGAGCTGGGTTTATTGATTTGCACTCCT
Source organism: Lissotriton vulgaris (assembly GCF_964263255.1). Classification (NCBI taxonomy): domain Eukaryota; kingdom Metazoa; phylum Chordata; class Amphibia; order Caudata; family Salamandridae; genus Lissotriton; species Lissotriton vulgaris. Next base: position 469,527,917 of record NC_141700.1, on the reverse strand, counting down.
GCGGCGGCTGAATTTGGGACTGGGCTTCTTGTCCTATCTAACCTTGTTGTACACTGACTTAACGGCTTTGGTGTGGGAGGCGGGTTTCGCTTCTTCGAGCTTTTCCATTGGGCGGGGCACCGGACAGGGGTGTCTGCTCTCCCCGTATCCCTTTGCCATAGCAATGGAACACCTAGCTGCTTGGGTGCGGATGGACGCTCAGGTGTCTGGCTTTGAGTGGGCACATGGGCTTTCTGATCGCATCGCCTTGTATGCATTTGATGTATTGTTTTTTCTGACCAATCTTGAACGCAGGGGGCTCCGATTGATGCAGATTATGCAGATCTTTGGGGAAACTTCGGGTCTATATATGAACTCTCAAAAGTCCATCTTGTGGGTATTGGGTGGGCGGGGTGAGCTCGGTCACTGGACGTGCTTCTTATCTACATATTGTGGGGACATGGCTACCTCTGAGATTTGGTCCTATTATGTCTCATCACATCAGCTTGTTTTAAATGAACGGGGGTATGGGGACAGAGTGGACCAGGCCTATGCTGCGGATCGGTGCTGCATGGTGGACCATTCCCTACATACTCTCCTTTATTCTGCCCCGATGAGGCGTCCCCTGCCGTTAGCCACACGGATTGTGTTACAGCTTTGGAGGCAGGCTCGACGGAAGATGGGCTGGTGGAATAGGCTGACCCATCTCTGGCACAATGGCAGCTGTTGACTTCTCCGGGTTTCGCGATTGGGACAACTCTGGGATTTCCACTATGGGGGACGTCATGCTGGGTACGGTTTTAAAATCCTTTCAGGATCTCCAGAAGGACTTCCAAATGCAGAAAACTCAATTCTTCAAGTATCTACAATTTAGACACGCTATATCACCCAGTTTGGAGGGTCTTGAATCCTTGTCGGAATTTAGCCCTGTGGAGGCTAAGGGGTTCATGGGCGACCTCCTAGACCATACGATTTCTACAATTTATCAATCCTTAGTCACGCATTGCTCCCCCTCTTTGCAGCGTCTGCGAGAGGCATGGGATGGAGATGTAGGTCAGTTGGAGGAAGAGGACCGGACAGAGGCCTTAGCCTCCCCGCGTGGGGCGGCTATTGCAGTAAGCCTTCCGCTTATTAAATTTAAATGTTTGCATAGGGTCTATTTTACCAGGCTTAGGCTGTGGCGGGCTTGGTGGCTTCCCCGGGGTGTCTACGTTGTGGGCTTGAGGAAGGGATCCTGCTAACACTATTTGGCACTGCATGGCACTCGCACGTTTCTGGAGGGGGGTCCTGACCTGCCTTTCCGAGGTTCTGGGGTGGGAGCTGCCTAGCTCGCCGAAACTCGTCCTTCTTCATGTGATCGAAGGGTTCGGAGGCAACATATATAAACGCCACCTTATGCTACTTGGCTTTACCTTGGCAAAGAGAGATATAGATAGAGCCTGGAAGGCAGTGGTGGCTCCCTCGGTCTCGGCCTGGAAAAAGGTTTTGGAGTTTTGTATGGGTCTGGAGATTCCCAACTTTGAAGCTAGGGGTGTCCCTGTAAGAACTAAAAGATCTGGAGGCGCTGGGCTGATAATCGCTGTTTGGAATTGGAGCCAACGCGGGAGGGCCGGACCCGGGACCTGGGGTGACCTGTTCGTCTTTTCTGTTGTCATTAGTCCTTCATGGTATGCCCCTATTTTCATGTCAGGAGCCGATATTTAAACATTGTTTTTTTTTATGTTGAGCAGTGGCAGCTTGGTTTAAAGATCAGCTTTTCCGGAATGAGGAGATGGTGCATGGGTGGGGGGATTTTATATGTATCACCTTTTATATTCTTCTGTTTTAAATGAGTAAAATGGTCAAAGCTGATATTCTTTGTATGGTACATGCAGCAGTTGTCTCTGAGATTCAGAGATCCGCACTCTATGTGTTCTTTTGACGAATAAAATTTGTTTAAAAAAAAAACAAGCTAAAGTAGAGGCCTTTAATCGCTTCCCAGCCAGAGGTTATTCTATCAATAACGTCCGTGCTGCGGAAGCAAAAGTGAAGAACGTGCCTAGACCCTAGCTACTAGTACCTAATATCAGGAAGAAAAGGTTGCCTGAAGGTGGCAATAAAGAACCAGTTAGGGATCACCCAATTCAACAATAGATCAGCTCAGATTATGCAGATCTTTAAGAGAAATTGGACAATCCTACAATCAGATCAGGTACTACGAGGAGATGTCCCCAAAAGACCTATGATCACCTACAGAAGGGGGAAATCTGTGGGTGATCCTCTTGTACACAGTCATTTCCAGTCTGTGCATCCCAGAAAAGATCCCGTAATGTGCTTCTTACTTTACATGCGATGCAAGGCCTGCAAGTTCAGTAAAAAAGTCTCCAGTTATCAGACAACAATAAAGGAACATAAAAGTATGTGGACGATAAATCTGCTTCTTAATTGTAATTCAGAATATACTGTTTACTGCTTGGTATGTCCTTGCAATAAGCGATACATTGGATGCACAATCCACCCCGCCAAGAAGCGGATTCTGGAGCACATGCGGGCGATAACGCATAAAGATAACAACTATCCCATCGCCCACCATTTCGAGGAAGCCCTTCAAAGCAACAGATACTTACTTAGTTTCTTTTGCCTTGATCAAGTACAAAACAACAAGAGGGGGGAGACAGAATCAGGAAACTTCGGGTCTTGGAGTCTAAATACATCATCAAGCTCTGAACAATGACCCCTGACAGCCTTAATGGGGATGAAGAAATGTGGGTCCATTTAGACTAATATCTCCTGTTTTCCCCTTTACTTCACTCCATTATAAAATCTAATAACACCATTTAGGTGATACACACGGCCTCCATACCATGTCTTCAGCTGTCCTAGATCATATTATATTTTCTTATTCCTACGTTAATCTACACTTTTTTTTGCTGACCATCTATACATTATCCGATAACTGCTATAACGAATCTGGATTTCCAGGATAGCTACTGCCTAGTTAATTGCTAATACATACTAGATGTTTGAGAAATAGCGTAGCTTTTTCTTTTGCATGATTGGAGGAAGGTCATCATGGTCCAAGAAATATTACGTAGGGTTAGATAACTGTAAATTAGCTCTACCTCACCACGATCTATCAGGTGGGTTAATGGCCATTCAGGGCTTAATTATGAGGGAAAGCAAGAATTCAGATACATTACAATGTATAATCTCTGTGTGCATCGCTGAAATTGATAATCAGTATATTCTCCCGGGTATTGTTTGAATAAGATCAACAATTATGTACCATCATTGCTTTCCCCAGAAATTTGTATATACCTAATTTCGGTTTATTTATAATTTGTCACTATATTTTGCACGTCTTAAGATGGCCGCCATGAATTTAGGCCACCAAACTGTTTTTTATTTCAATTGTCTTCACGTAATTGTCACATGCACCAATAGGCTTGTACTCAAGTCAGTTTTTGGCTTGGGAATACTGACATCGAGAAAGGCTTTCACGCCGAAACGCGTCCGTTGGTGTGGGGGGGGTCCGCATAATAATGAAATAGCAGCAAGAACAAACCCTTGAGTGCATCTTTTTGTGGCTAAAATATTGCGGCTCACCACCGCGTTGATAGCACCCAGGGCAAGTGGTGCGGCGGCGGTGACTCCTGTGTTTCAAATATATATATATATATATATATATGTCTTACCTACTGGCGGTCGCCAGTAGGTATATATAGTTAGGACCTAGTTACCAGAGGAAATTCCGAACATTCTATAGGGAATAACTTTGGCGCCGATTGAGGGATCTGCCTGTAATTTTCCTTAAATTTGCCTCGCTGCGCTCCGCTCCTTCCCTGAAAGTTTTGGGGGGATTCGTCAAGCGGGGGTGGCAAAACGTGTTTTCCCCATGTTAATTTACATAGGGACCTTTAGACATGGCTACAGCCCGAATGGCTGAATGGAATTACACCAAACTTGGCAAAATGGTAGGGCCTGGTATGCAGATGTGCCTTTGCTATGTTTGGTGAAAATCCCTCCAGTAGTTCTTGAGAAAATTGAATTTGAAATTTTTCAAATGGCATTTTCTATGGGACCTTTAGACATGGCTACAGCCCGAACGGCTGAACGGAATTACACCAAACTTGGCAAAATGGTAGGGACAGGTATGCAGTAGAGCCTTTTCTATATTTGGTGAAAATCCCTCCAGTAGTTGTTGAGAAAATTGAATTTGATCAAATTATATATCTATATGCGCGCACCGTACGCGTACGGTACGCGTACGTGCGCGTACCCTTACGTGCGCGAGCGAGTTTCTGATTGGCTGGCAGTCGACTGTCAACATTCCAAACTGTCCAAACCAGGAAGTGTTGGCCACCATCTTGTTTTTCAGGAGAACTGAGGCACAAGAGAGCCCAAAACAAGAGTGGAAAACATGAAAAGGGGGCAGGGTAGAGACCCCCCAACCCTCTAGCCCTTCTCAGGGGGTCCCAAAAGGACCCCCAAGGGCAAAAAAAAAAAATCAACAAAAAAATCACGGGGTACGCGCACCGTATGCGTAGGGTACGCGTACTGTGCGCGTACCCCACGATTTAAAAAAATTATAATAATTTTTTTTTGCACTTGGTGTTCCTTCTGGGACCCCCTGAGAAGGGCTAGGGGGTCTCAACCCTGCCCCCTTTTCGCGCTTTCCACTCTTGTTTTGTGCTCTCTTGTGCCTCACTTCTCCTGAGAAACAAGATGGCTGCTCAGGTGGTCCCAGAAGGATATTAACATATATAAACGTTATCCGCTAATAGAATTAGCATTTACAAAACCTTTGAAATTTATTGAAAAAAAATATAGGTTTCACGCCTGATATAGTTAGGAATCAGCATTTAAAAAACCTTGCAAATTCACTTAAAAAACCATAGGTTTCAGGACTTATATAGTTAGAAATTAGCATTTAAAAAACCTTGCAAATTCTCTTAAAAAACCATAGGTTTCAGGCCTTATATAGTTAGGAATTAGCATTTAAAAAACCATTGAAATTGCTCCTATATAGTTAGTTGTACTAACTATATTTCGCGCACCCGCAATCCACTGCTGATGATGTCACATATTACATCATTCATGACATGGTCAGTGACATCACTGATGACATCACTGATGACATCTCAAATGACAAAATTGTTGATGAGTGGCGTGGCGCACAGCTAGTGTTTGTATTAAGTTAATCTATAGTTTTTTACAAACATAGGGTTTATTTGGATTTCGGGTGCTCCAACAAGTGACGCCACCGTCCATGCACGTCGTGGTTGATTGCTGGTTGAGTGCGTTACAAGGGAAGTAAACGCATCCTTGATATTGGGCACACGCTTTGGGTTCGTCGTGTAAAGACAGACTCCGTTAAAGTTGTGACAATCAATTTATTCTTCAAGGATTTATCATATTCATTGACTTCAAAAAGTTTCTGAATTCATTATTCCCAAGTTTTTAGTTTGATCAAAAGGAAATCATTCTTGAAAATTTCAATACAATGCTCCAATGCCAGGAGATGCCCTTTGTCTAGGAGCTCTGTGAACACAATAAAACGCTTTTACCATCCAAAACAGAACACAAATGGAATAGCATACAAATTAATTGCATTTGCTTAGGTGGAAAAGAACATACTAGAAGTGAAGGTTGTATACCTTATAGACCAATGCAAGTGCATGAAAGGTAAGGGAGGGGAAGGTGGTGGGTCGGGGGTGAAGGTTACGAGGTTCGAGAAGAAAACACTTACGTATCAAGGTCAAGGAGTGTGATCAGGCTCTAGGGGTAAAAAAAAGTTGAGCGATCGGTTAGAAAAACGGTGCAGATCCGACTTTAAGCAATGCTAACGCGGGTCTCAATCGGAGCTCCGACTTACTTGAAGGTGAAGGGGTCGATCGGCTCACAGTTCCACGGCAGAACCGCCGATGGATTGCGGAGAGTTGACGAAGTGAGAGGGGTGTTGTGGGAAACTACGCGGAGTTGTGATCACGGGGTAGGGTCATCGACATAATGGAAGGACTGGCTGTTAAGAGATGGGTGTCACGGCCATCTTGGAAAGGTGTTTTTCGGTGGAAGTATGGTGTCAGAATGTGAACAATGTGCAATAATTTGTTCTCAAGCTCAAAAAACAAAAGATACAGGCTGAAACATAAGTACCATGGACGGTACTATAGGAAGCAACTAAGTTTGATTCGGTCATTGAGGCCGTATGGCTTCATTGCCTGCAGTCTGTAAATCCAAGCAGTCTCGCGCTGGAGAAGTGTTTTATTATTGTCTTTCCCTTCTTGTTTGCGAACAATTTCAAGCACCAAGAATTTAAGTTGAGCCACATTGTGGTTGAATTCGGTGAAATGCATTGCAATGCTCGATTTTTGGTTGTTAGTGCGAATGTTTGATTTATGTTCATTTAGGCGAACTTTAATTTTCATGGTGGTTTTCCCCACATATATCATACCACATGGGCATTTCAATAGATATATCAAATTGGTTGAGTCGCATGCCGCATTCACGTGCAGTTTGATTTGGAATCCTCTCATAGGGTGGGGAATGCTGTTTCCCTTAATGATATTGTTGCAACTGTTGCAATTGTGGCACGGCGGTTCTGCCGTGGAACTGTGAGCCGATCGACCCCTTCACCTTCAAGTAAGTCGGAGCTCCGATTGAGACCCGCGTTAGCATTGCTTAACGTCTGATCCGCACCGTTTTTCTAACCGATCGCTCAACTTTTTTTTACCCCTAGAGCCTGATCACACTCCTTGACCTTGATACGCAAGTATTTTCTTCTCGAACCTCGTAACCTTCACCCCCGACCCACCACCTTCCCCTCCCTTACCTTCCATGCACTTGCATTGGTCTATAAGGTATACAACTTTCACTTCACGTATGTTCTTTTCCACCTAAGCAAATGCAATTAATTTGTATGCTATTCCATTTGTGTTCTATTTTGGATGGTAAAAGCGTTTTATTGTGTTCACAGAGCTCCTAGACAAAGGGCATCTCCTGCCCGAAATGCATTGGAGCATTGTATTGAAATTTTCAAGAATGATTTCCTTGTGATCAAACAAAAAACTTGGGAATACATGAATTCAGAAACTTTTTGAAGTCAATGAATATGATAAATCTTTTAACAATAAATTGATTGTCACAACTTTAATGGAGTCTGTCTTTACACGACGAACCCAAAGCGTGTGCTCAATATCAAGGATGCGTTTACTTCCCTTGTAACGCAATCAACCACGACGTGCATGGACGGTCACGTCACTTGTTGGAGCACCCGAAATCCAAATAAAACCTATGTTTGTAAAAAAACTATAGATTAACTTAATACAAACACTAGCTGTGCGCCACGCCACTCATCAACAATTTTGTAGCTTCTGCACCGCCCGCAAGGCAGGCAGCACGCCCCTAATATTACTGCACAATGCAGTACGAAGAAATATCGAAAACAACTGAAGCCCGAGCTAGTACCCTTGCATTTGGAACTGAAGAAACTGAACGCATTTACGCTCTTATCAACTAAGACCTAACTCAAACCACCTCAAGCCGAACAAAGGAACAATGTGTGAAACAATTACTCTACCTCTCAAAACGAAGAATTAACCAAAAATGACATGCGAACACACTTATTAAATACCACCGAGCTCTGCGCATACCCCGAGGACTACGGATCGCTCTTAAGCCCTCATTATGCAAAAATTCTAAACTATTTCAGGAACGGTGGAATGCGATTTTGAATAAATGTAGCCTTGACCTAATCCTTCTCATCGTGGAAGAACTCTCTTCAATCTTGCTTGAATTAAACAAAGAAATCACTGAGATAGAAGAGGAACTAAAAGAATTCATCACACCAGAGGAACTGACTAACACTTTGGATGACATCAACAAACAACTCGACAAACACACTAAGGAAGTTAATGAGCGTAAAATTTGCAAATTCCGTCGAGATACCCTTGACTATAAATTAGGGGAGGTATACACTTGGGCAGATGTATACGCACAACGCCGCCGCAACAGACCTTTTAACACAAACACGGATACGTCATCTTCAGGGAGCGAAAGCACTAATCGCCCACCAAGAAAAACCACCTCTGAACCCACTGCATCTAAGGTACCCCGAGACCCTAAACAGAAACATGGTCAAACCAACGACAGCCCTTCAACATCGGCGCCTTTTTTAGAGTCAGGCCCGGAAGAAACAGACGACCCCGGCGGGGAAAAAGATCAGGAAAAAGAACTGGAAGAAGTTCAACCCCAAGTCACAAAGAAACCCAAGGGGAGAAGGAATCGCTAGTAATCAACATCTCTGATATCACACTGACTGCACATGAAACTAAACTACTCCAGAAAGGGACATCATTTATCCCTACGACTTCCACGAACCTTCTTGAATTAGAATTGAGCACTTTCAAACTGACCCGAAAATTACGCCTGAGGCATTTTTTTGAAAACGTACTCCCACCAACTACTGACAAAAAATCTGATCAACTACTTGGCTTAAAAACTACCAGTACATACATGCCACCATGTAGTCATAAAAGTATCAATACCTTAGAAACACTCGTGAAACAAGACATATCTAAAATCAACTTTTCCAAAAAAATCAATCAAAACATCACCACGAAGGACAAAGACACCTTAAAAAGAATTGCAAGCAACAAAGCCATCAAATGTCTCAAAGCAGACAAAGGCGGCGCCCTAGTCGTACTCAACACCAGCATGTAAGATGCAAAAATCAAAGAACATATCAATGATCCTGAAACCTACACCCAACTACATGGCAACCCAACCGAACAATACAAATCTGAATTAATAAACCTTGTCACCAAAGCACATGAGGATGGCATCATCGATGAACGCACTAGAAAATATCTCATTGTAGAGTACCCGAAAAGCCCATCCATAACTATGCTCCCAAAAATCCACAAGAATCTGACGGACCCCCCGTTTTGACCCATTGTGTCCACGAGAGGGTCCCTCCATGAGTCAACAGGGACATTCTTAGACCGTCACTTACAGCCAATTGTAAGGAACCTCAAGAGTTACATTAAAGACACTACGGAATTTCTTAAAAAACTTTCGGATCTAAATATAACCACAGAGGAACATCTCATCTTATGTACAGCTGATGTAAAAGCCTCTATACATCCATCCCCCATGGTGGTGGTATTGAGGCCATAGAAAAAGCCTTGCTGAACAGCAACATAACAGATTCCCTACAAACTTTCCTCATGGAATTGTTGATTTTTTCACTATACCATAGCTACTTTAAACACGAACAACAGTGGTATCTTCAGATGTCCGGAATGTCTATGGGCAACTGCGCAGCACCGACCTACGCTAATATTTATATGGCAGAATTTGAGTCAACCCACATTTACGCCAACCCCAACTGGTCAAACAATCTAATGCTATATGTCCGTTACATCGACGACTTATTTTTCATTTGGAAAAGCACCAGAGAAAACCTAGTATCAGCCTTGACTGACTTGAACACCAAAGACAATCGCATCATCCTCACATGTAACATCAATGAACATGAAATTATTTTCCTTGACGTCTTGGTCAGAATTACAGAAACAGGATTGAAAACAGACCTTTTCCGGAAAGCAACAGACCGAAATAACACAGTACACTATACCAGTTTTCACCAACAATCACTCAAAAGAAACTTACCATTTAGTCAGATGTTAAGAATCAAACGAATCGTATCAGATCCCGAAACATGCATTACTAAGATGAAGGAAACAGCTACAAGGTTCATCAACAGAGGGTGTCCACAAGAACCCATAACTGAAGCCATCACTAAAGCATCTTCAATCACACGCCAAGAAGCCCTAAAAGGCTCAACAAAAAAAGAGGAGAATAGAACAGTACTCGTCTCCAAATATTCCACTTCAAGCAAAACATACAAAAGTATTATCCTTAGGCATTGTCGCATATTATCGTCTGAACCTGACTTCGGTAGCCTATTTGAAAACCCTCCGATCTTTGCATACACCAGGTCTGAAAATCTGAAAGAAATCTTGTCAAGAGAACCTACACAACAAACTTCCTACACTGGCACACGTCTGTGCCACAATTGCAACAGTTGCAACAATATCATTAAGGGAAACAGCATTAACCACCCTATGAGAGGATTCCAAATCAAACTGCACGTGAATGCGACATGCGACTCAACCAATTAGATATATCTATTGAAATGCCCATGTGGTGTGATATATGTGGGGAAAACCACCAGGAAAATTAAAGTTTGCCTAAATGAACATAAATCAAACATTCGCACCAACAACCAAAAATCGAGCATTGCAATGCATTTCACCGAATTAAACCACAATGTGGCTCAACTTAAATTCTTGGTGCTTGAAATTGTTCGCAAACAAGAAGGGAAAGACAATAATAAAACACTTCTCCAGCGCGAGACTGCTTGGATTTACAGACTGCAGGCAATGAAGCCATACGGCCTCAATGACCGAATCGAACTTAGTTGCTTCCTATAGTACCGTCCATGGTACTTATGTTTCACCCTGTATCTTTTGTTTTTTGAGCTTGAGAACAAATTATTGCACATTGTTCACATTCTGACACCATACTTGCACCGAAAAACACCTTTCCAAGATGGCCGTGACACCCATCTCTTAACAGCCAGTCCTTCCATTATGTCCATGACCCTACCCCGTGATCACAATTCCGCGTAGTTTCCCACAACACCCCTCTCACTTCGTCAACTCTCCGCAAGCCACCGGCGGTTCTGCCGTGGAACTGTGAGCCGATCGACCCCTTCACCTTCAAGTAAGTCGGAGCTCCGATTGAGACCCGCGTTAGCATTGCTTAACGTTGGATCCGCACTGTTTTTCTAACCGATCGCTCAACTTTTTTTTACCCCTAGAGCCTGATCACACTCCTTGACCTTGATACGTAAGTGTTTTCTTCTCGAACCTCGTAACCTTCACCCCCGACCCACCACCTTCCCCTCCCTTACCTTCCATGCACTTGCATTGGTCTATAAGGTATACAACCTTCACTTCACGTATGTTCTTTTCCACCTAAGCAAATGCAATTAATTTGTATGGTATTCCATTTGTGATCTGTTTTGGATGCTAAAATCGTTTTATTGTGTTCACAGAGCTCCTAGACAAAGGGCATCTCCTGCCCGAAATGCATTGGAGCATTGTATTGAAATTTTCAAGAATGATTTCCTTGTGATCAAACTAAAAACTTGGGAATACATGAAGTTCGAGGCATGTGGGCTGCTAAATTCATATCTTAGCATTAGATCGCCGCCTAGTGTTGGGTCCGGATGATCGCACATTGTTGTCCTGGAAGAGTCTTCGAAGTATCCTGAGATAGGTGGCTCCTCCCCTGGACTACAGTGCGCATGGGCTTCGGCTCCATCCCCAGATTGTTTTTTTCCGCCATTGGGTTCGGATGCGGTCTCGACGTCTCTCTGTCGGAACCGAGAAAACATAACTTTAAACGGCCAAAAGGCCTTGTATTCTTTACGTCGGTATTGTTTGCGTGCGGTCTCGAGTTCTTCCGTCTCTCGGAGCCGGAATCAGCGGAGTATTTGCACTCTTCGGACATCGAGGCCTTCTCATCGCGACTCGACAGCGACTTTCCAGCATGGAGCGGAGTCCGTTTAAACTCTGTCCGCTCTGTGGGTCCAAATACCCACATATAGACGTACACCCGGTCTGTAACAAATGCCTTTCACCAGACCATAACGAAAACAACTGCATGGCCTGCGCGAGTTTCAGGTCAAAGAAGACACTCACGATTCGGCGCGCGGTGCGCCTTGTGGCCAAACAAGCGGCCCCGGATCCAGAAAACATCTTCGACGACCGAGAAGAGGAGGACCAGAGCCATCATCTTCAAATCTCCCCGCCCGAGACGGAGGTCGAGGCAGATCCGGAAGACGACGACGGAGTCGTGGGTCAAGGCCTTGAATACGTCGACGAGGTAGGGGACGTCGAAGAGGTTTATGGGGCCGCGGAAGATAGCTCAGGGGACGAGCTATGCCCCGAAGTTTACGGACATAAAGAGCGGGTCACGGGATCGCCTGTCGGCCTTACCCAAGACCCCGTAGCGCAAGCCACGGCCCCGCCTTCAGGCCCGGCCACGGACATACTTGCTGCGCATAGGGTATCGAAACCGAAACTGAAACCTACGGTATCGACTACACCTAAAATGGCCGAGCCAAAACCGAAACCGAAACTTAAAGACTCGAGCGTCCCTAAGATGGCGGCCGTACCAGCGAAAACGACTAAGCCCGCTGCTTCATCGACTCCGTCGACCTCCGGTCCACAGAAGTCGAAGAAATCTGTCGATCCCACAGTGTCGAAATCGGCGCCAGAGGAGGGATCCTCTAAGAAGGGTGGCACGCACAGGTCAAGCGCTGCGGCGCCGGCTAAGCCCGCCAAAGCCAGCGACACGGCTCCAGCTCCGACTGGGACTTCGGTTGTCGGACGCGTGGTAGAAGCAGTGCCGTCAAAGTCACACGGATCGAAGGCTGGCACATCTGCGCATCGGTCCAAGGACTCTGGGTCGGCGGACGCGGCATCATCGTCCAAAACTCAGAAGGGCCAACACGACGTCGGATCCGAAGGCAAGGCCTCCTCGTCGGTGCCAAAGGCCACTGTCAGTGACGCGTCCCCCATCGCTTCTTCAATACAAAGAATTAGGGAGATGGCCTCTGCTTCGTCGGTGCCGGCGCCATCGCCGCAGAAGGCGATAGACATTCCGGTCAAGCCTGCGAGTAAACTCCTCTTCCTCCTGCCGCCAAAAGAGGCGCCGAAGGCCTTTTCAACAAAATCGACGCCAAAGAAGTCGGATTCTTCGACGGCAGGAGCACTTTCAGGTCGAGGACTCAACTCAGAAGAGGATTCTGAGTGCTTTATCGATGCAGACACTGGCAAATTGACCCTTTACAAGAGGAGGATCACTTCACAGCCGGTGGACTATGTCATACCCCTGAAGAAGAAAAAGTTTCCCCAAGACGCCTCAGGCCTCATGGAACCTATCCAGCCTCCTCCAAGACGGAGCCCAACTCCGTCTCCCGACCACTCTGAAAGTGAGGGTTATGATGAAGATGGCCAATACACTTTCCCAGTCAATGAACCAGATTCACAGCCGGATTCATATGATGACATTGGGGACCAAGACACCCAAAATGTGGGGCAGGACCCACAGCCTTTCAGTGCACGTGCATCCCCAACAGAGGATTCTGCAGGTTTCCATGCACTCATTGAGAGGGCAGCTGCTAATCATGATGTGGACATGCATGCTGACCCAGTTGAAGAAGACTTTCTATTCGACACTTTTTCAGTTTCAGACATAACTGTAAAGACACTGCCTATGCTCAAAGGAGTCCTCAAGCATGCTGCGGACATCTTTAAAGAGCCTACCAGGGCGAGGGTGGTCAATCCACGTATTGAAAAGAAATACAGACCAGCACCTGCAGATCCTGCATACATTCGGGGACAGTTGCCGCTTGACTCCCTGGTGGTCGCAAATGCCCGAAAAAGGGCCAACTCCCAAACAACGGGTGAAGCTCCTCCCCCGGATAAGGAGTCCAAAGTGCTAGAGGCAGGAGGCAAACGTGTAGCTGCGCAGGCTGCCAATTTCTGGCGTATTGCAAATACACAGGCACTATTGGCACGTTAGGATAGGTCGCATTACGACACCCTAGAGCAAATTGTGCAACACCTGCCTCCGCAGTTTCAAGAGGGCACCAAAATGATTATACAGGAAGGGCAACTGATCTCCAACGCGGCCATAAAGTGTGCACTTGATGCCGCGGACACAGCCGCTAGGACCATTAACACTAGCGTCATGCTGAGACGACAGGCGTGGCTCCGCATATCGGGGTTTAAACCTGACATTCAATCAACCATACTTAATCAACCAGTCAATCCTGATAGACTGTTTGGTCCAGATGTTGACACCACCCTAGAAAAAATTAAAAAAGACACCGAAACTGCTAAGTCTATGGGGGCCCTACAATCACAACAGTTTCGTGGCAATAATTTTCGTCGCTCAGGTGCCCGTGGAGTCACCAGAGGACAGATGGGTCAGCAATCACAATTCTCTAGAGGTGGAGCACAATCCTCGTACCCCAAACAGAACAAGGGGGGCTACAGGGGAAACAGCACCAGAGGACGCGGCAGAGGAAACAACAACTCACGCTCCTCTACCCCAAGCAAACAGTGACTCTCGGTCACTGCCCCCCGACCACTTAACACCTGTCGGGGGGAGACTACAGCAGTTCCTGCCCGTCTGGATCAACATCACCACAGACAGGTGGGTGCGACAACTTATCCAGTACGGTTATTGTCTAGAGTTAAAATCCACTCCACCCAACATTCCACCAAGGCAAAGACCTATGTCCGCAGAGCACTTATTGCAGCAGGAAGTGGTGGTGATGCTGCAAAAAGGAGCAATCGAGCTCGTGCCAGTGGGGGAGGAAGGCACAGGGGTATATTCCCTGTACTTCCTTATTCCAAAGAAGGACGGATCTCTCAGACCAATTCTGGATCTCCGTCCCCTCAATCTGTATATACTGTCAGAACATTTCCATATGCTTACACTGCAACAGATTCTTCCCTTGTTAAACCAAGGAGACTTCTTAGCAACCTTAGACCTCAAGGATGCTTATTTCCACATTCCACTACACCCGTCCCACAGAAAATACCTCAGGTTCACTATCCAAGGCAAGCATTATCAGTTCAAGGTCCTACCCTTCGGAGTCACCACAGCCCCAAGGGTGTTTACCAAGTGTCTGGCGACAGTAGCAGCGCACCTCAGGAGGCAGAACATCCATGTCTACCCATACCTGGACGACTGGCTCGTTCAAGCCAAGTCGGAACAACAGTGCGCCGCGGACATGTCAACTACCATTCACCTTCTTCACGACCTGGGTTTCTCGTTGAATTACCCAAAGTCGCATCTTCAGCCGGCACATGTCCGGCAGTTTCTGGGTGCGACGATCAACACCCTGACGGCCAAAGCTCAACCAAACCAAGTCAGGATAGACAGCATGCAGTCTCTAATCCAGAAGTTCAAACCAAAACACTCACTTCCAGCGAGAGTGTTCATGCAGTTGATAGGCATGATGGCCTCCTGCATCTTCATAGTCCCTCACGCACGACTGCATATGCGCCCGCTCCAGGAGTGCTTAGCAAATCAGTGGACACAGGCTCAGGGACAATTAACAGACCTAGTGTTGGTTACCAGTCGGGCATACGACTCTCTGCATTGGTGGACTCCACACAACCTTTGCAAGGGCCGACTGTTCCAGGAGCCAGTGCCACAGGTTATCCTGACAACGGACGCATCTCTCCAGGGATGGGGAGCTCATCTGCTCACTTACACGGTGCAGGGACTATGGTTGACGCAGCAACAGAAGATGCACATCAACTATCTAGAACTGATGGCGATCTTCATGGCGCTCAAGTCCTTCATTGTACATCTGTGCAACAAAGTCGTGTTAGTCCGGACGGACAACATGACCGCGATGTACTACATCCAAAAGCAGGGGGGCACCCACTCACCGCAGCTGTCTCATCTGGCTCAGAGCATGTGGAAGTGGGCCATTCAGAGGAACATCTTCCTCATGGCAGAACACCTCCCAGGGAAGGACAATCAGATGGCGGATCTGCTCAGCAGATACAGCCATCAAATGCACGAGTGGGAGATACATCCATCAGTACTCCAGCCGTACTTCCAAAAGTGGGGTCGTCCAGAGATAGACCTGTTCGCCACAAGGGAGAACGCAAAATGCCAAAGCTTCGCCGCCAGGTTCCCACACCCGCAATCACAGGGCAATGCGATATGGATGAACTGGTCAGGCAAATTTGCGTACGCTTTTCCCCCGACACCTCTGATACCTCTGGTGGCGAGAAAAATAAGGCAACACTCGATGACACTCATCCTAGTTGCTCCAACGTGGGCGCGCCAGGCCTGGTACACCACGTTCCTCGAATTCTCTGTGGTACCGCATCAAAGACTGCGCCTCACGCCCAGGCTTTTGACGCAGAACCATGGAGAAATTCAGCATCCAGATCCGCAACTGCTCAACCTAGCGATCTGGCTCCTGAAGTCTTAGAGTTTGGATACCTCAACCTACCTCCTGAATGCATGAACATCATCAAGGAGGCGAGGAAACATACAACCAGAGCATGCTATTCCGCAAAATGGAAGCGTTTTGTCATTTCCTGTGCAGCCAATGACATAAACCCGCTAGATGCATCTATCCCTAACATCATTTGCTATCTGT
Organism: Lissotriton vulgaris; assembly: GCF_964263255.1. Lineage (NCBI taxonomy): Eukaryota > Metazoa > Chordata > Amphibia > Caudata > Salamandridae > Lissotriton > Lissotriton vulgaris. Next base: position 469,511,689 of record NC_141700.1, on the reverse strand, counting down.
TACATCTTTACAAGTGCAAGCTAGCGTTCACTTCTATTCCGATACATCTATCCGCCATCGCAGCTTACCTTCAAAACAGGCAGCATCTCTCTGTCTTCAGGGTGCCTGCCATTAAAGCTTTCCTTGAAGGTCTGAAACGAGTCATTCCCCCAAGAACACCGCCAGCTCCGGTGTGGAACCTCAATGTGGTCCTCACCAGACTGATGGGACCACCATTTGAGCCACTGCACTCGTGTGAACTACAATTCCTAACGTGGAAAGTAGCTTTCCTAATTGCTATTACGTCACTGAGGCGTGTTAGTGAGCTACAGGCGCTCACAATCCAAGAGCCATTCATTCAGATTCATCCAAATAGGGTAGTGCTACGTACTAACCCCAAATTCCTTCCGAAGGTGGTGTCACAATTTCATCTCAACCAAACTATCGACTTGCCGGCATTCTTCCAAAACCCACAAACAGTGGCGGAAAGAATGCTCCATACGTTAGACGTACGGAGGGCGTTGATGTACTACATAGACAGGACACAACACTTTAGGAAAACAAAACAACTTTTTGTTGCCTTCTCACCACAACACAAAGGCAACCCGATTTCCAAAGCAGGAATAGCCAGATGGATTGTTAAGTGCATTCAAATCTGTTATCAAAAGGCCAAGCGCACTTTAACAGTACCCCCAAGGGCGCACTCCACACGCAAATTGGGGGCATCCATGGCTTTCCTAGGGAACATTCCTTTAGAGGACATTTGCAGAGCAGCCACGTGGGTTACACCACATACCTTTACAAAACACTACTGTGTTGATGTGCATTCCAAGCAGCAAGCGGCTGTAGGACAGGCTGTTCTCAAGACACTTTTTCAGGTTTCTGCAGCTGGCACGGGCAACCGCCGCTGATGGAGGGACTGCTATATATTCTATGCTAAGATATGAATTTAGCAGCCCACATGCCTCGAACTGAATATGCTACTTACCAGTATGCATCTGTTCTTGGCATGTAGGGCTGCTAACATTCATATCGCCCACCCTCCTCCCCGGTGCCTGTCGCAGCTGCAGATATACTATTGTATTCAATCATTAGCATGGACATCCTTTACACTTTTCACTCCATCTTCTGCCACAATGGCGAAAAACAATCTGGGGATGGAGCCGATGCCCATGCGCACTGTAGTCCAGGGGAGGAGCCACCTATCTCAGGATACTTCGAAGACTCTTCCAGGACAACAATGTGCGATCATCCGGACCCAACACTAGGCGGCGATCTAATGCTAAGATATGAATGTTAGCAGCCCTACATGCCAAGAACAGATGCATACTGGTAAGTAGCATATTCATTCAGAAACTTTTTGAAGTCAATGAATATGATAAATCTTTGAACAATAAATTGATTGTCACAACTTTCATGGAGTCTGTCTTTACACGACGAACCCAAAGCGTGTGCCCAATATCAAGGATGCGTTTACTTCCCTTGTAACGCACTCACCCAGACATCTCAAATGACATCACTGATGACATCTCATTTGACATCACTGATGATATCATTCATGTGATAATACGATGCACCTCCTCACACTGTAATATAACCTTTGATACACCCACTGTTAAATACAGACTACCATTCTTGAAACCATTGACACACCAATACCAGTTACTACATACGCACTCACTGATTCCTAGGTCTACACACACATTCACTCATTCACCCATAGAATCACTCATACATACAGTCACTCATCAATGCAACACTATCATATGCACTCATACACCTATACAGACACTCACACACTGCCACTCATCCATGGAGTTACTCACACACCTAGTCAGTCATGCAAAGAATCAATCACACTTCCATTTCCTCAACTATAGTTATACACACAACACCTTACTTATTCAAACATATACTAACTCATACTTACTCTCTTATACAATCACTGATACAAGTACACAATGATCCATAAAGCCACTCGCACATTAACTGGCTCTCATGTATAGTCATTTATATATGCCAACTCTCACATGCACTGTGTTTTACATATGTAATTACTTGCACATGTAGCACTGAGATATCCATTCACTCACCAACACACCCATGCACACAGTCAACCGCCCATATAGCTGTTTCCGCATGCACTCTTGAACTCATACACCTAGTGAATCAACTGCTCACACATCTATGCACAGCCACACACCTCCCAGCCACCCACTCACACACACACTCAGTCTCCCATTCAAATACTTGGGCAACCAATCAATAACCCATATAGCCACTCGTATAGCTACTGATCAACACATGCAGCAGCTTACACAACAACAGACATACTGATGCACACATTCAGACAGTTTAGCCACTAACCCTTGCATTTAGTAAGACACATTTAATCACTTACTCATACAGTCAGTCACGCACCTACTAAATCCTTCATCCAGACACTTATACATGCACTCATTCTTCAATATGTAAAACATATTTAAACTTTACAGAAACACACAGTCACTAGATGATGTCATCAGTGATGTCATCAATGATGTCAAATGAGATGTCATCAGTGATGTCATCAGTGATGTTATTTGAGATGTCATCAGTGATGTCATCAGTGATGTCACTGACCATGTCATGAATGATGTAATATGTGACATCATCAGGAGTGGATTGCGGGTGCGCAAAATATAGTTAGTACAACTTACAATTTCAATGGTTTTTTAAATGCTAATTCCTAACTATATAAGGCCTGAAACCTATGGTTTTTTAAGTGAATATATATATATATATATATATATATATATATATATATATATATATATATATATATATATATATATATATATATATATATATATATATATGGGGGAGATGGCTCATTGCAGCTTTCTCCACGGCCCGTTTGTTTCGCAATTGTGGCTTTGGACGTTGGGGACTTGAGGGAATGCTGAACACTGTCAATAATGGACTGCACCTAGCACTACATGGCCCTTCCTGTAATAGGCATTGTTAGCGCTCACTAAGAGTTCTATTATTCCTGCTTACGGATTCACCAACACATTGCATGCTGGGGGCTGTAGTCTAACATTTGATCACAGCTGCCCAGTGTTAAGCAGGATCAGCTGATCTCCCACTACTGGGAGTGCAGTATAAAGAGCACAGGAGGGAGAAGGTGCAGACTAGTGGTACGTGGCATCTGAGGAAGGCAGGAGCAGTCGAAATGCATTATGCCACAATCTGTGAATTAAGGGTTCCCACTTGAAAACCCCGCTGTTTCCTTGGATTGCTTTCTACAGAGTGGTCTTTTTTGTCATATATATATATATATATATATATATATATATATATATATATATATATATATATATATATATATATATATATATATATATATATATATATATATATATATATTTGCCACAAAAGAATTATTCCAGCACTCCATTAGTTGGAGTGCTGGAATAATTATTTTGTGGCAAATACAAACTAACGGAGCCCTGTCCTGGCTTCGACTCCAGCACCAACCAGCTAAGCGCTCCCTCTGCGACAGGACAGTTCGTGTTGATATATATATATCTTTTTTTTTTTCTGCTCCAACCTGGTGCCGTCAATGCGAGATGCACTTGAGAACCGACGGAGAGCTCCAAGCTTCAGCACTCATAACACTATATGGAAGCACCAGCCAGCTGATCCCTTTCACAGTCCTGCTGCCACTTTCGCCTGACGCGTTTCGAATTAGTCATTCTTCCTCAGAGGCTGGTGGTATCAGGAAACTAGCACTGTCCAACCTCAATCCCTTTTAACACATAGTGGCGCGCCCACTATTGGGCCGCTCTTGATGAGTCTGCGCCGTGTCTTCTGAGAATTGTGGTATTGGCTGGGAAAATTTGCATCCCTTTCACAGCGCATAAACAATACTGTTGGTAAGTTAAGCCCACAATTGAGCCTCAGTCAGCGTACGCTTCCTCAATCCAGCGTCGATACTCCACAATCAGAGGCAGGCTGTATACTCGCCCCCATGGCCCCTAACTACGTAGGGTGGTGTATCTCGGCGGCACAACCGCGCCTAAATCTTCTGCTACAACCTGGTGTCTTCAATGCGAGATGCACTCGAGAATCGACAGTGTGTGTGTGTGTATATATATATATATATCCAACGTAACCAGGGAAGCACAATGAGGGAGGCCACTGGAAGCTTTCAGTGTGAGGTTTTTTATTCTGTCAAAAACTTGCCGACAGCCTCTGCAAACAAAACCAAGGTTTCCATTCATGCCATGCCAGACGCGTTTCAGGAACAACAAAGTCCTTTCATCAGTGGCAGCTTAGCAGAAATGAAGCGCCGCAATTTCGATCTTGCTTTTAAACACCTGCTCAAGTGGGCGAGGCATTCGCAATGCCTTGTGGTGTTTGTAGTCTTTAACCCCTCAGTGGGTGCGACCTTCACTCCTTTCATCAGTTTTAAAATTGATTAATCCCAAGTGGGTGAAAGCGCTGGGCTTTGTAGCAAGATTGCCCTGCTTTGTAGTTAATGACAGCACCCCTTGGCAAGCAGCAGTCCTGAATTGCTACTTGCTCCGCTTCCTCCTGTAATTTCATGACGTTACAGCAAACTCACGAACAGGCCCGCTGACACCGGTGAGACTCCCTCGTTAGGCATGCCACGCCCCACAAATCCAACGTAACCAGGAAAGCACAATGAGGGAGGCCACTGGAAGCTTTCAGTGTGAGGTTTTTTATTCTGTCAAAAACTTGCCGACAGCCTCTGCAAACAAAACCAAGGTTTCCATTCATGCCATGCCAGACGCGTTTCGGGAACAACAAAGTCCTTTCATCAGTGGCAGCTTAGCAGAAATGAAGCGCCGCAATTTCGATCTTGCTTTTAAACACCTGCTCAAGTGGGCGAGGCATTCGCAATGCCTTGTGGTGTTTGTAGTCTTTAACCCCTCAGTGGGTGCGACCTTCACTCCTTTCATCAGTTTTAAAATTGATTAATCCCAAGTGGGTGAAAGCGCTGGGCTTTGTAGCAAGATTGCCCTGCTTTGTAGTTAATGACAGCACCCCTTGGCAAGCAGCAGTCCTGAATTGCTACTTGCTCCACTTCCTCCTGTAATTTCATGACGTTACAGCAAACTCACGAACAGGCCCGCTGACACCGGTGAGACTCCCTCGTTAGGCGTGCCACGCCCCACAAATCCAACGTAACCAGGAAAGCACAATGAGGGAGGCCACTGGAAGCTTTCAGTGTGAGGTTTTTTATTCTGTCAAAAACTTGCCGACAGCCTCTGCAAACAAAACCAAGGTTTCCATTCATGCCATGCCAGACGCGTTTCAGGAACAACAAAGTCCTTTCATCAGTGGCAGCTTAGCAGAAATGAAGCGCCGCAATTTCGATCTTGCTTTTAAACACCTGCTCAAGTGGGCGAGGCATTCGCAATGTCTTGTGGTGTTTGTAGTCTTTAACCCCTCAGTGGGTGCGACCTTCACTCCTTTCATCAGTTTTAAAATTGATTAATCCCAAGTGGGTGAAAGCGCTGGGCTTTGTAGCAAGATTGCCCTGCTTTGTAGTTAATGACAGCACCTCTTGGCAAGCAGCAGTCCTGAATTGCTACTTGCTCCGCTTCCTCCTGTAATTTCATGACGTTACAGCAAACTCACGAACAGGCCCGCTGACACCGGTGAGACTCCCTCGTTAGGCGTGCCACGCCCCACAAATCCAACGTAACCAGGAAAGCACAATGAGGGAGGCCACTGGAAGCTTTCAGTGTGAGGTTTTTTATTCTGTCAAAAACTTGCCGACAGCCTCTGCAAACAAAACCAAGGTTTCCATTCATGCCATGCCAGACGCGTTTCAGGAACAACAAAGTCCTTTCATCAGTGGCAGCTTAGCAGAAATGAAGCGCCGCAATTTCGATCTTGCTTTTAAACACCTGCTCAAGTGGGCGAGGCATTCGCAATGCCTTGTGGTGTTTGTAGTCTTTAACCCCTCAGTGGGTGCGACCTTCACTCCTTTCATCAGTTTTAAAATTGATTAATCCCAAGTGGGTGAAAGCGCTGGGCTTTGTAGCAAGATTGCCCTGCTTTGTAGTTAATGACAGCACCCCTTGGCAAGCAGCAGTCCTGAATTGCTACTTGCTCCGCTTCCTCCTGTAATTTCATGACGTTACAGCAAACTCACGAACAGGCCCGCTGACACTGGTGAGACTCCCTCGTTAGGCGTGCCACGCCCCACAAATCCAACGTAACCAGGAAAGCACAATGAGGGAGGCCACTGGAAGCTTTCAGTGTGAGGTTTTTTATTCTGTCAAAAAAAGTGTTTGATTTATTAAATTGAACTTTATCAAGCTTCCTGTGGCCTCCCTCTCAGTGCTTCCTGTCGTGTTGGATATATATATATATATATATGTATATATATATATATATATATATTTGAAACACAGGAGTGCCCTTTTTGGATCCCAGAGTGCATTCCTGCATTTTATTTATTAGTATTTTGTTTGTGTTTATGGTAACACGTGACTCACTAGAGAGGTGGAGCATCACTACTAAAAAAATGTATTTAAATAGACAGCTGATCAGGTGTATGGTGTGTGATCAAGAGCACTTGATGCTCGAAACACGTCGCCTGAGAGGTTATTAAAATCTACCTTACCGACAGCCTGGGGTCCGTGTCTTCATTTCGCCGAGGTCGGAGGTTGTGAAGATTCGTGTTTATATGTAACGGAGGTGTGCTGTCCTCCGTTCACGGCACCCACTCGTCATTAAGAGGTCTCGTCCTACAGCTACTTTTGCAGTTTTTGTTCCGAAGAGGAAATTTACGAGACCCCCTGGACCGGATAGTGTGCCGCGAGTGCCGGCGGACGGGACACGCAATCAGCTGGTTGGTCAGGCCGGCTGGGATCGTGTAACGTCCAATAGCAAGTGGCGTTATTCAAGGAATCCAGGTGCTGAGTTCTAGGCAACGTGGTAAGAAGACCGTTAGTGGCAAAACGCCAGCGGTACGCAGTAAGAAACTCCTCTCACGAGCACCATGTCAGCAAGTCTGGAAAGGGAGCGTGAAGATGCGGCAGAGGCTCTGTTCAGCAATATATCTCAGAGCAGTACTAACACTGTCACGCAAGTCAGCCAGCCCAGTGGTGCACAGCAGGACACCAAGCAGCTTCTCAAAATGCTTGAAAAGAAAACAAAATCCGAAATCACAAAGTGGTGGGAGCATAAATCGCTCACCAAGTACGTGGAAGCGGGTAGAGTGCCGCGAGGTTTAAGAATAATGCTGGCGCCAAGTTTCGAGGATCCGAACCCTGCTATGTTGAAAGAATGGGGCGAGGTGAATCTTGTGGCCTCAATGAATTTGGTCAAGGTTCTTATCAAATATGCGGCAATAGACCGGGAAAAGCTGCTGGAAGAAATTAAAGCTCTGGACGAGCAGCTTGAAAAAATTACTGATTCGGAGATAAAACTTATGATAACAGATACACGTAAGGATATCAGTGATAGGCTCCACAAACATGAAGAACGAATTAAATCAGGAAGGTGCATAAACTTGCAAGGGACCTTAAAGATTACGAAACGGATCAGGTTTATACCTTTTCTCGCAAGTTTGACAAAGCAAAGCAGTCGAAGTTGACGAAGTTAACAAATCAGACTGGTGCACCTACCGGAGCCAACCCACTGAGTGAGAACACTGAAAACTCTGATTCGGATGCAATCTCATTAGCAAGCACTTCAAGCACCTCGTTATCCGAAATCGGCAGCGTTGACGGCAGGCAAGGAGGCCGAATACTGGACCTCGGTGAAGAGATTGATTTTTTAGTGGAGGACCGGCTGCAAACTCTGCGTCCAAGACTACGAAAGAATTACAATGCAAAAAACGGAACGCAAAACGCCATGCCAGAAGGAAAAAACGAAAAGCCACAGCAGCAGCAACAAAAGCAAGCAAAGAAGAGACAATGGTACAGCAAAAGGAAGTAATGCAAGACTGCACTATAACCAATTTATCAGATGTTGTACTGACTGCAGCTGAGAAAAAATTGTTAGCTCTAGGTTTAAATTATTGTCCTGAGAGCACCTTCAATTACACTAACACCAGAGCGGATGTTTTCCGTTTTATTCGTAAGCTCAAATTAAAGAAGTTTTTCTCTTCCAAACCAACGCCCAAAAACAAGGAAGGCAGCAATAATTCAGCAGCAAGATCTATCGGTAACCCTACAATACCAGCAGCTTGTGACGCCAGGCTGTTACTAACTCTTTGTGATTTGGGAGAATCTGGAACTCCATCTGGAACCCCAGCAACTAATGTTACAAATACTGATATTTTGAGCACACAGCGTGAACTCTACAATGTGGATATTCGCCAGAAAGGAGCCGGTGATAGTCCATTTAAACCGGTAAGCACGTTTTTGCCTGTCGTGCCTAAAGATGCGGTAGATATTTATCATGAATGTGGTATTGAAGATTTAAAAAAGCTACACCGCACGTCACAGGCCCACAACCAGTAACGCAATGTGGCACTTAATCAATACAAAATGCTAATGAATAAATTAAGTCAAAATCACGAGATAGTGGTCAACAAATCCGACAAAGGCGGAAATATTGTTTTATGGCAGAGAAAAGACTATATCATCGAAGCGATGAGACAATTGAATGATGCCAATTGTTATATGAGATCTAATGGAATGGCATACAAAAAAGCGAAAGACGAACTCAAAAAAATACTATTAACATATAAAAGAAACAATTCTATCTCACAAACAGAATTTGACTTTTTCCACGTGGAACATCCTGTATTGCCCATTCTGTACTTGATTCCTAAAGGGCATAAACAGAAAGTTCCAACACCGGGTCGACCAATTATATCGGCCATTAATAGCATTGGGGAAAATATCTCCCGTTATATTGATTTTTTTCTTCAAGACATTGTTAAAAGCTTACCGAGTTACCTCAAAGATACAGGTGATTTTTTAAATAAATTGAACGCGATCCACTGGCAGGACAATTGGTGTTTGGTGACTCTTGACATCGAGTCTTTATACACCTCCATAGACCATGCTAAGGGAATTGAAGCTATTCGTCAGTATTTGGGTTTGAGATCATGTGAATACTATAGTCACAATAAGATGTTGTGTGAATTGATGCATTGGTGCTTGCACAATAATTTTTTCATGTTTGCAAAGGAGGTTTGGAAACAGATCCAGGGTGTGGCCATGGGATCATGCTTCTCCCCCAGCTACGCGTGTTTACACGTGGGCTGGTGGGAGGGGCATGGTCTCATTGACACACCTGGATTCAATCATGTTAAACACTGGATGCGTTTTATAGACGACGTGTTCTGCATATGGGAGGTTGATGAACAGAGTGCTTCAAATTTTGTTGATGCTTTGAATAAAAATCAGGAAAATCTTTTTTTCACCTCCAATATTAGTAAAGTGAAAGCAGACTTTTTGGACGTACATATCACCATAGATACCAACAGGGTGACAACATCGCTTTTCCGGAAACCAACGGCTGGAAATGGCATATTGCATGCCAGTAGTAAACATCCCAAACATGTAATTGCCAACATTCCTTACAGAGAGTTGCTGCGTATAAAAAGAATTAACAGCACTCCAGAGGTTTTTGAAAATGAGGCTAAAATAACTATTACCAGACTTAAAGCAAGAGGATATGATGATAAGATTTTGGAAAGTGCATTGAGACGTAGCCGAGAAAGATCTAGAGAGTCTCTGCTTAGATCTGAAGCACAAGAGTTAGACAGAAATAATAACACTCCTCGCTTAATTTTATCCTTTAGCAAACAGGAAAGGCAAATTAGGTCTATTGTTAAGAGGCATTGGCCAATTCTTATGACCGATGGGTTCTTCAATGACCGTCTGGATTCCCTCCATTCCGGTCGCTCCCCCAGCACTCTGCTCGCAAAACGGAAGCCTTCTCCTCGCTGCCTGCCTTGCCTGCCCTGATACCTGCTGCCTGCCGCCCTGTTACAGCGCATTGCTCATATCACAGCGCTTGGTATCGTTTTTGCTCGCATTGCTTTATTGTAATTCACTGCATAGCGGCTGATGTAATTGTTGGTGAAGCGTTTCTTTGTCTACTTTGTATCAAGATTACATTGACTCAAGCTCCGGCTGTGCCCCAGTTTCGATTTCTTACCGGGCGGCCATCTCAGTTTGTTTTTACTTTTACCCGTGTCTCCTCCCAGACCCCGCCTCCCAGCTGACCCTCCCACGCTCCGCCCCCTCCAAACTTCATTTGTGCCTGATGTCCCAACGCGCAGCGTCCACGCGCTGCGGCCGCGCCGAAGGTGCGCCAAAGGTAAGCCCGTCTACGCCCGTCCGTGCCAAGCCCGCGCCCTTCGCCAGACCCCCTGGCCCCCGTACCACCCACCCCAACCCCTTGATCTACGAGGGACTGTATGGGTCAGTGAGTATGCATATGGCTGTGTTGGTGAGTAAATGGATGTCTCAGTAGTATACGTGTGAGTAACTACACATGTGAAAGGCAGTATATGTGAGTGTTGGAGAATATAAGTGATGACTATATGTGAGAGTGAGTGAATGTGAGAGTGGCTGTATGCATGAGTGTGTGCTTGTGTCAGTGATTGTAGAAGAGAGTAAGTATGTGTCAGTATCTGTATGAATAAGTGAGGTGGTGTGTGTATAACTGTATAGGTGAGTAAATGGCAGTGTGATTGATTCTTTGGGTAACTGACTAGGTGTGTGAGTAACTCTATGGGTGAGTGGTGGTGTATGATTTTGTATGGGTGTATGAGTGCATATATCAGTGGCTGTATATATGAGTGTATGAGTAACTGTATAGGTGAGCAAGTGGATGTGTGTGTAGACCTATGGAACAGTGAGTGGGTATGTACTAACTGGTATTGGTGTGTATTGTTTTGAGAATGGCAGTCTGTATTTTTGAGTGGGTATACAAAAGGTTATATTAGGGTGTGTGGAGGTGCATCCGATATTAAGTGGATGATGTCATCAGTGATGTCATTTGAGATGTCATCAGTGATATCATCAGTGATGTCACTGACCATGTCATGAGTGATGTAATATGTGACGTCATCAGAAGTGCATTACGGGGGCACGAGTTACAGTTAGCTCAGCTAACTATAAAGGCTGAATTTTCCTGGTTTTGTAAGAGTGAAATGTCAGCCTAGCTATAACGTCCCTAAAACCGGTGTTTTTTTCAATACATTTCTAAGGATTTTTTTAGATGCTAATTGTTGGACAGGCCTCGTGAAGGGCTCGCTCCCTCACCGCATGACAGAGCCCGGACACCGGTTCACCCGGTGTCACCAGAAGAACCACCCCGACGACCCACAGAAGCAACCCACAACCCGTCCCCTACGGGACGCCTGCTCCCGGACATCTCTGTATCACTGGCCCGGGCCACCGTCAGCACCATTACCCGGCCCAGCCGCCATCTTGGACACTGCACCACGAGGCCGCGTGGCCTCAGCTCGACCCCAACCCTGGGCCTGGCCAGGCCCCGACATCCCGGCACCACCATCCACCCAGGAGGTGAATGGACCACTTGGCAGGTCAATGGGAGAAAGGAGTGTCGATGGCTCTCCCCCGCCAGGTGCCGATCGCCCCCAGCCTCCCCGGGCGCTGGCTCCACCCCCCTGCTGGGTGTCTGGACTCCCTCATCCCGGACCTCCCGACCTCCAAGAGCGAGGGTCCGGACATCAAAGGAGGCCAGACCTATAACTGGGGTAGCTCCAGAGCAGGAAGGCAGTTGTATCCTGGAGTCGAGAGACACCGTGAAGAACTCATCCTTGACGGACTGCTGGCGCTGCCGCAGCCCTGCCTTGTGAATCATCGTCCTGCCTGCCGGCGCTGCCGCGGCCTTCTGCAACCTTCCTCCTCGTTCAAGGGACCTGCTGGCGCTGCCGCGGCCCTCTGCAACTTACGTCGTCCAAGGGACCTGCTGGCGCTGCCGCGGCCCTCTGCAACCTACGCCGTCCTAGGGACCTGCTGGCGCTGCCGCGGCCCTCTACCATCTACATCATCGTAGGGACCTGCTGGCGCTGCCGCGGCCCGACCCTCCAGAACTCCGAGCTCGAGGATTGTGAGCTATCCATCATTTCACCTCCATACCAGATCGGTATCAAGACTGTCCCGCTACCCCCTTTCCATTCCAGAGACTAGAATTGAGAGGACCCTTGTGTCCCGACCTCACTGTATCGTGATACCTTGCTTCAAGAACTGCATATAAAGAGCGTTAACCTTATCCTTGTGTGGTGTCCATCTGTGGGGGGGAAGTTACTTGTCTGTACGATCGCTGGAGACGGCCCTCCCCGGAGGCCTCTCCCCTTGTCCTCGGCCGACCCTCCAGGTCCCCGTCTAACATTGGTGGCCAGCGGCGCGATCCGAACCAACGCGTAACGTACAGAAAGTAACTCACCCCACGACTCAACCACAATGACAACAAAAGAGAGCGGATCCGCAGAGAAATTCCAGATGGAGAAACTAGAAGATTACAACCATCGTGAGCTAAAACAATTTTGCATGGAACTAGGCATTGCTACCACCGGGCTGAGCACAAAAGAGGACTTCAAACACGCCCTAGAATCTTGGGCAGAAACGGGTGCGGCTGCACCCCGGAACCAAAACCGCGAGGCACCAGAAACAAACACCTCTCCGACGGAAGAAAGGAGAGCGGGTCTCTCCCCGGAAGAGATCCAAGAACGAGAGAAAAGCCGACTCCATGAATTGGAGTTGGCGCGGCTCCGGTTGGACGGAGAGCTGAAACTGGCGGAACAAAAGATAAACTTAGAACACCTACGGCTCCGAGAAGAGCGGGAAGAGAAACAGAGGCAGAGAGAACTCGAAGAGAAAAAACTGGCATACGAACACGAGCGCAAGCTAGCAGAAATAGAAATGCGGAAACAGAATAAAGATCTAGGGGTGCCCGAGCGCCCGCACACCCCGGGCACTACCGAACCAAAGGTCCACATCCCCAAGGATGTCGTCAGAGAATATTTTCGAAACGACGACATACAGCAGTGGTTAAAGGCCTACGAGATCGCCATGACCTCCCACCGGATTGATCGAAGTGACTGGGGAGACGGGCTATGGGGGAGGTTCGTCAATGAAGGCCGCGATGCCCTGCTACAGCTCCCAGACCACCAGATGACCTCCTATGACCACATGAAGGCCGCCCTCCTCACTCGATACGGACTCACGCCCGAGATGTACCGCCAGAGGTTCCGCGACTGCAAACGGATCCCGGGTACAACTTGGGTCGAGTATGTGAACTACTTCAGCCGAGCCTTCGAGGGATGGATCAAGGGCAGCCACGTAACCACCTACGAGCAACTCTTTAACCTCATGGTCTGGGAGCACCTCTCCAACAATTGCTTTGTCGAGCTCAGGCAGCACCTCCTGGACAGTAAGATGACTGAACCTCGGCAGCTCGCCGCCGAAGCTGACCGATGGGAAAGCACTTGAGTGGCCCGGAGTGGGCCAAGTGAACAGAACAGAAACAACCAGGGTCTCCATCGCCCCCGAGGAGGAGGAGGAGGCCAGGGCCGGGGCCGAGATGCCGTCCCGGCAACTCCCGCCAGCAACACCCCGCCCCCGGCCGGTTGGGGAAACCCCCCGATGCGCCCAGGGTTCCGAGCCAACGTTACCTGCCACCGATGCCAGCGAATTGGACACTACGCCAGCGACCCGAGCTGCCCGAAGAACCAGACTCCAGTGCCCCGCCAGGTCACGGCCGCCGCGCTAGGAGAAGAGCAAAACTCCGAAGAGTATGAAGAGTACGAGCAGGACCAGCCCGAGTTGGAACCGGCCGCCATGACCTTGGCCTGCCTGGGGGAAAGAGACATGATTCCGCGGGCTCCCCTACCCGCCAACACCAGAAAATACAGCCAGTGGGTGAACATAAATGGGCGCAAGGCCGAAGCCCTGCGCGACACCGGGGCCAGTGTGACGGCAGTCCGCTGTCACCTGGTGACCCCAGAACAAATCCTGCCAAACGTTCTTTGCCCTGTCCGATCAGCTGACAATTCAGAGAGCCTGTGTCGGATGGCCTGCGTCCCCTTCGAATGGGGAGGAGTGTCCGGCATGCTAAAAGTGACTGTCCGCGATGATGCCCCCGTGGACTGCCTCCTGGGAAACGACCTCGAGAGCTCCCCGTGGGCGGCCGTTGAGAGAAGAGAGCACCTGGGGATGTTGGGCCTCCCGGACTGGGCGTGCGTGACAACCCGGTCCATGGCCGCCCGTGCCATCCCCAGACCAGAAGAACCCGAATGGCCAGCACCTCCTCCCCCGATCAGCCCAGAGGAGGCAACCTTCAACGCTGATCCCCCAGAGCAAACCCGAGAAGGGCCCACTCCGCTCCAAGATCTTCCAGAACTGGCTCAGTGGCGTCAAGAGGGTGGACCCACCCAGGAACAATTCCGGCAGGAGCAGAAGACCTGTCCCTCCCTCGAGGGACTCCGACAGCAAGCCCTCGCCCAGAGCGCAGGAGACACCGCAGGGGCCCACTGGATCTATTGGGACAATGACCTACTATACAGCGAGCAAAGAATTGCCGAATTGGGGGCCAGTCGGGTACTGGTAGTGCCCCTCCGCTTCAGGGACTTCCTTCTGAACTTGGCACACGATGTCCCCCTTGCTGGGCACTTGGGGCAAGACAAAACGTACAACCGCCTGGTAACCCACTTTTACTGGCCCGAAATGCGCAACGACGTCTCCAACCACTGCCGAGCCTGCCCCACCTGCCAGGCCAGCGGGAAGAGCGGCCGAAAAATCAAAGCCCCTTTGCAGCCATTCCCCGTCGTAACTACCCCGTTCGAACGGGTGGGAATAGACATCGTGGGGCCCCTGGACCCCCAAACAGCACAAGGACATCGATTCATCCTGGTCCTGGTGGACCACGCCACCCGCTATCCCGAGGCCATTCCACTTTGAACTGTAACAGCACCAGTGGTAGGCCGAGCCCTAATGGGGATCTTCTCCCGAGTGGGATTCCCCCGGGAAGTCGTCAGCGACAGGGGCACGAACTTTATCTCTAAATATATGAAATCTCTCTGGCAGCAGTGCGGGGTCACGTACCGGTTCACGACCCCCTATCACCCGCAAGGAAACGGACTGGTCGAGCGGTTTAACCGCACGCTCAAGGGGATGATCATGGGGCTAGAGGAACCCCTACGTCGCCAGTGGGATGTGCTGCTCCCGTGCCTCCTCTTCGCCTACCGAGAAGTCCCCCAGAAATCCCTCGGTTTCAGCCCCTTCGAGCTCCTGTACGGACACCCTGTCCGGGGGCCCCTCAGCCTGGTTAAAGAAGAATGGGAAATGGCCCCCCTGAAGACCCCTCCAGACGTGTATAAGTACCTCCTGACCCTCCGCAACCAGACCCGGCGATTCAGGGAACTCGCTAAAGCCAATCTCGAGGCCAGTCAGGAGGACATGAAGAAATTGTACGATCAACATGCCTCCTCCATCGAGCTCGAGCCCGGTCAGCAAGTATGGGTAATGTCTCCCATTGAGCCTTGTGCCTTGCAGGACAAATGGACAGGACCCTTCAAGGTGGTCGAGCGCAAGGGCCCTGTCACCTATCTAATCGACATGGAGTCCCCCCGGAACCCCCTCCGGGTCCTTCACGCCAACAGACTCAAACCACACTTCGTCCGCTCTGAGCTCAGCCTACTGATGGCCACAGATAGTGGGGCAGAAGAAGATTCCGAGCCCCTCCCTGATCTACTGAGGACCCGGGAGGGAGATGGCTCGGTGGACGGGGTCCGGCTTTCCGATGCCCTGACCCCTGAGCAGCGCCAAGACTGTTGGAAACTCCTGCTGCAATTTGCAAGCCTGTTCTCCCTCACCCCCGGGGTCACCCCCTGGTGCCTTCACGATGTGGACACAGGGGACAGTCCCCCTATCCGACACCGGCCGTACCGAGTGCCAGATCGGGTGCGCACCTGCATCCAAGATGAGGTCTCCAAAATGCTCACACTCGGAGTCATCGAGCCATCCGACAGCCCCTGGGCCAGCCCAGTCGTACTGGTCCCCAAAGCTGCTGCCCCGGGCACCACCCCTGAGCTCCGATTCTGCGTTGACTATCGGGGCCTGAACGCTGTCACCCGAACCGACGCTCATCCCATTCCCCGAGCAGATGAACTGGTTGACCGCATGGGGGCTGCCCGCTACCTGAGCATCTTCGACCTGACAGCGGGCTACTGGCAGATCGGCTTCACCCCCAGAGCCCAAGAACGATCCGCCTTCTCTACCCCGGATGGTCACTACCATTTCAAAGTGATGCCATTCGGCATGAAAAACGCCCCCGCCACTTTCCAACGACTGGTGAACCAGGTATTGGCGGGCCTCGAAGAATTCAGCGCCGCCTACCTGGACGATATCGCTGTGTACAGCCGCCACTGGACAGACCACCTTCACCACCTCCGAGAAGTCCTGCACGCCCTCCGACAGGCCGGCCTCACCATCAAGGCCAGCAAGTGCCAAATTGGCCAGGGGTCCGTGACCTACCTCGGGCACCAAGTGGGGAGTGGACTGGTGGCCCCTCTCCAGCTCAAGATCGCTGCCATCCAGTCTTGGCAACCACCCGTCACCCAAACCGAGGTCCGAGCCTTCTTGGGGCTCACCGGATACTACAGGCGGTTTTTGAAGGACTATGGCAGCATTGTGGGGCCCCTCACGGAACTCACATCCAAGAAACACCCCAAAACGGTCAACTGGACTCCGGACTGTCAAACGGCCTTCGAGAAACTGAAGGCCGCCATGTGCACTGCCCCTCTGCTCCAGGCCCCCGACTACAGCCGTGAGTTCATCGTCCAGACGGATGCCTCCGACCATGGCATTGGGGCAGTCCTCTCCCAGCTAAACCCCGAGGGAGTCGACCAGCCAGTGGCCTTCATCAGCCGACGCCTGCTGGCCCGAGAACAGCGCTGGAGCACCATCGAACGGGAGGCCTTTGCAGTAGTGTGGGCCCTCAAAAAGCTCCGGCCCTACCTCTTCGGTACCCACTTCCGGGTACAAACAGATCATCGCCCCCTGCAATGGTTGATGCAGATGCGGGGGGAGAATCCCAAACTGTTGCGATGGTCCATCTCCCTGCAAGGGATGGACTTCACTGTGGAGCATCGTCCAGGCCAGGACCACGCCAACGCAGACGGCCTGTCACGCTTTTTCCGCCTCGACGAGGAGAGTCCCCAAGAGTATGGGTGACTCTCCCCGCCTTCAGCTGGGGGGGACGCATGTTGGACAGGCCTCGTGAAGGGCTCGCTCCCTCCCCGCATGACAGAGCCCGGACACCGGTTCACCCGGTGTCACCAGAAGAACCACCCCGACGACCCACAGAAGCAACCCACAACCCGTCCCCTACGGGACGCCTGCTCCCGGACATCTCTGTATCACTGGCCCGGGCCACCGTCAGCACCATTGCCCGGCCCAGCCGCCATCTTGGACACTGCACCACGAGGCCGCGTGGCCTCAGCTCGACCCCAACCCTGGGCCTGGCCAGGCCCCGACATCCCGGCACCACCATCCACCCAGGAGGTGAACGGACCACTTGGCAGGTCAATGGGAGAAAGGAGTGTCGATGGCTCCCCCCCGCCAGGTGCCGATCGCCCCCAGCCTCCCCAGGCGCTGGCTCTACCCCCCTGCTGGGTGTCTGGACTCCCTCATCCCGGACCTCCCGACCTCCAAGAGCGAGGGTCCGGACATCAAAGGAGGCCAGACCTATAACTGGGGCAGCTCCAGAGCAGGAAGGCAGTTGTATCCTGGAGTCGAGAGACACCGTGAAGAACTCATCCTTGACGGACTGCTGGCGCTGCCGCAGCCCTGCCTTGTGAATCATCGTCCTGCCTGCTGGCGCTGCCGCGGCCTTCTGCAACCTTCCTCCTCGTCCAAGGGACCTGCTGGCGCTGCCGCGGCCCTCTGCAACTTACGTCGTCCAAGGGACCTGCTGGCGCTGCCGCGGCCCTCTGCAACCTACGTCGTCCTAGGGACCTGCTGGCGCTGCCGCGGCCCTCTACCATCTACATCATCGTAGGGACCTGCTGTCGCTGCCGTGGCCCGACCCTCCAGAACTCCGAGCTCGGGGATTGTGAGCTATCCATCGTTTCACCTCCATACCAGATCGGTATCAAGACTGTCCCGCTACCCCCTTTCCCTTCCAGAGACTAGAATTGAGAGGACCCTCGTGTCCCGACCTCACTGTATCGTGATAC
This sequence comes from Lissotriton vulgaris, assembly GCF_964263255.1. Classification (NCBI taxonomy): domain Eukaryota; kingdom Metazoa; phylum Chordata; class Amphibia; order Caudata; family Salamandridae; genus Lissotriton; species Lissotriton vulgaris. The sequence continues at coordinate 469,493,517 of NC_141700.1, read as the reverse complement.
CTTGCTTCAAGAACTGCATATAAAGAGCGTTAACCTTATCCTTGTGTGGTGTCCATCTGTGGGGGGGAAGTTACTTGTCTGTACGATCGCTGGAGACGGCCCTCCCCGGAGGCCTCTCCCCTTGTCCTCGGCCGACCCTCCAGGTCCCCGTCTAACACTAATCCCTAACTATAACGTCCCTGAAACCTGTCTTTTTTTCAGTGAATTTCTAAGGTTTTTTAAATTCTCATTTCTAAATATACCTACATAGGTAGAACATGTACAGAAAGAGAAAGAAAGGTGCAGAAAGAAGCAAGAGAAGTGCAGATAGAGGGAAGAGGGGTGTAGAAATAGGAAAAAAGGTGCAGAAAGAAGCAAGAAAAATGCAGAAAGAGGCAACAGAAGTCCAGAAAGAAGAAGAAGAAAGGTGGAGAAAGAATCAAGAAAGTGCAGAAAGAAGCAACAGATGTTCAGAAATAGGCCTACTTTGACTGTACCTTTCCACAGACTCATACAAAGTAGCCTAATCACTAATCCTTCTCACAAGATGTCTTAAACCTCACTTTTCTATCGAAGGTTTACTAAAGGGGCGCTATTCATCGAGTGCTCAGAATGTTAGGCGTTCCAAATGTAAAACAGCAATCCTAACCATATCACTGTGGTAAGTCTCACCAAGTTTGTGAAGGTATGCATACATCTGTCTGTGCTTTTACCTAGTGACAAGTTACAAAAAAATAAACTTACAAATAGTTGAATACCTGTGTTTCAAACAGCATATTGTACGTAAATTTGTGTACAAAATGGTGTATGTATTTCTTTGTGCTCATAATACATGGCACATGGGAATTCAATAGTATATTTGAGGGGCTCTTTAATGCCTACATGTGGAAGAGGTCTGGCGCAGCGGCCAGTGTGCCTGACTCCAGACCACAGGGTTCACGGTTCGATCCCCGGCTCCGGCGGCAGGTTAGCCCAGCACTATGTGACTCTGGGCAATAGCTTGCTTAATCTTCCCGACGGCCCCCAGCGCCGGGACACATCCGTCGGAGGTAGCTGTGCGCTTTACAAATGCTGACATTTATATACATAAGACATATCTGCCTGTGCAACTGAATGACAGAGCAGAACTGAGAAAATCTGACCACCTATCGGTGAAGCTACCTTGCATTTTTAGCTACCATCTTCAGATGCATAACGCATGTGAGAATACATGTTCAAATAGACATATGCCTCAGTCCTGAGAGCACGCAGACCTTTAAGCTTGACACAGTGCACTTCCCTTTGAATACAGAAAGAAGCAAGAGAAATACAGAAAGAAGCAAGAGAAGTGCTGAAAGAGTAAGAAATATGCAGAAAGAGGCAAGAGAAATGCAGAAAGAGCAAAAAGGGGTACAGAAAGAGGCAATGGAGGTACAGAAAGAGGCAAGAGGGGTGCAGAAAAGCAAGAGGTGTAGAAAATGGGAGGAATGTGCAGAAAGAAGCAAGAGAGGTGCAGAAAGAAGCAATAGAATTGCAGAAAGAGGCAAGAAAGGTGCTGAAAGAGGGAAGGGGGTGCAGAAAGAGGCAAGAGAAGTGCAGGAAGAAGCAAGAGAGGTGCAGAAAAGAGGCAAGCAAGGTGCAGAAAGGCTTGGGATGTGCAGAAAAAGGAAAAAAGGGTGCAGAAAGCATGAGAGGTGCAGAAAGAAGCAAGAGGAGTGCAGAAAGAAGCAAGAGAGATACAGAAAGAGGCAAGAGGGATACAACAGAGCCAAGAGTGGTGCAGAAAGAGGCAACAGGGATGCAGGAAGAAGCAAGGGAGGTACATAAAGAAGCAACAGAGGTGCAGAAAGAGGCAAGAGAGCTACAAAAACAGGCACAAGAGATACAAAAAGAGGGGAGAGGGGTACAGAAAGAGCTAAGATGGGTGCATAAAGAAGCAAGAGAGGTACATAAAGAAGCAAGAGAAGTGCAGAAAAAAAGTTGCAAAAGAGGCAAGAGAAGTAAAGAAAGAAGCAACAGAGGTGCAGAAAGAGGCAGAAGGGGTAATGAAAGAGGCAAGAGGGGTGCGGAAAGAGGCAAGAAAATGCAGAAAGAGAGAAGAGGGGTATGGAAAGAGGGACGGGAGGTGCAGAAAGAAGCAAGAGAGGTGCGGAAAGAGGCAAGAAAATGCAGAAAGAGGGAAGAGCGGTATAGAAAAAGGGAAGAATGGTGCAGAAAGAAGCAAGAGAACTGCAGAAAGCAGCAAGAGTTGCAGAAAGGGAAGAGGGGTACAGAAAGAGGCAATAGAAGTTCAGAAAGACAAGAGAAGTGCAGAAAGAAGAAACAGGTGCAGAAAGTGGCAATAGAGATGCAGAAAGAGGCAAGAGCGATGCAGACAAAGGAAAGAAGGGTACAGAAAGAGGCAAGAGGTGTGCAAAAAGAGGCAAGAGGAGTGACGAAAGAGGCAAAGGAGGGTCAGAAAGGGGCAAGAGATGTGCAGGAAGAGGCAAGAGGTTCAGAAAGAGGGAACCGGTGCAGAAGGAGGCAAGTGAACTGCAGAAAGAGGGAAGAGGGGTGCAGAAAGAGGTGAGAGAGGTTCAGAAAGAAGCAAGAGAGGTGCCAAAAAAGGCAAGAGAGGTGCAGAAAGGCAAGAGAGGTGTAGGAAAAGGGAAGGATGGTGCATAAAGAAGCAAGAGAGGTGCATACAGGACCAGCAGAGGTGCAGAAAGGCAAGAGAGGTGTAGGAAAAGGGAAGGATGGTGCATAAAGAAGCAAGAGAGGTGCATACAGAACCAGCAGAGGTACAGAAAGAGGCAAGAGAGGTATAGAATGAGGCCCAAGAGATGTGCAAAGTGGCAAGAGGGGTGCAGAAAGAAGCAACCGGGGTGTTGAAAGAGGCAAGAGGGGTACAGGAAGAGGTTCGGAAACAGGCAGGAGAGGTTCAGAAAGAGGGAACAGGGGTGTAGAAGTGGGCAAGAGAACTGCAGAAAGAGGGTAGAGGGGTAGAGGAAGAGGCAAGAGAGGTGCAGAAAGGCAAGAGAGGTGAACAAAAAAGGAAGAAGGGTGCAGAAAGAAGCTGGAGAATTGCTGAAAGAGGCAAGAGAGGTGCAGAAAGAAGCAAGACAGATGCAGAAAAGAGGCAAGCGAGGAGCAGAAAGAGGCAAGGTATGTGCAGAAAAAGGGAAGAAGGGTGCATAAAAAAGCAAGAGGGGTGCAAAAAGGAGCAAGAATGGTGCAGAAAGAGGCAAGAGGGGTTTAGAAAGAGGCAACAGGGGGTAGGAAGAAGCAAGAGAGGTACCAAATAAGCAACAGAGGTGCAGAAAGAGGCAAGAGAAGTGCAGAAAGAGGAAACGGGTGCAGAAAGAGGCAAGAGAGGTGCAGAAAGGCAAGAGGATTGTAGTACAGAAAGTGAAGAGTTGCGCTGAATTTGGCAAGAGCTACAGAAAGAGGCAAGAGAGGTGCAGAAAGGAGGAATAGGGGTACAGAAAGAGGCAACAGGTGCAGCAGGAGGCAAGAGCGTTACAAAAACAGGCAAAAGAGGTGCAGAAATAGGGAAGAGGTGTGCAGGAAGAGGGATGCTGAAATTTGCAAAAGAGGTGCCGAAAGAGGCAAGAGAAGTTCAGAAATAAGCAACAGAGGTGCAGAAAGAGGCAAGAGAAGTGCAGAAACAGGCAGGAGAGGTACAGAAAGAGGAAACTAGTACAGAAAGAGGCAACAGAGGTACAGAAAATAAAGAGGAGTGCAGAATTAGGCAGGAGAGTTGCATAAAGAGGCAAGAGAGGTACAGGGGGGGCGTGGCTAAGATGGCGACGGAGTGAGACGCACCTTGCTGTCCCTCCGGCGCCGACTTCTGAATAGCTTCGAATAGCACCCCCGGAACCGTATCTTGTCCGACGGTTCCGCTTACTGAGAGGAGCCGGAGCACGGGGGCAGATTCCTGGCGGCCGCGGACGCACCTCGGAGCCGTCTGGTGGGCGAGATCCGCTGCGGAGACGAAGGGTGGGGAAGGCCTGGCTGACCCCGGACTTGCGTTGGCGAGCTCGCCGGACCGGAAGTGCAGGTCGGCGGCAGACGTCCAGGACGGAGGCCGGGTCCGCTCGCTAGCGCGGAACCCGGAGGAGACGGCGACACTGTTGAGGGGCGGTCTCTCCCCCCGTCCCCCCCCCTGGAGTGCGGTGCAGTGCGGAGCCCCGCAGTGCTGGAGTGTGCCACAGCGGACCGCAGCTCGGCGGAGCGGAGGAATCACCGAGCAGGCGGAGGTGAACGGCCTGGAAGGGGTTAGGAAGAGCACACACCCCCGGCCTGGTGAGCGGTAGGGGCCCCTGCAGCGCGCAGCGGACGCTGCGTAGGAACGGACCTCCGATCTGGCTGGGCTGTCCACGTGGGAAGTGCCGGTGGGGGCAGCCATACTTGAGGGACCTATGGCAGATCGCGGCCGCGAGTGGCCTTAACACAGGAGTGCCAAGGACAGGCAGGACCTGCTACCGAGGGGGTACCTCCACGACCTCCCTGCTGCTGCGAAGTGGGGGTTGGGAATGGAAGCCACCATTGCAGCCTGGGCTCTATCGCGCATTTAGCCGGGGGCTACGCACGTGGCGCCATCAATAGTGAGGACCGGCGGAGGCATAGATTCAAGTGGATCCCTTTCACGTGCTGGGCCCCTACGCTCCGACGAGCAGAGACTTGGGAAGCGACACGGTGGGGCTTGGGTGTGACGGCAGAGAGACCCACACGGCGGCTGGAACGGCCCCGGCACATTTGGCGGGCTTCGCCTGGCGTTGTGGTCCTCATACATCTTGGGGAGGCTACGCACGTCCGCCACCAGGGGAGCATCACAGAGCCTCGAGGCCCCAGGATGGCGGGCAACCAGCGGAAAGGGAAGAATGGCAAGGACGGCCCGACCAGGGGATCTCAGCATCCGCCGTCCCCAGGAGCGAGTTCTTCGTCCGCGTCGAAGGACGACGAGGCACCGGCTACCAAAGCTTTTATGACAGAGCTTTTTGCATCCATAAAGGCGGACATTTCCGAACTACGAGATCAGCTCACATCAGACCTTGGGGAGGTCAGACGGGATCTGGATGGTGTCGGCGAGAGGGTGGCCACCCTAGAGGACCATGATCTTAATGTGGCGAATGACGTGCACCAGTTGCAACAGGATGTGCTCCGCCTCACAGAACAAAATCTGGACTTGCAGGCGCATGCGGAGGACCTGGAGAACCGCTCCAGGCGGAACAACATCCGCATCAGGTCAGTGCCATGGGACGGGGAGTCTGGCGACCTGAGGGGCTATGTCCTAGCGGTGTTTCAGCAGATTTTGGGCGACGACGAAGTTGGCGACATCAAGATGGACAGGGCTCATAGGGTTGGGCTTCCCAGGCGTGGTGGGGGCCCTCCGCCAGACATACTAGTCTGCGTCCACGACTTTCAGTTGAAGGAGCGCATTTTGAAGAAAGCACGGGAGGCTCCTTCACTCCAGTTTCGTGGTCATCACCCTCAGCTATACCAGGACTTGGCTGCTACCACTCTGCGGAAGCGACGTGAGTTCCGGCCTGTGACTGCATTCTTGAGGGAGCGCAACATCGCCTATTCCTGGGGCCACCCATTCCGCATCATATTCAGATGGCAAAACAGGCTTGAACAGATCAGGTCCCTCCAGGTTGCAAAGGATCTTTTGGGCATCGACGAGCCGGAATCTTCGCAGGGCGATGTGAGCCCTTCTACGAGGGGACGGCGGAGGTCCCCCTCATGGCACAGCGTGGGGGGGGAGGCGGGGAGGAGGGTGCCTGACAGGACTACCAGCCTACAAGAAAGGGTTGACGCGGTGGCCTCGGTTGCCTCTGCCACGCTGTCGACCTCCCAGCTTGGTTCCGGGGCGGCGTGATTTGAGGAGGGTGATCTGACGGACGCCGGAGGGACACGACCAAGCAGGTACCGTGGGTTCATTTGTACTTTGTGGGAAGACACCCCGGTATGTGGTCTTTGGGAGGCACCGGTTGGTGTCTCTCCTCCGGCTCCTGGTGGACTTGTTTGGAACTTCTGACCTGTTACGGGAGGTTTGGTCCTTCATTCTTGTGTGGTTTGGTTTGTATACTACTGTGCTGGGGGGTTTTCGGGGAGGGGAGGGCCTGGGGGGTCGGTTTTGGGAGTTGCGGGGGAAGGGGTGCCGGAGGTGGTGACGCGGATGGGTTGTGGAGAGTGATGTATGACTGTGTGAAGGAAGGGGTGGTATCCCTGTGGTGGGGGAGGCGTGTGACGGTCTTGCAGTTGCTTCAACATTGGGCTTGCGGGGCAGGGGGGGGTGTCTGGGGATCCATCTCTGTGTTGCTTGTGGCCGAGGGACCTTCCGGCGAGGGAGGGGGGTCTGACGAGGTGTCCGTAGATGGTTCCTGTTTCATGTTTTATTATGCCTGTTAGCATAGGGACTTGGAACGTTAAGGGGCTCAATTCTCCACAAAAGCGGCAGAAGGTGTGGAAGTACATAACTGACAATCAATTGGATGTTGTGGGGCTCCAAGAGACTCACCTAGCGCGCAAGGATGAGCTGCGCCTTAAGCATAAGGCTTATCCCCTAATATACAGGTCCTCTGCATCCACGAAGCATCGAGGGGTAGCTCTCCTCTTCCGCGCTGCACTGCACTTTCAACCTGTAGAGATACGCACCGATAAGGATGGCCGTTGGCTGATGGTGAAGGGGCTTGTACAAGGGAGGTTGTGTACTTTTGTTGTGGCGTATCTCCCCAATGCTGGTCAAAATAAGTTCATGCAGGGCTTACTGCAAAGGGTGGGTGATTTTGTTGACGGGCACTTGTTCCTCATGGGCGACTTTAATCTGGTATGGGATGGGGCGATGGACTGCTCCGGCGCTCACAGGGCAGATACTGGTGTGTTCTCTACCGTGTCACAACAGATGGTGGGGGAGATGGGGCTGGTTGATGGGTGGCGTTTCTCCCATCCTACCTCACGGGACTACACATTCTTCTCTCATGTGCACCACTCATACTCACGACTGGACTATATATTTCTCAGCCAGGCTCTTAGAGGAGATGTCCTTGACTCTGCCATTCTGCCTCTTTCAGTTTCTGACCACAGCTTGCTGGTGCTTACTTTGCGTTGGTCTTCGACCAGCGACGGGCAGCGAAAATGGTACTTCCCGGCGTCGGTGGTCCGGGACGATACCTCTAATAGGGCGTTACGGAAAGCTATAAGGGAGTTCTTTGAACTCAACCCAGCGTCGGATACCTCAGTCCCCAATACTTGGGACGCCTTTAAGGCGTCCATCAGAGGCACGTGCTTGGGCCTCAATGCCCAACTCAACCGGTTGCGACGCAAGGAAAGGGAAGACCTGGAGGCTGAGCTGACCTCCCTCGAACGGGCGCATAAACTCAACCCCTCAAGGGTGACCCTTCGACCACTGACGGCGATACGGGGGAAATTGAGAGCACATTATAATAACAGGGCTGAATTCATGATTTTAAATGTAATCGAATAAAGCTTGTTTTGACTGACTTGACACCCTGTTGAGGTTGGGTCGCCAATCCTACGCTTGTGGGAACAAGGTGGGAAGACATCTGGCCCGCCAACTACGCGATAGGAGAGAACGTGAATATATCGGCGGGATCCGCGATGCGGCGGGAGAGTTGCAACACCGGGATGAAACGAAGGCGGCCATTTTCGGCCGCTTTTACTCGGACCTCTACGCGGGGGACGGGTTAGATGCGGTAGCCCAAAGGGAGTATCTGGGGCGACTGCCCCTTCCACAGATATCAAAGGAATGGAACGAGCTGTTAGGAGCCCCAATTACCAGGGAGGAAGTACTCGATGCCATCAGGAACTTGAAACTTCACAAGGCTCCTGGGCCGGACGGCTATACCGCCACTTTTTATAAATCATACGCTTCCGACCTTTGTGATTTTTTGGTGGCCCTCTTTAACGACATGACCATGTCCGGTTCTTCTGCTGGCTCTTTGGCAGAAGCGGTGATCACAGTCCTGCCTAAACCAGGGAAGGATCCCGCCCAGTGTGCTTCCTTCCGCCCGATAGCGCTTCTTAATATTGATGCCAAACTTTACTCGGCGATCCTGGCGCATAGATTGCAGGACCTAATGCCGGCGATCATACACCCGGATCAATCTGGGTTCATAAAAGGGCGCCAGACCCACGACAATACGCGGAGGGTGGTGCATCTCATCGAGAAGGCAGACAGATTCCATATTCCCGCGGTACTTGTGGGGCTAGACGCCGAGAAGGCCTTCGACAGAGTGGACTGGGGTTTCTTGTTCAATACGATGACGGCCTTCGGCTTCTCGGAGACATTCATTAAAATGGTGAGGGCTAATTTCTGCTGCCCCCGATCACGGGTCGCGGTGAATGGCCATTTATCGGCGTTCTTTCCGCACTCGCGCGGCACTAGACAGGGGTGCCCTCTGTCCCCCCTCCTGTTCGCGTTGAGCATCGAACCATTGGCGGTGGCGGTGCGTGAACATGAAGGGATCCGAGGTCTGCCATTCACAGGGGAGCAACATAAGATCTCGCTCTTCGCGGATGATATTTTGTTCTCTATAGCAGACCCGGAGCGTTCACTGCCATGTGTTAGGGAGGTCCTCTTGAAATATGAGGAGGTGGCCGGCTTCAAGGTCAACTACAGCAAGTCTTATATCCTGAATCTTACTCTCCCGCAGACCGAGGTGGCTCGTGTGCGGTCATTGACACCGTTGGCCTGGGCCGCCGGATCGATCGTCTACCTGGGGGTCCATTTGACTTCGACAGTGGGCGGACTGTTCTCGGCTAACTTCCCACCCCTGCTGGCGAAATCCCGGGCGGAATTGGATAGGTGGAAACCTAAATTTTTGTCCTGGCTTGGCAGAATCCATGCCATAAAGATGGTTCTCCTCCCCAAATACCTGTATCTGTTCCAAGCACTGCCTATCCCCTTGGACGGCGATTTTTTCCGGCGGCTCAAGACTCAGATACTGCGGTTCGTGTGGCAGGGGGGTCAGGCGCTTCTCCTTTACGGTCTTGCGTCGGCCGAGGTCCGAGGGTGGAGTTGGGCTTCCTGACTTGCAGCTCTATTACAAAGTGGCTCAGCTAAGAGTGTTGGTGGAGTGGTCGCAGCAAACATCCGAAAAGCATTGGCTGCATATGGACCGGAGCGTGGCAGGCAGGTCGATCTGGGACCTGGCCTGGAAACCAAAAAAGGATCGCCCACTCAACGCGTATATTAGTACTCCTACAAGTACGACATTGAAGGTTTGGGACACGCTCGCCGCGGACGACCGCCGGACCACATTCCCCTCGCCCTTCACGCCCTTGCACTTCAACCCGGCCTTTCCACCGGCGTTGCAAGAGGGGCCGTTCGACGTGTGGCGGGAGGGGGGTTGCAGGGCCTTGACACATCTGTTCCATGGCCAGGACACTCTCACCTTTGCTAATTGCATGAGGGACTATGGAGTCCCCCGGTCCGAGCAATATCGGCATGTTCAGCTGCTTCACTGGGCCACGTCGCCTGGGGTATTGGAGGCGGCTACGAGACCACCGACGCCTTTTGAGGCCTTCATACTGCGGACGTCTGCCATGAAGGGGGCCATCTCTTTTCTGTATCAGCTTCTGCTCAAATCGACAATAGCGCCTCGTCCTCGCTATATGGGGCAATGGGAGGAGATGTTGGGGAGGGATGTGTCGGATGTGGAGTGGTCGGCGCTTTGGCGGGACTTGACGACATTTAACCATTCGCTGCATCTGAGGGAGGCTCATCTCAAGACGGTCATGCAATGGTATATGTGCCCGACCAGGCTACACCGCATTTATCCGGCCACCTCCGATAAGTGCTGGAGGGGCTGCGGGTTCCTAGGGGACTTCCGCCACATCTGGTGGGATTGCCCAGTGATTCGACCATATTGGGAGAAGATTCTCTCGCACATCAGGGACATCCTTACTTATCCCATTGAGGACTCCATGGCCTATGTCCTGTTAGGACTGCGGGAACCTGGACTTGAATACCAGACCAGGGCGGATAAAAAGATCTTGTGGCTCTGCCTCGGAGCGGCTAAGCTCACGTTGGCCGCTGCCTGGAAAAAGAAAGAAGCACCGGCGATCTCTTTGTGGCACGCGCGACTCTGGAGGCTGCTCAGCTTGGAAAGATTGGCGGACATCTTCCTTGGCCAATTCAAGAACTTCCAGCACCAGTGGGGTCCATTGGTTACTTTCCTCCCTAAGGGGTTACCCTCGGCTGTATGCCCTGCATCTTTGCGGTCACTACACCTCTTTCAAGTATAGTATGGTCGCGGTATGAATGTTGGTATGATTGGCGTCACCACCTGGGGGGGGAAGGGGAGGGGGGGGGGAGTTTAACGTGTTGGTTTCAGGGCTGTGGAGGTGTTAATCTTCGGGTGCATAGCCTGACTACCTAGATATGCAAGTTCGAGGGCCGGCCAGGTAATATACTGTCTATCTGCATTGCACTGGCCCAAATGTCAGGCTTTCCGGGACTTTTTGCACTACCACTTTAGTAACATGGTTCTTCGCCCTCGGAATGGATCTGCTTATGTTGTCTTGGGACACTATTGATATGTGACTTTTGATTTGGCCCCTGTGGGGGGTACTGTGCTGCGCCTCCGCAGCCCCATGTTTGTTTTTCTCTGTAATTCAAAATAAAAATGTTACAAAAAAAAAGAGAGGTACAGGAAGAAGCAACAGATGTGCAGAAGGAGGCAAGAGAAAGAGGCCGAAGAGTTGCAGAAACCGGAAAAAGAGGTACAGAAAGTGAAGAGGAGCGAATAATTAGTCGAGAGGTTCAGAAAGAGGCAAGAGGGATGCTGAAATTTGCAAGAGATGCAGAAAGAAGTAAGAGGGGTGCAGAAAGAGGCACGAGAAGTACAGAAATAAACAAAAGAGGTGCAGAAAGAGGCAATAAAACTGAAGAAAAAGGCCATAGAGGTACAGAAAGAGACAGTAGTGGTGCAGAAGGAGGCAAGAAAATTGCAGATACAGGCAGGAGATGTGCAGAAAGAGGCAAGAGGGGTGCAGAAAGAAGCACCAGAGGCGCAGGAGGCGGCAAAAGAACTGCAGAAAGAGGCAAGAGAGTTGCAGAATCTGGCAAAAGAGGTGCAGAAAGGGGAAGCGGGTGCAGAAAGAGGCAAGAGGATTGCAGACAGAGGTAAGAGAGGTACAGAAAGTGAAGAGGGGTGCAAGAGAGGTACAGAAAGTCAAGAGGGATGCTGAAATTTGCAAGAGGTGCAGAAAGAAGCAAGAGAAATGTAGAAAGAGGCAAGAGAAGTGCAGAACTAAGCAAATGAAGTGCAGAAAGATACAATACAACTGAAGAAAAAGGCCATAGATGTACAGAAAGAGACAGTAGAGGTGCAGAAAGATGTGAGAAGTGCAGAACTAAGCAAGAAAGGTGTAGAAATAGGAAAGAAGGGTGCAGAAAGAAGCAAGAGTGGTACAGAGAAAATCAAGAGAGGTGCAGACAGCCACGAGGGGTGCAGAAAGAGGCACGAGGGTTGCAGAAAGAAGCAAGAGAGGTGTAGAAAGAGGCAAGACCACTGCAGAAAGAAGCCACAGTGGTGCAGAAAAAGGCAAGGGGTACAGAAAGAGGCAAGAGAAGTGCAGAAAGAAGCAAAAAGGTGCAGAAAGAAGCAAGATAGGTGCCGAAGGAAGCAGCAGAGGTGCAGAAGGAGGCAATAGAACTGCAGAACAAGGCAAGAGAGTTGCAGAAACAGTCAAGGAATGTGCACAAAGAGGCAGGACAGGGACGGGAAGAGGTAAGAGGGGTGCAGAAAGAAGTTAGATGGGCGCAGAAAGAAGTAGGAGGGGTGCAGAAAGAAGGAAGAGAGGTGCAGAAAGAGGCAAGAGAGGTGCAGTAAGAGAGAATAGAGGTGCAGAAAGAGGCAAGAGGGGCGCAGAAAGAAACAAGAGAGGTGTTGAAAAAGGGAAAAAGGATACCCTCGTGCCTCTTTCTGCACCCCTCGTGCAGACAGGCACGAGGGGTGCAGAAAGAGGCACGAGGGTTTCAGAAAGAAGCAAGAGAGGTATAGAAAGAGGCAAGAGGGGTCCAGAAAGAGGCAAGAGAGGTGCAAACAAGCAGGGAATGAACATAAATAGGCACGAGAGGTGCAGAAAGAGGCAAGAGCACTGCAGAAAGAACCAAAAGAGGTGCAGAAAGAGGCAATACAACTGACGGGCAAGAGAAATGCAGAAAGAGGCGAGACCACTGCAGAAAGAAGCAACAGTGGTGCAGAAAAAGGCAAGGGGTACAGAAAGAGGCAAGAGAAGTGCAGAAAGAAGCAAAAAGGTGCAGAAAGAAGCAAGATAGGTGCCGAAGGAAGCAGCAGAGGTGCAGAAGGAGGCAATAGAACTGCAGAACAAGGCAAGAGAGTTGCAGAAACAGTCAAGGAATGTGCACAAAGAGGCAGGACAGGGACGGAAAGAGGTAAGAGGGGTGCAGAAAGAAGTTAGATGGGCGCAGAAAGAAGTAGGAGGGGTGCAGAAACAAGGAAGAGAGGTGCAGAAAGAGGCAAGAGAGGTGCAGTAAGAGAGAATAGAGGTGCAGAAAGAGGCAAGAGGGGCGCAGAAAGAAACAAGAGAGGTGTTGAAAAAGGGAAAAAGGATACAGAAAGAAGTAAGGGAAGGACAGGAAGAGGCAATCAATGAACAGAAAGAAGCAACAGAAGTGCTGAAAGAGGGATGCAACAAGAAGCAACAAAGGTGCATAAAGAGGCACGAGGGGTGCAGAAATTTGCAACAGAGGTGCAGAAAGAGGCAAGAGAGGTGCATAAAGAGGCAGGACATGTGCATAAAGAGGCAAGAGGGTTGCAGAAAGAGGTAAGAGGTGCACAAAGGCAAGAGGGATACATAAGATGCAAGAGAGGTATAAAAAGAAGCAAAAGAATTGCAGAAAGAAGCAAAACAGGTGCAGAAAGAGGATGGGGATATGCAGAAAGAGGCAGGACAGGTGCATAAAGAGGCAAGAGGTGCAGAAAGAGGCAAGAAGTGTGCAGAAAAGACACGAGTGATGCAGAAAGAAGCAACATAGCTGCAGAAAGAGGCAAGAGGGGTGCCGAAAGAAGCAACCAAACTACAGAATGTAGCAACAGGGCTGCAGAAAGAGGCAAGAGAACTGTAGAAAAAGGCAAGAGGTGCAGAAAGAGGCAGAAGAGGTGCAGAAAGAGGCAGAAGAGGTGCACAAAGAGGCAAGAGGTGTGCAGACCGAAGCGAGAGGGGTGATTAAGAAGCAAGAGAAGTGCAAAAAGGAGCAACATATGTGGTGAAACAGGCAGGAGAACTGCAGAAAAGGGCAAGAGAGTTGCAGAAAGAGGCAGGAGAGGTGTGGAAAGAGGCAGGAGAGGTGCAGAAAGAGGCAAGAGGAGTGCAGAAAGAAGCAAAAAAGGTGCAGAAAGGCAATACAACTGAAGAAAAAGGCCATAGAGGCACAGAAAGAAACCCTAGAGGGGCAGAGAGATACAAGAGAGGAGTAGAAATAGAGAAGAAGGGCACAGAAAGTAGCAAGATTACTGCAGAAAGAGGCAAGAAAGATGCAAAAAGAAGCAAGAGAGGTGTAGAAAGAGGCACGAGGGGTGAAGAAAGAGGCAAGAGGTGCAAAAAATCAGGAAATGTACAGAAAGAGGCAACAGAGGTGCACAAAGAAGCAATAGAGGTGTAGAAACAGGCAAGAGAAGTGCAGAAATAGGCAAGAGCACTGCAGAAAGAACCAACAGAGGTGTAGAAAAAGGCAAGGGGTACTAAAAGAGGCATGAGAAGTGTAGAAAGAAGCAAGATGGGTGCTGAAAGAAGCAACAGGTGTAGAAGGACGCAAGAGGGTTGCAGAGACAGGCAGGAGATGTGGAAAAAGAGGCAAGAGGGGTGCAGATAGAAGTAAGACGGTTGCAGAAATAGGGAAGAATGGCGCAGAAAGAAGCAAGAGAGGTGCAGAAAGAGGCATGAGGGGGGCAGAAAGAAACCAGATTACTGCAGAAAAAGGCAAGAGGGAGGCAAAAAGAAGCAAGAGGGTTGCAGAAAGAGTCAAGAGAGGTACAAAATAGGCAGGAAATGTACAGAAAGAGGCAACAGGTGCAGAAAGAGACAAGAGACGTGCAGAAAGAGGCAAGAGAAAAAAGAGGCAAGAGCACTGCAGAAAGAAGCAACAGAGGTGCAGAAAAAAGGCAAGGGGTGCAGAAAGAGGCAAGAGGGGTGCAGAAAGAAGCATGAGGGGTGTAGAAAAAGGGAAAGAGGATACAGAAAGAAGCAAGGGAAGGACAGAAAGAGGCAATCAATGAACAGAAAGAAGCACCGGAAGTGCAGAAAGGGATTCAATAAGAAGCAACAAAGGTGCATAAAGAGGCACCAGGGGTGCAGCAAGAGGGATGCACAAATTTGCAACAGAGGTGCAGAAAGAAGCAGGCAGTACAGAAAGAACCAACAGAGGTGCAGAAAGAGGCAAAAGAACTGCAGAAAAAGGCCATAGAGGTGCAGAAAGAAGCAGAAGAGGTACAGAAAGATGCAAGTGGGGTACACAAAGAGGCAAGAAAGGTGCAGAAATAGGCAAGAGGTGGAGAATGAGACGAGAGGTGCAGAAATAGGGAAGAAGGGCGCAGAAAGAAGCAAGAGAGGTACAGAAAGACATAAGAGAGGCATGAGGGGTGCAGAAAGAAACCAGATATCTGCAGAAAACGGCAAGAGGGGTGCAGAAAGAGGCAAGAGAGGTACAAAACCAGCTGGAAATGTACAGAAAGAGGCAACAGGTGCACAAAGAGGCAAGAGACATGCAGAAAGAGGCAAGAGCACTGCAGAAAGAAGCAACAGAGGTGCAGAAGGCAAGAGGGGTGCAGAAAGAGGCAAGAGGGACGCATACATTTGCAACAGAGGTACAGAAAAGCAAGAGCGGTGCAGAAAGAACCAACAGAGGTGTAGAAAGAGGAAACAAAACTGCAGAAAGTAGCAACAGGGCTGCAGAAAGAGGCAAGAGAACTGTCGAAAAAAGCAAGAGGTGCAGAAAGAGGTAGAAGAGGTGCAGAAAGAGGCAGGATAGGTGCACAAAGAGGCAAGAGGGGTGCAGACCTAAGGGAGAGGGGTGATTAAGAAGCAAGAGAAGTCCAGAAAGGAGCAACATATGTGGTGAAACAGGCAGGAGAACTGCAGAGCAAGAGGGTTGCGGAAAGAGGCAGGAGAGGTGTGGAAAGAGGCAGGAGAGGTTCACAAAGAGGCAAGAGGGATGCAGAAAGAAAGCAAGCTAAGTACAGAAGGAAGCAACAGGGATGTAGAAAGAGGCAAGAGGTGTGCAGAAAGAGGTAAGAGAAGTCCAGAAGAAGCAACAGAGGTGCAGAAAGATGCAAGAGGGGTGCAGAAAGATGCAAGAGGGGTGCCGATAGAGGCAAGAGAGGTGCAGAAAGGAGGAATACGGTTACAAAACGAGGCAACAGGTGCAGGAGGGGGCAAGAGCGTTGCAGAAACAGGCAAAAGAGGTGCAGAAATAGGGAAGAGGGGTGCAGGAAGAGGTATGCTGAAATATGCAAAAGAGGTGCCGAAAGAGGCAAGAGAAGTTCAGAAATAAGCAACAGAGGTGCAGAAAGAGGCAGGAGAAGTGCAGAAACCGGTAGGATTTGTGCAGAAAGAGGAAACTGGTACAGAAAGAGGCAACAGAGGTACAGAAAATAAAGAGGAGTGCAGAATTAGGCAGGAAGGGGTGCATAAAGAGGCAAGAGAGGTACAGAAAGATGCAAGATTGGTACAGAAAGAAGCAACAGTGGTGCAGAAGGAGGCAGGAAAAAGAGTTGCAGAAACCTGCAAAAGAGGTACAGAAAGTGAAGAGGGGTGCAGAATTAGTCAAGAGAGGTACAGAAAGAGGCAAGAGGGATGCTGAAATTTGCAAGGGGTGCAGAAAGAAGCAAGAGTGGTATAGAAAATGCAAGAGAGGTGTAGAAAGAGGCATGAGGGGTGCAGAAAGAGGCATGATGGTTGCAGAAAGAAGCAAGAGAGGTGTAGAAAGAGGCAAGAGGGTTGCAGAAAGAGGCAAGAGAGGTGCAAACAAGCAGGAAATGTACATAAAGAGGCAAGAGAGGTGCAGAAAGAGGCAAGAGCACTGCAGAAAGAATCAAAAGAGGTGCAGAAAGAGGCAATACAACTGAAGAAAAAAAAGAAAAAGGCCATAGAGGTACATAAATAGACAGTAGAGGTGCAGAAATAGGAAAGAAGGGTGCAGAAAGTAGCAAGATTACTGCAGAATGGGGCAAGAGGGATGAAAAAAGAAGCAATAGAGGTGTAGAAAGAGGCAAGAGGGGTGCAGAAAGAGGCAAGAGAGGTGCAGAAACAGGCAGGAAAGGTGTAGTAACAGGCAGGAGAGGTGCAGAAAGAGGGAACTGGTACAGAAAGAGGCAACAGGTGCATAATGAGGAAAGAGAGGTACAGAAAGTAAAGAGGGGTACAGAATTAGGCGAGAGAGGTGCATAAAAATGCAAGAGAGGTGCAGAAAGGAGGAAGATAGGTATAGAAAGATGCAACAGGTGCAGAAAGAGGGAAGAGAGTTGCAGAAACCGGCAAAAGAGGTGCAGAAACAGGCAGGAGAGGTGCAGAAATAGGCAAGAGAGGTACAGAAAGTGAAGAGTGGTGCAGAATTAGGCAAGAGGGATGCTGAATAGAGGTGCAAAAGAGGCAAGAGAAGTGCAGAAAGAGGCAAAACTGCAGGAAAAGGCCATAGAGGTGCAAGTGGAGTACAAAGAAAGCAAGAGAGGTGCAGAAATAGGCAAGAGAGGTAGAGAATGAGACGAGAGAGGTCCAGAAATAGGGCGAAAGGGCGCAGAAAGAAGCAAGAGGGGTACAGAAAGACGCAAGAGAGGTGCAGAAAGAGGCCTGAGGGGTGAAGAAAGAACCAGATTACTGCAGAAAAGGCAAGAGGGATGCAAAAAGAAGCAAGAGGGATGGAAAAAGAAGCAAGAGAGGTGTAGAAAGAGGCAAGAGGGGTGCAGAAAGAGGCAAGAGAAGTGCAAAAAAGCAGGAAATGTACAGAAAGAGGCAACAGAGGTGTACAAAGAGGCAAGAGAAGTGCAGAAAGAGGCTGGAGCAGAGCAGAAAGAACCAACAGAGGTGTAGAAAAAGGCAAGGGGTACTGAAAGAGGCAAGAGAAGTGTAGAAAGAAGCAAAACAAGGTCAAGAAAGAGGCAAAATGTGTGCCGAAAGAAGCAACCAAGGTGCAGAAGGAGGCAAGAGAACTGCAGAATGAGGCAAGAGATTTGCAGAAACAGGCAGGGGATGTGCAGAAAGAAGCACCAGAGGTGCAGTAGGAGGCAAAAGAACTGCAGAAAGAGGCAAGAGAGTTGCAGAAAACTGTAAAAGAGGTGCAGAAAGAGGCAAGAGAGGTACAGATAGTGAAGAGGGGTGCAGAATTAGTCCAGAGAAGTGCCGAAAGAAGCAAAAGAGGTGCAGAAAGGCAATACAACTGAAGAAAAAGGCCATAGAGGTACTTAAAGGGACCGTAGAGGGCAGAAATAGGGAAGAAGGGCGCAGAAAGTAGAAAGATTGCTGCAGAAAGAGGCAAGAGAAATGCAGAAAGAGGCAAGAGCACTGCAGAAAGAAGCAACAGAGGTGCAGAAGGCAAGAGGGGTGCAGAAAGAGGCAAGAGAAGTCCAGAAAGAAGCCACAGAGGTGCAGAAAGAGGCAAGTGGGATGCAGAAAGATGCAAGAGGGGTGCGGAAAGAGGCAAGAGGGACGCATACATTTGCAACAGAGGTACAGAAAAGCAAGAGCGGTGCAGAAAGAACCAACAGAGGTGCAGAAAGAGGCAAGGGGGAATTAAAAAGAGGAAACAAAACTGCAGAAAGTAGCAACTGGGCTGCAGAAAGAGGCAAGAGAACTGTAGAAAAAAGCAAGAGGTGCAGAAAGAGGCAGAAGAGGTGCACAAAGAGGCAGGA
Source organism: Lissotriton vulgaris (assembly GCF_964263255.1). Taxonomy (NCBI): domain Eukaryota; kingdom Metazoa; phylum Chordata; class Amphibia; order Caudata; family Salamandridae; genus Lissotriton; species Lissotriton vulgaris. Next base: position 469,475,683 of record NC_141700.1, on the reverse strand, counting down.
TAGGTGCACAAAGAGGCAAGAGGGGTGCATACCTAAGCGAGAGGGGTGATTAAGAAGCAAGAGAAGTCCAGAAAGGAGCAACAGATGTGGTGAAACAGGCAGGAGAACTGCAGAGCAAGAGGGTTGCGGAAAGAGGCAGGGGAGGTGTGGAAAGAGGCAGGAGAGGTGCAGAAAGAGGCAAGAGGGATACAGAAAGAAGCAAGCGAAGTACAGAAGGAAGCAACAGGGATGTAGAAAGAGGCAAGAGTGGTGTAGAAAGAGGTAAGAGAAGTCCAGAAAGAAGCAACAGAGGTGCAGAAAGATGCAAGAGGGGTGCTGATAGAGGCAAGAGAGGTGCAGAAAGGAGGAATACGGGTACAGAACTAGGCAAAAGGTGCAGGAGGAGGCAAGAGCGTTGCAGAAACAGGTAAAAGAGGTGCAGAAATAGGGAAGAGGGGTGCAGGAAGAGGTATGCTGAAATGCGCAAAAGAGGTGCCAAAAGAGGCAAGAGCAGTTCAGAAATAAGCAACAGAGGTGCAGAAAGAGGCAAGAGAAGTGCAGAAACAGGCAGGAGATGTGCAGAAAGAGGAAACTGGTACAGAAAGAGGCAACAGGTACAGAAAATAAGGAGGAGTGCAGAATTAGGCAGGAGAGATATATAAAGAGGCAAGAGAGGTACAGAAAGATGCAAGATGGGTACAGAAAGAAGCAACAGAGGTGCAGAAGGAGGCAAAAGAGGTACAGAAAGTGAAGAGGGGTGCAGAATTAGTCAAGAGAGGTGCAGAAAGAGGCAAGAGCACTGCAGAAAGAACCAAAAGATGCAATCTAACTGAAGAAAAAAAAGAAAAAGGCTATATAGGTACTGAAAGAGACAGTAGAGGTGCAGAAATAGGGAAGAAGGGTGCAGAAAGTAGCAAGATTACTGCAGAATGAGGCAAGAGGGATGGAAAAAGAAGCACGAGATGTATAGAAAGAGGCAAGAGGGGTGCTGAGAGGCAAGAGAGGTGCAGAAACAGGCAGGAGAGGTGTAGTAACAGGCAGGAGGAAACAGGTACAGAAAGAGGCAACAGAGGCGCATAAAGAGGAAAGAGAGGTACAGAAAGTAAAGAGGGGTACAGAATTAGGCAAGAGAGGTGCATAAAGAGGCAAGAGAGGTGCAGAAAGGAGGAAGATAGGTACAGAAAGATGCAACAGGTGCAGAAAGAGGCAAGAGAGTTGCAGAAACCGACAAAAGAGGTGCAGAAACAGGCAGAAGAGGTGCAGAAAGAGGCAAGAGAGGTACAGAAAGTAAAGAGGGGTGCAGAATTAGGCAAGAGGGATGCTGAAAAGAGGTACAAAAGAGGCAAAAGAAGTGCAGAAAGAGGAAACACTGCAGAAAAAGGCCGTAGAGGTGCAAGTGGGGTACAAAAAGCAAGAGAGGTGCAGAAATAGGCAAGAGAGGTAGAGAATGAGACGAGAGAGGTCCAGAAATTGGGCGGAAGAGCGCAGAAAGAAGCAAGAGAGGTACAGAAAAAAGCAAGAGAGGTGCAGAAAGAGGCCTGAGGGGTGCAGAAAGAACCAGATTACTGCAGAAAGAGGCAAGAGAGATGCAAAAAGAAGCAAGAGGGATGGAAAAAGAAGCAAGAGAGGTGTAGAAAGAGGCAAGAGGGGTGCAGAAGGAGGCAAGAGAGGTGCAAAAAGCAGGAAATGCACAGAAAGAGGCAACAGATGTGTACAAAGAGGCAAGAGAAGTGCAGAAAGAGGCTGGAGCACAGCAGAAAGAACCAACAGAGGTGTAGAAAAAGGCAAGGGGTACTGAAAGAGGCAAGAGAAGTGTAGAAAGAAGCAAAACAAGGTCAAGAAAGAGGCAAAATGTGTGCCGAAAGAAGCAACCAAGGTGCAGAAGGAGGCAAGAGAACTGCAGAATGAGGCAAGAGATTTGCAGAAACAGGCAGGGGATGTGCAGAAAGAAGCACCAGAGGTGCAGTAGGAGGCAAAAGAACTGCAGAAAGAGGCAAGAGAGTTGCAGAAAACTGTAAAAGAGGTGCAGAAAGAGGCAAGAGAGGTACAGATAGTGAAGAGGGGTGCAGAATTAGTCCAGAGAAGTGCCGAAAGAAGCAAAAGAGGTGCAGAAAGGCAATACAACTGAAGAAAAAGGCCATAGAGGTACTTAAAGGGACCGTAGAGGGCAGAAATAGGAAAGAAGGGCGCAGAAAGTAGCAAGATTGCTGCAGAAAGAGGCAAGAGAAATGCAGAAAGAGGCAAGAGCACTGCAGAAAGAAGCAACAGAGGTGCAGAAGGCAAGAGGGGTGCAGAAAGAGGCAAGAGAAGTCCAGAAAGAAGCCACAGAGGTGCAGAAAGAGGCAAGTGGGATGCAGAAAGATGCAAGAGGGGTGCGGAAAGAGGCAAGAGGGACGCATACATTTGCAACAGAGGTACAGAAAAGCAAGAGCGGTGCAGAAAGAACCAACAGAGGTGCAGAAAGAGGCAAGGGGGAATTAAAAAGAGGAAACAAAACTGCAGAAAGTAGCAACTGGGCTGCAGAAAGAGGCAAGAGAACTGTAGAAAAAAGCAAGAGGTGCAGAAAGAGGCAGAAGAGGTGCACAAAGAGGCAGGATAGGTGCACAAAGAGGCAAGAGGGGTGCATACCTAAGCGAGAGGGGTGATTAAGAAGCAAGAGAAGTCCAGAAAGGAGCAACAGATGTGGTGAAACAGGCAGGAGAACTGCAGAGCAAGAGGGTTGCGGAAAGAGGCAGGGGAGGTGTGGAAAGAGGCAGGAGAGGTGCAGAAAGAGGCAAGAGGGATACAGAAAGAAGCAAGCGAAGTACAGAAGGAAGCAACAGGGATGTAGAAAGAGGCAAGAGTGGTGTAGAAAGAGGTAAGAGAAGTCCAGAAAGAAGCAACAGAGGTGCAGAAAGATGCAAGAGGGGTGCTGATAGAGGCAAGAGAGGTGCAGAAAGGAGGAATACGGGTACAGAACTAGGCAACAGGTGCAGGAGGAGGCAAGAGCGTTGCAGAAACAGGTAAAAGAGGTGCAGAAATAGGGAGAGGGGTGCAGGAAGAGGTATGCTGAAATGCGCAAAAGAGGTGCCAAAAGAGGCAAGAGCAGTTCAGAAATAAGCAACAGAGGTGCAGAAAGAGGCAAGAGAAGTGCAGAAACAGGCAGGAGATGTGCAGAAAGAGGAAACTGGTACAGAAAGAGGCAACAGGTACAGAAAATAAGGAGGAGTGCAGAATTAGGCAGGAGAGATATATAAAGAGGCAAGAGAGGTACAGAAAGATGCAAGATGGGTACAGAAAGAAGCAACAGAGGTGCAGAAGGAGGCAAAAGAGGTACAGAAAGTGAAGAGGGGTGCAGAATTAGTCAAGAGAGGTGCAGAAAGAGGCAAGAGCACTGCAGAAAGAACCAAAAGATGCAATCTAACTGAAGAAAAAAAAGAAAAAGGCTATATAGGTACTGAAAGAGACAGTAGAGGTGCAGAAATAGGGAAGAAGGGTGCAGAAAGTAGCAAGATTACTGCAGAATGAGGCAAGAGGGATGGAAAAAGAAGCACAAGATGTATAGAAAGAGGCAAGAGGGGTGCTGAGAGGCAAGAGAGGTGCAGAAACAGGCAGGAGAGGTGTAGTAACAGGCAGGAGGAAACAGGTACAGAAAGAGGCAACAGAGGCGCATAAAGAGGAAAGAGAGGTACAGAAAGTAAAGAGGGGTACAGAATTAGGCAAGAGAGGTGCATAAAGAGGCAAGAGAGGTGCAGAAAGGAGGAAGATAGGTACAGAAAGATGCAACAGGTGCAGAAAGAGGCAAGAGAGTTGCAGAAACCGACAAAAGAGGTGCAGAAACAGGCAGAAGAGGTGCAGAAAGAGGCAAGAGAGGTACAGAAAGTAAAGAGGGGTGCAGAATTAGGCAAGAGGGATGCTGAAAAGAGGTACAAAAGAGGCAAAAGAAGTGCAGAAAGAGGAAACACTGCAGAAAAAGGCCGTAGAGGTGCAAGTGGGGTACAAAAAGCAAGAGAGGTGCAGAAATAGGCAAGAGAGGTAGAGAATGAGACGAGAGAGGTCCAGAAATTGGGCGGAAGAGCGCAGAAAGAAGCAAGAGAGGTACAGAAAGAAGCAAGAGAGGTGCAGAAAGAGGCCTGAGGGGTGCAGAAAGAACCAGATTACTGCAGAAAGAGGCAAGAGAGATGCAAAAAGAAGCAGGAGGGATGGAAAAAGAAGCAAGAGAGGTGTAGAAAGAGGCAAGAGGGGTGCAGAAGGAGGCAAGAGAGGTGCAAAAAGCAGGAAATGCACAGAAAGAGGCAACAGATGTGTACAAAGAGGCAAGAGAAGTGCAGAAAGAGGCAAGAGCACTGCAGAAAGAACCAACAGAGGTGTAGAAAAAGGCAAGGGGTACTGAAAGAGGCAAGAGAAGTGTAGAAAGAAGCAAAACAAGGTAAAGAAAGAGGCAAAATGGGTGCCGAAAGAAGCAACAGAGGTGCAGAAGGAGGCAAGAGAACTGCAGAACGAGGCAAGAGAGTTGCAGGAACAGGCAGGGGATGTGCAGAAAGAGGCAAGAGGGGTGCAGAAAGAAGCACCAGAGGTGCAGTAGGAGGCAAAAGAACTGCAGAAAGAGGCACGAGAGTTGCAGAAACCTGTAAAAGAGGTGCAGAAAGAGGCAAGAGAGGTACAGAAAGTGAAGAGGGGTGCAGAATTAGTCAAGTGAGGTACAGAAAGGCATGAGGGATGCTGAAATTTGCAAGAGGTGCAGAAAGAAGCAAGAGGGATGCAGAAAGAGGCAAGAGAAGTGCTGAAAGAAGCAAAAGAGGTGCAGAAAGGCAATAAAACTGAAGAAAATGGCCATAGAGGTACATAAAGGGACCGTAGAGGGTCAGAAGTAGGGAAGAAGGGCGCAGAAAGAAAGATTGCTGCAGAAAGAGGCAAGGAGGCAAAAAAGGTGCTGAAACAGGCAGGAGAGGTGTAGTAACAGGCAGTAGAGCTGGAGAAAGAGGCAACAGAGGTGCAAAAAGAGGCAAGAGAAGTACAGAAAGTAAAGAGGGGTACAGAATTAGGCAAGAGAGGTGCATAAAGAGGCAAGAGAGATGCAGAAAGGAGGAAGAAAGGCACAGAAGGATGCAACGGGTGCAGAAAGAGGCAAGAGAGTTGCAGAAACTGGCAAGAGGTGCAGAAACAGGCAGAAGAGGTGCAGAAAGAGGCAAGAGTGGTACAGAAAGTGAAGAGGGGTGCAGAATTCGACAAGTGGGATCCTGAAAAGAGGTGCGGAAAGAGGCAAGAGAAGTGCAGAAAGAAGCACAAGAAGTGCAGAAAAAGGCAATAGAGGTGCAGACAGAAGCAGTACAGGTGCAGAAAGATGCAAGTGGGGTACAAAAAGAGGCAAGAGAGGTGCAGAAATAGGCAAGAGAGGTGCAGAAATAGGCAAGAGAGGTGGAGAATGAGACGAGAGATGCATAAATAGGGAAGAAGGGCGCAGAAAGAAGGAAGAGAGGTACAGAAAGAGTCATGCAGAAAGAAACCAGATTACTGCAGTAAAAGGCAAGAGACGTGCAGAAAGAGGCAAGAGAAATGCAGAAAGTGGCAAGAGCACTGCAGAAAGAAGCAACAGAGATGCAGAAGGCAAGAGGGGTGCAGAAAGAGGCAAGAGGGACGCATACATTTGCAACAGAGGTACAGAAAAGTAAGAGTGGTACAGAAAGAACCAACAGAGGTGCAGAAAGAGGCAAGAGGGGTGTAGAAAAAGGCAAGAGGTGCAGAAAGAGGTAGAAGAGGTGTAAAAGAGGCAGGATAGGTGCACAAAGAGGCAAGAGGGGTGCAGACCTAAGCAAGAGGGGTGATTAAGAAGCAAGAGAAGTCCAGAAAGGAGCAACAGATGTGGTGAAGCAGGCAGGAGAACGCGAGAGCAAGAGGGTTGCGGAAAGAGGCAGGAGAGGTGTGGAAAGAGGCAAGAGGGATGCAGAAACAAGCGAAGTACAGAAGGAAGCAACAGGGATGTAGAAAGAGGCAAGAGGGGTGCCGATAGAGGCAAGAGAGGTGCAGAAAGGAGGAATACGGGTACAGAACGAGGCAACAGCGTTGCAGAAACAGGCAAAAGAGGTGCAGAAATAGGGAAGAGGGTGCAGGAAGAGGTATACTGAAATTTGCAAAAGAGGTCCCGAAAGAGGCAAGAGAAGTTCAGAAATAAGCAACAGAGGTGCAGACAGAGGCAAGAGAAGTGCAGAAACAGGCAGGAGAGGTGTAGTAACAGGCAGGAGAGGTGCAGAAAGAGGAAACCGGTACAGAAAGAGGCAACAGAGGCGCATAAAGAGGAAAGAGAGGTACAGAAAGTAAAGAGGGGTACAGAATAAGGAAAGAGAGGTATATAAAGAGGCAAGAGAGGTGCAGAAAGGAGGAAGATATGTACAGAAAGATGCAACAGGTGCAGAAAGAGGCAAGAGAGTTGCAGAAACCGGCAAAAGAGGTGCAGAAGCAGGCAGAAGAGATGCAGAAAGAGGCAAGAGAGGTACAGAAAGTGAAGAGGGGTGCAGAATTAGGCAAGAGGGATGCTGAAAAGAGGTGCAAAGAGGAAAAAGACGTGCAGAAAGAGGCAAAACTGCAGAAAAAGGCCATAGAGGTGCAAGTGGGGTACAAAAAGAAGCAAGAGAGTTGCAGAAATAGGCAAGAGAGGTAGAGAATGAGACGAGGGAGGTCCAGAAATAGAGCGGAAGAGCGCAGAAATAAGCAAGAGAGGTACAGAAAGAAGAAAGAGCGGTGCAGAAAGAGGCCTGAGGGGTGCAGAAAGAACCAGATTACTGCAGAAAGAGGCAAGAGAGATGCAAAAAGAAGCAAGAGGGATGGAAAAAGAAGCAAGAGACGTGCAGAAAGAGGCAAGAGAAATGCAGAAAGAGCAAGAGCACTGCAGAAAGAAGCAACAGAGGTACAGAAAAAAGGCAAGGGGTATAGAAAGAGGCATGAAAGGTGTAGAAAAGGGAAAGAGGATACAGAAAGAAGTAAGGGAAGGACAGAAAGAGGCAATCAATGAACAGAAAGAAGCAACAGAAGTGCGGAAGGGATTAAATAAGAAGCAACAAAGGTGCATATAGAGGCACGAGGGGTGCAGCAAGAGGGATGCTGACATTTGCAACAGAGGTGCAGAAAGAAGCAGGCATTACAGAAAGAAACAACAGAGGTGCAGAAAGAGGCAAGAGAACTGCAGAAAAAGGCCATAGAGGTGCTGAAAGAAGCAGAAGAGGTACAGAAAGATGCAAGTGGGGTACACAAAGAGGCAAGAAAGGTGCAGAAATAGGAAAGAAGTGCAGAAAGGGATTCAATAAGAAGCAACAAAGGTGCATAAAGAGGCACCAGGGGTGCAGCAAGAGGGATGCACAAATTTGCAACAGAGGTGCAGAAAGAAGCAGGCAGTACAGAAAGAACCAACAGAGGTGCAGAAAGAGGCAAAAGAACTGCAGAAAAAGGCCATAGAGGTGCAGAAAGAAGCAGAAGAGGTGCAGAAAGATGCAAGTGGGGTACACAAAGAGGCAAGAGAGGTGCAGAAATAGGAAAGAGGTGGAGAATGAGACAAGAGGTGCAGAAATAGGAAAGAAGGGTGCAGAAAGAAGCAAGAGAGGTACAGAAAGACGTAAGAGAGGTGCAGAAAGAGGCATGAGGGGTGCAGAAAGAAACTAGATTACTGCAGAAAAAGGCAAGAGGGATGAAAAAAGAAGCAAGAGGGGTGCAGAAAGAGGCAAGAGAGGTACAAAACAGGCTGGAAATGTACAGAAAGAGGCAACAGGTGCAGAAAGAGGCAAGAGACGTGCAGAAAGAGGCAAGAGAAAAGCGGAAAGTGTCAAGAGCACTGCAGAAAGAAGCAACAGAGATGCAGAAGGCAAGAGGGGCGCAGAAAGAGGCAAGAGGGACGCATGCATTTGCAACAGAGGTACAGAAAAGTAAGAGTGGTACAGAAAGAACCAACAGAGGTGCAGAAAGAGGCAAGAGGGGTGTAGAAAAAGGCAAGAGGTGCAGAAAGAGGCAGAAGAGGTGTACAAAGAGGCAGGATAGGTGCACAAAGAGGCAAGAGGGGTGCAGACCTAAGCAAGAGGGGTGATAAAGAAGCAAGAGAAGTCCAGAAGGGAGCAACAGGTGTGGTGAAGCAGGCAGGAGAACTGCAGAGCAAGAGGGTTGCGGAAAGAGGCAGGAGAGGTGTGGAAAGAGGCAAGAGGGATGCAGAAACAATCAAGCGAAGTACAGAAGGAAGCAACAGGGATGTAGAAAGAGGCAAGAGGGGTGCCGATAGAGGCAAGAGAGGTGCAGAAAGGAGGAATACGGGTACAGAACGAGGCAACAGCGTTGCAGAAACAGGCAAAAGAGGTGCAGAAATAGGGAAGAGGGTGCAGGAAGAGGTATACTGAAATTTGCAAAAGAGGTCCCGAAAGAGGCAAGAGAAGTTCAGAAATAAGCAACAGAGGTGCAGACAGAGGCAAGAGAAGTGCAGAAACAGGCAGGAGAGGTGTAGTAACAGGCAGGAGAGGTGCAGAAAGAGGAAACCGGTACAGAAAGAGGCAACAGAGGCGCATAAAGAGGAAAGAGAGGTACAGAAAGTAAAGAGGGGTACAGAATAAGGAAAGAGAGGTATATAAAGAGGCAAGAGAGGTGCAGAAAGGAGGAAGATATGTACAGAAAGATGCAACAGGTGCAGAAAGAGGCAAGAGAGTTGCAGAAACCGGCAAAAGAGGTGCAGAAGCAGGCAGAAGAGATGCAGAAAGAGGCAAGAGAGGTACAGAAAGTGAAGAGGGGTGCAGAATTAGGCAAGAGGGATGCTGAAAAGAGGTGCAAAAGAGGAAAAAGACGTGCAGAAAGAGGCAAAACTGCAGAAAAAGGCCATAGAGGTGCAAGTGGGGTACAAAAAGAAGCAAGAGAGTTGCAGAAATAGGCAAGAGAGGTAGAGAATGAGACGAGGGAGGTCCAGAAATAGAGCGGAAGAGCGCAGAAATAAGCAAGAGAGGTACAGAAAGAAGAAAGAGCGGTGCAGAAAGAGGCCTGAGGGGTGCAGAAAGAACCAGATTACTGCAGAAAGAGGCAAGAGAGATGCAAAAAGAAGCAAGAGGGATGGAAAAAGAAGCAAGAGACGTGCAGAAAGAGGCAAGAGAAATGCAGAAAGAGCAAGAGCACTGCAGAAAGAAGCAACAGAGGTACAGAAAAAAGGCAAGGGGTATAGAAAGAGGCATGAAAGGTGTAGAAAAGGGAAAGAGGATACAGAAAGAAGTAAGGGAAGGACAGAAAGAGGCAATCAATGAACAGAAAGAAGCAACAGAAGTGCGGAAGGGATTAAATAAGAAGCAACAAAGGTGCATATAGAGGCACGAGGGGTGCAGCAAGAGGGATGCTGACATTTGCAACAGAGGTGCAGAAAGAAGCAGGCATTACAGAAAGAAACAACAGAGGTGCAGAAAGAGGCAAGAGAACTGCAGAAAAAGGCCATAGAGGTGCTGAAAGAAGCAGAAGAGGTACAGAAAGATGCAAGTGGGGTACACAAAGAGGCAAGAAAGGTGCAGAAATAGGAAAGAAGTGCAGAAAGGGATTCAATAAGAAGCAACAAAGGTGCATAAAGAGGCACCAGGGGTGCAGCAAGAGGGATGCACAAATTTGCAACAGAGGTGCAGAAAGAAGCAGGCAGTACAGAAAGAACCAACAGAGGTGCAGAAAGAGGCAAAAGAACTGCAGAAAAAGGCCATAGAGGTGCAGAAAGAAGCAGAAGAGGTGCAGAAAGATGCAAGTGGGGTACACAAAGAGGCAAGAGAGGTGCAGAAATAGGAAAGAGGTGGAGAATGAGACAAGAGGTGCAGAAATAGGAAAGAAGGGTGCAGAAAGAAGCAAGAGAGGTACAGAAAGACGTAAGAGAGGTGCAGAAAGAGGCATGAGGGGTGCAGAAAGAAACTAGATTACTGCAGAAAAAGGCAAGAGGGATGAAAAAAGAAGCAAGAGGGGTGCAGAAAGAGGCAAGAGAGGTACAAAACAGGCTGGAAATGTACAGAAAGAGGCAACAGGTGCACAAAGAGGCAAGAGACGTGCAGAAAGAGGCAAGAGAAAAGCGGAAAGTGTCAAGAGCACTGCAGAAAGAAGCAACAGAGATGCAGAAGGCAAGAGGGGCGCAGAAAGAGGCAAGAGGGACGCATGCATTTGCAACAGAGGTACAGAAAAGTAAGAGTGGTACAGAAAGAACCAACAGAGGTGCAGAAAGAGGCAAGAGGGGTGTAGAAAAAGGCAAGAGGTGCAGAAAGAGGCAGAAGAGGTGTACAAAGAGGCAGGATAGGTGCACAAAGAGGCAAGAGGGGTGCAGACCTAAGCAAGAGGGGTGATAAAGAAGCAAGAGAAGTCCAGAAGGGAGCAACAGGTGTGGTGAAGCAGGCAGGAGAACTGCAGAGCAAGAGGGTTGCGGAAAGAGGCAGGAGAGGTGTGGAAAGAGGCAAGAGGGATGCAGAAACAATCAAGCGAAGTACAGAAGGAAGCAACAGGGATGTAGAAAGAGGCAAGAGGGGTGCCGATAGAGGCAAGAGAGGTGCAGAAAGGAGGAATACGGGTACAGAACGAGGCAACAGCGTTGCAGAAACAGGCAAAAGAGGTGCAGAAATAGGGAAGAGGGTGCAGGAAGAGGTATACTGAAATTTGCAAAAGAGGTCCCGAAAGAGGCAAGAGAGGTTCAGAAATAAGCAACAGAGGTGCAGACAGAGGCAAGAGAAGTGCAGAAACAGGCAGGAGAGGTGTAGTGACAGGCAGGAGAGGTGCAGAAAGAGGAAACAGGTACAGAAAGAGGCAACAGAGCGCATAAAGAGGAAAGAGAGGTACAGAAAGTAAAGAGGGGTACAGAATAAGGCAAGAGAGGTATATAAAGAGGCAAGAGAGGTGCAGAAAGGAGGAAGATATGTACAGAAAGATGCAACAGGTGCAGAAAGAGGCAAGAGAGTTGCAGAAACTGGCAAAAGGGGTGCAGAAACAGGCAGAAGAGATGCAGAAAGAGGCAAGAGAGGTACAGAAAGTGAAGAGGGGTGCAGAATTAGGCAAGAGGGATGCTGAAAAGAGGTGCAAAAGAGGAAAAAGACGTGCAGAAAGAGGCCATAGAGGTGCAAGTGGGGTACAAAAAGAAGCAAGAGAGTTGCAGAAATAGGCAAGAGAGGTAGAGAATGAGACGAGAGAGGTCCAGAAATAGAGCGGAAGAGCGCAGAAATAAGCAAGAGAGGTACAGAAAGAAGAAAGAGCGGTGCAGAAAGAGGCCTGAGGGGTGCAGAAAGAACCAGATTACTGCAGAAAGAGGCAAGAGAGATGCAAAAAGAAGCAAGAGGGATGGAAAAAGAAGCAAGAGAGGTGTAGAAAGAGGCAAGAGGGGTGCAGAAAGAGGCAAGAGAGGTGCAAAAAAGTAGGAAATGTACAGAAAGAGGCAACAGATGTGTACAAAGGGGCAAGAGAAGTGCAGAAAGAGGCAAGAGCACTGCAGAAAGAACCAACAGAGGTGTAGAAAAAGGCATGGGGTACTAAAAGAGGCAAGAGAAGTGTAGAAAGAAGCAAAACAAGGTAAAGAAAGAGGCAAAATGGGTGCCGAAAGAAGCAACAGAGGTGCAGAAGGAGGCAAGAGAACTGCAGAACGAGGCAAGAGAGTTGCAGAAACAGGCAGGGGATGTGCAGAAAGGCAAGAGGGGTGCAGAAAGAAGCACCAGAGGTGCAGTAGGAGGCACAAGAACTGCAGAAAGAGGCACAAGAGTTGCAGAAACCTGTAAAAGAGGTACAGAAAGAGGCAAGAGAGGTACAGAAAGTGAAGAGGGGTGCCGAATTAGTCAAAAGAGGTACAGAAAGGCAAGAGGGATGCTGAAATTTGCAAGAGGTGCAGAAAGAAGCAAGAGGGGTGCAGAAAGAGGCAAGAGAAGTGCCGAAAGAACCAAAAGAGGTGCAGAAAGGCAAAAAAACTGAAGAAAAAGGCCATAGAGGTACATAAAGGGACCATAGAGGGGCAGAAAGATGCAAGCGAGGTGCCGAAATAGAGAAGAAGGGCGCAGAAAGTAGCAAGATTACTGCACAAAGAGGCAAGAGAGATCCAAAAATAATCAAGAGAGGTTTAGAAAGAACAAGAGGGGTGCAGAAAGAGGGAAATGTACATAAAGAGGCAACAGAGGTGCACAAAGAGGCATGAGAGGTGAGGAAACAGGCAAGAACACGGAAGAAAGAACCAAAAGAGGTGCAGTAAGAGACAATAAAACTGAAGAAAAAGGCCATAGAGGTACAGAAAGAGACAGTAGAGGTGCAGAAATAGGGAAGAATGGCACAGAAAGTAGCAAGATTGCTGCAGAAAGAGGGGAGAGGGATGGGAAATGAAGCAAGAGAGGTGTAGAAAGAGGCAAGAGGGCTGCAGAAAGAGGCAAGATGTGCAGAAACAGGCAGGAGAGGTGTAGTAACAGGCAGGAGAGGTGCAGAAAGAGGAAACTGGTACAGAAATAGGCAACAGAGGAGCATATAGAGGAAAGAGAGGTACAGAAAGTAAAGAGGGGTACAGAATTAGGCGAGAGAGGTGCATAAAAATGCAAGAGAGGTGCAGAAAGGAGGAAGATCGGTATAGAAAGATGCAACAGGTGCAGAAAGAGGGAAGAGAGTTGCAGAAACCGGCAGGAGAGGTGCAGAAAGAGGCAAGAGAGGTACAGAAAGTGAAGAGTGGTGCAGAATTAGGCAAGAGGGATGCTGAATAGAGGTGCAAAAGAGGCAAGAGAAGTGCAGAAAGAGGCAAAACTGCAGGAAAAGGCCATAGAGGTGCAAGTGGGGTACAAAACGAAGCAAGAGAGGTGCAGAAATAGGCAAGAGAGGTAGAGAATGAGACTAGAGAGGTCCAGAAATAGGGCGAAAGAGCGCAGAAAGAAGCAAGAGGGTTACAGAAAGACGCAAGAGAGGTGCAGAAAGAGGCCTGAGGGGTGCAGAAAGAACCAGATTACTGCAGAAAAAGGCAAGAGGGATGCAAAAAGAAGCAAGAGGGATGGAAAAAGAAGTAAGAGAGGTGTAGAAAGAGGCAAGAGGGGTGCAGAAAGATGCAAGAGAGGTGCAAAAAGGCAGGAAATGTACAGAAAGAGGCAACAGAGGTGTACAAAGAGGCAAGAGAAGTACAGAAAGAGGCATGAGCACAGCAGAAAGAACCAACAGAGGTGTAGAAAAAGGCAAGGGGTACTGAAAGAGGCAAGAGAAGTGTAGAAAGAAGCAAAACAAGGTCAAGAAAGAGGCAAAATGTGTGCCGAAAGAAGCAACCGAGGTGCAGAAGGAGGCAAGAGAACTGCAGAATGAGGCAAGAGAGTTGCAGAAACAGGCAGGGGATGTGCAGAAAGAAGCACCAGAGGTGCAGTAGGAGGCGAAAGAACTGCAGAAAGAGGCAAGAGAGTTGCAGAAAACTGTAAAAGAGGTGCAGAAAGAGGCAAGAGAGGTACAGAAAGTGAAGAGGGGTGCAGAATTAGTCAAGAGAAGTGCTGAAAGAAGCAAAAGAGGTGCAGAAAGTCAATACAACTGAAGCAAAAGGCCATAGAGGTACTTAAAGGGACCGTAGAGGGGCAGAAATAGGGAAGAAGGGCGCAGAAAGTAGCAGGATTGCTGCAGAAAGAGGCACGAGAAATACAGAAAGAGGCAAGAGCACTGCAGAAAGAAGCAACAGAGGTGCAGAAGGCAAGAGGGGTGCAGAAAGAGGGAAGAGAAGTCCAGAAAGAAGCAATAGAGGTGCAGAATGATGCAAGAGGGATGCAGAAAGATGCAAGAGGGGTGCAGACAGAAGTAAGAGCAGTGCAGAAAGGAGCAAGAGGAGTGCAGAAAGAGGCAAGAGGGGTGCGGAAAGTGGTAAGCGGTACTGAAAGAGGCAAGAGGGTTGCAAAAAGAAGGAAGAAAAGTGCAGAAAGAAGCAACAGAGGTGCTGACAGAGGCAAGAGAAGTGCCAAAACGGGAAGGAAAGGTGCAGAAAGAGGCAGGAGAGGTGCATAAACAAGGAGGAGGGGTACAGAAAGAAGCAAGTGAGGTGCAGAAACAGGCACGAGAGGTGCAAAAACAGACAAGAGAAGTGCAGAAATAAGCAAAAGAGGTGCAAAAAGAGGCAAGAGGGCTGCAGAAATTTGCAAGTAAGGTGCAGAAAGAAGCAAGAGCAGTGCATAATGAAACAAAAGAGGTAGAGAAAGAAGCAAGAGAACTGTAGAAAAAGGTATGAGATGTGCAGAAAGAGGCAAGAGATGTGCAAAAAGAAGCAATAATATTGCAGAAAGAAGCAACAGATGTGCAGAAAGAGGCAAGAGGTGTGCAGAAAGAGACAAGAGGTTTGCAGAAAGAGGCAAGAGTGGTGCAGAAAGAGGCAACAGAGCAGCATAAAGAGGCAGGCGATGTGCAGAAACAGGCATCAGAGGTGCAGAAAGAGAGAACAGGGGTGCATAATGAGGCAAGAGGCTTGCAAAAAGAGGCAAAAGAACTGCAGAAAAAGGCAAGAGGTGCAGAAAGAGGCAGGAGAGGTTTACGAAAACTTTTTCAAATATGAGAACACCATGTACAGACAACGACATGGTACATCCATGGGCAGTTCTTTCGCCCCGAGTGTGGCTGGACTTTACGTGAGCAACCTGGAAAAACAGATTATCAATACCCAACAAAATCCCTTCGATCACCAAATCCATTTCTGGAAGCGTTTTATTGACGATATTCTTTTAATCTGGGAAGGTGATATGGAAAGCTTCGTGAATTTCCACACATGGCTGAACACACAAGACGAATGGCTGAAATTCACGTATACAGCTGATAAAAAGAGTATAGATTTTCTAGACATCACTATATTCGTAGAGAACAATCAACTGTACACAAAAACCTTTTTCAAACCCACCTCAAAAAACAGTCTCCTGTCCTTTAACAGTTACCATCTGCGCCCACTAAGGGAAAATCTGCCCTATAGTCAATTCTTACGGTTACGTAGGAATTGCAGCAAAAAGGAGGATTATAAATCACAAGCAAAAGACCTCTGTACAAAACTGAGAGCACGAGACTACCCAGAGAGAGTTATCAATAAATGCAACAAGAGAGCTAAGAATCAGAATCGAGAGGGACTCCTGGAGAATACGGAAAACCCCCCACAAGAAGATCTCCTAACATGTGTTACCACATACAGTCCAATAGCGAATCAAGTGAAGAAAATCATAAACAAGCATTGGCGAATACTTACATCAGCAAATATATCATGGCCTAAACCACGTTTCGCTAACAAGCGAACTGGGAATTTAAAAGACCAACTAGTCCACACGAGACCTAAACCTGCTGCACTCCCAAGAGAAACGACACTGTGGAACTTACCACCGATTGTGGGACACTTCCCATGCGGCTCATGTTCGGTCTGTCCACTCACGAGACCGACAAAAGAACTACAACTCTTGCCAAATTTCAAATGGACAATACGGAGCCACACAAACTGCAACACGAGTCATATAATTTATATGATTACATGTCCCTGCAGTAAAACTTACATTGGGATGACATGCCGTAAGGCAAAAACAAGAATCCGCGAACATCGCAGCAACGTGAGATGTAAGAAGGAAACAACTAAAATGGCAACACATTATCTGGAGAAAGGACACACAGTAGATGATCTTCAGTGGGTGATCCTAGAAACATTACAGACCAAGGACCACAATGCGGAACGCATACTGTTCGAGAAAGAACAAAGGTGGGTACACCGATTGGGCACAGATGTACACGGTCTAAATGATAACATCCCATGGGCCAGCATGAATAGATGATGTACACTCATTTAATTATAATTAATCTTTAGCATTGATCCACTACTAGTAGCTACTACAATGTTCCCGAACTAAGTTTTAAGTCTTTTTTCCATATCCATTGGGGAGGATAAAAGGGAACCAGGAACTAGGTAACACAACCGGGTCCTGGATGGCAGAGTCAGCACAAGTCGCTGAGGAGGATCTACAGGCAGAACGCGGGAATCACTCCAGAAAAAACAGATAAGTACAGCTATCCCCGCTGAATCTTAACAATCCCAACCTCCAACATTCTTAAATTTTCTTAAATTTTAGATAAGACCTCCCAACAGACTCCCAAGGCACCCGTGGAAGCACGGATTAACACGTGCGGAGGTATGTAACGAGCATGCTATTGAGAACACGCCCTATGTTTGGAACATATAACAGCTTTAGGCTAATAACAAAAAGTCATTCTGAACACGAGATGAGATCAATTTTGTAAAATGTTTAGAATATATATAGTCAGTAGAGAAAAAATCTTAGTGGATAATGCTAAATGTTTAAGCAAGATACGCGATAAAAATCACGTGATATTTTTGCGAACAGCTATAAGAAAAACTTCATTTCTGAATGAGGGTTGATGATAGAGTAACTCTGTGACTTTAAGTGTGATCTCAATTGGCAAGTTTTTTGAGTATGTGGTTACCCAAGACAGGATTGTGGCGAAGCTAAGAATGGTAAATAATTTACCTTGAACACATAACATAGACTAAGTAAACGCCCCGTTTTAATACCCTCCCTAAAACTGACACATCCCTTTTTTCACAGGCACAAAAGTTGACCTCATAAGGAAGGAGATATTAATGATCCCTTCTCACCAATTCACCGGGTCCTGAAGAAAGCCCGACGATCACTTTGACGGACAAGGGCTGAAACATGTCGACCTTTTAACCCACGAAAATAGGTAGCGAAGAGAACCCTAACAATTCTCAAATCGCATACCAAGGATATTTTCACTTTCGCTAACTCGTACCCAGAATAATAAAATTCACTCTCTGGCTCTTCAAGTTATTTTAAATTCACCACTCTCACAAATCACTGGACACTACTACACACAACCTTGGATGACTACCTCCGGGCGGAGGCTGCATACCAAAGAACCCCGTGATTATGCAGACACTCGATAATTCCAGCGGAGAATCAAGATATACCGCTACCCACGATTCCATCTTGAGTGTATGAGGGTTTTTTACAGAGGGACGTACAGAATACCTGAGTAATCCAGGTTGGCAGGACAAGTGATCCAACCCCACACTGATTTAAAGATTTGAGCCTAAGGAAACTGGTTGGATCGTCGATTTCCTTCTCCCCCGCTTTGATTGAAGAAGAGAAGAGGTTTACAAAGAGGCAAGAGGGGTACAGACCGAGGCTAGAGGGGGGCATAAGACGCAAGAGAAGTGCAGAGAGAAGCAACAGATGTGCTGAAACAGGCAGGAGAGATGCAGAAACAGACGAGCAGTGCAGAAAGATGGAACAGGGGTGCAGAAAGAGGCAAGAGAGTTGCCGAAAGAAGCAAGAGAACTGCAGAAAGAGGCAAGAGAACTGCAGAAAGAGGCAAGAGAGGTGAAGGAGGAGGGAAGAGGGGTGTAGAAAGAGTCAAGAGAGGGATAACTATGTCGATGGCTATTGTTTTAAATTACCAGATGGCACAACTACTGCAGCTTATGCCATTACTAGTTTGTGCACGGTGGTGGAAACATCACAAGTTCCTTATCAGCCTGCTGAGGTGACAGAACTCATGGCTCTTGTGCTTTAGCACACCCCAGGAAGTTGGCAATTATCAAGTGCAGTGGCCACAGACAGGTTACAGATGATGTAGGTAGTGGGAATACATTTGCAGATCAGACAGCAAAGGAAGCGGCTCGAAGCAAGATGAGGAGGATGTTTGTTGCAGGTACAGCTAGATGGGTTCCTGAGAACACCATGTTTAAAAATATGGTTGATCGTGTGAAAGAGATGCAAAGTGAGGCAACGGTAGAAGAACTAGCGAAATAGCAGGAAAGTACAGCACAGTTAAATGAAGTAGGGTGTTGGATTGACAAGTCTGGGGAACAGAAATGGATGTTGCCTTACGCATATTTACTCCCTGTGGTTACTATGGCTCATGGTCGGGCTCATACTATTGCAAAAGGCATATGTTAATTATTGTCCCCAGTTTGGTACAATGATAATATTTCTAGAACGGCTACACATTTAGTTAAAACTTGTATGATTTGCATGATGCACAATCCAGGGAAGGGTACCCCTACACCATCCGGGAAAATTGCAAAAACACTCCTGATAAAATAAAATGCAATGTCCGGAAAAAGACAAGTGTGACCAAGTATGGCAAAGTCTGTATTCAATATCTTTGATTAAAAAGCCAAATAATCGTGCGTGTTACTAATAACAACCGGACTCCGAAGGTATCCAAATAGAAAAAGTAATGAGGTCATGCACACAGAACAGCAGCCCAAATAAGGGCCATCAAAAGTCCCACACCATGATAAGCAGTAGGACACCGCTACCGAGTCTCGCCTCCTAACGCAGTGAAGTCGGGAGAGACTTGATTGAAAATAAAGGACGTTTTGGAAGAATACCTCTGGGCACAGACTTCATAATTCCAGTGTATATGCTCTTCTAGTGGTGCACCATCTGTTTGTGTATTTGCTAAAGGGAGTGTTTGGGTATGGTTATCCTGGACCATGTCTGTACCATAAAAAGCCACGAGGAATGAGTTACCCATGTTGTGATAATAATACATATTGTGGAAAGGGCGGAGCTTGCCTGGCTCCAAGATGGCTGCCAGAGCCTAGAGCTCCCGAGACCCGACCGCACAATCCTTAAAAAATCCTGTGCCCAATGCCCGCAACTGCCACGGAATGAGTGTAGCCTGGATGCGGAACGAGCCGTGACTAATGGAGCGGGACCCTCTCTGGAAATATTTACTGCAAAAGCACAAACGACATTTGGCCTGGAGCGGACATTTCATCCAAAATGGCAGCCGCTGAGTGATCGCAAAATTCGGCTGCCTCGTGCGCGGCGTGCCGGGGATAACATCGGATGGGGCACTGCAGGACTGGACCCCCGGGAAGAAAGGAAAAGGAAATGGAATCTGATGGCCCTCCCCCTAACACAAGTGACACGTATGGTAAGAGCATACTGGGGGCCATAGCTGACAACCGCGCAAAAGGATTACTAAATCGCCGTGACGGACAGCAACCGAGGCACTACAAAAGGGCAGCGTAGCAGAGCAGGAGCGCTGTAAAGGGGACAAACGACTTGAGACCGCCAACAGCCCTGCATGGGCGATACTTAGCAGCGTCAGTAAATATTGGGGGAAAGAGTCCCACACTAACGGTGTGCATCATCACATCACGGACTCATCATTGCTGCACAGTGGTGGCACCATTACCCTAGGCCAGAGGAGAAAACGGAACCTACTGTGAAGGGCGACTGGGCGCGCTGGCACTGAGACTACTGCGCACAACGAGTTTGAGAGGAGAAGGCGTCTCTTCCTCGTGTGCATCCAGGGGGCACGTACAATAGGGGATCGCCGACAATAACAAACATATCACCGGAACTGAAACGAACATGCAGGCTAGCTTTGCCTTTACAAAATGGGAAAACCGTACAAAAAGCAAACTAAGCTTCCATTTGAGGCCCCCAGAACACCTAGGACAAAAGAGGCTGACATACAGGGTGCAGAGCCCGAATTGGACCCTACAGGTCAGGCAGCAGACCCGGATCTCAAGCAGATTCTCTCGTCAATGCAACGCAGCCTCACAAACATAGATGGGAAAATCGATGCGTTGACATTTCAAATGGACCAATTGTCGGAGAGGCTCGGTAACCACACGGACAGACTAGACGCAGTCGAGAAACTAGTATCCGACGCCCAGGATATCCTGTCCTGGAAAGTACTAAAGGGGTTCTGCCCACATCACCCTCCCATACCGGAGCAAGGGTCATCAAAAGATGAGAAAGGTAGAAAAAAACGGTACTGAGGAATTAATTCAATATTTAATGTTAAGACACAAGAAATAATTAATTATCTTGTTCAGTCCAAATTAATGTAAGGAATTACTAGATCGCAAGTTAGTACAGACATATAAATGTATCACAAGACAAAGTGGCAGTCGAATAATCAAAAAATAAAACAAACAAATTATGTAGAATCCTACTATACACAATACAGTAAATATATACACAATACACATATATCATATATACAAAACATATACAACAGTGTACCCAAAGAAAGATAATAGAAACCTTTCTAAAATATTTACTCCCTCTTCTGAGTGATATCAATCTAAAAGGAAATCCTCATAGCGCCTAAGATCTAAATTCTCTCACAAACTGTTTTAGTAGGGATCGCAAGAAATTGAAACAAGCACGAATAAAGATAGGGGGACTCCTTCAACACAAGAGTGGCGACGCAGTCGCTGTCGCTTTTCAGCCAGTAGACTCAAATCAAATCAAATCAAATATAACTTTATTCGATTGAGTCTACAATCATAAAAGTAAATCATACAATACATATACAGTTATTTACAACATTTTGCTTTTCCTATGGTAGTTGACTGCTATGTACAATAATACGTCTGTTCTAACATAAAATCAGTTTTCTTTATGTTGGTACAAAAAATGGCAACAGTATATAAAAATAATATTTACTGTGCAGACGCCGCAAGTTTAGACCGAATTTTGATACAGGCTTTTATATAATAGGCAACTGTTTTTGCAACATAAGGAGAGTCTAAGCATTGTAGTGCCAGGAGGGCAGGTCTGCATCTTCTCAGTCCTAGTGATCTAAGCAGAGGGACCAACCAACGTTTGCGGGGAGTTTCATAGAAGGTACAGAATAAAATTGCATGTAGCATAGATTGAGGGGTACAGTCATCGCAGGGACATTTGACCAATTCACGTGACCAATCTGAGGGCGTAGGAAATGAGATAAGGCGGTAAAAAGAATTAAATCTAAAACGGGTTCAAACATATCTATCATAATTAGACAAATAAAAAGAAAGATAGGGTTGCAGGCCATATGAAGATTGGATTGACATTAGATGGATAGTCGACTGCTTGCTGATTTCAGAGCACAAGCGAAGATCGCTCAGATGCGAGACACATAGGTTCTTTAAAGACTTTCTAGATATGGTCAAAAGTGAAGTTGGGTTTGTAAAAAACTCTAGGCAGTTCAAATCATTCAGAAATTTAAATACGTACAACAGCCAAGGAATCTTTTTCCAATGGGCCAAGGTGAGGCAGTCTGTTATTAACGATCGGGTTAGGAGACATTGCTCCTTAGTCCATATACGGTGCCACAGGAGAATCGGTTGGTACCTTATGGTGTCAGATAGGTAATCCCAACCGAGTTCTAAATGGCTACCGTAATTGGAGGCACTTCTAGGGAGAGCTAGTATGTACTTCAGGAAGTCATTTTCGACTACCTGGAGCTCTTGAACAGGGGCGTAGCCCCATACACCTGCTCCGTAAGTAGCCACACTCATGCATTTAGCTTGATAGATTTGCAGTATTACTGCAGGGGCAGGCTTGCCCAATTTCCTAGAGAATGAGGTAAGTGCTGATGTTGTGCGCTGAAGTTGCAATTTTCTACTAGATATAGCAGGTTTCCACGACATTTGATGGTCAATGAGAATTCCTAAGTACGGATAGTGCCTGGCGCTATCTAGTCTAGTGTTCTCTATATAGATGGGTTTACATTTCTGGGCTTTCTTGCCAATATGCATTACGAAGGTCTTGGATTTGTTGACTTTAAGACCAAGGGAGAGCATATATTGGCAGTACTTGTTAAGTTGAAGCTGGAGCTGGTTGGGTGTTCTTGCTAATATTACCGAATCATCGGCATAAAGCAGTGCTGGAATCGGACGGGCTTTTATACAGGGGAGGTCCTTGTTCCCTATCAGCATCGCTTGTTCTAAGCCATTAGTATAGATGTTGAATAGGAAAGGGGCAAGGACACACCCCTGTCTAACTCCCTTTGTGATTCCAAATGAATCCGTTAGCTCTCCGTTAATACCAAACCTCACGCAGGCTTTGGCGTCCGAATAAAGCTCTCGGAGGAACTTCAGGATTGGAGGGTCTACTCCCAGTTTGCTTAGAATCTCCCATAACTTGGAGTGGATCACGCAGTCCAATGCGGAACTTAAATCCACATAAACCAGATAAAGACTGCCACCTTTAGCCCAAGCATATTTCCCCATAAGTAAGGTGAGGTTAAGAGCCTGTTCCACCGTACCTAATCCCTCTTGGAACCCAAACTGGAGGTCTGTGATGATCTTGTTCTCCTTTGCCCAGTCCTGGAGGCGTTCCAGGAGGAGTCTCCCAGCGACCTTACCCAGCGAGTCCAAGAGGGAAATTGGTCGGTAGCAAGCTGGGTTGTCTCTGTCTCCCTTCTTAAAGATAGGGAGAAGGACAGAGGTGGACCAGGAATCGATTAACCCAACCTGAGAGACTGCGGACATAACTTATGTTACTATTGGGGACCATAATTCGAGGTTATTTAAAAAGATATCTAGGGGAACCCCATCGGGGCCAGGGGCTTTACCAGCCTTGGAGGACGTTAGCGCTGTATTCACGTCTCCAAGATCAAAGTGAATGTCTATTGGGTAGATGTTATTACTGTTGGTACGGGCCTCCCCAGGTGTGTTATCTTTGGTAGTTGGTGATGGATCCCCAAAAATCTGGGAAAAATGGGTTACCCATTTTTCAGCAGGTACCGCCACATCTAAATGGGAAGAGGCGGCATCATGTGCCAAAAATGGGGACTTGACTGTTCGCCAAAATAGCGTACTGTCCTTTGATTTTGTACTCTCGTGGAGTTGGGCCCAGAGGTTACTCTTTCATGGCATCATCAGGACAGGGGTACTTGCAAGTAAACACTCGATGGACCAGCCACTCCCACACATGGGGGGGGGGGCACGAGGCACAAATCCTCTCAGACTGGTGCCCAGAACCTTATGGGCACAAAAACGTGCAATGTCCACTTTTCTAACCAACAGGAGAGTAAACTCGTGTCGGGCGTGTAGAAGAAAACTGTGCAGGGCGGGAGAATTTGTCGCTCCTACAGCTCCTTAGAATGGGGGCTGAAATATTCCAACACCGGCATCCGCAATCCACAGGCAGCAAGCTCCGCGTTTGTCAGCAGAGTCCATGGCAAAAAAAAGTTGGATAAGACCCTGCAAATACTGAAAGCCAAAGCTGAGTGGCAGAGACAACATGTATAGAGAACATGGTGTGGAAATTGCAGAAATTACCGTTAGCATAAGCTGAAGCCATTTGGTTTGTGCCAGACATTTTAGTTAGCCATCTGCTCGCCATGTGCTTCTCCCTCTTCACTGTTGCCTGCCCTTGTATTTCGCTTGATTCATCAACTATAGTTAACTGCTTCAGCACTGAGCCAGAGCAATGTATGCTCAGAAAGGCCTCTAGCTGCTAGAATGCATCTGTCTTAGTATATAACTGTCAGGCTATTCCAGCTGATGTAAGTGTTTTTGTTACTCCTCCCACTCTGTTGACTAAGTGATTCTCATGTACCCTTATATGTGAAATGCTATTCGTGTGTACACTTGTACTGCCTCTTTTTGTACCTCCATGCTTACACTGCAACTATCACAGTATATAAGCACCATGGTTTCTGTACTCCATGGACTACCTCTTACAGTGGCCTGAGGGTACCGTATTGACGTAGTCTCCCTCATGAGAGGTTAATACATTGATCTTCTTTAATATTACAGCTTCTGTGCCATTCTCTTCTTCGTTGGTTTAAAGACCGGTGCATTAGTGAGCCCCGGGGTGCCGCTCGTAGTCGAGGATTTCAAGGACGGAGCAGCCTTTGTGGACGCCTGGGGAACCTGTTTTTCATACCTTGCACACCGGGACATCTGGACATTGTATCCGACCCTGGGGCTGACTGACTGCTGGGAGGTGGTGTTGGAGTGGGACTTCGAGTCCCAGCAGTCTCAGCGGCGCTCCATCGGCCGCACCTGGTGACTCTTCCCGCCCCCGCCTCCCAGGTCCTTATCACGACTCGCGGCCCCCGCTTCACGGGAGCCGCTCGTAGTCGAGGATTTCAAGGACGGAGCAGCCTTTGTGGACGCCTGGGGGAACCTGTTTTTCATACCTTGCACACCGGGACATCTGGACATTGTATCCGACCCTGGGGCTGACTGACTGCTGCGAGTTGGTGTTGGAGCGGGACTGCGAGTCCCAGCAGTCTCAGCGGCGCTCCATCGGCCGCACCTGGTGACTCTTCCCGCCCCCGCCTCCCAGGTCCTTATCACGACTCGAGGCCCCCGCTTCGCGGGAGCCGCTCGTAGTCGAGGATTTCAAGGATGGAGCAGCCTTTGTGGACGCCTGGGGAACCTGTTTTTCATACCTTGCACACCGGGACATCTGGACATTGTATCCGACCCTGGGGCTGACTGACTGCTGCGAGGTGGTGTTGGAGCGGGACTGCGAGTCCCAGCAGTCTCAGCGGCGCTCCATCGGCCGCACCTGGTGACTCTTCCCGCCCCTGCCCCTCTCTACTTAACCACGCTCATACCCGCGATACGCGGGACGCGCGCAGGCGAAGCCCGGGCGAAGGGCAGGCCCCGTGTAAGACCGGACCGGGCCCCCCCTCTAACTCCTCCCGTCCAGCACCCGTTGTAAAATCGCACGTATACTGTATTTATGCTAAATGCTGTACTAATTAGTGAGCCCCTAAAAAATATTTTTATTCCACAAATTGGTGCCCGAATAGGGACTCATCGTAGACGCTTCAGAAAAGGGGGTGGTGATGAACAGAGTGTCTGAATTAAGCAGACCACTCTTACCAAGTCCAAAGATCAGGGCTTGATCCATCACCGTTTTTTAGCTCACTGCACCATCCCAGCTCAGAACCTGGCTACACGCAATTTAGTCTGTTCCTGTCCCAGTGCATGATGGGAACAGGGCAAACCAAACTACCAAGCCAATTCTTATACTGGGAAGAAAACAAGCTTCCGGGGACCGGTTTCTGGCATTTCAGCCGTCGTCGGCCCGGTTTGCTTGAATCCTGATGGTGCAGTGAGCAAGGGACTCATGTCTGAGTATACCCTGCCACACCTATAGTGGCCGAAAACGATTCAGAAAAGGGGGTGGTGATGAACAGAGTGTCTGAATTAAGCAGACCACTCTTACCCAGTCCAAAGATCAGGGCTTGATCCATCACCGTTTTTTAGCTCACTGCACCATCCCAGCTCAGAACCTGGCTACATGCAAATTAGTCTGTTCCTGTCCCAGTGCATGATGGGAACAGGGCAAACCAAACTACCAAGCCAATTCTTATACTGGGAAGTAAACAAGCTTCCGGGGACTGGTTTCTGGCATTTCAACCGTCGTCGGCCCGGCTTGCTTGAATCCTGATGGGGCAGTGAGCAAGGGACACATGTCTGAGTATACCCTGCCACACCTATAGTGGCCAAAAACGATTCAGAAAAGGAGGTGGTGATGAACAGGGTGTCTGAATTAAGCAGACCACTCTTACCCAGTCCAAAGATCAGGGCTTGATCCATCACCGTTTTTTAGCTCACTGCACCATCCCAGCTCTGGGCCAGGGACAGACTAATTTGCATGTAGCCAGGTTCTGAGCTGGGATGGTGCAGTGAGCTAAAAAATGGTGATGGATCAAGCCCTGATCTTTGGACTGGGTAGGAGTGGTCTGCTTAATTCAGACACACTCTGTCCATCACCACCTCCTTTTCTGAATCGTTTTGTCCACCATAAGCGTGGAAGGGTATACTCAGATGTGAATCCCTTGCTCACTGCACCATCAGGATTCAAGCAAGCCGGGCCGAAGATGGCTGTAATGCCAGAAACCGGTCCCCGGAAGCTTGTTTCCTTTCCAGTATAAGAATTGGCTTGGTAGTTTGGTCTGCCCTGTTCCCATGATGCACTGGGCCAGGGACAGACTAATTTGCATGTAGCCAGGTTCTGAGCTGGGATGGTGCAGTGAGCTAAAAAATGGTGATGGATCAAGCCCTGATCTTTGGACTGGGTAGGAGTGGTCTGCTTAATTCAGACACTCTGTCCATCACCACCCCCTTTTCTGAATCATCGGAGACGCGGCAATCCAAGAGTGCGGTCGTGACGGAAAGCAGGAATCCACTGAGGAGGTACCCTGCATGAGGAGACCCTTTGTCTTTGCAGACCGACGTGTTTCTCTGGGTTTCACGATCTGACCCTCTAGGTGATGGCCAGTCCCGATTGAGATATTCTTCGGCGTGAGTATTTAAAAAACGACTGTTAGGTTACAGAGAGCTTGGCAGGTGGAGGTTGGAGACTTTGGTTTGGTAAGGTCGTTGTAGCAACTTCTGTTTTGAAATAACTTGGCCAAGATTTTGGTTTGTTTGTTTGTTTGCTGCAGCAAATAAAGGCAGGTAATGAGGAGATTTGTCTCTACTTTTTGATAATTCTCAGGATGAATACTCTTTGATTATAATATTACATCGCATTGTAATATTTTTGGCATGCCTGCTCCTAGCACACTTCGTAGAATGTGTTGCTTTCTTGATGGTACCAATATGGATTTAGAAAGTACTCAACTGATTCCCCTAGAGGGGATACCTAATAGGTTTAGGTACATTAAATATGGTATTTCTTCCATAATGTATAGTACACTGTGGAACAAATACACTAAGGAGGATCCTGATCTACGTAAAATTCGTAAATGGTGATATGGAGTGCTTTTGAGTGTTCCATCAGCTCAATTGGTAATTTGGTGTATTTTGGAAAAGGTCTGGGGCTAGAGCCTGCCTTTTTGAACATGGCACATTTTTCGGTTGTCTACTTGTCTTGGTGTAGTCTCTGTACTTTTTTTTTTTAGAGACTATTCATTTGTAAATATGATTTACAATTGGTATTTACAAATGGTTTATTTTGAGTACAGTCTGTGGGCTGTCTCTTACTTTTGTCCTAAGTGTTGATTTGTGGGTTGATTGTTTTTTTAGCATCAATGTGGTTTGTGGACTGACACCACTGGTGATGCTTGTGAAGTACTTGTTGGAGTGAGTAGCGACTGTGTTTTATGTGTAAGAATGACTTGCCTTGGCAATAAGTGTTGTGTGTTCTGAGTGTGTGGCCCCCTTCTTGAAAATGTCTGCAATGAGCTTAATTTGGTTTGTTATCGTCATTGTGTTCTGCAGATGTCATTGGAAGAATGACAATATAAATTCAAAGAATAAATTGTAGTACATATGCTAAGTAGCTGCATTCTACCATTAACAGTAAAGTAGAAACAAAGTATAGATGTGTGAATATTGACGCAATGGTAAAGAAACATTAGAATTAACACTCAATAGGGAAACAAATAGGCCTCACAGAGAGAGAAAAAAAAAACACATTTGTGTGTTTTACACTAGGACTCAATACAAAACGTTACAGTATTTTCTTTAGATGCTTTATATTAAATATTAAAAGGCATTCACATCATCAGAGTAATTGGTTGCTGCTAAAATAAAACCGTCCTTTTTGTATCACAATGCAAAATGATAGATTTTGACTGGCTTGGAAGGCATGGGTTTTAAATAGACGGAACCTTGCTCATTCCCGGCGCTAGAAAAAGAGCTTTTAAACAGCTGTTTAAAGCTGTCTGTCCGAAGGAAGCTGTCTGTCAGAACAGACGGAGGTAATCAATGGTTTACAAACTTTTTGAGGACATTAGAATACAGCAAAGGGTTTTTCTCCTGATAAAGCGTAGAATTTGACGCCTGCTGGTTGTGAAACACAGCTGAGTAAATAACACATGGCTCCCAAGCTACACTCCAACTAGTTAAAATATGTTGTTTCACCAAATTAAAAAGGTGACTATTAGTTTCTCTAGCAATGACAATATTACTGAATCTTAGGGACACACTTAAAATATGATTCCTTGTATGGCCTACTGGCTGCAGTCTGAAATGCACTTACAAGTTATGCAAAGAGTAGCTGTACAAACAAGTAAATTGCATTGCAAGCCTTTATGCATTCTTTTATGCACAAGAATTCTGGGTGCACGATGGCATTCAGAAAACTGACATTTTTAGCAAGTTCTTTAGGTGCTAGAACGCACATTCCACAGGAATAAAAACAAAAATAAGTCAGCAAAAGGGCATCCTATCTTTAAATTATCAGCATCCAGGCACGGAGCAGGACTGCTTTTCAGTTGTGCTTCTCCAGAGTTACTTTGAATTGTAAAGGCCGCATGGATTAGCCTTGCTCAGACAGGGGACAGCAGGATTAAGGGCCAGAGGCCAAGGTCTGTATTTAGAACTGACCAGCACTACTGAACGTAAAATGTCCACGCAGGGAGCCACTGTGAAGTGTGTGATTTCTACATTACACTATGAAAGCTTGTAATGTTGAAGAGTAGTTTAATAAACTGATTTCTTTGTATTAATTACATTTCCTGTTTCTAACATTGTAGGGTAAAACACTACAGGTAATGTACATTTTGCTCTAATGATGTCTGAGGCTATAATGTGCCTAGGGAAATTAGGGTCAAAATTCATTCTCAATTCATGATAATAATATTTAGGATATTGTCAATAGTAATTTAACTACATTTAATAAATGGAAGAATTTACTTAGTTATTTTAATGAACTTATGGCCTTGATTAAGCCTTCCTGGAACAAGATTGGACACCACAGATCTTTTTTAGGTAACATTAGCTAAAGGAAACATTGAATATTCTGTTAGGAGCACATGGGGATATAACTGTTTTCTTGCGAAATAATACAAGTGTAGTAGATTTGCAGGTGGGGTTTATCATATTGAATAACATCATCAAGGGGTAGCAGTGTCTGTAGGCCATATGCAAAGAATAGCTCTGCCATGCATACATAAATACTGGTTTTCACTCATAATTGTTGTGCTAGGGCCAGATCAAAAGGCTATGAAATAAAGTTTGCATTAATGTGCTATTATGTTACACAGCTCAATAAACTAAAGGAATTGGTAGTTGGTTATTAATGTTTTCTAGTTAGCTCAATGTGCTATTTACCTCCTACAAGTTTGTTTGTGCCAAGCTGCCAAAATTGGGGGTAAATATTGTCGACAGGAGGTCACCTGTTTCGGTTACCTACTGTTAAATGGAGGGAAAGGAGACTAGCTCCCGGTCAAATTAAGGGTAAGCACAATTAAGTAACACATTGTAATTTTTCTTGATTTATGTGCTCTCTCTTTTTCTCACTCTCTCTTGAGCCTGTCTAAGCTGTCTAGGAACGGCCATGAGACATCTAATTGGCTATTCAGTAATACTGTTTTAAAATGGTTAAGATTAATAAAATGAATAAAAAAAGACGCCATGTTACTGCCCATCCTGTCTGATGAAATTATGAAAGGATGAGTAGAATAGATTGATGTTCCCTTATTTGACCTTTAAGGGGAACTATATGTGAGTAGTTCTTGTTCTAAACTTGTCTGTGATAACACCATTATTGTTTGTTATTCTTATGCTATATACAGTTTTGGAAGGGCATTACTAGTCTCTTATTAGTTAGTATAATTGAGCTGACAGCCCTTATTAGAGTTGGTGAATAGGTTTTTTTCTCTAACAATTATGTTACATAATCCAGATCGTGAAAAGTAGAATGCACAAGGGTTCACAATGTTAGGAAAGATGCCCTTGTGATCCTCAGCAAACATTTTGAAGGAAAATATTGCTTTATAGGAGTTTGTTTGCCACAACAGGTTCTGCTGGAGAAATTCATGTACCCACTATGTTGAGGTTTTGTTAGTTATTTATGTAATAAGGATCCCTGTTAAATTAGCAGTTCTTCGATTTTCCCGCCGCCCCTATAACATGAGAGCATTGGCCTAAGTGTAAAATATAGGTGTTTTTACATAAGAAAAATAACTTTAGAAGTGTCTGCAGTCTTGTACAAGTAGTGGAAGGTTCATAAGTAGACTTCCTTGGCTGCTTAGGATTGGGAGAAACCTATCAAATCTTGTAACTCTTTACTCTTGTCAGTTCACCGAAAATTTCCTTTTATACTCGCTAATAGGTCCAGGGTGTTTTTTTAACTCTCAGATAGATGAAGTGTTTCTTGGGTGCCCTGCTAATATATGGGGCGCCCCACTAACAAAGTTTTCTGAAGTAGAGTATCCTCTCTGTTGATAGTATGCCTAGTCTAAAGATCTTTTGTTCTGACCACCAATTGTTATCTGCTGCCCTACAACCATTGCCAGAGGGGCCAGAACATCAGATCCAGCCTGGGGAGTCCGCGCCAGTCCTGCTTGGAGCCGAGGTAATGACTCAACAAAAACCAAAAAAAGAGAGATTGGCACAGAAGCTGTAATATTAAAGAAGATAAATGTATTAACCTCTCACGAGGGAGACTACATCAATATGGTACCCTTAGGCCACTGTATGAGGTAGTTCATGGAGTACAGAAATCATGGTGCTTATAGTGGCAGTGTAACTATGGAGGTTCAAAAAGAGGCGGTACAAGTGTAAACACGAATAGCATTTCACATATAAGGGTACATGAGAATCACTTAGTCAACAGAGTGGGATGAGTAACAAAAACCCTTACATCAGTTGGAATAGCCTGACAGTTATACACTAAGACAAATGCATTCTAGCAGCTACAGGCCTTTTTGAGCATACATTGCTCTGGCTCACTGCTGAGGAGTTAACTATAGTTGATGACTCAAGCGAAATACAAGGGCAGGCATCAGTGAAAAGGGAAAAGGGAGAAGCACATGGCGAGCACATGTGTAACTAAAATGGCTGCCACAAACAAAATGGCTTCAGCTTATGCTAACGTAATTTCTGAGATGTCCACAGATGGCCGTTTTAGCATTAGCTGAAGACATCCGCTATGAATGTCCCAATACTGCAGGAAACTCACCTTCCGCAGGGGACTGAGATGCTGACCAAGCAGAGGACGTGATGGGTATTATCACGCTGCAGGATTTACATTGCATGCTCGGGGGGGGGGGGGTCTTTATCTGGGCAAACAATCAGGCAGGAGTACACTTGACTGGCATACAAACAGATAAAGGCAGCAGATATGTGATAGCTAAGTGCCAGAAAGATGACCTGGTAGCAGATCTGGTGGGATTGTATGGGCTCAGCAATGATGACCCTCAGTTTTACCACAATCTTAACGCCAGACTAATACAGAGGGGTAACATCCCTCAGATATGGGGAAGTGACTTCAATTGCATAACAAACCCAAGCATGAACCAGTCGGGGTGCCACCTAGACGCAAATCAGCTGCAACCA
The DNA here is from genome assembly GCF_964263255.1 of Lissotriton vulgaris. NCBI lineage: Eukaryota > Metazoa > Chordata > Amphibia > Caudata > Salamandridae > Lissotriton > Lissotriton vulgaris. The sequence goes on along the minus strand of NC_141700.1, from coordinate 469,444,722 downwards.
AAGCGATACCAGACATTGCTGCTTCCTCAGATTTGGTAGACATATGGAGGAACCAACATACAAGTGAAGGGGGATTTACTCATTACTCATCTGCACACAACATACAAACTCTCATAGATTACTGGCTCATATCCAACAGCTTAGTTTCCCGTGTTGGAAGATGTAGACCGCTCCGCCGCACCGTGTCTGACCACTCCCTAGTCTCATGGAAATAAGACTCCTGCCCTGCTGGATGGCCCCGTTCACATGACGTTTTCCCCCCACTCGTTGACGGATCAAGCATTAAGTGCAGAGATGGGGCAGGCAATAGAATTCTTTGCGCGAAACATAGGTACTGTCCCCACAAGAGTCATGAGGTCCATGAGGGGCAGGCTGTCGCACTTGGAAAAGGAACTCGCTGACTTGGAGACGTGCCGCAAGCGCACCAGGGTTACAAAGGCATGGGAAGAAATGCAGACCAAAGTGGTTGAATACCATGACACAGCTAGCGATGAGATTAAACACCTGCGTAAATACTCTATTGCCAGAACGTACAGTGAGGGGGAACGTCGTGGCACCACATTGGCAGCACTACTTTGACCTAGCAGAGAGCAAACAGCACTCACAAGCATAGCAGATGAGGGAGGGAGCTTGGTCACAGACACTGAACAAATAGTAGCTAGATTCCGGTGCTACTACAGAGAATGATATCGCAAGAATATTGCTCACGATGAGGCCGCTACACCTGATTACTTGGAGCATATCGAGATGACCTGGCTCACTGTTGAGCATAGAGAGCATCTCAAGGCGCCTCTGGACCTCTCCGAAGTCAGGGCGGCGTTGGCTGGCATGCAGTCGGGGAAGGCACCAGAAACATATGGCCTAACCATCGCCTTTTATAAGGCATATCAAGATCTTCTTATCCCACATCTGGTCACCCTTTACGAAGAAATGGCGGAGAACGGCATCATGCTGCCCACGATGCGCAAGGCCCTATTGTTTGCATTACCTAAGCCAGTCAAGGACCCAGATAGTTGCGCTTTATACAGACCACTGTCCCTCCTCAACTTGGACACCAAGATATATGCCAAAGTCCTGGCTAACAGGTTGACCCTCTTGCTGCCAGGGGTTGTGGGCGCGGAACAGGCGGGATTTTTCCTGGGCAGAATGTTGACACACAACCTGAGAACACTCATCAACACCATACAATACATTGATCCAAAGGTGAAAGCTGCAGCAGTGTTCTTGGATGCCGAGAAACCATTTGATTCAGTGGAGTGGGCTTTCTTGATAGCTGTCCTTTGTAGAGTGGGGGTGGGAGAGGAATTCCTTAAGTTAATAGTGATCCTATACAATGAGCCTACAGCCAGAGTACGGGTGGGGAACACAGCGACTGCCCAATTGAGGTTTCCAGGGTGTGAGAAGTTGGCCTGGTATATGATGGCCACTAATTAAAGTGGGCACCTTGCATCAGTCCAAATAGCCCTAATGGTGATTTAAGAGGTCAAAGATAACCTTAGAAAGCTATCCAAGTGGTAGCTGTGGAGAGCAGCCTTCAGGCTTAGTCTTGAAGGAATGTTAAGCAGTTTGCTTTACCAGAGTGCAACCTTATTGTATTGGTTAAATGAAAGCAGAACCACACAGTAGTTATAAGAATATATATTTATTATTATAACACACCTTAAATACCTCACAGTATCTGCTACGCACAGCTAAACACAAAGCACACAATACTGCAGCACAGAATCCAAATTTGCCTAGCATAGTTAAGGTAAGTTTCAATTCTATTAAGGACACAGAGGCGAGGATTATGCTTTTCTTTCCACGCTTTATTACATATAGCAAAAACACAGCAGCCAGAAAAGCACTAAAACACGGTTTTTGTTCCAACATTATTGGAAAAAACCATAAGGAAAAACCAGTGAAGGTTGCAAATGACTACAAATCCCATCAGTCCATAGGGGGATGTGGTAGCATAGTCCGTCCACAGTGTCAATACTGGAAAAGAAAGGGCGTCCATCTTGTTTAATCCTCCTCTTTCTTCGCACGAGTATGCCATCCGATTACTGATCCTGTTTTGAACTGTCAATTACTGGTCCTGTTTGAACTGTTACTCAAAGAGAGACACCACGTTAGAATCCACAAGATCAACTCCACTGCCATCACATTGTCTATGAAAAACATCGAACAAAGCAGCTCACAACCACTGTAAAGGATTATCTGAACTGATTACTTACTCAGGGACGGGTGGGTTCACACCGACTCTGCGACAGGAAACCAGACATAAGAGCACGGCCAACTTTGCTGAAAGCTCTTTCAAAGAAAGCTACATGTTAGGTTGCCAAGACAGGAATAAGTTTAAAACCAAATTGACATCCCAGAGAGCCTAATATCTTGGCTCCGTGGGCAATGACAGGCGAATGCCCCTCAGAAGCCGACCGACAAGCAGGTGCTCCCCAACAAGGGCTCCGTCATCTGGACAATCCGGCGCTGAAATTGCGGAACGTACCGCATTAATGGACCGGCAAGCCAGATCGGCTGTTACCAATTCCGAAAGGAAATTCAGAATGGGAACGACACCTGCGACCACGGGATCCAAGTCTCATCAAAGACACCAACGCATCCACTTAGTCCACGCCGACTGATAGCGTTCTGAGGTACTGCCTGCCCAGGAGTGTCTGAGCCGATCCCGAAAGGCCTGGGAACGACCAGCGTCTCCTGAAAGCCTCCATACCATGAGGCGGAGAGAGCCTTGGAGGATGAGGTGATGCTGCTCCCCATCCGGATTGAGAAGAAGGTGAGGAAATGGGGGCAGTAGGATTGGAGAATCCCAAGAAAGTTCCAGAAGAACCGGAAACCAAATTTAAGACCTCCAACACGGCTTTACCATCACCAAATCGGCCTCCAGATGTCGAATCGGAGCTGCAGTCCTCACCACTATCGAAAAAGGCAGAAATGCATACCCCTTTTCCTGGTTCCAGTCCTGGAGAAACGCGACTGTGGCCTCCGCTAGAGGTTCGGGCCTCCAACTGAAGAAACGTGGAAGCTGGTGGTCGAGGCAGGATGCAAAAAGATCCACCAAGAACGAACCCCAAAGGTTGTTCAACCACCTGAAAACTTGAACATCCAGCTTCCATAGGCTAGAATCCTTCAGATACCTGGAATGCCAATCTGCCATCTGATTGGCTTGGCCTGGGAGGTACTCCGCTGTCACTGAGACATGTTGAGTCAGACAATACTCCCAAAACTCTTTTGCAAGGTCCGCCAGGGCCCGGGAACGAGGGCCCCCCAGGCGATTGGCGTAACGGACCGCTGAGACATTGTCCATCTTTAGTAAGACATGATCTTGCTTGATCCCTGGTCCAGCAGCGAACGGCAAAGAACCCCGCCAGGAGCTCTAAGCAGTTGATATGCAACGTCTGCCCCTCTAACGACCAAGCGCCGCCTGTCAAGCCCGGAGTTGACCCGAAGATCGCTTGGCCATCCCAGGCCTCCAGGTGGGACAGCCACCATGACATCTCCTCCTTCACCTCCGCTGAGAGAGGCACCATTTGATCGTACGATAGACCCCGCCTGAGATGATGCACTTTCAGGCGCTGCAAGGCACGATAATGAAGGGAAAGATTGCCTGAATTGACGAGGAGAGGAGACCCACCACTCTGATGGAGAGAGGTATGGGACTTGGCAATGGTCTGTCTCAATACGTGCCGAATCTTGGCCATCTTCCGTGAAGGCAGACCCAAGGAGGAGTGGGTAGAGTCCACGACAAACCCGAGGAAAATCAGACTCGGAGTAGGGAAAAGGACCGACTTTGTCCCGTTGATGACAAACCCCAGACTCTCCAGGAGGGAAACCGCCTGCTGTAGTTGTAGTTGAGCCGTCAATTTCTGGGGACACTGAGCCATGAGGAGGATGTTGTCTAAGTACACTATCATCCGCACTCCCTGACTCCTCGAAAACTCTACCACTGGGTGAGGCACTTTTGCAAACCACCATGGTGCCGATGAAAGGCCGAATGGAATGGCGGTGAATTCGTAAACTTGACCCTTCCAGCAAAACTGGAGGAACCGCTGATGTGGGGAATGGATGGGAAGCACCAGATAGGCGTCCCTTAGATCCAACCTGATCATACAATCGTTCGGAAGGAGTACATCGCAAAGGAGGTGAATCCCCTTTATCTTGAAATGCCGTTAGACCAACCACCTGTTGAACTCTTTGAGGTTGATTACCGGCCGCCTGTCCCCATCTGTTTTGTCCACCAAAAATATGTTGCTGATGAAGCCGTTGGGATGCAGAGCTGATGGACAAATAGCTCCTTTCCTGAGCAGCTCGGATACTTCCTCGTCGATCAGCTGGGCATTGGCCACGGAAAAGGAAATGGGGTGTGGAAGCCTTTCCTGCCTCTGTAGATCGTAAAACTCTATGTGAAAACCTACGATGGTCTGTAAAACCCAAGCATCTGACGTGAATTCCGCCCAAGCAACCTGGAAGGCCGGCAGACGACCCCCAATGTGCACTTGCTCTGCAGGCATAACACTTACCGCCTGGCTGACCGCCGCTCGTGTTGTTCAAGAAGCCGCCCCGGCCTCTGAAGCGTTGATCCCCCCCCCCCCCCCCCCCCCCCCTCCCGTGGGATAAAAATTAGTATAATTGGCTGAGGAGTTATACTGCCCTCTCCTGAAGCCTTGTCCCCTGTTATTGTTCTGCTGTCCACCAAGGCTGGTCGCACGGCCCCTACTGCGACCGGTCCCTTGGGAGAAACAAGTCTGGAAGACCCTTTTTACATTGGACTGGGCCCTGTCCAATGAAGTAAAGGTGGCTACAAATTTGCCCAACTCTTTTACGAAGGGGTCCCAGAACAGGCCCCCTTGGGCCACCGCGCCTGCCTCCGAAGAGGCCAAGTCACCCTGTTTTAGATCCAGTTTGATCAGGAGGGAACGTCGGCATTCAGTCGATAGGGCGCAGTTGGCGTTACCCAAGAAGATTACCGCCTTCCGCTCCCAATTCGACAGGACAACTGGGATATGGAGGAGCCCGCCACTTTAGCCTCTTCCGCCATATCCAAATGTTTTGTTAAGGTACCTATGGCGTCAAGGAGTTTAACCTGAAAGGATCGCATGAACAATTGATCCCCTTGGGGGGTCTTTCATATATTTGGCCAGGAAGGTAGCCATCTTCGAATCCAAATCCGGAGTAAAGACTACCTTCCCCTCCAAAGTGGGCCGCGACCATTCTGCTCTGAGACACTTCCTTGCCTCTTTCTCGAGTGGCTTGCGAAGACTGCTCGCCACAATCCTGGGGCAATGTGACTGACGCACTGGCTGGGCGCCAAGAACTCGAAGACCCCTCATCATCGTCCATGTCTGTTGGGGAACCCCCATCGTTACATGGGGAAGCAGGTGCCATAGAAACCTGAGGCTCAGGTGTCGGAAGCGGCGCAGGGGAAGGTGGGACAGTCTTAGTCAGGAAAGCGCTCTTCAGGTGCTCAAAGGCATCCTTGTCCACCCCTTCACCCCTTCCGAGCCACCCTCACTACATACCGTCTTAGGAGGTGGGGGACCCCCATCTGCTAGCGGGGTTGTCGTGGGAGTAGGTACTCCTAGGTGGGCCTGCGCCAATTTGGCGCATTCTGCCACAATGCGGTTGGAAAGCCGCTCCTCCATGGGGCCTACTACTTCATTGACACACCGGTAGATAGAACTGTCTACCGCTTCAAAAAAATCATCATCCACAGGAAGGTACTGAGTGAACTCTTCCTCCTCATAAGTGCCCTGTTCCATCGTTGCTACTGGAGAAACTCAAGTGGACAGGTGAGTTCACAATAAGGACAGGGAGTGAAATCCTTAAATGTGCTTTAGACAGGCTGAGCCTAAACCGTTCTTTGCCAAACTTGTAGCCTGCAATGCTTTTAGGTGCGGGACAGGACCGCTAGGGGCTGCACTTTCCACGAGCGTGCTGGCCTTCAGGTAACTGACAAGGCATACTCGCCCCCCGGCGCGCTGAAATCAGGCCTCAGGAAGGTAAATGTGTGCACTCCTGCCCGCAGGTGATTATGCGGTCAAAACCGCAAGTACAGACCCCAGCTGGCGTGAAGGAAAACACTCGGTGATTAATTCGGAACCTCTAGGGCGTCAGTGGTGTGGAGGCAGGGGGACAGGCTCCGGCGATGCAGCTCACGCAGCGCGGCTCCTCATCTGCGGAACCGCGCAGCGGCAGCAGCGAGACGCAAGAGCTCCCCCTAACGGCGTCAAAACACCGCCACAGGTGGGACGGCCGCGTAAAGAGCGACGAAACGCTTCTGCGGCCTTGAGGGGAATCTGGAAGAAGAGAAACAGGCTGAAAACCAATTATCACACGCGCATTCCCCTAGGCGCCTGTTAACAAGCCCTGCTCAACCCAGAACCATACACAAACTAAAACAGTTGCATGAAGAGAAACGGAAAAAATTGACTTAACTGTCTGCGAAGCAGCGAAGAAAGAGGGGGATTACACAAGATGGATGCCCTTTCTATCCAGTATTGACACTGTGGAAGGACTATGCTACCACATCCCCCTATGGACTGATGGGATTTGCAGTCATTTGCGAACTTCACTGGTTTTTCCTTATGGTTTTTTCTATAATGTTGGAACAAAAAACTTGTTTTAGTGCTTTTCTGGCTGCTGTGTTTTTGTTATATGTAATAAAGCGTGGAAAGAAAAGCATAATCTGGGCCTCTGGTCCCGACATAAAATCAATAGTAAGTAGCACTAACACACACTGGGCTCCAGCGGGAGACCAAACCATGTACTAAAATAGTGGTATAAGAACCACAACTCAAGTCAAGACAGTTTCTAGAGGGTGTAGAATCGCTGGGACCCCAAGGAACCACCCAAGGTGAGTGAGTAGGGACCCCAAGGAGGACGGGTGCAGTGTGAGAACACGGCCACGTGCTACGTGCAATTCAATGGGAGAGTTGCAGTTGCAGTTTTATTGTTTTAGGACCCTTCCCAGTGGATTACGCGGAAACCCTTTGGAACATAGAAGGTTAGAGAGCCACCCAACCCATGGATACCAAAGTACCAGAGTTACCTATCCCAGGGAAGCCAGGTGCATAGAGCTGAAGTGGCGTCGGAAACCACAGTCTTTCTCAATGGGAGTCTTCAAAGAAATGCCACTGCTGGAAAGAATAAAAGTGTCCTGTGGAATCCGCATGTGGATTCTTGATGGGAGGAACCTGAAAGCAGAGGGAACAGAGTCTGGGTCACTCAGGTTAATGAGATAGATGAAATCCCCAAAACTAATCTAGAAAGGATCATTAAAGATACAATTGCTCTATTGCAACGTTGGTCCTCTCTGCCTCTAAATATATACGGGAGAGTGAATCTCCTGAAAATGATAGTGCTCCCTAAGGTTACTTTTCTATTTAATGCTATCCCATTATCTTTTCCAGCACCCTTAATTAAAAAACTACAAGGAAAACTGGGCTCATTCATTTGGAATGCCAAAGGCCCTCGCATAGCATGGAAGAAATTAAGAAGGGGTCTCAAGACAGGAGGACTCGCCTTTCCAGATTTAATGCTGTATTGCCACGCTTTTCATTTTAAGCATTTTAGAATTATGGCGGGTCATATGGACCAATCATCAATGGGGCTGCTATTCTCTGTGCTATTAAAGGAGGTTCCTCAGGGTTCCAGTTTTTTTCTTTATAAGTTTGGGGACCCAAAATTCTTTAAAAAAGTAAGGTTGAAGATCTTAAGGTCAGCCTTGAAAAATTGGGTATTTGTAAGGATTAAACTAAACATTACTTATTACGCGCCGCAGGCACCCATATGGGACTCACCAGGCCTCCCAGCCTGCCTTAATGATCAACTGTCACTACCTTTGAAACAGGCAGGGCTGCAGAGGTGGGGAGATCTGCAGGGAGATGGCCAACTCTTAAGCTGGGACGCATTGTCCAATCTAACTAGGGGGGCCCTGACGCGGTTTAAATACTACCAATTGTCAGGCTGGTGGACAACGAGATCTGGGATACCTAATGATAATAACCCCCCTAACCCTAAATTTGATGCGGTAGCTAGAAGGGGTAAGTGGAAAAGCCAAATATCTTTTTGGTATTCGGCAATGTTAGAAGGGGAGGATGTGACTGAGGCTGAAATCAGTAAATTGTGGTGTAACGCCCTTACCCCGACTAACGGGCCTCTATTGGATTCTTGGCGCGACTCCTTCAGGGTGTTGAATGCCGTAATCAAGCCGGCTGCGTTGAAAAGGAATCACCTATACACTATGTATAGGGTCTATATAACTCCGAAGAAATTGGCAAAATTCTCAAATATTGACTACAATTGCCCAAGGTGTGGCCTCTTGAAGGCAGACGATGTTCATATGTTTATGGATTGTCCCGATTTAGCGGAATATTGGGGGAAGATAAAGAAATTTCTGGAAGAAGTCCTCTTAATGCCTATAGCACTCCCAAGGTTCACAGTCATGTTTGGGCTAGTGATGAACTATCAAGTTAATGACCTTCCCACCAAATTTGTATTTTTTATCATCCTCTTAGCAAGGCGCGAGATTTGTAGGGCATGGAAAGATCCAACTCCCCCAACCTTTGCTAATTGCCTGAGGCAGATTGTGTTAACTTGTAAATCAGATGTGGCATGCGATCCCAGAAGCATGACGAATGTGTGGGCAGCCTTGGTGGCATGGCAATCTCGATGATTGGTTTTCCAATGATTTGTCTGGAGCCCTGCTGGTTCCCCGTACTCCTAAGTAGCAAAGGGCGCACACGGTTCGGTGAAAGAAAAGGAGTTTGGAGGGGAAGGTAGTGGCTACTTGAGGGTACGGGCAAACCAACTTGCATCAGGCCAAAACCAACAAGGGTCGGTGCAGAACGGCCAGCAGTGCATGGAGGAGCCAGTGTCCCATCAAGAGTTCCATCTGTGATATATGAGGATTACCAAAAAAAAACAACAAAAAAAACTCAGGAGTGACTAGGTGCTCGGTAGACGAATGCCCACTGATGTTGGGTGCTTTATGTGTGAAGAAGTAGACTCTACAGCTACAGGGACCAGGAGACGTTGAGGACGACCAGGAGCCGGATACGAGCTCTCCCACGGAGGATGTTAAGTGCTGAGGGGCCGGTGTTCGGCAGGAACACCAACAAGCCTTGGCAGCGGCAACCCACGAAGAAGGTCAAGGAAAGTCACGGTCTGGCCCAGAAAGGACCAGGAGACTCACCACAGCAAGTGGAGTCAGGGCAGGCCTGGTGCAACCTGGGGAGCCCAAGAAAAGCAGTGTTGTCTCTCAAATGGACTCACAGGCCAAAAGCACAGGAGTTACAAGGGGACCTCTAGCAGTTTCACAAATTAAACAGCTTGCAGGGCTCAAAGTGCGAGGAGGCCGAAGTCCTTGTTACGAAATGTGCTAGGAGGTTGGGGCTATCGACAGCCCAATTCACGAAGTTGGGGAAGACCTACCAGCATATGCACTTGCAAAAGTACGCAGTGCACAGGGGTTCAGGTTATGCGGTCCGCACGAGGGATGCAGGCCTCAAACTTGGTGAGAGGGCAGCTCAACCTCAAGGAACGTAGACACCCCCCTCCTGTGTTGCAGAGCCTTCGGAATCCGTGGGGGGTATGATTCCAATGTGTTTGGTTTTGCTTTGATACCAAACACAACATGGTTTGCTGTAGCCATTTTTGAAATAGCATTTTATCCGAGCATATAATGCACCTCTACCTATATGTCAGACTGCATGAACGACAACCCGGGAGAATGGTCTCCGAAGGCTACAGGGGTGCTCTGCCCATGCAGGGGCACTCTCTCACGTAAAATCCAGCACCCTGCCTTCAGGATTGTCAAGGCCTGCTATAGGGGTGACTTATAGGTTTTAAGTGCAGTGACTTATAGATATAGTAATCCTATATCTAAAGTAGGGGGTGCATGCACCATCTTACACAGGCTGCAATGGCAGGCCTGTAGTTCCATTTTGCATGGCCTCATGGGTGGCATAATACAAGCTTGAGCCCAAGGGAGGCCTCTAAGGTACCTATGCCCTGGGTACATGTTCCCATATACTAGGGACTTATATGGGTACCCCAGTATCCAATTTGGAGGGTTCCTAAGTGCATGACATAACATTTTAGGGCGAAAGGAGATAGACTGGGGTCCTGGTTAGCAGGATCCCGGTCAGACTAGTCCAAAACAGTGTAACATCAAGCAAAAAGTGGGGGTAACCATAAGCGGCATATCCTACTTTCCTACACAGGGGCACCAGACAGGGGTGCCCGCTTTCGCCACTTTTATACGCCATAGTTGCAGAACCCTGAGCCTGTTCCTTAAGGGAATACCTTGGGCACAGAGACATATGCTTCCCGAACTACAACTTAATTATATCGACAAACGCGGACGACACCTTACTATTCGTACGAGATCCTGCTGTAAACCTATCACCGGTACTGAGAGAGGTGGTCTGGTTTGGAGGGTTATCAGGACCCAGCATTAACTGGAGCAAATTGCTGATGTTCCTATTCACCCCTGTTACGACACAAGTAAAAGCTGAGTACCCACTTCAGTGGACGCCTGACCCGCTCAGATGTTTGGGAATACAGGTACACACTGACCCCACACAAGTATTCAGGGAGAACTATGGCAGAGCAGTCCAGAAGTTAGAAGAAGATATTGACAGATAGGTCAAATTACCTTTATCCATGACAGGGCGAGTGGCTATAATGAAGATGGTGTTCCTCCCTAGATTTCTATTCCTATTCCTAAATATCCGAATGTCACTGCCCCGCTCTTTTTTCAATACATTGCGAGCCCATATGCTCCTACTGGCCTGGGCTGGGAAGCAGCCAGAGTTCGATGGAACACCTTAGTACTGCCATATGACATGTGGGGCTCAACGCCCCAGATCTGGAGCTCTACTATAGATCAGCACAGGGCTCACTAGCGCTTCATTGGCTACTTGAGTCCCAGGTCTTACCACACTTGCATATAGAAAGAAGCGTTGTTGCCCCTACCGCCCTTCCCAGACTGCTGTTTAGCGCCCCGACGAGACGGCATGGGACGCTTGGCTCGCTCAACTCTACAATACATGCCTGGCATCAGATAGAGGAATACTATTCCGGCTCCCTGTTATACTCACCATACATGAAGTTCAGCTGGTGCCATTGGCTTCGGCTTAGCCGGGAGGGGTGAGTGGTGAAGGCACTACGCACCCTGGGAGTAGAAAATCTGGGAGACCTATTCGAAAATGGAGTGGTGGAAGAATGGGATTCCTTTCTGGGGGACTCCACTTCTCCTGCGTCTTTGATCATATACCAGTACATTAGAGTGAGGCACTCCTTACAAGAAGTCCTGGGAGAGAGATGCTAGAACCTTCAGACATATCAGCATTATCCGCCCTGATACAGGTGGACTCCACAGCCAAACTAGTCACGAAAATATATGCCCATACGCAGGAAACACGCAGACTAAACATGATAAAAGCAAGACTGGAATGACAGAGGGATTTATACAGGGCAATAGATGTGGGTGTTGGTAACACTGTTGTGCAGACACACGCAGGGTGGCACTGAATGGTAGGCACAGATTAATTTATTTCAAATACATTAATAGAGTATATTAAACTCCAGAAAGACTGTATAGGTACGGTTTACGTGATACAAAAGAGTGCGAAAGATGGCACATAGGCACTTTTTTAGATGTCTCGTGGCTTTGCCCGGAGGTCGCTGGGTTCTGGGTAAGGGTGTTCCAGGAACTGGGTAACATTACAGGCACAGAATTAGAACCTGATCCCATGCTCGCTTTGCTGGGGTATGATAAGGGGATTATCGCCAGGAATAGGAAATTGGTAGCGATTGGACTGCTCTTGGCCAAGCGTAGAGTGGCAATGCGTTGAGCAAAGGGCCCCTATCCTACAATAAAGAAATGGTACACAAACATGGTATATTGCAACACTCAGACAGGCACCTATAGTGAAATCTTGCCACCTCAAAGTCGCCCCAAAACTACTGGAGCCCTCTCCAAAGGTACTTAGTTGGCAAAGAGACGGGCAAAACCGAAGGCGAGCAGACTAGTAACAGATAGAGTCCCTTGGAACATAAAAGCTATGTACCCGCACAGAGCAAGCAGAATGTATATAGAAGGTGGGGGGAACTCCACCAAAAAGACGCTCGGGATACAATCTGGAATTAATAATAAGGGAGAAGGGGAGGCTTGTGCCTGGAGGCGTTAGGGTAAGCACTCCGCCCGAGAGGCAATCACTAGATGGTCGGGTCCTGCAAGTTACTAATAAGTGCCACAGGCCCCCCTATGTAAATGTTTGTACATGTTTACTGCATACTACATGATGTGCCAAGCGATAAATTGTTTGTACTTTGTATACTTGTCCCGCTCAAGAAATAAAATAAACATTTAAAAAAAGATAATAATACATATTGTGATCATTTTTATATGGAAGTGCAGAATATAAATTGGTGGGTTGGCATTACAAGGAGCTGACAGAACCCCGGGAGGCTGGATATTATCCTGCTTGTTGCCCCATAATAAATAGTACAGACACTTCACTGTACATTAATTGTTCTGGGATAATATTGTTTTAACATACGTTCCCCTTGGTTAATAAAGATGATTTGAATAATTTGGGAGTGAACTCTAGATCCTCTGCAGTGAATTATGAGGTACCAATATATGCACACCCAGGGTTCTTTCTGTCAAATGGGCTTATTCCAATATTTACAATGGTACTGATGATGTAACTCTTGGGATGGTGTTGCTATTGGGTGTTCCATGTAAATATGCTCGACCCAAAACGAGGGGGTGAAAAGAACTTTAACAAAGGAATTTTTTCAAAGGGGTTGCAGATTTAGAATTAAATAGCTATAGTAATGGAATTACATTTGATACATCCTTCCTTCCGTCCTGGCCAGGGTTGGGAAAGCAAATGAATATTTTGGATGTAAGCTACATATTCTATCGAATACCACAGTAGCAGCTCTTCTCAATATCATTACCCAGTTAGAAAGCATGCAGGTGTATTCAAAGCAGACTAGATATGTAACGGATTTTATCTTGGCAAAGAGTGGTGGTTTATGTACTGTGGTCTGCGACCAGTGCGTGGTCGGTATAAAAAATTTGGAGAAGAATGTAACGCAACATACTATGGATATAATAGACAATGAGCAGGGAATGAAAAGCGGGAACTGGAATTAGTCTATTTTTGGCAATTGGGGTTGGATACTTACACAAATGATTTACCTTATTGTGATATTAGTACTCTGTTGTGACCTCATACAATGTCTCCCCTCTTGTTGTTCCTATTGTGCCACTGTTATGCCCAAAGAGAAGCTATCAGCCCATGCTACAAATGCCGCCATGATGATGCAGTCTGATATTGATGAGCTGATGAATATTGATGTGGTGATATTCGAGGATTCTTCCCTTCTTGCTCCACCATTTTCTAATGTTGATTGTAAGGAGTGCCAATAATGTTCTCCTAATTATGTTTCTGGATTTGGATGTTCTATCAATTTGTGAAGAATTGATCCTATTGTAATAATTCTGTCTACACTATTTTACATTTTATATACACTATAGAATGTGTTTAGCTCATGCTAAAAGGAGGGTCGGACAGATTATGCCCGTTAATGCTTACGCCGTGCCTTTTACAAGTTAGCATCCTCTGCACCATTTTATGTTCAGACGCCATTTTAAAGACCATCAAAACTAATCTTTTCTATTTCAGAGAAATGCTCTTTGCTGATTTTCGTTTCTGCAATGAAGTACTGTTAATGCCAGCGCTTAGCTTTCCCACTTGATAGAGGGCCTCTCCCACTTGTCTGGTAGTCTTTTCGTAGTACCGGGTGCAACGGACTTGGTCTATGCTGAGTTTCGAGAGCAAAGGTTTTTATTTTTTATTTTACTGTCCAGCTGCATCTGCCTGGAAAATTCCAGTATGGGCGTGTTCTCAACTAATCATGAAATGTACATAATGTATCTCTGTGCTTGCCAATCTTCAGTTCCCTCTGTACCACTCTTAGAGACTGTGCAGAAGGGGCTCCTTTCTGAGTGTTTATGAATAAACAGTTTTTGATGTATATTCTCCACTGTCCATTCGACTCTTCATCTGGTATGGAAGGCTGAGAGGTGGTATACTATTGACCTGGTTGAACCCATGCGGGTCACTTCCTTCAAGAGGAGATGGCGCACCAGTAAGGACACCTCTGATAGGGGCAGCCTTCAAGACCTCTCTCTTCTTCTACCACTCCTTGCTGAGGGCAACAAAGACAGCCATTCTTGCACGCATCGAAACCAGCGGCAACTACACCAGGGAACTTTTCAACATCGTTAAGGAATTCTCCAACCCAGCTGCCAGCAGAAACAACATCAAACACTCACCGGAGCTGTGCGATAACCTTGCCCACTTCTTCCACGACAAGATCGCAACCATATACAGAAACTTCAAACCCACACCTACGGACTTCCTCGACAAATATGCCACCACCGTAACTGACACAAACCACCACACTGACCCCCAGGAACATCCCCTCCACCCAGGACACCACATCTACCATGAAATCCAACCAATCGGGAGCTCCCATAGAACTATGCCGGCACGACATCTTCAACCTCGGAAAACTAAGGATCGGGCAGGAACTCACCACCCTACTCAACACCTCTATCACCACTGCAACATTTCCTGATGCCTGGAAACACGCCGAAGTAAGACAGCAACTCAAACAAACTCTGATGACCCCAGCAAACTCAAACTACAGACCAACCTCCCAGCTCCCATTCTCAGCGAAGGTACTGAAAAAGATCATCAAATCAACAATCAACTCATTACACACATGGAGCAGAGCCAGCTATTTGAAGCCTCCCAATCCGGCTTCCACAGCACCAAAACCATCCTGATCGCAGCCATGGCATCATCCGAACCCACCTCAACTGAGGAGAAACAGCTTCCGTGCTCTGCACACCTTCTAAAGAGACTTCAGACCATACAGAACGCCTCAGCCAGACTCATCCTCTGCCTTACCTGGTGAACCCACATCAGGAAAATACGCTGACTCAGTGTGCAGAAGAGATGCCAATTCAATTTGTTGACCCTCCCACACAAGGCTCTACATAACCAAGGACCCACCTACATTAACCACCGCCTGAACTTCCACCAACCATCAAGAAGACTATGCTCCACCTCCGTTTCACTTGCCCATACTCCCCGCATCTGCCGAAACTCAAATGGAGGACGCTCCTCCCACATCGCAGCAAAGACTTGGAACAGTTTCCTTATGCACCTCCGGATCATCATCTTATTTCCGGAATCCCAATGGCCCTCAAGACCTGGCTGTTCTACTAAGCCACCGGGGCCTGCAGACACATGGATACCCTATTATGTGATTATCCACGCTTTATAAATCCTGATTGGTTGAGACCCTATGATGTGATGCAATCATATAAAGGTTATACCATATAAGTCCCAACAGATTTTTTATTTTTGCATTTTTTAACAATGGTCCTAGGGGCCATAAAACCCAAGTGGGGAAAAAGAGGGTTATCAATATTTGAAAAATTATGCAAAATTGTAATTCCCTTAATGAGTGTACCCAAGAAGGGTTCAGAGGTATATATGTAAATGGTGATGATGAATGCAGTGAATCTAAATGTGTGTTGAATATTAGGTAGACTCAAATGAAAATCTTAAAAAGTATGTGTGTGGTATAATCGTGTCCTCTATTCAAATTGTATATAGGGGCTCAGAACAACAATATACTTTACATTAACCATATCTATCAAGAAAAGTAAAAAATACTTAGCTATAGATAATCCGTTCCATGATCTGGAGAAATGTGATATCCATCCAGGTATGAAAATAAATAAAATGTGTTAAAATCAAGAAATGATGTTGTACCACCCATGAGGCTCTAAAACATAAGGTTAAAACTAGATAGAACGGAAAATTCAATGTACATGTGTACATACGTTTCTTCATCTGAGTTGAGCCCAAATATGACAAAGATCATTTTCTCAGGAAGTGGCAAAAAGTTTGAATATCCAATTCATGTTTGACACAGATCTATAAATTACTCACATCCAAGGTCAAAAGAGTGACATCCTCTTCCCAAAAGTTATTGTCAGTGATAGTGAGAATATCTCTAAAGTCTTTGATGGGCACAGGGTAACAAACTCCTCCTAAAATATACTATCAATGATAGTGAGGAGATCCCTACTGTCTTTAATATACATGGGCAGTGGAGAGACAAAGGGTAATGGTCAATGTATCTGTCTGTGTTCTCCAGGTGTGAGCCTATAGATGATACAATGGGTCTCTGGTGTCTTTATGGATTTTTGGCAGTAGGGAAAGAATCTGGAATTTAGAGTGATCACATTTGAGATTTGGTATTCTTCGCACTCCAAGAGTCCTTTGTTTTTCCAATCAGTGAGTAAGTCCCAGTATATAGCTCTAGCCTGTATTACTGCCGCTCCAGTTCCACATTTGTCAGACTGCTGAATGACAATGTGAGACTATCCCCAATCATCTTATGGCACTAAATATGGAAAATAGACACAGTGGGCCATACCCAGACTATAATAAAAAACTGTCTGTCATTGGATAAGGCTCACAAAATTGTTGGTTGCAGTTTGTTAAATTGAGGTTGTACTTGCTAGGAGTACCTGAGCTATACACCGATCCGAGCTCCTGCTGCAAATTTCCCAAAAAGAGACTTAAGTCTCTATTTTTAGCAAAGCCATCTTATCTAAGGAAGGAAAGGTATTATGAAAAATCGTCTGTAAAACAATATTATTTGACCCCGCCTTTAATGGAGGGCGAATTTTCGTACCTAGAAGAAGTAAGAAATTTATTGCACAGGTTCATCCTTCTAAGCTTTTGTACCAATTTAATTCCCCTTATCTTGGGCTTTCCCGCTACAAAGTATTCTTATAATGAACTGATGCAGTGCCCTTGGGATAATTTATCTGTGCAATCTGACCTCCATCTTTCCTTCTTCTGTCACTTTTACAATGAACAGAGATCTATATATATGCTACATCTTCTAAGGCGGTACAAGTTTCAAGTTTATTTATTTATGGTTTCGGAACTCAAATGAGATCCACATAAAAGATTGACAAGATAAATTCATTTGCATACAATCATAGTTAAAATACAGAATAAAATAAACATTTCCAACCTTTTAATATATAGCTAAGAAACTTTTGAAAAAGTTAACATTTTTATAACAAAACATTTCATTGGGGGGATTATAGATGCCGTCTAGAAAAGAAGTGGCAGAGAAAATGCTTAATTGAAGACAAATTGGTCTCAGCACTTGCGCCTATGCAAAAGTAGGGCCGGGCACACAAAGAGTACATGAGTAATATCCTGAGTTGAATCGTTACAAAGATTACACATAGCTGAGGAGCTGTACCATTTGGACAAAAGAATATTCAAAGGAAGTAGGTCCTGCCTCAGTAAAAACAAGAATCGCCGTACACCATGAGGGAGGTTCCAGGTGACATATAATTGGGCTTTTCTCATTAGGCAGGCAACAATGGCCAAAGAGACGCCTTTCTTCAAGGTACATGCTTCCCTATCCATCTTAAAGCTTAATTTCCAAGAGGCCAACTTCAAGATGGACTTCCGCTGATATGCAGATAAGGTAAAAAGAACCGATTCATCAAGTTGCAAAAGATCAACCGCGGTTCTAAAGTTTTTTACAATTAACGAGTGTTCTTTAAACGTTCCTAACAACTCAGTTTTTATAAGATGTCTTAGGGTACCCGGATCTCCCCCAGCAAGGCTAAAGACCCAGCGCACTATCCCAGCTAGGCCCTGGACCTAACTACTACGTAGGCCGAATTCCAGTCTAAAGGCGGCTATAGAGCACGCTGTATTGACCATGGTTAGACTGCGCAAAATTTTGCCTTCCGTAGTAATTAAGAAGCCCCAGTTTCTTATATCAAGTATTTCCATACCATAAAGTAGTGATGCTGGGATTTTAGCACGATACACCTCTTACAGAATAGCGAAGTGCCTTCTACCTGTAGCCTTGTAAAGGGAGAGTAAACTTTTACCTTGGACAATTGCTTTCCGGGTGTTGTTTGCTATGTGAGCCTTTTCACTTAAATTACTAGCAATAACTTTTCCGAGGAAGACATAAGATTTTACTACTTCCAATCTTTGTCCACCAACGGACCATGGAAAGCTCGCATATTTCAACTTTTTCCTTCCCGTCATGCACTTTACTTTACTTTTTGAGACATTTATCTTCAGGTGGTGTGCCTCCGCGTATTTATAGAGTACCTGTAGACGATTATTTAGTCCTTTTGGTGTTAAATCCAGGATTAATATATCGTCTGCATACAGTAAACAAACAATAGGGATACCCCCCAGAACAAGAGCAATTCCTTCACTTAAAGACAAAACATGAGGAAGATCAGCTATATAGAGGGAAAATAATAAGGGGGCCAATAAACAGCCTTGTTTTAACCCATTGGCTGTAGTAATTACTCGAGAAAGTCCCCTTTCCCCACCTAACAAAACTCTGCACCAGGTGTCAGTGTGCAAAGCTCGTAATAGTTCCAGGAGAGTGGATGGCATGCCTAGGTCTGATAGTTTCCTCCACAGCAAAGATCGATGTACTTTGTCAAATGTTGTGGAGAAGTCTATGAAGGCTCCATAGACTCTCCCTCCTCGGACCTTGACATATTTTTCTGTTATAACTTGCAATGCCGTCAGGTTGTCCATAGTACCATGCCTTTGTCTAAACCCCGTCTGCTCAAGGGCCAAGATTTCACCCTTGGACACCCAATCATTGATCGACTTAAGGAGGCATTTTGTAAAAACTTTGCCTATGGCGTCCAAAAGGGCAATTTGGCAATAACTGTGTGGAGCATCACGGTCTCCCCTCTTATGTAGGGGGACCAATATGCTCCCCCTCCAAGAGGGAAGAACGGTTTTACAAGAAAAAGCAGAAACTAAAAACTGGAAAAAGGATTTTACTCCACAACTCACTGTTTTGTTTTATGACCGTAATGGGAAGCTCATCCGGACCCATTGCGCCGGAAGAGCGCAGGCCCTTGATGGCTATTTCAATGTCCTTTTTGGACGGTGGTCCATATGGAGAGCTATCCACATGTGTTCTACCATATTCAGGCACCAATCCATTGCTGGCATATAAGTTCTCAATATACCCAACCCAAGTTTGCTCTTCAATGGGAATTGGCAGAAGTCTAGATCTTACTCCACAGCCCTACCCAATTAGTGACCAAAATATTCTAACTTGACCCTTATGTGCCGCTTCCCGTAATTTAATCCATAAGGTATCTTCATTCTCTCATTTTATTTTAGCCTTCACCCTACTCCTCCTCCTTAATAGGACTATTCTATGGTATCTTTCGGGGGGATTAAAGAGGTACTGTTCCCTTACTAATTAGTTTATTTCGATATTAAGGTATCGAAGACAGCTAGGAGTTATTTTAGGATTTCCTATAGGATAGGGTTTTTTTGCGATAGAGGTTACCACATTCATGAAATCGGCAAAACATATTTATTCACAACCATTCCATTGAACCAGATTCTCCACGGCGGCCTCTAGGATACTTGCCAAGCCCTTGATAGCCTTAAAATTCCAATAACATCTCCCAGAATTGGCTCCAAAACTCACCAGTTCGCTATTTATATGCCACGAGTCCGTCAAGGGTGGATTTAAATTTACAGTAATAGCGAGTACCTTATGGTCGCTAAATACTGTGTTGGAGACAGACAAATCTTTCAGAAGAAAGAAGGACGAGCTTCCCACTGCCACGTAATCAAGAATTGACTCGCTATTGTTAGACTTGTGTGTAAAATTTGCCGGAATATCAGAGGGAAGGCTTCCATTTACTATGATGCTATCTACCTCTAGCAATTCCTCCAAAAATAATTTCCCTCTCTTATTGGTCTTAATATTACCTGGGAAAAGAGCTTGCGGTATCTGTAATGATTCCTCCTTAAGCTTATTCCTAAACAGCTCTAAACTACAGTTAGAGATTTTACAATTAAAATCCCCTAATAAAATGATATGGGGAGGGGATTCAGAATCGAGAAGATTCTTTATGAATGAGAAAACCTTCTTTAAACCTTTATTAAAACGTGCATCTGGAGGAATATAAACATTTATCAATACAAGTGATTTTCGTGGGTTACCGTTAACAAGATTCAACAGCGTTATTGCCTGAAAAAGATTATTAGGATCTAAATAATGGGCAAAGTTCCATTTTATCTTATTAGAGAGTAAACAGGCCACTCCACCCTTAGCATGGCCTCTCCTAGAGGAAATGGCTCTGCCATCTAACAAATAATAGTCCTTTCCCGCAAAGAATTTATCATCACACCAAGTCTCCTGGAGACAGATCACATCAGCTTCTAGTGTATGCAGGTATAGTAATTTTTCTGGACTATTCTTTATTCCAGCTGTATTCCACAATATTATTTTTAAATCAATGTTAAAGATAGGAATAAGGTTTGGGAAAAAGCATAGATTTGCTTGACAGAACACCAGGCAACCACTTCCATTTAAGACTTTCTTCTGCCGAACTCGGTTGCCAGGGGGGGGGACATATATATCACATGCCGTTCATTTTTCGAAATACACATTTTTAATTCATCAATTTTGGAGGGCCTATCTGTACTGCCTAAAACTGCAACGGGGAGTAGAGGCATGTTTACAAGTCTTTCATTACGAGGTTCCACAAAAAATGGAATAACATCAATCCCCCTGCTTTGTAATCCTTCAGACCATTGTAAAATATGATGTACAACAAGTTTAGAGTAAAATCTGACCCTTGCTATCTTCCCAACCTCTGGTTTCAAAATGGAGACTACATCTATATCGTTAGTTTGAATAAGTTTCAGACTTTCAATCTCCCGGAAGCAATTGAGGAGTGAAGATCTATTTAGAGTAAGATCCGTATCGAACAATGGAATGAAATCTAGATGGAAGGTATCTATACTTTCCTTTTCAGGAGCAGCATTTGACCATTTGGAAGCCCTTTCACTTCCAATCATATCGGAAAAAGGCTTGGCTAAGGGATTAAGAGCTGGTAATAAGGTATTAGAGGGATTTATCTGTTCAACAGATCGAATGCTATTAGAGGACCCCCTTGGTTCAATAGTCATAAGTTCTTGGTCTGATTTAGTTTGCCCAATTATATCTTGAGATAAATTAAGCAAATAATCTTGGGGGAGGTTTTTACCTATGGGAGTATCTATGTTATCATCAAAATTAATTTTTCTCTGTCTTTTTTTTTTTGTGCAAATCTACGAGTTGGTTTCCTCTTTTTCCCTCTAAGCTTTTTATGTTTTCCTATATTTACCTTTTTTCCTTCATTCGAAGAGTCCGAAGCATCATCTTTCTCTTCATTTATCTGGGGTTTAAAAATAGGGAATAGTTCCTTATCCAACCTTTTTTCGGGGTCCGTCATGATTTCTATTTCTTGGTCAAGTTCGAGAATGCAATTAGCTGCAGCTGCTTTTAGTATACCTACCGGGGTATTCCCCGGGGTAACAACTAGTTTCTTTCCATCAATAGGTTGAGGATTCTCATCTTGTTCAATTCGAACTAAATCTAGAACTTGAAAGACAGTCTCAGACTTATTCTCTAGCTTCTTATCTTTCCTTACTTTCACGTCTAAAGGGGATGACTCATGATGTAAGTTAGATTCGATCCCCTGTTTAATATTTAATAAAACCCTAAGTATTTGGGTTACAGTTTCTAGCACACAATCCGAGCCTCCAACAAATTTTTCCAGTAATAATAAGATAGAGGATAGTAGGTGTTCTAAGAAAGTTAGAGAATCAGAGATTGGATTATCAAGCCTAATAGGAGGGTTAGGATGAGTGTCAGTAATGTTAAAGACAGGGCTCGAAGAAATATTTGCCTGTGATAAGGAAAAATTGAGATTTATTTGAGGGAGTACTACTATAAAGTTGAAGCCCTGAGGGTGCTAATACATTTGGAGTGTTGGCTTGATCTAAAACCATGTTGTGTTCTTAATTGGTATATCTCTTGTGGAGCTCAATATCTATATCAGGGAGAGTAAAGTCATTACCAGAGGTAACCAGAGGAAGAGACAGGCCAGGAGAGTCATTTAAACCTTTCCCTGAGAAGAGAGGAGTTGTGCACTAGCACCTCGACTGTTTTGGTAATAGCGCCATGAAGAGGCACAATGTTATTTAAGCTTGATTCCCAAGAAACATGATTTAGTTGCTTCTGCAATTTTGGGGGGTCTGGGGGACCACCCACCCCAGCAGTAGAAACAGACTTTTCTGAATGTACCAGATCATCCTGATTGCTATATCCTTTCATTGTAGATTTGCCTTCCTCTTTACCTTTACCATTAATATCTTCTGGTTTTGAACCCCCACTCTGAGCCTTGTCCTTTCCCCTTTCCCATAAGCTATATAATTGACATTTTCCCTTTAACTGTAAAACAAAAGTATCCTTATTTCGTAGGGGATTTGATTTAGTCTTAGAGCAGGTTCTGCCCACTAATAGACGCCCAGACCTTATTTTTTTGCAGTCATTTCAGAGAATACCAATCACCACTAGGAGCACTAAAACCAGTAATGTTAAAAAACAAATTAAGTAGCAAAAACGGCTGTACTCCAATTTGATATTCCCTGACTTCGATATACCGCTAGGGGGATTGAAAACACAACTTACTCCAACGCCGTCTCTGCAGCATAGAGTCCACAGCAATAAATTATTACATACACCAAATAAATTGATATAATATAAAATGCACTAAGGGGGGTAGCCCCAGCCTAGCCTTCTCCGGCCCCGGAGGGCCTCAGAGGGCCCGCCCTTTGCCCGGGCCCGGTCCGCTATCTTCTGCAGTAATGATGGGTCGGTGACAAGTCTGACAATCTAACTGACTGAGCCTACCTTAGTTATACTATTCTCAGTGTATGTACCACCCCCCAAAGCTTCAATATTTGTGAATCCCTACTTGTGATTGGACAATGGGATGGAGAGAGGTCATCACACCATGCTAATGTAATGTCATTTTCTAAGGTTCATTGTTCTATGTTCCCTCCCCTTATTTATTTTCCCAAGCTTTAATTCCCACCCGCATTTCACCGTAGGATTTTTACATTGTTTGCGCAATTTGGTTTTTCTCCTTCCCCTCTTTGTGTCAAGAGGTGCTGTTCCCAGGCGCCTTCTCCACCGCTTCCTCTACCTTCTGATTCACCCCCAGAGGACATCCGGGGATTTCACAATTTAATACAGCAAGTGGCAACCAGATTCCAATTTCCTGTCACAGTCGAACAGACAGAATGCTTCCTACATGACTTTAAGGAATAATCCAGAAAGATCACGAGAGCTGTTTCTATCATTGACTATATCTGGAACGAAGGGGTGAAAATAATGAAGACGCCTGC
Source organism: Lissotriton vulgaris (assembly GCF_964263255.1). NCBI lineage: Eukaryota > Metazoa > Chordata > Amphibia > Caudata > Salamandridae > Lissotriton > Lissotriton vulgaris. Next base: position 469,421,341 of record NC_141700.1, on the reverse strand, counting down.
ATCTATTCCAGCAGTGCTTCCCCGAATAGACAAGAAATATCTTGCTCCTGCTAACAGTCCTTCCTGTCTGATTGGCCATCCTCGACCAGATTCATTCATTTCTCAAGCTGCCCAGCAGAGATCTAAAAACCCAGCGACACCCATTACTACACCGCCTCACAAGGAAGGGAGTCGTCTTGACCTTATAGGCAAAAAATTCTCAACCATGGCAGCAGCTTTCATTAGAGCGGCTGATTCCCTAGCAATAATTGGACGTTATGACCGACAAATGTGGTCAGACATGGCGGGGCTTATTGAGCTTATTCCTGAAGACCGGAGACAAGAAGCACGTAAGATCTTGCTGGAAGGAGAACATGCTGCATCTGAGACCATAGATTGTGCACTTGACATAGTTAATACTAATTTTCACCAGCTTGCAGATGCAGCAGTACTTAGGCGTCAGGGTTGGCTTAAAGCCACCACTTTCAGGCCTGAAGTACAGACAAAGATTTTAGATATGGCCTATGACGGCGAATCGTTGTTTGGCAAACACATCCATGAAGCCCTTTAGCGATAAAGACTGACACGAACACAGCTAGATCGTTAGGTACATTTCAGTACAAACGAGGTTCTTTCAGAGGTGCAAGAGGACATGTTTTTTTCCTCAAGAGGAGTATACCAAGCCCAGCAGAACAGGCAGTACCAACCACAGTATAAACAGACTTACAGCCAGTCATCCTACGGGCAATCCAATATTGCTGGTTTCTCTCGTCAGGATGGTCGAAAACGATCACAAAATCAGGGTCAAGGCGGCAACAGACGACAGTGATTTCCGCAGAGCGCCAACCACAACAACTCCCATTCCCATGGGTGCGAACATTTCAGCATTTGTGGACATGTGGCAAGAAATTCATTCAGACCAACGGGCATACCCTGTAATTTATCAGGAAACCACCTACCACTCCGCCCAAGGGACCCCCTCCCCCTCGTCTTCACTTATTATTCAAAGAAGCCTTAACGATGCTCCTCAAGAATGCAATAGAGAAAGTTCCATCACAGCAGAAACTAACAGGTTTCTATTCTTGTTTCTTCCTGATCAAAAAGAAATCGGGGAAATGGCGACCGATTCTAGACCTTCGCAAACTAAACAAATTCCTCGAAAAACAAAGTTTCTGGATGGTCACACTTGCAGAGATTCTAGTTTGTCTAAACAAAGGAGACTTTATGGCTTCTCTGGATATGGAGGACGCTTACTTCCACATCCCAATCCACCCCAAACATCGTAAATATCTTCGCTTCACTGTAGCTGGCACCCATTATCAGTTCAAAGTGATCCAGTTTGGGCTAAAATCGGCTTCGAGGATCTTCACGAAGTGCTTGGCACCTGTGGCAGCAACTTTAAGATCTCAGGGAATCCAAGTATTCCCGTATTTAGACGATTGGCTAATCAAAGGTCCTTCGGAACACGCAGTCAAGGTTGCCACAACTATGTCTCTTCATCTCTTCGATTCTCTGGGGCTGACTATAAACGAGAGCAATTAGCAGTTACGCCTGATGCAAGTCCTTCCATTTCTTGGAGCACTACTGGACACAGTCCAATGCAAAGCATTCTTATTTCACGAACGGCAAGTATGACTTCAAAAGCTGGCAACTCTAATTTTAAAAAAAGTCAGTTTCTGTTCGGATGTTTGCTCCGCTCCTGGGGATGTGCTCTTCGGCAATAAATCTCATCCCTTTAGCACGACTCAGAATGGGACCTCTACAAGAGGAGCTTCACCTTCAGTGGCAACAAGCTATGGGTTCCTTCGACGATATCCTCAAAGTCACACCACAGATGAGAAACATTCTCCATTGGTGGTCACAGATGACGAACTTAACACAAGGTCTCACGTTCATACAGGACATTCCACGCTTTGTTTTGATAACGGATGCATCCATGGAAGGATGGGGAGGTCCTCTACAAGACTTACAGATACAAGGGAAATGGTCGCAAGTACAGAAGAAACAGCATATCAACAGTCTGGAGTTACGGGCAATTTTTCTGTCCCTACAAGCTTTCCTTCCAAGGATTGCAGGTGCATCAGTGTTGGTCCGCGCCGACAACACCACCAGCATGTTTTACGTAAACAAGCAAGGAGGGACAAGATCAGCGACTTTGTCACGAGAGGCTCAAGAATATTGGGAATGGGTCACACCCCACAACATAACCCTGAAAGCCGAACACGTCAGGGGTCTCCACAAACCCCTGGCGGACACGCTGAGCAGGTCACAATCAAACTGCCACGAGTCGGAGCTGGAGCAGGACCAAGTGAATAGGGTGGTCCAAACTTGGGGCAAACCAGCACTGGATCTCTTCGCAACGAGAAAGAGCAAGAAATGCCAATATTATGCCAGCAGGTTCCCTCAACAGGGCTCAAGAGGGATTGCCCTGTCCATGCAATGGTCAGGGATTTGTTCTTACGCTTTTCCCCCAATACCACTAATCCTGAGAGTAATCTGCAAGATGAAGCTGGAGGGTTGCCGTATCATCCTGATCTTACCCCGGTGGCCCCGACAGTACTGGTTCCAAGAACTCCGGTTACTATCTCAAGAAGAGCCGATTCGCCTTCTTCCAACGACTACAATGTTGTCAAGGGACAAAGGTCAGGTAGTTCACCCGGACCCCCAGTTTCTACATTTACACGCATTGCTCCTGACGTCTTAGAATTCAAGGGCCTAAACATTCCACAAGACTGTCGTGAAATCTTGACACAGTCTCGAGCCCAGAGCACTATCAAGACTTATCGTCTAAAATGGAAGCGTTTTTGCTGTTGGTGTGAGGAGTATAATATTCACCTGATTCAAGCTCCTGCGGAGCAAATTCTCCCTTATTTGCTCTCTCTAGCAAGGTCTGGACTCATCTTTTCATTGGTCAAGGTCCATCTAGCGTCACTCTCCAGGTTCAGAAAAAGTGCTAAGTGTCCTTCTCTCTGTTCATCTTCTTTGATCAAACAATTCATGAAAGGGATGTTCCGAGCCTTCCCTCCAATACGGCCTCCACCGCAGGAGTGGGAACTCAACACTGTCTTAACGCAGTTAATGAAACATTCATTTGAACCAATCCACAAGGCCGAACTCAAATTTCTCACATGGAAAGTCTCTCTGCTTTTGGCTCTAAAGTCCGCAAAAAGGGTGAGGGAAATCTAAGCCTTCACTATCAAGGAACCATTTCTACACTTCACTCAGGATTACGTGACCCTCAGGACTAATCCTAAATTCATCCCCAAAGTTCCGTCACAGTTTCATTTAAATGAGCCAATAAGATTGAGAACCTTTTTTCCACACCCATCCACTCCAGCGGAAAGAGCTTTGCACTCTCTGGACATTAAACGCTGTTTAAAATTCTACCTACAAAAAACAAAGGACATCGGACGATCTGACCAGCTGTTCCTGGCTTATGGCCAGGCAACACTTGGAAATGCAGTCAAGAAAGCCACAATTGGCAGATGGCTGGCATCTACAATTAATTTCTGCAATGACGAGACTAACAAGCTGTTGCTGAGAAAAGCCAAGGCCCATTCGACAAGAACAGTAGCAGCGTCTACAGCTTTGTCTGCCGGAGTAACTCTGGAAAATATCTGTTGTGCTGCGACATGGAAGAATGTCCACACGTTCACGAAGCATTATTGTCTTCAATCTGCACAGCAAGATGATGCAGCGGTTGGACAGGCTGTCCTATGCCATCTTTTTCTTTGAGGTCAGTTTCAGGTACCTTCTCTGTCTTTTAAATGATATTTATGGCTGTCATTATTCATGATACCGACAATTTATAAGTTTATAGAAATGTTTCTTATATATATATATATATATATATATATATATATATATATATATATTATTACCTACTGGCGGTCGCCAGTAGGTAGTTATAGTTAGGATTTTCTACAATGTTAAATCTCAAAATTCTATTTGGAATAACTTTGGCGCCGGTTGACGAATCTGCCTGAAAATTTCCTCAAAATGGCCTCGTCGAGCTCCGGTCCTTCCCTGAAAGTTTGGGGGGGATGCGTCAAGCGGGGGCCGAGATAAAAGGGGGGTCCCAAAACGCGTTTTCCCCATGTTAATTTCCATAGGGCGGTCGACCTCACTTTTAGCCCGAACGGCTGAATGGATTTACACCAAACTTGGTAAAATTGTAGGGACTGGTAGCCAGATGTGCCTTTGCTATGTCTCAAGATATGTGCTCCAGTGGATTTTGAGTAATTTAGGTTAAAAAAAATATATATATCTATAGGCGCACCCCGGTACGCGCACCGGGGAGCGCACCGGGCGTGCTACGCGACTTGCGCATGGAAAGCTGATTGGCTCACGGGTGTCTGTAAACATTCGAAACAGTCCGAAGCGGCCGCCATCTTGTGTCTCGGTAGGATCGAGACACAAGAGGTGGCATAAAAAAAAGGGGGAAATGACTATAAGGGGGCAGGGTAGACCCCCCTGACCCCCTAGGTTTGATGTGGGGGCTAAAATAGGGTCCCGCGGGGCATTGATAAAAAAAAAATCGATTTGCGCGAGGGGAGCGCTCGGTACGCGCACTGGGGAGCGCACCGGGGAGCAAAGCATGGGGAAAATCCAGGGCCTTATTTATGAAGGCCTTGCGACAGTTTTGCGCCGCCGGTGCGTCACTTTTTGTGACGCACCAGCGTCGCTATATTTAAAAAGTGACGCATCTAGGTAGATGGGTCACTTTTTAAAACCCTGCGCCACATTATACTTGCGTCAGGTATAATGTATGCAGTGGGGGCGTTCCCCCGCAAAAAGCCTCGTAATAGTGACGCAGTGAAATCTATGAGATTTCACTGCGTCACTTTTAGGACGCTGTTGCGTCAAAATCTTGCGCCTGCCTCACAGCAGGCGTAAGACTGACGCAAGACCTTTCACATGGGGCTTTGCCCATGTGAAAGGACGCATTACTGGAGTTGCGTCACTTTTGTGACACACTCCAGCAATGCGTCACTTTTGCGCTTACAGATACGTCAGAAATACTGACGTATCTGTAACTCCTTGCGACATGATTCGTCATACATTAAATATGACACATCAGGAATGTCGTAAGGAGTGCGCACTGAAAAGTGACACATCGCTGTTTTCACGCAGCGATGCGTCACTTTTCAGAAATGAGGCCCCCAATTTATTCACTGTGTCACCTCTACGACCCTTTCTTGCGTCAATACGTCCCTTTTGCATATATTACACCTGACGTAGGAATAATGTGGCGCAGGGGCTTACAAAGTGACGCAACTACCTAGATGCGTCACTTTGTAAATATGACTGAATAAGGTGCATTTTTTACAGCACTGGTGCGTCACAAAAAGTGACGCTCTGGTGGCGTTAAAGTGACGCATGGCCTCATAAATGAGTCTTTCAGTCTTCTACTCATGCGTCATATTAAATTTATGACGTATTATGTTGGAAGTTCTTTTAGATACGTTAGTATTTCAGACGTATCTGTACGTGCAAAAGTGAAGCATTGCTGGAGTGTGTCACAAAAATGAAGCTACTCCAGCAATGCATCCTTTCACATGGGGCCAAGCCCCATGTGAAAGGGCCTGCACGCCTGCTGTGAAACAGGCGTAATATTTGGAAGCAACAGCGTCATAAAAGTAATGCGGTGATATGTCATAGATTTCACTGCGTCACTTCTACGACCCTTTCTTGCGTCAATACGTCCCTTTTGCATACATTACACCTGACGTAGAAATAATGTGGCGCAGGGGCTTACAAAGTGACGCAACTACGTAGATGCGTCACTTTGTAAATATGACTGAATAAGGTGCATTTTTTACAGCACTGATGCGTCACAAAAAGTGACGCTCTGGTGGCTTTAAAGTGACGCATGACTTCATAAATGAGGCCTTCAGTCTTCAACTCCAGCAATGCATCTTTTCTTATCCTTCCACACCCCCGTTCCTTTTCAACATTTTGTTTGAATATCAACATTCCCCATATTCACTCTTCTTCTCCTTACTTTCCTTCCCAACACTCACCTTCTTTCAGTCCCCCTACTTCACTTCCTTTCTCCTCTCATTCCTTTCTGTTCTTTCTTACTCATTTTCCTTTCCATTATCAATGTACTCCATTTCACTTACTCTTTTTCATTTTTCTAAGAAAATAGCTCCTGCGATTGCCCCCTCCCAGAAGTAGTTGCTCCTCCGGTGGATGTAGAGGCCCCATCAATGGGAACCTCTTGTGCCAGAGCCCTGACACTTTCCCAGGCAAAAGATCCCAAAAGAGTATTTTTTTTTGGGGTCACCCCGTGACAGGACTTGTTTGCAGATCCTGCACTCCACTTTTGGAGCATTCACCTTTTTAGGTCTCCGCCGAGATCTTATGTCAGCGAGTAGCAGTCCCAGGAGACAGTCCTGGCCACGCGCATCCTTCCAGGCGATTTGTAACTGGAACGCGCGCTGTGGCCAGGCGCTGTCTCCTGGGAAGCGCAAGCACCACACACGCATGCGCATACACACACACACGCGCCCATGCACGCACGCACATACATACATACAGAGACACCACCCCTGACTCATACACACGCGCGCGCACACACACAAGTGCACCGAGGCCCCCCCTCCCCCTCCCCCGCCGTCACCGTCGCGCACATACATACACACACACACACGACCATACACACACGCAAGTGCACCAATCGCGCTCCAGCCCCCCTCCCCCGCCGTCACCGTCGCGCACATACATACATACACACACACACGAGCATACACACACACAAGTGCACCAATCGCGCTCCAGAACTTACCTTACCTCAGCACGCGGCGCCCAACCTCCTGCTGGCGCGGCCCCGGGGCTCTACACCGCTCACAGGAGCCCCGGGCCGCGAGACGCTACGACTCCGCCTGCCTCCTCTTCCGGTGTGAACGTGGCCCCGCCCCGTCACAGGCGACCGTGCCTGACTTCCGGGGCGGCCGCGAGTTCAATGATGAAAGACGCTTTGTTTACATCACCCATTGATTGAACTCATGCAAGAAAATCGCTTGCCGTACTGCCAAATTCTGTCTCTCTCTCGTTGAACCCGCATCAACATTTTGGATTAAAGCATACAGTGAATTCCAACAGCCCTCAAGCGAACGTGCGATAGAATGTGAACGTTTATATTCAAACATATTCAGAAGGACGCGACCACAGAGTTAAAAACAAGCATTGGAAAAGCCAATAGGTCTCGTCTACATAAGGTATTGGGTTTGTCAATGCTTGGTGGTGGTGAGTGGTGAGTGCAGAGTGGTGAGTGCAGAGTGGTGAGTGCAGAGTGGTGAGTGGTGAGTGCAGAGTGGTGAGTGCAGAGTGGTGAGTGCAGAGTGCAGAGTGGTGAGTGCAGAGTGGTGAGTGCAGAGTGGTGAGTGCAGAGTGGTGAGTGCAGAGTGGTGAGTGGTGAGTGCAGAGTGGTGAGTGCAGAGTGGTGAGTGCAGAGTGGCGAGTGCAGAGTGGCGAGTGCAGAGTGGCGAGTGGCGAGTGCAGAGTGGCGAGTGCAGAGTGGCAAGTGGCGAGTGGCGAGTGCAGAGTGGCGAGTGCAGAGTGGCGAGTGCAGAGTGGCAAGTGGTGAGTGGCGAGTGCAGAGTGGCGAGTGGTGAGTGCAGAGTGGTGAGTGCAGAGTGGTGAGTGCAGAGTGCAGAGTGGTGAGTGCAGAGTGGTGAGTGCAGAGTGGTGAGTGGTGAGTGGTGAGTGCAGAGTGGTGAGTGCAGAGTGGTGAGTGGTGAGTGCAGAGTGGTGAGTGCAGAGTGCAGAGTGGTGAGTGCAGAGTGGTGAGTGCAGAGTGGTGAGTGCAGAGTGGTGAGTGCAGAGTGGCGAGTGCAGAGTGGTGAGTGCAGAGTGGCGAGTGCAGAGTGGCGAGTGGCGAGTGCAGAGTGGCGAGTGCAGAGTGGCGAGTGCAGAGTGGCGAGTGCAGAGTGGCGAGTGTGCAGAGTGGCGAGTGTGCAGAGTGGCGAGTGTGCAGAGTGGCGAGTGTGCAGAGTGGCGAGTGTGCAGAGTGGCGAGTGTGCAGAGTGGCGAGTGTGCAGAGTGGCGAGTGTGCAGAGTGGAGAGTGTGCAGAGTGGCGAGTGTGCAGAGTGGAGAGTGTGCAGAGTGGCGAGTGTGCAGAGTGGTGAGTGTGCAGAGCAGTGAGTGCAGAGTGGTGAGTGTGCAGAGTGAGTGTGCAGAGCAGTGAGTGCAGAGCAAGTGTGCAGAGCATTGTGTGCTGTTGAGTGCAGAGTGCTGTGTATTGGCAATGTTAATGACAATGGCCATTTATTTTTGATTTAAAGGAAAAAAAAGAAATATCATGAGCAATGCCAATAGCTCTACCTTTAATGATGCCGAGACCATTGCATTGCAAATGCTTGTTCTGGTTAGGTGGTATTTTAAAAAATTTCCAAATAAAATGCTCCTGCACCTTTGGCTGAGGAGGCTCTTCATTGATGAATTCAGGCTCTTCATCACTGCTGGATTCTCTGGCAGCCATGGTAAACCAAGAAAGATCCAGGAGCAAAAAACAGGTCTTTCAGTCACAAAAGTGAAAGAAGAAGTGAAGGAAATGGGTGGGGATTTCATTGTTTGTGAAAAAAACTGTTAGCAACCAATGAAAAGTGTTATTTTAAGGTCGCATGACTTCACCCGCTGACGCTGCGCGCACCGGAGGGCTTCCGGGTGCGCACACGCGGCGCGAACGTAGGCGCTTCCGGGGCGCGTATGCGGCACGAACGTAGGCGCTTCCGGGGGCGCTTACGCTGCGTGCCGAAGTGACATCTTGATAGTTTCACGGAAATGCAAAATCATTTTCATTTCCTTATAAAAAAACTGCTTTTATTTGTATGGTACGAAATGTTTTGTGCTATTATTACCTTTTCATTCATATTTTTTTCACGAACGAAAGTAGCGCTCTGGGTGCGCTTTCCGGAGAGCTTACCGGAGCGCGCACCCAGAGCGCCCCAGGAAAAAATGATTTAAAAAAAACCTTACAAATGAATACTTACACAAAACAGCAAATTTATTAAAAAAACATAGGTTAGAAACTCGATATAGAAAGGAATTAGCATTTAAAAAACCTATGAAATTCACTGAAAAAACCATAGGTTTCACACCAGTTATAGTTAGTTGGAAATTTTACTGACATAAAACCATTGAAATTCCCACGTTATAGTTAGTTGGACTCACTATAACTTGCGCGCCTGCAATGCACTGCTGATGACGTTACATATTACATCACTCATGACATGGTCAGTGACATCACTCATGACATCACTCATGACACCATCCTTGTGACAGAGTGACAGACCTCCTTTCAGTGTAATGTAACCCTTGAAACACATATTCAAAAATAGAAACTAACATTTTTTTAAAAAATGGAGATACCCATACCAGTTACAACAACCAATTCAGTAATTCCACCATCTATATACACATCCTCTCATTCTGCAACAGTTCTATATACTCACTCATACATATACTCACTCATCATATGTAGTAATACACATATACATCCTGTTACACACCGACAGTCATCCAAAAGTTACTCACACACATACTCACACATGCAAATAAACTATTGAACATCCATTTATTTGAATATACAGCTATACACACACTAGCACATTACTTCTAAGGAAACTTACACATACTTACTCTCTTAAACAATCACTTATAGAAACACATACTTATTTAAACAGGAACTCTTTCAATGTCTCACTCTAACATATACTCACTTATATACATTAATACTCACATATACTAGGTTAAAACATATGTAGTTACTGATAAAGAGACTAGTGAGACAGTCATTCACTCACTAACACACATATATACACACACATCCACCCATACAGTCCTGCACATATGCTGTCTTCAAAAGACATAGAAACAGTGAGTCAATCATTAATGCATCTATGTGTTAAGTAACACCCCCACCAAACCATACAGACACTCATACTGATACTAAAAAAAAATCTAATAACCCATATACACACACATGTAGCTACTCACCAACCCATGCAGCCACTTATACACAAAGTGAAACACTGATACAAACATTTAAATATTTAAACAATACTCGCTAACAATAAGCCAGTTAACCAATCATTTTTTTTTTATAAAACATCCATTAACACCCTTATTTAAACATTTATTCTTCCATCGTCCTTTTTCATATACATATATAAAACATATTTATTTTTCAGAAAGACACACATTCACTGGATGGTGTTATCAGTGATGTCATGAGTGATGTCACTGACCATGTCATGAGTGATGTAATATGTGACGTCATCAGCAGTGCATTGCAGGCGCGCAAGTTATAGTGAGTCCAACTAACTATAACGTGGAATTTCAATGGTTTTATATCAGTAAAATTTCCCGCTAACTATAACTGGTGTGAAACCTATGGTTTTTTCAGTGAATATATATATATATATATATATAATATATTCACTGAAAAAACCATAGGTTTCAGGCACGTTATAGTTAGGAATTAGCATTTAAAAAAACCTTAAAAATTGCCTGAAAAAACCATAGGTTTCAGGGGCGTTATACTTAGCTGGACATTTCACTCGTACAAAACCATTGAAATTCCCCCATTATAGTTCGTTCAGCTAACTATAACTCACGTGCCCACAATGCACTGTTGGTGATGTCACATATTACATCACTCATGACCTGGTCAGTGACATCACTCATGACATTAGTGAGTAATGTTTAAATATGTAAATATATGTATCAGTCTCTCACTTTGTGTATAAGTGACTACATGAGTTGGTGAGTAGCTACATGAGTGCCTATATTGGTTATTACTTGGTTTTTCGAGTATCAGTATGAGTGTATGAATATCTGTATGGTTCGTGGAGGGTATTACTTAGTGCATAGATGCATGAACGAGTGTGTCACTGTTTGTATGTGTTAGAGACAGTATGTGTGCTGGACTGTATGGGTGGATGAGTGTGTGTATGGGTCTGTTATTGAGTGAATGACTGTCTCAATAGTGTCTTTATAAGTAACTACATATATTTGAAACTAGTATTGGTGTATATAAGTGAGTATATGTGAGAGTGAGAGATTGGAAGAGTTCCTGTAAGAATAAGTATGTGTTTCTATAAGTGATTGTTTTAAAGAATAAGTATGTGTAAGTTTTTGTAGAAGTAAGTGTGGTGGTGTGTGTGTGTGTATAACTGTATATGAAAGTAAATAGATGTTTGATTCTTTATTAGCATGAGTGACTATGTGTGTGAGTAACTGGATGATTGGCGGTGTGTTACAGGATGTATAGGTGTATGAGTACATATGATGAGTGAGTATATGTATGAGTGACTGTATAGGACTGTTGGTGAATGAGTGGATATGTGTAGATATTGGAATTAATGAATAGGTGTGTTGTAAATGGTATTGGTTTGTCCATTGTTTTGAAAAGGTTAGTTTCTATTTTTGAGTGTGCGTATCAAAGGTTATATTAGGGTGAGAGGAGGTCTGCCACTCTATCACAAGAATGATGTAATCAGTGATGTCATTTGAGATGTTATCAGTGATGTCATGAGTGACGTCACTGACCATGTCATGAGTAATGTAATGTGTGACATCATCAGCAGTGCATTGCGGGTGCGCAAGTTATTGTTAGCTGAACTAACTATAATGGGGGAATTTCAATGGTTTTGTACGAGTGAAATGTCCAGCTTACTATAACGCCCCTGAAACCTATGCTTTTTTCAGTGAATTTCTAAGGTTTTTTAAATGCTAATGCCTAACTATAGTGTGCCTGAAACCTATGGTTTTTTCAGTGAATTTCAAAGGTTTTTTCAATGCTAATTTATAACTATAACGTGCCTGAAACCTATGGTTTTTTAAGTGAATTTCTAAGGTTTTTTAAATGCTAGTTTCTACCAATGCCTACAGAGGTACGACATGAGAAGAAAGAAGAAAAAACACACAGAAAGAAGCAAAAGAAATGCAGAAAGAAGCAACAGAAGTCCTCAAAGACGAAGAAAAGTGCAGGAAGAAGGAAGACGAGCAGAAAGAACAAACAGAGGAGCAGAAAGAGACCTTGTTGCTAAATCATCCTGTACCCTCAACTTTTTCAGATGGGTACTGCTGATAACTGACTCTGACTAGCCAGTCCTAGAGCCAGTGCTATGCTAAAAGACACTTAGAATACAGTTAAAACACCTACATACACTTGGGAACACTATGATTAGCATGACCTCCTCTGTGCGCCCCTAGTATATAATAGGGCAGTGGATTAAAACTACCTCTTAAAACGCACCACAAGGCGCGTTTGCACACTGGTGAAGGGAGGGGAGGACCTGAGGTGACATGTGTGGAAATACGCCCATTGGCACGTTTTAAGTTGGGGGATTAAGTCCCCTTGAATCATGAGGCTCCCTGGAGTCAAACTAGCCCACTAGAAACCTACTGTAAGTGCTTCAGAGAAGCGTTGCACAGAGGTGTAAAAAGGGGCATGGCCTGGACCACCTCTCTGCAACGCAGCGCAGTGGCAGTTACTGGAAGCACCTGGTGGGCTAGTTGGCCTCCAGGGACCCTCAGAATTGATGGGGAATTATTTCCCCAAATTAAAACGCGCCACAGGGCGTGTTTGCACACATCACCTCTGGGCCCCGTCCCCTCCCTTCCCCACTGTGTAAACACGCCCTGTGGTCGTTTTAAGTTGGGAGAGTGAGTCCCCTTGAATCCTGAGTGTCCCTAGGATCAAATTAGCCCACTAGGTACCTCCAGTAAGCACCATTGCAGAGAGGTGTAACAACCATTAGAAATGCAATAGGTCTCGGATTTATTTGAGTTAGAGCTAATAGCATTGTAAATGGCAATGTCTTTTAGCCATGTGTTATGGAGTGTATGCATGTGGTGTGTAGTGGAATTATGTGGGTTGGATTGGAATTGTAGCAATAGTGGCATGCTGCGCTTTAGATGAATATGTTTAAAAGTAAAGTGCACCATACTGCGATTGCTACAATAGTTAATTGTGGATGCGTTAACAATTGATGTGTGCACTGATGGTTGGTGGTGTGTGTGCTTGGTGGAAGCTTGCACTGCCGGCTAGAGGTGTGTGTGCTTGGTGGAAGCGTGCACTGATGGCTGGTGGTGTGTGTGCCTGGTAAAAGCGTGCACAGACGGCTGGAGGTGTGTGTGCCTGGTGAAAGCGTGCACTGATATCTGGTGTTGTGTGCCTAGTGGAAGCCTGCACTGACAGCTGATGGTGTTTGTGCCCGGTGAAAGCGTGCACTGAAGGCTGGTGGTGTTTGTGCCCGGTGAAAGTGTACAGTGACGGCTGGTGGTGTGTTTGGTTGTGTGTGTGGTTGCGTGTGTGGTGGTGAGTGTGTGGTGGTGAGTGTGATGGTGTGTGTGGTGGTGAGAGTGGGTGTGGTCTTATGTGTGTGGTCTTATGTGTGTGGTTTTATGTATGTGGTTTTAGGTGTGTGGTCTTATGTGTGTGGTCTTATCCCGCGCACTCACTCTCACTCTGCAGTCATTCTGCAGTCATTCTGCACTCAGTCTGCAGTTATTCTGCACTCACTCTCACTCTGCACTTATTCTGCACTCATTCTGCACTCACTTACACTCTGCACTCATTCTGCATTAACTCTGCACTCTCTCTCTGCACTCACTCTCACTCTGCACTCACTCTCACTCTGCACTCATTCTGCAATCACTCTGCACTCACTCTCACTCTCCACTCACTCTCACTCTGCACTCACTCACACTCTGCATTACTCACTCACACTCTGCATTACTCACTCACTCACACTCTGCAGCACTCACTCACACTCTGCAGCACTCACTCTCACTCTGAAGCACTCACTCTTACTCTGCAGCACTCACTCTCACTCTGCAGCACTCAGCTGCAAACCATAAACACTGCACTCACTCAAACTCTGCACTTACTCACTCACACTCTGCAGCACTCCCTCTCACTCTGCAGCACTCACTCTCACTCTGCACTCTCACTCTGCACTCATTCTCACTCTGCACTCACAATCTGCACTCTGAATCTGCACTCTGAATCTGCACTCTGAATCTGCACTCTGCACTCTGAATCTGCACTCTACACTCTGAATCTGCACTCTGCACTCTGAATCTGCACTCACAATCTGCACTATGAAACTGCACTCTGAACCTGCATTTGAATAGAATGTAGAGTGATTAGACGAATGAAGTGATGTGCCTTGCACTTATTTATTAAATGTAGATCAGGAAAAGGAATCTAGTGAGAAAAAAAGCCCGAATTGCTGGGGACATTCCGCCGCGGTCTTTCACTAACGTGTCACTGATAGCAATGTTTAATACTTCGTATTTTTACACAAATACCGAGCATTCCACGAGGTGTGAATGATGGACCTGAGTATGCATGTGCGTGTTACTCTGCAACCCTGAAATGTTCTTCAAAACAAAGGCGGCGGTTCAAGAGAGGCGCTCTCATTTACACCTAAATAGGGTCATGCAAAGTGAGAATACAAAGAGCACATGAAGTGCCTGACAGGACGTTAAACACACTGCAGGCGCGCGGACAGCCGAGGAGGACAGGCGCAGTACAGTTTTCTTAGCAAGCTTTCACCTCTGCACCTTTCAGACAAGGCAGGAGGCGGGGATCCGAAAAATTTGCTGACATAACAAGCAGATAATGAAGGAGAAAACGTGTTGTACACACAGAGGTCGTGACCCGCGTGTAACTGAATGTCCTTTGTAATTTCAGTTTTACCTCAGTGTACAAGGCAAGTGTAAACTTCTCCTTGCAAAAAATACTTTTAGAATTTATTTACATTGAATAATGAACATCGAAGCCAATGCGATTGAATGAAAGCACATTTGAGCACATTTACAAATAAAGCAGTGACGAAATATAATATATAGCTGGCCCTGGTGCAAGGAAGATTTTCTTTAAAAGGGTGGAGGTCTGAATGATGGACTTCGACCTAGTATGAGCACTGAGCAGTAAGAAAAGCCAAAATGTTTGCGTGTTTCGCAACACTTTTAAACAAGCTTTGGCAGGGAGCCAGCATGCACGCACACACAGCTGAAAAAAAAGTAACTGGAAAGTGGTGAATGCGCGCCGACCATCTGGCTTCAGTTACCGTGGCCCCTGACAGCTTGTAATTGATGAAATATGCCCTTCTGCTGCTCGTGTTTGCACGGAATATGCAGGAAGCGGAGCAACTCTACAGCCTATGGCCTATTGCGTGCTGACTTCTCAAAAGACAGGCATGCGAGGCCCAATTGCCATGCAGATGGCAAAAAACAAACACGAAAAATGAGGAGCATTCAGGAATGTTTGGGTAGCTTTTCGGAGACCCTGATTATAGGACTCTTGGCTCCGCCCACACTGCTTCGCAGTGTGTGACGTAGGTCTGAGCCCTAAAAAGGGGCACAGCCTGCACTACCTCTATGCAGCGCAGTGGCGCTTACTGGAAGCACCTGGTGGGCTAGTTGGCCCCCAGGGTCCCTCAGGATTGAAGGGGAATTAATTCCCCAAGTTAAAATGCGCCACAGGAACCTCCAGTATGCGCCAGAGAGCTGCGTTGCAGAGAGGTGTTCAGAGGCCACACCTCTTATTACAGCACTCTGAAACGCAGCTCTGTGGCGCCTATTGGAGGTACCGGGTGGGCTAGTTGGCTCCAAGGGACCTTCATGGCGCGTTTTAAGTTGGGGGATTAAGTCCCCTTTCATCCTAAGGGTCCATTTGATGCAACTAGCCCACCAGCTACCTCCATTAAGCGCCACAGAGCTAAGTTGTTTTTGAGGTGTACAAAGGGGCGTGGCTTCTAAACGCCTCTCTGCAACCCAGCTCCATGGCGCATACTGGAGGTTCCTGGTGGGCTAGTTGGCCCCCAGGGACCCCCATTATTCAAGGGGAATTACCTCCCCATCTCCAAATACACCAGGGGGCGTGCTTGCAGAGTGCTTCAGGGAGGGGATCCTTTTTTTAAGAAGGGAGCTGTGTGGCCCCCTTCCTTTCCTTTTTTATCGGCCCTGAGGACCCCATCCCCCATGGCCTGACCCCCTTTTTTTTGTTTATCACCAATTTGGGAAGGGGGCTGCGTGGCCCCCCTCCCAAGACCATAATCGGCCCGGGGACCCCATCCCCGGGGCATGGTCACTTATTCTGTTTTTTGTTTTTGGAGGGGGACTTCGTGGCCCCCCTCCTCTGGGCATTTATGGCCCCGGGGACCCCATCCCCCGTGGCCAGCATTTCTCTTATTTAAAAAAATATATATTTATTTATAATTTGGGGGGCCTATTATGCCCCTGGGGACCCCATCCCCCGGGGCCGGCCTTCCTATATATTTTTATGCTATTCTATGGGGAGGAGGGCTGCGTGTGCCCTCTCCCTGGCCACTAATAGCCCCGGGGACCCCATTCCCCAGGGCTGGCCCTCTCCATTGGGGACTGTGGGGGGTCCCAATCCCCCCACGGTCCCGCCGGCACCCTGCCTCCTGCGGGGGCCGGCGTTGCTTTTCCACATGGTGAGCTGCTAAGTTGCAGCTCCCGTGTGGAAAAGCAATTGGCTTTGGTTTTTGGAAGAGAGAGCAGTCTTCCAAAAACCAAAGCAGTTTGCTATGGCAGGACGGGAGCCGCGAGGCTCCCGCCCTGCCATAACAAACAGCAGTATCCCGGGGGTGGGCACCCCAGGACACTGCAGTTGCCGGTCCTGGTGGGTGGTGGTCCCCAGGGCCATCGAGGGCTCCAGGAGGGGGGCCGCGCGGCCCACCTCCCCCCATGTACAACGCCCCGGGGGGTAGTGGTCCCCGGGGCTTGGTGGTCTGTCACGGACCCCCCAATTTTTATTATTTAGTGTCCCAGGACGGTGGCGGTCCCTGGGGAGTGTGGGAGGGGGGTGTTAAAGCCCACCACACAGGTGTAAATTAATTTTTTTAAATAGAAGCCCGGGGGGGGGGGTCCCCGGGGCTTGGGGGGGCCTTTGAGCCCCCCACCCACTCTTTTCAGAAGCCCCGGGGGTGGTGGTCCCCGGGGCTCGGGGGCCCCTTTGGGCCCCCCCCACCCAATATTAATATTGCCCCCGGGATTTGCACCCTCCGGGGGCTAAATAGCAAGGAAGCGCGGGAGGCTGCGCTTCAGTTTTTTTTTACGGCAGGATCAGCGCACCCTGCGCGGATTTTGCTGTTTTTTTTATTGTTTATTTTGGGCCCAGGGGGTCCCAGCAGGTCTAGGGGTTCAGGGTACTTCTACCCTGCCCCCTTTTTGCATTGTGCACGTTTGTTTTACTGTTTTCTTGTGCTTAGGTTCTACCGAGGCACAAGATGGCTGCCAACGCTTCCTGGTTTGGAGTGTTGACAGCCAATTAGCATACAGCTTGTCATCGGGAGGGTGCGCGGATCCTGCGCGGCCATAGATATATATGTGATTTTATTTTTGATTTTCTCAGCAACTACTGAACGGATTTACACCATTTACCAAAAAGGCACGAGTCTGAACCAAGGGCTAATGATTCAGGCATGTGAATCTATGAAAGATACCGATACTGGATAACTGTAGTTACAGGTAAGTAACTTGTTTTCTTATTATTCAAGATTATTGAATCCGAGCAAGTTTCTTACAAACGAAACCTTGCTCCATCAATCCTCTCTTTGATGGCATTCTATGCCATCACTAATTACTAAACCAGATGCCAACTTTAGCAATTTCCCATATCTATTTCTTCTATCACTTTGGGATTTCCTTTTCCCTTTCTCTTTTGAAAACCGTTCATTCTTTTGTAAATATCTCCTTTTATTTCTTCCAGCTGAATTTCATCATATTTTTTTTCCTTCCCTTTTCATTCACTCCATACCATTTTCTTTTTCTGCAGCATTTGCACCAAACCATTACCATTAAGTCTAATAGTGTTATTCTCATTATTGGCATCTGTATTTGACCTATAATACTTCTTCCTACATTAGAAAACCAACTACCTATAGAAAAAATACTATTTGTAGGTTTCTTCTATACACTATCACCTTCCAGTGGTTTCAATTCCTCTTCCAAATTTGGGATATTTTTGACATACCTTCCAATTTTTTTCAGGAATATAGGTGCAACAATGTTACGCCTTCCGAATTTTACAGACTCCGCCCTCTTTTGCTACCGCAACTAATTCGGTATTGATCAATAAAAATCCTCCAGCAGTGTCAGTCGATAAGCGATCAACCACTGTAGATAATTTACAAATAATTTATGTATTCAGAATTACACCCACTGAAGGTATCAATGCACTGAATATATCTCCTACAATTTCTGAAAAACTAGCTCTTTGCTTGCGTGTTAGTCCGTTATTTTCATTATTGCTTCCAGTGATTCTTTTTACATGATACACCTTTGGGAATACTTTTCCGAAATAGCAACTCCCAGACCAGTGGTCAGGCAGCTTAAAGTAAGCTTTGTTCCCTCTAACCCTGGGCGCAGTTTGCGTAGTAGCGCTACGTGTAGCTATAAGAAGCTACGCAAAGTGCACTTCGCACGCTAGCAAGCAGTGGTAAATAAAATTAGTATTACCTCTATAAACCAAATTTCTATATCAAGTAACGAAAATAAAATAAGGAGAAGAGTCTGTGGTGTTCGAGTTTAAAGGTGGGTTTTATTTCAATAACTCGAGTTAAGGGAGCGCTCCGTCACCAAGCGGGTTAAGGAGTGGTCTGAAACTTCATTCACACAACAGAATATTTATACAAGTTCAGTCACGTAGGCAAGAAAGAAGCAGCAAGCAGCATGCGATGTGTTGAAATGTGCTCTTGAGGGTGCATGCGATTTGTTGAAATGTGCTCTTGAGAGTGCATGCGATGTGTTGAAATGTGCCCTTTTCAGTTGAAGGCCCTTCCTTAGCCGGGGGGTTTATCTCTCGGCTTACTCAAGTAAAAACAGGAACTATCTTTTATCTCTCGGCTTACTCAAGTCAAAACAGGAACTATCTTGTTGGTTCTCGAAATCGGCCGAACCACAGGAATGCGCGGGCAATGAACGGAGGGGCCAGGTGCAGGGTGTCTTGTTCGTAGGTCTGGAGACAAATGGATGACCTACGCAAAATGGGTGCTGTCTGAAGGAAATGGCTGCCAGGCATGAAAAGGGAAACAATGGGGCACAATTGTCAATTTTATTTCCTCAAAGCGGTCGTTTTCTGCTGCTTGAGTAGATTTGTACTTGAGCGGCAGTTTTCTCAGCGCGGACTGGTAGTTTCTCATCGCGAGTGGTCACGAGCATACGCGACCACTCGCAATAACAAACCTGAAACAAACCTTACCGCCTTGCATTGAGAATCTCGCCTGGAGGTGTATTTTCCATGCTCGTGATCGGCAACTTGATGTTCTGTAGTAGGGTATCTCTGTGTATAGTCATAATCTAATGAATAGTCCCGCCCATGTGCTACGACCCCGGAGCAATCAAAAATAATCTCTTAAATTGTCAAAGAATTGCAGAACTGCAAAGACACTTAAGAGAGAATTTAAAGACAGATAATGCAGCCTATATTCACAGGCTACACTGTCCAGTACTTCAACTAGAAATTCCACCAAAAACAAACCACAAACAGCACAGCCTGTCCAGTGTTCTCCACATAGAAAATCCTTCCCCTACCAGCAGAAGCCTCTGGAATGATAGAGAAAGTGGTGGACAGACAAGCCCCATAGGCTGCCATTATGTGGCTCAGAACAGGATACTGTGCCTTTAAGAAAACTTTCCAGAATTCTCTCAGTATCCCAGAATGCACAGCAGGTCCCTTTTACTTTCAGTTCTTTTTGAAGGCGTAACACGCCAGACCTGTAGCATTCCTACATGAATATTCCTCTCCACCGGGGAGGAGGGCGGGCGCTTATGACTAGAACAGAGATACCCATACTACAGAACTGGTATACAGGACAGAAACTACTCCTTCTGTGTATAGTCATAATCTAGTGAATAGAATGGCAAGCCCATCCCCACACCAAAGGGGCGGTGGAGAGAAGAAAAGTAACACCACTATTGTGCGAACAGATTTCGCAGCGAAGCCTGCCCAACCTGAGCGTCTGTGTTGGCATCTGTGTCCAGACAGTAATGCTTAGCAAAGGTATGGACAGACTTCCAAGTGGCCGCCATGCAGATTTCTGCAATTGGAACATTACGCAGCAAAGCAGTCGTGGCAGCTTTGCCCCTGGTGGAATGAGCCTTAGGTGTACCCCCTAAGGTCTTATTAGCCTTTTGGTAACACAATTGTATACAGGACACAATCCACCTAGAAATGGACTGTTTGGAGGTAGCAAGACCGGTCCTGAGTGATCCATAATTGATGAACAATTGGTCTGACCTACGAATATCTTTGGTTTTATCCAGATAAAATTTCAACACCCTCCTAACATCCAGAGAATGTAGAGACCTTTCCGCTGGAGATGAAGGATTCTGAAAAAACGTAGGCAAAGTTATGGTCTGGTTGACATGAAAATCCGAAATAACCTTGGGAAGAAATTTAGGGTGAGTACGCATAACAACCTTACAGCATGAAATACAGTATAAGGTTCATTGGCAACACAACGCCTGAATTTCACTCACCCTGCAGGCCGATGCGATGGCCACAAGGAACGCCGCCTTCCAGACAGGTGCTGCAACGAAGCCTTATGAATAGGTTCAAAAGGCTCCTTCATCAATCTGGACAGCACCACATTCAATTCCCATGAAGGCGAAGGAAGCCTGACAGGAGGGAATACTTTCTTCAAGCCTTCCAAAAAATCTTTGATCACAGGGATCTGAAAGAAGGAATCCTGTGAAGGGCATTTCCTGTAGGCAGTCAATGCAGCGAGATGAACCTTAATGGAATGGAAATTAAGGCCAGACTGCGCCAAATATAGAAGATAAGGAAGGAGGACATCCTCCTTACACGTCGTAGGGTCATAGTTCTTGGACTTGCACCAGATGCAGAATCTCTTCCACTTGTAAGCATAGGAAGTCCTAGTGGAAGGTCGCTTAGCCTCCTTCAGTATGTCCATATAATCTTCGGGTAGATTCAAATGGCCATATCTCAGGAGCCATGTCGCCAAACTCAAAGACGAGAGGTTCGGGTACACCATCTGCCCCCCGAACTTCGTGAGAAGGTCCGGCCTGCACGGCAGCCATATGTGAGGAAGGAGAGATCGGTGAAGCAGGTCCGTGAACCACCACTGTCTGGGCCATTCCGGGGCAATCAGTATCATCAGCGCCCTGGACCGGGACAGCTTGATGAGCACCGCCGGAATCAGGGGAATGGGTGGAAAAGCGTACAGAAAGCTGTTCGACCAGCCAATCCATAGGGCATTCCCCAACGTCCCCTGCTGGTAGTACCTGGAGGCTAAGACTCGGCATTTGCTGTTTTCGGCGGTGGCGAACAGATTTACGTGGTTTGTTTTTGGTGGAATTTCTAGTTGAAGTACTGGACAGTGTAGCCTGTGGATATAGGCTGCATTATCTGTCTTTAAATTCTCTCTTAAGTGTCTTTGCAGTTCTGCAATTCTTTGACAATTTAAGAGATTATTTTTGATTGCTCCGGGTTCCACGCACATGGGCAGGACTATTCACTAGATTATGACTATAACAGAGATACCCCTACTACAGAACTGAAGTTACAGGACAGAAACTACTCCTTGCTGATCGTGAACGAGGAAAAAGTCTCGCCGGGCTGTTGATTTTGCTCGCTTCCGGTCGCCATCTTGACGTTGAGGCCCGCGAGCAAGCAATAAATGCCCGCTACACGTTTTTGCAATGTGCTACGTGCAATTCGCGTAGAAACGCAAACTACGCACACTCCGCGAGCGTAGCGTAGTACTGCGCCCAGGGTTAGTTCCCACATACATAATAGACTCCAGGAAATACTGGATCTGTTCCCCCTTTTAGTCCACATCCCCTATTATCAGAAACTTGTGCTCACATTCACTTGAACCAATAAATATATTGTTATACTCTGTTTTTAACCTATGGAGACAGATTTTCCCTTTCTTTTCAAGGTCCAGGGACATAGCAGCATGAGTCTTGCAAGTTGCAATAAAGTCTTCTCTCTCAGCCCACTAAGGGATCTGAGGTTTCGGTTCAGAAGCCCTCTCTATGGAAATCCTGTCTCCTTTTCTCTACTAAATTCAAAAATATCTTTTGTTCTTCATGTAATTTACATGTTAAATTGTGTTTATCTGCTTCAGCTATATCTATTGTGTTCATAGTTAGAAAATATTCACCCATGAATTGTGAATCTTTACTACTAAGGACAGGGTTCATGTGTTTCCGCAAAGGAACTTCAGAAAAAATCACATCTATGTTAGAATAATAATATTGTAACTTTCCAGTTCTATAAAATAATCTAGCTAAAATACTACATGAAATACCATATGTCAATGGTAAATGATGATATGTCACTCCTTCTGCTACAGATGTCGGCAATTTCATGCATACATAACAATCGCTAATTTCCATGGTTTCTACATAATGTACTTATAGGTTAGCAAAAACATTTAAATCTGTATCATTCTTATTTATACTGTGATGTAAGTGTTAACGATGTTGCCAATTTCCACGGGAACGAAGAAGAATCCCACTACCTCCAGGACACAAAAGCAAGAATGTGAGTGGAAACACACTCCTGTCTACTCTCCCCTAAAAGTATGAGGGAAAGACCCAAGGAGTGTCCACCACTCTCCTCATACGAGGGGGTCAGGAAGAAGTACGTCAAATGGAGGTCCAGGCTAGAAAAAAGAACAGGAGGCACTACATATATCATATACTTTAGGCATACAAGTAATACTCAAAACATTGACATGTGTGATTGTTACCAGGAAATCTTACCCCAAGTGAAGGTCATAAATGCTGCAAAGATGAGTTCTGTAGCTTCAAGGGGAATTCCTGGGGGCCCAAATAAACAGGCCAGTAAGAGCAGAACTCACCAAAGACTCACACACTCAAACATACCACAGAAACAGGAAGGAATGAGGTGTACCGACCGGCTGTGCAGGGCAAGAACAGCGGAGCAGTCACACACTCAGGAGGTGAGACAGCCAGCCCCGAAGGAGAACCAGGGCGGAGCGCTCACTCTCAGAAGGAGTACACAAAAGGAAAGAAAAAGGGTAATCTCCGTTTGCCACTGAGATAGGGGATAAAGACACAGGCTTAGCAAGACGCCCGCAAAATGCGTGGGATAAGGTAGGGTGAACAGCCAGCGCTTGCCCGGGAGCTTCGAAGGAAAATTGCCGACACCCGGCAAGTACCTCGCCCAAAGGAACGCGGTGAGAACTGGGCAAGTGAGGATACCGGCAACAGAATGCAGGCAGTAAAGAACACGGAACACCAAGAGGGAGCTGTGAGACGCCGAGGTCAGCGCGTTCTGGAATCAGGAAGTAGGACCGGGGCGTGGTACTGGAACAGTAAGCCAAGCATTGGCTACGTTCCGACGCGCCTCTTTACGCGCGCTAGGGATCGTCTGAAAACTACTATCATTCTCAGTGGTTAGGGATGGGGACAAAATAACGGGACGGAGATTCCGGCACGAAACACATATGTCAAGATCTCTCGTCAGCCTCAGCCTCAGCCTCACCTATTCCTAACAGTACCCCTCCCCAAAGGCCTATTCCCAGGACCAGGTTTAGAAGGATGGAGTCAGTGGAATTGTCTGACTAATCTGGCAGCATGAATGTTCTCTGCAGGCTCCCAAGATCTGTCTTCCGGGGGGTATCCTACCTAATCAATGAGGTATTGGAGTCTGCCTCTATATCTCCGGGAATCTAGGATTTTTTGCACTTCATATTCTGCTTCTTCATTCACCTATTCCTAACAGTAAGTCTGTCTCAACTGGTATTTCTAACTCTACTCTGTTTTTGCTTAATGTTAGCTACCTTTCCATGTGCACTAGTCTCATTCTGTTTGTTTTCTGTCATTAGGTAGAGAATGGCTATTGTCAGTCCTAACCATACTATAAGTACTAAAAATAGGCTACATATACACATTCTACAGCATCTTTTTGGACAATTTTGTTTCGGTTTTGCAGCAGCTCTATTATCAGCCATTTTAGATTAAGAAGATTTCTGCCCTCTTTTTAAATTTTGTACTACCTAAGGAATTTCTTTTCTTCAATTTGGTCTCCCTTCTTCGTCTGTTCGATCAGCATTTAGTTCTTCATCACTATCTCCACTTATTTCCAGATTCTCGAAATCTTCAAGAATTACATATGTCCATTCAGGCCCCTTGAATTTATTATTCAGTCTTTGCAATCGTGGACTTCTCCTTCTTGGCTTTTCAGTGGACGGTCCAGATTGGCTTGTTACTTCATTTACTTGGTCAGGTTCTTCACTTATTGTTTTAAGGCGATATTTCAGTCTCTTGATAACACTAGGCCAAGTATCACCTTTCCTTAGTCTTTTAGCTTGCACTGTGCTTTCAGTTTCTTCTATTGGTCTTTTGTTTTCGTTGATTTGTGGCACAACTCAATTATTATCGTCTTCTGAATTCCTCTCTATCTGACCTTGTCCAGGGCTTATTATCTTAGCTGTTTCTGCCTGGATGGGTTCTTCTTCTCTATTCTGACCCTGTTCAGGATTTTGTTCGATTTGACTTTGTTCTCCTTCTTCTTCCAGAACTGGTTTTTCTTTACCTAACTGGTCCTGCTCAGGTCTTCCTCAGACTCACAGGTGTTGCTTTCATTTTCTTCTGTCTGATTATATTGCTCCTTCCTTATCTGGTCCTCCTCAGATTCGAAGTTAGTATTTTCTGTAATCTGAGTGCTTTCTTCAATTCCTGTCTCATCCTCACTTTCGTCCTGCCTTTCTAATCGAGTTTGACTTCTTGTTCTCACAATAATTTCAGGTACGTCCACCAGTGGGATCCAGTTGTCCTGGCTAGTGCTAGGTTGTTCTTGATCAGCTACTTCATAATCTATTGCTTGTGATCCTTCAGCTGTACAACCATCATCTGCCTTAACTGCTTGAGTTTGATGTGGATCTACTTTGTCAGGTGCTGGCACTCTCTTTGTATGGCTTGCATGAATCCAATTAGGCAAGCCTGCACATTTTACAGCTGTTGTTGTAACCAATATAACCTGATGTGGCTTTTCCCACCTTGGTGCTAGGCACAAGTCTCAAGTATGATTTTTCACTACTAGCCAGTCACCGGGACTCAGATCATGCGCTTGGTTTGGCTGCCTAGCAGCAACGTCTTCCCCAACATGGTGAGAGATAGAACGCACTTGGTCAGCCAACCCTTTGCAATACTCAAGTACCAAATCATCAGATATATTCAACAGCTTGTGTCCTGGTATACATGCTTGCCTCATGGGGACTCAAGCCTGTAATTTTGTCTGGGATACTTCTGAGTCCCATCAGGACAAGAGGTAAAGCATCAGGCCACTCCAGTGTGGTGGATACACACACCTTTCCCAGTCTTGACTTGATTGTGCCATTCATTGTTCTACCACTCCAGACGCCTCTGGACGGTATGCACAGTGCAGTTTTTGTTCAGTTTTGAATGCTTCACAAATTAATCAAATTATTTCATTATTAAAATGAGACCCTCTATCTGATTCAATAGTTACTGGAAAACCGAATCGTGGTATGAGCTCCCTCAGTAAGAGTTTGGCGGGTGTCAAGCTGTCATTCCTTCTGGTCGGGTATGCTTCCACCCACTTTGAAAACAAACAAACAATGACAAGTACATATTTCAATCCTCAACAGGCAGGTAACTGGATGAAATCAATCTGAAGTCCTATAAAAGGACCCTCAGCCTTTCCAATTTTTCCTGAGCAGACTACAGTTTTCCTGCCTGGGTTCATTTGTTGACAAGTTAAGCATCTCTGGCAAAGACTCTCTGCGACATTCCTGAACCTTGCATTAAACCAATCTTGTCGAAAAATCTAATTATAGCATCTCTGTCTATGTGTATGTCTCCATGATACATTCTAGCCATGGGTGCAAGCATACAGTCAGGTAACACAGGTCTTACATCTAGGTAAATCCACACCCCTTCGTCAGCTCTTGTCTGACAACCTATTTTCTCCCATTCTTCCTTTTCTTTTGTGTCTGCTTCATCTTGTAAATCTCTCACTTCTTCCCATGTTGCTACACCCACAAGTAGCATAAGTTGGCAGCTTATTCCACATGCATCAATTTTCTTGTTTACTGCTATTTTGTATTTAGCACAATGTTGGGCAACTTTTTCAGCATAACGATTACCAACTGTCACCTTATCATTTCCAGACTGGGGAGCTGCACACTTGACCACAGCCTCTTCTTTTGGTAATTGAATTGCTTCAAATAATTCTTTTACAAAATTTCCATTTTTAATAGGAGTTCCTGAAGAAGTCATGAAATCCCTTTGCATCCAGAGCTGGCCAAAGTCATGCACAACCCCGTAACCATACTGACTGTCATTGTAAATGGTTACTCTCCAATTTTTCCCAATTTTGCATTCTTTAATTAAAGCTACCAATTCTGCTATTTGTGCAGAATTGACTCATGGTAAATAGGATGCTTCAACTATTCCAGCCAATGTGCATACATCATAAGCAGCACTTAATCCTCCTTCCTCATGGCGCATGCACGAGCCATCTACAAACAGCTTATGTACTGCATTCTTTAATGGTTCCTCCTGTATGTCTGGATGAGGCTTGGTACTCAATTCAGTGAAGTTGAGGTATTCATGATCGACTTCATCTTTTACTTCTTCAAAATATGGATCCGGCAACAGAGTTGCAGGGTTTAAGACAGTACATCTGACTATCGTTACAATCTCAGCCCCTAATATAACTTGCTAGTATTTAGTCAGCTACTGAGTTTGAGTTCTTGTTAACAGAATTACGACAGCATGTGGGACGTACACCGTTACAGGGTGTCCCATTACTATGGATTCACTTTGTTCTAGACTCATGCATGTTGCAGACCCCATGGCAATGCAGATGCCACTGGGTACAATGTAGCAGAAAAATATGCCACAGGACGTCACATTAGGCCATGTTTCTGTGTTAGGACTGAAAGTGCACAATTATCTCTCTAATCACAGAATAATGAAAATTCTTTTGAATAATCTGGCATACCTAGAGCAGGTGCCTCACACAGACAGTTTTGTAATTTTACAAAAGCTGTCATGCTTTCATCATCCCATTCTACTCGTTTCTTGGTCATTTGTATTAAAGGTTTTGCTAGTACTGCAAATCCCACAATCCACTGCCTGCAATAACCTACAACTCCAAGAAAAATTCTTTTTTCTCCCTGGGTCTGTGGTAACTGCATATGTCTTATTATTGATATTCTTTCTGAGGTCACTCTTCTAACTCCTCTTTCTATTTGGTGTCCCAAACAGTTAACCAAAGTTGTGCAAAATTGTAATTTCTCTGGCGACACTTTATGTCCACCTTCAGCCAGGTGATTCGGTAATGCAATTGAATCACTAACACAATCACTTTGAGTTTTTGACGCGACTAGTAAGTCGTCAATGTATTGCACCAAAACTGATTGTCTGGGCAACACCAGATATTCAAAACATTTCTTCAAAATTTGATTAAAAATCGAAGGACTTTTAATGTACCCTTGTGGAACACGATTCCAAAAGTAAACATGCTCATTAAATTTGAACGAAAATAAAAATTGGCTATCTGGATGCAATGGAATGGAGAAAAAGGCATGGCATAAATAAATTACAGTAAACCATCCCGCATTCCACGGTATCTGATACAAGATTACTGCTGGATTTGGCACTATCGGACAACATGTTACGACAATTTTGTTAATTTTCCTCAAGTCTTGGACCACCCTATATTTTCCATTAGGCTTCTTTATACCAATTATAGGCGAATTACAAGTGCTACTCATTATTTCTTTTAATATGCCTTGCGCGGCCTATCTTTCAATTTCTGCTGCTACACCAGCTTTAATTTCCCGGCTTATTTTGTATTGTCGGGCATTTGGATAAACTGCACCTTCTTTTATGGTTACTTTTACTGGGTTGACATTTGCCATTAATCCTACTTCTTTGCCGGTGAAATCCCACACATCAGGATCTACTGTAGTTAGGACCTCATCTGGTAACTTATTTGGTGTCATCATAGAAAACATGTCATTCACTTATTGTTCCATGATTAGCTAACATGATTTTGTATACTCTATTTTCATCAGGAGTTTGAATTGCAGCAGTATCCGGAGTGCAAAATATTGTGCAGTTCATTTTGCACAATAAATCCCTTCCTAGCAAGTTTACGGAACTTGAGTCACACACAACAAACTTGTGCATTTCTCTGAAGTTGCCAATGCATACCTCCATTAGTTCGGTAATTGGGGTCCTAATTTGTTTATTAGAAATGCCTCTCTACTTGGATCACTTCTCCCGAGAAGGGTAGGTTTGGAATGTCTGCTGTTCTCACAGTAGAACGGGTAGCACCATTATCCAATAAGAAGATTATGTCATTTCCTTCAACCTTACCATCTACATATTGACCTGACTGATCTACCGGCAAGGATGCACCAAGTACACATTCCTCTTCATCCCCTCTCAGGCACCATCATTGTAATTCTGTCTCAAAAAAATAAATCCTGCAAAAGAAACTGTGGTGTTACAGAATTTTTCTTACCACTTCCTTCCCGAAATCTGGTGTCCACACTGTACTTGGCTTGACTCACAAAATCTGGCATAGGGGCATGTGGCAATTGATTCTGTACAACCTGCTGTGGTTGCCTCATTAACACCTCATTCTGCGTCTGAGGAGTTCAATTTTGATTTTGGACATTATTATTCTATATAAGTTTACACTTGTTTTTCCAATGCCCCAAATTTCCTCACCCGTGACAGGGAAACTTTTTCTTAGCCTCTTCGTTGCTCATCCGCCCTTTTGGTTTGCCCCCACTATTTTTGTCTTGACCTTTCCTAGATTTTCTGCCTGATTACTTAACTGAAGTTCTTGCTGCTCTGCTAATTTAACTTGGGCCCACATTACCTTTTCTTCTAAATTCTTAAGTCTATTGTCGATCTCATCCACACAATAGTTTGCATATTTAAGGATTTTATCTATGGGCTTCGCTTGCAGGTAAGTGATTACTTGATGATATTTTTTCATTACATCTTCTGACGGAGCTCCTGTTTTTGCATCTCTTGGGTACTCATCATTAGGCCAATCTACTGTAATTTTACATTCTGCCCATAAATCTGCAGAAACAACTATGTCAAATAAACAATCTAAATCTTTCAACAAACTTTCGAGAAGTTAACAAACCATTCAACATGCCTGTAACATTCTACTGGTTTTTCTCTAAGCTTTGGAAAATCATTTGTACATGATAAAATATCTTGTCAGGGTCCATGGAACATGTACATAACCTCCTCCCGGAACTTCTCTCATTGGACACAACCTTTTCTGTTTCTTTTATTAAATATTGAGATGTTCAATTTGCCTGTGCTTCTTCCTTTTTCTTTGTCCACCTAACTTTCTTTCTATCCAAAACTCCCCATTTCTGCAACAATGTCAAGAATTGTTTTATCTGTAATTTTCTTCCTGACATATTCATGTTTTCTAAATCTTTGTCAGAAAATTCTGCCCTATATGGTTTCTGCAATACTTTAGATTTACTTATGTCAATTCACGTTTCCGAAACCAAATTCCTTAGTTTTTCATATTTTTGTATTTCGGATGATGCTCCTCTTCACTGAAAGCATTTAATCTTTCTATCCCAACATTTCCAGCTGTAATTTCTTCCAATTCTACTCTTAATTTAAATATATCCAATACTTTTGGCTGAGTTTTTGGCTTTTCTATTTCTCTTGTCCACCTTTCTATTTCTTCTGGGGTTACAACAGTAGCACTTTTTGTCCCTGTGAGTGTTTCAATTTGTACCTCTTTAGAGCATCCGTGTGACCTTTCTAAATGAATCGTTTATTGGCAAATTCATTAAAAAAATTATTGACTCACACTCACTTGTCTGATAGTCAATTATTATATTTTCTTTTCTAGGTTGTGTGATCAGTGTGGTCAGGACAGGTGTTTTAGGACAATTTTGCTTATCTCCATATAAGGGAACCAGAGGACCTATAGTCACTGGTATCGTTAGTGCTTCAGGACTTGTATTCAACTGGGTTATTTTCTGAATCAGCTCACTTCTAGTTTTATTTATTGCTTCTCTTTCCTTCTCTTGAAGTACTTTTTCCGTTGTAGTCTCATGTACAACCTGCGGGACTAAAGGTGTTTTAAAAATCGGGCCACTAGAGGTAATTCTATTTAATTCTTCCTGATAAGGTGGAGGATTTTTCATTAAAATATCTTCGAAATAATCATCTTCTGAGTCTCCACTACCAGTTACTAAATGTTTTGTTTTCTCTGTACTTTTGCTTCCTGTCGTTTCTTTTGTAGTCATTACTTGATATAATCCTTCCACTATCATAGCTTGTCTCCATTGTTTCATCTGACTATCTCGAGTTTCTCGAGGAAACCTAGGATATAATCTACGCATGTTACTGTTACTATGTCATCTGTCTCGCTCAAAGGCCTGTTTCCCATTCTTCTGAGGCTTGATACTGAGTTAATCTAGGTATTGGTTCTAACTCATTCATGCGAGTTCGCAAATTGTGTAAATTTCTCCCATTAAATGTTCCGTACTCAGGGAATGCTAATACTCCATCTTCTTTTGTGTATTCTATCCCATTTCCTAACTATACACAAGTGTCGTAGCCTCTTTCTATCATCATGTATGATGCAGGTATTTTGGGGGGAGGGATAATAATTCCTTCTCTAGTTTTAATGGGTTTATCCTTCTTTTTTCTCCGTACATATAATGTGGATTCCCTCTAATATATTGCTCGTGGGCAAATCCTATAAATCTTCTGCCCGGGCGAGTCCCTATTATAGTTGGATTGTGTCTCCACATACAAAACCCACGGTCTATTAACACCGAAACTTCTATTTTGTCAATTAGTTATTTGTTTACTTCTATTTTAATGCTTCTCCAATACCAGCGCGTCTTTTATTCTGATGACCAATCAACGTTTGGTTTACTGCTTTATTTTAACCAATGCTTGTGCGCCTTTTCTGTGACGTTAGTTTCGCTCCTCCTGACTTAGCCCTCCTTTACAATTTTACCTCGGTTACACGCCCGCTGTTTCTCCCAATCCCAGCGCGGCTTTCAGTGACGTCAGTGCAACTCCCGCAACGGACCCCTCCTTTGCAAGGTAATGCGAAACTTAATTTCTTTCAATTTTTACTTACACATTTCATTAATTAACGTAAAAGCATTCGCTACTGTGCCTAATTTACAAATTTTTAAAGAAAAGTTGATTTCTACCACTGCGAGTGAAACTTTTCCGTTTATCCCTCACACAATGCGATTATAACCTGTTCCGTTTACTCTTCACTCAAGCATCAAAGAAACTGGTTTGAGGCATGTGGGCTGCTGAATTCATATCTGTGCATAGATCGCCGCCTAGTGTTGGGTCCGGATGATTGCACATTGTTGTCCTGGAAGAGTCTTCGAAGTATCACGAGATAGGTGGCTCCTCCCCTGGACTACAGTGCGCGTGGGCATCGACTCCATCCTCAGATTGTTTTTTTCCGCCATTGGGTTCGGATGTCTTTGAATTCCCTCTTGTCGGAATCAATAGAAAACGTTCTTAAGACCAAAAGGTCTTTAGTCTTATACGTCGGTATAGTCTTGCGTTCGGTCTTAGTTCTTCCAGCTCGGTTTCGAGCCGGACTCTCTACACCCACGTCGTTTCGACGCGGAAGGCCCAGTCAACGCTTCAGACCCTATCGACCGCCCATCATGGACCGAAGTCCATTCAAGAGATGTCCCGTCTGCAACTCGAAGTATCCCCACATCGACGTCCACCCAGTGTGCAACAAGTGTCTGTCGCCGGACCACGATGAAGCCAAGTGTATGGCTTGTTCACGCTTCAGGTCTAAGAAGACGCTTAAGCTTCGACGAGCTGCGCGCCAGGAGGCCCAGCAGGCTGCACCGGCACCTGTGGACATCTTCGATGCAGGGGATGTCGAGGACGAATCTATCCAGGACATTACTGAGTCGAACCCCGCATCGGACATCGACTACGATGTGGATGCAGAGATGTTCGAGGCCGAAGAAGTCGTCGAGGAGGTAGGAGACGACGACGGGGCCCTCGGGGCCATGGAGGATAGCTCGGATGAGGAGCTTCCTCAAACTGACTTTGGGGCCGTGCCAATTCATAAGGCTCAGGTCGAGGGATCGCCTTCGGGCCTTACCCAAGATCTTAACATGGGTTCTACGGCCCCGCCTTCGGGCTCGGCCACGGACATTGCTGTTGAGCCGCACCCTGGCAAAACGAAACCGAAAGTAAAACCTACGGTCTCGACTCCGGACACTGCGCAGGTGCCGTCCTCGAAACCGAAAGTGCGCATCGCTTTGGTCGGCTCCAAGGCCTAGGAGCCCTCGGCGCCGAAGAAGCCGAAGGTTGCTGTCGAGCCGAAGGCTCAAGTCAAGGGCGTCGAGACGAAGTCTGCCGCGCCAAAGACTAAAGTAAAGGTGGTCGAGCCGAGCGCGTCGGCGCCGAAGACGGTCGACACCGGTAAAGGCCTCGGCGACCCAAAGAAGGCTATTGGCGACCCGAAGAAAGCTCTCGGTGACCCGAAGAAACGGATGGATAACCCGAAGGTTCTCGTGACTCCGTGTCAACAGGACAGGGCCAAGGGCAGCACACCCCGAGAGTCGACTCCAGGTGAGGCCTCGAGGGATTCCGTGGAACCGGCGCGCCCATCCGCCGCGTTCACCAAGAAGGTGACGACTCCCTGCAGCGCATCAGGGACGGGACCGCGTCGGTCGGTCCGAATGATCCTCCGCCTGCGAAACCAGTGGAGAAACCGCTTAAGGCGTTCACGCCCATCGATTTTACGTTGCCGCCGAAGACGGCGCCGAAGGCTTTCGCTCCTAAGGCGGTCGCCAGCGTTCCCGAGAAGATCTCCTCGGCGCCGAAGTAGTCAGCGGTGGTCCCCGGCTCACAGCCTCGACGACCTTCAGTAGTGGATGGGCATCAGGAACACTTCATCGATGCCGAAACGGGCAGGCTTTCCCTCCACAAGCGGAAAATCGCCATTAACGCCCAATGGAGTCCTACAAGATCCCTCAAGAAAAAGAAGGACTCTGCTTTCACTCCCGTCTTGGTGGAACCACTTTCCCCACAGACTCATGATGTTTCGCCCACTTACTCTGATGTGGACGTTGGAGAGGGAGATGATGGGGATGAGTACAGTTATCCTGTCTATACAGACCCGGAGGATACCAACGAACCCTGGCCCGCTGGTGCTGACCCAAGTGATCCTCAATCAGGACAAGACCCTCAACTATTTTCTGCAAAAACGTCTCCTACAGAAGACTCTGCAGCTTTCAATGCCCTCATTGAGCGGGCAGCTAACAATCACAACGTCCAGCTCCATGCTGACCCTGTGGATGTCGACTTCTTTTTTGATACATTCTCAGTCTCAGAAAGAACTGTTAAGACTCTGCCTGTGCTGAAAGGTGTGTTAAAACATGCTGGCGAGATCTTTAAAGAACCTACCAGGGCGAGGGTGATAAACCCTAGGATTGAGAAGAAATACAAGTCAGCGCATACTGATCCTACCTACATCAAACAACAGTTGCCTCTGGACTCCATTGTCGTCTCGAAAACCCGGAAGAGGGCTAATTCTCAGGCTACGGGTGATGCTCCTCCCCCAGACAAAGAATTCAAGGTCTTTGAGGCATCGGGGAAGAGGGTAGCAGCACAGGCAGCCAACATTTGGCGCATTTCAATCACACAAGCGCTTCTGGCGAGGTATGACAGGGCACACTATGACACACTGGAGACCCTGTTGCAGCACCTGCCTGATGAATACAAGGAGGCGGCTGAGATGCTGATTCAGGAAGGGAAGCTTATCTCTAATGCTTCAATTAAGTGCGCTCTGGACGCGGCTGATACCGCTGCCAGGGCTGTCAACACTAGTGTTATGCTACGACGACATGCCTGGCTGAGAATCTCTGGATTTAAGCCGGAGATCCAAACCACCATCCTCAATCAAACGGTTAACCCAGATCACCTGTTTGGCCCGGAGGTTGACACCACCCTAGAAAAAATTAAAAAGGACACGGAAACAGCTAAATCCATGGGTGCCTTACAGTCCCAGCAGTTTCGGGGTGGGTCTTTTCGTCGCTCAAGCACTAGAGGCGTTTCCAGAGGCCAGCTTTCCCAGTCCACGCAGTACTACAAGGGCAACACTCAGTCCACATACACCAACAAAAGTCGAGGTGGATATCGTGGTAACAGCGCCAAAGGCAGAGGTCGTGGAAACAACAGCTCCAGATCCTCTGCCACCAACAAACAGTGACGCCTTGTCGCTGCCCCCCGACCACACAACACCGGTCGGGGGGAGACTCCAGCAGTTCCTGCCAGTCTGGAAGTCCATCACCACAGACAGGTGGGTCAGGAAACTTGTACAGTACGGTTATTGTCTGGAGTTAACGTCCACTCCACCCAACATGCCCCCAAGACACCGTCCTATGTCGGCCGAGCATTTGCACTTATTGCAGCAGGAGGTCACCGTTATGCTGCAAAAAGGAGAAATAGAGCTCGTGCCTGTGCAGGAAAGAGGCACAGGGGTCTACTCCCTGTACTTCTTAATACCAAAAAAGGACGGGTCCCTCAGGCCCATCCTGGACCTCAGGCCACTCAACCATTACATCCTGTCGGAGCACTTCCATATGTTGACCCTGCAGCAAGTGCTCCCGTTGCTCAGCCAGGGGGATTTTCTCGCAACTTTAGACCTAAAGGATGCGTACTTTCACATTCCACTGCACCCTTCACACAGGAAGTACCTCCGGTTCACCATACAAAACCAGCACTAACAGTTCAAAGTTTTGCCTTTCGGTGTCACCACGGCACCTAGGGTGTTCACAAAGTGCCTGGCGACAGTGGCGGCGCACTTCAGGAGACGGAACATCCACGTCTACCCATATCTGGACGACTGGCTCATCCAGGCAAAGTCAGCCCAGCAGTGTGCCGCCCACATGTCCCACACCATTCACCTCCTGCACGATCTGGGATTCTCACTGAATTACCTAAAATCCCACCTCCAGCCCGCCCACATACGGCAGTATCTGGGTGCGACGATAAACACTCTGGCGGCCACAGCACAGCCAAATTCAGTGAGGGTCAGCAGCATTCAATCGCTGATACAAAAATTCAGACCTCAACACTCGCTTCCAGCAAGAGTGTTCATGCAGTTGATAGGCATGATGGCCTCCTGCATCTCCATAGTCCCGCACGCGAGACTACATATGCGCCCGCTTCAGGAGTGCTTAGCACGTCAGTGGACTCAGGCTCACGGGCAGTTGAAAGACCTAGTGTTGGTGAGCGGTCGGGCATACAACTCTCTGCATTGGTGGAATCCACGAAACCTTTGCAAGGGACGACCGTTCCAAGAGCCTGTGCCACAGATCATCCTGACGACGGACGCTTCTCTCCAGGGATGGGGAGCTCATGTACTCCATTACACTGTGCAGGGACTATGGACGCCACAGCAACGGAAGATGCACATCAATGTTCTGGAACTGATGGCGATCTTCATGGCAATGAAAGCTTTCAAAGTACATCTGTGCAACAAGGTCGTGCTGATCCGGATGAACAACATGACGGCCATGTACTACATTCAAAAGCAGGGAGGAACACACTCTCCGCAGCTGTCTCATCTGGCTCAGAGCATGTGGAAGTGGGCCATCCAGAGGAACATCTTCCTCATGGCGGAACACCTCCCAGGCAAGGACAATCAGATGGCGGACCTGCTCAGCAGGCACAGCCACCAAATGCACGAGTGGGAGATACATCCATCAGTACTCCAACCGTATTTCCAAAGGTGGGGTCATCCAGAGATAGACCTGTTCGCCACAAGGGAGAACGCAAAATGCCAAAGCTTCGCAGCCAGGTTCCCACAGTCGCAGGGCAATGCGATATGGATGAACTGGTCAGGCAAATTTGCGTACGCTTTTCCCCCAGCACCCCTGATATCGCTGGTGGCACGCAAGCTCAGGCAGCACTCAATGACTCTCATCCTGGTTGCTCCAACGTGGGCTCGCCAGCCATGGTACACCACGTTTCTAGAACTGTTCGTGGTACCGCATCAGGGGCTACGCCTCACACCCAGCCTTCTGACGCAGAGCCATGGCGACATTCAGCATCCAGATCCACAACAGCTCAACCTGGCGATCTGGCTCCTGAGGTCTTAGAGTTTGGCTACCTACACTTGCCTCCTGACTGTATGGACATCATC
The DNA here is from genome assembly GCF_964263255.1 of Lissotriton vulgaris. Classification (NCBI taxonomy): domain Eukaryota; kingdom Metazoa; phylum Chordata; class Amphibia; order Caudata; family Salamandridae; genus Lissotriton; species Lissotriton vulgaris. Next base: position 469,385,138 of record NC_141700.1, on the reverse strand, counting down.
CGGGAGGCAAGGAAGCCCACCACAAGAGCATGCTATGCGGCAAAGTGGAAGCGGTTTGTCATGTATTGTGCAGACCACAACATTAACCCGCTAGATGCATCTATTCAAAACATCATTTGTTATCTTTTCCATCTGTACAAATGTAATCTGGCCTATGCTTCCATTCGCATACATCTATCCGCAATGGCCGCTTATCTCCAGAACAGGCAGCACCTATCACTTTTCAGGGTGCCTGCCATTAAGACCTTTCTAGAAGGACTCAAATGAGTCATTCCTCCGCAGACTCCACCAGCTCCGGAGTGGAACCTCAATGTGGTCCCCACCCGGCTGATGGGTCCTCCCTTTGAACCACTGCATTCCTGCGAGATTCAATTCTTGACGTGGAAAGTGGCTTTCCTCATAGCGATTACATCGCTGCGACGCGTTAGTGAGCTACAAGCTCTAACTATCCAAGAGCCATTTATTCAAATTCATTCTAACAGGGTGGTGCTTCGCACTAACCCTAAATTCCTTCCTAAGGTTGTGTCTCAATTCCATATTAACCAAACTATTGAATTGCCTGTTTTCTTCCAAAATCCTGAGTCATTGGCGGAGAGAATGCTCCACACCCTTGACGTCAAGAGGGCCCTGATGTATTACATCGATAGGACCAAGGATTTTAGGAAAACTAAACAACTTTTTGTTGCCTTTGCGCCACAACACAAAGGTAACCCCATTTCCAAGGCTGGTATAGCTAGATGGATCGTCAAATGTATTCAGATCTGCTATCTAAAAGCCAAGCGTACTCTCACCATTCCACCAAGGGCCCACTCCACCAGAAAGTTGGGGGACTCCATGGCTTTTCTTGGAAATATCCCTTTGGAGGACATATGTAGAGCAGCCACATGGTCTACCACACACACATTTACAAAGCATTATTGTGTTGATGTGCACTCCAAACAGCAGGCAGCTGTAGGGCAGGCTGTTCTAAAAACACTTTTCCAGACTGCTGCAGCTGGCACGGGCGGCCGCCGTTAATGGAGGGACTGCTATGTATTCTATGCACAGATATGAATTCAGCAGCCCACCTGCCTCGAACCGAATATACTACTTACCAGTATACATCTGTTCTTGGCATGTAGGGCGGCTGACATTCATATCGCCCACCCTCCTCCCCGGCGCCTGAAACAGCTGCAGAATTTACATATACTTCTAGCATGGTCATCATTCACTTAGTTTCACTCCATCTTCGCCACAATGGCTAAAAACAATCTGAGGATGGAGTCGATGCCCATGCGCACTGTAGTCCAGGGGAGGAGCCACCTATCTCGTGATACTTCGAAGACTCTTCCAGGACACCAATGTGCAACATCCGGACCCAACACTTGGCGACGATCTATGCACAGATATGAATGTCAGCAGCCCTACATGCCAAGAACAGATGCATACTGGTAAGTAGCATATTCGTTACTCCTTCAGTATTACCCTTTCTAGGTGATATAAGACCAAAGTTTCACCAGCGAACTCCTTTGCTACCAGTCACTCTCACTTTTATACAAGGAAATAATCCCTAAACAGTGCTTCAAGTTCTACCTAACTTTCCACACTTTTTCATGAAAGCCAGTAACCTCACTGCAGTGTGGCTTCCATTTACCACCGGCTATTCAACATCCCTGGGGAATTCTGGACAACACAAAACAATACATATGGGTTTTGGTTAAAACATAAATCAATATTCCAATACACAAATAACTACCTATCTTAACTTAAACCTAACCATAGCTCTGCTACCAGAAATAATGTTGCAGCGAGGATACTAGCTTGAGTTTATTCTAAAACAACATACTCACCTGGGCCCATAAAACATTCATACAATAAGCTGGCAATCATTCGCTGGCGATCAGGACCTGAATTTACCTTGAAATGTATCTTTACCTGTACACCAATTCTTACCAAATCTCAACCCCTTAGCTCTTAATTTCCTCTGGTCGATAGATCAGGTTGTTAGCATAATTGGTATAAATGAAATTTACCTTTATTTTTTTGAATTACCACAGACTCGGGAGAGTTTTAAAAACTTTATCTACGCAATAATTTTGTGAGTCAAATACCAATACATGTCAAACACCAACTTTAAAGGAGAATGATCCAAGTAAATCGTAAAGACTCAGTAAAATCTCATTACGTTGGTACCTGGGACGGGTTGAAAAAGAAATGGTACAAAGACATACCACACAGAATTATATTTACCTAGAATGGTGTGAGGACCAACCCCTGGCCAAGGAGCTGGAAAAGGGACTCTCGAGTAGTCAGGAGCCGACAGGACAGGTTCAGGACAGGACAGGTAATCTCTTCTAAGAGCAACACCAGCGTTACATCCCTCTCTGGTGCTACTCTGCTTGATTCTTCCCCCTTCTGGATGGACAGATTCTCCTTCCTCAGCAATCTCTCCAACTCTTCTCTCTCTCTGTCTCTCCTTTCTTGATTCTTCTGTCAGAGTGCTCGAGCAGCGTCTCTGACCTCCGTGGCTTTCGCCATCTTCTGCAGCAATGATGGGTCGGTGACAAGTCTGACAATTTAACTGACTGAGCCTACCTTAGTTATACTATTCTCACCCCCCAAAGTTTCAATATTCGTGAATCCCCTACTTGTGATTGGGGAGCCGCATTACCAGCAACACAGAGGAGGACGTTTTTGCCGCGCACTACAGGTCCCAGGGGGCAGAGTGGAGAACCTGCACCTGAGCCTGCTCAAGACATCTTCTGGCGCCCACTTAGCGCCCACTTGGTGATGCGGCTCCCGCAGGAGTGGCGAGGCGCTAGCAACACAGAGGAGGACGTTTTTGCTGTGCACTACAGGTCCCAGGGGGCAGAGTGGAGAGCCCGCACCTGAGCCTGCTCGAGACATCTTCTGGCACCTACTTAGTCTATCACCTCCTTCGCCTCTCGTCAGAGAGCAGGCCGGGCCGGGCCCCCTTCTAACTTCTAAGCATTCAAAGGTTAGTTCTTCTAACGTCCTACTACTTTATCTGTGTATTATAAGGTTGTTGGGCTCAAAGTTCGATTTACTCCATCACAAAAAAAATGAGTAAGCGGGATGGAAGAAGGTTAGAAGCCCCTAGTGGAGGCGGTATAACGGGGACTCTAGACCAATTCATAATTAGGGCAATGTCTATCCTTGAAAGGCACAATTGCTGCAGCACTTTCCCAGGTTAACCCCCAGGTAAATGCAAATATGTTTTCATTCATTAACGAGGATAGTATCTCTGTGACCTCTTTATCAAGCATTCAGGGGATTATGTCTGATCCAACTTCGGATCTACCTACTGTTTCCTCTGTCCCTGTACGTTCATCAACTAGATAGCTGGAAAGGAATAAAAAAACTGTCAACAAATGTATGCTGGATCCTCCAACTAAAAGGCCATCTACAGCTAAAGCGCCCAGGACTCGTAAAAATGTTGGACACATACAACCAGTTCCATCAAGCACGACAAGTTCGCAGACAGTGATTCCCCCAGATTTTGACCTTGTAGCACTGGGTATTCATAGCTCGAACATTAATGAGGATATGTGGAGAAGGCTCGAAAATCTCTTGTCTACTCTACTTTCCCTTATAACGTATAGATTGTCCCGGATAGAAGATTGCCTAGGTATTCTTGAAAATTAAGTGAAATCAAATGCTTCTGTCCGTGAGGGCCTTTCTGCGAATCTTTGCCCAAAATCGGGGACCTCAACTATTTACCCAGCGAATCCAGTGCCAATGCTAGTCCAGGTTGCAGCCAAACCCAATGTTGCAGCTAAACCTAAGTGTCTAAATCGGCAAACTCCGCATTTATCTGCACCAGAGCCGTCTCTAAGTTCAGAAGCAGCAGCCCAGCGGGACTTATTCCTAAGGAGTCTGGTAACGCACCAACAGGAAATCTGTCGAGTGAGTTTGCCCAAATAACTATGAGCCCCCTTGCTGATGCAAGGATAGATATCAGAAAAGCGTTACCTAAGGCTTTAAATGGCGATACTTGTCTTCGACCAAAGGATCTAATCCCACCTACAGCCTTTCAACATTCAGGAGAAAGGGGGCACTCTGTTGTGCACTCTGGATCAGTGACTTCAGAATAATTGTACTCAAAGAGTTTTATTCATTTGGGGGGGCGATTTCAACCTATTCCTGTGTGGAACAGATAATAATTTAACATCTGGTTTAATTGATGAGAAAAAACGCAACCTACCCCATTTTTTCCACACAGTTAATGGTGATTGTCTAAACGAGATGCTATTTGTCTTGGAACTAGGTTTTGCAAATGAACTGCTCTCTCCATCAGTCCCATTTACACAGACTTTCAATGGTAGAGGAGCAGTTACAATCATAGATTTTGTTTTAATATCAAGCAGATACGCCTCCCACCTGCTTAATTTTAGTATGCATAAAAATGCTATTAGCGACCATTTTCCAATCAGTATGTTAATATCCTGTCCGTACATGTAGGAAGGTGGATACCTGACTATGGTTACCCCAGATTTTTTTGCCTAGTGTTTAGCTGGTTTTCGACTTAGTTGGCCTGGGATCCTGCTAATCAGGGTCCCAGGCTATCTGCTCTCTCTGTAAAATAGACTCCATGTACCTTAGGTACATCTCCAATTGGATATTGGGTCACCTTATCAGGCCCTGTACAGTGTACTATAGGTACCCAGGGCATAGGTGTATCCAAGGCCTAACAGGGGCTGCAGCATATCTTTTGTCACCCCTGGCTGGCTTTCCAAACTGACACAGCTGGCTGATCACTGAGCTGGGGCAAGGTTGTGTAATCACCCCTTGCTTAGATATAGTATACCTATATCTAACCCTATATCTGGACACATATATACCTATAAGTCACTCCTATGGCAGGCGTTAACAATCCTTGAGGCAGAGTGCTTGGTTTTATGTGAGATGGTGCTCTAGCATGAGCTGAGCCTGTCTGCAGCTTTCGGAACCAAGTCCCTTAGCTGTTCTGGGATATTGCCATACCATATACTCTTGAGTGCATTATAATCCTCGCGGTTACTTGCTAACTTTGGTTTGGCTTTATCAAAACATGTCGTGTAAGGTGTCATACGCTTTGGAATACTACTCCCTCGCCAGTCCTGGCGACGGGGGTAGCATTCCACCCTTCTGGAGGGAGAAGACATGTTACTTTGCTTAAAGGCGGTTAAATCTAACCAGAGCTTCAGCATCACAAAATGGATGCTGCTGCCACAGACACAAGTCTGGCCTCCTGCTGCTGACTGAAACTCCGGCAGGGGAGGCCTGGACAAATGGTATCCTGTCACAGGGAGGCGTCACACCACCCCAGACAGGAGATAGTGGATTGGGGCAGGGAGGGCTGAATGAAACTAGACACTGCCGGGGGCGCACAAGGCGTCCCATGCATAGTCCAGTTCAAACCGGTGATGGGGCACTCCATCCCCAGCTCTGGCGTGAAACTGGACAAGGGGAAAGGGGTGTAACCACCCCCTTCCTGGGTCCCACCCATAGGAGGGACCTAGCAGGTGATCGAGCCCCTTGATTTGGAATAAAGGTAGAAGCTGTGCCAATGCACATCAGATCATCCTGACTGAAACTTTGAAACGAAGCTCTGGACCCTTCGACATCCTACTCAACGTAGAAGACTGAAGAATCTCCCTTGTGGTCAAGGAGTGGCCCTCCTGTGCAAACAGGCACCATCAGCGCATCGAGACTTTCTTAGCTGTTGCTCCCGCCGGAGCTCGAAAAATCGAGACCGACAAGACCTGGACTCCCAGACTTCCAACAGCCCGATCCACAGTCCTAGCACAGTTTAGACCCGTGGACGGGACGTGAGACGTGGGACCGGCCATCTTGAAAAGTCAACAAAGTGCTTCCTGTGCAGCTCCCGAGGCACCCTCGACGCTGTGCTTTTAGGTTTGAGAAGCCCAAGCCCCGAGCAGCCTGTGCTCCAAAGATTACCTCTCCACACTCACTGAGTGCTGCGTGGGGCCCTTTTGCACTTTTCCTGCTCGACCGGTCACTTGCCCGTTGGCTAGTGGCCTCTGTGACGACGAACCATCGAAACTACACTGCTGGTCTGGTTGCTCCAGACTGGCCACAGCTCCCCTGAAAAGGAGCCACCGATCTGACCTTCCCGGTCCGATCCACAAGACATCTTTGAGTCCTGCGTGGGTTGCATTTGCCAAGGTTTGGTGACTCCGATTCGAGAACTGACACCGCCGACAGCGAGAGCCTTCGGGGGACAGCCCGTGTTCAACTCCTGGTCGTCGTCGATACTTCCTGGTCCACGTGGCAGCGGAGACAAACTACTCGACAGCACCTGATCGCAACCCGACATTGCCTGGTTCCAGCCTGGTTCCATCCTGGTCACTGGCTAGTGACCTAGACTCTGTCCCCTTTGCTTTCAGGTACTCTACATCTTCGATCCACCCTTGGATCCAACCGGATTCTTCTCTCCTGGTCGCCTGGAGCATCTTCACCTCCAGGCTCCATAGAACTCCACAACGAAACCCGACACACTTTGGCACCTATGCACCCGCTTCCTGTGGGTGAGGTAACAATATAACTCCGGTGCTTCTATAGTGGAATACACCTCTAGTGTCCTCTTTTTAAGTGGCTAAGTTCTAGTCCAGTCGGAAGACTGCTAAACCTATAACTTTCTGATTTTTACACACCATTGACTTGTATGGTAAACGCGGTTGCCTATAGACACTGCACCCGCATCCTGTGGGCCTCCTATGTCCTAACCTTCATTAGTCCAGTGTAGGCCCAGCGATTCCCAAGGCCCTAGGCCTGTTCATTGTTCATGACGTGGTATTTACACCACTTTCTTAATATATGGTTTGAGTGGCCACTCGGCCTATCCATAATTGTGCAGCTTATTGTATGTTATACTGTGTTCTTTGTTTAGCGCTTGTGCTTCTGTGCTCATAAAGACTATAGGGGATTATTCTAGAAATAAATACATATATTTTGTAATATATAACTTATGTGGTGTCCTTTCATTTGGTATTTAAAGGATTGCATATGGCAAAACAGCTGGCTTCACATGCCCTCTTGAGTTTAGCCTAAGACTGCTTTGTCCATGCTACCATTAGGATAGCTGGTCTATAAGGTTGACTTACAACCAATCACCATAATGGTTGTTTGGACTGGTACAAGGTGCTCACTAGAATTAGTTGTCATCATATACCAGGCCAACTTCTCACATTGGTGGCAGCGGTGGGATTTGAGTTTGCTGTTTGTTTTACCAATTGTAATTTTTGACAATATAATTTGAAAGATCACATCAAGTACCTTAGGTACATATAAACAAAGCTTAACATACTTAGGTTCTAATGAACTTAGGGGTTGTAGACCAAAGAGCCTAGCACACCCTGACTACAACCTCTAGAGAGGTTCAAGTAGGTAAACACATAGTGTAGGTAAGTGCACCACTTACACCACACTAGTCATGGCTGGCACAGGTGAACCATCCAGTTCTTTACCTGTGGGTGACCTTCACAAGGCACCATCCAGTTATGAAAAACTCGGCTTTAGAGACTTGAGTGCCTTGTGCGTCTCAAGAGGGCTGAAAAGGGGTCATAACCCCACAATCCCTATCCTCATAGCTATCCTAGAGAAAGCTGATCTTGAGAAGGAGACTGAGACAGGCCCTTCAGGAAAGATAGGAGAAGGAAACCCCCCAGAGAATGAAACCATCACCCCAGAAGATGAGAATGCAGATGGAGAAGATTCAGATAATCAGGGGGATGACCAGGTTGAAGTCAGAGGACTCAGCCAGGCCAATCTAAGGCTCATGGGAATGGAAAAGGTGTCCACCTTCCCAGGCCCAATAGTAGACTTAACCCAGGCAATAGAAGGGAGAGATATCTTTCCAGGGAATCTAACCTTTCTAATGCCTCAAGGGGGTCTCAAAGGGGAATGACTTCCCCCCCAGAGAAAAGAACATGAGGCTAGGATGAGAGCTGTCCAACTCCATATTGAGAAGGAAGAGGTAGCCCTGGCCCAAGCTAAACTTGCTTTGGCAAGGGAGAAAAAATTAAGTGGATTAGATTCCACTGGTGGCAGCAGTATCCCTAAGGATAAAGACAGGTCCTATGATAGTAGAAACCTGAGTAAGATTGTGCCCCCCTACAAAGATGGAGATGACATTCACAAATGGATGACTGCTCTGGAGAGAGCCTGCATGGTACAGCAGGTTCCCCAAGATCAGTGGGCAGCAATCTTGTGGCTCTCCTTTTCAGGAAAAGGGAGAGACAAGCTCCTCACTGTTAGACATGAGGATGCAAAGAACTACACTGTCTTAGTAATTGTCAAAACCAGCTTTTACACCAGCACCCGGTGGACTCAGATCTGACCTCTCCACAAGAATTGGGTAAGAGGGCAGACAAATGGGTCAGAACCAGGATTAGGCCTAGAAATCAGGGTAATGACCAGAAGAAGGAGTCTACCAAGCCTCAAGAAAAAGGTGGGGATAAATCTAAAGACAAGACTTCCCCAGGGCCCCAAAACTCCAAGGATGGGGGTGGGTCCCAAGACACTTCCTCTACAGTGAAAAAGCCTTATTTCCATGCTTGTAAAAAGCCTGGCCATTGGAAGACTGATAGCAGTTACCCTAAGGCCAGCAATAAGAAGAATATTCCTCCAGGTAATACTCCAACACCTCCTATTACTATTAGTAGTAATTCCCCAGGTGGTGGGAGTGCCCCCAATAATTTGGCTGGGTTTACTTGGGGAACTCAGGTGGACTCTGGCCTAACCAGGTCCCCTACCACAGCTACTCTTGTCTGTGAAAATGGCATGGGGTTTGCCAACTTCACTGCTTGTCCCAACACTATGGGCAAGTACAGACAGGAGCCCCTCATCAATGGTCTGAAAGTTGAAGCCTATAGAGACACAGGAGCTAGCATCACTATGGTGACTGAGAGCCTAGTCCCCTCAAGGCAACTTTTACCTGGAGCCACATACCAGGTGATCAACATAGATGGAGTGCAGAAAGATCATCCCATGGCAGTAGTAAATCTCAGCTGGGGAGGTGTCACTGGCCCCAAGAGAGTGGCAGTATCCTCAAACTTGCCTGTAGATTGTATACTGGGGAATGATCTAGAGATCTCAGCCTGGGCTGAGGTAGAACAAGAAACCCATTCTAAAATAGTAAATCTCCATGGACAGGTTAGTGGGGCTACGATGGCCACAGCCCCACTCCGAGATGTCCCCCCTGAACAGGTCAGGAGGCCTGTGCCAGTCTCAGCCCAATCTCAAGCAGATTCCTTCCCTGAACAGGTTGGCAGGTCTGTGATGGTAACAGCCCATACCAAAACTGGTTCCCTTCCTGAAAAGGTTGGTGGGGCTTTGATGGCCACAGCCCAAACTCAAACAGATTCATGTGTTGTGAAGCCTGAAACTATGGATCACTCCACACAGACAGAGAGCATTGAGGAGGAAGAGAAATCACCCTCCCACCAGACTTTAGGAAAGGATCAGCCTCCTCAGGGAACTGATCTTACCCCTTGTGAAGGAACTGCCCCAGAGGTTGTCAGGCCTAGCCTGGCAGAGCCTTCGATGTCAGTGGACCCTTCCAAGGTGGGACCCAGTCTGGAGCAGGTAACCTGCCCCTCTCTACCCTGCCTCAGTCAGCCCAGGGCAGCGGAGGTCAAGGAGGCCAGTGGACCCCAAAGGGCCCCCTGTCCAATAAAACACCCCCATCAGCAGATTAGGGGCATCAAAGCTAGCAGCCCTAGCAAGGTGAAAACTTTAAAAACTCCTGAGGGATCTTCCTTACACTTAGTTAGGAGCCTCCCCCGGATGGATTCTGTTGGGCACAGCCAAACATGGGACCCCCCAAACCTGACCTGTCCCTCCAGTAATCCAACAAAAGGGACCCAGCCTCCAGCTTTAGGTAGCCAGAGGTTGACCCTGAGAGCACAGTGCAACTCAGTCATGGAAAGAAAGGCATCCATGGTGGATAGTGATTGGAGGAAGCTGAGCCCAACATTAGTGGAGCCTCACTTCATTACTCCATTCCCACACCAGCCTTTTACTTTGCCAAAACACACCACAGGTAGTGATTCCCGATGGTGGAGACCCTCTGATACCCCTAGGGTGAGGGATTGCTTACTGGACCATGAGACCGGGGGTAACCATGCTAGTGCAGGTACTTCCTTATATGGCCACTTAGGCAATATAGGCTTACCTGGTCAAGGATAGCCTTATCTCCTTTCGTTTGGGGGGGGGGGGGTTGTGTAGGAAGGTGGATACCTGACTATGGTTACCCCAGATTTTTTTGCCTAGTGTTTAGCTGGTTTTTGACTTAGTTGGCCTGGGATCCTGCTAATCAGGGACCCAGGCTATCTGCTCTCTCTGTAAAATGAACTCCATGTACCTTAGGTACATCTCCAATTGGATATTGGGCCACCTTATCAGCCCCTGTACAGTGTACTATAGGCACCTAGGGCATAGGTGTATCCAAGGCCTACCAGGGGCTGCAGCATATCTTTTGCCACCCCTGGCTGGCTATCCAAACTGACACAACTGACTGATCACTCAGCTGGGGCAAGGTCGTGTAATGACCCCTTGCTTAGATATAATATATGTTATGTTATGTTATGTTATTTGGGTTCTTCTATAGCGCAACGGCTACTCCAATTGGAGTGTCCCGGCGCTTTGGCGAAGAAGTCCTTTAAGGAAAGGAAACATAACTGCAGGAAAGGAACAGCAAAATTAACTAGTAAAAAGCCAGGTTTTTAATGCCTTTCTAAAAAACAGCAGACTGGGGGCCTGTCTAAGAGAAATAGGAAGTTCATTCCAAGCGCGCGGGGCCAGGTAATGAAAAGAACGCCCCCCTTGTCTGGTTCGCTTGATGGATGGAACGACCATTTTAGACAAGGAGGCAGATCGCAGAGCTCTGCTCGGCTTGTAGAGAGCAAGGCGCTTCCTAATATACCTAGGGCCTGAGTCATGAAGGGCCTTGTAGGTCAGCGTCAGGCTTTTGAAGAGAACCCTCTTGGCTATAGGGAGCCAGTGCAGTTCCTTCAACAAGTTAGAGGCACTAGCTCGTCTAGGGAGTCCATAAATAGCCCTGGCAGCTGAATTTTGGACTACCTGAAGTCTCCTCACGAGATATTTAGGGAGTCCTAGATAGAGGGCATTTGCATAGTCCAAACGCGACCCGATAAGTGCTTGGACAATGACCCTTCGATGGTTCACAGAAATCAAGGGGAGGAATTTCCTGAGCATCCGTAGGATTCCAAAGCATTTCCCCGAAAGACAGGCTATTTGAGGCCCAAAGGTTAACTCGTTGTCAACAATAATACCTAGGTTTTTAGCCTTGGTACTTGCATTAGCAGGAGGAAACAGGTCTTGTGGCCACCAACTTTTCCAATTTGGTTCAGAGACACATCCAAAAAAGAGCAGCTCCGATTTATCGGAGTTGCATTTCAAGCCGTGTCTTTTGAACCAATCAAAGACAGCTTCTAAGCAGCCTCTGATACGGATCCCATCGAACACCTCATTCTTGTTGTAAGTAAACAAGAGCTGGGTGTCGTCAGCGTAAGACACGATCTGAGCGCCAAACGACTCCGCAACCTCAGCAAGGGGGCCATAAAGATGTTAAAGAGCAGAGGGCTAAGGATAGACCCCTGAGGGACCCCCACTTCCAGAGTTGCCATAGCTGCGGAGTGAGGTGGCGCCCAGATCGTTTGTCGACGGCTGGCTAGAAATGATTTGAGCCAGTTCCACACCGTCCCCCGGAGGCCACAATCCCAGAGTCGAGTTAGGAGGGTATCATGGGGAACGGTGTCGAACGCCGCCGACAAGTCTAACATGACCAACATGGCCTTTCCTCCAGTATCTAGAACTTCTCTGATGGCGGTGGTGACTTCCAGTAGCGCGGTCTCTGTGCTGTAATTCGCACGAAACCCAGATTGAGTAGTGTGCAACAGGTTATCATTCTCGATGAAGTCAGAGATAGATCTGTGCACGTGTCTTTCCGCCACCTTCGCCAGAGCGGGGAGGAGAGAGATAGGCCTATAGTTGGCGTGTATGATGGGATCCAGAGCTGGTTTTTTTATTAGTGGAAGGATAAGAGCGCTCTTCCAAGCCTGAGGGACTACGCCAGAAGACAGTGAGGAATTAAGGATGGAATTGATGGGGCCATTTAGCACAGGGGCTATTTTGTTGAGGCAGGAGACCGGGCAGGGATCTAAAGGAGAGCCCGATTTTAAGCCTGTCAGATGGTCTAATGAAGCAGCGAGGCTTAGCTGTGGGAATTCCCAGAGGGTGGGTTGTAAAGAGGAGAGGGCACCAAGATCAGCATCCTGAGGCTGTTTGGAGTAAGTAGCAAGAGAGGCTTGAATGGATGTTATTTTGTCTACAAAATAATGTGCAAGTTCATTCAGCCAAGGTTCTGAGTGAGACTGAGCAGAGATGCCTAGGGATGGAGAAGTGAAGTCCTTAACAATTTTAAAAATTTCCTTACAGGAATTTTCAGATTCGTCTATCCGACGTTCAAGATAGGATTTTTTTTCCACTCCAAATCATTTTGTGGTAGGATCTAGTTAAGTTTTTAAACTTTTCTTTCTCAAGAGGATTGTAGTCTTTCCTCCAGGTTCTTTCTGCTCTCTTGCAGTTTTGACGGGCTTCTCTAAGCTGGGATGTGAACCAAGGAGCGGAAGGACGTTTGTTTCCAGGTTTAGCGGCTTTCTCGGGCACGAGATCAGCCAATATAGTTGTGATCCATTCAGTGTAATGAGCTAGATCGATTTCCACATTACCTAACAAAGTGCAAGGTGAACATGCCATGGCCTGTAGTAGCATCTCATTAGAGAGCAGATGAAAAGGCCTGGAAAGTCGTTTAGCAGAGGTAGTGGGATTAGATCTAGGGGGAGGGGCGCTTGATAGGATAAAAGTGATTAAATAATGATCCGACCATAATACCGGCTGAGGAGCAAGTACGTTAATCGGAACGGTGGAAAAAACTTGGTCCAAAATATGGCCCTTATTGTGCGTGGGAGCATGAATGAAAGGTGTGAGTCCTAATGTTGTTGTGACTTCCAAGAGTTTCATTGTGTCAGGATTGGTAGCCTCATCCATGTGTATGTTTAAATCACCTAGAAGTAGACAATGTTCAGATTTAAGACATGGGACTGAAAGTGCTACCTGTAATTCATCCAGGAAAGAGCCTAAGGGACCGGGAGTTCTATATGCAAGAATACCGGTGCATGCTTGATGGGGAGACAAATGAAGAGTGAAACCGAGCGCCTCTGTGTCCTGAATATTGTCAATCGGGAAGGTAGTGCAGTGCAGCTGGTTGTTAACTATAATAGCCACACCACCCCCGCGCCCAGATGTTCTATCCCTCCTAATGATGGAATAATTAGGTGGGATGGCGTTGACTAAGTCAGGGGCCGAGGTATCACTAAGCCATGTCTCAGTGAGAAAAAGGCAGGATATATCAGAATTATCGAGCAAATTCCATATATCTAGCGCATGACAGCCTAGAGAACGTGTATTAAGGAGTAGGCAGGTGGTACTGATCGGTTGATGGATCAGTTTTGGTTTGTTGCATATAGGAACGCGCCAACCACAATCAGTGCAACCTTTTCTAGGGACGCGACGGCCCGGAAAGACAGAGTGGCAGCGACCTACCGGAGGACGGAGATTTAAAAGGGTCTCTGACGAATAAGAGAAACACATAGCTAAAACTGAGAAAAGTAAAGTACCAACCAAAAGAAAGTGCCAGCCAGCCGTCCTGCCCCGTCTGCTGCCGGAACGCTGACGGGCGCAGACGGGCAGGACTCTGGCACGACTCAGGCACAGAGAAGGCGCCACCTTGCGCGTCACCGCTGCGCGTTGAAAAAGGTGGAGCTTTAAGTAGGCCGGCGGAAGTGAACAGAACCAGGCGCCACGACCCGCACCAATATGGCGGCGTCAGGCTTCAGCTGCTACACCAATATGGCGCTCCCTCACCACCCCAGAACCGGGCCCGCAAAACAGCGGTGCAAGGTAATTGTTACGTGCAAGTGAGGGGCCAGGAGAAGCTCTATGGCAAACCAGGTAGAAGCAATTTAGAATTTAAAATACACGAAGAGAAAATGCAGCGCTATATAAGCAGTATTTAAAATCACAGCGTTAGCGCAGAAACGCGCAGTCCTTGAGCGCAGAGTACGCAGCCTAACCTTTAGGCACCTATTGCCAGGAGGATTCGTCGAGCAAGTTCCGCCTTAAGTAGGCCGGCGGAAGTGAACAGAACCAGGCGCCACGACCCGCACTAATATGGCGGCGTCAGGCTTCAGCTGCTACACCAATATGGCGCTCCCTCACCACCCCAGAACCGGGCCCGCAAAACAGCGGTGCAAGGTAATTGTTACGTGCAAGTGAGGGGCCAGGAGAAGCGCTATGGCAAACCAGGTAGAAGCAATTTAAAATTTAAAATACACGAAGAGAAAATGCAGCGCTATATAAGCAGTATTTAAAATCACAGCGTTAGCGCAGAAACGCGCAGTCCTTGAGCGCAGAGTACGCAGCCTAACCTTTAGGCACCTATTGCCAGGAGGATTCGTCGAGCAAGTTCCGCCTTAAGTAGGCCGGCGGAAGTGAACAGAACCAGGCGCCACGACCCGCACCAATATGGCGGCGTCAGGCTTCAGCTGCTACACCAATATGGCGCTCCCTCACCACCCCAGAACCGGGCCCGCAAAACAGCGGTGCAAGGTAATTGTTACGTGCAAGTGAGGGGCCAGGAGAAGCGCTATGGCAAACCAGGTAGAAGCAATTTAGAATTTAAAATACACGAAGAGAAAATGCAGCGCTATATAAGCAGTATTTAAAATCACAGCGTTAGCGCAGAAACGTGCAGTCCTTGAGCGCAGAGTACGCAGCCTAACCTTTAGGCACCTATTGCCACCTATATCTATACCTATATCTAACCCTATATCTGGACACACATATACCTATAAGTCACTCCTATGGCAGGCCTTAACAATCCTGGAGGCAGAGTGCTTGGTTTTATGTGAGATGGTGCTCTAGCATGAGCTGAGCCTGTCTGCAGCTTTCGGAACCAAGTCCCTTAGCTGTTCTGGGATATTTCCCGAGTGCATTATAATCCTCGCGGTTACTTGCTAACTTTGGTTTGGCTTTATCAAAACATGTCGTGTGAGGTGTCATACGCTTTGGAAAACTACCCCCTCGCCAGTCCTGGCGACGGGGGTAGCATTCCACCCTTCTAGAGGGAGAAGACATGTTACTTTGCTTAAACGCGGTTAAATCTAACCAGAGCCTCAGCATCACAAAATGAATGCTGCTGCCACAGACACAAGTCTGGCCTCCTGCTGCTGACCGAAACTCCGGCAGGGGAGGCCTGGACAAATGGTATCCTGTCACAGGGAGGTGTTACACCACCCCAGACAAGAGATAGTGGATTGGGGCAGGGAGGGCTGAATGAAACTAGACACTGCCTGGGGCGCACAAGGCTTCCCTTGCATAGTCCAGTTCAAACCGGTGCTGGGGCACTCCAGCCCCAGCTCTGGCGCGGAACTGGACAAAGGGAAAGGGGTGTAACCACCCCCTTCCTGGGTCCCACCCATAGGAGGGACCTAGCAGGTGATCCAGCCCCTTGATTTGGAATAAAGGTAGGAACTGTGCCAATGCACATCAGATCATCCTGACTGAAACTTTGAAACGAAACTCTGGACCCTTCGACATCCTACTCAACGTAGAAGACTGAAGAATCTCCCTTGTGGTCAAGGAGTGGCCACCCTGTACAAACAGGCACCATCAGCGCATCGAGACTTCCTTTGCCGTTGCTCCAGCCGGAGCTAGAACGACAGAGACCGACAAGACCTGGACTCCCAGACTTCCAACAACCCGATCCACAGTCCTAGCAAAGCTTAGATCCGTGGAGGCGACGTGAGACGTGGGACCGGCCATCTTGAAAAGTCAACGAAGTGCTTCCTGTGCAGCTCCCGAGGCACCCTCGACGCGCTTTGGGGTTTGAGAAGCCCCAGCCCCGAGCAGCCTGTGCTCCAAAGATTACCTCTCCACCGAGTGCTGCGTGGGGCCCTTTTGCACTTTTCCTGCTCGACGCGTTGTCCGGTCACTTGCCCGTTGGCTAGTGGCCTTTGTGACGACGAACCATCGAAACTACACTGCTGGTCTGGTTGCTCCAGACTGGCCCCAGCTCCCCTGAAAAGGAGCCACTGATCTGACCTTCCAGGTCCTATCCAAAAGACATCTTCGAGTCCTGCGTGGGTTGGATTTGCCAAGGCTTGGTGACTCCGATTCGAGAACCGACACCGCCGACAGCGAGAGCCTTCGGGGGACAGCCAGTGTTCAGCTCCTGGTCGTCGTCGATACTTCCTGGTCCACGTGGCAGCGGAGACAATCTACTCTACCGCACCTGATCGCAACCCGACATTGCCTGGTTCCGTCCTGGTTCCATCCTGGTCACTGGCTAGTGACCTAGACTCTGTCCCCTCTGCTTTCAGGTACTATACATCTTCGATCCAACCGGACTCTTCTCTCATGGTCGCCTGCAGCATCTTCACCTCCAGGCTCCATAGAACTCCATGACGAAACCCGACACACTTTGGCACCTATGCACCCGCTTCCTGTGGGTGAGGTAACGATATAACTCCGGTGCTCCTATAGTGGATTACACCTCTAGTGTCCTAGTTTTAAGTGGCTAAGTTCTAGTCCAGTCGGAAGACCCCTAAACCTATAACTTTAAGATTTTTACGCACTATTGACTTGTATGGTAAACGCGGTTGCCTATAGACACTGCACCCGCATCCTGTGGGCCTCCTATGTCCTAACCTTCGTTAGTCCAGTGTAGGCCCAGCGATTCCCAAGGCCCTAGGCCTGTTCATTGTTCGTGACGTGGTACTTATACCACTTTCTTAATATATGGTTTGAGTGGCCACCCGGCCTAGCCATATTTGTGCAGCTTATTGTATGTTATACTGTGTTCTTTGTTTAACGCTTGTGCTTCTGTGCTCATAAAGAGTATAGTGGATTATTCTAGAAATAAATACATATATTTTGTAATATATAACTTGTGTGGTGTCCTTTCATTTGGTATTTAAAGGATTGCATATGGTAAAACAGCTGGCTTCACATGCCCTCTTGAGTTTAGCCTAAGACTGCTTTGTCCATGCTCCCATTAGGATAGCTGGTCTATAAGGTTGACTTACAACCAATCACCATAAGGGTCGTTTGGACTGGTACAAGGTGCTCACTAGAATTAGTGGTCATCATATACCAGGCTAACTTCTCACAGTACAAAACTGGTAAAAGTAAGCATAAAAGGAGGTATGGGCAAAAAAAACTGGAAATGGATAAAATAAATGGGTACTCCGTAAAATGGAATAAAGTTGACCCACAGGAGATCACAAAAGCGGTAGTTAAAAAAATCTTTAACCTCCATAATGAAGTGCTTAGATCCTTTAACTCCACATTATGAAGTTTTAAGAAGCTATATGGAGATAACAATCGATATCAAGGAATCCATGAAAGTCCAACTAAAACAGAGGAAAGATAAGCGTAAGGGATGGTTCAATAAGAATAGTACAAAAGCATATGCTGATCTGAAATTTGCCTTACACAAAAAGGACAGGGATAGGTTGGAGATTAAACAGCTCAGAAAGGCATATAATCAGGCTGTAAAAACAAGAAAAAGTGAATTAAAAAAAGAAACTTGGGCGAAGCTACATAAAAGCTGCATTAACAAGGACTGCACCGCATTTTGGCATGTGGTCAAATCCCCCTTTCTCTCTGTTTCCGAGGACACACCGTCTATAGAAATTGCTATAGACGAAAGTCACTGGGTAGACCATTTTCGGTTTACACACCGAGGAGAACTATGAGACACCAGGCACGGTTAACATCAGTCCCAGTGCTAGCCCGATAAACTTTCCCATAGCCCTTGATGTCACCTTAACAGAGGTTGAGCTCGCCCTTAAGGCTAGTAAAGGGGAAAAGGCCCCGGGACCTCTTCAAATACAACATGGAGCTATGGACCCCAATATTAACAAGGGTGTTAGAAGCTTCCTGTGTAGCTGGGCTCATTGAATCATGGTCCGAATCAATCCTGGTCCCGATATTTAAGAAGGGAGACTGACAGAACCCGGACTGTTACCGCCCCATTTCATTGTTAGATTCTTTGGGTAAAGTAGCAGGTCGTATAGTCCTCAATCGACTACAACAGTGGTCAGAGGACAATAACGTACTGTCGGAACTCCAATTCGGATTCAGGGAAGGACTGGGTACCACTGTGCAAGGCCTGAACCTGACTCTCCTCATGGGAAAATATGTAAACGCGAAAGGGGGAAAGTTGTATATGGCATTCGTAGATCTAACAGCAGCATTCCACTGTGTAAGCCATGTCAAATTATGGAAGACTCCAGAAGTAATGGGTGTGGAGATCCCCATAATTAACTTTTAAGGGAACTCTATGCGAATGCGACTGCAAGGGTGCGATTTGGTATAAATGGGGAGCTTACAGGGCTGTTCAAAGTGGAGAGGGCGGTCAGGCAGGGTTGTGTCCTGGCACCCTTCCTTTTTACACTCTACACTAATGGTTTGGAGCAAGCCATGTTGGAGGGGTGCCAGGACCCACCCATGCTGCACAAACATCCAATACCAGCCCTACTCTATGCGGATGGTGCAGTGATTATGGCCCGGACATCGATAGAGTTACAACATGCCCTTAACCTGTATCAAAAATACATGGCCAACTTAGACCTAAAAATAAACATCAAGAAAACCTTTGGAATGACCTGCGGGACAGGTAGAAGAAAACAGAAGGATATTTACATTGAAAATATCAAGGTGGAGTTTACTAAAACATACCCTTATTTAGGTATCCTAATTGAAAACAAGGGCTCACGGCGCCAAGCAATAAAAGCCAGGAAGTTACTTTTTATGAGGACAACAATGGCTTTGGTTAATTTTGCGCAGAGGTTAGGTAAGAGGCCTCCGATGGAGATGCTCCAAATATACCAAGCCAAATGTGTTAGCACAGCAACTTATGGAGCAGGAGTCTTGGGTCACGGTGTGGTGGACGAAATTCAGAAAGTTGAGAACGCCTTTTTAAGGTACTTGTTGGCAGTCCCACAAGGCAACTCAACGTTTATCTGCCACACAGAATTGGGAATACCATACATCACAGACACAATAAAAATTAAACCGGCCCTACTATGGCATCGTATTTGGTCATCTCAAAAAACAACTTTTAATCGGGAGGTGTTGAAAGATAGTCTTGGCCTTGAGAACGCACTGAAGATTGGGTGGCTCCAGTATGTAAAAAAGTTCCTGTTTGATTTGGGACTACAAGATTACTATAAAAATACTACATTGTTAGCACAAATCCCCAGGAAATTAAAAAAAAACAATGTATGAGCCACATGAAGGAGCTTAGATTTGCAGCGGAGGCAAACAAGCAAACTGTACAAAACAATTTAATAATGCAAAGTAGCCTCACTATTCAACCTTTCTTAACGTTTATTTTAAGTGGGCATGATAGGTTTCCCCTAACACGCTTCAGGCTAAACGTATTCCATGGTTTGGTTAGTTTCCCCACAACGAATGACTGGGCCAAAAATCTATCAAATCGCCCTTGCGTTGAGGTATCACCCCAAGCATCGATGCATGTGGTCCTGTTCTGTAAATTCTATAAAGAACCAAGGAAAAAGTGGATAACATCCATTTTAAAAATTTGTGGATTGAGACAATGTCGACCAGCCTATCTTGTATTGCAATTGTTAGATGCTGAGTGCTTCACGAGAAACATTGCACAATTCTTGAAAATCAGTATCAGGCTTAGAAAATATCTACAAAAGTCGCTTCTTTTATGAATTTTGTCCTGTTGATAAGTCTTTTTATCTTCTCCTTTTAAAGCGCGTATTGGTATCTCCTGAAAAAATGGATATGCCTATAGGGTCAAATAATGATGTTATGAACTTCTCAATTAAATTGAACTTTTTAAACTATTTATTGTATAATGAGAATGAAAAATAGTTTTTAACTATTGTTTTTTTAAATTATCTTTTATGTTATTTTATTATCATATGAAAACCGAATAAATATATATTTGATTTGATTTGACTGCATGAATAAGTAATTTTTTTAATCATGACTATCTACAATTTCTTAACTATTGAACTACAAAAAATAAAAACAAATAAATTAATTTAAAGTAGAACAACACTTGAAAGTCTGAGTTTTTTTAAATACAACTTTAATCTACATACATTACCTTCCTTATGCATATATATATATATATATATATATATTTATATATATATTTATATATGACGCTCGCAATCCTCTCCTTTGAAGAAAGGAAACAGCACTCCGGCAGTGACAGTCACAGTGTTTTTATTTAGCAAACAAACGTTTCGGCGTTAGCCTTCCTCGGTGTTTCTTACCGATACCATGCAGTTCCGGTTTAAATGCAAGTTTGCTAGCAGTGGTAAACATCAACAAGGGACTATCCCTTCAAACACCAAAATAGGCACCATCTTGGAACATGTTGAATACCCCCGAGAATCGGAGTATTCACAAGAAAGAAGGGTCTCAACACAATAAAGCCGTGGATCGGCTTGTGTCCCTATACAGATGGATACCATGTAGCAAATATATACAGATAATATGATATATGGAACTGCATACGGGTGTTCAGCGCATTTCATAACATCATTAATGAAGTTCATTAATAAAACAGTCATAGATTACAAATAATTACAAATAATGAAATGTCTGTCATAGAGCGAAAGCTACCATACCACTGACACTGTAAAAAGAGAAGCACAGATTCTGAAGGGCAATTAGAGGATAAAAAACACATTTCATAATCATGTTCAAATTTTCGAAATTTCATCAATGGGACTTGAAAAATAATAATAATTCATTATCAATAAATGATAAATCGATACGCCAGAGAAACTGTAGTGATACTCAAAGAAGATCCCTTCATACATCAAAAATTGGTGCAGAGCAAATGATCACATCATAATCAAGGGCAAAGATATATGTTTGATTTCATGTTAGACTCCCTTTGTAATTCAGCCAAGGTTGGGCAAGATGGTACATCTAAGTCGCCTAATTCAGTACACTAGGGATGTTATAGTTGTTACTCATTATTTGCCAAGGTGTACTGCCATTTCCTCCCCGCTATTCATGCCTTTCGGGTACTTAGTGGACAGATCAATAATATACCTTGATTCAAGGCGTCGTAGCCTCCTAAGTCTGTCCCCTCCCCGTGGGTTGCATGGAACATGATCTATCCCAAAGAATCGCAATTTGTTTATATCTTTGTTATGGTGTTCCGCGAAATGTCGGGCTACATTTATATTATACATATATATATATATATTACCTACTGGCGGTCGCCAGTAGGTAGTTCTAGTTAGAACCTAGTTTCCATAGGAAAAGCATTTTTTCGATTTGCTAATAACTTTAGCGCCGTTTGACGAATCTTCCTGAAATTCTCCCTAAAAAAAGTCTATCCAGGTCAGCTCCTATCCCTAAAGTGTGGGGGTTGAGAAATAAGGAGGGGGGTCCCAAAATGTGTTTTCTCCATGTTAATTTCCATAGGAAATTTTGCGACGAGCTACAGCGTGAACTGCGGAACGGAATTACCCCAAATTTGGCAGAAAGGTAGAGCTTGGTTCAGAAAGTGACCATTTTTTTGAAAATGGTGTAAATCTGTTCAGTAGTTTTTTAGAAATTCAAAAAATAAGAGTGAAAAAATCATTTTCCCATAGGAAACTTTGTGCAAGGCTACAGCCGAAACTACTGAACAGAATTACTCCAAATTTGGCAGAAAGGTAGTGCGTGGGTCAGAAAGCGACCTTCTTAAAAATGTTGTAAATCCGTTCAGTAGTTGCTGAGTAATTATAAAATAAAAGATTTGATTTCTGGGTGGAGCCTAACTCGCAGGCACCCTCCTCTGCAACCACAGTAGGGGGAGAGACCTAGTCAGTGTATGGGGAAGTATCTAAACCATTGGCATCTGCCAATTCCTCATACCAGTTCTCCTCAACGTCTTATGCAGGGTACTGAAAAACATAGATGTCTCAGACCCCTCCCACTTACACCCAATTCAATTCATGAAGCTTTATTCGGCACATATAAATGGCCATAAAAGCACAAGGATAAAATACCATGAATAATACATACAATAAATTTCAGAATAAAAAGACAACCAGAGAGTTAGCAGACATAACTCTTAAAAACACATACTTTTCCTGGCATTGATAGACTGATGTAAAAATGTGGCAGTATAAAAACAAATATCGGCGGATTGCAGGTTAAAAATTAAACTCATAGCCTGATTAACTGTACGTACACCATATTTAACAAACATTGGTTTCAGATAAGCAGTACGAAAATTCATGTACAGTTTACAAAACAATAAAAAGTGCAAGGTGCTCTGCTTGGATATACCATCACATAAACAAGGCCCAATAGGGTGCTTCTTAAGAATCGGAAGCGCCACTTACACCCAAAGTCCAGGTCTATCAAAAGAATAAGGCATTGTCGCCGACATGAGAGGTCTGCCCCGTCAACGCTGGGGCTGGCGTCGGACGGTTGCCGTCCATCTCAATGTCCGAGTCAAGTATGATGCAGCCATGGGGCTTCGGCACTGGAGCAGGTACGAGGGAAGGTCGAGAAGCTCCACAAGCACTGTTCCAGATCCATCAACGGATCCAAGGGGCTCACTGGTGCCCTGGGGGAACCCACCATCTGAACACCAGAGAAGTTCTTCCCAAGCCAAAAGGGCCTGAGGGGTCCACTGGGGACAGGCAGTCCAGATTTGTGGCGAATGGCCTCATAAAAGTCTTGTACGTGGGCCGATGGGGAAGGGGGGGCTCCAGTTCCTGCAAACTGTGGGAGGTGCAGAGATGGCCCAGATGCAGGCTCCACCAGAGAGATAGGCCTCAAATTCCAATGCTCCTTCATCTTTTCAGATGACTTTAATGGACGTGGTGAAGTCTAAGATCTGACTTCTTTTGTCTGTAGGGCTTATCTGATTTCTTCGATGACTTCGACTACAACGAAGAGCGTTGGAAGTGGCTTAGTAACTATAGGTCGAAATGTTTTGTGTTGTCTAGGTGGTTAAATGATCTCAGGCGCGAGCTTCACTGTGATTGGCTGCTAGCACTCCAAACCAGGAAGTGTTGGCAGCCATCTTGTGGCTTTGCTAGAAGCGAGTCACCCGAAAACGGATAAACAAAGGCATAATACAAGAGAAGGGGTTAGGGTAGAAAAACCCTTGACCCCCTAGGTTTGCTCAGGGGGTCCCAGAAAGACCCCCAAGGCCCCACAAAATAAAAAATAAAGAAATCGGCAAAAACTCGCGCTGGGGTCGCAGGTTCTCGCGTTTCATTGTAATGAGGCCCTTAGGTGGGCTAGGTTCTGGGGGTATTTATTGAAAAATAATAGGAGGGGCTCACAGGGGTTGTGGGGGTCCGCTGAGGTCCGCGCAGACCCGGGGCTTCACTTATGTTGGGAGGGGGGTTGCGTGGCCCCCCTCGTGGAGTCTTCTATGTGCTTGTAACTTTGGCGTTGTATGACGAATCTTTATGAAATTATCCAAAAAGTTTCTCTTTTTTTTTATTTGCCCCGATATTAAAAGTTTAGGGGTGAATGGTGTAGGAGGGGCTGTCCCTTTGCGAGTTAGAGCCGACCTCTCCCTCTGCAAGCCAGCACGCTGGTGTGTGTTTGCGAGCTGACGGCCGTAGCTCACACTGTGCGAAATGAGCCGATGGGCAGCAGGTGTCCTTCTGCGAGGCTGCCCGACAGGCTGCAGGTCTTCCTGTGCTAGTCAGATCGCAGCTGTCACTCTGCGAACCGAAATTGGGAATATAAGGCGGCTCTAAAAAGAGCCCTTGTGTTTATGAGTTGGAGCTACATGTAAGTGCGGATGCACAGCTTCAGGTTATTCAGAAAAACTCGATTTCCCTGATCTGTGAAGTGTACTCCATCACTTCTGTAGATATCAGCCATATCAAAACGTATGTTGTTGTTGTAGATCGACCCCATTCTATGGTCTCTGAGGTATGCAGACACAACTTTATTGACATTCTTCCTAGATTTTTCAATCTGAGCCCAAAATTGGTTTGACCATTTCCACTTCTGTCTTTGGCATATATTGGAATATGCAAAGACAGTTTGAGGCAAAAGAAACATCAATTGTCGAAAGGTGTCCTTCATTAGCATTTCCAAACCTACCCCAGTCAATCTGCCTAGGTCGTTTCCACCACAGTGCACAATCATGAGGTCAGGGTGTTGGAGATGCAAACAGGTTTTAACCAAAGGCAACAATTGGTGAAACTTCAGTCCTCTCTGTCCAAACCATTTAATGTCCACATTTTGTAAACCTAGCTCTAAGTCAATACGTCTCTGTTCTGCATACCTCTTGCACCAGAAAACATAGCTAAGTCCTACGATCAACTCTAGCATTTTGATGGTATGGCTGGGAGGAATGGATAGCTGTCTGTAGCTCATGCAGTCCGTCCATAGAATAAGAGATATGTTTAAAGATGGGGAACTACTTTTTTTGCCATACAAAACGATACCTGATTGGGAGATGAAAAGCATTGTTTTTTAAAAGTAGGGTGCACATTCATTTTGTGGAAAAGCATCTTTGTAATTGGTTAAGAAATAGCAGTTTCAACGTGGAGTACATATCATAGGATAAAATTTGCTCAACTCAACCACACCTGCTACTTGCTTTTGGAAGGCACTGTTAGAACTTCAAAAAATCGGGAACTTTTAACCTGCACGTGCCGTTAAATGTTCGAGAAAATGTTGCAAAAAAATATTGTTAGGTTTAAAAACATTGATGAACTTTTAACTTGCACATGTTGTAGAATGTTCTAGAGAGTGTGTTGATAGAATACGTTGCACTTCAGACTTCTATGTGTGTTTGAATATTTTAAAAACTGTTTATATGGAAAATAAAAAATAAAAATAAAGAGAAGTTTTGAAACCTAAAAGAATCAAGGAACTTTTCTAATTTGTTCATTACATGTATTTATGTGTGGAGCAATAAAATTACAGACATAACAGCACCAGGAAGAGGAAGAAGCAGCGAGTGGGGGGACTGGGGGAGATGGGCACAAAGGCACACATGCACAATTAAGTACAGCACAACTATAGACAAACCATGGCCACAATGAAACACACCAACAAGGAGCACAAGTCACACAACCCGCCAACATCACACCACTGAACAAGCATAGGAGTGAAAACCACACTGCCTGAAAGGGAGAAGGGTGAACTAAAACTCACATTAAGGGACATTTCAAACATAATGCAGCACACACACATACAAAATCAGAGTACATCAACATCCAACACAATGTTGTCCAAATACATACATTCGCACAATCGTACACAGGACACAAGTGCACTCACCTGTGGCGGATAAGCGTCCAAAAGCGTCAGTACGAAAGAGGCACATGAGAATGCATAGGTACAAACCGTATGGGGTAGCAATTCACGTATAGCAGGCAGCCAGAGAGTGCGTGACACACACATTGGCATACAAATCAAAACACAACACATTTGGAGACAAGTGAAAATGTGGAAACTTTATAAAAAAAAGTGTGTGTCAGTACGGCCAAGAGTAGTGCCACGATATGCAGACAAATGCAGCAGCATGCCTGAATAAGGAACGTAGGAAAACGTCCATGTTCACCTCTGGGTAGTCCATCACCAACACACGTCAATGTCAAGCAGCATTGGTTGTCCGCGCCTCGGGCATAATTGCACGCCAATGCAGCCATGTCCACTGTTTTGGGACATGTGACCAGATGTACAACGTGCAATGATGCGGCAGGACACGTGTAATGTGGCACATCGAGTCATGGTTGCAGGTACCTTGACACTCGTCCATGAACGCAAGTGCAGCTGCGTAAGCCACTATCTCTAATAAGTGATCGTTGGCCACAATATTTGACAAGCCGTCAACTTAATCCATCAGGTGACCAGGACAGATGTTCTGACTCCAACCACTGTACCTAATGTGCACCAGAGCAGAATCGGGAAGTGGGTCAATTTGGTCACTGCATACTACAACACTTGCAATCTCCCAGTCCCAGTTCCCAACATGCATGCCAAACATCCATGCATATCATAAACAGGCATCACCATGACACTCCTGGTCATGGGCCAACAGGGGGCGCACACACCCGTCGTAATCCATGTCAGCTACCCACTCGTTGGAGAGGCACACGTCCATGCACCACTCTGATAGGCATGTGCGACATTGCAATACAGGTTGAATACAGGTGACGTCCGCAATGCGGAAGCTCAGCCGGTAAGTGATCCGCAGTACTGCCAAAGGCAGTGCACCCAGGACATGCAGCAGACGTGCAAGGTATCGGTGGACGTGAATGGAGTTGACCATGTGTTCGGGATGCCCTGCCATTGCGTCAGTGGCTCTGCTTGTCCCTGCACTGGCTTGCCGTGTGCCAGTGTTGTGGATGAAATGGCACAGCTTGGTGTAATGAGCCGGGTGTTTGTGCAATGGGTGCAGGGCAGGGGTGTGGTGGGAGAAGGCCATTTTACGCAAGCTAACTACGACAAAGGACTTTTGAGTGTGGGATGTGTACTCGTTCTCAAATCGGGCAGCGTGTAGTGTCGGAGACGGATACAAATATTATCGTATCTGTCAGGGGGCCTGGCCACTTGCAAGTTCCTTCTCGGAGTAGCAGATGTGCTAGCGCAAAATAGCTCAGACAAAGAACCTTTCATCCCTACAGTAACTTCTTCAGCTGCATTTATACAGGATGTGTACAAAGGCAGGTCGTGGGTGTTGTGGGATGTCTGCGACCCTGGTCATTATGGATGAGATGCCCAGCAAGTGGCACATGGGCGGGTTCACTGTGTGTTACGTTGCCAAACAGCGGTTCCTCCCTCCCACAAGCCCCCACACTTTTGTACGGTGCAGTGTTGTATCCCGTGCACTCCTACGGAAACCCATTGTAATGCCTATTTGAGCATGTCCTGCGGCATTCCAACCACACCATGACAGTGCCGTTTGGAGGTGGTGCATGCCACTGTACAACATCGATTGCTGCGGCCCTTGTGGCAGACCATACCAGAAAACAGAGACACATTTACCGCACATCCTGCACACGGACATGTCCGAGACACCCCGTTCCCCTTGCCGGATAGGCACACCCCTGCGCTGACCTGTATACGACGTAGCAGCACACACCGCTTGTGCATGCAGGAGGATGCGTGCGTAGCTACATGTCCAGGGTCACTGCCAACGGTGAGGTGACATGGTAACGTCTGGTGAAAACAGCACACTGTGATGTTGCAGGGCCTGTGCCTATCATGCTAACACAATGACCACAGGCTTGTTCTGATGTGGGTTTGAGGGGCGTTGGCGGTCCTGGGGTTGTTGCGATGAGTCTTGTGGCCCTCATGGGTATCCCTGTATCATGCTCATTGACTCTATGCCACCTGTAGGGGTTCCGGTGTGGCTCTTGGCTGTGTTCCCTTTCATGCTGCAGGTAGTCGTCCTGCTTAACACCAGCAGAAAGCAGGTGTAAAATCCCTGGTGCTAACGCGGCTTATAGCTGGAATTTGTTTCGCATTGCAGTTGTTGTGATAGTTGTGATGTTATTTTCTTGTGTCCAGAACAATAAACGAACTGGGCAGTGTATCCCGTGAAGATCCAGCACCTGACCCACTATTCCCATTCAATATAAATAAAATGAGATTTCTTCATTGATTTTTTTATGTACACTGTAAGTGCACCGACTACCACAGTGCAATTCAATACAGGATTTTGGTATTTAGAATAAATCGCAAAGGTGCACCTCGTGTCTTTTTGCACGGGAACAGCTACTCTGCATTTCATTATCAGCTCTTTAATGTAACTAAAGTTGAGATAAATCTAACACACTATTCAGAAGTTGGTGCAAACTGCAGACATCACCAGTATTCCCGCGATAACTGCCCCAAAATTTAACACCATGGTGGATTCCACCAAATAACAGTAATAAGAACAAGAGTCACACAGCACTTAAGAAAACAACCAAAAACATTATAATTGTTTTTTTTTTCAAAACTTATTTTTTTTATAAACATATATATAAACTAATAAACTAAATTTAACAAAAATAATACAAAACAACAAGGCGGAACACTCCTGTGGGGGCCATGGATGTCGACAACAGAGCCTGGAAAATAAAGCACAAAAAAAGGAGATGTGTAATGCGCATATCAAAGGAGTGAGACACAGAGAAACAGAGAAGGAAAAAAAGCCAGGGAGAAAAAGAGAGGGATGGAAAGAAAGGGAGTGAGGAAGGGAGAGAGAGATAGAAGGAAAGGAATGAATAGAGAGAGAGCGTGAAGAAAGCGAAGTGAAAGAGAGAGAGAGAGAGACACTGCCGCCCCCGCACATTCATGGAAAATAATTACCTGGTGCCACCGGAGTGTACAGCAGTGGGCACTCCATGTGCCTGTCAACACTCCGCGGATCTCAGAGATGTCGCTGAGTCATGAATGGCTGAGACCACATCAGCTTCTCTGTGGATCTCACAGATGTCACTGGGTCATGAGTCATGAATGGCGGAGACCACATCATCTTCTCCGCGGCCCGGCAGATCTCACAGAAGTCGCTAAGTCCTGAGTCGTCAATAGCGGAAGCCATATCAGCTTCTCCGCGGCCCAGCAGATCTCACACATGTCGCTGAGTCCTGAGTCATCAATGGCGGAGACCACATCAGCTTTTGGTGCCGCTAACCCTGTGCAACTCAAGTGCGCGCCACGTGGTGGTGGGCCCCTGACGGCCACATGAGCTTCGGGTGGCACTAACTCTCTGCATCCCAAGTCCGCGCCACGTGGTGGTAGGCCCCTGATGGCCACATCAGCTTTGTGTGGCACTAACGCTCTGCATCTCAAGTCCGCGCCACTGATGGCCATACAGCTCATGGTGCGACTAACCCTCTGCACAACTGTTCATGGACTCTATGATTCAAGACCCGTGGAGCGTCCGCCATGCAGACACCACCGCAAATAAAGGATGTAATGTTGTTGATCCATTATATTTGCGTGCTCACATGGCCGGTGATGCATGTGCCAGATGGGTGTGGTGTGTGTGCAAACCTGCCCTCAGGGAGTGGCTGTGAGATGTTGAGAACTAGACAACTGACCTGCACACCAATAGCGAGTATGCCTGCGACAGGTAGCTATGTGGGGCCAACATCAGAACGGAATCGGAGTGGCGTGGCGTACGACGGAACAGGGCAGGGATAGCCACAATGACGCGGACGGCTCGTAGTACTGCGTCTGTGAGTCGAGCGGATGAGCCGCAGCTGCCCCTCTGCGAGCCTGGGTGCGAACTGTTCATAACTCACACTACATAAGTATTGAAAAATCATTTTGTGTTTCAGTCCGTCAGTTAGCATCTGTCCGAGGCATTTGTGAAAACATACCGGAGTTTTTTCTGTTTGAGAGATACCCCTTTGACGCTGCCTCTCCCCACATCAGCAGGTAACGCACCCTCATCCCACATTACCAGTTTACCCCCAACAACCGTCTTGGGGCCGGAAGTGTCCCTGTGCGGTTGGACAAAGAAGAATCTTAGTCATGTATATATTTACTTATAAAAATGTTATTTAAAGAAAACAACAACAAATAAAACTGAAGAAAGTCTAGTGCTGTGGTTGCTGCCACGAAGGTAGGGTCACTGCCATTCAGGACTGAGGACACAGTTACACATGTGGGCTCGGCTTGTGTTAAATAGGGTTAGTGGCACCAGAAGCATTGAGACTGTATGAGCCTGTGATGATGCTTGCTGTGGACCGATCGCACTCAGAGCAATATGTCTTGCCTTCTGGACTGCGTCATGTGCAATCGGGACTCTATCTGAATTGTGAGGCCTGCTGACCGTAGTATAGGACAGGGGTAGCGGTGAGGAAGGGCCCACAGCCACGTGCATTCGTTGGTGGTCTCACCGGCCTGCGTAGTGCAGGTTCAGTAACACCATGTGTCACCGGCCTTCCATATGCAAATACCCCTCACTGATCAAAGGGAGTCTGGTGTTGTGGTCGCTGTCACGAAGTTCGGGTCACTGCCATTCAGGACACAGTTACACATGTGGGATCGGCTTGTGTTAAAGAGGGTTAGTGGGACTACGTGTCGCCAGCCTTGCATATGGAAATATACCTTACTAATCGAAGGGAGTCTGGTACTGTGGTCGCTGCCATGGACTTGGGGTGACTGTCATTCAGGACTCAGAACACATTTACACATGTGGGATCGGCTTGTGTTGAACAGGGTTAGTTGGCACCAGGTGTCCAAAATTCAAATAGCGAGATCTGCTGTCCGCAATGCAGACTGCTAATGAGTGTTTGTTTGCACTTGAAAATGATTTAGGAGATTGTACTAAAGCTATAACTGATATAAAAATGTTCTAGAAGAAAGGATACTAAAAGGATATTATGTAGATTTGAGGCCTGTGATAGTTACTTGCCTAGTAGACTCTGTAGTTAATGAATGAAGAAATAATTTTAACTGTGAGCCCGACAGTGCAGTGTAGGCGTATCATGAAAAGATGAAATAAGTATAGAATACACCGACGAAGTGTTGTATTTTCTTAGTACAATCTTGTTGTTAGAAATTAGCATTTAAAATTGGAATTGTGGACTGTACTGCCCGCAGTGTAGACTGCTATTGAGTGTTGGTTTGCACTTGAAGATGAATTTGGTCATTGTAGTAAAGCTATAACTGATATAAAAAAGTTCTTGAAGCAAGGATATTGAAAGAATATTATGTAGGGTGTAGGACTGTGATAGTTACTTGCCTACTGGACTCTGTAGTTGCATACGGAAATATGCTACACTGATCGAAGGGAGACTGGTGCTGTGGTCGCTGCGACGAAGTTGGGGTCACTGCCTTTCAGGACTCAGGACACAGTTACACATGCGGGATCGGCTTGTGTTAAAGAGCGTTAGTGGGACTACGTGTCGCCGGCCTTGCATATGGAAATATACCTCACTAATCGAAAGGAGTGTGGTGCTGTGGTCGCTACCACGGACTTGGGGTCACTGCCATTCAGGACTCAGGACACAGTTACACATGTGGGATCGGCTTGTGTTAAAGAGGGTTAGTGGCACCACGTGTCGCCGCTGTTGCATATGGAAATATGCCTCACTGATCGAAGGTAGTCTGGTGCTGTGGTCACTGCCACTGACTTGGGGTCACTGCATTTCAGGACTCAGGACACAGTTACACATGTGGGATTTGCTTGTGTTGAACAAAGTTAGTGGGACTACATGTCGCTGGCCTTGCCGATGGAAATGTGCCTCACTGATCAAAGGGAGTCTGGTGCAGTGGTCACTGCCACGGACTTGGGGTCACTGCCATTCAGGACTCAAGACACAGTTACACATAAGGGATCAGCTTGTGTTGAACAGAGTTAGTGGCAGCACGTGTTGCCGGCCTTCCATATGCTGATCGAAAGGAGTCTGGTGCTGTGGTCGCTGCCATTCAGCACTCAGGACACAGTTACACATGTGGGATCGACTTGTGTTGAACAGGGTTAGTTGGCACCACGTGTCGCTGGTCTTCCACAGTGTAGGCCGAAGGCATCGGTCAGCAAAGGCCCACAGCCACTGGCGTTGACTTGAGCTGCACAGATTGGCTGCATTTGGTGTTCTTAACCCATTCTAGTCTCTTACACAATTAGCGTTGCTACTAATCTTGAATTGTGAACCGTGCTAACCCCAGTGTAGGGCGGAGGCAGCGGTCAGGATGGGGGCACAGCCACGTGGCGTTGAGTTGAGCTGCACAGTTAGTAGTACCTTTGGCGCTCAGCGTGTGCGTTCCCTGCGATGATATGTGGTCCTGGCGGGCCACACTGGGAGCAATGTCTTTTGTCTAATGAATTCCGCCGTGATAAGGCCACGTGGCGATGACTTATGGTGCAGTGAGTTAGTGGCAACCTGCAGCACACAGTGTGTGCGCAGCGAGCATCATGCGTGGTCTGTGCGGGCCGCACTGGGAGCAACATGTCTTGCGTACTGGGCTGCGTCATCTGCAATCGCCACTGCATCTGAATTGTGAGCCCTTCTGTCCACAGTATAGATTGAAGGCAGTAGTCGGTACAGACATAAGTCTGTGGTGCTATGCCACTGGGTATGCAGGGGGCTTGTGTGGAGGAGGCCCGCGGTCATGGTGGCAGCCACGTGCCAGGGTGAGGACCGACGCTCTTGCAGACTCGTTGGTCTTCCCACAAGTGAACCACACCCAGGGCCTGGCCTATTTATTCATATTCCTACAGTGGAGTGGCGTACGTTGGACTAGCCCACTCCGCTTCCGCTTCCAGGGGGGGACAACACAGCTACATGACCGAAATCTTCCCCACTGCCTGAGGTAATATGGTTGCGTCCACTGTGCACAACCCTACAAGTATCAATAGTTTGCATAGTGAGGTCTGTGCAGCACATCAGCGTTACACTTGGCATTGTGTGCATTATTATTGATGGGTGACTTGCCTCCTTCATACATAGTTGGTTGCCAAATCGCCCAACATTCAGCTATTGAGCGGCTGAGGGGCCATGGCGTTTTGGGAAGGTCCGCTGTCCTGTTTTGCGCTGCCTCTGTGGTAGGAGGGGGGGGTGGTCAGGGAGGGGGTTCTGGTAGTGGTGGCGCTGGGTGTTGTGGCCTTGTTGGGTGTCCGAGCTGCATGATCAGTAGTTCTATCACGTGTTGGTCTTTAGATGTGGCTGTGATTTGGGTCCAATTCACGCTGTAGATAGTCGACCTCCTTACACCAGTTAAAGGTTGATGTTAATTTGTTACTGCTGACTCAGCTATCGCCTGCTTTTTGGATCGCATTGCAGATTTGGCTGGTCGTTGAAAATATGGGGAAGTGGTGTTTTCGTGGGTTTTTTTGCACATGGAACGCCTACTTTCATATTATTAGCGTTAGTTGTGGCTCTCGTTTGTGGCAATTTTTTGGGCGGAAGATATCGATGGAAAAGTGGTGAGATTTGCACTTTTCACCAGGTTGAGAATGGGATGATAATTTAAAAATACAGAAAGAAAGGTTTTATTAACAATTAGAATTTAAAAAACCTTTGAAATTCACTGGAAAAACCATAAGTTTCAGGCACGTTATAGTTAGAAATTAGCATTTAAAAAGCTTTTGATATACACTGAAAAAACATAGGTTTCAGGCACGTTATAGTTAGAAATTAGCATTTAAAAAATGCACTGCTGATGATGTCAAATATTACATCATTCATGACATGGTCAGTGACATCACTGATATCATCACTGATGACGTCTCAAATGACATCATCTCAAACTTCGCTAGTAACCCTAGTGATATGAGGCGTATAAATTGGGGGGGGTCTGTGCTGCTTACGGAGGAATGGAATTTCTTGTAGGGGTCGACAGGCTGCCGCCTGATCTTGAAATAGCCAATGCTTCTCAGACTCCCATCTACTCCACTCCACCAGGAGACGCAGTTGAGCGGCTTGAAAGTAGAGTATCAAATCTGGGAGTACAAGTCCTCCCCCTTCCGGGGGAAGCGTCGCCAGCCTCAGCTTTAGGCACGGGTTCCCCCCCATTTCATATAAACTGAGCTAATTCCGACTGTGTTTGCTGTATCCAGCCCGGTGGTGGCCGGAGAGGGATAGTGCAGAACAAATGTAAAATCTGGGGGAGAACGGTCATCTTGACCGCCGCAACTTTGCCCAGCCAAGACA
The DNA here is from genome assembly GCF_964263255.1 of Lissotriton vulgaris. Taxonomy (NCBI): domain Eukaryota; kingdom Metazoa; phylum Chordata; class Amphibia; order Caudata; family Salamandridae; genus Lissotriton; species Lissotriton vulgaris. Next base: position 469,351,419 of record NC_141700.1, on the reverse strand, counting down.
AAGGGTAATGTTTCCACCACCCCAGTTTCTGCAGAATTAATGCTAACTGTGTCCAGCAAGGAGGGGGCCAGCTGGATCCCCAGATATGGGAGCGCACTTGTCGTCGATTGGATAGGAAACGAACCCTGCAAAAGGTCTTGAGTGGGTTTCTCCAGGGACAGGTTGAGGGCTACCTACTTGCTCATGTTAACCTTGAACCCGGCCGCTTGTGCAAATAGCTCCAGATCCTCAAGGCATGCGGGCAGTGAATCCTGCGGGTGAGACAACGAGATCAGGACGTCATCCGCGTAGAGACTAATCGTGTGGACGTAGCCCCCGAACTTGATCCCCATTACCCACGGATTAAGCCTCAACCTCTGTGCCAGCGGCTCCATGTAGAGGGCGAAGAGGAGGGGCGACAAAGGACACCCTTGCCTCGTACTCCTCTCAATATCGAATCGGGGGGATGTGCAGCCGTTGACCCGAACCGTGGCCGTTGTTCAAGAAGTACGTACGGTACTTCACTCCCAGTCCCACCTTCACTAGGACTTTCTCTAAATAGGGCCAGTGAACCCTATTGAACGCTTTCTCTGCGTCAATAACCAACATCATGAATTCCCCCTTCGTGCGTGTAGACTTTTCAATAAGGTGTAGGGCCTGTTTAGTATTATCAGTGGTTTGGCGCTCCGGGATAAAACCCGCCTGATCCGGGTCAACTAAATCTCCCATGTGGAGCGCAAGTCATTCAGCCAGTATCCCTGTGTATAATTTAAGATCAACATTAAAGAGAGAGATAGGACGGTATGCCCTGCACTGCAACCGATCCTTTCCCAGTTTAGGGATGACTGCTATAGAAGCCGCAAGGAGATCTCCTGGAATCGTCCCTGGTTCTGAGAAGGAATTAAAAGACACCTGAGAAGGGGAGCAACTTGGGAACAGAATGTCTCATAAAAGCTCGCGGGGAAGCCGTCCGGTCCCGGCGTTTTCGCCATTTTAAGGCATGAGATGGCAGCAATGACTTCCTCCGGTCGAATGTCATGCTCGAGCTGGTCTGCCTGGTCCTTCGTAAGGGCCGGAAGGGGGACGGAGTTAGGAAACACCTTTCCAACCACGTCCCCCACACGGGAACTGGTGTAAAGATCGGCGTAAAAATCGCTGAAAGCACACGTGATGTCCTGCACTTTCTGTTGTTTCGCGCAGCTTGTGGTTCGAGCAAATCCCATACCTATCCCGCCAGTATAATATGCGTGCTGCAGCCGTAAAGCTGCAAATTCCGCCCTATCCTGGTCAAGAGCTGCTAGTTGTTGCTGATCCGATTTAAATTGTCGCCATACTCCTTTTTTTTTTTTAAATGTGCTTATTCAAGATTGCATAGTAAAATACAGCAGTTACATATTGCATTATCACATGTCCGTCTGTTGAATCAAACATTATAGGCTCTGCTGCCATATATTTCGGAAGGATAAGAATTTTTTATATAACTGAGGAAATATAATTTTTGATCGAGTAGTGTTCCCCAGCGAGTACCCCACCGTCTCCATGTACTAGCTTGCAGTGCATGTGATTTCCCTCCTGTGTCTGCTACGAAGACGCAAATACATTTGCGTCCATCTTTAACATGTCCTCTTTCAGATCCGCCATGAACGGAATGTATATTCAGTTCCTATGTATGCTGTGCCACCGTCTTTTTGTGGTACACTTTTCACGTTTTTCAGCTCTGGCGAAGTAGGCCCAGATCATGCCATCGAGCTTTTTCGAGCCTTTCTCCTGCTTCCTGACTCCGAGGGCCTCAGCCCAAGCTACCTCTGTGCCAGTGGCCCCCACCTTACTCCTTGCGCGGCTCCGGCGCATAGCCTAACCTCTGCCTGCCAAGACTGTATTCAACCTTCGAATTATCTGCTCCACTCCTCGAAAACACATTCCTGTCTCGTAGCTCAAGTAAACATCCTTCCAGCTGCAGGAGCAGAGGGCCCGGTTCTTCTGTCTCCGTGCAAGTAATTCATAGACTCCGTTGCCATGGTAGGCCCATGCCCCCTCACCCCGCATGCCGACACGTAGTTGCATATACACGCAGACAGTATAGAGTAGTCTCCGCCCGAGAGACCTTTTCCCTTCCAGATACTACAGTTCCTTAAACATATGATATCAGACATGATTTGGGATTAGGTTGATCTGACATCTCAGACTTATGTCTACACTTGTAGTGCTAAGTGTCAAGTCCCCTTCACCCTCCAGTAACACGTCAGATTCACGTCAATCTGCTGCGCACGCATCTCTGCCATGAATTTCTGCTGACATTGCAAGATTCTCTTATGTATCCACCCATTTTGTGACCTCATGATTAATGACGTTTCTAGTACACGCCTTCATGCACGCCCATTGTACCGCCTTTTTGATGACGTTTCCATGTTTTATCTCTTCTTTTCCAGCTGTTACGCCTACTACATGCTCATACATTGTAATGCATTGACTATATATATGTACTTCTGTAAACAATATGTTGTCTGTCTGCCCTTCCTGAACCTGTGTGGTGATGGAATGGTTATGCCACCTTGGCTCGAGCCAATAACCCAATTCCTTTTACAGGAATAAAACCCTTTTGAGTTAACCTCAATATCCCGGATTTTGCCTCTTATTTTTCTGAGTTATTCTTATTGATTATTGATAGCAAATTAAGTATAGGTAATCGATTTTACCACAGTTCTGGCGCCCGAACAGGGACCCCTCCCCCACCCCACGCGCCGGAGGTGCGTTGCAGGCCTAGCCCCCTGCCACAGCCGGACGGACAACTACGCGTACCCGCAGGATTTCCTGTATCTCCCTCAGGCCAACGGAGGTGACTGAGGCTGCGATCGACACCCAGACGAGGCGGTGAGGAGTGCGGAGGATCCCGACCTGAGCCTAGCTGAGAGAGCAAGATCCGAGGTATACAGAGGCCCACCAGATTCCGAAGTTCCGAAGTATCTACGTCGCGAGTCGAGTCCGAATCCAGTCCGAGCCCAGTCCAGTCCAGAGTTTCCGAGGCCTTCTGTTTCCGTGCTTCCTGGTGAGTACCGTTGCTAGGGACGCATCCTGACGTGCGCATTAGTTTGTGCCGGTCAAGTCGGGTTCGGGTACACGAGCCTGTTCTGCACTGTTTAGCAGTGTATCTGTACTGTATAAGCAGTATATCTAGTTTGCACCCGCACAAGGTGTATCTGTGCCGTTTAGCGGTACATCCTGTTACATGTCATTGTACTCAATTAATGTGGTTCGTTCTTGAAATGTTCTAATGTGTCATTCAAATGTTGTGGTATGAGTGAATGTCCGATCTTCATTATTGTGCTTATATGTGTTTTATGTGTAGTGTGTTCATATCTAAGTAAGAACCAAGTAGCCAGATTTCAGAATGCCGTTGTTTTCCAAACTAAGACAAATAAAAACCCGTAAAGGGGTTCTAGAAGAAGCTGTTCCCGTTCCACCTAGGGACACTCCAGGGTACTTTATGTACCATAAGCACGGCCTAGATGCTGTTTTATTTCTCGACTTATGGGTGGATTACACTAAAGAACTGTCAGAGAATCAGAGATGGCCCGCTGCAGGGACATGGGATGCAGATTGCATCATGAGAGTAGAAGAAGCATTATGGAAAAAGAAAGCCAGACAGTCACAGAAAGATGCCATCGAGTTATGGCGTAAAGAGTCGCATAGACGCACAGAAAAAGCTCACAGATTAGAAGAAAAGAGTAAAGAGGAGTCCGACAAGGTCCGAGAAGACGCATTAGTTGAGGAAGGTATCAGAGTAAAATTAGAACAAGTAGACAGACAGCGAAATACACTTATGAATGGCATGTTCCCCATCCTGTCAAAAGGCCTGCCAAAGGCCTCTCCAGAAGTACCGAAGGACCTACCACCCCCATTGCTCCCGACTAACACGCACCAGAGGACAGCAAAGGACGTTTTCCTTTCTTCCTACTTAGATGATGTTGCTCCCACCTATGTTAATACCCCATTGCCTGCGCCCTTGCCTGCGCCAGTGCCTGCGCCAAATGGTCAGAATCCTTATGCTCTTCCTCCCCGACAAGCTACTCCTCCCCGGAATCTTCCTCCTGATCTACCTCCCCCTACTTCCCTTGATACAGATCTGACTAACCCTTTCGGAGCCGGTGCCTCAGGAGGCGCGGCCGGAGGGGCAGGTTACCAGACTCCGCCACCAACCCATCGCCTGAGTCTTAGAGAAATAGCGCAACAGCGTACACCTAGAACAGATATTACATTTTATGGAGATCGCCTTGCAGATTGTAGATATGATCCAGTACCTGGTAAAAAGAACGACGTGGATATGTTACTTGCATCAGTACGTTTACGACGAGTCACGAACTTCCTAATGACACTACCTGAAATGACAGAACATATGGATCGAATATATAAGTTTGTGCAGACAGGAGTAGGGCCTGAAAGCATTAAGGAGGCCATGGCTCATCAAAAAGTGGATACTAAAGCCAAGTTATTACGGTTTCTTATAAACTGTTTTATTCGAGAAGCAGATAGGCCGGGTGCGAACCCGGAAGATTTGAAAGCACTCCACAAATGGGGCCGACATATAGCCGATGGACAGCATGACAAAGAAGCTTGTATAGATAACATGTACCGAAGAATCAGAACTTCAATAACTAAGATGCACGAGAAAAGACAGGCCGCACTAGACATAGATGCAGATAAACAAGAATTCACAGTGGAGGGGGCACCCGGATTCACAGTGGAGGAGGCAGAGGAAGAACCAGAGACACCAGCACAGTTGCCAGTTAGAGAAATGATAGCGTATGTAGGTAAAGGAAGACCGTTTAATAATTCGATGCGCCCAGTGCGCCCAGAATGTAAAAGAATATATCAGGAAGCCATGTGTAATCCTAGAACTCCCGAACACTTATTCCAAGCCACTGACAGAGTACTTCAAGAGCGCATGGGGTATCATGCACTTGACTCTATGGATGAACAAGAATTAGCTAGGTCAGCCGTGCAATGGGCTGACAGCTCTGAGAAATATGGTGATGATGCGTTAGCACATACGTTCCTGAACTTGACACCGAGTGAGCAGCGTTTAGCTGGTATGTACATGATACAACATCTGCTCTTATTGTATAAAAGCCAACATTCTGATCCAGGTCCCCTGCGCGATATACTAATAGAACTGGTCACGAACAGATGGAAAGGTCTAAGTACTGATCTAATTAAAGTAATTCTAGAACACCGTCACAAGTATAGTACATTCCTATGTCCGCAGATCAATTCAGCACCCGTTATGGAGCGAAAAACCATGTATTATATGGATAGACAGAATCCGTTACGAGAAGTGCACCGCGTACAGAATGCAGACCACACGCTTAGACGCGTATTCGTGTATACACCTGTAACAAAGATTGAATTGTTGGAAATGAAGAAATTAGTACCCAGTCACGATAAAGACCCTGCAGGTTTTCACCGCGAAATAAAAGATATGTTACTAATGGGCGATTACACTTATCCAGACCTTATGAAAATACTGAAAGTACTACTACCTCCAGGCATATACGAGAAACTCAAAGAAAAAGAGTGGGAGGTGGGAGACGCAAAGATTGATTGGGCTGCATTACAAGATGAAGAGAATACCCGAGTGCCAGGCCTAGGGCTTGGAGACAAAGTTAAAGCGTTACCAGGTTTATTAGTACAAGTGTTGCCACGTTTATTGAGTACGAAAAAGGAAGATTGGGGTGCTATTTCAGCATGCAAACAGAAACCTGATGAAGACACTAGTGATTTCTATACACGATTCGAGAAATGTTTTGGTATTAATAGCGGTCTGAAAGCAAGTAGCGAGTCATATCCACATCTTTTTGTTACGAAATTAGTCGAGAATTCCTTACCCCAGGTCAAGAATAGAGTACTGAAAGTAGAAAGTACTTGGCAAGCTAATACTCCTTCACAAATGTTACAAATGTTACAGTATCACCAGAATAGACTTAGAGAAGAACAAGAACATGAACAAAGACGTATGAAGGATACAAAAATGAAAATGTTAGTTGCTCAGTCAGCTCCCGCCGATGGTCAGAAAAAGGGTGCGAATCAATCTAGTAATTCATCAGTTCCTGTAAAGGGTGTATGTAATTATTGCAAACAGCCAGGTCATTATATAAACGATTGTGCAGTTCTGAAACACAATATCGCCACGGGTAAGACTAAAGAGAGACCGCGTCCTCCTAGACAAGATCAGACCTCACAACAAGTACCCCAGAATATACAACATATTGCACCCATGCCAGCATCTACACAGACCGTAGCGATACCCCAACAACAACCCGTTACTGCAACACAAACCACGACACAGCAAATGTATCAGTATGCACAGAACGATTACCCTGATTACCAACGATACACATGAAACAGCCTAGAGAGTGAATTCCGCTTGCCCCTTATAGAAGTTCCTGTAGATCAGAATGGTCCTTATGTACATAGTCAAGTATTAGGGAAAGACAGAAAGTTTCTCATTGACACAGGGGCAAGCAGAACCACGATAAGCCACAGTGAGGTACCAGGGGCACCCCTCTCAGGCTCACAGAACGTGTCCCTTGGGTTTTCAGGAAAACCCATTATTAATGAAGTATCACAACCCCTCCCTCTTGCAGTAGGTCCTCTGACACGGACTACAGATTTATTGCTCACGAAGTCATGTCCAGAAAATCTATTAGGCATAAAAACACTGAAAGCTCTAGGAGCCATTATTTGTTGTTCTCCCGAGGGAGTACGATTGTTTTTGCGAGATTTCAAAGGCCATTATGTATCGAGAGATATGGATCCCCGGCTACAGAACGTCCCTGCACACTTGTGGGCGCAGGGCCCCACTGATGTAGGTTGCATGCACATTACCCCATATCGAGTCACACTCAAGGCAGGAGTGGTATTACCACGAATCCGACAATACAAGCTGCCCCCAGATGCTGTAGTGGCTTTACTGAGAATAATTGACGAGCTCATTGCACAAGGAGTGGTTGTAGAAACCGACTCCAATGTGTGTAATTCTCCTATCATTCCTGTTCTTAAACGTACTGACCCAAATGCTCCACCTGTTTATCGATTAATTATTGATCTGCGCGAATTGAATAAATGTATCGTACCGCAGTACCCTGTGGTCCCAGATATCTCTTCATTGCTGACTGCTATTGATTCAGAAGCGACGTTCTTTTCTGTAATAGACCTCAAGAACGCCTTCTTCAGTGTCCCTATTGATCCGGAGAGCCAATATCTGTTCGGATTCAGTTTAAATGGACGATCTTTCAAATTTGCCCGTGCACCTCAAGGATTCACAGAAAGCCCCAGCATCTATAGTCAAGCATTGAAAAAACAACTTGATTGTATCCACATGCCAGTTCACACTGCTCTGCTTCAATATGTCGATGATCTGCTGATCACCGCTCGAAGCGAGCCCGAATGTGAGAGTGCATCACTGATTGTTTTGAACTTCCTGGCCGACAAGGGACACAAGGTGTCTCCTTCGAAGCTACAATTCTGTGTTCAGCAAGTTGTGTACCTGGGTCACTTGCTGTCCAAAGTGGGGAGACAGCTCACACCTGATCGCATTCAGTTAATTGCAAACATGTCACCACCCAGAACGCAAAAGGAAGTGCGGGCTTTCATAGGCCTCACCTCATACTGCAGACAATGGATTCCCCAATATGCATTTCTAGCAAAGCCACTCATTCAGTTAACAACACAAGAGGCAGCGACTTCGTCTGTCCTCCCTTGGACTCAGGAACATACACAAGCTTTTGAAGACTTAAAGAAAGCCTTATGTCAAGCACCTGTCTTAGCAACACCATGTTACAATAAGCCTTTTACACTTTTTGTCACAGAACGTGAGGGTACTGCCTTGTCAGTCCTCACTCAGGAACAAGCAGGTTCACACAAGCCTTGTGCTTACTTTTCTAGCACATTAGACCCAGTCGCACAAGCCCTTCCAGCATGTTTGAAATCAGTTGCAGCAACAGCTTTAGCAATCAGACAGAGTGATTCTATTGTGTTAGGGCATCCATTGACAGTACAGGTTCCACATTCTGTGGAAGTTCTTTTAAATCGAACTCAGACCCAACACCTGACTATAGCAAGATTGACAGGTTACGAACTGACATTGTTTCAACCACACATCGAAATCAGACGCTGCAGCACATTAAATCCTGCCACGTTATTGCCAGTGAACGGAGTAGATCCATTGGCACATGATTGTATTGAAGTTATTACTATCACAACAAAACCCAGACAAGACTTGACAGATGTTCCGTTACCGGATCCAGACCTGACACTTTATGTGGATGGTTCATGTATGAGAACAAAGACAGGTGAATTAGTGGCAGCCTATGCTGTCACGACAGATACTGAAGTTATTGAAACCAATTGTATTGACACTTTGTCAGCCCAAGCCGCAGAGCTTATTGCTCTGACACAAGCATGTATTCAAGCCAGAAATAAGAAAGTCAACATATATACTGATTCACGTTATGCCTTCGGAGTCGTTCACGACTTTGGAGTCCTTTGGCGAGAGAGAGGTTACTTAACTTCTCACGGTGCCAACATCCAGCATGGTCCCCTCATTCAAGCTCTGTTAGATGCAATACATCTACCTACTGCAATCTCTATCATGAAATGTAAGGCACATACCAAGGTTACTGATGTCATTTCCCAGGGTAACGACCTGGCAGACCGAACAGCAAAGCAAACTGCTCAGAATCGAACTCATGTAACTGACCAGACACAAATAGCGGTACCACCACACTGCATGTCAGTTAGGGATCCCGCACATGATGTAATTGACATACAATCACATGCAACACCAGATGAAATTAAGGAATGGACTAAACTAGGAGGGGTCCAAACAGACCAGGGATGGATGACGAAGGGAAAATCTACATGGTTTCTCCCTGATTCTATGGTACAAGTCATCATTAACACAATACATAGTCCTGCACACCTCGGAGAGAAGGCAATGCTAGACAGTATTCAACACATATGGTCCAATAAAAACTTACGGGCAGCAGCCAAACAGAAAGTGCGTACTTGCATGATTTGTGGTCAGTTCAATCCAGGTAAAAGCATCCCCGTAGAGCAAGGTGGATTTCAGCCTCCCGACCACCCTTTTGAAGTCCTCCAGATGGATTATATCCAGATGGAACGGTGTCGAGGATTCAAGTATGTCCTCGTAGTCGTGTGTGCTCTTTCCCGATGGATAGAGGCTTACCCAGTTCCCGATTACACTGCTCCGACCACTGCCAAACAGTTGGTTCGTGAATACTTCCCGCGGTATGGTTTGCCCCGTATCGTGTACTCAGATAATGGTCAGCCGTTCTCATCCGAACTTGTGAAACATATTACACTTCTGTTAGGTTATCAGTGGAAGTTCCACTGTGTCCGGCATCCCGAGGCAGCAGGTCTCGTGGAGCGTCATAATCAAACACTGAAAATTCGACTTTCCAAGATCTGTAGAGATAAAGGTATAGACTGGATAGTTGCCTTGCCGGTCGCCCTCTTCTATATGAGGATGGTGGCCCATTCCCGTTCTGGGCTATCCCCGTATGAAGTGGTCTTTGGTAGGCCACCGAATATGTGGGGGACGCCTATTCCACGTAAAATAACTGATGTTGATTGTCTTATGCTGACAGATTACCTTGCCTCCTTGATGTCTGCACTACAATCTTGTCGTTCACAGGTAGCTGCAGCCTTTCCCGACAACACCGAGACGAAGCCCCATGAGGTGGTTCCTGGCGATTACGTCTACGTTAGGAATTTTGATCGGAAGAGCCCACTGGAGCCCCGCTGGCAATCGCCGAAGTTGGTTCTGCTCACGACGAGGACAGCTGTTAAGATAGAGGGCAGGAAGGGATGGCTGCATTCCAGTCATATTAAAAAATTCTTTGGACTTCCTTCGGACTTGGACACTAAGCCCTGCCCTCCTCCACAAACTGATACGAAACTCCCTTTGGTTGAGAAAACTGCTTCAGAAAATTACAGACAAAAGTTACGATCTAGCAAGTCAGACAGTTTAATTGTTTAAGTCCTCCCCTAGGTGAATCGGTTAAATTAGTTTCTGACATGTATCCCCTAGATCGAGATAGAGAGAGAGATAGACAAAGACAACATAAGAAAAAGGCGTATTGCAAATCACTTCGTAGTCGCTGTATAGTGACACTACTTGTTATGTTTTTTCTATGTTTGCTGGTTATCACTGCCAGTATTCTACTACATATATACTATCCGATATTCAAGCGTGCACAATCTGCTTATAATGCTACTGCTGAACATTCTTTTAGTGAATTACCCCCACACGAGTTATCCTATAGGCTTGCGCTGCGCAACAACACTTTCATTAGTATGTTACATCACTCCCATCAGGTTACCAATGCTACAAACTGTTGGATATGTGGTCGACTCCCTCCCTACCAAGAAAACAAGGGAGTTCTTCCCCTTTTTCCGTACCCGTTCACTCACAATGGCACATGTGGCGCATGGTTTAAAATGCTCAATGCCCTAGTTTCTGATGCTGCTATTTACGAAGGTAACTGGGTTTGGGGAAACCTGAACTCAGCCTTGCTTAAAGTATGTTACCCTGACAAGGAGGGACTCCCCGTTGGTACTGGAACCGATCTAGAAAATGAAGTATATGGATTAGATAATTACACAGTTACATTCATGATCTTATCTGTCGAATCCGAAGCTGCTCCTGTTCTACCTGCTATGGCAGTTTTGCCAGTTACTGGTGAACTATGTGTTCGCAAGAATGGTTCTGTACACGTAGGTCATAGTAAATGTACTACTGTAGTCGAATTCAGTGATCATGGTAGATCCACGTTTAGGGCTTTACGTCATTCCTATTTTGTTTGCGGCCATACTGCATATGTCCGTTTGCCTCTAGATTGGGATGGTACCTGTTACATTGCATTCCTTCTGCCACCTGTTTTCCTAGCCCCTCCTGACTATCATAGAAACACTAACCTGATTAAGCATCGTTATCAACGAGATCTCCCACTTGTCGATTATACTGAAACCACATGGGAACAATATACAGATTTCAATAAAGGTTTTTTCCCCTACTTAGGTACTGTTTCCAATAGTAAGCTAATCCGTAGACTAACCAGAACCCTCGAAGCAGTGGTGCTTGAGACCACTTCAGCCTTAGGTAACTTAACGGAGGAGCAGTCCGCTATGCGGGTTGTTGTTCTTCAAAATCGTCTTGTTATTGACGTCATCTTGGCAGATAGGGGTGGAGCTTGTAAGGTCATCGGGTCAAGCTGCTGTATTTTCATCCCTAATAACGCGCCAACCGTGTACAAAGCTATTACACGTCTCCATAAGATTGCAAGTTTAATTCATCAGACTCCAGGCACCTGGACTTGGTCCGGTTGGTTCTGGACAACGCTATCGGCCTGGGGGTGGAAGATCCTATCCCTCCTAGGTATTGGCTTTCTCGTAGTACTCAGTTGTTGCCTGTGTCTCCAATGTGGACCGGCGATTTGCGGCCTGTGTGCCACTTCATGTATTCCACGTCCAAGTTCCCACTCAAAACACGAGAAGCAAGAAGAGCAATTGATGTTAAGTGAACAGATTGATCAATTGATGAGAATTGATGTATCATGAAGGGTCCGTGGGGAACAAGGAGGGAATGAGGAAATATAATTTTTGATCGAGTAGTGTTCCCCAGCGAGTACCCCACCGTCTCCATGTACTAGCTTGCAGTGCATGTGATTTCCCTCCTGTGTCTGCTACGAAGACGCAAATACATTTGCGTCCATCTTTAACATGTCCTCTTTCAGATCCGCCATGAACGGAATGTATATTCAGTTCCTATGTATGCTGTGCCACCGTCTTTTTGTGGTACACTTTTCACGTTTTTCAGCTCTGGCGAAGTAGGCCCAGATCATGCCATCGAGCTTTTTCGAGCCTTTCTCCTGCTTCCTGACTCCGAGGGCCTCAGCCCAAGCTACCTCTGTGCCAGTGGCCCCCACCTTACTCCTTGCGCGGCTCCGGCGCATAGCCTAACCTCTGCCTGCCAAGACTGTATTCAACCTTCGAATTATCTGCTCCACTCCTCGAAAACACATTCCTGTCTCGTAGCTCAAGTAAACATACTTCCAGCTGCAGGAGCAGAGGGCCCGGTTCTTCTGTCTCCGTGCAAGTAATTCATAGACTCCGTTGCCATGGTAGGCCCATGCCCCCTCACCCCGCATGCCGACACGTAGTTGCATATACACGCAGACAGTATAGAGTAGTCTCCGCCCGAGAGACCTTTTCCCTTCCAGATACTACAGTTCCTTAAACATATGATATCAGACATGATTTGGGATTAGGTTGATCTGACATCTCAGACTTATGTCTACACTTGTAGTGCTAAGTGTCAAGTCCCCTTCACCCTCCAGTAACACGTCAGATTCACGTCAATCTGCTGCGCACGCATCTCTGCCATGAATTTCTGCTGACATTGCAAGATTCTCTTATGTATCCACCCATTTTGTGACCTCATGATTAATGACGTTTCTAGTACACGCCTTCATGCACGCCCATTGTACCGCCTTTTTGATGACGTTTCCATGTTTTATCTCTTCTTTTCCAGCTGTTACGCCTACTACATGCTCATACATTGTAATGCATTGACTATATATATGTACTTCTGTAAACAATATGTTGTCTGTCTGCCCTTCCTGAACCTGTGTGGTGATGGAATGGTTATGCCACCTTGGCTCGAGCCAATAACCCAATTCCTTTTACAGGAATAAAACCCTTTTGAGTTAACCTCAATATCCCGGATTTTGCCTCTTATTTTTCTGAGTTATTCTTATTGATTATTGATAGCAAATTAAGTATAGGTAATCGATTTTACCACATAACAACAACCAACAAGAAAAGGCTATCGTCAGTACATACATGAATGAAATCTGACATTTTAGCATTTTTCTACAGAGTCAGGATAAAAAAGCATATCACATGGAGTCAATCTACTTTTGGCGAACAAATCGTATACCCCCTTCAGCAGACACAGGTGTCCACATCTGCTATCAACAAAACGCTGAGGCGGAGCGCATACTATTCTAGGCTTGGCAAATCTTATCATATTCCCATTTTGGTGTTAAAGTGGTACAGCTGCACAGATCCAACTTTAAGGCAATCTCAACTCGATAATTCGGATGTATGTCTTCGGGCTAACAGGCTCAGATGGGGGGGGGACCCCTCTCTGTCACGTGACCACTGCAAGAACGGCTCCCAAATATCCCTTGGCCGCGAAGCGGTCGGCATTAGATCCCAATATGTACTTAATTGTGTTTGGCCATATGTCACATCAGATAGCCAGTCTGCAAATTTAGGCCGGACTTTGCGCCCCCATTTCATCGCCACCTGCTGCTTCGCATATAGTAGCAATATAGCGTGCAACTTACGACTTTTGGGCTCCGTGCTCGCCACCCACCCCAGGATGCCGAGGAGCGGGAAAGGAACGTCTGTTCTATGCAGAATTTGGTTTAAAGCAACAAACACTTCCGACCAGTAGTCAAACAGAGCAGAGCAATTCCAGGCCACATGCAGAAAGGAAGCACCCTCCTCCCCACATTTCCAGCATTTGTCATCTTCCCTGATACCCATGCGATGTAGAGCTAGTGGGGTGCGGTAGAACCTGTGGAGGAACTTAAAGTGTATGAGTCGGAGTTTATAGTTTGGGGAGAGTTCCAACAGCTGTCTACAGCAGAACGTCCACTGTTCCTCAGTCAGGGGCGTCTCGAGCTCTTTGTTCCATAATTGCAAAGATTTGGGCACCACAATAGGGGATTGTTCTTGCATGGAGTTGTATAAGCGTGACACCAGTTTCTTACGGGACGCCCTCGCTAATATGTTCTGGAGTACATGTAGGTGTGGCGGCTCCTCAGGGAAATGGTCCCACAATGCCTTACATGTAGATTTTAGTTTGTGGTATTCAAACCTGTTTTTGAAAGACAATGACTGGCCATCTTCCGCAATCTGTAGATCCCGGAACGTGCCATCCGGATATAAATCTTCGAACGTGTGTAGTGTGGATCCGGCAATAGATACATCTCCACCTCCCACTTCCAGGCATGGGGGCATGGGGTTCTGTTTAAGGGGAATAGCAGGCACGTATAACAGGGGTAGGTCAGCACGCCTCTGCAGCTCACGCCACGTCCAACGAAGCATGTTGGCCGAGTCAATGTCTTGCGTTGTTGGTCTGGGCGCTTTGAGATATAACGCCACCTCCAGGGGTAGCAGAGCCACAATGTCTAGCTCGACCACCACAGGCGGTTGAAAGGGTGTAGGATAGGCCCAGAAATGCAAATATTGGGCCTGCGCACATAGCGCATACAATTGCATGTCCGGGGCACCCATGCCTCCCTGCCTCATCGGCAATGTTAACAGTGCCCATGAAAGTCTAGCCTGGCACCCTGCCCACACCAGTGTCTGCAAATGGGAGCGCAGACAAGTGAAGAACTGTTGTGTCAGTGGAATAGGTATGTTAGCAAATAGATAGAGAAATTTGGGCAATACAATCATTTGTACCAATGAAATTCTTCCAGCCAAAGAGAGAGGGAGTTTTGACCATATCGCCACTTTACTTTCGAGTCATGATATCGCTCTGCCAAAATTCAGAGTCCACAAGTCTTGGAGTTTACGGCTGACCCAGATGCCTAGATATTTGACCTCTTCGGCTTCCCATCGCAAGGGATAGTCGGAATGCACCTCAGAAGTGTTCTCAGTTAGTGGGAACATAACTGACTTGGTCCAATTTATAGAGCTACCTGATAGTCCACCAAATTTAACAAATTCCCTCAAAAGTGGATTGAGGTTCACTGCCGGGTTAAGCACATATAGAGTTACGTCGTCAGCGTATAGCGAGATTAGTAAATTACGGGAGCTGAATCTTAGACCTCTGGCAGTGTGGTGTTGTCTAATTCTGGCCGCTAACGGCTCCATGGCAATTGCGAACAAGAGAGGGGACAGAGGGCATCCCTGCCTCGTACGTCTAGAGATAGGGAACGGGTCAGATATCATGCCATTTACTCTCACCCTGGCCTTAGGAGCAGTGTATAGCAAGCAAATTTGGTTGATGAATAGCCGGCCAAAACCCATGCGCTCTAGTATAGCAAAAAGATAAGGCCATTCAAGAGAGTCAAATGCCTTTGTGGCGGCTAGAAATATTACTGCGGCTTGTACATCCGGATGTAGGTAGTGGAGTGTGGAGAACACAGTTCTCAAGTTATGTGTGGTGGCTCGACCAGGTATAAAACCTGATTGGTCAGGTAAGGCCACCATTGGGAGCAAGGGTTGGAGTCTATCCGCTATTATTTTCGCATACATTTTTACATCTACATTGATCAGTGACAGAGGCCTATATGAATCTCGGCTTTGACTGTCCTTATCTGGCTTCAACAACGTTATGATGAGGGCTTCTCTCATAGATTCTGGCAGTGTACCCACCTCTAAGGCCTCAGCAAATACAGCATGTAGTCTTGGGGCCAGTTCATCTACATATGTTTTGTAAAATGCCGCAGTGAGACCATCCGGTCCTGGCGCTTTATTCAGTGGGAGGGCTTTAATAGTTGTGGCTATGTCCTGTATGGTGACGGGTCGGTCAATGTATTTCCTGTGTGTATCGTTAAACCATATAAGTGCTATGGATTCCAAAAATGTCTCCATAGTGTCTTGCGATATAGCATGTTTGGACTCATATAAATGGGAATAGTAGGTAGTGAACGCCTGCAGTATCTCACTTTGTCCCACTGTCACGCCCCCTTCAGCATCCCTGAGCGTGTGCACTTGCGTAGGTGTTTCATAGTTTCTTATCATACTAGCAAGAGTTCTGCTGGGTCGATCTCCCTCTCCATATCTCCGAGCCTCAGCTTGTTTACCTAAGAACTTTAGCTCAAGTTGGGCTTCCTCGGCAAAGTCTAACAGTTAAACATTTATCTGTGTGGCTAGATCTGGTGTGGGGTAAGGGCAGAATGATAGCTCGAGAGTTTTTAGTTCACTTTCTATCCCAGCTATTGTGTTTCTAATGGCTTTTAAAACTCCTGCCCTGCGCGCTATGCATTGCCCCCTTACTACCACTTTAAATGCGTCCCATAGCACAGAGTCAGTAGTAACTGAGCCTTCATTGTTAGCAAAATAATCTGTAATGTCTTTCCTAATTTCGTCAGTAAATGCCATGTCTTGAAGTGCATGGGGTGGGAGTCGCCATGTAAAAGCCCTAGTGGGGGCCCCTGGAATTTCTAACTCTAATAGGCAGGGAGCATGGTCTGAGAGGGAGCGGGCCAAAATCCCAACATTAACAGTCCAAGTGGCTACGTCCTGAGATACAAGCCAAAAGTCTAGTCTGGACCAGGCCGCGTGATGCGCCGAGATGCATGTTCCCACCCTGCTACATGCGTTCCGAGATCTCCATACGTCAACGAGCAAGCCCTCATTTATTATGTCTCTTAGTGCCTGGCTGGCGTGCGGATGTAATTGTCTGGAAGTGCCTTTTCTATCTAAGGAGTCATCTAAGACTACGTTGAAGTCACCTCCCCAAATGACTGTCGGGCTTTCTAGGATTTTTATCTGCGCCCACACTTCCCTGAAGAACTCCGGATCATCCACATTTGGCCCATATACAGCAACCAGTGCTACATTTTTCTGAAGCAGATCCCCTTGCACTATTACATATCTGCCATCTGTATCACAAGTTATCTTATGTTCAGTCCAATCTATACCACGACGCACAAGTATAGTTACACCCCTGGCATAGTTAGAAAAAATAGCTGAGTATGTGGACCCCCACCTCGAGTGTTTAGGCGAGCATGTGGAATTGATGTGCGTTTCTTGTAGGAAACAAACGTCTATGTTATGCCTGAGTAAATAGCTGTGTATCAGCCGTGACTTTCTACCATCATTCAAGCCTCTTAAGTTCCATGTCAGAACTTTAGTTACCCCCATAGTCCGCTAACCGAAGCAGTGTATACATCTTTCGATTGACCCTCATTAGTACTGCGTACAGCTGCAAGAGTATGCACATACATGTAGATCTGACGACTTGCCAAACATCCCATTCCCAACACTTCCCACCTCCCACACCAACCCCCCAATTAGGTTGTGTCAATACCCCCCTTAAAACGCCAGTGGCGTCAGAACAATAGAACTCTTGAATTGCGAGAGACTCCCCTCGGAGGCGCGGCATCTCGAGCGTACAACCCTGCTCGCACAGGGTGCTGCATTATTATAGGCTGTTACACATGTATTAAGAAGAAAACAACTCTCAGCCTAGAAGGATACATGACTGTTGAAAAGCAGTGCATCAATGATCAATTAATAAAGCAAAACACACCTTGTGATCCATAAGAAAGCGACGCCCCATTGTATAGCAAATGAGCAAAAGGCAACAATCATAGTGAGTCCCCCATTACAATACCACCAACGAGCGCATCTCACCCGTGGGAGACAGCGTATCAGATCATCTAATCATCAGTCATTGTCACTCATTTGGCCACCGGCCTCGACCGCAGTGAGAGCTTTCCTCTTAGACCTCAGCCCACTCACATGCTTCACAAATTTCAGAGCAGACCCTGCATCATGAAAATGATGTGTTGTACTATCATGGACTACTCTCAGTTTAGCCGGGTACATGAGGGAGTATGGAATTTCTGCCTGCAGCAACAGTCTCTTGGCAGGCAAGAACTCCTTGCGGGCCGCCTGCACCAGTTGTGTGAAATCTGGATAGAACGAAATGTTATTGCCCTTATGCGTTATTTTCCCTTTTTCCCTTGCTAAGAGCAATATTAAGTCCCTGTCTCGGTAGTTGAGCAGTTTTACTAGGATCGGTCTTGGCGGAGTCCGAACAGGTGGCTTTTTCCCCAGTTTTCTATGCGCACACTCTACATTGAATACCTGGGATAGGTTAGGGTCACAAATGTCATGCAATAGTTCTGTGATGAAGTCCTCCATTTTCCCCATCGCTGTGGTCTCCAGAATTCCTGTGACGCGAATGTTGCACCTCCGAGAGCGCGCTTCCAAATCGTCCACCTTGGCACATAGTGCTTCAATTTTCTTTTCCATATTGGTTACATGGGATTTTGTAGCCTGTTGGAACTCACAGCACTCCGTGTGCCGATTTTCAAGGCTATCGAGGCGTGTTTCGTGCGTGGCAACCTGAGAACTCACATTGTCCAGCTGCGTCGTCATTGCATCCAGTTTTGCATCAATACTTTTGAGGCTTGAGCGTACCTCCAGCATCAGTGCAGTGACGTCTAGTTCCTGAGGGGCCTCTTGGGACGGTCCCCCGAAGCCATGGATTCTTGCTCCGCCTGCTTGGATTGTCGGCTCTGCTCGAATGTGAGCTTTGGCTGGCGGGGGTCCCCTTTCCCCATGATTTAGTGGCCGGATCGGACACCGCCACTAGCGCTTCGGCAGACTGCACCCCACCAAGTTTCGCGCTCCCAGGGGTGCAGAGTGGGACACAGCGCGCCCCGGGGTGTACAGGCAGGCCAGACACCTCCTACCGCTCCATAATAGCGTTCATCTCACCCCTGCGGTTGCCAATGGGTAAAGACCCCTGTAATGTGCCTTCTCAGCAGGGAGGCCCACGTCATCTCGCCTCAGTTGTGCGATAGGATAGAAAGGCCACCGCACGCTGAATGACACCAGGGCCAAAGGCCCGCAGGCCCCGCAGCAGTGTCAATGAGCTCCAGTGAGCAGCCGGGCGCAGGGGAGCCCCGATACCCGCAGCGCGCTGCAGAGGATAGCGCAGTTTATTTGCAGGGGATTAGAGCAGCATTCACCATAAAGGAAACGGTTCCCAGCAGCGGGGCAAAGTCCGACTTCCCCTGCAGCGCCAACTCCCAACCTCCAGCTCACTCGGTCGGGTCTGGCGCGCACGGCTCCAGCACCGTACGCGCGCAGCTCCGACAGCGGCGATGCCCAGCCGCCCAGACACCAGCGTCGAGGGTCAGTCTTCCAAAGAATGCAGTCTAGCCGTTTATTTACACCTTGTGCCCAGTTGACTAAGGCGCTCAGTCAGGTCGCATGCTTTCCCACACACACAACAGTGAAGCCCAATCCAAAATGGCGGCACTACACTGTCCCGATGTCTCCAGACCGGCCTCAAATTTGCGCAGTACTCATATTGTGCCATAAAGGGAATATGCCTATCCAGTCCTCTTCCGGCCACAGCAATGATTTTACACCGCCTCCCTGCGTGCATGTAGTGGGCAGGCTCCCGCGGTCTCGCTCTCCAGCCCGCCAGGCCCGATAATCCCCGGACTCTCGTGATGGCAGACACCCAGTCCGACCTCCAGCGCAGTCAGGCCACAGCACGACCTTGTCCCGATCTGAAGCTCCGGGGCCTATAAAATCAGTTCTTCGCGGGATCAGAGGATGAATTTCGGGTCGAGTGCGCCCCAGGTCTCAGGGAGCTGTTTCGTACTGGAATTTGGCATGTGCTGCCAAAAACAGCCAGGATTAAGTCAGGATTTCAGATGCAACCGGCGGAGCTCGCTACTTAAGCGGCCATCTCGCTGCTCGTTCGGCCACACCCCCGTCGCCATACTCCTTAGTCTGCTGTGTGAGTTCTTCCTGCTTACGCTCGACGTTATCCGCGGCAGAAATTGCTATAAACTCTCCCCTTATGACGGCTTTCAGTGCTGCCCATTGTGCCGCGAGTGTGGTGTCTGTGTTGGTATTGTGAGAAAGATAGGCAGTAATAACGCTCTGTACCCGCGTAACCATCTCTTTGCGGTACAATAATGTCTCCCTGAGGCGCCAAGTCCACAGCGCGCGCTGGGTCGGTGGAAGGGAAAGGACAACTGTCACTGCGGAGTGGTCAGAGAGGGAGGCGACCCCCATCTCCACCCTAGTCCTTGAAACCTAACTCACTTAAATGGGACAATCTCTCCGAGAAAAGAGCACCAGCTTGGGAGGTGCGCTGGCATGATCTGTCTAGGGTGTTGTCAAGGGCCAAATTTAGATCTCCCCCAACAGGATGTGGCAGTCTGGTGTGGCTGAAGTTTAAGTGAGGGCTGAATGAAAGAACTTTTCCTGACCTTCATTGGGGGCGTAGACTGAGCCAATAGTAAACGTGGAATCACCTAAGAAGAACCTATAGGTCAACAACCTTCCCTTTATATCGGCCTCTTTGTGCATGACCTTACCCTTGAACCGCTGGGCCCCTAAAATGGCCACCCCGCTGTCTTAGTTGTGCTGGAAGAGAAAAACTGAAAAGGGAACTTCCGAGACCGGAGGCGTGGCAATCTTTCTGTAAAAGGCGTGTCTCCTGTAGGAGGCAGGTATCGGCATGGGATTGCTCTAGTCATAAGAGGACTGATTTGCGCTTTACTAGGTTATTCAACCCTCTCACATTTAGCTTGAGTACTTTAAGCTCCGTAGCCGGCATCTACTCTGTGAGAAAGAGACCTGAGACCTTGGATGTCGCTCCTCTCTAGAAAGCCCAGGCGGGGTGTATTTATCACAGCTACTGGCGCTCGGTGGACAAGGAACACTGGAGCCCCCCAAAACTATTCCACCCCAAAGAAAACCCCCAAAAATAAGAAAGTAGAGCACAAACATATTGTCTATCATCCGTAGGTGATTGGAAATGTAGCTAATCTAACTTTCAACAGCCCCCCTCCCGCCAACGGCCTGGAGAATAGAACAAACAAACGGTCGGCCGTAGAAAATCATGAGTCAGCCAGGTTGGGACGAGGTCAGATCTGACGAGACCACCTCCACTGCGACCCGTTGGCCTTTCCGTGATCTCGGCTGCAGGAGGTTTCTTTACGCGTCGCCGTCTACCCTGTTGGCGCCATCGGGGCTTGGAGTCATCCGGTACCGTAGCATGGCTAGTTGAGTTGCGCTCCTCAGAACAGTCAATGCCCAACAAGCAGCAGGCCTCCAACAGAGATCTCAGCTGATAGTTTGTTATCTATTTTGAACACTAGGCGGAACGGATGGTTCCAGCCGTAGGGAATGTTACATTGTTGTAGATGGGCCGTGATTGGTTTGAAGGTTCTGTGTTTCTGCAGAGTGAGGGCTGACAGGTCCTGAACCAGGACTGGTGACTGGTCTCGAAAGGGCAGTGGGTGCAGCCGTCGAGCCTTTTGGAGGATCTCTTCCTTTGTGCGGTAGTCCTGCACACATACCAGGATGTCTGGCAGTGGAGCCGAAGCGGCACGCCGGGGCCCACCCTATGAGTGAGCCCTGTCTAGACTGAGTTCTGACTCCAGTGGATGCCCCAAGATGTGATTGAAGAGTTCCCTCATGTATCCTAACAGGTCCTTTGTATCCTCAGTCAGTTTCACTCCCCGAATCCAGACATTGTGGTGCAGGGAACGATTTTCCAGGTCTTCGAGATGTGTCTGAAGGTCGACTTGTTGATCGTGAATCCCAAGGAGTTCCTGCTGCAACGCTGCTATTTCTGTGTCCTTCCCATCGCTCTTGCCTTCTAGCTTGGCGTCATGCTCGCCTATTCCATCCACGTCTCTGCGAACCTCTTTTATTTCCTCTGTGAACTCCTTCTTTAGTGTGTAGATGTCCTCCCTCAATGTAGTAAACAGTGACTCAAAAAGGCTTTGGTAATGGGCTCAGATCTGTCCGCCTGCTCCGAGGCGGGCTGGGTGGAACTCACAGCCATATTGTTGAGTTGCTGCCTCGCCTGGACCTTGGCAAACAAATCCTTCACAGTTTTATCCTTACGGCCCCTGGAGGTGGACATTGCGCGTTACGGACACCGCAACAGTCGCAAACCCAACGCATTCACAGCCCAGCTTCCCTTCAGCGACTGCAATAGGCCTGGCCATCCGCTTGTCACCAGCAGTGGTTGAACCCACCTGAGGAGTAACCACCAATGTGGATTGTGTCGTGGGAGCCAATCCGGGCACCTATGTGCCCCTCTCAATCCTGGGTTAGACCTGCCACTCCGCCCTGTCCGAGAGCGACCTTATGCAGTTCTTGCAATCCGTTGTGGGCTCGTAGTGCTCCCCCTTCCTGCTACACCGATATGCCACTCCCTGTAGCACCGTACCCCCACCAACGCCATTAAGCCATGCTCCACCGTTCTCCGGAGGGCGTACTGGGCCCCTCTGTGGCGCTTCTGCTCCCTCTACTTTGTGGCACACAAGAGTCACTCTGTGTTGTGCAGGGCAATCTTCCCCCGAGGTAGGTCCCACAGAACTCTTTCAGTGCCTGTCAGCTGAGGCCCGTATAGTGAAACTCAAAAGGGGCCTCCCGTTCCTCCTGGGGTAGGGTGCTACGTGTTCCCTAAGGTGCTGCACCCTACTACTAGGGCTCGACTGTCGCACTGCTTATCTTCTGCTGTTTAGACCGCTATGCTGCTTCCCAGTTCGTCCCCACATCTCCACTGTTCAGCACCCCCAGGCCTACCGGAGAGTGGGTCCTTTCACGGGTGCGGCCTGCTCCTTCTGCAGTGTCTTAGACCCAACAGGCCAAAGATGGCAGCTGACTGTCCCCGCGACCACCAGCCACTCCCCCAGGTACACTGGAAACGCCGAAACGGGGCCGTCACCGCTCTAGGGGGGACCTCAAACAATACTGCTGGCCACAGCCTCGCCCCGCAGGACCGGCGGGTCAGTCCGTTGGGTTGTTACCTGGCGCTTTGCTCGGTGTTCCACAGCTCCACTCCGCCGCACTGCCAGGAGTTGCGCCTGCAGCTAGCTCCCTCTTGCACCATCCGCCAGCCAGCCCCAGTCGGCGTCGCTGAGAGGGCGCCCTAGGCCGCACCACGAGGCACGCCACCTCTCACTCCAGGCTCGCCAGTCGCCGATACTCTCTTGCTGTCACCAGGCGGTCCGCAGCCCCACTCACCGGCATTGCACACTGTCCTCACTCCGCGGACTCCTCCACATCCGCATCTGCTTCCAGACAGTCCAGGCGGGAGGCCCAATCCCGGGCCCGCGCAGCTCCGCACCTTGTAACTCGTCTTCTGCGGCCTTGCACTCCATCGCCTTCCCGGGTCGTCACACTTGCTGTGTCGTTCTTGTCGTGGGGCAAATCACAAGGGCCGTCATCTACTGCACTGCCCAGGGTTTTCTAGGCGCTGAAGCCCCCGGTGGATCCACACTCCCGGCTGTGTCTGTCCGGGCGCGCTCTGCACAAAAAGGCGGCCCAGGCCCGACCTCCCCACCCTACTCTGCGTCGCAGCCACGGGTGGTCTGCCAGTCCACCGCCATCCGAGCGAGCACAGCCCAAGCCGGCGTTCTGAAGTCGTTACTCTTGCTCACCGGCCCAGTAGGGTTGCTACACCGTTCCTCGGGCCTCGCGCAGCCCAGCTCCAGTCCTCCGGGCCTCCCCTCTCCTGTTGGCCGCGAGGCAGGTCGACTCGCAGCCGTGGGCAAAAAACTGCAGTTCAACGACCGCCTCCGACCCAAAACGATTCTTTGTGCGTGCAGGTTCAAAGTTGCCTCGAACTCTTAGGCCAACTGTCTTTGGAACGGCCCGAAAGCCGGTGCTGTGTTAAGCCGTCGGCGGGAGCTCCGGAGCAGTACGTCTGCTCACGCCGCCATCTTGGCCACGCCCCTTGGTGTCATTTTAAAGATACAAGTATTTCCTTTTTTTAAATTTAAATTGGTGTTGGATTTTTATTGTGTGTTGTGTCTTAATTATTTACTGAATTGCTGTTTTTAAATGCTTTACATAAGTGTCTGTGAAGTTAAGCCTGCCTGCTCGCTGCCAAGCTACCAAGGGTTGAGCATGGGAATAATTTTCTAAGACCTATTCTGAGCACTATATTGTGTTAGTGGTATTATTGCTAGTGGTAAATGCGTATCTGCCACTACTACTAATCCACTTTCAAACAACTACTAATCCTTTTGGGTTCTGGAGTAGCGTGTTACTCGGCGAAAAAGTGCTTTGACACCTCGTATGGGGTAGTAAGCGTTATATAAATGTAATTATAATTACAATGAGGGGTAGCAAGCACTATATAAATGCAAACCTTTTCCATCTTCTATCCCTCTACTATTCTTCTCAATCCAAATAACAGACTAACATATCCATCGCTCAAATTATTTTTTATATTTCACTAATTCACCACCAACCAGGCTGATAGGCGGCAGTGTGGATCTAAGCTGCTATAATTAATCATTGTTTAAGTCACTGATGTGCTGTAGCTGAGTAGAGCGCAGCCCAGTCCGCAGCATCACCACTCCAGCACAGCCTGAGGAGAGCACGGAGCTACAGGCTATGGCTGACTCTGTAAATTAAATATATTTTAGGATGAGAGACCTGACTTTGAGCCACGGCTGCAACGAGTCTTACTCCTTCAGCCAGTCCCTGTCTCTCAATGTCAGCTGAGAGCAGAGTGCAGCTGCAGCCTCCAACCTCGGCGCCAGTGTAGCCTGTGGAGAGCTGCGAGTTTAGGCTGATGCTCTAAAATTCAATATATTTCATTAATCCAGTCTGATTACAGACCTGAGAATGACTGTAGCATCATGAGAGGCACAGACGGCACAGGCAGCGATGCAAGTAGCAGCGGGCTGCAGAACGACTTTAAAACATAACGTGTTCAGGCCCCACCCACAAGTGGCTTAAGACCTCTCTCTGCAAATAAGTGGACAATGTTGCTGTCACTTGACGGGAATGCTGCCGTAGTACTGCAGCCAGCGAGGGCAGCTGAGCCCAGCCTGGCCGGTGCAACTGAACACAGGCAGAGGATGTAAAATTAAGTACAAATTGAACACCAGGAGGGCAGTGCACTGCACAGTATAGTCACATACTCTGTGGCTGCCATCGCAGCGTGCGGTCTGTCAGTCTTTGTTAAGACTGCTAATAGTGGCACTCCCATCTCCCGCTTGTCTGCAACTTTAGGAGGCCGTATAAATGCGTGCTTTGCATTTTAGTGTGGTTATGCAGACCACCACACAAAAATGCCTTAGTCTAACTCCTGATGCATGGTACTTGGCAGGGCTGTTGGTAGTCGGTTCATTTTCTGCCATGGAAACCCAGACTAGCCTGTGATTCCAATTGCATGTGTACCAGAAAGACATCCAACATCTACAGGATATGTCAACTGCATTGCAGCCGGCAGTTGGCCTGTGAAAAGGGGCTGATGGTGGTGTGTGGTTTGTATTTTTTTATTCTCCTGAGGTCTTTTAAATCCAGAGTTAGTTGGCCCTGTGAATTGGGCAGTGATCTGGATAGCTTCTTGGTGCCGAAAGAATGTTTGCCAAAAAAACAAAACAGGGTCTAGACTCCTAACTCAGCGAGGCTGAGCCCAAATAAACTAGAAGAACGACACAGAGGCCAATGCTGAGAGATACTTTGGGGGATTTTGGGGGTTTGAGAAAAGCAAACACCACCTGCTTGATTTCTTTAGCAACGTATCAAGATTTATTCTTTTGCAATTATTTTTTGCTTTGTTTGGTACACAATTTTTCAGTGAAAGGAGAAGCCAACAATTTCATATATACAATAAAAACGACAGTGAAAAAACAAGAACATAGGCATTTCAAACATTCAGTCATACATGGCCGTCCAGTCATACACAAACATTCATACACATAACAACAATGATCATTAAACCAAGAGAAACAAATGGATCCACGTATCGGTCACAAATAGATTGGAGAAAATCCCTTTTTGGAGATGCAATTTAAAAGTCTTTTAGTGAATTAACACCAGGAAAGCCTTTCTCTCAAAGTTAGCAAAGGTACTCTGTCCTTAACACGGCAACTAAAGACCTGATACGGGGGTAGAGTGGTCGACGCGTTTAGAACCCCACTTGTTATGGGGGGTTCTCCTCAGGACCAAATGGTTCTGAAACAATAAATAAAAAGGGGTACTTAGGGAGGGGTTCTCACACAAAACATCCTAATGAGAGACTCGACAAACCCGTGAGTACAACAGCCTACCTTAGCCAGTAAACCAATCAGTCATCAATATTCATAGGCAGCGAGTAGTTTGAAGGTAGAATGCTCACAGTGGCTGTAACCAAAAAAGAAATAGCCGTGCTATCTTTAGTGTCACGCGCTTACTGTCATTCATTCAGTCTATTCTAATGTGCAGCTGGGCGGGGCTCTTACCTGGGCTTCGACCGGCTACTTGCTTGCCGGCGCCTCCATACTTCTCCTTCGTTCTGTGGGAAGGATTTCTTAGTTTCTGTAAAGGAGGGAGGAGGGACGGTCAGTAATGGCTTAGAGCTGATACAAATGCGCCAGCGCGTGGATTAGTAACAAAGCGTCCGCGTCAGACTGGAAACATACCGATGGGAGGAAGGCATCTGTCCTTGATCCCGTAATGCGAGTTGTGAAGAAATTCGCCGTTGGTTAAAACTTGAACTTCCTGTTTTATAGCCCCAAGGCGTTATGGGACTTGTAGTTTGTTTAGGACCAGCAGACAAACAATCATAGAAAATGCCGAAGGCATATAAACTGAGCTGATCTAGGTGGTATTTTTATAGATTTCAGCAATCTCATTCAAGCCTTTTAGGGCTGTATTAAATTTCATAATGAGTAAAGCCTCACGTTGAGATAGTTTCGCGTCCAAGTCTCCTCCCCTTGGATCTTTTTCAATTTTTGAAAGTACTGTCCATTTCAAATCAGTTTGGTCATGTTTCATCCTGGCCCAATGGTTAACCAATGGGGCATTTTCCACTCCTTTCCTGATCCTGGATTTGTGCTGGGTAATCCTATTTCTGACTTCCTGTGTGGTTTTCCCAATATAAACCAAAGGGCACGGGCAAACAATGGCATAAACTACATTTTTGCTTTTGCAATTTGTAAATGTGTCATGCTTCCAATGGATGTTGTCGACACTGAATAAAGAATCTTCGATTGTTTCATTGCAACAAGTGCAAGTTCCGCACTTGTGGTGGCCCTTGGTTGGCGGGAGTCCAAATAAGCTTTTCAATGTTGGTGCTTTAGTTTTAGGGAGGGCAGCTCTGACTATATGATTGGCTATACTCCTTTCTTTTTTGTACGCGAACAGTGGGGGTGCCACGAAATCCTCATGGAGGTCTTTTAGTAAATGCCAGTTAGATAAGATCAGTTTCTTGTATGGATTGGCCGCTGGACAGAATGTAGTTACACAGACCAGTCTTTTTAAGTCTTGTCTGACTTTCTTTTCCAATAGAGTTTCTCTGGGAGTCCACCAGGCTCTTTTGAGGGAGTTCTTTAAAAGTTTTTTGGGGTAACCCCTTTGTATGAGGCGTTCCTTCAGCTCACCAGCGTGTTTGAAGTATTCCTCCTTGTCTGAGCAATTACGGCGGATCCTGAGGAATTGTCCGTAAGGAAGGTTTTGTTTCATATTACGCGGGTGATTACTGGTGAAATGTAGCGCCTTATTCCTGTCAGATGGTTTGCGGAATAGGGTGGTTCTAAGTCCCTGTGCTGTAGACTCTACTTTCACGTCCAAGAATGTAATCGATTCGTTAGAGGCTGTGGCTGAAAATTGGATGTCAACAGTTCTAGAGTTCAGCCATTCAATGAATTGATTCAGTTCCTCCTGGTTTCCTGTCCAGATCAGGAACACATCATCTATATACCGCATATAGTTGGAAATGCGGGGACTGAATGGATTGTTGTTATATATGAATTTTTCTTCATATAATCCCATAAACATTATGGCCAGCTCTGGAGCAAAGGGGCAGCCCATAGCTACTCCTTTTATCTGGTAGAAGAACTCAGAATCAAATGTGAAAAAGTTCTTCTGCAATGCAAAGCGAGATAGATCCAGTATAAATTCTGTGGGGACCCTTACTGGTCTTTCCCGACTATCCAAGAAGAAAGTTAAGGTTTCCAGAGCTTGATATTGCGGTATTTGAGTGTACAACGACACTACGTCAAGGGTAACCAATAGCTGTGTTCTGCTGTCAAAAGTGGTGTTACCTAGTCGATTGAGAAATGAGGTGGTGTCTCGCAAATGGGCTGGAATCGTATCAATAAAGGGCTTCAAAAAGAAATCGATATATTTTGCCACCGGTTCAAAGAGGGATTCGCAACCAGATATTATAGGGCGACCTGGTGGATTGAACTCGTCTTTATGCAGTTTTGGGAGAGCATAAAATACCGGGGTTCGAGGGTTCTTATTTTGTAAAAAAGATAATTCCTTGGGTCCAACAAATCCTTCGTCAAAGCCTCTTTGGATGACATCAAACAATTGGAAAAGAAAGTCAGACAAGACTTAAAAAGACTGGTCTGTGTAACTACATTCTGTCCAGCGGCCAATCCATACAAGAAACTGATCTTATCTAACTGGCATTTACTAAAAGACCTCCATGAGGATTTCGTGGCACCCCCACTGTTCGCGTACAAAAAAGAAAGGAGTATAGCCAATCATATAGTCAGAGCTGCCCTCCCTAAAACTAAAGCACCAACATTGAAAAGCTTATTTGGACTCCCGCCAACCAAGGGCCACCACAAGTGCGGAACTTGCACTTGTTGCAATGAAACAATCGAAGATTCTTTATTCAGTGTCGACAACATCCATTGGAAGCATGACACATTTACAAATTGCAAAAGCAAAAATGTAGTTTATGCCATTGTTTGCCCGTGCCCTTTGGTTTATATTGGGAAAACCACACAGGAAGTCAGAAATAGGATTACCCAGCACAAATCCAGGATCAGGAAAGGAGTGGAAAATGCCCCATTGGTTAACCATTGGGCCAGGATGAAACATGACCAAACTGATTTGAAATGGACAGTACTTTCAAAAATTGAAAAAGATCCAAGGGGAGGAGACTTGGACGCGAAACTATCTCAACGTGAGGCTTTACTCATTATGAAATTTAATACAGCCCTAAAAGGCTTGAATGAGATTGCTGAAATCTATAAAAATACCACCTAGATCAGCTCAGTTTATATGCCTTCGGCATTTTCTATGATTGTTTGTCTGCTGGTCCTAAACAAACTACAAGTCCCATAACGCCTTGGGGCTATAAAACAGGAAGTTCAAGTTTTAACCAACGGCGAATTTCTTCACAACTCGCATTACGGGATCAAGGACAGATGCCTTCCTCCCATCGGTATGTTTCCAGTCTGACGCGGACGCTTTGTTACTAATCCACGCGCTGGCGCATTTGTATCAGTTCTAAGCCATTACTGACCGTCCCTCCTCCCTCCTTTACAGAAACTAAGAAATCCTTCCCACAGAACGAAGGAGAAGTATGGAGGCGCCGGCAAGCAAGTAGCCGGTCGAAGCCCAGGTAAGAGCCCCGCCCAGCTGCACATTAGAATAGACTGAATGAATGACAGTAAGCGCGTGACACTAAAGATAGCACGGCTATTTCTTTTTTGGTTACAGCCACTGTGAGCATTCTACCTTCAAACTACTCGCTGCCTATGAATATTGATGACTGATTGGTTTACTGGCTAAGGTAGGCTGTTGTACTCACGGGTTTGTCGAGTCTCTCATTATGATGCTTTGTGTGAGAACCCCTCCCTAAGTACCCCTTTTTATTTATTGTTTCAGAACCATTTGGTCCTGAGGAGAACCCCCCATAACAAGTGGGGTTCTAAACGCGTCGACCACTCTACCCCCGTATCAGGTCTTTAGTTGCCGTGTTAAGGACAGAGTACCTTTGCTAACTTTGAGAGAAAGGCTTTCCCGGTGTTAATTCACTAAAAGACTTTTAAATTGCATCTCCAAAAAGGGATTTTCTCCAATCTATTTGTGACCGATACGTGGATCCATTTGTTTCTCTTGGTTTAATGATCATTGTTGTTATGTGTATGAATGTTTGTGTATGACTGGACGGCCATGTATGACTGAATGTTTGAAATGCCTATGTTCTTGTTTTTTCACTGTCGTTTTTATTGTATATATGAAATTGTTGGCTTCTCCTTTCACTGAAAAATTGTGTACCAAACAAAGCAAAAAATAATTGCAAAAGAATAAATCTTGATACGTTGCTAAAGAAATCAAGCAGGTGGTGTTTGCTTTTCTCAAACCCCCAAAATCCCCCAAAGTATCTCTCAGCATTGGCCTCTGTGTCGTTCTTCTTGAAAGAATGTTTGCAGCAGAAATTAAAACACAAGTAGCAAAAACCTGCCTCCCCCATGGACTTCAGTTTCACTTCCATCAGCACAAGGAGAGAAAAAACGACCCGGTGTGGCTTTTTTTCAATTATCCTTGGTAAATGATAGCTTGAAATTAAAAAATATTGTCATTTGGAAACTAAACCTAGGGATCCGGAAGGAAAGAGTACATTTATCTGCATGCAAGTTGCATGGCATGATTTTGTAGGACAATTAGGAAGATTTTTCTCTCAGTATTCAAGACAAGTCAAGTCAAAAATAAAGTTTATTTAGATCATTTGATCTATAAACCAGAGTTCCTACTTTGTCATATAAAATCAACATATCACAATTTCATATTCATATCAATAAAAAGTCAAATTATCCTAAAAACGACCTTATACAGTTTAAAACGAGAATTCATTTGGATTATAAAGCTATTTGCTGTTTTTGAGCCTCCTGCCAAACCGGGAACTTATAAACACCCTGCATAAATTTCCCGATGGCTATCGCGATGTCTAAGTTTTCCA
This sequence comes from Lissotriton vulgaris, assembly GCF_964263255.1. Taxonomy (NCBI): domain Eukaryota; kingdom Metazoa; phylum Chordata; class Amphibia; order Caudata; family Salamandridae; genus Lissotriton; species Lissotriton vulgaris. The sequence goes on along the minus strand of NC_141700.1, from coordinate 469,320,923 downwards.
TATCAACTAGAAGCTCCCGTGCTTGAGAACGCACCTCAACAACTTATTTTAAAAATATCGGACAAAGGAACTATTTACGTAAATTTAAAAACATATCACAATCCAATAAAATGTGCAAAATATTACATTTCATTCCTAACTTACACACACATTTGCCATCAGGATGCGTTAAAGCTGATTTAATTGCACTATTTATAAATATTGGGTTAATACCTATTCTTACCTTAAGAACTTCTATCCTTAACCAACAGTTTGGTAGCAAATCTATATATGGAAAGCTTAAGTCTTTCTCCCAACCTGGGCTCATAAATTTCACGGAGTCTTTCTTTCTCAAATACTCTTGGTCTGTGCCCCTTGAAATTTCTTTTCCCTGCGCTTTTAGTACACTCTTTATTACATTAGTTTGGAGTGTCAGAGGGTCAATGTTCACATTCAGGTGGTCACAAATGGCCCGGAGTTTACTTCTTGTTGCCATGGCCCACTTTAACTCACTGGTCTGGATTTCTTTCATACACCATTGTGACACCTTTGTAACTTCCCCCTGCCCCAGACGATTCCAAAATGTAAGGAGACTCATCTGCACCTGGACATTCCATGCGGTTAGGCCTACTTCCAATCTAACTGCCTGGACCTTTACCGACCCAGGAAGAGACAGAAGGGATTTTAAACATTTCCCCTCCTCTTTATCCCAAGAGCTTTTCCCGTCAATGCAGATTACTTCTGCCCCATATTAGAATTGCGGAGGAACCATAGCCTTAAAGGCAGTCAATAGAGGTTTGTGTGACATATCGCCATAGCTATGGTTGAATCTTTTCAGCCTGCATACCGCTAAATGCCCTTTTAATTTCTGAGCTTCCAAGTGGGTTTCCCACCTCAGGGACCTTGTAAACCATATTCCGAGGTATTTATATTCGCTTACAGTATCTAATTTAGTTTGGCCCAAGTACCAGCTAAACTTCGTACACTTCTTCCTGATGCATAGAATTTTTGTTTTATCCATGTTTACTGTAAGACGCTTTGCAATGCAATATTCATTAAATACATTTAACTTCCTCTGAAGCCCCACCTCTGTTTGGTCCATTATTACAAGGTCGTCCGCGTACAACAGACAGGACAGGTGCTTACCATTTATTTTTGGGCTTGCACCTCTGGCTGTGCCCAGGGGAGGAGGCAAGTCTGCTAAAAATATGGCAAAGAGCAACGGTGCCAAAACGCAGCCTTGCCTCAACCCATTATTTATCTCTATTTCCGTTGTAAGGCCGCCAGAGGTATCTTTGATTACTTGTGCCCAATTTTGGCTGTGCAGTTCTTGGATTACCAGCAAAAGGTCGGCAGGAACCTCAAAATTTCTCAATGTCTCTCACAGACAGTCCCTATCCACCAAATCAAGAGCAGCGCGAAAGTCAACAAAGCAACAAAACAATTTGCCCTGCTGCTCCATGGACTTCCTCGCAGCCCACAGTGCGAAGCAGTGATCAACAGTAGAGTGCCCTTCCTTGAAGCCACCCTGCTCTATTGGAACTATTGACTGCCGCTCCGCCCACTCCGTTAACCTGACAAGGATAATTTTTGAGAAAATCTTTTCGCTAATATCCAGCAAGTTGATCAGCCTGTAGTTCTTAGGGTCCTTCATTTCCCCCTTTTTATGCAAGGGTCTAATTATGGCCCCTCTCCAGGATTTGGGAAAATGACCTGAGTCCAGGATTGCTGCAAACATGTGAGAAAAAAATCCTGCCCACCAATCTATCTGAGTTTTTCTTAAAACGGCGGGAAGGTTATCTGGACCTGCAGCACGTGATAGATTCAGCTTTTTAATGGTTTCTTTTACTTTCTCTACTGCGAAGTCTAATTTTAATCCTTCTACCTCCCCTGACCAAGCTGATTTATTCTTCACGATTACCGGGGTCCTTTTAGCACTATATAGGTTACTTAGGTAATTTACCCAAGCTGCCTCTTCCACAACACAACTCATCATACCCGGTGCCCTTCCTGTAGCATCCTGTATCACCCTCCAGAACGCTTTTATGTTTTTATTTTCTATGGTCTCTAAAAGGTTTGCCCAACATTCTTCTTTAAAGATCCTTTTCTGCTTCCTTACTAAATATTTGTATTCTTTCTTTAGCCTGAGTAGGAGTTCCAAGTTCCCTAGGTCATAACTATTCCTCTGGCGTCGTTCTATTCTCCGTATCTCACTTTTTTTACTCATGCATTCTTGATTGAACCACCTGGGCTTCCCTTTATTGAGCTGTGTTTTTACCTTGGCGTCTTTCTTATCTTTTAGATATACTCTTAGACACTGCACGGCCTGTACTATTGTATCCTCGTACCATGCTACCTGATGCCCTTCGATCTTATCCTTCAATATGTTTTGTTGAAAACATGCCAATTTCTCAACATACTCATCCGTCAATCTTGTAGTTATGCGCTTAGGATATTCCACATTTTGGGTGATCACCCTTTCACGTTTACTTAATGACCCACCTACAATTTCACAAAACAGGGCATTGTGATCGCTATCCCTGCGCTTAATTACGTGGAACTTTTTTACCAGTATATAGTTCCATGCCTGGGTGAATATATAATCTATTGGACATTGTTGGTTTCCTACTCTAAAGGTCTGTGTCGCCGTCGATCCGGTTCCTTCCTGCCATTTAAACATATTAGACCCTTGGAACCCAATTACTTCCCAAGGGCTTCGTCCTGGCTAGAGGTTAAACACAATGGGAAAAATTGCTGCTCCTATGTTATAGGCACTCCGCATGTCCTCGAACCAGTAATCAATCTTTCCAAAATTTAGTTTGTGGTTAAAGTCACCCATTATCATCAGTGTATCATTCCCATACTTTTCTGTCAGGTCAATTATGTCCTTTTTAAAGAGGCTTAATTCTATATCATATTCTTCTTGAGACCCCCATTGAATATATACATGTATGATAATCAAATGGGCATCCTTCCCTTCAGTGCCTGGGTGACTGACATACATTGCAGACCAACAACCATTTACATAGTGAGTTAATTAATTTGGTCTCTTTCACAAATCTGGTTGAAGCAAGAGTCATCATCACCCCTGAGGGACGTCCAAATTTTTTCTTTTTACTTGCTGGTTTATGAAAATGAACAAATCCTTCAACTACCTGGGTGTTGCCGCATACCAAGTCTCCTGTAGACAAATGATGTCTACCCACTTTGCAACTTGGTTTAAACTATCTGCCTTTGTTATACCTCCCAACCCGTTTATGTTCCATGAAATAACTTCAGGCTATGCGGCAACACAGTAACCTAGTCGATCTAGCTGAGACACCCTGACTCATTCAGACCCCATGAGCAAGCACTACTATCCATGTCCTAGCAACCCACGTCCTTTCTAAGCTTCGAATTCTCTACAGCTATGGTGATATTGGCCTTCTCCCCCCGACCCCTGGTTACCCACCTCACCTGCCTTTCCCTCAATAATGAGTGAAACCTCAGAAAGCCTCCCTTTTGCTGTTTCCCTACTTCTACTTCTTCTTCCCGGATTATCCTTATACCCTCTTTTAAGATTTCTTTTTCGGCTTTCTGGATTGCCGCTTTAACAAGCCCTGAGTAGACTAGTACCTTTGCATATTCTGCACCATTGTTGTCACTGCAGAACCCTATCTGTCTCAGGTCCTTTGAACCAATTTCTTTTAGGGACGGGCATTTTGCAAACGAAAATAAAAGATGGGAACGGTTTAGTGGCACTACCTTTCTTTGTTTTTTCCCTCCAGGCACTTGTTCCTTGGATTTAAAGTATATCCACATTTTATTGTAATTGCTTTTATTTGAGGATATTGAATCCCAGCCACCTCTTCCCTCCTGTACATTTATTCTAGGGAGTGTGTCTGCTATGCTACCTCCAACCATTGCGCTTCTTAGGGGTGCTTTCTCCCCTAACTTGTTACTAATGTTTTTGGAGCTCGCCACCTCCCCAGTGGGTTTATACGTGATTTTTCGTGGTTCCCTTTTCCTTTCTACTTCAACCACAGCACCTACAGGGACAGATTGCCTCCCTATTTCCCTTCCTTCCATTTTTATGTTTTTCCGCCGGACATTTTCTTTAGTTATTACCCTAGCCTGCATTTCTTTACCCTTCACTTTATTTTGGGCCTTCTGTCTACCCTGAACGTGGGGAAGACTTTTATGGGAATACCTGAAGTTCTGGTGCCCAAAGGTCTCTCTCCACTTCCTTACCAACATAGGCCATCAAGAAATATAAACGTTATTCAGGGGACCACCCTCCACTAATTGCTCTATGTTCTCTTCAACTTGGCCATCTGTCGCTGGGTCCTGTACTGTTCTGACCATTGTAGGCATCAGTCCCCTTATCCCCTGCACTTCTTCTATGATTTCCTTAAATTGTATTTCATGATTATTTAACAGGGTATTATTTAACACAGAAACCTCTAGCAGTCCTTGCAGCATTTTTTGTAGCATCAACATAATGTCAAACATCGAGGCAGAGGATGACGATGTAATATCCATGCCCAAAGTTCCATTCCGTAATATTTCATTTAGAGAATCTAGAGGTTTAGGGCTTTGGTTCCCGACTTGGTCCACACTTCTGTCAAATATAGTTTTTGCCGTTGGATTTGACATATTAAAACAGTCCCCCACATCTTTGGACCCAAGACCTGTCAAGCCTTCCTCCTCTGCCATTGGCGAAGAAAAGATCCGAGGAGAAGATGGGAGTGTTGGTTCAAGGGGGAGCATCCTGTGGCTTAGACCACACTGTGTAAGTGAGGAGTCCACAATCTCCACTACATCTTCTACTTCAACGCTTGGTAACTCCTTATTAAACTCTTGGGCTTGGGCAAGCCCTTTTCCTGGGGTGGGTGTTCTCTTGAAATGCTTCCCCACAAAGTCTTTTATGGATATAGACACAAGGCTGCCATCTTTCTCGCTTCCTTGCAGTTTATTCTCCATGGAGGACTTCTTGGCAGTTTTTTTCACCTCCTTTTTATCGTTTAGCCCGGAGGGATTCATTATAGCCTCTTCGGGCCCTTCCGCGACTGATGTCACGTCGAACTCATCAGCTTTTTCCAGTGGCTCTAAGCATATTTCCTTTGGCTTTGCCTTTCTAGGGGCCATATCCAAGCTACACCTGTTCCGTGGATTATGTCAAGGCCACACAGGCTGCCTTCCCTTGTTATCCTGCGAATTCAGCAGCCCTCACTTTACCTACTCCCACGCTAATCCAAATGATTAAAACAGGTTAAAATCAAATCTAAAACCACTTACCCTCCCTGTGAGCTGATTGGCTGACCGAGGCTGATCTTTGATTCTCTTGTGCTGGCTTAAACCTGCCTTAAACCTGCCCAGTCCTCACAGGGGCCCCTAATCGGGCGACTCCCCTGGGCTTAGGCTTCTTGTGCCAGAATCAGGGAATAACGAATGTTGGGAAGGGGATCTTAGGGATGGCCGAGCAGGTGTGAGAGGCCTCCTGGCGAGGTTCCTCTCCTAGGATCGTACAGATGAGCAATCACCCCCCCCTACAGATGGACACCACACAAAGATAGGTCTTTTAGGTTTTTATCAGTATTCTTAGGCAGGTTATCGTAAGATACAGGGATAACGGGATCCAGGGATCCTTTCAAGCTTAGTCTCTGTGGGAAGGGGGTAGCGGGACAGTCTTAGTACCAGCTTGGTACAGGGATACCCTGCGCTCAGCTCTCAATCCTCGAGCTGGGGGGTTCTTCGGTATGGGCCGCGGCAGTGCCAGCAGGACTCCAAAAATGGTTTCACGAAGATGAGCCGCAGCAGCGCCGGCAGGACTCCAAGGATGGTTTCACGAAGATGGGCCGTAGCAGCGCCAGCAGGACTCCAGAGATGGTTTCACGAAGATGGGCCGCAGCAGCGCCAGCAGGACTCCAAAGATGGTTTCACGAAGATGGGCCGCGGCAGCGCCAGCAGGACTCCAGAGATGGTTTCACGAAGATGGGCCGCGGCAACGCCAGCAGGACTCCAAAGATGGTTTCACGAAGATGGGCCGCGGCAGCGCCAGCAGGGCTCCAAGGTGGTTACGGGTTCCACGCGGATGAGTTCGTCTCGGTGTCTCTCGACTCCAGGATACAACTGCAGACCTGTTCCGGGGCTGCCCCAGTTATAGGTCTGGCGTCCTTTGATGTCCGGACCCTCGCACTTGGAGGTCGGAGGGTCCGGGATGTGCGTGTCCAGACACCCAGCAGGGGGGTGGAGCCAGCTCCCAGGGAGGCTGGGGGCGATCGAAACCAAGCATCGGGGGACGGATGGAGGACCATTGAAACTCCTCTCATTGATCCGTCAAGTAGTCTCTCTACCCCCTGGTCGGATCGTGGTGCCTCGATGTCGGGGCTTCGCTGGGTCTGCGGCTGGGGTCGGGCCGAGGCCACGGGGCCTGGTCGTGGAGAGTCCAAGATGGAGTCCGGGTCTGAGAGGGTGGTCCGGGATAGGGTTCGGACCAGCCGAGGGTGTTGAGGAGAGGTTGTCGAGTTCCACCGGGGGAGAGCTGGTGGCTGCCCGGAGGGGCGGCTCTCGTGGAGGGTGGATGGTGCGGCTCTCGGCCGGGGAACAGGGGTCGAGGTAGTCAGGGACCCGCCATACGGGAAGAGTGGGGCCATGCCGCGAGGCCGGGTCCAACACACGTCCCCCCAGCTGAAGGCAGGGAGAGTCACCAATCTTCTTGGGTATTCTCCTCGCCGAGGCGGAAGAAGCGGGACAGGCCGTCTGCGTTGGCGTGGTTGTTGCCTGGGCGATGCTCCACAGTGAAGTCCATCCCTTGCAGGGAGATGGACCAACGCAACAGCTTTGGATTCTCCCCTCGCATCTGCATTAGCCACCGCAGAGGTCGGTGGTCAGTTTGTACCCGGAAGTGGGTGCCGAAGAGATAGGACCGGAGTTTCTTGAGGGCCCACACCACAGCGAAGGCCTCCCGCTCAATAGTGCTCCAGCACTGTTCTCGGGCCAGCAGGCGCCGGCTGACGAAGGCCACCGGCTGATCAATTCCCTTGGTGTTGACTTGTGAGAGAACTGCCCCGACGCCGTGATCGGAGGCATCCGTTTGAACTATGAACTCCCGGCTGTAATCGGGGGCCTGGAGCACAGGGGCGGTGCACATCGCTGTCTTTAGGGTCTCAAAGGAGGTCTGACACTGGGGTGTCCAGTGCACCTTCTGGGGTTGTCTTTTGGAAGTGAGTTCCGTGAGAGGGCCCACAATACTGCCGTAGTCTTTTATGAAGCGCCGGTAATACCCAGTGAGCCCCAGGAAGGCTCGGACTTCTGTCTGGGTGATCGGGGGCTCTCAGGCCATGATGGCGTCGATCTTGGGTTGTAGAGGGGCCACCTGGCCACTCCCCACTTGGTGCCCCAGGTAGGTCACGGAACTTTGGCCGATCTGGCACTTGCTGGCTTTTATGGTTAGTCCGGCCCGTTGGAGGGCGACCAAGACCTCCCGGAGGTGTTGGAGGTGCTCAGCCCAGTAGAGGCTGTACACCGCGATATCGTCCAGGTAGGCGGCGCTGAACTCCTCGAGCCCCAGCACCTTATTCACTAGTCTCTGGAACGTGGCGGGGGCGTTTTTCATTCCGAAGGGCATCACCTTGAAGTGGTAGTGGCCATCGGGGTTAGAGAAAGCGGATCGCTCCTGGGCGCCTGGAGTGAGTCCGATCTGCCAGTATCCCGCGGTCAGGTCGAAGGTGCTCAGGTAACGTGCCGCCCCCAGGCGGTCAATCAGTTCATCAGCCCGGGGGATGGGGTGAGCGTCTGTTCTGGTGACGGCGTTCAGACCCCGGTAGTCCACACAAAACCTGAGTTCGGGGGCGACGGCCTTGGGGACCAGGACAACCGGACTGGCCCATGGACTGTCGGAGGGCTCGACCACTACCAGAGCCAGCGTCTTGGACACTTCCGACTGGATGCAGGCTCGCACTCGATCGGGAACTCGGTAGGCCCGGTGCCGCACAGGCGGGCTATCCCCGGTGTCGACATTGTGGAGGCACCAGGGAGTGACCCCGGGGGTGAGAGAGAATAGATCAGCAAATTGTCTCAATAGTTCTTGGCAATCTTGGCATTATACTGGGGTCAGGGTGGAAGAGAGGTTGACGCCTTCCACGGAGCCGTCTTTTTCGTGGGCATTCAGGAGGTCTGGTAGGGGCTCGGAGTCTTCTTCAGCACCACTGTCGATAGCCATCAGGATGCTAAGTTCTGAGCGGACAAAGTGAGGCTTGAGTCTGTTGGCGTGGAGGACCCGGAGGGGGTTCCTGGGAGACTCCATGTCCACCAGGTAGGTGATGGGGCTCTTGCGCTCCACCACCTTGAAGGGCCCGGTCCACTTGTCCTGGAGGGCACATGGTTCAACCGGGGACATGACCCAGACCTGTTGTCCCGGCTCAAACTCAATGGATGAGGCGTTTTGATCATACCAACGCTTCATATCTTCTTGACTGGCTTCGAGGTTGGCCTTGGCAAGTTCCTGGAACCGCCGAGTCTGGTTCCGGAGGGTCAGGAGGTACCGGTACACATCGGGGGGAGCATCTTGGGCGGTCACCTCCCATCCTTCTTTGACCAAGCTTAGGGGACCCCGGACAGGGTGCCCGTACAATAGTTCGAAGGGGCTGAATCCCAGGGACTTCTGGGGGACCTCCCGATAGGCGAAGAGGAGACATGGCAGCAACACGTCCCATTGGCGTCGTAAGGGCCCTTCTAGGCCCATGATCATATCCTTGAGGGTGCGATTGAAGCGCTCCACCAGTCCATTCCCTTGGGGGTGGTAGGGGGTCGTAAATTTGTACGAGACCCCGCATTGCTGCCATAGGGACTTCATGTATCGAGAGATGAAGTTCGTGCCCCGATCACTGACGACTTCTCGGAGGAAGCCCACCCGGGAGAAGATCCCCATCAGGGCCCGGCCCACCACGGGGGCTGTCACGGTCCGGAGAGGTATGGCTTCGGGATAGCGGGTGGCATGGTCCACCAGGACGAGGATGAACCGGTGACCTTGCGATGTCCGGGGCTCCAGGGGCCCTAGGATGTCTATTCCCACCCGCTCTAAGGGAGTGTGGACGACTGGAAAAGGTTGCAGGGGGGCTTTTAGTTTTCCGCCGCTCTTCCCGCTGGCTTGGCAGGTGGAGCAAGTTCGGCAGTGGTTGATCACATCGTTCCGCATCTTGGGCCAGTAGAAGTGGGTCACCAGGTGGCTGTAGGTTTTGTCCTGCCCCAGGTGCCCGGCGAGGGGCACATCATGTGCCAGGTTCAGGAGGAAGTCTCTGAATCGGAGGGGGACCACCAGCACCCGGCTGGCCCCTAGCTCGGCAATCTTCTGCTCGCTGTAAAGGAGCTCATTGTCCCAATAGACCCAGTGGGCCCCCGAGGCATCCCCTGTGCTCTGGGCCGCTGCTTGCTGTCTGAGCCCCTCGAGAGAGGGACACATTTTTTGCTCCTGCCGGAACTGTTCTCGAGTGGGGCCCCCTTCTTGGCGCCACTGGCCCAGTTGCGGGAGGTCGCTGAGGGGGGTAACTTCTTCACCGTGGGGCCCCGGTGGTCCGGGTTCAGGGTCGGTGTCTTCGGTGACGACGGGCGGTGGTGGCTCGGGCCACTCTGGTTCTTCGGTGGGGGTGATGGCTCGGGCGGCCATGGATCGGGTCGTCGCACAGGCCCATTCAGGGAGGCCAAGCATCCCCAGGTGCTCCCTCCGCTCGACGTCAGCCCAGGGGGAGCTCTCGAGGTCGTTCCCGAGGAGGCAGTCTACGGGGGCATCGTCTCGGACAGTCACTTTCAGCATGCCTGACACTCCTCCCCACTCAAAGGGGACGCGGGCCATCTGGCACAGGCTTTCGGAATTATCCGCATACCGTACTGGGCACAGTACATTGGGCAAAATTTGATCCGGGGTCACCAGGTGGCAACGGACGGCTGTCACGCTGGCTCCGGTGTCGCGGAGGGCTTCGGCCCGTCGTCCATTAATGGTGACCCACTGGCTGTACTTCTGGGTGTTGGCCGGGATCGGGGCCCGGGGGACCATGTCTCTCTTGCCCAGACATACCAGGGACATGGCTGCGGGCTCCCACTCGGTCTGGTACCATTCATAGTTTTCTGCTTCTTCTTCGCCCTGTTCCTCCCCCAGCGCGGCGGCGGTGATCTGGTGGTTTTGCGGACCTGGGGGGTTGGATGGCTGGTTTCGGGGACAGTTGGGGTCATTGGCGTAATGACCGGGTCGCTGGCATTTGTGGCATATAACGTGCGAGCGGGGCCCCTGCCGTGCAGGGGGGGCCCCTCTCCCGGCCAAGGAAGGGGGAGTGTTGGTGGGGGGCACCGTGGCGGTGTCCCTACCCCGGCCCTGGCCTCCTCCTCCTCCTCCTCGCGGTCGGTGGGACCCCTGGTGAGCTCGGCCTTGGTCTCCCATCCAGTTCCGGGGGACCCGGGTGCTCTCCCATCGATCAGCTTCGATGGCGAGTTTACGTGGCTCGGTCAGTTTACTGTCGAGGAGATGCTGCCTGAGTTCGATGAAACAGTTATTGGAGAGGTGTTCCCATACAATGAGGTCGAACAACTGTTCGTAGGTGGTGACTTGGCTGCCCTTGATCCACCCCTCTAAGGCTCTACTGTAGAAGTTCACATAATTCACATATTCTACCCAGGTGGTACCGGGGATCCTTTTGCAGTCTCGGAATCGCTGCCGGTACATCTCGGGGGTGAGCCCGTAGCGAGTGAGGAGGGCGGCTTTCATATGTTCGTATGAGGTCATCTCTGCGTCGGGGAGCTGTAGCAGGGCGTCTCTCCCCTCATTGACAAATCTTCCCCACAACCCGGCACCCCAGTCTTTTTGCGGTACACGGTGTGAGGTCATGGCTACCTCGTAGGCCTTAAACCATTGCTGGATGTCGTCGTTCTTATAGTACTCTCGGACGTCATCTTTGGGGATGTGGACCTTGGTGTCTGTAGAGGGAGGGGTGCTCCGGCTCCCGGAGACGCCGGTGTCCCCGTGTTTTGAATTAATCTCTAGTTCTTTTAACCCGCGCTCATGCTCGTATGCGAGCTTCTTCTCCTCCAGCTCCCTCTGCCTCTTTTTTTTCTTCCAGGTCTCCCTGTAGTCGTAGTTGCTCAAGGGCTATCTTCTTTTCAGCCAGTTGCAGTTCCCCATCCAAGCGGAGTCTAGCCAGGTCTAATTCGTGGAGCCGGCTTCTTTCTCGTTCTCGGGCATCCTCGTGGGAGAAGCCCGTGTTTCTCTCCTACGCTGGGGTTGCGGTGTTCTCGGGGTGCAGATCGGTAACTGTGATGCCTTCGTTTTGGGGTGGGGAACTTCCAGCAACAGCAACTTCCAGCAGAATTTCTCCCCTGCTCCGGGGGCCCGCAAACTCTGACACCTCCACCTGGCCCTACTTGCTGAGAGCGCAGGACTCGGGCAGGGGGCAGACCCTCGGCCGCGGTAGCGGTTTCCACCGTGATCAATGTACCGCCGAGCAGGCCACTGTAATCCCGGACGGCACCTTCCGCGATTTTAGCCTGGTACGAGTCTGATTAGTCTGATTACCGCACCTTGTCTTCCGCATCTCGATTCTGCTTGCGCTGCTCTCTCTCTCTCCATCAAGCGTTCGACCTCAGCGTCAGCGTTAGCTCGTCAGCAGGTCCACGTCAGCCACAGCTCGTCACACAGGGAAGGTCTCTCAGTATTCATTTGAATGGTCCATATCGCAAAAATTAAAGGCCATCTACAGAGGCCGAGAAAGTTATTCTGCCAGTAGTACTTCACGTGCCAGGGCAGTGCTGGGAGATAGGGAAGCAGAGGAGTGCAAAATTTTCCTACTGACTGGTATAATTTACTATGGTTTTGCTGACAAGGGCAGAGTTTCCTCCCGATGGACTGCAGGAGAACTGTAGTGCATACCCTAGTAACCTCTTGCATGGACTATGCTATGTCTGTACCTAGGACTCCCCACATACTTGATTCGCAGACTGCAAATTGTTGAAAATGCTGCAGCGAGGCTGATCTGCAAAGTGCCTTTCCGTCATTCCATTTGTCTCCTTCTGCAGGATGTTCACTGGCTGCCCGTCATTTGGAGAATTGAATTTAAGGCATTCACACTAGCTTATAGAGCCACCAGGGGTCGGGCCGAGCATATCTGAGACTCAGATTGCAAAGTTACCACCACGACCGGGTCCTGCGATCCAACTACTTGAACCTGCTCGCTATCCTCCACTTTCGTAAAACCAGGATGGGGGACAGCGCATTTGTGGTTAGAACCGAAAATCTCTGGAATACCTTGCCTCTTTGTCTTCGAAGGACGGAACCGCAATCTGCCTTCAGGAAAGGCTTGAAGACTTGTCTATTCAATCGGACTTAGCCCTCTTCTTGTGCCAATGCTTGATATGTTGTCTTAGCGTCAGGACACCTCCGCTGGTGGTAGCCGTGCGCTGTATTAGTTCCAAAAATAAATAAATAAATACTTGAAAGGCATCTAGATGAGGGGATGGATAGCCCAAAAAGAAGCCTTATCCTGTGTTTCCATAAAAGCAGAATATTCTATGTTTTTTTTTCTTCATTTTGTAAAAAGGTGAATACACCACTTCATACAGTATGAGAGCAGTGACAGCTGAACAAAACCTCATGATCCACACCAACAGGAATCCTGGGGGGAGTAACACTAAGACCTTTCGTAATATTACCTTGTGGGAATCCCAGTCAGGAAAGTGTTGATAGATGGGCAAAAATGCTGTACAGTTAGCTAGATTGAATGATACAGAACCTCTCCTGAGGGTACCCGCTACACTTAAGGGTTTTAAACATTTGCAGGTGCAGGGTAAACCCTAAAAGGCTGTTATACCCTTCACCTTTGCCATCGGCATTCATAGTAGGCACATATTGAGGTTTCATCGTTAAATCACTTGGAGTTTATGAATTGAGTTGCTGATCTGTACAAGCTGGATATCAGAAGACATACCCTTGTGAGGACTGCAACATTATTCTCAACTCGACGGAGCAGTACCAGGCACATATTAGCAGAAGCAAGCACAAGGCCAAGTATGTTACACTTGTTTTATGTGAGTTTTATGTTTCAGTACTGGAATCACTGCTCCTAAGCAAACACTTCTGTTTAAACTGGCCTACTTTCCTTCTATATTCTAATGGAGACCACGGTACATGCACTACATAGACTTTTTCTCAAGCTTTCCTATTCCTATGCATCTGCCAAATCAACTCCCTTCTTTTAAATATGCACCACATGCTGCCCAAAGCTGTGCAAGAAACTACTCTTCATATTTCACTATACTAATTGAACACTAATCCTTTAGTGGGTTCTGGAGTAGTGAGCTACTCCGCTCCAAAAAAAGCTTCAACGCCTCATCAGGGGTAACAAGCGCTATATAAATGCAAACATTTTCTCTCTTCTATCCCTCCGCCATCCTTCTCAATCCAAATAACTGATTAATATCCACCACTCAAATTACTTTCATATTTCACTATACTAATTGCCACTAATCCTTATGGGTTCCGGAATAGTGTGCTACTCGCCAAGAAAGTGCTTCAACACCCCATTAGGGGTAACAAGTACTATGTACTTCAGCGGTCAACAATGAGATTCGGCGATACGAGTCACATCTCATCACTGGTTTGCCTTGCTTATGGATGACGACCACTGAGGCCAACATCAAGTCTTGGGGCAGGGACCCTGTTTGGTAACTGCATTCTAGCAATGTTGACCAAAAGGTTAGACCTAGAGTCCTGACTCCTGGCTTTAGAAAAAGAAAGTTTAGAAATGAGCTTAAGCCCATCAATGGTGGTAGCAATTTCAAACCTGCGGACCCTAAAATCCCCAAAGGGATTGTCCCCAAATATGAGGAAGGTGATTACATTACTAAATGGTTCACAGCCTTTGAGAGGGCTTGTGGAATGAGGCAAGGAAAGAAGTTCCACTGGGTTACTTTGGGAACTGTTCTCTGGTAGCTGCAGAGAAAGACTACTGACCCTCACTGGGCCAGATGCAGAGTCCCATGACCTCATGAAGGTATGCTGATTGAGAGCTGTGGACCCACAACTGAGGAGTATAGAATTAGATTCAGGGGGCTCACAAAACCCCAAGCCACTCCTGGTTGACTTCATAGATTACTCAGTGAAACACTAGATGGTTGGTTAACTGGAAGTGATGTGCATAACTATGTTGGGCTTTACAATCACCTGATGAAAGAACACATGTTAACTAATGAACAATTGCACCAGTATCTGGTAGACCTAGGCTTAATTTCTCCCCAAGAATTGGGAAAGAAGGCAGACCATTGGGTCAAGACAAGGGTGACCAAAACCTCCACTAGAGCTGACTAAAGGAAAGGTGTTACACAATCTCCCAGGGGAAAGAGGGTGCTCATCCTGAAGATAAAAAGAAGTCCCAGGTAGCCCCACCAAATCCTGTCCAGGAGAGTGGGCCCAAAGACACCTCACAGCCTAAAACTGGGTACCAGTGTAAGAATTGGGACTCCAACAAGGTATGGTGTCACAGCTGTCAAATGACAGGACACCACACCCTAGCTGTCCTATAAACAAAACAAAGACTATGAGGGTAGTCTCTCAGATGAGGAGGTTCACATAGCCCTCAACTGGAAAATAGGCCCAAACGGTGAGTTGGAGATTCCAGAGGGGAGTAGACACTTCACCACCTACTAGTGAATAGAATCCCAACCACTGCCCTGAGAGATACCTGTGCCAGCCACACTATGGTGCATAACAGGTTGGTATATTCTCAAACCAGTTTGTCCCAGAGGAGACAAAAAGAGTAAGGGCTATCCCATGGGAGGTCATTGTTAGGCCTGTGGCAGTAGTGCCCCTAGACATAGCTGGGTCCCTGAGTTGGAAAAAGGTGGTTGTCAATAATGACCTCCCCATTGATTGTCTCTCTGAGAATGACTACCCAGAGGTTGGTCTGAGCCAAAGTGAGGTACTGGTGCAGTGCCAGACTTCACCCAGATCTGAGGGGCTGAACCTGCAGCAAAAGAGAGAGGAGAGAACATGTAGGAAAGGTGGACAACTGTTAGCCACAGTTCCAGTGGGCCAGTGAGATTTTATCCCAACATGTGAAAACTCCAAAGTTGGCTCCTGTGAAGTCCTCCCTAGCCCACAACAAGAACTGACTAGTCTGGCAACTGTCCTGCCTGAGTTAGTGGCTCCTCAGCTGACAGAACAGAGGGTGGAAGAAGGGTGTCCACTACAAAGTGAAGTGGCCCTCTACCCTAGAACAGCAGACAGGCAACCAGAACCACATAAAGAAGCCTTGTAAATTAGCCCCTTCACCCACCAGTGAAGAGCTAAAGGTGTGGTTCTGGGCACTGACAGCTGTCAGTGGCCTCTGCTGGGTGTTAGCCTTCATGGCAGCACTATTCTTGGCATGATGGTCTAGCCCCATGCCAAATAGCAAGTTAGGCCCCTTGACCCTTTTGGTCATGGTGGGGTTACTCAAGATATGGGTAATCTCTGTGGGTAAGCTGGGTTGTGCCCTAGCTAAGTTAAAATTTGCAGAGGTAGTCACCTCTGAACCCAAACGAAAAAGATGGGGTAAAGACACTAAAGTGCTAGGAAAGGAACATTGGGAATTAGGTCCTGAAACTGTTGAGGTAGGCCCCTACTCTTCCTCGCCTGAAAGACTAAGAAGATTCTCCCAGGTTTGGCTGAGTCTCCTGGCCTTTTGGCTGAGGGGTGGTTCTGTAGGAAAGTGTGTTTCTGTTGCCGTAACCCCGCCCCCCCTTTTGCCAGATTGATGATGCACTTTGATTGTGCTCTGAGTCCCTGCCAATCAGGTTGCAAGGGCCCGTGTTCTTTTCCCTAAACTGTACAATTGGCACAACCCCGGCCTACCTGTAAGTCCCTTGTAAGAGGGCTACCTATGGTACCAAAAGCATGGTAGCCAGAGAAAGGCCTCTGAGGGCTGCAGCATGTATTATGCCACCCTCAGAGTCCTCTCACCACAAACCTGCACCACTGCCATTGCAACCCCCGTGTTATGGTACAGCTAAATACTTTGGGCTGATACTCTCAAATAATAGACGCAGGGTAAAGTGGGGTAAAATAGCAGATTCCCAGGATGAACTGGCTAAACTGTACAATTTGGTTCTCCCTCGACTCTTGCAGGTAGACAACTTAATTACCCAGCCAATATCCCCAGATTTTAATACGGATCTGCGGCATGTCCCCTTGGATTTAATTTCCTGCCTACAAGAGGTTTTTAATCCCCAGGGTCCAAACAGGAAAAAGAGAACACTAGTTTCATCCTGGTACAACCCAGCC
This sequence comes from Lissotriton vulgaris, assembly GCF_964263255.1. NCBI lineage: Eukaryota > Metazoa > Chordata > Amphibia > Caudata > Salamandridae > Lissotriton > Lissotriton vulgaris. The sequence goes on along the minus strand of NC_141700.1, from coordinate 469,304,662 downwards.
TGCAGAAAGCTCAAGTCCGAGCTGATTGAGGAAGTCAAGTCTGGGAAAGATAAAACTAGAATTTGTGAACTCAGACTGCATTATAAAAAAGTAATGGCTCATGCAAGGAGCGAGTGGGATTTGGATAGGTGGTCTAACTTAACCACTGCTCTGGAAACTAGGGACGCCCGCAGATTCTGGTCACTAGTAAATATAGGCTCGGGGGAACCAATATCAGCAATAGAGCCCAACATTGATGCCTCAGTCTGGGAATCCCATTTTAAAGCTTTATACTCAGTTGAACCTGCGGAGGATAATACAGCGGCACCTCTACTTTTAAATATTGAGCATGAGGTTTTAGAGTTCACATTGGGGGAGGTGTCCCACGCAATAGGAAAACTTGCAGTGGGTAAGGCCCCGGGACTTGATAAACTCCCTTGGGACCTATTTAGGCACCAACCAGGGATCTGGGCCCCCTACCTGTTTATCGTTTTTAATGCAATCTTGAGGGGTATGTATGTTCCTTCCACTTGGCTGGGAGCGGCGATAGTGCCAATTTATAAGAAGGGTTCACCTCTGCTCCCAGCCAACTACAGGCCTATTAGTCTTATCGACGTCCCTTTTTGCGCGGCTTGTCCTCGACCATCTACTGGCATGGATGGAGGACCATGAAGTACTAAGTCCGCTTCAGGCAGGGTTCCGGAGGAACACATCCACCATGCATCAGATCTTCTGTATTGGAAAACGGCAAAGATTGAGGGTGGCAGCCTCTACATGGTGTTTGTGGACCTCCGGTCCGCTTTCGATCTAGTGCCACTGGGAAAATTGTGGGGGGTCCTCCAGGATCTGGGCGTTCCGCCCGGAATTCTGGATGTACTGATGAGATTACATGAAGGTAACTTTGCCCAGGTTAGATGCGGGAGGAATGGGGCATTGTCATCAAGGTTTCCGGTAGACAGAGGGGTGAGGCAGGGTTGTGTTTTGGCCCGACCCTGTTTTGCCTCTATGTAAATGGTGTAATCTCCTATCTGGATAATGTCCCCAACAACGACGCACCAAGGTTGGCTGGCAGGAGGGTTCCGGCGATTATGTGCGCAGATGATACCCTCCTGCTTTCCAGAACCCCAATGGAGATTCAGCAAATTTTGAATGGTTTTGGGGACTTCTGTCGAAGCCGCGGTCTTGAAATAAATGCCGATAAAACAAAATTCATGATATTTAATCCTTCGGCATCTACACGTTCTAATCCGACTCTGGGCAGTGTGAGGTTGGAAAGGGTCACTACATTTCAATATCGTGGGGTCACACTCCATTAAAATCTTTCCTGGGGACCTCAACAAGTAAAATCCCAACTTAAACTATCACAGTTGGTGGGTGGCATATCCAAAATTTCAAACACATCAACTCTTAAGCCAGTGAGCCCTGCCCTAGAGATCTACAAGACCCAAGCACGGGCTGCAGCTCTCTATGGCGGAGAGCTGCGGGAACACTCTCACGGGGCAGAGATTGCCAAGATTGAATCAAAATTTATTAGACGTTTGCTGACTCTCCCCCAAAGTACCCCGCTCCTTCCCCTTAGGCTAGACCTGGGACTGACTTCTATTGAAGATGAGTTAGCTCTGAAACCGCTAAGGTTTTGGCGCCGGATATGGGTAACAACAGATCTGCTCCATTACAGGCAAGAGCTGAAGCAGATCCTAACTCTGAATGGTGCAGCCAAAATTCCCTGGTTGGCGTTTATATAGCGGGAATTTTTAAGCTTAGGCCTGCCTGAAATGTGGGATAATCCGGAAAGTGGCTGTCTTGAGGTATCACATAAGTCCCTTACCAGGATCTACAAGGAAAAGAAACTGAACTTTTATCTATGCACCCCTAATGCTGGCTCTCTGACCGATTCTTTTTTAGTTTTCAAAAATTCTTATTTGTTCGAGGATTTTATGGATGTCGTTTACCCAATTTTAGCGAGGAAACTTTTTATTCAATGGCGACATGGCACCTTACCAATCAAAGCTTTCACAAGCAAATGGTCCAACGCTACCAACAAGTCTTGTCCGGGTTTCAGTAGTGATGTAGAGAACGAACTCCATGTCCTCTTCTTCCCTGCTTATACTAAGTCCAGGAAGTATTGGCTTGTACCACTTTGCAGAAACTTAGGTGTTAGAATTTGTTCACATGCTTTTAGAATTCTAAAGACAGATACTTCAAGACTTATCGTATTTGCACTTTCCAAGTATTTATTAGCCATGCGGACAAAGAGGCATCAACTAGTAGATATTGAATACTAAGCATAAAACACCTTGATCCTTTTTATACTGTAAATATGTTTTCTATGCATGTAATGAATTCTAATTCCCAGTGTGCCATGCCTACTCAGCACTGCATGAGGCATAGGTAAGTCACCCTTAAGGCAGGGTACACTATACCTAATATGAGGACCTATCTGCATAAGCATACAGGCCCATATAATATCTAAGGCCATTCTTAGATATTATAAGTGCACAGTAAAGCCATACCGAGTATATGGTCTACATACTGGTCATTACAAGTTTCTTAGCACCATAATGGCTTCACTGAATCCTGGAATGTTTGGTATACAACAAATCAAAATAATAATCCTGTGCTGATTCCAGTGTCAGATTTATTATTCCATGCACTCATGTGTTCCTTCTAGAGGGGACCCTTGAACCAACCCAAACACTGGTGGGTTCCTGACTGGTGAACACCAGCCTGCCTCCACGAGACAAGTTTCTAAAGCCCTGGGATGGGAGCCTTCCCTCCCTGGGCCCAGAAACAAATCCTTTCCTGGGCGGAGGTATTTACCTACCTTAGGTCAGAAAGAACCATCTGTGGCAGGGGAGCTTCAAAGGTCTTGCTACCTTTGCAAAGCTGTCCCCAGCCTCTCCTGCAATCAGGAGCAGGCACCCTTCCTGTCTCCCTCCCTTTTCTGCCAGAAGACAGGCAGAAAAAAGTAGAACATCCCCAAGGTGGGCCTACTTCTGGTAGGCGAGGTAAAGCCCACTCTTCAGTGCCCGCCGTCTTGCAGATGGAAAGCACTCTCCAGTCAGGAATTCAGGGCTTAAGTAGAGTCTAATGCTAAAGAATGCAGTTATAGATTATGGTAACAGAGATTAACCCCGCTTTGTTTTGCCATTATTAATGCCTTGCAACATATCTAGATTTGAGTACATTATATTGTGGCAGTGTTTATATAACACTTCTTAATCCTAATGAGGTGCTGACGTGCATTTTGTGGATGGGTAGCATGCTACTTGGTGGGAAATATCTGGATGTAAACGTGTGTTTGTCGTGCAGTCTGCATATAGTCTTTTGATTGTGTGTGAGCAAAATATCTGTACTGTTATCATGTTTTATCCCTGTGTCTATGCATGAATTTGAAGTGAAAAGGTGTGAATGACTGGTAGCCTCAACATGAAGTATTCAAAGGCAGTGTGGCCTGTGTTTGAAGTGCTTGATTTTTTTTGCATATTATATAGGGCGAACTCGACCCGAAAGTATTGGAGCGCTTTACATGAGCACCGTATTTACATTACACATTCAGGCATAGGGAGATTAAGTGATTAGCCCAGAATCACAGGATGTGGACGCGACCCCGAGGCTCGACCCCTTTTTTTCCAGCACCAAAGTGGGCAGTCTAGCGGACGGACCGCATCCTCTCTCCTATGTTGTGTGTGTATGACTGAAACTGCTCAAACCATGTCACAAATAAGCATGTGTCCCTACCTGCTTTTGGGTGTAGGAGAAAAATGTGAGGATAGATGAGGTCATGCAGGGCTACCATCATTGGACTATTCTGTATATATAGTCTGAACCATATTGACTACTGGGCTTGTAAAGTGCCCATTGATGAGGGTGCAACCCTTGTGATGTGCAAACCCAGTAATGCAGACCCAAGAGTTCACCCATTCACCCCCAAAACAGCCTCTGTGGAAGGGGAAGGGCGCAGGCAGGGCATAGCACAACAGAGCTTATGACACCCACTGTACATTTTGCTTAAGTCAATTGTTACCTGGGATCAGGGGAGAGACAAGTTCAGACAGCTGGGGCTTTAATTAGAATCGCTGCTAGAACCTGATGTCAGAATATAACATTTTCTTCACTTAGTTTCGGTTGAAATAGTGTCTGTCTGTTAAGAATGGCTTCAAAGCATTAAATAACAATAAAAAAATCCATTCTAATTTATTACACGTTTTTGTACTTTCTCTTTGGATGGCAAAATTGTTCTCAATCTGTTTCTGCCATATCTCTCCTCCTTGCTCTGTTACGTAATTACTGAAGGAATCTTGTATTCTGAATGTTTGTTATACCCTACTATGTGTTTTTGGGTGTGATGAAATATTATAGCAAGGCCTTTCATCCCTGTCAGTCGATCCCTAACCGCTCCTTAAGTGGCTTATCATGTATTTTAATTGGCACCTTGTAAGTGGGCTAATTGTCTGTCAAAGTCAAGGGATATCGGCATCACGAAAATCACTATGAAAACGAAAAAATCCTGCTCTGCCTGTAAACACCCTTTGGAAGATATGCTAAATACTTTGGATGAGGCTTGTCTTAACGCCCCTGCCCAGAGCACGTATCAGCTGAAGAGGCCCGATTGTGTTACACCACGGTCGGGGAGGGGGTTTATCTGAAGCCCTTTTAGCCCAGTGATCGTTGTACTTAATAATATAATGTATTAATATATCATAAACTTATGTTGAGCTCTGACTGAACAGTCTGAGATCAAAATGGACACAGATAAGTCACTAATGTACTTGGGGTGTGTAGCTCTGTTGACTACAGAGATCGACAACTGGGCACTCCTACATAATGTGTAGGAACGAGCCACAAGTAAATGGACAATGTGGGCACACGCTCAAACTTAAGGAGGGTCAGTGGCATGGAAAAGTCTTAGGTTTCTCTTCTACAAATTCCTATTTGGCACATACTCTACACTATGTCTGGCACAAAGCTTAGATTGACCAATTCCCACCATTGTCTAGTTAGCAGTGGAATGGCGTTGGCTAAACAGTGAGTCGGGAAGCATGGCTCATAGAGTGTCCATCTTCTCTTCCATACAAATGGTAATGCAAAGGATTCTGTTTTTAGGTCTCGACCTACAGCATTGCTTTAGCATTGCTTGTTTGTGTCGAGATTATAGTGAGGCTTTCAAAAGTCTACCCAAGCTGATGCGGATTTGGTACAGTTCATGTGAGCCAGGCGCATGCCCAAAGCACACCACAAGCCTCTGCATCAGACTTCAAAGGGATCCGCTTCCCCGCCCCGCATCAGCCTTCAAAGGAACGGCTACCCCGCCACAGCAATGCCGAGAGCTTCATCACACTCTCCTAATGAGTCTTCCTTCTCCCCCATGTGACCCTACTTGCACCCTCTCGGATCCATCTTCATTCTTTTCTGCTTTTCCCTGTTTCCCCCACACACTCCACTCCTTTGTGTCTCCTTTCTTGCCTCTTTCCTACTTAACTTTTCATCCTTTCTCCTTTAATCCAATTTCCACCTTCTCACAACCCCTTCGAGCACTGTTATCTTAACATTTGTGTGCCCTGCCACCATTTACTTCGGACCCTCACACACCCTCACCCTCACACCCCTCACCCTCACACCCTCTCACCCTTACACACGCTCACCCACCTTCACACAAACTCACTCACCCTCAGTCACCCTCACACACCCTCACCCTCACAACCCTCTCACCCTCACTCACCCACACACCCTCACCCTCCCACACCCCCACCCTCAAACAACCTCACACCCCAGTCACCCTCACACCTCCTCACCCTCACAAACCCCCTCACCCCTCCTCACCCTCACACCCCCTCACCCTCACACACCCTCACCCACCATCACACACCCTGAGACACCATAATTCACCCTCACAACCCTCTCACCTTCACACACCCTCACACACCCCCACCCTCACACCCCTCACATCCTCACACCCCCTCGCGCTCACACCTCCTCACACCCTCACCCTCACACCCCCTCACCCTCACACCCACATCCCTCTCACCCTCACTCACCCTCACACCCTCACACACCCTGACATCCTCACCCCCCTTGCTCTCACACCTCATCACCCTCACACCCCCTCACATTCTCACACCCCCTCGCGCTCACACCTCCTCACCCTCACCCTCACACCCCCTCACCCTCACCCTCACACACCCTCACTCACCCTCACTCCCCTCACCCTCACAACCCTCTCACCCTCAATCACCCTCACACCCTCACCCTCACACACCCTCACACACCCCCGCCCTCACACACCCTCACCCTCACATAACCTCACCCACCCTCACACCCTCACACACCCTCACTCACCCTCACACCCTCAAACCCTCCGCTTCACAGACCCTCACCCTCACCCCCTCACACACACTCACCCTCACCCCCCTCACCCTCACAAACCTCCCAACCTCACTCACCCTCACCCTCACACACCCTCACACACCCCCACCCTCACACACCCTCACCATCACACCCGCTCACCCTCACATCCCCTCACCCTCCCTCACACCCCCACCCTCACACTCCCTCACCCTCACACCCTCACCCAACCTCAAACCCTCACCCTCACAGACCCTCACTCCCTCACACACACTCACTCACTCACCCTCACCCCTTCACACTCACAACCCTTTCACCCTCACTCACCCTCACACCCTCACCCTCACACACCCTCACCCTCACATCCCCTCACCCTCCCTCACCTTCACACCCCCTCAACTTCACCCTCCCTCAGACCCCCTCACTCACCCTCACACCCCCACACCCTCGCACACCCTCACCCTCACAACCGTCTCACCTTCACACCCCCTCACCCTCACATCCCCTCACCCTCCCTCACACCCCCTCACCCTCACTCACCCTCTCACCCTCACATATGCTCACACACCCTCATCCTCCGTCACCCATCCTCACCCCACACACACCCACCCTCACACCCCCTCACACCCCCTCACCCACACACACCCTCACACCCCTTCACACCCTCTCACCCTCACATCCCCTCACACCCCCTCACCCTCACTCACCCTATCACCCTCACATACCCTCACACACCCTCACACACCCTCACACCCCCCCACCCTCACACACCCTCACCCTCACACCCGCTCACCCTCACATCCCCTCACCCTCCCTCACACCCCATCCTCACACTCTCTCACCCTCACACCCTCAAACCCTCACCGACCCTCACCCTCACCCCCTTCACCCTCACAACCCTCTCACCCTCACTCACCCTCACACCCTCACCCTCACACACCCTCACCCTCACACCCCCCCAGCCTCACACACCCTCACCCTCACATCCCCTCACCCTCACATCCCCTCAACCTCCCTCACCCCCTCACCTTCACACCCCCTCAACTTCATCCTCCCTCAGACCCCCTCACTCACCCCTCACTCTCGCACAGCCAAACCCCCTCACCCTCACAACCCTCTCACCCTCACACACCCTCACCCACACACCCCCTCACCCTCACATCCCCTCACCCTCCCTCACACCCCCTCACCCTCACTCATCCTCACATACCCTCACACACCCTCACCCATCCTCACCACCACACACCCCCACCCTCACCCTTCCTCACACCCTCACACTCACACTCCCTCACCCTCACCCCCTCACACACCCTCTCACCCACCCTCACTCACCCTCACACCCCCTCACCCTCACATCCCCTCACCCTCCCTCACCCCCTCAGCTGCACACCCCCTCACCCTCACACACCCTCACACTCCCAGCCCCTCACCCTCATAGCCCCTCACCCCCCCTCACCCACCTTCTCACCCTCACAAACTCTCTCACCCTCACACACCCTCTTACCCTCACACACCCTCTCACCCCCCCCCCACACGCACCCTCACCCTCACACACCCTCTATACCCTCTCACTCACCCTCACAACCCCTCACCCTCACATCCCCTCACCCTCCCTCACCCCCTCAGCTGCACACCCCCTCACCCTCACACACCCTCACACTCCCTCACCCTCACAGCCCCTCACCCTCACACCCCTCACCCACCCTATCACCCTCACAGACTCTCTCACCCTAACACACTGTCTCACCCTCACACACCCTCTTACCCTCACACACCCTCTCACCCACCCTCACCCTCACACACCCTCTAACCCACCCTCACACCCCCTCACACCCTCTCACATTACCCTCACCCTCACACTCCCTCACCCCCTTGCACCCCCTCACTCTCACCCTCACACACACTCTCACCCCCTCACCCTCCCTCACCCTCACCCCCCTCACCCACCCTCACCCCCTCACCCTCACACACCCTCACCCTCACTCACCCTCACACACACTCTCACCCTCACACACTCTCACCCTCACATACCCTCTCACCCTCACATACCCTCTCGCCCTCACACACCCTCTCACCCTCACACCCTCACCCTCACACCCTCACCCTCACACCCCTCACCCTCACACCCTCACCCAACCCCTCACACCCCCTCACACCCCCTCACACCCCTCACCCTCACACACCCTCAACCTCACATACCCTCACCCCGTCACCCTCACCCCTGTCACCCTCACACCCCCTCACCCTCACAACCCATCCTCACCCTAACACACACCCTCACCCTCACTCCCCTCACACCCCCCTCACACCCCCTTACCCTCACCCTCATACACCCTCACACCCCCTCACTCACCCTCACACCCCCTCACCCTCTCACCCTCACACACCCTCACTCACCCTCTCACCCTCACACCTCCTCACCCTCACACCCTTACCCTCACTCCCCCTCACCCCCTTACCCTCACCACCCTCACACACCCTCACCCTCACCACCCTCACCCTCACACACTCACCCCCACCAGCAAAGCATAACAAAACACAGCATAGCCTAGCATAACAAAACAAAGCATAGGATAGCAAAACAAAACATAGCATAACAAAACAAAACATAGCATAGCAAAACACAACAAAGCATAGCATAGTATAACAAAACACAACAAAACATAGCATAACAAAACAAAGCATAGCATAACATGCATTCATTCATTCAAAATACTTTATTCGGTTTACATGATAGAAAACCATAAAAAGTTACAGTTCGTCTTAAAAATGTACAAAACACATGTATACATAGCTGGACATACTATACAAATATCCCAATTTATATACAAAAATTATAAAAGGATAAGGACACCACATTGTCGGAATTAAAAAAGTTAATTAATAAAATACAGCGTCTAACTTTTAGGGTTCCAAACAGTTTTTGTACCTTAGAGAACAGTTCAGGAAACCAACCACAAATGGGACACACTCTGGCTTTAATATTTGTAAAAAATAGAGAGTGGGCGAACATTTAAAAAATTTAACTTTTTTAAAAGTGATTTTAAAAAGAGCCTCCGAGGGGCTTCATAAAAACTACAGAAAAACACAAAGTGCAGCAGATCCTGTGGAGACATATTGTCGCAGCCACAGGGTGCTAACACTTGTCCTTTGTGGCTCCCCTTCGGTGCAGCAAGTAAAAGATGGAAATATTCCAAGCAGAACCTGATCAGTAAAAAGCGCTTGTGAGCCGACAAAGGCCACGAGAGATATGGCTCCATATCTAAGGTGGATTTAAGCATCACGTGCTTTCGGATGCTATTTTTTGACAGTTCCATCTCATCTCTTTTTAATTTCTTTCGCAAAGTAAAAGATTGCTTCACAAAAGCCACATCTGCTCTAGTAATACAATCAGGTATTTAAAAAAGGTCCGGACGCCCAACTCTCTAAAGCAACCCTTTAAATACTTTAACCAGGGTTTTTCAATCATATGGTCCAGGCTCAAAATCTCTTTCAGTAACTCTCGAGTAAGGCCAAGATCTTCATTCAGCCAACATTTGAGCTAGAAAAGCAATGGCCTCATAGCCAAAATATCGCAAATGAATGTTAGTCCAGTCTCTTCATGAACTTTTAAGTTCGAGGTCCCTTTAGGAACCCCCAGCAGCTGTTTTAAAAAATTATTTTCTGCCACCTGAATACCCTCCAAACCTGTATAACCCCACAATTCGCTGCCATAGCTGGCAATCAATACACTCTTTGCTTGATACATTTTTAACATCGCCGCTATTGGGCGCTTGCCCATTTTAGTAGCGAATTTAAAAATCGCTGCATTAGTCCTAGACACCTCCCCCCTTTTCTTCTTAAGTAGAGGGCCCCAATCCAGACGGTCATCCAATAGGACAAGTAGGAGAAAGTTGATGTTACAGGCACTTTTTCTCAGTTCACCTTAAAGGTGTACTGCCTCTTGGGGCGCAACCCGACTTGCATTACGTTGGATTTTGAATTGTTTATGGCCAGGTCTCGCTCTGCCATAAACCTATGAAAGGTGTCGAGCAAAATCTGTAAGCTTTTAAGGGTACGTGCCAGGAGAACTGCATCGTCTGCATAAAGCAGGACGGGCAGGCCCCTGCGTCGCATATATGGAAAGTCAGCCCCAGTTTCTATCAAGGTCTTATCTAAGTCGTTGATATAGAGATTAAAGAGAAATAGCGCTAAAATGCACCCCTGCCGTACACCCCTTTCTGTCCTGAAGTCCCTAGTGACCCTCAAGTCCTGAGCGAATCTGATATTTGCCGTGTCTCTATGCAAATCCATCAGAAAGTCCACCAGATTTGCCTCCACCCCCATGGCCCTCATGGACTGCCACATCTTCCCCCGATTGACACAGTCAAAAGCGGAGGAAAGCTCCATGAAGGCCAAGTAGATTGTCCCCTGGCAGGCAACAGTGTACTTTCCGAGGATCAGATAGAGATTAAGACATTGTGCCATGGTAGAGTGACCTGGGCGGAACCCATACTGAATATCAGAAAGAATCGTATTTTCTTCTGTCCAGGCCGCCTATCTATTTAATATGACTCCGCCTAAAACCGCATAACATAACAAAGCATAGCATAGCATAACATAACAAAACATAGCATAACATAACAAAACATAGCATAACACTTAAAGCTTAATCAAGAAAAAACTGAAGTTCTACTCATCTCCAACAGAGACGAAACCCCCCAAATCGAAGAATGGCTCAAAGCCATCGACGCCCTCAATGGCACCCTCAAGCCGAAAGATTCGGTCAAATCGCTAGGTATCCCCTTAGACCCCAAACTAAACATGAACAAACACATTGCGAACTCTGCCAAAAGCGCTTTCCTCAATCTGAAACTTCTCTACAAAAGAAAACCATTCCTGCCTCCCAAGGACCTACAACAGGCCACTCAAGCACTGGTGCTCTCCAGAATTGACTATGGAATCGCAGCCCTGACCGGCTCTGCCAAATCACACCTAGGCCCCTTGAAAACCACCCTCAATGCTGCGGCTAGAATGGTCACAGGAGCCAAGAAATTCGACCACATTTCCCCCACGCTCAAGGATCTGAAATGGCTCCCTATTGAACAAGGAGCCAACTTTCGAACAGCATGTCTTACACACAAAGCCCTCCACACAGGCAAACCAGAATACCTGGCTGCGAAACTCAAAAGGGCTGGCCAGTCCAGGACCCTCAGAAGCTCCAACACGCTTCCTCTCATTCCGTTGAAATCGCAGAAACGCAAAACGTTAAGTAAATCCTTTGCAGGCAATGCACCCAGGATATGGAACGCCATCCCTCCTCACATCAGAATGACCTCCCACTTCCCAAAATTCAAGACTTTACTCAAAGCCCTCTTCCTGGAAGCCACCTGAACTGTAAGGGGATGCTCATAGTACCCCTCACCCTTGTACTCATTATGATCTGTATGATTTTGTTTTTTTGCAACCCCCTTGAGTTCTCCAGTTATCAATCTCCCATCGCTGATAAGGCACATTTTTGTACCTGTTGTGAAGCGCTCTGATACCCCTGGGTCCAGCCAGCGCTATACAAAACTTATAATAAATAAATAAATAAATAAACATAACAAAACAAAGCATAGTTTAACAAAAAATAGCACAACAAAACACAACAAAACATAGCGTAGCATAACAAAACACAACAAAACATAGCATTCATAACAAAACATAGCATAGCGAAGCATAGCAAAACATAGCATAGCATAACAAAACACAACAAAACATAGCATAGCATAACAAAACAAAGCTTAGCATAGCATAACAAAGCTTAGCATAGCATAGCATTACAAAACATAACAAAACATAGCATAGCATAATAAAACACAACAAAACATAGCATAGCATAACAAAACATATCATAACAAAACATAGCATAACAAAGCAAAGCAAAGCATAACAAAGCATAGCATAGCAAAACACAACATAGCATAGTATAACAAAACACAACAAAACATTGCATAATATAACAAAACAAAGCATAGGATAGCAAAACTAAACATAGCATAGCATAACAAAACATAACAAAACATAGCATAGCATTACAAAACACAACACATAGCATAACAAAACATAGCAAAACACAACAAAACATAGCATAGCTTAACAAAACACAACAAAACGTAGCATAGCAAAACAAAACATAGCATAACAAAACAAAGCATAACATAACAAAGCATAGCAAAACAAAACATAGCATAACAAAACAACAAAACATAGCATAACATAACAAAACATAGCATAACATAACAAAACATAGCATAGCGAAGCATAGCAAAACATAGCATAGCATAACAAAACACAACAAAACATAGCATTCATAACAAAACATAGCATAGCGAAGCATAGCAAAACATAGCATAGCATAACAAAACACATCAAAACAGCATAGCATAACAAAACAAAGCTTAGCATAGCATAACAAAGCTTAGCATAGCATAGCATAGCATTACAAAACATACAAAACATAGCATAACAAAACATAGCATAACATAATAAAACACAACAAAACATAGCATAGCATAACAAAACATATCATAACAAAACATAGCATAGCATAACAAAGCATAGCAAAGCAAAGCAAAACAAAGCTTAGCATAGCAAAACACAACATAGCATAGCATAACAAAACACAACAAAACATTGCATATTATAACAAAACAAAGCATAGGATAGCAAAACTAAACATAGCATAGCATAACAAAACATTACATAACATAACAAAGCAGCATTACAAAACACAACACATAGCATAACAAAACATAGAGCAAAACACAACAAAACATAGCATAGCAAAACAAAACATAGCATAACAAAACAACAAAACATAGCATAACATAACAAAACATAGCATAACATAACATAACAAAACAAAGCATAGCATAACAAAACATAGCATAACAAAATAGCAAAACACAACATAACATAGCATAACAAAACACAAAAAACATAGCATACATAACAAAGCATAGCAAAGCCTAGCAAAACGTAGCATAGCATAACAAAACACAAAAAACATAGCATAACAAAACATAGCATAACATAACAAAACATAGCATAACAAAACACAACAACACATAGCATAACAAAACATAGCATAATAAAACACAACAAAACATAGCATAGCATAACAAAACATAGCATACATAACAAATCATAGCATAGCAAAACACAACAAAACATAGCATAACAAAACACAACAAAACATAGCATAGTATAACAAAACAAAGCATAGGATAGCAAAAGTAAAGATAGCATAGCATAACAAAACAAAGCATAGGATAGCAAAACAAAACATAGCATAGCACAACAAAACATAGCATAACATAACAAAACATAGCATAACAAAACACAACACGTAGCATAACAAAACATAGCATAGCTTAACAAAACACAACAAAACATAGCATAGCAAAACAAAACATATAATAGCCTAGCAAAACATAGCATAGCATACCATACCAAACACAACAAAGCATAGCATAGCATAACAAAACATAGCATAGCAAAACAAAGCATAGCATAATAAAACACGACAACACATAGCATATCATAACAAAAGAGCATAACAAAGCATAGCATATCAAAACATAGCATTGCATAACAAAACACAATAAAACATAGCGTAGCATAACAAAACAAAGCATAGGATAGCAAAACAAAACATAGCATAGCATAACATAACAAAACATAGCATAACAAAACACAACAAAGCATAGCATAGCATAGCATAACAAAACATAGCATAGCATAACAAAGCATAGCTTAGCAAAACATAGCATAACAAAACATAGCATAGCATAACAAAACACAGCATAGCATAACAAATCAAAACATAGGATAGCAAAACATAGCATAGCGTAACAAAACAAAACATAGGATAGCAAAAACAAAACATAGCATAGCATACAGCATCACTCAGCACCACCACAGCATCACTCAGGGGCACCACACCATCACTATGCGCTACTACAGCATCACTGAACGCCACAGCATCACTCGTTCGCCATCACAACATCACTCAGCGCCACCACAGCATCAATCTGTGCAACTATTTAACAACAGCTGGTTAAAATATGTTCTCTCAATGTTTCAAGCTTTATTACAAATGTAACAAAAAGATGTTAATATTTCAGTTCTGTTCTTGGATTTTCGTCACAATAAAATACACTGAACATAATCTTCGCAAAAGTTATTTACAAAAGTTTAGGCTATTGCCATTATAAATTACAATAACTTTTATTTAAGTATTAAACATTTAAAAAAATTAAAAGCCATTGTTATTTGTAATATCAATACATGTAAGGCACGTAAATACAACACATATTGCATTACAAATGCTTCAGGTGTCACATTTGAGAAAGTTATAACTATTGGCATTGTAAATGACAAAGCTATTAATTTAGCTATTTTCAAAAACAAAACCTAAATAAAGAATGTGTCATTTACAATACCAATAGCTCAAACTTTCCTAATGCGAGACCTATTGCATTGCAAATGCTTGTTTTGTTTTGTTTTTGAGATCTTATCCTGATTCAACAAGCGCTGCTAAGTTGCAGGGGAAATACAAATGTGACATGTTGGAGTTGGTCATAAGAGAACAATTGTGAGGTCTGAATTTCGCTGTCCGTTTGGAGAAGTTCAAAGTCTTGAGAGCGGACTTTGTATAAAGCTCTTGTAGCAAATGACAGCATACCTTTCTGCAAACACTTGAAATGCCAGGGTGAAGGGTGTATTGCTTATTCATTTAATGATAATCGCAAAGATGACCTACCTTTAGAAGTGACATTTCCTTTTACTTTGTGGATGGATTCTCCAATGACTCTACACTCATTTGGTTTCATTTGAGTAGCTTGTCTGACATATAGTAAGTGTGTCAAATTCCTCTCTTTGTGTGTTTCCTACCTTTCCCATTGTCTGCCTAATTTCCCTCTTTTTAGAAACCAATTATCAGGGCTTTTGTTTGTGCGCTTTAATAAAAGGCATAACATATTTTCCTTATATTGACCCCGGTTTTAAGATTACCCCAAAAAGAGAAATGTCTTTCTTTAGTCTTCCAGTATGCCACGTGGTGGTCCACGATGAACTAGAATTAGAAGAGAACCTTGCTTATTTGAGTACTTAAAAGTGAAAAGGTATGTACACAGAGTGCTACATTAAAAGTTATGTTATGTTTTTTGGTTATGATGTTTACTTAGGTTGTTACTGTAAGCACAGTGACGTTATGTAATCTAACAAACTTACATTGTCAAACTTTTTTAAAAAGACAAAAATATGGAAAACATCAATTCCTATAGGCCTATTAGCCTTCTGTAGTAGTCTTCCTATTGCTGTATTCATTATCTACAGCTGTATTTATCACTGTTTATGATGTCACTGTCATGGTGATGGAAGGTTTGAATATGAAGGGGCAGTTTGTGTAGTCCCTGGAAGCTGTGGAGATGAACCGTCATTAAACGAAGTGCTGTTATACTTACCTTTCTCAGTGTAATCACCACACCTTCTTAATGTCGACTATAAAATCTTTGCAGAGCTACTTACCAATAAACTCAATAAGATTGTGGGATCAATCATCCATAGGGATCGATGTGGTTTTGTAGCAGGGAGACAGCTCTCCTCAAACCCAACGTACTTAATAGAAGCTCTGGACTCTTTTACCCAGAACAATATAGAGGCACAGGTGGTATTTTTCAATGCTGAAAAAGCGTTTGATTTGGTGTCCTGGGAATGTCTTTTTTTCTTTTTTTTAATTCTTGCTAGATTTGGTTTCCAGGAAAAATGTGTACTCATTATGACAAAGCTTTATGAAGACTGTTCGGCACAAATTATTATTAACTTGAGAAACGTAGGGAGCTGTACATTTAATAGGGGGACACAGCAGGGATGTCCTCTATCCCCCACCTTGTTTGCCCTATTTATAGAACCTCTAGCAGCAGCCATCAGGCAGAAAGCATTACAAACAGCACCATCGCAAGGCATGTCCAATATAAAACTATATGCAGACGTTATTGCTCTATTTCCTAGGTCTGGGGAGAACATTCAAAAAGAAATGTTAGCAATTGTTTCAGAGTTTCAAGCACCGGGAGGGTACATAATAAACAAATCTAAGGCAGAAGTGTTACTTTGTAACTGCCTAAGCCACACATTAATACCTGATCTTCAGCGATTACACAATTCGAGGCCTATGAGATACTTGGGCATATATGTGTCAGAAAATGTGAACAAACTATATATACTGAATTATGTCCCCCTAGTGCAGAAAGTCAAGCGCTTATTCACAAAATGGAATCAACTCTCAATCGCAATAGACGTGCAGTTTTAATTTAAATGTCTATTTTACCATTATTTCTTTTTCTTTTTTCAGCAATCCCATGTGCACTGCATATTTCTTTTTTTTAAATAAATAGATGGTCTATTCTCAACTTTTATATGGGCCAACAAGGTACCGAGGTTAGCACTAGTCACTTCAAGTAACCCACATGAGAAGGTAGGGCTTGCCCTTTCAAACCTGAGGGCATACTACTATCCAAATTTTGCACACACCACATATAGATTTTTTTAACCATCTTAGTCCCTCAAGTATGGATAACTTTTTTATAATAAAGACCCTGAAGGAATGCAAAATTTGAGATCCTTTGAGGTTGTTGAAGAACCCCAAAAAAGTACGCTATAAGTACCTCCACTGGTTTTTAAAACAAAAAGCCCAACTATTCAAGTATTTCCAAATACCTATGATAAATGGCTCTACGTGTTTGGCCAACCTTGAGGGTAAGGAGTATAGACTGATTCAACCTAAAATTTTATAGAAATGGGAGGTGAATGGATATACTTATGTGAGAGATTTTCTCAGTTCTGTTACTTGGAAAAAATGGCCAGAAATAGAGTGGACTGAGTCATTCTGAGGATATACTTAAATGGCCTTGTATTCAAATAAGACATCTTTTAGAAAGTGTTGATCTGTTCTAACTTACTGCAAGTCTAGAACTCAGTGAGGGTTTACTAAAAACAACTGGATGGAGACCAATGAGCAGTTGGGTAATAATAAAAAAAACACAAAACTGTAAAGTTGTGCGAAAAAGACCGAGAATAATGGCAAGAGAAGGAGGGCCTACAGATCTCAAGAACGGTCTGGAATAGAATTAACAAGTTCAACACAACATTATTAAGAGGAGCTAATTTCAGGAGAATGCAATTTTACACCAGATGGCAGATATATAGGACTCCATCCTTTCTGCATAGAGTTTATCCTCAGATAGACAATAGATATTTTCATAACTGGCAGTCTAAACTATATAGAGTTAAATAGCTGGAGAGACGATCTGCTTTAAGGTCGGGCTCGTACACAAAGTTCGAGAAACGCTGGAAGTGCATAGGAAGCTAGCCAGTAGACTTGCAACGTTAAGTTATTAAGGGGAAATGAGCAATATATATTTTTCTGTATTTTTTTTATAAAGTATTAACGTCAGCGATACATCTAAATATGCACTTTATTGTACGTCAATGTTTGGTAGATGACATGTGTCATTCAATCAATCAATCGATAACTGTATTTCGGTCACAAACGACCATAAAAGTACAGATAAAATACATCATAAAAAAACGATAAAAATAGTTAAATAACATAGAACACTACAACACAATCCGAATCATATATATACACATTAATCGCAAAGATAAAACAGAGGAGTTATCTATCCTCATAAAAATGAATTAAACATTAGGATGGTTATCGAAGAAAATCATTGCATTCTGTGCAACTGTTCCTACTGTCCAATTAAGTCATTATAAAACTTCTGCGTTTATGCCACATCCCATTAAAAAAACGTGAAACAGCAAAAACGATAGGGGGTGAGTGTCATACTTTAGAACTCTAAAAGCTTGAGCACAGAGTATAAAACCTAAGTTTCTGCAAATTGGTATCACCCACCGTTTCCGTACGGCCTGGTAAACAGGGCAGAAAAACAGGACATGAATTTCATTTTCAAGGTTGTGTTTGAAAGCTGGACACTCTGTGTTCTTATTGGTGTCCCATTTGCTAGTAAACACCCTAAGCGGAAGACTACCCATCCTGAATTGTATGTATAGTTTCCTCGCTAATGATGGGTAGATCAAATCTAAAAAATCTTCCTTTTTATACTCTTCTTTTACTTGAAGAAACTCAATTGTCAGTCTTCCAACTGTGGAACTTGCATGCAGGGACAATAGATTATGGTGCCTGAAGTGTCGAACCAGATCCGCCCTACTTAGTTCTGGGCAAGCTACATCAGGTGTTTCCCAGAGCTCGGGTAGGCCAATCTTAATAGTAGTTGCCTTAATGTGAGTTAATGTGAGTTAAAAAAGGGGGTGGTAATGGACGGAGCATCTGAACCAATCAAACACTCACACCCAGTCAAAAGATCTGGGTTTAATCCATCACCGTTCTTTAGCCCACTCTGCCACCCCAGTTCAGACATGGCTATATGCAAATCAGTCTGACCCTGTGCCTCATGGGAACAGTCCAGCCCGAACTGCCAAGCCATGCCTGAACTGGGGTGGTGTGTAGTGCAAACAAACGATGGATTTAGGCCCAGATCTCTGTACTGGGGTGAATGTATGACATTGTTCTGCATTCTGTCCATCAACTGTGGTTTTTGCATTTGTCACCCCGAGTGGGATGGGTATGCTCAGACGTGAGTCCCATGCACTCCACACCACTGGGTTCAAGCAAGCCGGGCTGAAGACGGCTGGAATGCCAGAAACCGGTCCTCGGAAGCTTGTTTCCGGTCCAGGAAAGGCATGGCTTGGCAGTTCGGGCTGGACTGTTCCCTTGAAGCACAGGGTCAGACTGATTTGCATATGGCCATGTCTGAACTGGGGTGGTGTGGAGTGCAAAAAAAGATGGATTTAGGCCCAGATCTCTGTACTGGGGTGAATGTATGACATTGTTCTGCATTCTGACCATCAACTGTGGTTTTTGCATTAATGTGAGTTAGCCACGGGATTTTCTTTGTTTTCAGTGCAGCCCAAACCTCCCAGAATTCTTTTTTTTTTTTTTAAATTTTTGAAAACCTTTATTGTGCATGAATAAAAGAACAAATACGGGCCTACAACCGTCAGGCCGGCCACGATACTTCGTCAGCACAGGTGCAAGCAATACAGGTCCCCAGCAACAATAGTTAAAGTTCAGCAATCAATGAGCGTTACACTGGGAAGAATCATGTCACCGGGGAAGAGGAGAATTGAAGGTTAATTTTTTAAGTTTTTTTTTGTGTTTTCATCATAATATAAGTCCGTGAAGAATAAGAACTAAGAAGATTCGAGTCCGCACAATGACTTCACAACATGGGTAAGCGGCGTTATAGCTGAAAACAATAATGGAGGTTAACATCAAGTATAATATGGCGGTGCAAAACAACGGCAACTCGTCATCCATCATTTACGCACCCCAACCAGCGCCGCTCCCTCCCTGCCAACCCCAGCCCGGACCCAGAATCGAATCAGATTAAGAAAGCGCAGAAAATAGAAAAAGGAGGCCCATAGAACTAAAAAATCGTCAAATTACCCCGCCCACCCTGCAACATTGTGGAGGCTACGGCCTACCCCCCCCCCCCCCCCCCACAGAGTGCCTGTCGCCCTTTAAGAACCCGAAATATAGACAAGAAAGAAGAAGGAAGAGAAAGGAAAAAGAATAACATTAACACCTATAATATAGGGAGTAAGAAAGAGTAAATCAACCTAAACTCCCAAAGAGAAAAAGGTGGGGAGGAGCCCACTCGATATCAGGTCACCCGGAGAACTCGGCCCTCCACAGACTCCCACAGCGAAGATATCGTCCATTACTAAAGCGTCGGCACAGAGTCAATCAGCTATTGCAATGCAGTTGGAGAAAGCCATCGTGCGATGTGTGCCCATGAAATGTGTAATCAGTTCCAACCCCATCCCAGTCAGCCAGCAAAGCAGTTATTGACAAAAAACAGCCTAGCCCTGACCCGACCGTGGACGCAACTCTGAGTATACTTTCCCATGAGAGCCCTCCCCCCTGTGCACAATAGGACAGTATGGCCGCTTGAAAGTAGAAGACAAAGCAGGATCCCAAAATGGCCGCCGACTATCGTTAAAAGGTCCTTTGTCCACCATACTTAGGTCCATAAGGGCATACCTGAAATGAGGGGAGGAAGCAAAGAGTACCCTAATCTAACCTCCCATAGAACAACCAAGATCGGGGGAGGGCTAGCACCACCTAATCACTGACCCCCCAACCCACACCGACCCTCCACCCCAACAAACAGGATCTGTCAGGAAACAACCAGCTGGTGTACCCTCAGCCACCCACACCCGGAACCTCGAACCACAGAGAAACACAAAGAACCAACTCCACAATTTATGTCCTACAACCCCGACAGTACACTCTACCGCAGATCAGGATAATAAGAGCATCTTCAGCCCTGGCCCCTACGATCTGGGGCACCGACGTGATCCGGCTGTACAGTGGCCATGGTGGACTGAAGAGATAGACGGAGCAATCTTGACATAGTACAACGTCGCCCAGCAGAGCATGTCCACAGCAAAGTCCTGCGATCAACGATGACAGGAAGGGGGATCCCCTGTTGGTGCAGAGCGTTCGAATCAGTCAGCCAGAACAAAGCCATCCGCATCAGGGGAGAGTTGCGATCGATGCCAGCTGAACACAGAGGAAGAACCAAGCATGGCGTCCAAGGATAGTTCGCCAGCCACACCTCAGAATCCCCGTCCACAGGTAGCCGCTCACGGAGATCAAACCGTGCCGGAACATCACCAGTCTCACTCACTCTCAGGCTATATGGACACAACTGGGTAGGCTCCCCACTGTAGTAGGGTCAGGAGGCGGAGAAGCGTCCTGCGGACGGGCGCCATCAGAGACATCCGGAGTAGTATGGGGAGCGCAAGCATCCAGGCGAGCCATTAAGTCCCGGGCACTGTCTAGCACTTCAGATCGGAGAGAGCTCAACGCCCGCATGATGTCTCTCAAACTCACTGGCATCGCAGAGGCGCACCGGGCATCAGATCTCCGCTCAATGGGCTTGCAGCAGGGTCGCAGCTCGCGAGGCTGGTCATCACCGTCTCTCCCGTCTGGATAGACGTGTAGTCCGGGTGCAGGATACGTGCTTTCGTGGAGCACAGAAGCAGTGCACGCCAATCCGGCGCCATGCACGGCGCCAACGCAGTAGGAGCAGCAGGGCATCTCGCTGGCAGCAGCCCGGAGAAATCTCAGGGGCAAGGAGCACAATTAAGTAAGGCATCAACTCTTCCGCCTTCGGAGGGTAGCGAGCCAACAGCGCCGAGAATGAACCAGGGCGCAGATACAATGTAACACTACCGGTTCCAAATGTATCGAAGCGCAATATCCATCGAGGCAAAACTAAGCCCCGCAGCATTGAACACGGCGCTGCTGTCTTTCTCTGCCGGTCAAAGCGCCTCCGCAGCGTGTCCTTGGAGAGTGTAAAGATGGCCGGTCATGCCGTGAACAAAGGAACCGTCCAGCTGCCGCCAGCGCCGAGGAAGAGACAAGGGCGTCACGGTACTTCCACTCCACGGAGCGAGCAGGGAAGCACACCGCTGGATGGCAAATCGTCTCCCGGTCCCGAGGATGCAGTGTAAGAACAGGATGGGCAGCAGAAAAAGTCACGGGCCGGGAGAGAAGCGGAGGGATCGGCGGAGCCGAGGGATCAGGCGGCCATCTCGGATTCAGGTTAGGCTCCTCCACCCAGAATTCTTTTTTATAGGCAACTAATTCCGGTACTGACCATAATCTTCTCCCGTACGTGAGTGGTCGTAGTGCCACTTCCTCCTCAATGGGGAGTAGCCCAAGATCCATACGGAGGGGTACCAACTGAGTACTCATTGGTAGGCTCAGTATATTCCTCATGAATGTATGTTCTACCTTCATCAGGTTGAAAGGCCTTTGGTGCCCCCACAGTTTCGCCCCGTACAACGACGCCGCTCTGGCCTGTCATTTATAAATTTCAATAACAGGGGCAGCTGGTTTAAACTCAGACACTCTATGCATTTTCTGAACCACCCCGCCACTTGGTTTAACTTAAGAGCAGCCTTTGCTAGCTGAGTATCCCATTCCAGATGTTCTGCGAGGGTAGTACCCAAATACTCAAAGGTCTTTACTCTCTCCAATGGAATTCCATCCAAAAATGGGTTTGGGCGTGTCTGCCTAGGCAGATTGAAGATCATAAATTTAGTTTTAGCTAAATTTATCTCCAAACCCCTCCGAGCAGAGAAATTGGCAAAGCCGTCCAAGGTCCGTTGGATGCCTGTTGTTGTCTTGGACAACAACAAAGTGTTGTCTGTGAACATCAATGCGGGCACCCGACCTGTGACTAGCCTCGGGGCATCCGTGTCCTTGACCCCAAGTAAATGGTCTATAAGGCCATTAATATATAGGCAAAACAGGGTGGGGGCCAGGACACACCCCTGGCGCACACCCTGTTTCACCGGGAAGCGAGCTGACAATTCTCCGTACTTCCCACACCTAACTTGAGCGTAGGTTTCAGAATGAAGCCTCATTAACACATCCAGGAGATAAGGTGGTATACCAAGATCAAACAGTACACTCCACAGTTTATCCCTAGGGACCAGATCAAATGCAGACCTCAGGTCAACGAAGATGTGGTAGAGGCTGCCACCCTCCACACTCACCGTTTTCCAGTACAATACCTGAAGTCTGAAAATCTGGTCCACAGTCGATGTACACATCCTGAAACCAGCCTGAAGAGGGCCCAGGATCCCATTTTCCTCAATCCAACCCTGGACTCTATCTAAAATAATCCGTCCCATCAGTTTTTGTGTAATATCTATCTAACTGAGGCTTGTAGTTGGACGGCAGAAGAGGACAGCCTTTTCTGTGGATAGGAACTATCTCTGCACCACGCCAGGTATCCGGCGGATCCATACCCTTTAGTATGGCATTATAAAGAACACTTAAATATGGTGCCCAGATTTTCGGTTCAGACCGAAATAGATCCCCTGGAAGCTTGTCTAGACCAGGCGCCTTATTAGGCAGTAGTCTAGCGATGGCGGCTTCGACCTCACAGAGAGTGATCTCCCAGGCCCCCTCCAATCGGTGCTCATGGAGGAGGTCTGGGACTGGGGTTGAAGAATCGGGAACGCTCGAATATGCATACAAAGCTCGAAAGTGGGCTTCCCAAGCTACTGCCGCTATATGAGGTTCAATCGCCGACCTACCCTCCCTCCCCCCAGAGCTAACAATTGCCCAGAAAGATATGGAATCCTTGCACTTGAGTGCAGTTCTAAGATCTTCCCATTTATCGGCTTCCCAATCTTTCTTTTCTTTCTGGGTGACCCGTTTATATTTGAGCCTACATAGCCTAATCCTTGTCCTTAGCTATGATAGCAGTTAGCAAATCTTTTTGGGCTTTCCGGCAGTTAGCATTATACCAGGGATGGGCCACACCGGATTTTGCTTTTGTGCTACCTTCCGGGTAAAACACATCAAACAGTTTAGAAGTCAACTGTTTGTGTATTTCCAGTGGCCTATCATCTATGCCTAAATTCATGTCCTTATCACCAACCACTCCCATTTCTCTAAGGTGTGGCACTACCAGTTGGTATATATGCACTCATTTATTTGGGTAACCTTGTGTATGTGGCCATTTAACTCCCCGCCTGTTGTTATTTAGCACAAGAGGATATTGTGATGTATTGGGGTCTGGTGCGGGATTGGACAGGCCCCAACTCCCTGGTTTCAATGTCATAACCAGGGCATGCTGTATCTTTCCTTGGATAGATCTGGAAAACCTGAACCCTATCCCAAATTCTACATTCAACCAAAATGTAATCTATAATAGAGGTATGCCCTTCTCTATTAAAGGTCTCTTGGCCCGGTCTGTCCGATTTTGTCCTCCCATTGCATGCCCTCAAAGATGATGAAAGAGTAAGCAAATTAATTTGGAGGACCAGCGGCGTCCATGCCCTAACTGGTGGAATCTGAGGTTCCGGAATATGCCAATACTGGTCCTCTTCATCTAGGCCATCTATAGTTGCATTGGTAAGGGGCTCAAACTGGCAATTAAAATCGCCCCCTACTATTATACTAACTGCTGGGTCAAGAGTCGAAATAAACTGCCTCAGATCATCCACTTCTACAGACTCTTGCCCGCTCTGCATTGGCCTTGAATAGATGTTAAATAGGGCAATTTGTATATTATCAGGGAGCGTTAGGAGGACACATTGTACATTGGGAGAATTAGTTGGTATCTGCACTGCTTTAGCACCCAGGTGCATACCCACCCAGATGCTTAATCCCCCCGAAGGTCTACCCCTACCCATCGTTGTAGCCAATATACTAAAAGTGGCAAAGCCTCGCCTCTGCATATCTACCATTGCCCACGTCTCCTGCATTAGGCAGACGTCGCACTTCTCTACAAACAGACCCCAATCTGGGCAAATTAGTATATTTTTTATCCCAGCCAAATTCCAAGAGAGAATCTTTATATTTCCATTAGTCTCCCCCCCTGGATTTCCTTCTGTACCAAAATACTGTTTGTGTCCACAGCAGATGGCCTAACATAAGACTTCCCGCCCCTACTAGGATGTGGCCCTTTCTCCCCCAGATCTGTCACTGTCCGCTCCCACTACCATCGGAACTGCAAACCTGCTTGCCCCCTCCTCTGTTGCTAGAGACAAAACACCAAACGGTGCACCTACATAGTTACTCCCACTGCCCCGCATACCAATTCCCCTAATAGCCTCCAGGGGACACTCGCCCCTTGCAGGCTAGGTGAAATAGTAGAACAATCATTTACCTCAGAGCCTACCTTAACTACTGTACTGGCGGACCCAGGTCCTGGTCCACAACATAAGAGAGCCGGGGCTGGCCGCTCTTCGACCGTCAATCTATTTCATCCAGGACGCTAAATCTGTTGTTTTGGGGGAACATAGCCAGTAGAGGGGTTTGAATATTGGCTATAGGATACTGAAAGCACTTTATTGTTTTTACGAATAACTGTGTAATGAACTCTCAGCAATAAAATAATTTTAAAAGTACATTGTCAGACAGTCCCCCGGGCTCAGTCTAAAATACCCTACCCATCAAGTATTGCAACCATCTGTCTTGTTCATCTGGGAAGCTATTTATTAATACATTGTGTTTTTGCTTAAATAAGATGTACTAGGCCATCCATACATAACAATAACTGTTGTTCTCGGGTGCAGGGTCATTTTTTTTGTCTAAAATACCCTACCCTTTACGTTAAGAAAGATAAATATGATTCTGGGCATTAAGGCAGAGAAATGGCCCGGTCATTTATGAGCCATCTCCATGTATGCAACCTAAGTGGGATACTTCTCATATAAACATGGTGAGTACCAGGCCCTTGCAATGTTTATACATTTGTTGAATGACACCTGGCATTGTCTGCTTCATGATATATTTCTTTTCAAAGCTAGATATTTTAAGTATCTTTAATTTGGTTGGTTTGGTCTGTTGTTGTTGTTTATGGCCATTTTTGTTCATTTGTATGATTTGTGGGCACCACATTTTTTGATTGACACTGTTCATTCAGGGTATTTTATTTACGCTCCATATTATTTTTAGGTCTTCTTTTATTAATTTCGAATTAGGCTTGTTCAGTAATATTAATATAATTGATAATATAGGGAGGATTACCTTTCTATGATGTTGAGGTATGACTTTCCCTCCTTATTTAAAATTGGCACATTAACTTCTGTCTTTCTGTGTTTTGTTTTTAGGTGATGAGAGAGTTTGACAAAACAGAGGAAGATCTGTTAGCAAAAGAAAAGATTAAGAGGCAAAGCGAAGGGGAGTTGGACCAAGAGCTGGAAAAAGCAAGTGTTGATACTTCCTTATAGCAGTGTCTATGCTCAAGAGTAATTGGGATTTTAGAATCCTGTTTCCAAGGAATATAGATATATTTTTTTAAATGTAAACATTGTAACACATATAAACATTGATTATAAACAATGCCAGATGAGTAAGCAACCGATCTGCTGCATCTCTTGTATGGTTTCTGTCTTTAAGATTGTGAAATGTTTGAGAGGATTCTACTGCGGTGATGCTGTAGCAGTTTACTTTCCACAGTGAATTCCCCTAAAACTGTATGTGAATAATATAGCAGAGTAACAGTTAAAAAAATTAAAAATCCAAACATCAGTGGCTCGCAGTAGTAAGAATTGATTTCTGAGAATGTATCATATTTTGTCCTATGCACTAAATACATTTCTTTTCTTTAGATGAAGGAGTGTGAGTGGCTGGCCATCAGCAACGATCCTTTGAATTCCTCAGACAAAAAGTTGCTCCACTTCTATCAGAAACAATGTGAAACCAACGTAACAACCCTTACCAATGCCATTGATGCCTTCTTCACTTCAGTCATCAGCAATCAACCTCCCAAGATCTTTGTGGCTAACAGCAAGTTTGTCATCCTTAGTGCCCACAAGTTAGTATTTATAGGAGACACCTTGTCCCGCCAAGCCAAAGCCCAGGGCATTCGCAGTGAGTTCACGCACTATAGCAACCTGCTGTGTGACATGCTAAAGGAGATTGTGAATGCTACAAGAATGGCGGCCATTCAGTACCCTTCACCGTCTGCTGCAAAGGACATGGTGGACTGTATGAAAGAACTCGGAAGGGGTACACACCAGTTCCAGGTATTATTAGGGCAACTGGCTACCATGTGAAGGAGCTGACCACCATGGGGCATTTGCTACATATCTAGTAAAAACGCACGATTTCTCTAGTTAATTAAGAAATGATGAAACAGATTGAACAACAGAAGTAAAAGAAAAGAAATATCCTACAAACCTCACTGCAGAGGGATTGCCACGCATGACAGAGAAACTACACAGTGAAAAGGAGCATACAATTATAAACAATTCTTATGTCAAATATAATCAGTATCTCAAATCCATAGGACCCACAAATATTGAGCAGGAAGTCTTGGAGTATCTTTTCTCAGTTTTTCTTTATTTGTAGTTGTAGTCATAAGTGACATGCGTACATCAGCCCAGCCAGCCCGTTTCGTCCAACATGGACTTCCTCAGGGCTGTAAAAACAATTTAATGTATACTTTTTAGTTTTCCTCTATGTACAAAAAGATCTTTTATAAGTAACCTAAGGCTTATAAAACCAGATAGACATACAGAAACTTGTCACATATACTTGTGAACAGACATGTTATCAAATATCACCTCTTTGAGTGTGACCCCCTGCCTATATACATTCTAACCCAAATATATCAGTGTCAACAATCGTTGGAGATGCAGATAAATCAATTTGAGTGTACAGTACTAGCATCAGACTACATTGTGTTTCTTTGTTCTTTTTCAATAAATCAAAAAAGCAACCTAGCTCTGCTTAAACACATTCTTTATCTCTTATCAATCTTGATCCTCTAAATTTATGCACGGACCGCAAAAATATGTAAAGGGGCAAACTACATCTAAGAGGGGAGTGAATAGAACAAACTCTAAACCAATATATATCAAGAAAAAACAAAAACAAATCGCCATATGAGGAACTCACTTGGGTAAATCTTTCAAGGTAACTGGCGTTTTGGTTCTCTACCGCAATACTATTCAGCGCTGGGATTTCCCAAAGTATCCAAGTTTTCATATAATATAAGGATGATTGACTTCTTATCCGATCTATAATCAAACAAGATAATATGACAAAACGTATTCTATATTCACCATAATCAGATAAGCGCATTTAACAAAGATTATTTATAATTTGTTATGAGCCGCAGTGGTGAAGATCAAAGTGAAAGCTATCTTAGATCCAACTGTTGAAGCTCAACCCCAAGGGTTCACAAACATTACACCATTATCCACAATTACCGTGAAGTGCTTGTAAGTAAAATATCAGGTCCAAAATAGATAGGTTTACTCAGATAGACGGAACAGCATTTGGACTAGAACATGGAACATGGCAAGTGAGCTGGGAGCACCTCAAGGGTTTCTTATTGAGTGGCGATTATGCCTTTGACTCGTCCTTGCAGCTTTTGAATGTTTTTTTGAATTTACAAGCACTTCCCGGTAATTGAAGATAATAGTGTAATGTTTGTGAACCCTTGGGGTTTTGCTTCAATAGTTGGATCTAAGATAGCTTTCACTTGGATCTTCACCACTGCGGCCCATAACAAATTATAAATAATTTTTGTTACATGCGCTTATCTGATTATGGTAAATATATAATACCGTGGATAAATTTGGAGGATCACAATTGATAAGGGGTAAAGAACGTGTTTAAGCAGAGATATGTTGCTTTTCTGATTATTTGAAAAATAAAAAAGAAACAGTGTAGTCCGATGCTAGTACCGTCCACTCAATAAAATAGATTTATCTGCATCTCCAATGATTGTTGACACTAAGATATTACGGTTAGAATGTATATAGGCTGGGGGTCGCACACAAAGAGGTGATATTTGATAACTTGTCTGTTCAGAAGTATATGTGACAAGTTTCTGTATGTCTATCTGGTTTTATAAGTCTTAGGTAACTTATAAAAGATCTTTTTGTACATAGAGGAAAACTAAAAATTATACATTAAATTGTTTGTTCAGCCCTGAGGAAGTCCATGTTGGACGTAACGCGTTGGCTAGGCTGTGTATGCATGTCACTTATTATTACAAATAAAGAAAAATTGAGAAGGTACTCCAAGGCTCCCTGCTCGATATTTCTGGATCTTATGGATTTGAGATATTGATTGTGTTGCCAAAAGACTTGTTTATAATTGTATGCTTGTTTTCACTATGTGGTTTTGAATTGAAGTATTATTGTGACTTCTATGCAGTGGGGTCCCGAAAGGTTTGAGCATAATACAGTAAGATGCAACCTGAGAACTAAAACACCTGTGCAGCCATCACAGAGGAGCAATATTTATGTATTCAATTACACTTGTTTAGAAAATATTTTGAAGATTGTTCATAATACTTTGTTTTTAGTAAGGTTTGACATCACACAAAACAGTGATAGCAGAAATGGGCTGAATCGGGGTTACAAAATCAATATTTTTTATTCATAATGTTAAAGTGTAAGTAAGTAATAGTTTATTGTATTTGATGAATTAAAACCATTACAAAAATACACTTAAAAATTCATTTTTTTATGACGAGTAAAGAGAGAGGAAAAATATTAAAAACCGAAAAAAGCTATTTTGAAAATGTTTCTAAAAACCACAACAGTCTCAACTGTAAAGGCACCTTGCTCGGCATGTTCCGAAGAAATTCGAATGACTGTGTTTAAAGTTTCCGATTGTAAGAGATGAAGCTCCTTTTCATACCTTTTTATGCATTTGCAAGGAGCACTTCACTTCCTTGCTTAGTTTCCACTAGTGACAGAAATGTCACTAGTTTCCCATTTAGCTGCAGGTCCTTGGAGATGAAGCATGCAATCACAGCCTGTCTCCGAGTTTGAATACCTTGCTCATTAAAGTGCGCTTTGAGTAAACCTAACCTTTCCTCCTTTATATTAGTACAGGTGCAGATTAGTCGTGCCATGTCCTCTGTACCTTTTCCACATAGTCTAATAAGTGCTGGCACATTTCCCCCTCTGCCATATAGGGAGGTGCGGAGTAGCTGGCAGCATTCCTAGCCTGTATTTTAAGAATTGTTCTTTTTTTCTTCCTGGAATACCCCAAATTAAAATATGCCTGTTACTATTTTTACTACTTGCTTGAAGACTGAATGGGTAGTTTGAGTTTCCCACAGGTCAGATAGCCTGGTAGTGACCAGTGAATCCTCCAAGTACTGTCTGGCCAGCGAATTGGATGTATTGCAAAGTTCTTGGCAGAGCTGATGATTCAGTGCATTCGGGGAAGAGTTCTTAATTTTGTGCCAGCACGTTATGTAGGAGCCTTACCAGAAGTTGTTTGGTTAGGCCAAACTCTAGCCGAATCTTGCTGATGAGGCATACGTTGGAAGATTGAGCATAACTCTATAGGCCCTGGTCATGGTGGTATCCAGCAATTTAGCGTCCCTGCCACTAAGTACTTCAATGCAATAGGAGATGGTGGCTAGAATTTTAGCTTGGGCTACCCGGAGGAGGGAGGAAAGGATAGGGCCTGTGAATTTTGTTTTTAACTGCCTTAATGTTATTGCTATTGCCATCCCCTTCCTGCTGATTGCCTCAAGTTGTTTGTCAAATTGACCTCCCTCGTCGATGGTTACCCCTAAGTATTCATAGGCAAGGGTATTCGGAAATGGTGTTTTTTCCAGGTACCAAGAATGGGACCATCATTTGCCGTTTTTAATTGTCAGGGGTTTTGTTTTGTTGAGTTTTACTTCTAGGTGGTTTCCACAGTGTACTCATGCATTTTGTTGAGTAAGCGTTGCAAGCCAACTTGGGTATTGTTTCCCAGGACAAGACACTGGAACTGGCTTTTACCACAGAGTCGAGGGGGATGCAAGTTGCAGGTTCCTAAAACTGATTTCATATCTGCTGTATACAAGTTAAACAATGTTGATGCGAGCAGACAACCCTGTTTGAGCCCTTTAGCGGTTGATAAACGCCTCGAAAGATGTGAGCCATTGCCTAATTTTACCTGTATGCATGTGTTAGTGTGGAGATATATTAGAGGGTTCAAGAGAGCTGACGGAATTCCCCAAGCGCCAGTTTCTTTCACAATCTTACTCGATTAACATTATCGAAGGCTGCCTTGAAGTCGTTGAAACAAAAGTGAATCGCCTGTTTGGTCGATGTTGCCATGTTGATGAGCAATGACATGGTTAATATGTTGATTGAGGTTCATGTGTCTTTACAAAACCCTGTTTCATAAGGCGGGTTATTTCCTTCTCTTTTGCCCAGTCCTGGAGCTCTGTTAGTAAAGTACCAGCGAAGCATTTTGCCTTTATGTCTAGTAGTGCAACCAGTCAATACTTTTTGGTGGGGTTTATATCGCTGGATTTATAAATCGGGGAAATAATAGAGCCCTTCCATGAAGCTGGTAGGTGCCCCGGCTGTTTGACGCTATGAAAGAGAGGGGCCAGTATTTCTGACCAGTACTCGGTATCTTGTTTAAAAAGGGCAGGTGGCATCCCGTTTGTCCCCGGAACCCCTTCTCTCCTTCCGTTCGGAATTTGCTTCATAATAGTTGCTCTGCCAGTTTTTTTATCCTCTTCCTCTGGGTGCCATTCACTTTGGGTAGGGGGGGCTTTTTGGTAATCCGGCTTTGCATTTGATCCAGGCCTTTGCTGATTGAAGTGGGATGCCAGAAAGATTGTCCGTGAGTCCACTGTTTTGTGTGATGTCAAACCTTACTGTGCAGAATTTTATTAACAGTAGCCCAAAATCGTGTGCTGTTGATTGCTTGCGAGTCATGGTAGAGTTTTGCCCAAAATGCATTTTCGTTCGACCTGTTGATGTCCCACATGAGTTTTTTGATTATGCCTTTCCGCTGACAAAGTAGTAAATTTAAGTTTTCATCTCCGGGGTAAAGCCTTATTGATCTGAGAAGTTTGTTTACAGATTTTGTATGTAGTTTCAATTCATTCATTCATAAATCTTTATTTCGGTAATTTATCACCATAAAAGATATTGAAAAACATTTCATAAAAATTATTAAAGATTAAAACATTAAAACATTCCAACATCCATCGGATTCCATAAAAATATTTCAGTGGTACAGGGTATCACAGTTTTACTACGGTAGAGTTCAGGGACCGGCCTTAAGGCACTGTCTTCTCAGAGACCACATTGAACCTAGGTATTTAGCCACGGCAAAAACAATGTGTTCCGACAGGTCAGTTTTCAGCACTCTGAATGCGGCCAGGCACTCTGCAAACCCCAAATTCCTGCATATAGGAACAATCCATTTCTTCCAGACACGGTATAAGCCGGGCAGAAAAAAATGATGTGCAGCTCAGATTCATTGGCCACTCTGCAAGCTGGGCATAAGCTGACGGCTGGTTCGCTCCACTTGCTAGTAAGGGCTCGAAGTGGGAGAGTCCCGTGCCTCCATTGCAAATAGAGTTTCCTGAGTAAGGCAGGATATAATTTGTCCAAGGCTGGTTCAAAGCTGTAGGTGTCCTTGGTACATAAAAATGATTCCGTGAATGTCCCAAGATTTTGTCGACGACAGAGTGCTGCTATTTTGCTGTCGTGATAAATCTTTGTCAGTCTCTTTTTGGGAATTAATGGGCAAGTGGATAAGGGGTCAGACCGTAGGGTCGATAGGCCTAGGCCCTCCAACTCAGTTTTAATGAATTTAAGCCATTTGATTTTCCCTGTGTTAGGCATAGCAAGCACCTCCTGTAGCCCCTGCCTATAACTAATCAATTCTGGAACTGCCCACAACCTACGCCAATAAGCCAAGGGACGCAATGCCAGTTCTTCATCAAGAGGTCGCATCCCCAGATCTAGCCTTAGTGGAACAAGAGGCGTACTTGAGGGAAGTGCTACCACCCGCCTGATGAACTTATTCTCCTCTTTCACCAGGTCTGGAGAAACTGCGTGGCCCCAGAGCTCGGAACCGTACATGGCAGCCCCCCTTGCCTGTGCCCTGTAGATCTGGAGAGGTGGACCAACGGGTTGGATGGTTGACCTGTTTTTTCCCACGAGCTTCATAATCCCACCCGAGTACTGAACCAATTTGAGCAGTGCTTTCTCTTGGTGTGTGCACCAGGACATTTTCTCATTTAACATAACTCCAAGGTACTCAAAGGTTCGCACCCTTTCGAGTCTACTTTGCCCAATGTTAGGGCTAGAGCGGAATTTTGGTGGGGGATTGAAGACCATAAATTTGGTCTTTAGAGTGTTAATTTCTAAAGCATGTTCCCCACAAAAATCCACAAAGCCGTTAAGAACGCGCTGGATCCCCATCGGAGACTTTGAAAGCAGCAGGGTGTCGTCAGCGAACATAATCGCCGGCACCCTGCTGCCTGCCAGCTTAGGAGCGTCAGAGTTGTCAACCCCATTCAGGTGGGAGATTACCCCGTTGACGTAGAGGCAAAACAGGGTCGGTGCAAGCACGCAGCCCTGCCTTACCCCCCTGTCAACTGGGAACCTGTTCGACAGCGCCCCCTCCTTGCCACACCTTACCTGTGCAAAGTTTGCAGTATGGAGACGAATAATCATCTCCAGCAAACCCTTAGGGACCCCCAGTTTGGCCAACACCTCCCAGAGTTTTCTAAGGGGAACCAGGTCGAAGGCCGCCCTTAGGTCCACGAATACAGTCTAGAGGCTGCCACCCTCCAACTGTTTCCAAAAAATAAGGGCGAGCCGAAAGACCTGGTCTATGGTGGAGACCTTCCTTCTGAACCCCGCTTGGAATGGGCTCAGAATGTCATATTCCGTCATCCATTTCGATAGACGATCCAGAATTAGCCTAGTAAAAAGCTTCTGAGAAATGTCTATCAGGCTTATTGGCCTGTAGTTGGCTGGGAGCAGAGGCGAGCCCTTCTTAAATATGGGGACTATCTCTGCCCCCAGCCAAGTTGGGGGGATCGTCATGCCATTCAAGATCGCATTGAACAGCACCCTAAGATACGGGGCCCAGATCTTAACTTCATGCCTGTAGAGGTCACCAGGGAGCTTGTCTAAGCCAGGCGCCTTTTCAGCAGCGAGGCCCATAATCGCCATAGTGAGCTCCTCCAGAGTGAACCCATCCATAGGGTCTATACTTTCAGTGGGTTGGGCCATTGCTAGTTCGGGTAGGTTCCCCAATTGGTCCAAATCGGGCGTACTATACAGGGTTTTAAAGTGGTCCTCCCATACAGCAGATGCAATATTTGCATCTACTGCCGCAATAGGTTCAGCAGAACCATGCTTGACGATCTGCCAGAATTTTCGGGCATCTCGTAGTGCGAGAGCAGCCGACATTTCAGACCAATTATCCTGGTCCCATTCCATTTTAGCATTGCGAAGAATAAGCTTATAGGCCAACCGCTTTTCCCTGATCGTACTGGGGGTTTCCCGAATTTTAAGGGACTCCAAAAGCTCGGCCTTTGCTCTACTGCAAGAAGCATTGAACCATGAGGCTCTTCTCCCCTTGGCCTTTTTCGTCTTGACCACAGGGTTCAGTACTTCTGCTAAGTTAGAACAGAGCTCAGAGTGAATATCCCCAAGCACAGTAAGCTCAACAGGGGTGGGCAACTGAGGGATGAGATCCACAACTTTTTCAAGGGCAGGGACCACAGCCGCATATAGCCTCTGAATATCATTAGGGTTCTCCAGGAGTTTTGGCCATCTAATTCTACGTCTGTTGCTAGTTGCGACTAAACCCACAGAAAATGCTAAATTTTCTTCTGCGGTACCAATGGGCATTCCCTGGACCGCAAACCTCAATGATAGTACATTGTGGTCACTGTCAGTCCTTGTGACTATCCCAAAGTCCCTCACTTTAGCCCAATCCTTTGTTGAAACCAGGATATAATCAATCCATGACTCCTGCCCTGCTCTATTAAAGGTGGGCTTAGGAGGAATATCTCCCTTGAGCCGCCCATTACAGGCCCTCAGTGAGTGGGATAAAGTGAAGGATGTTATTTGGGTGACTAGAGGTGACCATGACTTTACAGGGGGGCCCGGCAGGGTGGTATCTCCCAAAGGTCATCCTCTTCGCTAGTTACCCCTTCCAGATGATCCGGGAGGGGCTTGTACTGAATATTAAAGTCCCCCCCAACTATAAGTGAAGGGCAGAGGGTGACAGAGTCGAGGAACAAAGCTAGATCCTCGATTGTCCCCGAAGTACCTGTTATCCCAACCGGTCTTGAATATACATTTATCAATGCCACACTCGAACCAGATGCCCACTCCAAAACAACGCACTGAAAGTCCGCTGAGTTGGTTTCAAGATTTTTCGCCCTGCATCCGAGGTGGGAACCTACCCAAATCAACAGGCCACCAGACGGTCGTCCCTTCCCACCCCATTTGGCCGGAATGTTAAAAGAAGCGTACCCTGTGCGGCACTGTTTTTCCCTGGCCCACGTTTCCTGGAACAAGCATATGTCATGTTGTTCAATGAGTTCCGCCCACTCTGGGGAATCTAGTTTGTTGGCCAGCCCGGCAACGTTTCAAGAAAGTATGGAGATTACGCCGGGATCCCCGCCTTAACAGTAGTATTAGTTACCGGGATACACCTGCTTGCCCTGCACTGACTGTGCTTGGGGCAGGACAATCCCTCTGTTGCCAGCGTGCATATTACATACGGCGCCTTAGGAAGGAGGTTAACCTTATTGTTTTGACCAGCTAGGTCTAGGTGGGTAATTTTATCGTTTATTAGCTCAGGGAATGTGCCACCCGCACGATGTTCAACAACATCCCCCTCTGTGTGCCTAGTCTCGCCTGTAATTTGATTGCAGTTTCCAGGGAGATATTGTGATAGTGAAGAAGCAGAGCGCGGTGAAGAGCAAGACAGAGAACAGTATGAGTCTACCAAGGACAGTGTATCAGTAACCCTATGGGAAAGTCAATCCACATCCTCAAGGCACCCACATCTGTTGTGAGTGGGTGCCCCATTCCACCCGCCATGTGTATCTGCCAATAGTTGGATGGCCCACCCTGTGCACAGTTTCTCGCCGCAATCCAATTCCAATTTCCCCCCGTATTAGAGTGTGGACGCGGGGGATAAAAATAAGTTAGGGGTCTAGGTGTTATGGACGAATTTACTCCATAATTGTTCCATGAATGAATATGGTGTGCAGTGTTGGGGTCTTCAAAAGAAACAATAACGCAATCACCTGTGATAGACTTGTGCGAGGTGCCTATCCAAGGGACCCGTCGCACCATAAGAATTTTAACTTCTCAGGTGATTGGGTATCGGCCTATTTACATTAAGCCAATGGATTACCTTGTTTTTTAATGACCCAAAGTCTTCCTGCTGTTGGTATGGCATTTCCGGCACCCCCGTTAACACAACTACATATGGTCTTACATCTGGGGGGAAGATCAACATAACCCCTATAGTAATTTTTATTAGGTTTTATTCTGTGTGTAGTGGAGTGGTAAGTGTTATGATCTTTAACCCTCGGGACTTCCATGGCTTTCAGAGCTGGTGCAGATTGAGCCAGCAGCTGATTTGCATCCTCCGCTACTCTATTAACGGAAGTGCTTGTAGTGACCTTATGCCGAGGTTTCGGAATGGGTTTAACCACCGGAGCTACTGGTGGAATAACAGCAGGTGCTGGTGGGGTATGAGTAACGACTAGTGGGCTAGTAGGTTTATTATCAGGTATGCTCAGGGTGGCTAAAGTTAGGATGCTTTTTTCTGTCTCAAGGAGCTGGGTTTCTATTCGCGAGAGTCTAACTTCCAAGGGGGTTAAGAGTTTTTTTAGCGTTTCCCAAACAATCGTTAAGAATTCCACATCCTTCCCTTCTATCGTGCAGAGTGGTACCCCACCCTTCTCACTTTCTATTACAAGATTGTCATATTCCCCCACCGATTTTACTAAACTGGATTCTAATACTAAGGGGCAATTATTTCCCATGGGAGGGGATGCGTGGGATGCCTGAGGTAGTGCTTGAATGGGCAACTGAGCCTTTGCAACCTTAGCCTTTTTCCTAGAATAGGCAGAAGTATTATTTCGCTTTCGTTTGTGGATGGCACCCTTTTGAGGGGTAACGGAAATCCTCCCGCTCATTACCTTACGCTTAACAATAGGTACCGTCTCTGAAGGAGCCCCCTCAACCCTGACCTCAACCCCAGCCACCCCACCCAATGATGGACTAAGAATGGGGGGGGATGCACGTGGGGACCCCACCATCGGTGCTGGGGCTGAGAAGGTACGACTGCTGGCTGGTGGATAACTGCCTGCGTTAAAATAGGAGCTGGGCCCATTGAGCGGTCAGGTGTTTTGGCAAGGGCAAAGTGACCTAGCGAGGATTTTTTGGCCATGGCCAGCTCCTGGGATAACCTTCTAGCTGCATCAAGTTTAAAGGAGACCCTATGCTGCATTTTATTGATCTCCATATCTATGGCGGTATTAGTCCTGGTGATGAAATCATCAAGTGTCCCATTTTGCAACTTCCCTTTGGCTGCCCTACTTCTGTACTCACGCGTGGACATAGCACCTTATCTTCTGCGAGCACCTCTGACAGGTGGATTTACAATAACAGAGTTGAGGCCAAGGGGAATAGCCCAGTTCAGTCTCCACCGGTCTCTAACGGCCTCAAACGGCCCGCTCTTTGCCCGGTCTTCGCCCGCGCTTCCGTCCGCCGCGTTCACGTCACTGGGCTGGTCTAAGTAGTAGGAGGGGGCGGGAAGAGGCACCAGGTGCGCGCGGTGTCCTGCCGCAAGCACCTCTGGTCCTTGCAGTCCCGCTCCCGGTAGGCGTAGTCTCTCCCTTTAGCAACACCCAGCAAGGATTGTAACCGAGCACACGGGCTCCCAGGTTACTGGACAAAGTTCGATTTAGCAGTGCAGGAACGGGCAGGTAAAGCTCCTCAGCGTGTTAGACACCCACGACTACGAGTGGCTCCCGCGAAGCGGGGGCCGCCAGTCGTTATGAAGCCTGAAGGGAGGAGGGGGCGGGAAGAGGCACCAGGTGCGCGCGGTGTCCTGGCGCAAGCACCTCTGGTCCTCGCAGTCCCGCTCCCGTAGGCGTAGTCTCTCCCTTCAGCACCACCCAGCAAGGATTGTAACCGAGCACACGGGCTCCCAGGTTACTGGACAAAGTTCG
The DNA here is from genome assembly GCF_964263255.1 of Lissotriton vulgaris. NCBI lineage: Eukaryota > Metazoa > Chordata > Amphibia > Caudata > Salamandridae > Lissotriton > Lissotriton vulgaris. Next base: position 469,266,707 of record NC_141700.1, on the reverse strand, counting down.
ATTTAGCAGTGCAGGAACGGGCAGGTAAAGCTCCTCAGCGTGTTAGACACCCACGACTACGAGCGGCACCCAATTCGATCCGCTGTGTGCTCGAGGCCCTCCCCAAGTTGATTGGGTCGTTAGGTGAGGTATATCTGGCTATAGTTAAAAAGGCACTTGCGAGTGTGGCTGTGAAAATTTCCCATATGCTAATTTGGTTGTCAGTGGAATTAGTATGATCATATAGCAGTGTGTTAGCAGCCCGGAGAGCCTCACCGGAGTTCACTAGGGATGACTTGATTTGTTTTAATTTTATTGTGGTACATGCATGCCTGTCGGCTAAGTTGAACGTAAATTTATGCGTAATAGCTTGGAATGAAACTTCCTGAGACCAATGGTCGCTGTCCCCTTTGTTGCCTAAGCGGCATCCTGTTCCGTTGTGGAAAAGCAGAATGGAACCTAGATAATGTCAAAGTGATTATTTGATGTTTTACAGCCTATCGGAATAAAGACAATAATGGTATTAAAAATATTTCAAATTGTGAGTAGCAGTGAGTAAGAACTGGTAGACATAGCAGAGGAATATTTCAAATTGTAGCGTTCTTTGCTTTCTAAATTCATTGCAGTCATTTGAATTACTGCCTTTGCTGAGAGGGGAGAGATTCAATTAAGAAAAGGAAAACAATCTGGCTTTGGTGTGCAGTTGCTTCAGTTTCTGCATCAACATGCAAGGTTTATGGAAACGTTTTGAGACGGACAACAACTTGTTGGCAAACCGTGCCCAACTCTAGGAAATAACTATCGGAGTGATGAATCATGCCGCTAAAGGGGTGAGAGCCTTGCGCAATGTAACTTTGTATGCTCGGCTTTCATGTGTAACTTACCAAGTTCAATTGAAATGTTCACTAAGAGCATTTAGTGATTGTGAGAAGTTGGCCTGATATATGATGCTCACTAGTTCTAGTGATCAACTTGTATCAGTCTAAACAACCCTTATGGTGATTGGTTGTAAAGTCAACCTTATAGACCAGCTATCCTAGTAGCGTGGACAAAAGCAGTCTTTAGGCTAAACTCTGAATGGCATGTGAAGCCAGCTGTTTTACCACTTATAACCTTTGAATACCAAATGAAAAGGACACCACACAGGTTGTTATGAAAATAAACAGGTATTTATTAACTAACATACACCCCTGAACTCTTTATGAGGTCAGAGGGCTAAGCACATGACAAACTCTTAAGAAAAATACGTTTAAGTTGCACGATTTACAATGGTGCCCTAGGGGCACGACAAACCATATACTAAGTAAGTGGAATGTGAAAGTCGATAATAGGAATGGAGCTATCCAGAGGTTGTAGGATCGCTGGGACCACGCTATACTAACTTGAGGTAGGTAATAGGAGGCCCACGGAACGCGTGTGCAGAGTGTGAACTCACACGCGAGATGCGTACAAAGGTCTATGGACAGTACAGTTTAAGAAAAAGGTGAGTACGGACGTTCCTGACTAAATAGGATAAAAATGACAATGGAACTGGACACTAGGAGAGTCAAGCTAACCTTGAGCACCGAAATGCTCGCGTTACCTCACCCACAGGCTGCGGGTGCATAGGTGCGAAGTCGTGTCGGGTTTCCGCGTCAAAGTCTATAGAGCCTTGAAGAAAGATGCTGCAGGCGACCAGGAGGAAGATGTCCGGTGCAATCCAAGGGTGGATTGGTGAAGAGAGGAACCTGAAAGCAGAGGGGACAATGTTCAAAGTCACTAGCCAGTGACTGGGGTGGGACCAGGAGTGGAACCAGATGTCGTCGTCGCGATCAGGTGAAGGTGGACGCTTGTCTCTGCAGCCACGTGGACCAGGTGGTGTCTTCGACGACCAGGATGGAGGCACGAGCTGTCCCACGCAGGCTCTCGCTGTCGGCGGTATCGTCTCCGGATTCGGGTTCAACAGGCCTTGGCAAAGGCAACCCACGCGGTGAGTGGAAACGGCGTCTGGAGTGGACCAGGAGGGTCCGGGGTGCTCCTCTTTTGGAAGGGAGCAAGGGCCAGTCTGGAGCAACCAGACCAGCAGTGAAGATTTCGTAGTTCGTCGTCTAAGAGGTCACAAGCCAGCTGGCAAGTGACCAGACAAAGCGTCGAGCAGTAGGCAAGCAGAAGGGCCCCACGCAGATCTCGTGGAGGCAGAGGGCTGGTCTTCGGTGCAGGAGCTGCTCGGGGTCGGGGCTTCTCAGTCCCCGGAGCACTTGGATGAGGATACCTCAGGAGTCGTGCTGGAGCGAAGTGCTGCTTCTTTCAAGATGGCCGGTCCCACGTGTCTCGTCGCACCCACGGATCTCAACTGTGCTGCAGATGTAGGTAGAGGTCGGAGAGGTCTGGGAATCCAGGTCTCGTCGGGCTCTGAAGTCTGGATCCTTGCAGGAAGACGACAAAGGGAAGTCGCGGTACGCTGATGGTGCCTGCTTGTGCAGGGTGGACACTCCTTGCCCACAAGGGAGATTTCTTCAGTCTTCCGTGGAGCAGAACATCGAAGTCCAGAGTTTCTTCTTGTAAAGTTGTTCAGGATAATCTAATTTGGAATGGGACCAGCTCCTACCTTTATCCAGCTAAAGGGGGATGCACTACAACTAGGTCCCTCCCCTGGGTGGGACCAGGAAGGGGGGTGGTTACACCCCCTTTCCTTTGTCCGGTCTTGCGCCAGCTTTGGGGCTGGAGTGCCCCAATAACTGGTTTAGACCGGTGTATGCACAGGGACACCTTGTGTGCCCCAGGCATGTCTCATTCCTTTCAGCCCTGGCCTACCTAATACACAAAATCCTGTCTGGGGTGGTGCTAGCACCTCCCAAGGCAGGAAACCCTTTATCCGAGCCTCCCTCGCTGGAAGGACTCCCAGCAGCAGGAGGTCAGACTTGTGTCTGTGGTGGCAGCATCCATTTTGTGATGCTGAGGCTCGTGTTAACTTTAACCGGGGTTCACAGTTACATACATGTTGCGTCCCTCTAGAAGGGTGGAATGCTACCCCCGTCACCAGAATTGGCGAGGGGGTAGTATTCCAATTCGTATGACACCTTACTCGACATGTTTTGATAATGCTATACCAAAGTTAGCATTCGACCGGCAGGATCATAATGCACTTAAGAGTATATGGTATAGCGTTATCATGGAACAGCTATTAGGACTTGGTTCCGCAAGCTGCAAACGGGCTCAGCTCATGCCAGAGCACCATCTCACATAATTCCAAGCACTCTGCCTTGAGGATTGATAAGGCCTGCCATAGGAGTGACTGATAGGAGGATATGTGTCCATTTTAGGGTTAGATATAGGGATACTATATCTAAAGCAAAGGGCGATTACACCACCTTGCCCCAGCTGATTGATCAGCCAGTTGTGTCAGATTTGGATGGCCAGCCAGGGGTGGCATAATACATGCTGCAGCCCCTGGTAGGCCCTGGGTGCACCTATGCCCTGGGTACCTAAGGTACACTGTACAGGGACTGATAAGGTGACTCAGTATCCAATTGGGTATGCACCTAAGGTACATGGTTGTCAATTTTAGAGAGAGCACAGCTAGGCTGTGGGTCTGATTAGCAGGCCCACAGCCAGAGAAGTCATAAACCAGTGAAGCAAAAAGCAAACATCGGGGGTGACCATAGGATTGCAGACCCTACTCTCCTACATAACCCCCCCCCCCAAACTTAGGGACATTAAACTAACCTTTACCAGGTGAGACTTCTTGTTCTAAGTGGAAGTACCTGGAGAGACCATCTGCATTGCCATGGTCAGTCCCTGGTCTGTGCTCCACTGTAAAGTCCATCCCCTGTAGGGAAATGGACCACCTAAGAAGTTTGGGGTTTTCACCCTTCATTTGATTTAGCCATAAGAGGGGCTTATGGTCGGTCTGAATCTTGAAGTGAGTACCAAACAAGTATGGCCTCAACTTCTTCAGGGCCCAAACCACAGCAAAGGCCTACCTCTCAATAGCTGACCAACGTTTCTCTCTAGGGGTCAGCCTTCTACTTATAAAAGCGATGGGCTGGTCATGACCATCAATATTCAGCTGAGATAGAACAGCTCCCACACCCAACTCAGAAGCATCTGTTTGAACAATGAAAGGTTTGGAGTAGTCTGGACTCTTGAGAATAGGTGCAGTGCACATGGCCTGCTTTAGGTCATCAAATGCCTTTTGACAGCTAACTGTCCACTGAACTTTCTTTGGCATTTTCTTACTTGTCAGGTCATTAAGTGGAGTCACAATGGTTCCATAATTTCTGACAAATTTTCTATAGTAACCAGACAGGCCCAAGAAAGCTCTGACTTGGGTCTGGGTGGTTGGAGGAGCCCAGTCCTTTATGGCCTGTATCTTGCTCTCCAAAGGTTGGTCTTGGCCTCCACCTACAAGGTGGCCCAAGTATACAACTTGACTCTGCCCTATCTGGCACTTGGTAGCCTTGATAGTGAGGCCTGCCTTTTGCAGGGCCTCCAAAACTTTCCTTAGGTGGATCAGGTGATCCTCCCAGGTGGAGCTAAAGACAGCAATATCATCTAGATATGCTGCACACAAGTCATCCAGACCGGAGAGAACTTGGTTCACCAACCTTTGAAAAGTGGCAGGTGCATTTTTCAAACCAAAGGGCATCACCACAAATTGGTAATGACCTCCTGGGGTAGAAAATGCTGTTTTGGCCTTGGCATCCTTAGCTTACCTGATTTGCCAATAACCAGCTGTCAGGTCAAATGTACTCAAGAATTTGGCAGAAGCCAATTTATCTATGAGTTCATCTGCTCTTGGTATTGGATGGGCATCTGTCTTAGTGACAGCATTGAGACCCCTGTAGTCTACACAAAACCTCATCTCTCTCTTACCATCCTGGGTGTGAGGTTTAGGCACTAGAACTACAGGACTAGCCCAAGGGCTCTCTGAGGGTTCAATGACTCCCAATTCCAACATCTTTTGTACTTCTTGTTTTATGCAGTCCCTGACGTGGTCAGGTTGCCTGTAGATTTTACTCTTTATAGGCAGACTGTCACCACTGTCCACCTCATGGGTGCACCAGTTTGTCGGACTGCATGTCAGAGAGAACATTTGTCTAAAGGATTGAAGAACCTGTTTGCAATCCTTTTGCTGATGTTCAGAGAGGCTGTCAGAAAATATCACACCATCTACTGACCCATCATCAGGGTTCTGAGTGAGCAGGTCTGGGAGAGGGTCACTCTCTTCCTCCTGTCCCTCATCTGTGGCCATGAGCAAGCTCATTGCCTCCCTGTCAACAAATGCCTTGAGCCTGTTCACATGAAGTACTCTGTGAGGGCTCCTGGGAGTTCCAAGGTCCACCAGGTATGTGACCTCTCCCTTCTGTTCAATAATGGTGTAGGGTCCAGACCATCTGTCTTGGAGAGCTGCTGGGGCCACTGGCTCCAACACCCACACCTTCTGTCCTGGGTGATACACAGCCAGGACAGCCTTTTGGTCATGCCAAGCTTTTTGAAGTTCTTGGCTGGCCTCCAGGTTTTTAGATGCCTTCTCCATGTACTCTGCCATCCTGGAGCGAGACCAAGTACATAGTACACTATGTCAAGTTTAGGCTTTTTGAGAGGTAACTCCCATCCTTCCTTCACTAGACATAGGGGTCCTCTTACAGGATGCCCAAATAGAAGTTCAAAGGGGCTGAAGCCAACCCCCTTCTGTGGGACCTTCTGTAAGCAAACAGAAGACAGGGTAAAAAAGGATGTCCCATCTTCGCCTAAGCTTTTCTGGTAATCCTCTTATCATCCCTTTTAGGGTCTTGTTGAATCTCTCCACAAGCCCTTTGCCAAGAGGATGATAGGGTGTGGTAAATTTGTAATTTACTCCACACTCTTTCCACATGGCAGTCAAGTATCCTGACATGAAGTTTGCACCCCTGTCAGAGATGACCTCCTTAGGAAACCCCACTCTAGTAAAAACTGCAAGTAGGACCTTGGCCACAACAGGAGCTGTAGTGGTCCTAAGGGGAATAGCCTCTGGGTACCTGGTGGCATGATCCACTATCACCAGTATATATCTGTGCCCAGATGCTGGTGGGGGGTCCATTGGTCCAACAATGTCTATCCCCACTCTTTCAAAGGGTACCCCCACCACAGGTAGTGGTATAAGGGGGGCCTTTGTTGTGCTACCTGATTTGCCACTGGCTTGGCAGGTGACACATGACCGACAAAAGTCTTTGGTGTCCTCAGACATATGAGGCCAGTGAAAGTGTGAGACAAGTCTTTCCCAAGTCTTGTTCTGGCCTAAGTGACCTGCAAGGGGAATCTCATGGACCAAGGTAAGAAGGAAACCTCTCAGAGACAAGGGGATGACCAGCCTCCTGGTAGCACCAGGCTTGGGGTCTCTTGCCTCAGAGTAAAGGAGTCCATCATCCCCGTACACCTTGTGGGTACCTGTGGCGTTCCCTGCAGCCTCAGCAGCAGCTTGCTGTCTGAGGGGTTCAAGAGATGGGCAGTCTAATTGCGCCTGACTCAAGTCTGCCCTGGAAGGTCCCCCTGTCCCAAGGAACTCAACCTGTTCAGGTTCAAGTTCCCCTTCTAGGACAGTTCCTTCTGGGGTCTGTAGGTCAGCCTCCTGTGAGGGCTGAACATCTACTTGAGGCAAGGGGGAATGCACTGCCTTAACCCTACTGCTCTTACTCTTGGTTAGTGTCTGGTCCATTGTTCCAGGATCCAGCACTAGTTCAGCTGGGCATTTTTTGGCCTGTGACCTAGTCACAGCAAGGACATGTGCTGACAAACCTAACATTTCCACATGAGTCCTATACTCCACACCTGACCATAGGGAGGATTCCAAATCATTGCCCAAAAGACAGTCCACTGGGAGGTCTGAACTAACAACAACCCTTTTGAGGCCATTTACCCCTCCCCAGGAGAAATTAACAAGTGCCATACTATGGTTGGTAGTGACATTGCTAGCATTGGTCACTAGGTAGTCTGAACCTAGTATTACCTGTCCAGGGTCCACAAATGCTGGTGTCACCATAGTGACACTGTCACAGGTGTCCCTGTAGGCCTGAGCCATCTTTCCATTGATTAAAGGCGTCTGCCTGTACTTGCCCAGAGTACTGGGACTTATTGTAGGGGCCAAATCCATGTCCCCAGTACAAACAAGAACAGCCTGGGTAGGTACCCTGACTAAGTCAGAGCCTGCCTCAGATACCAAGGTCAACCCCACTAAAGCCTTTGGAGGAACACTACCACTACTAGCTGAACTAGGGGTTGCAGGTGCCTTAGGGGCAGTAGTGGTAGAAGATTGGCCTTTCTTGGTGCACTCACTAAATCAGTGAGTATTACTTTTACAGTATTGGCACCATGGTTTCCTCTGACCATTATTCTTCTTCTTTTGGGAATTCTGGGACCCACCCTCTTTAGATTGTTGGGGCCCTGTTGAAGACTACTGGTCATTTTGCTTATTCTCATTACCCTTTTGGTCTGCTTTCTTCTGGCCACCACCCTGGTTCTGGTTCTGCTGCTTGGCCCTTGTCCATCTGTCTGCCTTCTTTCCCAATTCTTGGGGAGAGGTCAGATCGGAGTCAATAAGGTGCTGATGCAACAACTGATTTTGACAATTACTTAAGATTTGCTCTCTCATAATTAGATTGTACAATCCTGTGTAATCAGTAACTTTACTTCCCTGTAACCAGCCTTCAAAAGCCTTAGTGACACAATCAACAAAGTCAGCCCAATCCTGAGACTGAATTGTCTGGGTGTCCCTGAACAGCAACCTGTACTGCTCAGTTGTTAAGCCAAACCCATCAATCAGTGTATTTTTCAGGACTTGGTAATTGTTAGCATTCTCAGCTCTAGTAGTGAGGAGCTTAGCTCTACCTTTACCTTCAAAGGAGAGCCACAGTATAGCTGCCCACCGACTCTGGGGGACGCACTGTACAGTGCAGGCCCTCTCCAAAGCAGTCATCCATTTGTGGATGTCATCCCCTTGTTTAAAGGGGGGCACTATTTTGCTCAGGTGTCTAGTATCAAAACTCCTGTCTTTATCTCTAAGGATAATGCTGCCACCAGTGGGGTCTGCCCCACTCAATTTCTGCTCTCTGGCAAAGGCAAGTCTTTCTTTGGCAAGGGCAAGTTCTTCCCTCTCAATCCTCAGATTGACTTCCCTCATCTTAGCTTCATGCTCTCTTCCCTGGGGGGATGTCATCCCTCTCTGAGAAGATGCCTGAGAGACATGGGTGTGAATAGATCTATTAGAGCCTCTGGAGAGAGATCTAATTCGTCTATTCCCAAGGTTAAGCCTGCCTGAGGATGGGCCTGGGGCTCCCCCAGTACCATTCTCATGCATGCATAAGTTGGTCCTGGTAAGCCTGCTGACTCTTCCCTGACCATGGTTTACCTCACCATCAGATGAGTCTCCATCTCCCTCCACTTCATCAGTTTCAGGGATATTGGAGTCCCCTTCTAGTGGGGGTATGTCTTCCTCTGTAGGATCAGACTGGCTTAGAACCTTCTGTCATCAAATGCCTCTAAGAGACCTATCAGGAAGTTACTTGTAGGGTTAGAACCCTGTTTTAGTTTCCTGGAGGTACACAATTGTCTCATCTCCTGGAAGCTAAGGGCTGCATATCTTGATATGACCTGTGGAGGGTCACTTGCCACAAGGGGAGTCACTGTGTTCTCCTCTGTGTCAGACATGCTTTTCTAGTGAGGTGTAAGTGGTGCACTTACCTACACTATGGGTTTACCTACTGATCCCTTGCTAAGAGTTGTAGTCAGGGTGTGCTACTCCCTTTCTACTACAACAGCTGGTTCAGTAGAACTCAGAGTATTTCTAAGCTTGTTATATGTACCTATGGTACCTTATGTGATTTTTCAAATGATATCTCAGATTATATTTGGTAAAAACAGCAGCAAGCTCAAATCCCAACCGCTGCACACCAATGTGAGAAGTTGGCCTGATATATGATGCTCACTAGTTCTAGTGATCACCTTGTATCAGTCCAAACAACCCTTATGGTGATTGGTTGTAAAGTCAGCCTTATAGACCAGCTATCCTAGTAGCGTGGACAAAAGCAGTCTTTAGGCTAAACTCTGAATGGCATGTGAAGCCAGCTGTTTTACCACTTATAACCTTTGAATACCAAATGAAAAGGACACCACACAGGTTGTTATGAAAATAAACAGGTATTTATTAACTAACATACGCCCCTGAACTCTTTATGAGGTCAGAGGGCTAAGCACATGACAAACTCTTGAGAAAAATACGTTTAAGTTGCACGATTTACAATGGTGCCCTAGGGACACGACAAACCATATACTAAGTAAGTGGAATGTGAAAGTCGATAATAGGAATGGAGCTATCCAGAGGTTGTAGGATCGCTGGGACCACGCTATACTAACTTGAGGTAGGTAATAGGAGGCCCACGGAACGCGTGTGCAGAGTGTGAACTCACACGCGAGATACGTACAAAGGTCTATGGACAGTACAGTTTAAGAAAAAGGTGAGTACGGACGTTCCTGACTAGATAGGATAAAAATGACAATGGAACTGGACACTAGGAGAGTCAAGCTACCCTTGAGCACCGAAATGCTCGTGTTACCTCACCCACAGGCTGCGGGTGCACAGGTGCGAAGTTGTTTCGGGTTTCCGCGTCAAAGTCTATGGAGCCTTGAAGAAAGATGCTGCAGGCGACCAGGAGGAAGATGTCCGGTGCAATCCAAGGGTGGATTGGTGAAGAGAGGAACCTGAAAGCCGAGGGGACAATGTTCAAAGTCACTAGCCAGTGACTGGGGTGGAACCAGGAGTAGAACCAGATGTCGTCGTCGCGATCAGGTGAAGGTGGACGCTTGTCTCTGCAGCCACATGGACCAGGTGGTGTCTTCGACGACCAGGATGGAGGCACGAGCTGTCCCACGCAGGCTCTCGCTGTCGGCGGTGACGTCTCCGGATTCGGGTTCAACAGGCCTTGGCAAAGGCAACCCACGCGGTGAGTGGAAACGGCGTCTGGAGTGGACCAGGAGGGTCCGGGGTGCTCCTCTTTTGGAAGGGAGCAAGGGCCAGTCTGGAGCAACCAGACCAGCAGTGAAGATTTCGTAGTTCGTCGTCTAAGAGGTCACAAGCCAGCCGGCAAGTGACCAGACAACGCGTAGAGCAGCAGGCAAGCAGAAGGGCCCAACGCAGATCTCGTGGAGGCTGGAGGGCTGGTCTTTGGTGCAGGAGCTGCTCGGGGCCGGGGCTTCTCAGTCCCCGGAGCACTTGGATGAGGATACCTTAGGAGTCGTGCTGGAGCGAAGTGCTGCTTCTTTCAAGATGGCCGGTCCCACGTGTCTCGTCGCACCCACGGATCTCAGCTGTGCTGCAGATGTAGGTAGAGGTCGGAGAGGTCTGGGAATCCGGGTCTCGTCGGGCTCTGAAGTCTGGATCCTTGCAGGAAGACGACAAAGGGAAGTTGCGGTACGCTGATGGTGCCTGCTTGTGCAGGGTGTACACTCCTTGCCCACAAGGGAGATTTCTTCAGTCTTCTGTGGAGCAGAACGTCAAAGTCCAGAGTTTCTTCTTGTAAAGTTGTTCAGGATAATCTAATTTGGAATGGGACCAGCTCCTACCTTTATCCAGCTAAAGGGGGCTGCACTACGACTAGGTCCCTCCCCTGGGTGGGACCAGGAAGGGGGGTGGTTACACCCCCTTTCCTTTGTCCGGTCTTGCGCCAGCTCTGGGGCTGGAGTGCCCCAGGAACTGGTTTAGACCGGTGTATGCACAGGGACACCTTGTGTGCCCCAGGCATGTCTCATTCCTTTCAGCCCTGGCCTACCTAATACACATAATCCTGTCTGGGGTGGTGCTAGCACCTCCCAAGGCAGGAAACCCTTTGTCCGAGCCTCCCTCGCTGGAAGGACTCCCAGCAGCAGGAGGTCAGACTTGTGTCTGTGGTGGCAGTATCCATTTTGTGATGCTGAGGTTTGTGTTAACTTTAACCGGGGTTCACAGTTACATACATGTCGCGTCCCTCTAGAAGGGTGGAATGCTACCCACGTCGCCAGAATTGGCGAGGGGGTAGTATTCCAATTCGTATGACACCTTACTCGACATGTTTTAATAATGCTATACCAAAGTTAGCATTCGACCGCGAGGATCATAATGCACTTAAGAGTATATGGTATAGCGTTATCATGGAACAGCTATTAGGACTTGGTTCCGCAAGCTGCAAACGGGCTCAACTCATGCCAGAGCACCATCTCACATCATTCCAAGCACTCTGCCTTGAGGATTGATAAGGCCTGCCATAGGAGTGACTGATAGGAGGATATGTGTCCATTTTAGGGTTAGATATAGGGATACTATATCTAAAGCAAAGGGTGATTACACCACCTTGCCCCAGCTGATTAATCAGCCAGTTGTGTCAGATTTGGATGGCCAGCCAGGGGTGGCATAATACATGCTGCAGCCCCTGGTAGGCCCTGGGTGCACCTATGCCCTGGGTACCTAACGTACACTGTACAGGGACTGATAAGGTGACTCAGTATCCAATTGGGTATGCACCGAAGGTACATGGTTGTCAATTGTGGAGAGAGCACAGCTAGGCTGTGGGTCTGATTAGCAGGCCCACAGCCAGAGAAGTCATAAACCAGTGAAGCAAAAAGCAAAAATCGGGGGTGACCATAGGATTGCAGACCCTACTCTCCTACAGTGATGAAAAAAATACAATGTTGATGCAGTTACAATACTTTCGATTCCATAAAATAAATAGAATATGCTGTTAGACAACTTTCGTCCCATCTCACTTCTGCCTTTCTGTGATAAAGTAGTGGAGAAGATAGTTAATGCTCAGCTGATGAAACACATAGAAGAGGGCCATTGTCTTCACCCCTCGCAGTCTGGCTTCCGAGTGCACCATTCCACGGATTCAGCTCTCCTCCTCTCCACAGAACTACTACGAGGAAGAGTAGATGAGTGGAAGACAGCCGCGCTACTGCTATTAGATCTTAGCGCGGCATTCGACACGGTCTCGCACCCCCTACTGCTCTCTCGTCTCAGTGAAGCAGGGATTGAGGGTCTGGCTCATGAATGGATGCGCTCATTTCTTGCAGACAGACAGTTTCAAGTACACTGTCCCCCTATAAGTCGGAAGTACGATCACTCAGGCACGGGGTTCCGCAGGGCTCGATCTTGAGCCCTACGTTATTTAACCTATATATGGAGCCCCTTGCCAAGATAGTAGCGACTTATGGGGTGGATATAGTGTCCTACGCGGATGACACCCAATTGGTGGGGACACTGTCCCAGCCCTCCGAAGAAGCCTCAGCAAATTTCTCGGCCTGTCTAGGCAAACTAGCTGGCTGGATGAATAATAACTGCTTACGCCTTAACGCGAATAAAACGGAGCTTCTTGTGTTGGGGAAAGCACCATCTATCTGGTCCTCCGCGTGGTGGCCACCGGAACTAGGCTCCTTCCTGTTACCCTCGGAACAAGTGAAAAACTTTGGGGTCAGACTGGACACTAATCTGTCCTTTGAACACCACATTAGAGGGGTAGCAGGTAAATGCTACAGCATCCTGAAAACCCTGCGTAAAACCCTGGACTCCCTCCCTACAACCAGTAGGAGAACTTTGATTCATACCCTCGTGACTCCCCTCCTAGACTACAGAAATTCACTGTATATGGGCTTGAGTAAAAAAGGTCTCCATCGTTTACAGTGTGTGCAGAACGCAGCTGCCAGACTGGCACTGAACTTATCTAGAAAGTCCTCAGGGAAACGGGCCTTAGCAACCCTTCACTGGCTGCCTATTCGTGAGCGCATTGTATTCAAAACAATGTGTATGGCTCATCGTATTGCGCAAGGGAAGGGGCCAATCTATCTCCAAAAACTACTGACCAAGTATCAACCCAAGCGCCAGTTGAGATCTCTGGGTAGCATGCTTTTCCAAGTACCCAAAATCTACCGGGCGCGTATGGGGGGAAGGTCCTTTAAATATCTGGCCAGCAAACAATGGAATGCTTTACCCAATGGACTCTGTATGGAACCATCGGAGACAAGGTTCCGTCAACAACTAAAAACACATCTTTTTCCGAAATTGTGAGACCCTGTGACTGACCCCAGTCATTTGTAATTTCTCTAATATGGCTCACTTTATTGTCTACACATCGCTGGGACACACTGTTTCCTAGTGTAACTAGGCGCTATACAAGCTGTTTTTATTATTATTTATTATTTTGTAGACAATGTTGAATCTTTCCCAGACACACAACACAAGCAATGGAACGAGTGGGTTTTATTCCCCTAATTAATGATTTTCTAAGTTATTGGTATATTAGCAAATAAGGGAAAAGATATTTCACTTAGAGCAGTTGATCTGAACGTAGCTATACAATCCATCCTGAGCAGCCAATATACCTATTCTGTCATTTCAATTCTAGATGTCTATTTATAAAATTGCAGCGTACAGCCAAAAAAGAGGGTCTCTTGGCGCTGCAATATCTCTACATCTCATGTGTACGTTTGAATACTGACTTCTTTGTTGATTTCCTACTTTTATTGATCAGAAGATCCTGTAACCTGCAGCAGAATGGTATTTCATTTAACTTCTTAATAACGCTGTTGTTGTTTGCAGTGCTGACAGGCATTTCTGATTAAAATCTCAGCATGGTTAAGATTGCGGTCATCTGCCAGAATAAAGTGTATAAAATGTATTTAATAGGTGGTAAATGTTGTAACATCTGTACCGAGGAACCCATAGGTGGTCTATTACAGACAACAGCAGCCAAAACAAGACAAAAAGTGGTGTCTTCTATGAAACCAAGCCCTGCCCTTGCTAATGTCCACCACCCTCAAGGCTCTTGTCCTTTTGTTTGGCACACGTCTTTAAGCCATTCAATGGCAGTAAAGATTCCGCTGATAAGCTGCAAAAATCGCTTACAATTAGCTTCTGGTCGTCATGCTTCTTCCAGTGGGCACTACTGAAAAAAACAAAATGCTGTAGCTTAATTCATGAATTAAATACTTTAGGTGCCCAGGACCATTCCTTAATGAGCTTGGAAAAGTCCTAGAGCTAGCCTTTTCAGAGTTAAAATCTTTGGAAGGAAGACTATATAGAAGGAGTATCTTGTTTAGTTTGGTTGTGTATCTGAAGAGGTGTGATGCGGCGCCATCCCTTACCTCCCTTGGGCCGCGTCTCTTCGGACCTTCGAGTTGTATGGAGACCACACCCAATGCGTCCCTAGCAACAACCCGGCCAACCAGAAACCCAACCTTCTGTCCTCTGTTCCAGGAGCCAATCAGGAGCAGCCGTTTCCCGGAAGCACACCATCACGACCCCGGAAGTACCTCCCCCATGCAGGAACCGGACGCTGGAAAAGCCGGAACCAGGAACCAGACGGACGTCGGATCAAGCTCGTGGCAGGCGACCCAGACCGGAGTGGAGACGGAGAAGGCGACCGAGGAAGAAGACGAATGGAGTGAGGACTGGTGGAGTCCGCAGGAGGTAGCTGGGGAGCGGCCGCAACTCAACCAGGAGAGTTGCGGCGGAGCGGGTGAGTGACCGAGAAACACCCCTGTAGCACATTAGGTGCATTGTAAATACTCTCCCTTTGTAAATCTTCCGGTAGAATCACGCAATCACCCGTAGCACTGTATTTAAACTGTATAGCACTTCCTAGCCCTGTATAGCACTGTAGATAGAGCACTCTCCTTCCCTCTCACGTCCTATCACTCAGTGCACATTCTGCCTCTCGACTTCCGTCCTGTTTCCCGATCCTGACCCGACCCTACCTTCCCCTCCTCACTGTCATTTCCTCCCTCTCACTTGTACCCGGGTGCTGGTTAACGGTTCTAACCTACAAAGTCCGGCGGGACTAACGGCTCCTTTGTTTTTGTTTTCTCTCCCGGAACCTCCGAGGACCACCCAGACCCGAACTCCGGAGGAACCAGCTCTCCGCGTGTCCCGGACCAGAGCCCATCCATCACCCAGAGGAGCTATTTTTTTGTTCATTCTATAAAGACCCTTACGTACTCTGTTTATCCAGTGGGAGAAAAATAAACAAACATTGCCCACTACATACGGCCTCCGCGCTTGATATTCCGGTCCGCCAGTCCCCCACGTCCACAAGAGGGTACTTTTTTTTTTTTTATTTGTTTATTAGTTTTCTGCTTACAGTACAACAGTAAAAGAAAGTGCAATAGAAACATACATTACGACCAGTACAATCCAAAACTGATATCAATGATACATGCATGACCTCCAGAATTCCTGCGCTGACAGCGCTGTAATGTTATCATAGACAATGTAGTAGGTTGATACAGTACAATTCTTCCGGTAGCTCATGTTTCCGCCCCGTCATCCGGTGAGTTCATATATTCTGTAAAATAAGACCAGTAGTCTTTTGACCTGGACCCCAGTGGTAGTTCTTCCTCGTACGTAAGCAGTTTATCTCTGCAGCTTGCCATATCTCACAACCATTGAAGGGTCGTGGGCACCCTTTTGCTGTTCCAGCATTGCGCAGTTTGTCTTTTTGCAAGTAGTAATGATACAGCACTAAATGTGCGTTTAGTAGCCTTTACGTGTGGTGTGATACCAAGTACACAGGACCGTATCTCGCATTCCAGCTCAACGCCAATCATGACAGACAGTTTAGCCGCAACCTCCCTCCAAAAATCGAGAATTTACGGGCAGTACCAAGCTAGATGTGCGAAATCTGCTCCCTCACCACCACATCTTTTACATCTGTCTTCATCTTGCAACCCATATTTGTACATTTTGGCAGGTGTATAATACGCCTGATGGAGGAACTTGTAATGAATGATACGTAGATTTCCGTTGGGTGTGAGTATCTGTACTAAGGCGCAGGTATGTCGCCACTCGCGCTCTGTCAATGGGTCTGTTAGTGCCGCGTCCCATCGAGTCTTAGCCTTGTCTGTGGTGTATGGTATTTCTGCCTGTGCCGTGGCGTACAGCCTTGATACTAAATGTGATAATTCTTGAGTTTGGAGTATGAGTTGCAGCGTGTTTAGACAGTCTGGTTCATTGGGGACTGTAGGAAAAAGTTCTTTCAGGGCTCTCTTCAGTCTGTAATGAGTAAAGCAAAATAGTTGTGTTTTGTTTTGTATGTATTCAAGATGAATTTCCCAAATTTCCCTTCGGTGAACAGGTCCCCCATCTTTTCTATGCCTACGCTACGCAGTAGCGACATTCCTACATTTTCGCTTGTGACCGACAGCGCCTGGTAGTGGTGTAGTGGCATTTCTGGAGCGTATAGCGGGAGTTTGTTCGCTAATTGTCCTAGATTACGCCATGCTTTCCCTGTGGTGTTGATCGTATTTATATCGCGCACAGGTAGGGGATGCCGCACATGTGTTAAAATGGCTGAAAATGGGATAGGTTTGGCGTCACCTTCTTCTACAGCAGTGTGGGTGAGATACGGTATCTCATGGTACCAGTAGGCTGCATAGTGTGCCTGAGCACATAGATAATACAATAGGAAGTCTGGCACCGCGTACCCCCCTCTGTCATATGGGAGAGTTAATGTTCTGAGGTCTATGCGAGCCTGTTTACCCGCCCATATGAGCTGTAACACTAGTGATTTTATGCGCCGGAACACCTCTCCAGGAGGAGGAATAGGTATGTTATTAAAGAGATAAAGGAATTTGGGTAAGATGTTCATTTTTACATCGCGATGCGATCCGCCAGTGATAACGGTAGTTGCGTCCATCGTTTCACTTTGTCTTCTAATTTGGAGATGGTGCACCCATAATTTGAGCGGATTACTACCTCTGGATCCCTGTGGTACCAGACTCCTAAATAGCTTATGGGGTCCGATTGCCACTCTAAGGGGAAGTCAGAGTCGTGTGGGGTAGTCGTGTTGGTAAGAGGGATTATTGATGATTTGGACCAGTTAATGGTTAGGCCGGAGTGTCCCCCAAATTTAATATATTCTCTCAACAACGGGTTCAGATGCACTGTGGGGTCCCTAACATACAATAACTTATCATCTGCATATGAGGAGATATGGAGAGGTCTAGATGGGAACTGCAAAGCGGATGATTTGTACTTCTGTCGGATCCGGCAGGCTAGCGGTTCTAAGGCAAGAGCGAATAGCAGGGGCGATAGTGGGCATCCCTGCCTGGTGCCACGCTCAATGTCGAAAGCGTCCGAAACGTACCCATTGACTCTAACCCTGGCACGTGGTTTTGTATATATCAGGGATACCCATTGTACGAAGCGTTTTGGAAAGCCCATTCTATGTACTATAGTGATTAGGTAGCGCCATTCTATAGAATCGAACGCTTTGGCGGCGTCCAGCATCACTGCTGCGTCTCTTGTGGTAGGTGTGAGATAGTTGGAGAGGGCAAATAGAGTCCTCGTGTTGTGCGATGTGGATTGTGTCGGGATAAAGCCTGCTTGATCAGGTAGTACCAGGTGTGTTATCAATGGGTTCAACCTAATCGCCAGTATGTTTGCTAAGATTTTGGAATCTGCATTGATAAGCAACAGCGGCCTGTATGAGTCGCATGCCTCCGGGTCCTTGGAGGGTTTTAAGAGGGTTATAATTACGGCTTCCCTTAGTGTTGGGGGTAGTTCTGCCTGCTCAAAAGCCGCGCCATACAGTGCAACTAAATAAGGGGCTAGAACGTCTACGTATTGTTTATACAATTCACTGGTGAACCGGTCTGGGCCAGGTGCTTTTCCGTTTGGTAAGGCCTTTATCACATCGGTGACTTCCTCAACTGTTATAGGGGATGCTAGGTATTCCCTCTGTCCGTCCGATAACTATGCAAATGCCACGTCCTCTAGATAGGCGAAAGTGCCATCCGCCGATGCCGTCTTCTGTGATCTATATAAGGCGCTATATGTGTCGGTGAAGCATTTCAGAATACCTGTCGCTTGTGTGTGTAATGTGCCATCAGCGGATTTGACACGCAAGATTGCTGTGTGACTCTTACCCTCACATATTTTAGCTGCGAGTACTCTGCCGGGTCTGCCACCCTCCCCGAAAGCTCTGGCCACGTGTGTCTTGTTAAGGTATTTCATCTCATCTTCGACGAAGGTTTGATGTTCTGTGTGTACTTGTTGTAATTCACCCAGTAATGAAAGGTCGTGCGTGCTTACAAAGGCTGACTCAAGATCATTCATGCGCTCTTCTCGTTTTTGTATTTGCTGTCTTATGTCCCTCAAGACGCCTACCGTGATGCTCATGCACACACCCCCGTATAGTGGCCTTGAACGCCTCCCACAGAGTGAACGGGTCATCCGTCTCCGGTTCATTAATCTGAAAATATTCCTTGATCGCTTTAAGAATAGTGTCAGCATAAACTTTGTCTGTCAGTGCTCTCGAATTGAATCTCCAATGAAAAGGGGGTGGTGTGTAGTTCGGAATTGTGAGCTTCAATAGAACAGGGTTGTGGTCTGATAGTGTCCTGGGAAGAACACTTATATCCGATAGCCATAGTGCAATGCTATTTGTGCCTAACCAGTAATCAATACGTGACCAACTATTATGTAGGACGTTAACATGTGTCGCACCTGGTACATTTGGGTGTTTGTGTCTCCACAGATCTGTAAGTGATAAATCATTGAATATATGTATAAGTTTTGCCCTAGCACGTTTGTGTGGTTCGGTGGAATTAGAGGATCGGTCTGTTCTATCCACCAGCGTTACGTTCCAGTCACCACCCCATATGATCTGTGTGTCTAGTAATGTGTGCATGTGTTCCCATATCCCCTGAAAAAATTCTGGGGCATCCACATTTGGACCTTAAATATTAGCCAGTGTCACTCTTTGGCCTCGCAGTATGCCTGTTACTGTAACGTATCTACCATTAGGGTCTGTTATCACTTGTTAGGCTGTAAAATTTGTGCCCTCACGAATTAGCGTAATTACTCCTCTAGAGTAAGACGAGTAAGTGGATGCGTATGTTGTTTCCGCCCAGCGTTTGCCTATAGTCTGATGTGTGCCAGGAGCAATATGTGTTTCTTGTAGGAATGCTAGGTCTATGGCCCATCTATTCAGATAGGCAAACATCTGTCTGATTTTATTAGGTTGTGTGAAGCCTCTAACATTCCACGTAAGGATGTTTACATGAGGTCTACCGGTATTGCGTGTCATTTGCGTCATGGAGAAGGAGAGTATCCATAAATACTAGGGCGGTGTATTACAAGAACAGAACCACAGGACTTTTGGTAGTACGGTGTTACATGTGATATCAGTACAATCTTTGTCGTAATTGGAGGTTGTATCACATATTTCAATTGACTTGGTCTATGAACTCTAACAACCCAGTGCACCCACCCGTTCCCACCCACTCCAGCAACCCAATCTTGCTGAAGCCTATTACCCATCAGAACAACTCCCAATAACATAACTAGTTTGGGGATCACCCTTGTGGAGGTCCGCTTGGGACACATCTCGCCATCCAACTTAATGGATGTGGACAGCTCTAAACATCACCATCATTGAACGTACATTGCAGGGATAACCAACATATCACATAATCTCTTAATATTCATAGTTAACCACCTTTGAATCAAGTACCCCAAAAATCTCATTGGCTTTAACAGTCGCCGATGAGAATATAAGCCATACAGTCAAACAGAGTCGACAATGCTATGGAAGAAACCATAAACTGCAAGGTAAAAGCTTATTCATCACAACTTAGGGCGCTCTGTCGTGCTATGTCCTTAGAACATGGTGAACATGTGCCATTCCAACAAATATAATATCAGTCGTAATTATGTAGATCATGTTGGGGACTCATTGCGATCATCAGCGCATAAGGCATAGCTTGCGGTTATGCAGTACAAACATGTCAAATCCCCTCATAAAGTTCGGGAGTGAGTCTCAGTTGCGCCACATCGCGCCCATGTCAACAGCTGGCATGCGAGTACATGAAACAAAAAGATAGGGACGTAGTATTTAGATAAGAATGTTCCTTTGCCAATAGCACAGGGCGCAGATAGTCAGAATGGCGCCAAAGTAGGAGGTTACCATGCCTCAGCACCTGGTTCAAGCAAAGAAAAAGATAAGAAGGCCTTACTGCCGCGTGGGCATCAACCTTGCCAGATCAGCAGCTCATGTTCATTCAGAGTCTTGTTGTTGTTCTCTGCGCGCCGATTCTTTGTTCTGCTTCGCCACTTTTTTAATGAACTCTTGCGCAGCTTTCGGATTCGACAGTATGACCGCCTTTTCATCCCACAACACCCGCAGTCTGGCCGGGTATAACATGGAATAAGTTATGTGCAGATCACGAAACTTCGCCTTCACAGCCGAGAATTCCTTCCGCGCTTGTTGGACGGCTACGGTGTGGTCCGGGTAGAACTCAAAGTGGTTCCCCTTTGAGTGATAGTGCCTTTTTCACGTGCTAGTCGCAGAAGAGTGTCACGATCCCGATAATTCAATATTCTGGCAACTATGGGTCGTGGCGGGGCTCCTGGTGGTGGTCGGGGCGCGAGTGAGCGATGGGCTCTTTCCACGACTAATATAGGCGACAGTGCCTCTGCTCCGAATATTTCTTTACATAATTGTTCCACGTACAATTCCATACGGCCAGTGTTCGTCGTTTCTGATAAACCTGCGATGCGTACGTTGTTACGTCTTAAGCGCGCTTCAAACTCCTCTGCTTTCGCTTTGATGATATCTAAAACGCGTTCCATGCCGGCACATCTGTTCGTGGTAGTATCAGATTCCTCCTCAACTGCAGGTATGTGCGTCTCGGCCGTTTCCAATCGTTCGCCATGTTTCTCCAACTTGGCCGCCATGTTATCCACGCGGCATGTCAGGTTATCTAGCTTACCATTGATGTCCTGCAAGTTCGACTGAATAGCTAGTAGTATCTTTTCCATATTGTTGGTTGGTGTATGTTCTGCCCCTGTGGCGGTGCTCGCCATTTCTTCAGTGCTTTTTGGCGCTTTTTTGTTTTCGAAATGTCTGCTGAGAGTGCCGACACTGGACCGGTGATGGTGGTCGTGATCTTGATCTTGTGTGTGCTTGTCGCCGTCTATACAATGGTATTATATCAGCCAATTGCCTCAGAGCGGTCGGGCGTATGTTGAAGCAGCACAGCGCCTGTCGTAGGTGCAGTAGATGATAGGTTTTGAGCGCCAATTTTGGGCAGTCATGTCCAGTAGCGCTAACGGTACTGTGCCTTGGCTCACCCCAATGGTTATTCTGAAGTGAGGCCTATGCGTTGCAGCAATGCATATGCCGAGTGCACTTTACGTTGTTGCGAGGTGACGATCCGCTCCAATTTAATCAGGATGCATTGACTCAGAAGAGCGGCAGATCAGTGGAGCGCTTTTCGCTTAGCGTGTGACATCGAACGCTGTGTGTTTTGTTCACGTTTTCGTGCCCGTGCTTCACACCACGTTGCAGGTTCGGTGTCACCAGGAATCGCACGTTTTCGTAATATATACCCTGCATTAGGCTCTGTGACAGGGGCGCTAAGTAATGATGTTTCACACACTACAGTTCGATCTTGGAGCTAACTGCGGTGTTTATTGGCAGTTATCACAGTTCCGATACAACAGGCGCCGGCATTTTGCATTAGCATACCGGGGTTATTCTAGGCACATCGCTCCGCTCAGTCTTGCGTTAGAACTCTGCATTAGGGAGTGAAGTGGTACCGGGATTTCCGCTATGGGCGCAGGGCGAACAGGTCAGCACATAACGATCATGCTAGCGCACCCACCGTCTGTTCCGCGATCATAAGGTGTCCGTTAGGGCGACGCCATCTTAAGTGCTTGTTGGCTCCCGTAGAGGCATTTTGCTGCAGTCTCGTGAAATCGGCAATCCTGTTAGTGGGAAAGCGTCGCATTGGTCCCGCGATACCTTCCCATTTAAATTGCTGTGCTCCAATGGTTATTTGGAGGGCATTTAGTTGGTTGGCCTTTTTGTTTACGGCTGACTGGCGGAGCTGCGGAGCTAACCAGCCATTTCGCTGTGCGCCCCCTAGCGCCTCCCATCTGAAGAGAGTACTTTGACATGTTGGAAGCCTCAATGGTAAGGGCAGGTAATAAAAAAAAATGGTGTCTAGCTCACTTTTACTTTTCCGAACAATTACTGTGCACACTGGTAGTAAGTGCAAGAAGCTACCCTATCTTCTCAGGAGGAGTGCAGCCCTTCTCTCGGACTGTTGCAATGCTGCTAAGAAAGACTGCCATACATACCAATCTACAGAGGATATCTCCCAATTTGCTTCAGTTGAAAAATGCTTCAGAAGCCATAGTGCCTCTGGCCAAGTACACACCAAATCATGAGGTGTCTAGACCTGCCTCACTGACAATGCTATGTGGGGGAAGAAACAACAGAGCTTCTTCAATGGTAATACTTGTCTGCTAGACTTTTTGCCCACCTCACTAGTGGCGTCTTCAGAGTATCTTATATAGACAGTTTCAAGAGTGTATGCAATATGCATTACAAGAAAGGAAAAACCAAGGAGTCAAGGATTTTGAGAAAGGGTAGTCTTATTTCCATAAGTAATAGGACAAAACAAGGGAAAACTTTTCAAGGTTGAAGGGAAAGCTTTTCAAGGTTCAATACAGTTAAGGCAGCACTGTACAGAGTGGATCTTGTGACAACCCGGTGACACTTGGTGCAGGTGCTATATACAAAAACTGTGACAAGTGAGTGTGCAAGTGTTTTAAAAAGCAACAGCATAAGCGACGCATCAATCAGTATATAAACATCAAATAATGGCCCCAACAGAGACAAGTAAGCATTACTTGAAACACATTAATTGATATGGGAGCACAAAACGTGAATTGCGTCGTGGAATTTGAGCTGTCTAGTCGACGGCGTTTCGATCCCGGTTGGTTGGGATCCTCATCAGGACTGGGTTGTCGATGAGAACAGTGACTTAGGCTCTGGGAGGACGATGTGATTTCAATCCTTGATAGAGACTCGGTCGTCATGGGGTACTTGGTGAGGCTTCCATCTGAGCAGCGTGAGGCACTGGCAAGACCTGAGTGAATCAGGAATTAATGCCGTTACCGGGAGTCTGCTGTCTCAGCGTGGGTCGGGCAATGAATGCGGAACCTAAACGCGGCAGTGAAAACAACCCGATATGAATCCTGATTCATATCGGGTTGTTTTCACTGCCGCGTTTAGGTTCTGTGGCTCTTTTGTCTGAGACATTCTGAAAAGAAATCAAACATAGCAGAGTCCTAAAATTGAAGGATATACCATAAAAGATCTTTTCTTTCAAAACTTTATTTTGGTTGTTTGACAATAGAAGTGTAGATGAGCCATATACATTAACTTTTCAGTTCTTAGGAAATGGCAGGATCACAGAGTTAAAACGCCTAAAATACAGTTGGTAAAAATATGCATTGACATTTCAGTTAGCAGTAACCGGGTCGCTGGATGAACAAAAAAATCTAAAATACAATTGATAAAAACAAAACAATATTAGATATAAGTCTAGACATCAGAAACACTAACAGAGTGCATAAAGAAACCAATCGGGATCCCTCCGATAGTAAAGGTACAATAATCTTTTACACACAACATTCAAGGACCCCATGGCAAGCTGACACAAGCCCCATCTGCAGTTTCTGAATTAATACGTGTCTAAAAACAGAATAACACTTACAGTGATGTCAAGGTACATATTAAGAATACTTGAAGATGGGATAACGTGGAAAAACATTTTACAATGCAGCCACAATGTATGAGCCAAGTAATAAATACTTTTGGTTAAAACATAGGGAATACAAGGGACAGGGATGGCCAATGAAAAACTTGCCACTTGCCTCAGCCTCCACATTGAGAGCACGGAGGGTGATAAACAAAGACTAAATGTTGGCTTACATCAAACCTTAAAATGCGATGGGCACTGTTATATTCTCTAACACCCAGGAGCCTACAGATTAAAATAATCCACTTTTTCCTGCTGAAAAGATATGTTTGGCAAAAGAACAAAACATGCTCTACCATTTCCCTTTCTGAGCGGCAGGTAGGGCATCAAAGATCTGGATTTGTATCTCATCAGTGGAAAAATGGCAGCAAAAACATTAAAAACTCAGATACTATTGTACTGGCATGAAAGAGGAGCATACAAGGGGGGCATGGCTAGCAGCCTAACATGGCGGACGTGTCTCGGTGAGGCTCCGATCACGGGGCGCTAATTATCCTGAACAAATGCTCTAGAGGTGCTCCTGTGAAGTTGGGACAGAGCAGGGCTAAAGTGACGAAACACCAGGAGGCCGTTGTGTCCAGGAGCGGTGGCGACGGGGCCGGGACTGAGAAGCGGCGCGGCGGCGGAGCTCCCAGAGGTGCGAAAGCACCCATGGCCTGGTCGCGGCCTGGCCACCTAGGAGGTCCCAGAGACGAGGCGGACTCCGCTGCAAGAGGGACGCAGCCGACTCAGAACCAGCGCTGCAGGTACCTGGAGAGTGCGGCTCGCGCACAGAGGTGAAAGTCCCCGGGGCAGGCGGCGTTATGAGAGACCCCGTGGGACTACGGGAGAAACTGAGGCCGAGTCCGGAGGTGGACTGGAGGCCCCCAGGGAGGGGGGCTGGACGGCAGGATGCGACTCGCGGAGGCCCTCTAAGCAGAAACAGCATGTTGGACAGGCCACATGAAGGGCCGCTCTCCCCCGGCCCAACCAGGCCCGAGCCCGGTCACGCAAGTACCACACACCACCATTGCACGTCTTCCGTCCCCTCAGGGACCCCTGCCCTCGAGCACGTGAACCTCGTGGGTCCGATCCACTGCCGGCCCACGCGCCCAGCCTGGGCCGCCATCTTGGACACTTCACCACGAGGCCGCCTGGCCCCCGATCGACCTCAACCCTGGGCCTAGCCCGGCCTCAGACATCCCGGCACCACCCTCCACCCAGGAGGTGAGCGGGCTACTTGGCAAGTCAATGAGAGAAAGAGGTGCCGATGGCTCTCCCCCGCCAAGTGCCGCTCGCCCATCGCCTCCCCGGGCGCTGGCTCCACCCCCCTGCTGGGTGTCTGGACTCCCTCATCCCGGACCTCCCGACCTCCAAGTGCGAGGGTCCGGACATCAAAGCACACCAGCCCTATAACTGGGGCAGCTCCAGAGCAGGAAGGCAGTTGTATCTTGGAGTCGAGAGACGTAAAGAGGAACTCATCCTGGACGGACTACTGGCGCTGCCATAGCTCTGTCCTGTGCACCATCGTCCTGCCTGTTGGCGCTGCCACAGCCGTCGTAACCTTCATCCTTCATCGTCGTCGGGATCTGCTGGCGTGGCCGCGGACCGTTGTACCGTCATCTTTCACCGGGACCTGCAGGCTCCGCCGCGGACCGTCGTCCTTCCTTCATCCATCTCGGGACCTGCTTGGCTCCTCCACGGCCCGATCACCTAGAACGCCGAGCTCGAGGATTGAGAGCTATTTTGTACTCATTGGTAACTAAGACTGTCCCGCTACCCCTTTCCTCAACCAAAGACTAGAATCGAGGGGACCCCTGAGTCCAGACCTCCTTGTATCATACCAACGTAACCTAAGAATTGCATATAAAGTCTCGTTAACCTTCAACCTTGTGTGGTGTCCGTCTGTGGGGGGGAAGTTACTTACCTGTACAGTCGTTGGAGACGGCTCTCCCTGGAGACCTCTCCCCGTAACCTCGGCCGACCCTCCCGGTCCGTCTAACATTGGTGGCCAGCGGCGCGATCCGAATCACCGCATAAACGTACAGAGAGTAGCTCACCCCACGACGAAGTCACAATGACCACGAAAGAGAGCGGATCAACCGAGAAATTCCAAATGGAGAAATTGGAGGAGTACAACCATCGTGAACTAAAACAATTCTGCATCGAACTGGGTATCGCTACCACCGGACTGAGTACCAAGGACGATTTTAAGCATGCCCTAGAATCTTGGGCAGAGACCGGGGCTGCCGGAACCCCTGATCAAAGCACCGTAGAAAAAACGACCACGGCCCCTGAAGGGCAAAGAACGGGTCTCTCGCAAGACGAGATCCAGGAAAGAGAAAGAACCCGACTACACGAACTAGAAATGGCCCGACTTAAAATGGACGTTGAACTTAAGTTGGCCGAACAAAAAATCAACTTAGAGCACCTGCGTCTCCGAGAAGAAAGAGAGGAGAAACAGAGACAAAGGGAGCTCGAGGAAAAGAAACTGGCGTACGAGCACGAACGGAACCTAGCCGAGATCAACCTGCGCAAGCAGAATAAAGAGTTAGGGGTGCCTGAGAGACCACACACCCCAGGGACCACGGAGAAAAAAGTACACATCCCCAAGGATGTTGTCCGAGAATATTTCCGAGAGGACGACATCCAGCAATGGTTTAAGGCCTATGAAATCGCTATGACTGCGCACCGGATCGATAGAAACGATTGGGGAGCCGGCCTATGGGGGAGATTCCTCAATGAGGGCCGCGATACCCTGTTACAGCTCCCAGACCACCAGATGACCTCCTACGACCATATGAAAGCGGCCCTCCTCACCCGCTATGGCCTCACGCCCGAGATGTACCGTCAGAGGTTCCGAGACTGCACACGCATCCCGGGTACAACTTGGGTGGACTATGTAACGTACTTTAGCCGAGCTTTCGAAGGCTGGATCAAAGGAAACAACGTCACGACCTACGAGCAGCTGTTCAATCTGATGGTATGGGAGCATCTGTCCAACAATTGCTTCATTGAACTACGCCAACACCTCCTCGACAGCAAGTTAACCGACCCCCGGCAGCTCGCAGCCGAAGCTGACCGGTGGGAGATCACCAGAGTGGGCCGGAATGGGTCCTACGAGCAGAACAGGAACAACAATGGTCACCACCGACCCAGAGGAGGAGGAGGAGGCCAAGGACGAGGAAGAGACAACACTCCGGCCGCCCCCGCTACCAGCGCCACCCCCCCGGCCAACCGGGGCAGCACCCCGGCGCGACCGGGGTACAGAGCCAATGTCACGTGTCACCGATGCCAACGAGTCGGCCACTATGCAAACGACCCAAGCTGCCCGCAGTATCAGAGTCCAAAACCCCGCCAAGTGGCCGCCGCGGCACTAGGGGAAGAACAGATCTCCGAGGAACAAGAAACAGACGAGCAAGAGTATCAAGAGTGGGAGCCAGCCGCCATGACTCTCGCGTGCTTAGGGGAAAGAGACATGGTCCCGCGGGTCCCCCTACCCGCTAACACCCAGAAGTACAGCCAATGGGTGAGCATCAATGGACGACGGGCCGAAGCCCTTCGAGACACCGGGGCCAGTGTAACAGCCGTCCGCTGTCACCTGGTGACCCCAGAACAATATCTACCGAACATTCTCTGCCCTGTGCGATCAGCCGACAACTCGGAAAGTCTGTGTCGGATGGCCTGCGTCCCCTTTGAATGGGGAGGGGTCTCCGGCATGTTGAAGGTAACG
The DNA here is from genome assembly GCF_964263255.1 of Lissotriton vulgaris. Taxonomy (NCBI): domain Eukaryota; kingdom Metazoa; phylum Chordata; class Amphibia; order Caudata; family Salamandridae; genus Lissotriton; species Lissotriton vulgaris. Next base: position 469,239,424 of record NC_141700.1, on the reverse strand, counting down.
GTCCGAGACGACGCCCCCGTGGACTGCCTCCTCGGAAATGACCTGGAGAGCTCCCCGTGGGCAGCCGTGGAGCGAAGAGAACACTTGGGGATGTTAGGCGTCCCGGACTGGGCGTGCGTCACCACCCGGTCCATGGCCGTCCGTGCCAACCATCACCCGGAAGAACCAGAATGGCCGGCGCCACCGCCTCCGGTCGCCCCAGCCGAGACCACCGACCATGACACCCCCCTCGAACCTGCTCAACCTTCCGACCTCGATAACCTTGACCAGTGGGCCCAAGAGGGGGGGCCCACACAAGAACAATTTCGCCAGGAACAGAAGACCTGTCCCTCCCTCGAAGGACTCCGCCAACAAGCGCTCGCCCAAAGCGCAGGAGATACCTCCGGAACTCATTGGGTCTACTGGGACAATGATCTGTTGTACAGCGAGCAAAGAATCGCCGAGCTGGGGGCCAACCGAGTACTAGTAGTGCCCCTCCGCTTTAGAGACTTCCTGCTAAACCTGGCCCACGATGTCCCCCTGGCAGGGCACCTGGGACAAGATAAAACCTACAGTCGCCTAGTGACCCACTTCTTCTGGCCCAAAATGAGGAACGATGTGCACCAGCATTGCCGATCTTGCCCCACGTGCCAAGCCAGTGGGAAGAGCGGCCGCAAACTAAAGGCCCCCTTGCAACCTTTTCCAGTAGTCACGACCCCATTTGAGAGGGTCGGAATAGACATTGTGGGACCCCTGGACCCGCGCACAAAACAAGGCCATCGCTTCATCTTGGTGCTAGTGGACCACGCCACCCGCTACCCTGAGGCTGTTCCTCTCCGGACCGTGACAGCCCCAGTGGTCGGCCGGGCCCTGATGGGGATCTTCTCCCGTGTGGGGTTCCCCCGAGAAGTCGTCAGCGACAGAGGCACGAACTTTATCTCTAAATACATGAAATCCCTCTGGCGACAGTGTGGGGTCACCTACCGATTCACGACCCCCTATCACCCCCAAGGGAACGGACTTGTTGAGCGGTTCAACCGCACGCTAAAAGGGATGATCGGGGGATTGGAGGAGCCCCTCCGTCGCCAGTGGGATGTGCTGCTGCCGTGCCTCCTCTTCGCCTACCGAGAGGTCCCACAGAAATCCCTAGGCTTCAGCCCATTTGAACTGCTATACGGGCACCCAGTGCGGGGGCCGCTCAGCCTGATCAAAGAAGGCTGGGAGATGCCTCCGGCCAAGAACCCTCCAGATGTCTTCCGGTACCTCCTCACCCTCCGCAACCAGTCCCGGCGATTCAGAGACCTAGCAAAAGCCAACCTAGAGGCCAGTCAAGAGGACATGAAAAAATGGTATGACCAGAACGCCTCATCCATTGAATTCGAACCGGGGCAACAAGTATGGGTAATGTCCCCCACGGAGCCATGCGCTCTCCAAGACAAATGGACGGGGCCCTTCAAGGTAATCGAGCGCAAGGGTCCTGCCACCTACCTCATCGATATGGAGTCCTCCCGGAACCCACTCCGGGTCCTCCACACCAACAGACTGAAACCCCACTTTGCACGAACAGAACTCAGCCTCCTGATGGCCACAGACAATGGGGTTGAAGACGACTCCGAGCCTCTCCCTGACCTCCTGCGGACCCAGGAGCAAGACGGCTCCGTGGATGGGGTCCGACTCTCGGAGACCCTCACCCGAGAACAACGCCAAGAGTGCCAAGCCCTCCTGTCACAGTTCGCCAGTCTGTTCTCCCTCACCCCAGGTGTCACTTCCTGGTGTGTACACGATGTGGACACCGGAGACAGCCCTCCTATCCGCCACCGGGCCTACCGCGTACCTGATCGGGTACGGGCCTGCATCCAGGCGGAAGTGGCCAAGATGCTCACGCTCGGGGTCATCGAGCCCTCAGACAGCCCATGGGCCAGCCCGGTCGTACTGGTCCCCAAAGCAGCCGCCCCCGGAACCACACCAGAACTCCGGTTCTGCGTCGACTACCGGGGCCTGAATGAAGTCACCAGAACAGACGCACATCCCATCCCCCGGGCAGATGAACTGGTCGACCGAATGGGAGCTGCCCGCTACCTCAGCATCTTCGACCTGACAGCAGGTTATTGGCAGATCGGCCTCACACCCCGAGCGCAAGAACGTTCTGCCTTCTCCACCCCCGATGGCCACTACCATTTTACGGTCATGCCCTTCGGCATGAAGAATGCCCCAGCGACTTTCCAACGGCTCGTCAATCAGGTCCTGGCGGGGCTCGAAGGGTTCAGCGCCGCCTACCTAGACGACATCGCTGTGTACAGCCACCATTGGAACGAGCACCTCCACCACCTCCGAGCAGTGCTGCAAGCCCTTCAGCGAGCTGGCCTCACGATCAAGGCCAGCAAGTGTCAAATTGGACAAGGGTCTGTGACCTACCTCGGACACCAGGTGGGAAGCGGCCTAGTGGCCCCTCTACAGCTGAAAATTGCCGCCATCCAGGACTGGCAGCCCCCCATCACCCAAACCGAGGTACGAGCCTTCCTGGGCCTCACGGGCTATTACCGAAGGTTCGTGAAAGACTATGGTACCATAGTGGGGCCTCTCACAGAACTCACGTCAAAGAATCAGCCCAAGAAAGTGAACTGGACCCCAGAGTGTCAAACGGCATTCGAACAGTTGAAGGCCGCCATGTGTTCCGCTCCTGTGCTCCAGGCCCCAGACTACAGCCGGGAGTTCGTCGTCCAGACGGACGCCTCTGACCAGGGCATTGGGGCGGTCCTGTCTCAAGTGAACACCGAAGGCCTTGATCAACCGGTGGCCTTCATCAGCCGGAGACTCCTACCACGGGAGCAACGCTGGAGCACCATAGAGAGAGAAGCCTTCGCTGTGGTATGGGCCCTCAAGAAGCTCCGGCCCTACCTTTTTGGCACCCACTTCCGGGTGCAGACCGACCACCGACCCCTGCAGTGGTTGATGCATATGCGGGGGGAAAACCCAAAGTTGCTACGCTGGTCCATCTCCTTGCAAGGTATGGACTTCACAGTCGAACACCGGCCTGGGCCAGATCACGCCAACGCGGATGGCCTGTCCCGGTTTTTCCGCCTCGACGAGGAGAGTCCCCAAGAGGATGGGTAACTCTCCCCGCCTTCAGCTGGGGGGGACGCATGTTGGACAGGCCACATGAAGGGCCGCTCTCCCCCGGCCCAACCAGGCCCGAGCCCGGTCACGCAAGTACCACACACCACCATTGCACGTCTTCCGTCCCCTCAGGGACCCCTGCCCTCGAGCACGTGAACCTCGTGGGTCCGATCCACTGCCGGCCCACGCGCCCAGCCTGGGCCGCCATCTTGGACACTTCACCACGAGGCCGCCTGGCCCCCGATCGACCTCAACCCTGGGCCTAGCCCGGCCTCAGACATCCCGGCACCACCCTCCACCCAGGAGGTGAGCGGGCTACTTGGCAAGTCAATGAGAGAAAGAGGTGCCGATGGCTCTCCCCCGCCAAGTGCCGCTCGCCCATCGCCTCCCCGGGCGCTGGCTCCACCCCCCTGCTGGGTGTCTGGACTCCCTCATCCCGGACCTCCCGACCTCCAAGTGCGAGGGTCCGGACATCAAAGCACACCAGCCCTATAACTGGGGCAGCTCCAGAGCAGGAAGGCAGTTGTATCTTGGAGTCGAGAGACGTAAAGAGGAACTCATCCTGGACGGACTACTGGCGCTGCCATAGCTCTGTCCTGTGCACCATCGTCCTGCCTGTTGGCGCTGCCACAGCCGTCGTAACCTTCATCCTTCATCGTCGTCGGGATCTGCTGGCGTGGCCGCGGACCGTTGTACCGTCATCTTTCACCGGGACCTGCAGGCTCCGCCGCGGACCGTCGTCCTTCCTTCATCCATCTCGGGACCTGCTTGGCTCCTCCACGGCCCGATCACCTAGAACGCCGAGCTCGAGGATTGAGAGCTATTTTGTACTCATTGGTAACTAAGACTGTCCCGCTACCCCTTTCCTCAACCAAAGACTAGAATCGAGGGGACCCCTGAGTCCAGACCTCCTTGTATCATACCAACGTAACCTAAGAATTGCATATAAAGTCTCGTTAACCTTCAACCTTGTGTGGTGTCCGTCTGTGGGGGGGAAGTTACTTACCTGTACAGTCGTTGGAGACGGCTCTCCCTGGAGACCTCTCCCCGTAACCTCGGCCGACCCTCCCGGTCCGTCTAACACAGCAATTTTTAAAAACAAGAGCTGCCCCAACCCTGAGACTCCCGGCAGGTGCCTGTAGCTCGCGATCACCCACAGAGTGATGTCTTGAGTGGGGCGGCCCCCGCAAACATGGCGCTGCATCCCTGACCCGCCGGAGGCTGGAGCGGCAGGTTCCTCGGCCCCGGGGCTCCACACTGGACACACGGCGGAATGGTGGTAGGGGCCCTGGATGGTGCGCAGGAGGAGGGTTACCCCATTTGAGAAGAGCTGCAATTCCCGGTGATTCCTCCCTGCCTGACCCTAAAATGGGGGCCAGCGGACATACTGACACACACTGCCCGCTCCTCATTTGAAACTGGCAGCAGATAGCGTGCTAACACCTGCGACTGGCGGGGGACTCTCAGGTGACACCCCACACCCATCCTTCGTAGACCTGGCACTCATCCACTTCAGGCGCTGCTCCTGAGGTGAGGAGGGCCCCCCCAGACCTTGAGCACACCGAAGCTGAGCGCGGATCGACGCTGGTGACGGCGGGGGACCTGGCGACCTGCTGCGGATCTGTTGGCGCCCGCGCTCAGCAAATGGCAGCCGCCGCGCATTGAAGCAGCTGCGGAGAGCCGGAGATCCTGTGGAGCGGAGGTGAGCGAGGAGGCGCGAGATCCCAGGCGGTACAGTGCAAGCAGACGGTGGTGACGAGGCGCGGCTGACTGGGGTGCCGCCGCGGATCTCGGAGTGCGCCCCCACGCGAGGCCGGGGAGGAGCGGCCTGTGCACGTCCCCACGCCCCCCGGGGCGCTGACTGTGAGGCCGAAAAAATTTACTCTAGGGGGCGCCCCTCCCCCCATATCCCCGCAGACCATGGCGGCGAAGCATCAGCATGACTTGGGCAAGTTGGGCCAGAGCCAACTGAGTGGCGGAGAAGCCAGTGGGCTAAGGTATAAAAGGAGCGGCGGCGATTCACTTCCACTGGGTGCGCATCGCACAGCGAAACGTGAGCAGCTTTGGCCAGCGCTGCCCCACACCCTGCACAGTCTCAGAGCTACAAGAGACCACCACACACCCCTGCCCCAGGACTGAGCTGACAACTAGAGGGGGGAGCTCTTGCCAATCAATCAGCCAGACACATATCCGGAGAGCAGGCGTGAGTCACGCACAGCAAAAGTGCTAGCAAAGCGGCGCTGAGCAGCGGGGGCGGGGGGAGCGCAGGATAATAACGACTGTGCCGGCCAGAACGGAAGTACCTGCAGCGGTCAACTGGAGCTGACCGGCCGGCAGTGGGTGACTGGTCCTGAGTGGATCCCCTCAGGCGGCTGCGACGGCGGAGCCGGGAGCCCCCCCTTCTTCGCAGACTGGCACACCGATCCTGTACATTAATGCCCACGGCGCAGCAGCTGGCGAAGGGGAGGTTAAGGGACAAGCCGAAGCAGCAGCAACAGGCAGCGGGAGACGTGGGCCCAACACAGGAGAGGAGTAGAGAGGACTCGGAGCTCACGATGATGCTGGCTGCCAAGATGGACACGGTACTGGCGGCGGTGGAACGCATTGGAACCACCCTGGCGCAAACCAAGACATCCTTGAAGCGCGGATAGACAAAGTCACGTGGGACTTCATGCTGCTGCATACAGATCATCGTAAATTGTCAGAGGAGGTCGTCGTCCAGCGCCAGTCGGTCCAAGAACTGCAGCCCGTGGTGCGAGTCAAGCTGCGGCGCTACAAGATCTGGTGGATAGGGTCCAGGCGCTAGAAGATCGTGCTGAGGACGCGGAAGGGCGCTCTCTGCAAAACAACGTCAGGGTGGTTGGACTGCCGGAGGGAGAGGAAGGGAAGAACCCCGAGAAATATACAGAGCGGTGGCTAGAGGGAGCTCCTGCCGCCTGGGACGCTGTCTGCGCACTTTGTAGTAGAGAGAGCGCATAGAGTGCCGGCAAGGCACAGCGTCCAGGGACATGGCCTCGCCCATTCCTCTTCAGCTCCTTAACTACCGGGACCGTGACGTGGTGCCCCGCGAAACCTGAAAACTGACAGATCTCAAGGTGGGCAACAGCCGAGTGATGTTCTTCCCTGACTTCACAGCGACAGTACAGAAGCGAAGGAGCACGTACATGGCCGTGAAGCGGCAGCTGCGGGAATTAACCTACCTTACTCCCTGCTGTTCCCCTTGTGCCTCCGGGTGGTTACCAAGGAGGGCACGCGCTTCTTTGAGGCCCCATCTGAAGTTTGGGACTGGCTGGAGGAGACTGGGCTGTGGTCAGGGGTGAGGCCCACTGGCCCGGAGGTCGGAGGCTGGCAAGATCAACGGTCCAGGAGACGGAGGAGAGGAAAGGGGCAGAAAGAGCGTGGATCCGGGCCAGGCTGCCCCAAGTCCGGAGCGGATAAGACGGGAGAGACAGGAAGCGCTGGCGGCAGTCGCGACGTTGGGAGCGGCCAAGAACACTGAACGCATAGAAGCCCAGCAGCTGAGCGATGGGGATGTAAGCAGTTCGTCCTCCCCGTCCACAGTACTGTCAGACGACGCCAACTTACCAGTGGTGACACCGCAGACAGCGAACCTCCTGATGTGACTATGATAGAGAGTTTCTGCGGCAGAACTGGAGGTCATCGCCTGTCAGCCATTGAACATTGAACATCATATCCTTCGCCTGACTGCTGCGCAAGAGCTGTTAGGGTGGGACACTGACCCAGCGACACGGGTGCTGCATGGTGAGGGGGCGTCACCTGGAAGCTGGGGGGAGTGCTCCAGCAGGCGGACAGGCAAAGTTGGTCCCGGGTGTCGAGCAACTGACCAAGTGACGGGCCCGAGCAAACAAAGGGGGGAGGGGGTTATCATGTGTATTGCATGAACAGCGCGTTAGTCATCCTTGAGCACCTCTTAGACGCACACAGGCCCCACACATGGGAGCAACACCATTATATTGCTGGCTACACAACCCACAGTGCGAACACTGCGCTGAGAACACGACCCACTGAGTGACAGACACACTGTTCGTTTGGACAAATGCCCCGTTGGGTAATCGCCCCACATGTTCTGTTGTTAAAAGTTAGCTACAAGATGCAAAAGCGACATACAGACGAATCCCCTGAGCACCGGCCCGCTGGCCTCGCTTGGTGCCCCTCCCGCCCCCATGACTCCCACATTGCGGCAACGCAATACTATAAATGGCAAACACTAACATCATAACGTGGAACATCCGCGGCCTGCACACCCCAGCGCGCCGTAACTCTGTTTTCTCTTCCCTGCAGCGGCACGGGGTGGGGATCGCGCTGCTACAAGAGACGCACATGTCCGGAGCAGAACTTGGGAAGCTCCGTAGGAGATGGAGAGGCCAGATATACGGCACGGAATACTCAGCGCATGCGCGGGCAGGCTAATCTGGGTAAGGGCCGGAGTTCCGTTTGTATGTGAAGAAGCGCAGGCGGATCAGGAGGGCAGGTACTCCTGGCAAAGGGGAAACTCATCGGGCAGATGGTGCTACTGGGTTCCTTATACGCCCCCAACGCGGGTCAACAATCATTTCTGGAAAATCTGAATCAAGTCCTCCACTCATACGCGGGACTCCCATGGTTATTAGGCGGATATTTTACAATGGTATTGGACACACACCTAGACCGATCCTTCCCCCCGCTACGCTCTACACCGGTGGCGTCAAATGCGCAGGCGCTGCAAGACTGGCTTACCCATTGGGGGATATATGACCTCTGTGGGTACAACACCCCACCGATAGAATATACTCATATTATTCAGCAGTTCATGGCCTGCATGTCCGCCTAGACCGCATAGTGGGCTCCCAGTCAATGCTTCCGCTCCTGGCCGAGACGGCATACCTAGGTAGAACACACTGCGACCATAAACCTCTGTCGTTCTGGATTTGCTGGGACGCAGACCGGCCGCCAGTACCCATGTGGAGGTTGCAGCCGCCCGCCCTTGAGGACGCAGAGTTTCGCTCCTGACTGGGCACAGCCATTCTGTCGTACTTTGAGGATAATGCGGAGACGACGGCCGATCCCCTGCTGGAATGGGACGCACATAAAGCGACCATTCGGGGACACTGTATAGCCGCCTCCTGGAACATTCGCAAGACGGTGTCCGATTCCCTGACCAGGCTGGAGTCAGAGCTCCTGCGATATGAGAGGGAGGGCGAGGGAGCCGGCAGGCATTCGATCAAACTGGGGGAACTGAGAGGGGAACATGCGGCCTTAATGGAACGGCTAAGGTGTCATAATTATGCGGCGCATACGGCCAGGACACATGCTAAGGTGGACAGGGCTGGGAGGCTGCTGGCCTGGCTGGTGCAAAGATCGGACCGGGGAGCATTGGTGGGAGCCATTTGTACAGGGGGAGGGGAAATGGTCTACACGCAGTGCGAAATCCATCAGGCGATGACTGCGCATTACAGGCACCTGTATACGGCCCGGGGTATTGGCTCCAGGCACGCGCTGGAGGAGTTCTTAGACCTGGTGGCGCTGCCCAATACCACTGACGCCCAGAACGGGACAATCTGTGCCCCGCTCACCCTAGAAGAGGTCGGGAAGCGATTCAGGCCCTGGCAACAGGGAAATCCCCGGGGCCCGACGGCCTACCAGCCGAATACTACAAGGCCAACAGAGTGATCCTGGCACCCTGGCTTCTCCAACTACATATGCAACTGGCCTGAATTCCTCCTACATCTGTTTAAGAGGCCCCGGAAAGATAAAGCATCGTCCCGGTTCCTAGACTTGGGGTTGGTGGTGGCGGTGTGTCTCCCCACCAAGAGGTGGAAGGCGCGGGACCCACCCAGCGCGCAGGCTTGGACCCTGTCCCTTCAGCATGAGCCAGGGTGGAATGGACCGCTATATGGCGGGAGGAAACAGTGGGACTCCGTAGGGAGCTTATGGCGGAAACCTGGGAGCGTATGCTTCACACCCTACAGTCGCCGGGATAGCCGCTGATGAAGGAACGGTAGAGGGCTAGCCGGGACTGTGGTTGACCGGGGGACACGTGCAGCGGACACCATACATGGCAACTTGCAGGGTGCAATGCGTGATGCTGCAAAGCAGGGGAATGGCGGGAGCTGAAGACATGTGGGGATGGGGGGAGGACATCTGAGCGGGCGGAGGGGGGGGAGAGGGAGACCGGGGTGGGTACCGGAAGCGAGGGGGGGGACAACATTGACTGTATGCTCAAGACCGTGTCGCACTGTGCTTGGTTGCATTAGTTCAGTAAATCTTTATTTCGATGATTAAAAATCATCATAAAAATACAGTTTATACAATAAATATTTCATTAAATTACATTTCTGAACTCTATTAAAAAACAAACATTAAAAACAATGAGGCAAAGCTAATACAATTCATAGAGAGGAATAAATATTATATACATGATTAGTTAGTCTCTTGTATTCCTTAACCTTACTGCTACTTTTAAAAAGCTTATAACAGAGCATAAAGTGCGCATATCATTAGCTCTTTGTAGAAACAGTAGTGCAACTTTAGCATGACGAAATTCCTTCTCTCTTAAAATGTCGACCAAAAAACTACGCCGTGGATTCCGATAAAATGGACACAAAAGTACAAAGTGTAGGGTGTCCTGCGGAAACCTGTTGTCCCAGGTGCAGGCACCCTTCTGCTCAATAGTTACAGTAAAACCTGATGGATAAGCTAAAATATTAGGTAACAAATTGAGCCTAAAACGACACATTAAAAACCTATCCTGCTGGTTATGCATGAGAAATAAGTAGGGCTCCATGCCCTCCCCATTGTGAACTAAACATTGAGCTACTACTGATTGCTTTATTGGTCCAGGATCTACTCTGACCGTTTCCAATTTTTCTAGCAGCAGCTTTTTAATTCTTGGTTTACAGCTGGTAGAAATTGAGTCAGGGTTGCTAAAAAGGGTGTGTTGATCTATAGTCTCTAGCGAACTTTTAACGTATTTCAGCCAGGGAATCTGTAACCCCTTATCCCTTTGCAGACAGTCTACAACAATTTCCCTGCTCAATTCTACCTCAGGGTTGGCCCATGTTCTGATCCATGCCATAATCGGCCTCATCTTCACCTGATCTGTAATATACGGGGTCCCAAGTTCCGCATGCGCTATCTCAGCTGGGGTGGACTGTGAGATCTTTAGGATTCTGCGAGGGAATTTATCTTCCTCTATCTGTAGTTGTTTGGCATCCCTGAAGCCCCACACCTAAGCACCATACAAGGCCTTTGCTGTACTTATCGAGCCATATAGGCTCATTACTTGTTCGGGACACCAGCGACCCAGCCTGCGGGCAAAATTTAATATTGCACCGTTTGAAGAAACAAGCTTTGTGCAATGTTCCTCAATCAGGGAATTAAACTGGATTTCGCCATCAAAAAGAAGGCCCAAGTAGGGAAAGGTATTACAGTGTTTAATGTATGAGTCCCTATTTTAAACACAAATTTCTTAGAGGGTTTTTTACCAGCCACCATCACGAAGGATTTGCTCAGATTCACCGACAGGTCTAAATTGTCCATGAACTTCACAAATCCATCAATGAGGTGTTGTAGACTCTGTGATGTTCGTGCAAGCAGGATCCGCGTACAAAAGTACCGGAATTTGACGCGTTCCTGCTTTGGGGCAGTCTACATTCTGGGATACAAGGGTCCTCTCAAGATCGTTGATATACAACAAAAACAAAAAGGGAGCAAGGATGCACCCTTGCCTTACTCCACTTGAGCACGGAAATGGGTCAGTACGCCCCCCTTGGTTGCATTAATAAAGTTAAGAGTTTACTGTTTGGAAATATAACTCATTTCTGTACCTGGTGCTGGGTCGTATAGGGCCCCCCTTTATTTGAATTTGGATACACTCGGGCACAATTGCTAATTACGGGAATGTTTGCACAATACAATGCAGTACCTAAGAGACATAATGCGCTCAAGTATTTGACAGTCGAAATGTAACTGCAGTAATGTATTGGATGAATATGTATGTGCATTGTACTGTTTGTGGGAAATGAAAAATGCCAATCAACAAATTTGACAAAGAAATGAGAGGAGCATACAATTTGGTTCTGTGTCAGGAATAGAGGACCTATGCTTCACTTTTATTAATTAGAGCAGGTTCCAAAAGGCTACCTTTTCTCACATTTTCAGTAAATTATAAAAAAGGATATCCTGAACACATAACCCAACATAGCCAATCCCAGTGCAGATATCTCCACAAAAAATGCTTTATCCTCTGACACTTCATCTTTTTAGCTGCTTGACAGCCAGCAAGAAATGTGCTTTAATTGGTTTCTGTTTTGTCAGTGTAGGAGGGCAGGTCGGATAAACAGACGCAGAGGCTGAATGTATTTTCCAAAGGTGCGTTTTTTATTATCAGCGATTGGGGTAGTAGAGGCTATGGATAAGGTTCCTTCTCTCTCTTCTTCTTGGCCCGTCTTCGTTGAGCTTGGATGTGGTTTGGGTGTTGGCGAATCTGTCTCTTCCGTCTCTTTGGTGTTACCCCGAAGGCTCATAGGAGAGGAGAAAAAGGAAGCTGTCAATCACTGTTTGATTTGGGGAAGTGAAATTAGGAATTACCCGTCACCACACCCAGAGTGATGTCGACTCAATGTTCAAAGGGGGGGGGGTGTACTCCTCAAACCAAACAACTAACTAATACAAGGGAAACGATGGGCGTAAGCACGATAAGACGGACGATTGTGAAAAGTAGTATAAACCGTGCTCGGCAGGATGGGAAAATCAAGAGGTGCACCAAAAAGAGAGAGTTGTGCCACACACAGGTATTTCAAGGAGTAGAAACAGTGCTCGTCATTCTTATACCCTTCTACCCCGTACCCTTTAGCTTGTCCTTCCTCCTACCTCCCTCGTACCCTCCCTCACTGTCCCCAGAGCAGCTGTCACTCACTGGCTCCGCCGCAACTCCTGAGTTGTGGCCGCTCCCCAGCCTCCTCCGGTGGACACCACCACTCCTCACTCTACCGCTCGTCTGGGTCTTCGTCCTTTTCTTCGGTACGGTCATCGTCTTCGCTCCTCAGTTTCTCCTCGTTCCGCTTCCTGCTTCCTTCTACCCCACCGTTGGTCATCGATGCCCCTCCTTCATGCCGTCTTCCTTTCATTGGAACCGGGGAATTACTTCCGATGTCATCTCCTCCCACTTCTGGTCTCGAGTCGCGGTCCCGCTGTAGGGACATAGGACCGATGGGTGTGTCTTTGCGTCTAGCTCCTGCCTCCAGAAAATCAATCCTCGGGGATTGAGCTCCACAAGAGACAGCGTTTTTATAGTGTGGATCCATAACGTCAGGTAGTGACCCCGTCCATGCGCTTCCCTTCTCACGGTCAGGTTGTGTGAAATTGAGCTTACTGGCAATATTAGATTTGCCCTTTCGTCCCCAAGTAACGTGGACATTGTGGTTTAAAATATAATTTAAAAGAATTGGCATTTCAGCCTGAGGAGTAACAATCGCATAAATAACGCAACAACTTCTCTCTTTGATGTCAGATCACCGAGGGGCACAGCATGCTTACTTTTCTCGCCTCTGTGTGTTCTCAAGGGTTGGAGTTTCTGGAAACCCAGCGCACCAAAGTCCTTGAATTCTGAGTGTTCTCAATAATTGGGTACGGTCCTTAAAAATGTGCTTATTTCTTTGTAAAAAAACATGCTTCTCCACCCACTCTCTGTCTGACACTGACAGACCTGTGAGGCAAGAGAGGTGAACAAAAATGAAAGAAGGGTGCAAAAAGAGGCAGGAGTGGTGCAGCAAGAAGCAAGCGAGGTACAGAAAGAAGTGCAGAGAGAAGTAAGAGGGGTGCAGAAAGAAGCATGAGGTACAGAAATGGGGATGAAGGGTGCAGAGAAAAGCAAAAGGGGTGCAGAAAGAAGCAACAGGTGTGCAGAAAATAGCAAGGATGGGTACAGAAAGAGGCAAGAGGGGTGCAGAAAGAGGCAGGAGAAGTGCAGAAAGAAGCAACAGTGGTGAAGAAGGAGGCAAGAGAACTGCAGAAAGAGGCAAGAGAGTTGCAGAAACAGGTAAAAGAGGTACAGAAAAAGGGAACAGGGGTGCGGACAGAGGTACAGAAAGAGGGAAGAGGGGTCCAGAAAGAAGCGAGAGAGGTGCAGAAAGAGACGATAAGGGTGCAGAAAGAGGCAAAAAGGTGCAGAAAGAGAGAAGGTTGCAGAAAGAGGCAAGAGTTGTGCAGAAAGAAGCAACAGAGGTGCAGAAAGGGTCAAGAGATGTGCAGAAACAGACAGGCGAGGTGTAGAAACAGAAAAGGGGTGCAGAAAGAGGCAAGAGAATTGCTGAAAGAAAGAACAGAGGTGCAGAAAGTAGCAAGACAGCTGCAAAAGAGGCATGAGATTTGCAGAAAATCAACAGAAGTGCACAAAAAGGCAAAAGAAGTGCAGAAAGGGAAGACAGGTACAGAAAGAAGCAGATAGGTGCAGATAGAAGCAAGAGCAGTACAGAAAGAATCAATATAGGTGCAGAAAGAGGCAAGAGAGGAGCAGAAAGAAGCAAAAGTGGTGCAGAAATTTACAAGAACTGCAGAGAGGTGCACGAAGAGTAAAGAAGGGTGCAGAAAGAAGCAAGTGAGGTGCGGAAAGAGGTGACAGAGGACCAGAAAGAGGCACGAGAAGTGCAGAAAGGCAAGAGAATTGCTGAAAGAAGGAACAGAGGTGCAGAAACAGGCAAGAGAAGTGCAGAGAGAGGGAAGAGAGCTGCAGAATGAAGCAAGAGCAGTGCAGAAATAATCCATAGAGGTGCAGAAAGAGGCAAGAAGGGTGCAGAAATGTAAGAGATTTGCAGAAAGAGGAAAGAGAAGAGCAAGAGAGGAAAGAGAGCTGCAGAAAGAAGCAAGAGGGATGCAGAAAAAAGTGAGAGGCGCAGAAAGAAGCAAGAGAAGTACAGAATGAAGCAAGAGGGCTGCAGAAAGAAGTAAGAGAAGTGAATATAGAGGCAGCAGAGCTGCAGAAACAGGCAGTAGGGGACAGGGGTGCAGAAAGAAGCAAGAGAGGTGCACAAAGATGAAAGAAGGGTGCAAAAAGAGGCAGGGGGTGCAGCAAAAGAGATGCAGAAAGAAGAGAAGTGCAGAAAGAAGGAAGAGGGTTTCAGATAGAAGCAAGAGGGGTGCCGAAGAAGCAGGAAGTGCAGAAATAGAGACGAAGTGTGCAGAGAAAAGCAAAAGGGGTACAGAAAGAAGCAAGTAAGGTGCAGGAAGTAGCAAGGATGGGTACAGAAAGAGGCAACAGAGGTGCAGAAACAGGCAGGAGAGGTGCAGAAAGAGCCAAGAGGGGTGCAGAAAGAGGCAGAAGAAGTACAGAAAGAAGCAACAGGTGAAGGGGGCAAGAAAACTGCAGAAAAAGGCAAGAGAGTTGCAGAAACAGGCAAAAGCGGTACAGAAAGATTAAACGGGTGCGGTGAGAGGCAAGAGAGGTACAGAAAGAGGGAAGAGGGGTGCAGAAAGAGGTAAGAAGGGTGCAGAAAGAAGCAAGACCAGTATAGAAAGAATCAATAGAGGTGCAGAAAGAGACAATAAGGGTGCAAAAAGAGGCAAGAGAGTTGCAGAAAGAGGCTAGGGAAGAGCAGAAAGAGGCAAAAGAGGTGCACAAAGAGAGAAGGATTATAGAAAGAGGCAAGAGGTGTGCCGAAAGGTGTACAGTCTAAATATTGATTCCTAAATATCGACCTACACAAATATCGAGTTGGAAATATCGAAGGTACAGAATATTGAGGTCAAGAATATCGTTGGACAGAATATCGGACCTAAGGTAAGTAATATTGATTTTTTTTATATCGATGTAAGTAATATTGATATTAAATATATCAATGTTACTATTCTCGATGTTACTAATATCGATATTTGTAATATTGTTATGTATTTTATTGTGTATTTAATATGTATGTGTTATGTTTTTTGTTAAGTATTTTACTTGTTTTAAATTATATGTGTACTATTTTTATATATTAATAATGTTATTTTTAAGTCAATTTTATGTTTTAGTACCGCAGTGGGTTGTGGGTTTATAGGGGAATAGGGTGGGAAGTAATTTAATTATACTAAATTAATTATTAATTTTTAGGAATTATAAATTAATTTGTGCGTTTTAGTTCTGTAGCGGACTGTGGGTTTATAGGGGAATTGGGTGGGAAGTAATTTAATTGTAATTAACTAATGATTTATTTTTATTTATTGGTATTGATAATTATTTTATTTTTAATTAATATTATTTGGAAATTAATCATTTTAATTGGTAATTAATTTTTGTAATTGATAATTAATTTTTTTAATTGGTAATTAATTCTTTTAATTGCCACTTAATATTTTTAATTGGCAATTACATTTTATTAATTGGTAATTAATGTTTCATAAAAAGTATTTTTTGGTATAAAAAATAATTTTATTGTTTAAAATGTTCATTTAATACATTTTTAATAATTAATGTTTTTTGTTATAAAAAATATTTTATTGTTCAATCTTTATTATTTGGTAACTAATATTTATTAATTAATATTTATTGGTATTTATTGTTAATTTATTGTTAATGATTCAATTGTAATTATGTTTTTAATAATTATTAATGGGTATTTGTAAATGATGTAGAGTTATGTAAAAATTTAATTATTAATTATTTTAAATACAACAATTATTTATAAGTATGTTGTATTTAACTTCTACGCTATCCAACGCTGTCCCTACTTTTGCACTCTCTCTAGTAGGAGTAGTAATTTTAACCCAACGCTATCCAACGCTTTACCTCCTGTTGCACTCACTGGAGTGGGAGTAGTAAGTTTTTTTCCCCTATGCTATCCAACGCTTTCCCTACTGTTGCACTCTCTGGAGTGGGAATATTAATTTTTACCCCTACGCTATCCAATGCTTTACCGCCTGTTGCACTCACTGGAGTGGGAATAGTAATTTTTACCCCTACGCTATCCAATGCTTTCTCTACTGTTGCACTCTTTGGAGTGGGAATAGTAATTTTTACCCCTACGCTATCCAACGCTTTCCCTGCTGACGCACTCTTTGGAGTGGGAATAGTAATTTTTACCCCTATGCTATCCAACACTTTCCCTATTGTTGCACTCACTGGAGTGGAAATAGTCATTTTTACCCTCCCCCTATCCAACGCTTTCCCTACTGTTGCACTCACTGGAGTGGGAATAGTAATTTTTACCCACCCGCTATCCAATGCTTTCCCTACTGTTGCACTCTCTGGAGTGGGAATAGTAATTTTTACCCCTATGCTATCCAACGTTTTCCCTACTGTTTCACTCTGTGGTAAATAAAATTACCGGACTATTTTTCCATACATTAATAACAATAAGAATAGCTCATAAAATGAGAGCCAGAGTCCGTGGTATCTGAGTCATACGGGCTTTAATTAAGATGACTCGAGTCAACGAGAATCGGGTTCCATCACCACTAAGGTTCAGGAAGGGATATCCAACGTTTTATTAACATCACACATTATATATAGTAAAATAGTGCAATTGAAATGAATACAGTAGGTGTAACAAGTGAAAGTAGAGAGAGATAAGGACATATGGGCGTAAAAGAAGGCGTGTAAGGAGGCGTACACGGAGGTGTGTACCAGATGAGTCACAGAGGTGTCATAGGTGGGTGGATGCATAGAGAAAATCTGCGGGGTCAGCAGAAACCCTTTCCCTACATGTGCGCGCAACTGAACATGACGTGAGATTGACGTGTAACTGGGGAGAGCTGGGGGGTTTGACATTAGCACTAGTAGAGGAGACTGGAGTCTGGGATGTCAGAACGACCTGCACCTTTGGCATATCTGATATCTTGTGTTTGGAGGATGTATTATCTGAAGTAAAAGGTCTCTTGGACAGAGGCCGTTCATCACTGAATGCTAGTGAGTGCATATATTTCTTCGTGCAATGAAAAGGACCGTATGCCTACTATGGCAACGGGTTCAGTAAATCACTTGCATGGAGACAGGAAGGCTGGGCCCTATGCTCTGCAGGCGGAAATATGTTTACCTATTTCACTAGACTGGAATGTGTTTTTGCGGAGGCTGAGCAGATGACTGTAGGCAAAATACCGTCTTGGCAGGCAGGCCAGGCCGGGCCGGGCACCGCTCGACTGGGCAGGGAGTAGGGTAGAGGTCAGGGATGCATTCCTAAACTGCAGCTTTCAGAGACAGAAGAAGCTCAGAGCCTGAATTCAGGGCCTGGCTCGGCTGAGCCACAAAAACGTGTGCTTTTCGATGTTAAAACGTATACCATGTAAATGCATTGGCAACGTAGGCTTTGAGGCTGAATTATCGTTTTGTTCATGGAGGGCCTGGTAGATGACATGTTAACGTTGGACGCAAAAGCTAATGCGTCTTCATTTTCGGCCAAAGAGGGAAAGTGCATGGATGTCATGCATATATACACGTTGGGGTACACGTAGGGGATACATAGATCATATAAAATTCCATTTTCCTCATTCCCTCCTTGTCCCCTACGTTCCCTTCAGGATATATCTATCTTCATGAGACCATCTATTTGTTCATATAGCATCATTTGCTCGTCCCTTGTTATTCGAGCACGGGAACGTGAACGTGGACTGGGAATACAGGCAGTGGCGCACAAGCCGCAAATCGCTGGACCACATTGCAGACAGAGACAGCAACTGAATACTATGAGCAGTATTATTCCCAGGAATGACAATACTTTCCATCCCCAGGCTGATATCACACTCCAGAGCCAACCGGACCAAGTCCAGGTGCCAGGATTCTGGTGTATCTGGTGAGCTATTTTATGGAGCCTTGTTATTGCTGAATACACTGACGGTGCGTTATTAGGAATAAACACACAACAACTGGAGCCGATCACTCTACAAGCTCCGCCCCTATCGGCCAGGATGACGTCAAGAACAAGGCGGTTCTGATGAACGACAAGTCTCGTAGCAGACTGCTCTTCCGTTAAGTTACCTAGGGCAGAAGTAGTCTCATTCACTACTGCTTCCAAAGTTCTGGTTAATCTACGTATTAATTTACTATTTTGAATGGGACCTATGAAGAAAAAAAATCCTTTATTGAAATCTGTATATTGCTCCAATGTTGTCTCAGTCTGATCGACAATTGGGGACTCAATCTCCCTCTTATGTCTTACATGTACGAGTCAGGAATCTCGATGATAATCGGATGGGGCTAGGAAAACTGGTGGCAATAGGAACGCAATATAACACGTTCCACCCCAATCCAAGGGCAGACGTACATAAGCTGTCTGACCACAAATAAAATAGGAATGGCGGGAAGCTTTGAAAGTAGATTTTCCTTTATCACTGAATTCAACCACAGTATTGCAATCACTGTCTCCTAAGTGCACTGAACCATTTTTTCTAATGCATAATTCACCTTTTACTGGTAAGACGGTTATAAACGGCAAATCTGTATTAGTCTCAGACTGGACGTTTAGGATCATGAGGTTAAGGGAAAAATTTCCTAATTCGTACACTTCATTTTCTAGGTCAGTCCCTGTCCTTTGGGGAAGACCGTCCTTGTCTGGGAAACATGCCTTATTCATAACTGTGTTTAGATCTCCCCATATCCAATCGCCTTGGGAAACTGTGGACTTACTGTCTAATGATGACATTAAAGCAAACCATGCTCCGCACGAACCATTGTGTGAAAACGGATAAGGAAAAAGGGGCAGAGTTCCCTTAATTTTCTGGTAGGGTGGGAGTCGGCCACATACCCAGCAATTCGTGACGTTGCTGGTCTGGTGAGAATGATGTAACATACGGATGAAAGTGTTGTTACGCAGTGCTAGTCGATAGGACAGTTCGTGAGGTGGCAGGTCGCTGAATGTATGCTCTACAGTATCATTAAAAGAAGAATGTGAACCAAGGGGAGGAAAGAAAACATGTAGCGTCAAGCTTATACATATAATTGTAATACTCAGAAAAAACATAATGAGTAAAGTGACTATGCACCGGCTGGGTAGAATTTTGCAATATTTGACTTTCATTTTTCTCTGTCTATCTCTCTCACTATTTGGGTCTACAGTCTCATACATATCAGGAACCTGTCTAACCGCTTCACCCGAGGGGGACTTAAACAATTAAACGCTGCCTGACTTACTAGACCGTAGCTTGGAACGATACTCCTGTTGCAGAGTTTTTTCTAGAAAAGGGAGTTTAGTGTCAGTATCAGGAATGTTCTCAGAAGCTTTCGCGAAACAGTCTTTGGAATCTGAGCCAAGTCCATGAAATCGCTTCACGTGGTGGGCATGGATCCAGCCCTTTTGTCCTTCCACTTTGATTGCCGTCCTCGTCGTCAGCAGCACAAGTTTCGGTGACTTCCAACGCGGCTCCAAGGGGCTTGACCGGTCGAAATTGCGCACAAGGACGAGATCACCTGGAACAATAGCGTGATCTTTAACCTGGGTGTTGTCTGGAAAAGCGGCGGCAACCTGTGAACGACAAGAGAGTAGTGCAGACATCAAGGAAGCCAGGTAATCTGTCAGCATATTACTGTCGACATCGGTAATTTTCCTAGGCATAGGCGTACCCCACATGTTTGGCGGTCTACCGAACACAACCTCATAAGGAGATAGTCCGGTTCTGGAATGGGCTACCATACGCATGTAAAAGAGGGCAACTGGCAGTGCTACCATCCAATCCACGCCTTTTTCTGCACAGACCTTCGCTAGTCGTGTTTTTAGAGTCTGATTGTGTCTCTCGACGAGGCCTGCTGCCTCGGGGTGTCGTACGCAATGGAACTTCCACTGGTACCCTAATAGGAGCGATACCTGTTTCATAAGTTCAGATGAGAATGGCTGTCCATTATCTGAGTACACGACACGGGGCAAGCCGTATCGTGGGAAGAATTCACGGACCAACTGTTTGGCAGTGGTCACAGCAGTGTAATCTGGGACTGGGTACGCTTCTGTCCATCTGGATAGGGCACATACAACTACGAGGACATACTTGAATCCTTGACATCGGTCCATCTGGATATAATCCATCTGGAGGACTTCAAAAGGGTGGTCAGGAGGATGAAATCCACCTTGTTCCACGGGAATACCTTTGCCTGGGTTGAACTGACAACAGATCATACAGGTACGTACTTTCTGTTTCGCTGCTGCACGTAAGTGTTTGTTGGACCAGATGGTCTGTATGCTGTCTAACATGGCTTTTTCTCCTAGGTGAGCTGGACTATGTGCTGTATTAATAATAGCTTGAACCATAGAATCGGGGAGAAACCATGTGGCTTTTCCCTTTTTTCATCCATCCCTGATCTGTCTGGACCCCTCCTTGTTCAGTCCATTTCTTAATTTCGTCTGAAGTGGCATGTGTCTGTATGTCGAGTACATCTTGTGTGGGATCTTTGACTGTCATGCAATTCGTCAGTGATGGTACTTCAGTCTTTGTCATGTCAGCTGGAATATCTGTATGAGTCTGTGCTGTAAGTTTGGCTATTCGATCTGCCAGGTCGTTACCCTGGGAAATAGTGTCAGTGACTTTCGTATGTGCTTTGCACTTCATGATGGCTATGGCTGTAGGCAAGTGTATTGCATCTAACAGAGCTTGAATGAGGGGACCGTGCTGTATCCTGGCACCGTGGGAGGTCAAAAAACCTCTCTCTTGCCAGAGGACTCCAAAGTCGTGTACGACTCCGAATGCATACTGTGAGTCTGTGTATATGTTTACTTTCAGGTTCTTGGCTCGTATACAGGCTTGGGTCAGAGCAATGAGCTCTGCTGCTTGGGCAGACAAGGTGTCAATACGATGCGTTTCTATGACTTCAGTATCGGTGGTCACTGCATATGCGGCCACTAACTCTCCTGTGTTTGTCCTCATACATGAACCGTCCACATAAAGTGTCTGGTCTGGGTCGGGCAATGCGATGTCTGTCAAGTCTTGTCTTGGCTTCGTCACTGTGTTAATGACTTCCACACAGTCATGCGGTGCAGGATCTGATGTACTTGAGGGTAAAAGTGTAGCAGGGTTTAATATGTTACAACGTCTGATCTCTATGTGTGGCTGAAACAGTGTCAATTCATATCCTGTCAGTCTTGCTATGGTCAGGTGTTGTGTCTGTGTCCTGTTCGAGAGAACTTCCACTGAGTGTGGAACCTGTACTGTCAGGGGATGTCCTAACACTATGGAATCGCTTTGTCTGATAGCTAGAGCTGTGGCTGCAACTGATTTCAGGCACGCAGGCAGAGCCTGGGCCACGGGATCCAACGTACTAGAAAAGTAAGCACAAGGCTTGTGTTTTCCTGCTTGATCTTGTGTAAGAACAGATAATGCTGTGCCATCGCGTTCAATGACAAAAAGTGTAAAAGGTTTGCTGTAATATGGTGTCGCTAAAACAGGTGCTTGACATAGAGCTTTCTTCAGTTCATCAAAAGCAAGTGTATGTTCCTGAGTCCAAGGGAGGACAGTCGAAGTCGCTGCCTCCTGTGTTGTCAATTGTATGAGTGGTTTGGCTAGATATGCGTACTGGGGAATCCATTGTCTACAGTAAGAGGTGAGGCCTATGAAGGCCCGTACTTCTTTTTGCGTCCTGGGCTGTGGGAGATGTGCAATTAACTGAATACGGTCTGGTGTCAGCTGTCTACCCCTCTTGGACAGCAAGTGTCCAAGGTAAACCACTTGCTGGGCACAGAATTGCAGCTTCGAAGGGGACACTTTATGCCCCTTTTCGGCCAGGAAATATAAGACTGTCAGTGATGCACGTTCACAGTCATGTTCTGTCCGCGCTGTGATCAATAGATCATCAACGTATTGGAGCAGGGCAGTATCAGTAGGCATGTGAATACTGTCTAGTTTTCGTTTCAGAGCTTGGCTGTAAATACTAGGGCTTTCTGTGAACCCTTGAGGAGCCCTTGCAAATTTGAAGCTTCGGCCATTTAAACAGAATCCGAAAAGGTATTGGCTTTCCGGATGGATGGGGACACTAAAGAAGGCGTTCTTGAGATCAATTACAGTAAAGAACGCAGCTTCAGAATCAATGGCAGTCAATAGAGAGGAGATGTCTGGGACCACTGGGTACTGGGGTATTATACACTTATTTAATTCTCGAAGGTCAATCACCAGTCTATAGACCGGTGGTGCATTTGGGTCAGTTCGTTTAAGAATCGGAATGATAGGAGAATTACATACATTGGAGTCAGTTTCTACAACCACTCCTTGTGCAATTAGTTCGTCAACAATTTTCAGTAAGGCCACTACAGCCTCAGGTGGTAACTTGTATTGTCGGATTCGGGGCAGTACAACTCCTTGCTTGAGGGTGACACGGTATGGTGTAATGTGCATGTAACCTACATCAGTCGGACCTTGTGCCCATAAATGCTGTGGTACATTCTGAAGTCTTGGATCAAAATCTCTCAACACATAATGTCCCTTAAAATCACGTAAAAACAATCTCACTCCTTCCGGAGAACAACAAATCACTGCTCCTAGTTCTTTCAATGTTTTTATACCAAGCAAGTTTTCTGGACATGATTTCGTAAGTAACAAGTCTGTAGTGCGGGACAATGGACCAACTTCTAGGGAAACTGGCTTTGACACTTCGTTAACAATAGGCTTTCCGGAAAATCCCAGGGAAATATTCTGTGAGCCTGAGAGGGGTGCCCCTGGAACCTCCTCATGACTGATGGTAGTTCTGCTCGCCCCGTGTCAATCAGAAATTTTCTGTCTTTCCCTAATACACGACTATGCACATAGGGACCCTCTTAATCCACAGGAACCTCAATAAGGGGCAAGCCAACCTCCCTCTCTAGGCCGTTTCATGAATACTGTTGATAATCTGGGTAGTCAGACTGCGCATACTGGTACATTTGTTGCGTGACATGTTGTGTGGCAGCTATAGGTTGAGGTACAGCTACTGTCTGTTGTGCGTTCTGTGGAGGTTGCGTGTTCTGCGGGATGTGTTCCTGTCTAGGAGGACGCGGTCTTTCTTTCATCTTGCCTGTAGCGATATTGTGTTTCAGGACAGTACATTCATTTATATAGTGACCTGGCTGTTTACAGTAGTTACAGGTCCCTTTTACAGGTGGCACGCCCTTTCTCTGACCATCAGCGGCTGGAACTGATTGGGCAACTAATACTTTCATTTTTGTGTCTTTCATGCGTCTCTTCTCGTGTTCCTGTTCTTCTCTAATTCGGTTCTGGTGGTATTGTAACATCTGTAACATTTGGGAAGGGCTATTGGCTTGCCAGGTACTTTCAACCTTCAGTACTCTATTTTTAATAGGGGTAAGGAATTCTCTACTAGTTTGGACACAAACAGATGTGGATACGATTCACTACTTGTTTTTAGGCCGCTGTTAATAATAAAACATTTCTCAAATCTAGAATAGAAATCACTAGTGTCTTCATCTTGTTTCTGTTTGCAGGCTGAAATGGCATCCCAATCCTCCTTTTTAGTTGTCAATAGTCTCGGCAGAACCTGTATCAATAACTCTGGTAATTTTTTAACCTTATCCCCGAGACCAGTACCTGGAGTTCGTGCATTATCCTCGTCTTCTAATTCTGTCCAGTTAATCTTTTTCTCTCCCACCTCCCATTCTTTTTCTTTGAGTTTTTTGTAAAAGCCTGCAGGTAACAGGACTTTTAACATTTTGATCGTATCAGCATATGTATACTCTTCCATGCGGAGCATGTCTTTTAATTCACGGTGGAACCCTGCTGGATCTTTATCATGACAGGGTAGTAATTTTTTCATTTCCAATAATTCCATTTTTGTTAAGGGTGTATAAACAAATACTCGTTGAAGTGTACCTGCGTTATCTCTAACTGGGTGAACCTCTCGTAAGGGATTCTGTCTGTCTATGTAAAAGGTCTTCCTTTTACAGGAATAGGCAAGAGGGGTGCAGAAAGAAGCAGGTGAGGTGCAGGAAAGCAGTAATATGGAGCAGAAAGAGGCAAGAGAAGTGCAGAAAAAGGCAAGTGAAGTGCAGAAAGAGGCAAGGGAATTGCTGAAAGAAGGAACAGTGGTGAAGAAAGACGCAAAAGAGGTGCAGAAAGAGGCAAAAGAGGTGCAAAAAGAGGGAAGAACGGCACAGAAAGGCAAAAGAAGTGCAGAAAGGAGCAACAGAAGCAAGAGACGTGCAGAAACAGCCAGGATAGGTGCAGAAAGAGAGAGAACAGGCGTGCAGAAAGAGGCAAGAGAGGTACAGAAAGAAGCAAGAGAATTGCTGAAAGTTGCAAGAGGAGTGCAGAAAAAAGGAACAGCGGTGCAGAAACCGGCAAGAGAAGTGCAGAAAGAAGCAAGAGAGCTGCAGAAAGAGGTCATAGAGGAGCAGAAAGAGGCAGCAAGAAAAGTGCAGAAAATAGCAAGAAGGGTGCAGAAAGAGGCAAGAGAAGAGCAGAAAGAAGCAAATGCGGTGCAGAAAGAGGCAAGAGAACTGCAGGAGGAAAGAGAGGTGCAGATAGAGGTAAAAGAGGTGCACAAAGAGGGAAGAAGGGAAGAGAAAGAGGCAAGAGGGATGCAGAAAGAGTAAGAGGTGCAGAAAGAGCAAAAGAAGTGCAGAAAGAGGCAAGAGACGTGCAGAAACAGACAGGAGAGGTGCAGAAAGAGAAAGAACAGGGGTGCAGAAAGAGGCAAGAGAATTGCTAAACAAAGCAACAGGTGCAGAAAGTAGCAAGGCCTGGTAGAGAAAGAGGCATCAGAGGTGCAAAAAGAGGCAAGAGAGGTGTAGAAAGAGGGAAGAGGGTTGCAGAAAGAAGCAAAAAGGGTGCAGAAAAAAGCGAGAGGCGAAGAAAAAAGCAAGAGAAGTACAGAATGAATCAAGAGGGGTACAGATAGAGGCAACTGAGATGCAGAAACAGGCAGGAGAGGTACAGAAGGTGGGAAGTGTGTTGCAGAAAGAAGCAAGAGGGGTGTAGAAAAAAACGAGAGGCACAGAAAAAAGCTAGAGAAGTACAGAAAGATGTAACAGGTGCAGAAAGTAGCAAAAGAGGTGCAGAAAGTGGCAAGAGATGTGCAGAAAGAGGTAAGAGAACTGCTGAAATAGGCAAGAGAGGTGCAGAAAGACGCAAAAGAGGTGTAGAAAGAGGGAAGAAGGGTGCAGAAAAAGGCAAAAGAGGTGCAAAAAGAGGGAAGAAGGGCACAGAAAAGCAAGAGGTGCAGAAAGAAGCAAAAAAAAGTGCAGAAAGGAGCAACAGAGGTACAGAAAGAGGCAAGAGACGTGCAGAAACAGCCAGGATAGGTGCAGAAAGAGAGACAACAGGCGTGCAGAAAGAGGTAAGAGAGGTACAGAAAGAAGCAAGAGAATTGCTGAAAGAAGCAACAGGTGCAGAAAGTAGCAAGAGGAGTGCAGAAAAAAGGAACAGCGGTGCAGAAACAGGCAAGAGAAGTGCAGAAAGAGGGAAGAGGGGTGCAGAAAGAAGCAAGAGAGCTGCAGAAAGAGGTCATAGAGGAGCAGAAAGAGGCAGCAAGAAAAGTGCAGAAAATGGCAAGAAGGGTGCAGAAAGAGGCAAGAGAAGAGCAGAAAGAAGCAAATGTGGTGCAGAAAGAGGTAAGAGAACTGCAGGAGGAAAGAGATGCAGATAGAGGTAAAAGAGGTGCACAAAGAGGGAAGAAGGGAAGAGAAAGAGGCAAGAGGGATGCAGAAAGAAGCAAAAGAAGTGCAGAAAGAAGCAAGAGAAGTGCAGAAAGAGCCAGGAAAGGTGCAGAAAAAAGCGAGAGGCACAGACAATAGCAAGAGAAGTACAGAATGAAGCAAGAGGGGTACAGAAAGAGGCAAGATTAGTGTAGAAAGAGGCAACTGTGATGCAGAAACAGGCAGGAGAGGTACAGAAGGAGGGAAGAGAGTTGCAGAAAGAAGCAAGAGGGGTGCAGAAAGAAGCAAGAGAGATGCAGAACAAAGCAGAAAAGTACAGAAAGACGTAACAGAGGTGCAGAAAGAGCCAAGAGATGTGCAGAAAGAGGTAAGAGAACTGCAGAAAGAGGTAAGTGAACTTCAGAAAGAGGCAAAAGAGGTGCAGAAAGAGGCTAGAGGGGTGCAGAAAGAAGCAAGTGAGGTGTAGAAAGAAGTAATAGAGGCGCAGAAAGAGGCAAGAGAAGTGCAGAAAAAGGCAAGAGAAGTGCAGAAAGAGGCAAGAGAGGTGTACAAAAAAGTAAGAAAAGAGCAGAAAGAAGCAAAAGAGGTGCAGAAAGAGGTAAGAGAACTGCAGAAAGAGGCAAGAGATGTGCAGACACAGACAGGAGTGGTGCAGAAAGAGAACGGGTGCAGAAAGAGGCAAGACCGGTACAAAAAGAGAAGTACAGCAAGAGGGGTGCAGAAAGAAGTGAGGTGCAGAAAGAGATATTAGAGGAGCAGAAAGAGGCAAGAGAAGTGCAGAAAGTGGCAAGAGAATTGCTGAAAGAGGGAAAAGAGGTGCAGAAACAAGCAAGAGAAGTACAGAAAGAGGGAAGGGGGTGCAGGAAGAAGGAAGAGAGGTGCAGAAAGAAGCAAGAGCAGGGCAGAATGAATCAATAGAGTTGCAGAAAGACAAGAGGTACAGAAAGAGGCAATAGAAGTAAAGAATGAAGCAAGAGGGGTGCAGAAAGAAGCAAGCGAGATGCAGGAAAAGTACAGAAAGACCTAACAGGTGCAGAAAGTAGCAAAAGAGGTACAGAAAGAGGCAACAGATGAGCAGAAAGAGGTAAGTGAACTGCAGAAAGAGGCAAGAGAAGTGCACAAAGAGGTGCACAAAGAGGGAAGAAGGGTGCAGAAAGAATTAAGAGGTGTGCAAAAAGAAGTAGGTGTGCAGAATAAAGCAAGAGCAGTGCAGAGAGAATCAATAGAGGTACGGAATGAGGCAAGAAGGGTGCAGAAAGAGGCAAGAGGGGTGCAGAAAGAGCCAAAAGGGGTGCAGAAAGAAATAGGAGGTGCAAAAAGAACCAAGAGAGGTGCAGAAAGAAGCAAGAGAGATGCAGAAAAAGGCAGGGATGTGCAGAAAGAGGCAAGAGAGGTACAGAAAGAGGCAAGAGGGGTGCAGTAAAAAGCAAGAGTCAGAAAGCAGCAAGAGAAGTACAGAATGAAACACAACGGTGCAGAAAGAGGCAGGAGAAGTGCAGAAAGAAGAAGCAGAGGTGCAGAAACAGGGAGGAGAGGTACAGAAGGAGGGACAGGGATACAGTAAGAAGCAAGAGAGGTGCACAAAGAGGAAGGAGGTGTGCTCAAAGATCAAAGAAGGGAGCAGAAAGAGTCAAGAGGGGTGCAGCAAGAAGCAAGAGAGGTACAGAAAGAAGAGAAGTGCTGAAAGAAGCAACAGGTGTAGAAAGTGGCAAAAGAGGTGCAGAAACAGGAAGGAGAGGTACAGAAAGAGTGAACAGGGGCCCAGAAAGAGGCACGAGAGGTGCAGAAAGAGGGGACAGGGGAGCAGGAAGATGTAAGCGAAGAGCAGAAAGAGGCAAGAGAGATGCAGAAAGAGGGAAGAGGTGTGCAGAAAGTAGCAAGAGAGGTGCAGAAAGTAACAAGGACAGGTACAGAAAGAGGCAACAGATGTGCAGAAACAGGCAGGAGAGGTGCAGAAAGAGGCAAAAATTATGCAGAAAGACTCAGGAGAAATTCAAAAAGAAGCAACAGAGGTGAAGAAGGAGGTAATAGAACTGCAGAAAGAGGCAAGAGAGTTGCAGAACCAGGCAAAAGTGGTACAGAGAGAGGGAACGGGGGTGCAGAGAGAAGAAAGAGAGGTGCAGAAAGAAGCAAGAGCAGTATAGAAAGAATCAATAATGTGCAGAAAGAGGCAATAAGTGTGCAAAAAGAGGCAAGAGAGGTGCAGAAATAGGCAAGAGAAGAGCAGAAAGAAGTAAAAGATGTGCAGAAAGAGGTAAGCGAACTGCAGAAAGAGGCAAGAAAGGTGTAGAAAGAGGCTAAAGAGGTGCACAGAGAGATGAAGTTTGCAGAATGAGGCTAGAGGGGTACAGAAAGAAGTAAGAGATGCATAAAGGAGCAAAAGAGGTGCAGAAAGAGGTAAGAGAAGTGCAGTGAAATGGCAAGAGAAGTGCAGAAAGGCAAGATAATTGCTGAAAGAAGGAAAAGAGGTGCAGGAACAAGCAAGAGAAGTACAGAATGAGGGAAGAGGGGTGAAGAAAGAAGCAAGAGCAGTGCAGAAAGAATTAATAGAGTTGCAGAAAGAGGCAAGTAGGGTGCAGAAAGAGGCAATAGAGGTACAGAAAGAAGCAAAAGAGGTGCAGAAAGAGGTTAAGAACTGCAGAAGGAGGCAGGAGACGTGCAGAAAGAAGCAACAGAGTTGAAGAAGGAGGCACGAACTGAAGAAAGGCAAGAGAGTTATAGAAAGAGGGGACAGGGGTCTGGACAGAGGCACAAGAGTTGCAGAAAGGGAAGAAGGGTGAGGAAAAAAGCAAGAAAAGTACAGAAGGAAGCAAGAGCAGTGTAGAAAGAATCAATAGAGGTGTAGAAGGAGGCAATAAGTGTGCAAAAAGAGGCAAAAGAGGTGCAGAAAGAGACAAGAAAGGTGGAGAAAGAGGCAAAAGAGGTGCACAAAGAGAGATGAAGGTTGCAGAAAGATGCAAGAGGGGTAAAGAAAGAGGCAAGAGATGTGCAGAAAGAGGCAAGAGAGGTGCAGAAAGAGGTAATAGAGGAGCAGAAAGAGGAAAGAGAAGTGCAGAAAAGGCAAGAGAAGTGCAGAACAAGGCAAGGGAATTTCTGAAAGGAACAGAGGTGCAGAAAGTAGCAAGAGGGGTACAAAAGAGGAAAGAGAATTGCAGAAAGAAGCAACAGAGGTGCTAAAAAGGTAGGAGAAGTAAAGAAAGAGGCAAGAGAGTTGCAGAAACAGGTAAAAGTGGTACAGAAAGAGGGAAGAGGGATACAGAAAGAAGCAAGTGAGGTGCAGAAAGAGGTAATAGAGGAGCAGAAAGAGGCAAGAGAAACGCAGAAAAAGGCAAGAGAAGTACAAGAAGGCAAGAGTATTGCTGAAAAAAGGTACAGAGGTGCAGAAAAAGGTAAGAGGAGTGCAGAAAGGGAAGAGGGGTGCAGAAAGAAGCAAGAGAGGTGCAGAAAGAGGCAAGAGCAGTGTAGAAAGAAACAATAGAGGTGCAGAAAGAGGTAAAACTGCAAAAAGACGCAAGAGAGGTGCAGACTTACACAAAGAGGGAAGAAGGGTACAGAAAGGCAAGAGGGGTTCAGAAAGAAGAGGTACAGAATGAAGCAAAACGAGTACAGAAAGGAACCACAGAGGTAAAGAAAGAGGCAAGATAAGTGCAGAAAGAGGCATGTGACATGCAGAACAGACAGGAGAGGTGGAGAAAGAGAGAACAGGGGTACAGAAAGAGGAAAGACAGGTACAGAAAAAGATAAGAGAACTGCAGAAAGAGGCAAGAGAGGTGCAGAAAGAGGCAAACAAGGTGCACAAAGAGGGAAGAAGGATGCAGAAAGAGGAAAGAGGGGTTCAGAAACAAGTAAGAGGTGCAGAATGAAGCAAAAGAAGTGCAGAAAGGAGCCACAGAGGAACAGGACGAGGCAGGAAAAGTGCAGAAATAGGCAAGAGACATGCAGAAACAGACAGGAGAGGTGCAGAAAGAAAGAGAACAGGGGTGCTGAAAGAGGCAAGACAGGTACAGAAAGAGGCAAGAGGTGTGCAGAAAGAGGTAATAGAAGAGCAGAAGGCGGGCAAGAGAAGTGCAGTACAAAAGGCAAGAGACGTACAGAAAGAGGCAAGAGAACTGCTGCAAGAAGGAAATGAGGTGCAGAAACGTTAGAGAAGTATAAAAGAGGGAAGAGGGGTGCAGAAAGAAGCAAGAGCAGTGCAGAAAGAGGCAAGAAGGGTGCAGAAAGAGGCAAGAGAAGAGCAAAAAGAAGCAAAAGAGGTGCAGTAAGAGGTAAGAGAACTGCAGAAGGAGGCAGGAAAGGAGCAGAAAGAGAGGTGCACAAAGAGAGAAGAATGGTACAGAAAGAGGAAAGAGGGGTTCAGAACAGGTAAGAGGTGCAGAAACAAGTAAAAGAAGGGCAGAAAGGAACAACAGAGGTACAGAAACAGGCAAGAGAAGTGCAGAAAGAGGCAAGAGACGTGCAGAAACAGACCGGAGAAGTGCAGATAGAGAGAGAACAGGGGTACAGAAAAAAGCAAGAGAGGTACAGAAAGAGGCAATAAAATTGCTGAAAGAAGCAACAGAGGTGCAGAAAGTAGCAAGAGGGGTGCAGAAAGAGGCAAGAGATGTGCAGAAAGATGCAAGAGAGGTCCAGAAAGGAGCAAGAGGTGTGCAGAAAAAAGTAAGAGATATGTAGTAAGAGGCAAAAGAGGTTCAGAAAGAGGTAAGAGGACTGCAGAAAGACACAAGAGAGGTGCAGAAAGAGGTAAAAGAGGTGCAGAATGAAAGAAGAAGGGTGCAGAAAGAAGTAAGAGGTGCAGAAAGAAGCACAAGAAGTGCAGAAAGAGGCAAGAGATGTGCAGAAACAGGCAAAAGAGATACAGAAAGAGGGAACAGGCGTGTGGACAGAGGTAAGAGGTGGAGAGAGAGGGAATAGGGGTGCAGAAAGAAGCAAGAGAAGAGCAGAAAGAAGCAAGAGAAGAGCAGAAAGAAGCCAAAGAGATGCAGAAAGAGGTAATAGACCTGAAGAAAGAGGCAAGAAAGATGCAGCAATAGACTAAAGAGGTGCACAAAGAGAGAAGAGGGTTGCAGAAAGAGGCAAGTAAGAGGTGAAGAAAGAAGCAAAAGATTTGCAGAAAGGAGCAACGGAGGTGCAGAAAGGAGCAACAGAGATGCAGTAAGAGGCAAGAGAAGTGCAGAAAGAGGCAAGAGGGGTGCATAAAGAGGCAAATGGGGTGCAGAAAGAAGCAAGTGAGGTGCAGAAAGGGGGAAATAAAGGGTTAAGAAAGAGGCAAGAGATGTGCAGAAAAAGGCAAGAGAAGTGGAGAAACAGGCAAGAGAATTGCTGAAAGAAGGAACAGAGGTGCAGAAAGTAGCAAGAGGGGTGCAAAAGGGGCAAGATAATTGCTGAAAGAAGGAACGGAGGTGCAGAAACAGGCAAGGGAAGTTCAGAAAGAGGGAAGAGGTGTGCAGAAAGAAGCAAGAGAGGTGCAGAAAGAAGTAAGAGCAGTGCAGAAAGAATCAATAGAGCTACAGAAAGGCAAGAGAGGTGCAGAAAGAAGCAAAAGAGGTAAGAGAAGGGTGCAGAAAGAGGCAAGATTGGTGCAGAAAGAAGTATGAGGTGCAGAAAGAAGCACAGAAAGGAGCACCAGAGAGGTAGGAGAGGTACAGATTGAGGCAAGAGGGGGCAGAAAGAAGCAGGAGAAGTGTAGAAAACGGCAACAGAGGTGAAGAAGGAGGCAAGAGAATTGCAGTAAGAGGCAAGAGAAGTGCAGAAAAAGGCAAGAGAAGTGCAGAAAGAGGCATGGGAATTGCTGAAAGAAGGAACAGAGGTGCAGAAAGTAGCAAGAGGGGTACAAAAGAGGCAAGAGAATTGCAGAAAGAAGCAAGATAGGTGCACAAAAAGGTTAGCGAAGTGCAGAAAGAGGGAAGAGGGATGCAGAAAGAAGCAAGAGAGGTGCAGAAAGAAGCAAGAGCAGTCAGGAAAGAATCAATAGAGGCGCAGAAAGAGGCAGGAAGGGTTCAGAAAGAGGCATTAGAGGTGCAGAAAGAGGCAAGAGAAGATCAGAAAGAAGCAAAAGAGGTACAGAAAGAGGTAAGAGAGGTGCAGAAAGAGGCAAAAGAGGTGCAGAAAGAGGGAAAATGGATGCAGATAGAGGCAAGATGGGTGCAGAAAGAAGTAAGAGGGGTGTAGAAATAGGCAAGAGGGGTGCAGAAAGTGGCAATATCGGTGCCCAAAGAGGGAAGAAGGGTGCAGAAAGAGGCAAGAGGGGAGCAGAAAGAAGGGGTGCCGAAAGGAGCAACAATGAAGCAAAAAGAGGCAAGAAACATGCAGAAACCGACAGTAAATGCAGAAAGAGAAAGAACAGGGGTGCAGAAAGAGGCAAGAGAGGTACACAAAGAGGCAAAAAGGGCGCATAAAGAGGCAAGAGGGGTGCAGAAAAAAGCAAGTGAGGAGCAGAAAGATGTAATAGAGGATCAGACAGACGCAAGAGAAGTGCAGAAAGATGCAAGAGAATTGCTGAAAGAAGGAACGTAGGTGCAGAAACAGGCAAGAGAAGTACAGAAAGAGGGAATAGGGGTGCAGAAAGAAGCAAGAGGTGTGCAGAAAGAAGCAAGAGCAGTGCAGAAAAAAATCTGTAGAGGTGCAGAAAGAGGCAAGTGAGGTGCTGAAAGAGGCAAGAGAAGAGCAGAAAGAATCAAAAGAGCTGCAGAAAGAAGTAAGAGAACTGCACAACGAGGCAAGAGAATTGCTGAAAGAAGGAACAGGTGCAGAAAGTAGAAAGAGGGGTACATAAAGGCAAGAGAATTGCAGAAAGAAACAAGAGGTGCACAAAAAGGTAAGAGAAGTGCAGAACGAGGGAAGAGGGGTGCAGAGAGAAGCAAGAGGGGTATAGAAAAAAGCATGAGCAGTTAAAGAATCAATAGAGGTACAGAAAGAGGCAGGAAGGGTGCAGAAAGAGGCAAGAGAGGTGCAGAAAGAAACAAGAGAAGTGCAGAAAGAGGCAAGAGAATTGCCGAAAGAAGGAACAGAGGTGTAGAAAGTAACAACAGGGGTACAAAGAGGCAAGAGAATTGCAGAAAGATTCAAGAGAGGTGCACAAAAAAGTAAAAGAAGTGCAGAAAGAGGGAAGGGGTGCAGAAAGAAGCAAGAGAGGTGCAGAAAGAAGCAAGAGCAGTTCAGAAAGAATCAATAGAGGTGCAGAAATAGGCAGGAAGGGTGCAGAAAGAAGCAAAAGAGGTGCAGAAAGAGGTGAGAGGACTTCAGAAGGAGGCAAGAGAGGTGCAGAAAGAGGCAAAAGAGGTGCAGAAAGGAGGACCAGAGAGGTAGAAGAGGTACCGAAAGAGGCAAGAGGGGTGCAGACTGAGACAGAAGAAGTGCAGAAAGAAGCAACAGTGGTGAACAAGGAGGCAAGAGAATTCCAGAACGAGACAAAAGAGCTGGAGAAAGAGGGATGCCGAAAGAAGCAAGAGAGGTGCAGAAAAAAGCAAGAGAAGAGCAGAAAGAAGCAAAAGAGGTAAGAGAACTGAAGAAAGGTGCAGAAAGAGGCAAAAGAGGTGCACAAAGAGAGAAGAGGGTTGCAGAAAGATGCAAGAGGGGTGCAGAGAAAAGTAAGAGGTACAGAAAGAAGCAAAAGTGGTGCAGAAAGGAGCAACAGATGCAGGAAGAGGCAATAGACATGCAGAAACAGACAGGAGAGGTGCAGAAAGAGAGAGAGAACAGGTTTGCAGAAAGAGGGAAGAGAAGTAGACAAAGAGGCAAGAGGGGTGCCTAGAGAGGCAAGAGGGATACAGAAGGAAGCAAGAGGGTACAGAAAGAAGCAAGAGGATGCAGAAAGAGGTAATAGAGGAGCAGAAAGAGGCAAGGGAACTACAGAAAGAGGCAAGAGAATTGCAGAAAGAGGCAAGAGAATTGCCGAAAGAAGGAAACGGAGGTGCAGAAAGTAGCAAGAGGGGTGCAAAAGGGGCAAGATAATTGCTGAAAGAAGGAACTGAGGTGCAGAAACAGGCAAGAGAAGTGCAGAAAGAGGGAAGAGGGATGCTGAAAGAAGCACAAGAGGTGCAGTGCATTTTTAATAATAAGCCACAGTGGTGTTCCCCGGGGCTTCAGGCCCCCCTTGGCCCCCGCATAATAATTCAATATTGCCCCCAGGACCTGGCTCACCTGGGGACTTCAAGAAAATAAAGTGCGGGAGAATGCACTTCATTTTTTATAACAAATTTGCGGATTCTACGTGAATCCCGCTGAAATCTTTTTAAAAAAAAGCTTTTTTGGGCCCTCAGGGTACTGTGGGACCCCCTGAGCAGCCCTAGGGTGTTAGGTTATATCTACCCTGCCCCCTTTTCTTCTTTATTCCTTTTTTTCTTGTGATTCGGTTCAACAGAGTCACAAGATGGCACAAATGTTGGCAGCCGATCAGAAGTCAGCTCGTGCTCGGGAGGGTTCGCGGATCCACTGCGGTCACCAGATACTAATATTTTTTAAAATAACTACTGAACTGATTTACACCATTTAAAAAAAGGTTGCTTTCTGAACCAAGCGCTACCTTTTTGTCAAATTTGGTGTAATTCCGTTCAGCAGTTCGTGCTGTAGCCTTGTCTAAAGGTTCCTATGGAAATGAAAGTGGAGAAAATCCGTTTTGGGACTCCCTTATTTCTCGGCCCCTACTTGACGAATCACCCTAAAACTTTCAAGACAAGAATTGACCTGAGCAGGGATTTAGTTTTAAAAATTTCGCAGAGATTCGTCAAATGGCGCGAAAGATATTGTCAAAAGAAAAACGCATTTTGAATAGAAACAATGTCCTAACTATAACTATCTACTGGCGACTGCCGGTAGGTAATATATCTATATTTCACGGCTGCAAAAGGAAGAAGCACTACCATTTGCCAACAGGATAATCTTAATTTCCTTTATTCATAATTCACAAACAGTGCAAAATTATGGAAAGATGGCTCACACGTTTCGCTTTCTACTGGATCATAGAGTCCCCATGAGCAGTCTTTTTAAAGTGACAATACATGTTTGTCTATCATCACTTTCCATTATAAAAACAACTAAAACATTTATGCTTTTGTGAAAAAGCTGTCAAGTTAATGTTTCTATTTTACGTATTAAATCTATAGGCAGTTACTGTCATTGACCTAATCACTAAGCAAATAATTGTAAAGCACATTTCGATTTGTTTACCATTTCATTATATACAAGCTTATTGATCTTAATACAAGAAATGTAATCTCAGCATGATCTTGATTTTTTGCAGATAATGACTTTAATTTCTGGTTTCTTGTTCACAATCTTTGAATGACAAGATTTATTTAGAAATACAGTTTATCTGTTGTTTTACCTCTGGATGTCCTGAGACACCAATGGATAACAAGGAAATATGTGCGCGATAAAGAAAGTCAGGAAATGAGGGATTGAAAAAGTGCTAAGGCATTTACCGGGCGGTACAGTCTCATATTTCTTCTAAAGTGCCAATGCCTTATAAAGTGCGTGAAGTATTCTCTTGAGAGTGTATATTAAACATATTCATGGAAAAAGAGCATTGCTGGTCCTTGATGGCCCCCTGGTGTCAATACTTTGATGTAGAAAGCTAGCGCTCAACCGCTTGTGATTCCACTGCTCAGGAACCAATAGGCATAAAACTAAACAAGAGAGGGAATGCTTATGAAGTTCAAGAGAGTTCGATAGTACAAATGTTCATTGTAGCTGGATTGACCTGTAATTGACCTATAATTATTTCTTCTATTTAGTCCATCATGAAGCTGGAGCCATAACCAGGTATCCATGATAGTTTTATTTATGTTCATCAAACATCGCTCTCCAACCAATGCTTTTTTTCCTGAGAAGGACTTCATCAGGGCTGTAATTGAACATACATGAATACTTTTAAATTTAAAAATGACGTGTATAGTCAATATTCAATATGAAAAACATTTAGGAACACAAACCTTATGACTCCCCACAACCTCAGACAATTTGTAGTTACAAGAGATACACTTAACAGAAATATTTCCATGTTACACTTTAAACCAGTATTTAATGGTCCGCTCGTAGTCGTGGACTTTGGGTGCTCATAATCTTTGCCTGCCATTTCAGAAACTTTAATTTGTACACCTGGTATTGATGCCAATTTTGGGGCTGACGCTGGGTGACATCCTTCGGGCGCGGGACTGCGAGGACCAGTAGTCTTTGCGGCGCTCCATCTGCCGCACATGGGGCCTCTTCCCTCCCCCACCTTCCAGCACTACTTAACGACTCGCGGCCCCCGCTCCGCGGGAGCCGCTCGTGGTCGTGGACTTTGGGTGTTTAATCTTTACCTGCCATTTCAGAAACTTTAATTTGTACACCTGGTATTGTTGCCGATTTTGGGGCTGACGCTGGGTGACATCCTTCGGGCGCGGGACTGCGAGGACCAGCAGTCTTTGCGGCGCTCCATCTGCCGCACATGGGGCCTCTTCCCGCTCCCACCTCCCAGCACTACTTAACGACTCGCGGCCCCCGCTCCGCGGGAGCCGCTTGTAGTCGTGGACTTTGGGTGTTCATAATCTTTGCCTGCCATTTCAGAAACTTTAATTTGTACACCTGGTATTGTTGCCGTATTTGGGGCTGATGCTGGGTGACATCCTTTGGGCACGGGACTTTGAGGACCAGCAGTCTTTGCGGTGCTTCATCTGCCGCACCTGGGGCCTCTTCCCGCCCCCACCTCCCCTTATTTAGCTACGCTCATACCTAGGACCCGAGGGACGTGCGCGGGCGCATGCCGGGCAAAGCCCAGGCCAAGGGCGGGCCCGTTGTAGCCAGTAGTCTTTGCGGCGCTCCATCTGCCGCATCTGGGGCCTCTTCCCGCCCCCACCTTCCAGCACTACTTAACGACTCGCGGCCCCCGCTCCGCGGGAGCCGCTCGTAGTCGTGGACTTTGGGTGTTTAATCTTTACCTGCCATTTCAGAAACTTTAATTTGTACACCTGGTATTGTTGCCGATTTTGGGGCTGACGCTGGGTGACATCCTTCGGGCGCGGGACTGCGAGGACCAGCAGTCTTTGCGGCGCTCCATCTGCCGCACCTGGGGCCTCTTCCCGCTCCCACCTCCCAGCACTACTTAACGACTTGCGGCCCCCGCTCCGCGGGAGCCGCTTGTAGTCGTGGACTTTGGGTGTTCATAATCTTTGCCTGCCATTTCAGAAACTTTAATTTGTACACCTGGTATTGTTGCCGTATTTGGGGCTGATGCTGGGTGACATCCTTCGGGCACGGGACTTTGAGGACCAGCAGTCTTTGCGGTGCTCCATGTGCCGCACCTGGGGCCTCTTCCCGCCCCCACCTCCCCTTATTTAGCTACGCCCATACCTAGGACCCGCGGGACGTGCGCAGGCGCATGCCGGGCAAAGCCCTGGCCAAGGGCGGGCCCGTTGTAGCCCGTTTGAGACCGTAAGAGACCAGACCAGGCCCATTCTCTGAACTCTTTTAGTTGAAATATGTTCATTTCTTGTTAATTAGGCTGTGGAACTCCTAAATTAATATTTAGCCTACTTGTCACCATGTCTACATGTGAAAGTAGAAGCAAAACTGCGAATGCTGGGGCTATGTTGACGGGTACTTTGGACAATTTCATAATAAGAGCGAATTCAGTTATAGATCAAGGAATAGTCCTTAAGGAACGGCGCGTGTCGCAAGACTTAGCAATGGCAAAAAGATCGTCTATGGGCCATTTTGCGACAGCCCGTACCCCAGATCAGACCCCAAACCCCAATACTACCAAAACACAAGTGCTTATACACTGTCCTCCTTCTACCCCCGATGATTTAACAGATAATTCATTGCTGGATTGTTTGCAACCGTCTGAGGTACCAGAAGTTGCTATAATATTACCAAGCATCGAACAACCGGAGATGTCTTATACTAGAAAATTAAGGGGGAAACGAGCGGGAGCAGTTCCTAAGAAGAAGCGGGTCAACACTAAAACTATGGGAGATAGGAACTTAAAGACAGCCAGGGGTAGGGGTGGGAGTGACATTTCCTCCAAGTCGAACGGGGGGAATGACGGAAAAACTCCAACTGAACATGTTTCTAATTCTCAGTTGGAACCAATTCAAGATCCGTCTATTGGAGGCATTGAAAAAGCTGCGGGTAGGACGGAGGCTGAAGAAGATCGCTTATTTTTTTTAACTGGGGGCTCTATTAAAATCTTTATTAGAATCTTCCTTGGAACATTTAGAATGCAGACTATTAAGCATTGAGAAACAGCTGTCTCAGCTTGATAAGACCACTAGGAATTTAATACTTCCTATGCAAGTAAAACTGCCAAATTTGGGGACAACAAAGTTAAATAAGCCATTGGAAGTAGAAATAGTGCACTCTTCTCCCTCCCAGGTGCAGAAACAGGTCGTGAACACCGCGATCATACCAACAATGACAATAGCTCCTGTGGAATTGTCTAAAATTAACTCGCAATCCACAGGAGATCACATGTCCTCTAAAAACCATCTTAGAGAGTACCGGGGGAGTTTAGTAGGAGGAAAACCTCCAGGAGGTTTCTGTCTTAACTTACCACCAGAATCCAGTCCGTACCTGGTTGTATTAACAGGAGCCCCAGAAATAGATAATTCTATTCATGAAACGCACACGGCTCTAAAAAATAAGGTGTTACAGTGGCTTAACATAAATCGACCGTTACTCCCACATGTTAACAGTGAGATACTGATGGTGCGGAGAATTCCGTGGGTGGGACACAGTCGGAAAACTATCCCCGGGGACTGTGGCGGTCAATTTCAGGGACCCCCACACTGTAGACTACATTTGTTCCTGGGGTAATCAAAATCAAAATATAAGATCACTAATAGAACCCCGACCTCTCTCATATTTCTATCCAGCAACAACTCCACCTGACCCCTGGGGCGAATGGACCAGGGTCACGAATCATGCCCATGGTAGAAGGGAAAACAGAGGGTACAGGACAATGTCAGAATGGGGAGAGATACCGATACAAAATAGGTTTAGTAGTTTAGATCTGGTCGACTGACTACACTCAAGCAGGGAACAAGAAATAACTCAGGCAGTGAGGCAGGGAGATTTGGATCCCATGAATGTAAATAAGATAAATGTGTATAGTGATCTGAGGGTTACATCACAGGAGGGACATTGTGGCTCACATAGTAGTGTGGTTGAAGTGGCTATTGGTCAACCTCCTGACACTGATACGTGCCTGGCGGTCGATTGTATAAACCCGCCCTCGTCTCAGATAGCGGTAGATGAAGCAGAAGATTGGATAACCCATCACTTGGCATTACAAGTTATATCGGG
Source organism: Lissotriton vulgaris (assembly GCF_964263255.1). NCBI lineage: Eukaryota > Metazoa > Chordata > Amphibia > Caudata > Salamandridae > Lissotriton > Lissotriton vulgaris. The sequence goes on along the minus strand of NC_141700.1, from coordinate 469,200,515 downwards.
CTGTAAAGAAATTAGCCTATTATCCATCAAGAAGGACAAAGTTATTATTAAGCCTACAGCGAAGGGGAATGTTCTAACCCTCCTATCATGGAATGTAGCAGGCTTATCTGGCAAACTAGCTGACCCAATGTTTATGTCATTCATAAATACATTTTCTATTATTTGTCTTCAAGAGTGTTGGGAGAAGGAAGCCATCCATATGAATGGTTTCCGAACCTTTCATACACCTGCCAAGTATATTATGAGGGGCAGAGATTCTGGAGGTCTCTGTATTTACATATCTAATACTATAGACATCGCTGTAAAGAAACAGAATCTAGGGTCAACTTACTACTAGATTATGACAATTAATGTGGGAGGGACTCTAAATATTACCTTAATTCATTTTTATAATAATATCCCAAAGTCAGAATTAACAAACGTTATTGATGAAATCACAATTTACATGAAAAATGCTTTTGATGACACCTCAATTGGGCATTGCATAGTTTGGGCAGGGGATTTTAATTGTTATTTGTGCCCAAATGGTTCCATAGGCGTTTGTGGATTAAAAAACCAAGAAGGTGATTTATATAGTCGCTTTCCACATACAGCTACAGGGAGACTCTTTAATACGCTATTGTTTTCATTGGATTTGGGATTTGCCAATGAACTTTGTTCACCTCAAGTGGATTTTAAACCTACTTTTAATGGCAGGGGATGCAACACACTAATTGATTTTTTACTGGTATCAAATAGCCACTCCTGTAGCGTTTCTGAATTTGAAACAGGAGATATTGGGCTAAGCGATCATTTCCCAATCAGCCTGTCTTTAAATTTTATAAATCAAAATAATAGTAAGTCATAAGATGCCATGGATAATTTATATAGCCATAAGTTAGCTTCAGCTAAACAAAATGGCCATTCCATAAAATGGAATAGAGTGGATCCCGTAGATTTTCTCCAGGGACTAGTAAAAAGCCGTTATAAAGATTTTATGGCTTGTCTAATGGAAGAAAATGATCATGCTGCAGTAATTTCTGCCTTTTATGATATCTCGCAAGAAATTAGTAAGACTCTTTCCGGAATTTCGAAAAAACATACCAGTAAAAAGACTAATGGTTGGTTTGACTTAAATTGTAGGAAAGCGCACAAAGCTCTGATGAATACATTAATAAGAGAGCCGAAAAACCGCCTTGATATAAGAAAGGCTAGGAAATTGTATCATGCTGCCATAAAAGAAAGGAAAAAGGGGTTGAAACAGGAAGCCTGGCAAACTTTACAACAAGCCTGCGTATCGAAGGATACAACAGGTTTTTGGAAGGCAGTGAATGCACCCTTTTTCATAGACAGGAACACTGATACCATTGAGATGGCCATTGATGAAGATTCCTGGGTAACCTACTTCACTGATTTATATAAAAAAGATGATTTAGCAGGGAGTGGCCAGGTACTAACGGCTCGATGTTGGACAATAATTTAGAAAGTGTACTCCCATTGGATATCAGTTTTACGTTACCTGAGGTTGAACTGGCCAACACAGAAAGCGCTGCAGGAAAGGCCCAGGGCCAGACGGTGTTCCCGTGGACATATATAGGACAAATGTGGATTTATGGGTACCCCTTCTAACCAATGTTTTAAATAGTTGCAATAAAGAAGGGTTTTTAAATTCTTGGCAGGAGGCTATTGTGGACCCCATCTTTAAGAAGGGGGATCGAAATAATCCCAAATGTTATAGACCCATCTCACTGCTGGATTCCTTGATGAAAGTGGCAGGGAGGGTGATTTTAAACAGACTCCAGATATGGGCAGATGATACAGGAACATTATCGAAGTTTCAATATGGTTTTAAAGCAGGGGTGGGCACGGTAGAACAAGGGTTGAACCTGGCAGTAATGATTGGGAAATATATGACAGCAAGAAAAGGCAATCTTTTTTTAACTTTTGTCGACCTTAGTTCGGCATTTGATTGCCTAAGCCATGAAATACTGTGGGACACTTTGTCAGAAATAGGCGTTGATTCTAATATCCTGGTTTTTATAAAGGAATTATACCGGGGAGCGGGTGCCAAAGTACGTTTTGGCAAAAATGGACAATGCACCTCTAAATTCCCAATAAGAAAGGGCTTTCGCCAAGGTTGCATCCTGGCACCCTTCTTATTTAATCTTTACATTAATAACGTGGCTACACATTTAATTTGTGAAAAACAGGACTTTGCTCAAATAGGAAGTAGTCCTGCCCCAATTTTACTTTATGACGATGACGTGGTACTCATGGCCAGGACCCAGATAGGTTTACAGAAAGTGCTTAGTTCCTTCTCAGATTACATGAGCAAGAGGGGTTTAAAAATTAATATAGGGAAAACCTTCAGTATGTGTTGTACACATAAAAGAAATACCAATTGCAACGTGTTTCTTGAGAAATTAAAGATAGAATCAACTAAAACTTTCTCCTATCTGGGGATTATTTTCGATAGAAATGGAAGTTGGATGGAGGCCGCAAACACCAGGAAATTGGCTTTTTCTCGTACGATTGGGGCAGTACAAAAATTTGCAAATAGACTAGGAGGTAGACCAGTAAATGTTTTGATGGATATTTATAAATCTAAGTGCTTATCCACCGTCTTATATGATGCGGGAATATGGGGGATTGCAGACACTCGCGATATACAGCGTTGTGAAAATGCTTTCCTCAGATATCTATTGGCGCCCCCCAAGTCAATGTCAACTTATGTGTGTCATAGGGAACTAGGTTTAGACTATGTCACAGACCTTATTAAACCGAGTCCTGTACTTTTGTGGCATAAGGTTTGGACATCGCGTGAGACTGAATTAAACAGAAATATTATAGAAGATTGTCTCAAGCTTCAGGGGGCCCTAAACATTGATTGGTTTATATATGTAAAGGGTTTCCTTAACCGCATCGCTGCGGCGGCTTTTCCCGCTGTGTGCGGCGTTTTTTAAAATACCGCGTTACATGACGAGCTCTGCTCGTCATCACCATACGAGCGCCGTAGCTGATGACGAGCTGAGCTTGTCATAAGCATCGAAGGGGCTAAAGAGATTGGGTATCCTGAATTTTTTTATTCACCAACCATGTTAGGAAAAATCTCGAGGAAAAAGCTGAAAGAGATTTGTCTAATTTTATTAGAAAATAAACGGTGGCAGCTAGAGAGCAAAAAAGTCTCGGTGATTGAAAGCCAAGTCATTGCACAGGGACAGGGTATCCAGAAATACCTGATACATTTTCAGAGTTCTTATACTAGGATGATATTGACACGCTTTAGGGGGGAAACCTTTTCAGGATAATCACTTTCCCCGAACTGAATACCTGGTCAAGCGACTTGATACCTTGCCCCTGTGATGATTTATCACAGCAGTCACTGATACATTTAACTCTGTGGTGTAAATTCTATACAATGTACAGAAATAAGTATTTAAAACCTTTATTTAAAAGATGGGGTCTGAGGCAATGTAGACCGGCATTATTGAAATTAAGGATGTTAGAAGATGAGATGACCATGTACTTAGTCGCCATGTTTTTAAAAAGTATAATTAGATGTAGATTATCCATGAACTAAAGAAACGTAGGATTGATAAATGAGTTTTTAAATAATTTTTCAGGAATGAACTTTTGAGAAATGATAACTATGTATTTTATTCTGTGCTTTTATGATTCTCCATTATGGAATTGAATAAAGCTATTTTCTGATTCTGATTCTGATCCACATCCTGCAGTGATTACATTACAATGATTCTTCATGCCATCATGCTTTGAAAAATATTATATTAAATACAACATTTTGAGAGAAGCGGAAGAGCTTCCAAAAACAAGTGCTACTTATTTGAATAGTGACTCAAGAATTCGAATATGTCACAGTCTACTCACTTTGTAAAGTCTTGTGTGGTTTTTCTGGATTTACAATAGACCAGAATAAATAAGGCAATCGTTGATAAGTCACTCCCAAGTGGGTTCTGAAGATAACATTTTAAAAGAGTCCAATAATTATTGTATCCTTCCCACATTTATTAAAGAAACTATCTCCATATAATAAACTCGAGAAATATACACACTGCAATCATATTTTAATTTACTTCATCTCAATCGACCATCCTTGTGTACTCCAACTTTAATCTTAATGTATACATTCATGTTCCATGCATCCATGTACCAACTGTCATTCCCTAAATGTACCAACACCACCATGCATTCCATACTTGCATCTTGCTCACATACCCCAATCTCTTATATACACTAAACACATGTATTCAATACACTTACCTCTAATTCTCAATTTTAGGCGGCCACAAAGCCAAAATCTCATGTACAACCTATCCAATCAGGTCTACTAACTCCTCAACCAGTACGTCCTTAATACTGACCTGACCTGCAGAGATGCACGCGTCAGCGCCAGCACAAAAGACTTCTTGTAGTCAGGCCTGTGTCGAGCTCACCACTTTTAATGTGCCCTACCCAATTAGTGCATCGAAAAATTCAAAACTTCCAATCCCCTGTTAATATCATCATGACAGTGCATGTATCATTCTCCAATCACCACACTGCTTCATCATGCTTTAGAAAATAGAATGGTTTAATACATAACAGCTCTGAAACAAGACCTCACGATAATCAGGATATTCCCATTGCTCAATACATCGTGAACATCCTGTCCATTGGTACGAGAGAGAGTTTGATTGAATATAAGAGGTACATAAATGAGATTGGCCATGCGACCTGAGCGGGTCCTCATCAATGTCCGAGGTGTATATTGCAGAGGGTTGCGGGGGACAGTGGAAGGTGTCCTCCAGGGCATGATGCAGAAGGTTTGATTTTATCCGGAAGCAGCACATTGTGGGGTGGACAGAGCAAGCTTCATTTTCAACCCCCAACTCGGGATCAGCTACATGAGGATGAAAACTAGCCCCTTGTCCATAGACTCAGATGCCACCAATGTACGACCAGTGAGTGTCCATGAATGTCGGAGAACAGACTTAGTGGCACCGGGGCTGAGAAAGGATGCAGTCTGCAATGATGCCGGTACACTGCTGATATGAACTCCCCCATTGCTAAATCAAGGCTCTGTGACCTACTGTACCGCAGTGTAGGCCGGAGGCAGCAGTCTGCAGTGGCCCACAGCCACGTGTTGTTGCACAGAGTTAGTGATACCAGGGCAGTTGTCAGTAGTGTATGTTCACCTCTGTAATGATGATCCTTTTTTTCCTGTAAGATGCAACACATCATCCTTTTACGCCTCTCCTTGTGTGCAATGACATGTAATCTGCCTTTGCATACTCGATGTTCAGTTCCAAATCTGTGACCTACTCAAGCGCAGCCTAGGCCGAGAGCAGTGTAGGCCGGAGGCAGCGGTCAGCATGGGCCATTCACCGAGTGTCGCCGGCATAGGTTGGTGGCCCCACCGGCCTGCATAGTTCAGGTTCAGTGGCACCACGTGTTCGGTCACCTCCGTGACTGTGACCAGGCTTTCATGCAGAACGAGCCGCATGTTCCTCTTACTCCTCTCCGTGCGACCACTGGTGTGGACTCTGCCATTCGTGATTCACGACTAGGTGCTGGATGTGAGACCTACTGGTCTGCAGGTTAGTCCTGGTCCCTCATCCACGTGTCGCCGGCTGGCTTTGAACAGGGTTTGTGGCACCACGTGTTGCGGGCTGGCGTTGAACAGGGTTTGTGGCACCACGTGTCACCGGCTGGCATTGAACAGGGTTTGTGGCACCACGTGGCACCGGCTGACGTTGAGCAGGGTTTGTGGCACCACGTGTTGCAAGATGCCAATATGGAACTATGCGTCACTGATCGGGGGTCTGGTGCTGTGGCCGCTGGCCCATATTTGGGGTCACTGCCATTCAGGACCCAGGACACAGTTTCACATATGTTACCTACTGAGCCGCTGAGGACGCCAGTGTAGTATGTGAATGAGGAAGGAGTAATGTGGGCCAGCTTCAGGGGGCCAGCGATGGTCTGAGAGGCTGCCAGGGTTGCTGACCTCAGGCTTGGAGCTTACACAGGCACGTGGCTGGGCACCTGGCTTGCCCAGGTTACCATTGCACTTGTTCTGTCGTGTCTGGTGGGTGGGCATGTTGTTGTGCATGTTGGTTGTGATTCTGTGACGTGTGCATTGCCAGAGTTGTGGATCGCATGGTTGTGGAGTTGAGGTGAGTGGGGTGTTAATTTGGGACTTGCCAAGGGGCTGTGCATTTCCCTTGGTGCTATCCTGGGAACGCTGGTTGCTGATAGACTGTCGGTGGATGAAGGGATCATGCACACTGGCTGTGTATTTGAAGGTGACATTGGCGAAGGTGTGGAAATTAGCCTTTCTAGGGGCTCACCGGTGCAGGGGTTCACCCTTATCTGTCCACTGGTCCTTACACCAACAAAATAGAGATTGGCACTGAAGCTGGAATATCAAATAAGTTTATTGATCACTTATGAGTGGGACTACATCAATACAACACCCTCGGGCACTGTATGAGGTAGTACAAGGAATACAGAAACTAAGGGTCTTTTATACCCTGTTTGTTGCTGAGTAAGCATGGAGACTCAATCAGAAGGTACAGGCATACACAGGAATAGCTATTGACTAACATGGTCAGACAGATGTCACTTGGTCAGCAAAGTGGGAGGGGAGACAGAACTGCTTACATCAGTTGAAATAGCCTGACAGTTACATTCTAAGACAGGTTCATTCTAGTGGCTACAGGCCTTTCTGAGCTCATACATTGCTCTGGCTCAGTACTGAAGGAGTTAACTACAGTTGATGACTCAAGCAGAATAGAAAGGCAGGCAACAGTGAAGATGGCAGAATCACATGGCTTAAAAAATGGATGCCACAACTTAAAATGGCTTGAGCTCATGCTAACGCCAATTTCTGCAATTTTCACAGACAGCCCTATTAGCATTAGCTGAAGACGTTCGCTATGCAGTAGAAGAAACATGAAACTTATCACCTATATCATGTTCTCTTATTTCTTAGTCAGTTACTAGTCAGGCATTTACATTCTGAACATTTTGTTTAGCTGGTATACATGAGGTATAGGTAGAAGCACACAGGGAGATAATAATGGCTATTATCACAAACAGAACTGTCAATATTTCCCAACCCCAAGCAGAAAGCAAATCCCAAAAACCACACTGGTCCAATTGCAAGTTCCAGGGTTCTGATGTATTTCAGTGGTTATTTCATGCAGTTTAAAAATAGCCAACAGCACATGTCTGATGCAATGTCCAAATAAAAACATTATCTTGATAGACCTTCTAGTGTTCTTCTTTATGAGGGCTAGCGTACCAATGATATGTTCATTGGGGGGCGGAGTAGTATTTATCAACATGTTCACAAAATATTTTTCTTGCAGAAAAAACATATTCCAAATACAAATATTAAAGCAAATACACATATTGTCACAAAAACAATCTTTGTTTTGGGGAACCAGGAGGACCAAACGGGGCCATGGAAATTAGGACGAGGAGCCGCAAAGGGCTGCTCCTCCTCAAAAATGGGACGACCAAAGGGGTACATTGCTAACAAAAAAAAGTACATGGGAAATTAAAGCCACTGTACAACCAGCCAGAGGGGTGTCTTCTCCCTGTGTCCGTCTGAGCCGCACAGGCAGGCTCTTATTGTTCATCAAGTGTTCACTTCTCCCACAGTGGAGCTGCACAACTTACAACCCAGAAAAACAATCACGGCCCAGGCTAAGGAAAACGTTTTTCATTTAGGATAGGGCAATCACCCTCAAGGGCAAATACCCTCAACGATCCTTTCCAGTGTCTCAGGCAGTGCACCAGTATTCTTCACTCTAATCTAACAGGCATCAGAGACACAGCACCTGTACCCTGAACTCAAGTCCTTCCCTAACTCCCGTGTTGCTCCGCTAGCGCACTGCTCTTTTGTCGGGCCGCAGATTGTACCTAGTGTGCCCAGGCACCTCCTTATCAACAAACAAAGGTGCAGACTTGCATTCACTTGGGGATCGGAACTCAGAGGCCTGATGCGCAGAACCCAGTGTATCCAAAGCAACCCTTGTTTCAGAGGGGGTCACCTCAGGCAAAACCTCCTTGCTCTTGTTATCGGTTTGTGCCTCTCTCAGCTGGGCATCAAAAAACAGGAACAAAGCGAAGAATCAGCTCTCCGTCCTGATTTGTGACCCCGTCTTTCACCTAAGAATTATCCGACAGTGGTAGGGGTACACGTTTCTTCCGGCCTTCCACCTTCACCTTGGCTCCAAATTAGATTTGCACTTGGTTCCCTGGTTTAATCTGATGTCCTGAACCCTCTGGCAACGGTTGTAGGTCAGCAGATATCTTTTAGTGAACAGAACAGAAATCTTTGGACAAAACATACAAATAATGAATCAAAAGAGTATATTCTATTTCAGAAATGCCTCTATATTATTCTTCTGAAGAACCTAAAAAAAAGGAATTTCAAAACAATTATTCTTTTTAACAAGCGTGTACTTAATAAGTCATAGAAATCACATTATAGCTTCTACTTTACGAACCTTCACTATTGTGCAAAACTGCAGATACCTCTAAAATAATTTTCCTTGCATGAGAACAACCAAGTTTTGCGCTTAAGACCATGCTCTCATATTATAGGTGTAGCGGTAAACTCTAAAACTGTGAATGTAACAGAGATCCAAATTAGTTTCCACCTTGGAATTTGGAACAAAAACCACTAACATATAGTTCCCCTTAAAGGTCAAATAAGGGAACATCAGTTAATTCTACCCATTCTTTCATCCTTATCCAATTCCAATTTCATCAGTTTACAGACAGGATGGGCAGTAACATGGCGTATTTATCTATTCATTTTGTTAATTCTAACAATTTGTTCAAACAGTATTACTTAAGCCAATTAGACGTGCACTGGTGAGGTGCTCTGTCTCAATTTTATTCAAGAACATATTCACAGCATCCTGTGAAATGAATGACTAAAGCGAGCCCAACCAATTGTCTCATGGCCGCTCCTAGACAGCTTAGACAGGCTCGAAAAAGAGAGAGAGAGAACAAACAAAAACCCCAAAAAATCAAGTGTGTTACTTAATTTTGCTTACCCATAATTTGCCCAGGAGCTACCCCCCTTCGACAGTAGGTAACCTAAGCAGGTGACCTCCGGTCGAAAATATTTACCCCTTTTTGGCAGTTAGGCACAGACAGACTTGTAGGAGGTAAATAGCTAGGGGAATCCATACAAAGGAGGCCGTGTCCAATACTATTGGACTGTACCACATTGTACATTTTGCTGTACAAGCAGATTGAGCTAACTAAAAAACATTAATCCAATAATCAACTACCAATTCCTTTAGCTATTGTACTGTTTTAACATGATGGTGCATGAATGCAAACTTAATTTTATTTCCTCCTTATCTTAGCCCTGGCACAGTAATCTTAAGTGAAAACCAATATTTCTTGGCGGAGTAGATGGCGACCGACTAAGGAGCTCGGCTGCGAGCTCCGTGCCCTGTGACAAAATAAACAGTGGAAATGGCCATCTAAGCTGCGGAACGGACCCCCTGAAAAGAAAGGAGTGAACTGAAATGCGTGCAGGCTAGGTTTCGACAAGAGCAAACAGTATTGTGGCACCGCAAAACGAAAAAAACTGCAAAAACGTGTGACTCTGCTTACTGGCTCACCGGCTCGTTTGTTCTCCGAGACCTCGAACCTCCGGCGCGCCGACGTGATCTCTGCCGCGTATGCCGTTCATGTCACGGCGAGCATCTGCACGGTGTTTTTGACCCCCTGGGAAGTCTCCGGTGCCGAGTCCTGGCACGGAGAGAAGAACGGAAGGAAGACCAGAGGAGCAGACGCCGAGCGGACCCCTGGGCAGTGCTGCGCCATTTAGCGGGAGTGTGGGCGGGAACGAATAAGGCACACCACACTTGCAGGAAAGCCGTGTGCAGGGTCTCCTTCAGGAAAGAGTTGGCACCAGCTAGGGGAACCGCTGAGGTGGAGAGAGGGAGAAGTGAATTGGGTGCCGCTCGAGAACAGAGACTCCCTGTTCCTGCTAACCGGGGACTTGGTATTTTTACTTGGAGGAAACGCCGACTTGGGGCGCCAACACCGGACCAGCGGGACTGCGAGGACCAGGTAGCATAGCGGCATAGTCATCGGCCGCACCTAGGTCCTCTTCCCGCCTCCCTGCCCTTCTTAGCGCCTTGCGGCCCCCGCTACGCGGGAGCCGCTCAAGAACAGAAACTCCCTGCTCCTGCTAACCGGGGACGTGGTATTTTTACTTGGAGGAAACGCAGACTTGGGGCGCCAACACGGGGACTGCGAGGACCAGGTAGCATAGCAGCATAGTCATCGGCCGCACCTGGGTTCTCTTCCCGCCACGCTTCCCTATTAAGCCACGCTAAGCCCGGGCAAAGGGCAAAGGGCGGGCCGTCTAAGGACGTTTAAGGTCGGGCCGGGCCCCCCCCTTTCACCTGCATCCTCCCTACGATCCTCTGAACCCTTTCACTTTAGCTAAGTATCCCACCTGATTTTGTTGACTCTAATATTTGTGACTTAGTGTCAAGGAAGAAGCTATCATGTTGTTACGGTCTGGGAAGGACAGACATGTAACTCTTTCATCCTCAGGCGGGGTTGTCACTGGTACCCTGGATCAGTTTTTTAAAAGGGCTACCAAAATTATTGAAAAGGAGATTGCCTTCGCTGAAAAGCGCAAGCGCTCGTCCTTAGGACGTATTGGGACTGTGGTCTCCCCTGTACCCATAGCTCGACCAGCTCTTGACATTAGCCCCCTGCCTGTGGACACTGTTGATGATGTGGGTAGTACTATTGTAATTGCATCTCCTTCCAGTCCGGTCCCTAGCAGGAAAAATGTAGAAGTATCTAATTCTCCTTTGATTCCTAGTTCATCTCTATTTAGCCAGAATATGGGGTCAATAGTTAAGAATAAGCCTAACAACAAGAAAAGAGGGGGTGGTCCTCTGAATGGTGGTTGGGTAAAAATACAAAAGAAATCTAACATTTTACACCACCATCAGTTGTTGTTCAGCCCCCTAGCCCACTTAGGGCTCCATCAGAAGTTATCCATCAATTCCCCCCCGGTATATTTGATGATGGAGGATTTCTGGGCAAAATTGAAATTCTGGTAAAATCTTTGATGCTACCACTCTTAGAGAGAACTAGAATGATTAATTCCAAACTATATCAGATTGAGAAACAGGTTTCAGATAATTCGGGATATGGGTGCCGTATATTACTTTACTTGCGAATGCAATTGCAAATGGGGCTCCGATTCCGGACTCCTGGTTGGGGGCTGAAATTCTTTCGATATTTAAAAAGGGGGATCGTTCGGTCCCGGGGAACTACCGTCCAATTAGTCTGATAGACGCAATCCCAAAAATTATTTCCAGGATGGTGTTGGCTAAAACCCAGGTCTGGATGGACACTGAGAACATCTTATCCCACATGCAGGCCGGTTTTAGATCCTGTGTCAGTACGATCGACCAGGTGTTCAGATTTATCCTTATTTATTGGAAGGTGGTGTCCCTGGGTGGAGGAACAATCTATGCTGCGTTTGTAGACTTAAAGTCTGCATTCGATCTTGTCCCTAGAGCCAAGTTATGGGAGGCTTTGGGGAATATGGGAATGCCCAGAAATCTCCTGGATTTGATTATAAGACTGCATGAGGCAAAATTTTGCACAAGTTAGATGGGGTAGGCAGGGGCAGGTTACTCAGAGATTTCCAGTTACTCGTGGTGTCCCCCAGGGGTGCGTACTAGCTCCGACTCTGTTTTTATTATTTATGTGCAGTTTTTTGCGGACACACCGACGGATGCTCCTGCTCTAGGTGGTACAAAGTTCCCACTCCTCATCTTTGCAGATAATACGCTCATCCTTTCCAAAACCCAAAAGGGGCTGCAAATAGCACTAAATAAATTTGAGGAATTTTGTAAGATCAATGGCCTTCAGGTCAATGTGAGTAAAACCAAATTTATGGTGCTAACAAAAAATAGGCCACTGGCGGGTCATGTCAGTATGAATGGCACTGGGTTAGAACAGGTGGAGACGATGACCTATCTGGGGGTTGTCTTTGAAAACAGGGTTAGATGGAAAGCCCAGATTGATGTTCTCTCTCTGAAGTTTGTCCATCTGACCGGGTGTCTTGTCAAGAAACAGAGATCCTCAATAATTAAAAGAATTGGTCCTGCACTTAAAATATACAATGCTAAAATAAATTTGGCAATATTGTATGGTGCGGACCTTTGGGGTCACTCGGACTTGTCCCCCCTAGTTAGAGTACAAAATAATTTTTTGCGCTTGTTGCTGGATTTAGGCTGTCAACCGATTGATGACACTGCACGCTTTAGGACTATTGCCCTGTGGAGGAGGATTTCGACAACGCCGGAACTTGCATCTTTCGCGAAGGAAATACAAGATGTCAGATGCATAGTAGGTTCTGGCAGTCTTCGTGGTTTAAGACTGTTAAAACCGTACTGGAGAATATGGGCTTAAGTGAGCTGTGGTTAAACCCCGGTAGTAATGTATTCCCCTCTAAAAGGGCATATAAAGATCTATACTGGGTGGCTAAAAGGAATCAGCTTGTTGCCCAGTCTGATTCTGTCTCTCTGACTGGTAGGTTCCTGAACCACAAGCTCGACCCATCACTTGAACTTTATTGGGAAGTTATCACTAAGAGTATCAACAGGAAGTTGTACCACCAGTTCAGAGTTGGGACGTTACCACTAAGATCCTTTACAAAAAAATGGGGAGGTCAGACCACGGCTACTTGTCCGTGGTGTAGTGACCAGATAGAGTCTATCGACCATGTCTTTTTTGTCTGCCCCGCATACCTTGCCCCCCGGAGGAAATGGTTAAAACCAATTTGTAAAAATTTGAGAACACGGGTGGGACTGGAGGCGTTATGGCTGCTGAGGACGTTAACATCAACCCCGGTGGCCATAGCTGTTGCTAAATTCTTGGCCTGGACATGGGTCATTAGAGAGAGGCACCAAACTGCTACTTGTCTGTTGATTAATTGATGTACTAAACACTAAAGTATTTTTTGGGACGTCTTTATATGTAATGTAAATTTAATCTTGTTTTATGTATATTAATTGATTAACCATTTAGTATCTCAGTGTTAATGTGTAAATTTTGTATTGTTAGGAGATGAGTCTGGGTACTTATGGTTAACCCCATCACTGCTTGAGATATTCCCCTCCTGTGCTGAGGGCCAATGATAATGGGCATGGTCATGACGGAACGGTTCCTTCATGAGCACAGCTCCACTGTGTCTCATGACGGAACCGTTCCGTCATGAGCATTAAAGGGGTTAAATCAAATTAAGTTTTTTTAATATTTCGCTCTTAGTGCTAATGTTGTAATAAGAAGATTAAAGTGTTTTATGATGTCTTTTATGATGAAATTTATCGAAATAAAGACGTTTGAACTGGAACTGGAATTGGAGTGTACTTCTGCAGGGCAGCAGGGGGCCACAGCACAGCGCAAGGCGGTAAGTGTAGGGGGGCCTGATTTTGGTTTATGCTTTGGTTTTGTCTCCTCCAATTTGGGGTTAAATAAAGATGGGAAATTAACAGTAACGGCTCCAAAGAAGGGAAAACCCCCCGTAGAGACACCCCCGAAGGGTAAACAACCTTTACAACGCAACTTTTACCACGCAGTGCCTTTACGACGCAACTTTTACAACGCAAACCATTACAACGCATTGCGCTGGGGGGCGCTCTAGGATAGGGAATAGGTTTAATCTACTATCCAACACCTTTCCTACTATCCACGGGGACTAGAGTTGGAATAGTAAATTAAACTATTCACTATCCAGCGCCCCAAAGCACTATGCGTTGTAAAGGCATGCGTTGTAAAAACCGCGTTGTAAAGGCATGCATGGTAAAAGCATGTGTTGTAACGCCATACAACCCCCCCGAAGGCATCCTCCAAGGCACGTTTAGGGCCCACCAGCAGCCAAGAGGTAGCTGAAATAGAGAATCTGGAAGGTACCAGGGCCCCCCCTTCCACCGGTAGTGACCTGCGTGGTAGCCTGAGCAAGGGAGGGGGTTACAGCTTGAGGAGCAGACACCTGCTGGCAAAAGGGAGCATCGGATCCAGGTCCATTATAGGTACTAAGGAAGTAAGAACCACCACCAAAGAGAATCCCTTGTCACTGACAAATATAGCGCCAAGAGGGATAAGGGGACAAAGAAAAAAGCACATCTCGGGTCAGCCACAGCCCCCCCCATCAAGAGCAAGCCGCACAAGCTTAAAAGCTCCAAAACTGTGCAGTACACAGAAAATCACCCTATCCTTAAGATCTTACTTCAAGGTACAGGAAAAGGAGCACAAGCCAGAGAAAGGTAGGGATAACCCTAAAGTTTTGGAAGAAGACCATGGCTACGACTTCATAGGTGTGGACTCTCAGGCACCCCCTCCACTCGTGAAAAGCGTCACAAAAGTAAAATCCATTAAAATGGCAGAGAAACCCGGGGAGGTGATCTTAGGTTTGGTAACAAGCAATAAATACCAAGCTCTCGCTACACAACAGCTATAAGAGCCAGAAACAGGAGGGAACATCTCAGAAAATGATGCTCTCGGGGAGGGACAGAGAACACCCCGATCACTAGACAACAACAGACCCCATGCGGTATCCCGCATACAGACAAAATCCTAGAGGAAATGATGAAGGAGATGAAGGCCAATTTCCTGATTTCTGAGAGGAATCAGACAAGGATTCAGGAAGCTTGTGAGGCTCTTGATCAGAAAATAAACACGCTTATAGACAGTGACGAAAGTAGAAGGCGAAGTAGAGCAGCTGAACAAAAAATCTGAGGCTAACCACAATGAGATAATCAAGCTAAGAACCAGAGAAATGGAGATCAGTGTCCGAATGGAGTCCCTGAAAAACCATGCCAGGAGGAATAACCTCAAAATTCTAAACGTGCCGGAAGGCATTGAAGGGGAGGATATAAAGGGATTCATGATTCAGTTACTGGAAGAAAAAATTCCCTGGACCAAATCGGCTACCTCGCGGAAGACATTCAGAGGACACACCGAGATCCCTTCAGAAAGGGGAAACCGAGGAAAAACCCAAGGAAAATCCTGATCCAACTTCATGACATACTCCCTGAAGGAGAAAATTCTGAATGAAAGTCTAAAAGCTGGCTCATTCTCTAAGGATGACTGGACCTGCAGAGTCAGGTCAGATATATCAAGAACAACCCAAGACAGACAACGGGAATTGTGCCAACATATGCCACAATTAAGATCTCTGGGGGCTCAAATGCGCTTTCCAGCTTCCCTGAAAATCACGTGGAACAACAAGATGCACAACATGAGAGACCCGAAGGAAGTTGAAGGCCTCATCGATCAAATCAAATCACAATGAAAATATCACTCCTAGAATATAATGCATGATTTATAATTATATAAAAGGGTTTTTGCAACTGTAATAGATGGAAACTACCTAAACAATAGGGCAGGGAGCTCAAAAGGGCAGGAATCTGTCTAGAAGAAAGAAGAAAAAGGAGGCTTCTCCAGGGAGGGGGAAGGAACACTATAATAAGCACGCACTAAAAAAAATTGAAAAAGAAAAAAAATACAACACAGGGTGGGAGCAAAATGGGGAAAAAAAGAAGTCCTAAAAGCAAAAGTAAGAGGAGGAAGAGGGCCCTTACGCTGATCACAGCGGATCAGGAAAAAAAAAGAAATGCCAATCGTCTGTAAGGAAGTCAAGGAAAAGAACCTTAACATCTTAACATGGAACACAAATGGGCTAAGGATAAGAAAACGGAGACTGAAGATCGTGGAATACTTAAGAAACATTGATGGTGAAATAATCATACTACAGGAGACACACCTATTAAAGGAAGAATGGGAAATGATCTGTAAAAACCAAAAACGGATAGATCACTGTGTATATAAAAGTCAAGAGTGCAATGTAAAGGGCGTAGCAATTATATTTAAAAAGTCTTTGAAAGCAGTCATTGAAAAAACAGAAACAGACGAAAAAGGAAGATGGGTGATCGTAAAAACAAGGATATATAATAATTCATATACATTAGTGGGGTACTATGGCCCCAATCTGGACGACCCTGACCACTTCAGAATTTATACTCCAGTTTTTTGACAACTCAAGCACCAATAATAATGGGCAGAGACTTTAACATAATACTAAATCCTAAAGTAGATCGACACCCAGCAAAAAACTTCCCCAATCTTCCGAAGGTGAGAGAATGGGTTGGGTTGTGCATCAAGGATCTAGGCATTGTAGATGTATGGCAGGATAAAGGAAACAAAACACACAAATTTACCCTCAAAAATAAAAGGCTTGGTCATGCCTCCAGAATCGATTTCTTTCTGATTGACAGAAGCCTGGTGGAACACACAAAGAAGGTTGAGCATATACCAGAGTACTTCTCGGACCACACAGCAGTGCAACTTAGCCTTAAGTTAAAAACCTCCCTCGGCAATCAAAGATAGACAGTGGATAGAAGCATTCTCGCAGATACATCATGTACGGACAGGCTGGCAGAGGAGACAGAAATGTTTTTCCAAATGAACAAAGAAGGCACAACAAAACAAATACCCTGGGACGCCTATAAGGCTTTTATCAGGGGGAGAATCATCAACATCGCAGGGCATAAGAACAAGGTGAAAAAGACCTTTATTAAACAAATTAAAAAAGAACTGGATACTCTGAACCAAGAACTCAAGGAAGGAAAAAACGACGAAGAGAAGGCAGTAATAAAGGAAAAAAGGAAAGGAAAAAAGATAGAACTAGTTGACTTCCTCGAAACAATAGTAAGCGATAGATGGGAGGCCAGTAAACTGTCGCACTATGAATGTGGCGAAGGTTGTGGGAGAATCCTGGCGTGGAAGTTCGAAATAGGATCACAAGAATACAGAAAGAAGGCCATCCTGGTTATTACCTGAAAGATATTGAAATTAGGCAAGAATTTGCAAATTTCTTTGATAAACTGTACATGGAAGAAACATCTAGCCCTGAAGAGCAAATACAAGACTTTTTAGACATGAAAACCACTCCTGAGGCATCGCCTAGGCAAAGAATAGATCTTAACTAGGATATCTCCAGAGAGGAAGTTTTAGACGCCATAAAAAGTCTAAAGAAAGGAAAGGCAGCAGGCCAAGACGCTCTACCAAATGAATTATACCTAAATTTGAGGGAAGTACTAGCAACCCCACTGACAGAACTTTTAAATGATATCTTCATAGCGAAAAAAGATCTCCCAGTATCATGGAACGACGCAATAGGGAGCATTTTACTCAAACCAGGAAAGGACCCAGCCAAATGTGAGTCATATAGACCCATATCCCTTTTAAACTCGGACTACAAGATACACACACAAGTGTTAGCAAAAAGATTAAGGGAAGTGACCGGGTCCCTGATTCACCCAAACCAAAAAGGGTTCATTAAGGGCAGACAAATATATGAATTATCGCACTAACTCATTAGTGCTATTGACATTGCAACCCTCAACTCTTACCCAATGGCAGTTATAACTTTAGATGCTGCAAAAGCGTTCAACAGGGTTAGCTGGCCCTTTCTGAATGCTTCTTTAGCCAAATTTAATCTGGGCAATAACTTCAAGAGCGCAATACAAAACATATATAAAAACCCTACAGCCAAAGTGCTGGTCGACGACTCCCTTACTAAAAACATAAAGATAGAGAGAGGCACAAGATAAGGGTGCCCCCTCTCCTGACTTCTTTTTAACTTCTATATAGAGCCCTTAGCGTGTCTCATAAGAAGGGAAGAGGGGAATACACCCTTCAAATATCAGGACTGGGGAAAAGAAAGTCGCACTGTATGCAGACGACTTAATGATATTCATTGATGACCTAAACTGCTCACTCCCAAAGATCAAAGAGATCATAGAACAATTCGGGGTATTTTCAGGTTATCTTGTGAACCAAGCAAAATCAGAAATTCTAGAATGGAACATAAACTCTGGAAACCCATTAGTGAAGGAACAAATAAAATATTTAGGGATAGAATATACAAAAGAGCTAGATATGATACCCAGTATGAACTTTGTTTAAGTACACAAAGACATAAGGAAGCTTCTCAAAGTGTGGGCAGGTTTACAATTGTCCTTCTTAGGGAAATCTAATCTAATTAAAATGAGTATACTGCCAAAGTTTACTTATCTATTCAGTTCTATCACGTTGGACTTTAAGACGGAGCAATTAAAAAAGCTGCAGGGGGAGATATCTAGTTTTATTTGGGCTGCCAAGGGGGTAAAAATAGGGCGGAAAAAACTAAGAAGGAATAAAGCGCAGGGAGGAATCGCAAGTCCAGACATCCTAGAGTATTGCAGAGCCTTCCCATTTAAAAATATAAGGAGACTCCTGGGTAAGTGGGAGGCATGGCCGATCTATCTGAAAGCCTTAATCAGTCAGGATAGAGATCAATACCTTTACAAATTTGGACATCCCAAGTACTTTAAAAAGATCAAGCTAAAGACACTGAAATCAGCTGCAAAAACCTGGTATGTAATAAGAATGATTTTAAAAATCCCTTACTACAGCAAGTACACACCAATCTGGGACTCTCCAGGAACCCCTAAATGTCTGAAAGACAGGCTAGTAGCCCCCCTAAAAGAAGCAAACATAAACAATTGGGGGCAGTTAATGGAGAATAATAAAATCATGGGATGGGAGATCCTAAACACAAAAACCCAGGGATTGTTAGCGAGATATAAATACTATCAATTGAACAGCTGGATAAAGGGTATTAAGGAAAATCTCCAAGGGGACAAAGTTGTTGAGCAAAAACTACTGTGCACAACATTTTTCAAGAAAGAGATATAATTTGTACTGGGCTCTGATAAAAGCTGGAGAATCATAGTATGAAGCCCCGAAAGAAATCTGGGGGAAATCCCTGCCATGGCTGGACATCTCTCACTACTGGCAAACCTCGATGGTAATTCTAGGGCGTGTGGTAAGGTCTGCCCCATTGAAGATAAAACACCTTTACACGACACACAGATCGTATTAGACTCCAAAAAGAGTGTCAAAGATCGACAGTAACAAGGTAAAAAAAATGCCCTAAATGCGGAGAGGAGAGAGCAGACGACCTGCATATGTTTCGGGATTGCGTACAGCTGAAGGACTTCTGGAAACAGACTGGTAAGACTCTCTCTGATGTGCTGGAACAGCTCATAGAGGTAAGCATGGAAGCAGTTATTGTTGGGATTAACCAAAACACAAGCCATTCCATAATGAATAAAGATCAGGAAAAAAAAATCTTATTAATGTTTAGCCAGAAGGGAGATATGCATTAATTGGGTAAAGGCTACTCCACCAGTACATAATGAAAGGCTAAACTCCATACTAAGGGTATATAAACTAGATACCCAAGGAAGAAAGAGTAAGAAGCGTAGATTTTGGAATATTTGGGAACGATAAATCCAGACAAAACAACAGGGTGTCCAATGATTAAGGTAACAGCAACAAAGATTTCAAGCAGGATCTTGAATTGAGTAGTCATCATGACTAGCTCCATCCCACCTCCCAACAATCTCTGTGCCTGGAGCTGGACAAAAAGAGGCCCCTGAGGACAAGGTTAGTTATATCCCTTGCACAGTACTGTAAGGTCGTAGTGCGCTGGGCAAGGAGCACATCAAGGGGCCTCTGACTCCTCCAAAACTCCAAAAATGTTGCTAGACGAGGACACAAAAATAAACAAAAAAAACAATGATTTATTTATGCATGGCAGAGCTGCTCTCTGCACATGGCCCACAGACGCTGCTGCCCCTCCTTCTCTCTTTTGGCTTCATAGAAGCTGCATGGTCTTTTGCCAAAAATAATAAGCAAAGCTTCTTTCTCTCTCTCTCTACGCTCTGGCCCCCCCCTTCGGAATATCTTCCAAGATCGAAGTGCCAGAGCAAGCCTGTCAAAAAGAAACCCTCCTGTGTGGGTATTTTGCTTTCAGCCATGCTAATTTGCTAAATACAGAACTTGGCCTCGGACCCTTAAACCTGTTGTCCCTCGTCTGAGCAAAGTTATCCCCATGTGGCCATTACAATTCACAATAACTCTTCCAGAAGCAGGACTAAAGGCATCCTGCTCATGTGCTTATTTTTTAAAGGTAGGATGTAACTTTTACTCTTTATATTTTTTTCTTATGCACTGTGTGTTCTAGCACCTAAAGACCTGGCTCAAAATGTTTGTTTTCAGAATGCCATAATGTGCCCAGAACTATTGTGCATTAAGGCGTGCAATGTAATTCACATGTCTCTCGAGCTTCTCTTTTTATATAACTTTTAATTGTATTTGAGACTGCAGCCATTAGGCCATACTGGAAATAATATTTTAAGTTTGTCATGAAGATACAGTAATATCATCATTGTTAGAGAAACTAATAGTCACCTTTTTAATTTTGATGCACAATATATTTAACCATTTAAACATTGAAATCTTAATGCACACTTTGCACAGGGTAATTTCCTACCGTGCTAAATATTATAGAATTTTCAGAATAGTGGTATTAGACATTATAAAATCATACTGATGCAAAACAATTTTAGTGCAATGACTTTTAATCATTCTTAGGTCTCGCCTACGCAGCGTGCATGCGCTGCATAGGAGTTGACCTCTTGGAATCGATCAGCTTTTTTGCCCAAAACGTGCATGCTTTGCATTGCTTTCGATTGCAAAGCATGCACGTTTGGCGTTTCCCTTGCGAGAGCGAGCTTTGGCGACATCTGTTTGACATTAAATTGCAAACAGATGGATGCCCCTGCTCGCTCCTGCAAGGGAAACAATGTGTGTGTCTGTGTTTTTTGGGGGGGGTTTTCACTCGTGCCTTCGCAGAATGGCAGCTTGAGTGATTGCCATGAAGCAGTCCTTCTGACTTCCGCCTATCCCGCCTGTGCAGTCCATTTGCTGCCTGCCGTCGCCATTGCTGGTCTAAAACCCTAAACACAGGCGCTGTTAACATACAATGTCTGTGCAAGTATTTAGTTCACTAAAGCACACAGTGTTCACCCACACACATAGTGCTGCTGCCTGTTTTGTTGTTGTCATGAGTGACCTGGCTATCATGAATGCCATCAAAAGTATGTGACATAGAATTTTACATTTACATTTCTTCTGGTTATTATACTGTCTCTTTAAATTCCCTTATACTCTTTGTGTACTTTTTGAGGAGATTTCATGCCTGAGCTTCTGAGATATAAGTGGCACAAAGTAAACATGCAGCTATCATTTTGAGGCATATGGCCATTCGCTGCTTGGTCGACCTGTTTGAGAAGACGAATGAAAAATGTTGTCTGGCTTGAGTCTGTGGGTCAGAATTGGAAACATCTGCTCTGGCATGTAAGATTAACATTAAGAAATATGACCAAATTGTGAAGAAATACCAAGTGATTTACTACCATCCCATGTCAGTGCTGGCATCCCTCAGCAGCACCAGTTCCCATAATACTATTGCAGGGTACATTATCTGTCTGGTACTAAAAGAAGTCCTTCCCTTGGGAGCCAAATCAGAACAAAGGCAGTTTAGGGAGCTGAAATGATACTGGTTCTCTGTACAATAGTATATCTTTGCAGACTATCTTAATGAGGTCTGAAAGTAAACAGGTAAATAATGCTTTGAGACCATGGAGTGTGGGAACTCAAGCTGTCAGTGGAAATTGGAATCTTTAATAGTCTGACGTGGGATAAATAAAGGCCCTGGGACACTTTGTCCTAAAATGCACTGTACACAGTGGCACTGCCAGCACAATTTTGTGGTGTATTAGGCAAATATTTTTAAGCTTTTCTTCTTTAAACATTGTAGGCATGAAAGAGCTTTTATTTTTAAGGTGCTTCGGCATGGAGATGTATACAGGGCTGTAATGTTAGCACCTGCAAGGAGGGACTTTTCATTATAACTTTTCAACATAATACACATCAGCCACAATACTCTACAACATAGCCAAAACTTCAAGATAAACACATAAGGTCCCAAAAGCGAGACCTATTGGCTATGCCAAAGCTTGTTTAACATGTAGTCATTTTTTTAATAATGATTACTAACCCTTTTGTTGTTTCGACATATGAAAAGCAAGCCTCATTACTTTCCTTTTGTCTTTAAATGCATTTATTTATAACACTTACAAAACTTTGTTTGAAACGAAGCATAGAAGCTTTACTGAAATATAGAAAGTTTGTTTCACTTTTTAGAAAGCAGTAATTATTTACCATCAGATCCACAGATGTGCTTCTTAGGAAAGCAACAAGAAAGAAAGTCCTCACTTTTATCCTTTCTCTGTTATCCACAATAATGAAGCCGTATTTCTAACTTTCAAAATTAGTAGTCTTTAATGCACGTGCTTTTATGCCATTTTGTACTAACTTAAAACCTAGTTGCGACAGTGTTTATCTGTAGCTTGTGCCTGGGTTAAGCCTATCTTATTGACTTAGCTGTGTTTTATGACCGTCAGGAATTAGCTTCTACACTTTTTCAGGAGAGAAGACCTTGTGCTCTAGGAATGATAAATCCTGTCTGACATTTAATGGCACAGGGCACCTTATAATGCCACCTGTTTCTAATATGAAACCAATGTGCTGTATTCTAATGTCCTCACAGAAACCCCAAAAAGTTTATAATCCACTCATTACCTCCCTCTGCTCTGACAAAAAGCTTGCTTTGGACAGACATCTTGAGCACTTTTAAAAGCTCTCTTTCTGGTAATGGGAATGAGGCTCAGTTCATTCTAAAAACCAGGCAGTTCAAGCCAGTCAAAATCTATAGTTTGCTGTGTGGTAAAAAGAAGACACTTTTCTTTTAGCAGCAACCAATTACTCATATAATATGAATGCCTTTTAATATTTAATATGATGTATCTAAGAATAATGCTGTAACATTTAGCACAGCTGATAGGCAGTACTAACAAAATGTTGGGCATCGATATTA
The DNA here is from genome assembly GCF_964263255.1 of Lissotriton vulgaris. Lineage (NCBI taxonomy): Eukaryota > Metazoa > Chordata > Amphibia > Caudata > Salamandridae > Lissotriton > Lissotriton vulgaris. Next base: position 469,177,636 of record NC_141700.1, on the reverse strand, counting down.
AATTTTTTTAAGTCCTAGTGGTATAAAACACACAAATTTTTCTCTGTGAGGCCTACTTTTTCCTATTGAGTGCCTTTTTCTAGGTAAAGTTAGTTTTAACATTATATAGCTCTAGATATTCCCAAGGTCTCAAAGCACTTTATTTGTTGTGAGATAACATTTTCTCTTTTTATATGGAATGCTAGGCAATTCTGCTTCGAGTTTTAATTCTAAATGTTTACTGTTGTGGCAATAAAATAATTGCATGTTTACACATCTATACTTTGTTACTGCTTTTACTTTCCAGAGTAGCATGCTGCTACTTAACATATTTTATAAAATTCATTCTTTAAAATTTAACGTGTAATTCTTCCAATGGCATCTGCAGAACACAATGACGACAACAAACCAAATTGAGCTCATTCCAGACATTTTCAAGAAGGGGCCACACACTCATAACACACAAAACAGCTTGCAAAGGCAAGCCATCCTTAAACAAAGAGCACAGTCGCTACTCACTCAAACAAGTACTTCACAAGCATTACCACCAGTGTCAGTCCACAAACCTCATAGACACTCAAACACACAATCAACCCACAAATCAACACTCGGACAAAAACAAGAGGCAGCCCACAGACTGTACTCAAACCAAACCAATTGTAAATCATATTTACAAACAAAAGAGCTCTCAAAAGTAGCCCAGAGACTGCACCAATACAAGTAAACAATTCAAAGACTGTTCCATGTTACAAATATCATAAGGTGAAAAATCCCCACATTTGAACACAATCAAACGTATAATCTTTTTAAAATCAAATGACCCATTTACTGGCCATCGTTGATCAGGATCCTTTTTCATATATTTGTTCCGCAGTGTACTATACATTATGGAAGAAATACCATATTTAATATACATAAACCTATTAGGTGTCCCCTCTAGGGGAGCTGGCTGACTACTTTCTAGATCCATATTGGTACCTCCAAGACAGCAACACATTCTACGAAGTGTGCTAGGAGCAGGCCTGCCAAAATATTATAATAACATATATTATTATAATCAAGTATTTACACCAAGTATAAAAAGTAGAGACAAAAATCTCCCTATTACCTGCCTTTGTTTATTGCAACAAACAAGCAAACAAAACCAGAATCTTGGCCGTGCAAATCCAAAATCAAGAGTGCCGCTTCAGCAACCTTACCAAAGAAGACAGGCTATAGCCTCAGACCTTTTCCGAAATACACTGAATTACCAGTTGGTCTGGCAGACTGTTCGCAAACACTCTGTGTCTTTACCAAATCATAAGGCATGCCTATTACAGGGGTCTTCAGACTCACCCAAAACAAGATAGGGTAAAACCCCCAAGCCTTTGCGAGAAGAGACCGAATTACCAAGTGTCCTGGCAGAACACTCAAGATCGCTCCGTATCTCTCTTACAATTTTTACTAAATGACAAAAGTCTCCAGCCTCCACCTGCCAAGCTCTGGGTTGACCTAATGGTCACTGCAATACTTATGCCAAAGGAAATCTCAGTCAGAACCGGCCATCACCTGGAGGGTCAGACCGGGAAAATCGGAAAAAAAACACGTTGGTCTGCAAAGACAAAGAGTCTCCTCGTGCAGGGTACCTCCTCAGTAGCTTCCATTCCTCCGTCGAGACTGCTCCTTCGGATGGCCGTGTCTCCGATGAGCCCCACGAGTTGGGCACTAATTCGTTAAAATTAGCCTTTTTAGGGGCTCACCATTACAGGGGTTCACCCTTATATGTCCATTGGTCCTTAAATCAACAAATTAGAGATTGGCACTGAAGCTGGAATATCAAATAACAAGTTGACGCTCTTGGAAATTAACTTGCTGTGACCGGGCTCATTGTTGTGTAGCCTCCGCCGCCACTGTTGTAATTTGGCAGCGATTGGGTTAGCATTAGCAGAAGCCATCCTGTATTTAGAGGTTATCTTATCCGTTTTGTGGAATCCATTTTGTATTTCTGGCAGCCATCTTGTTTGCCATGTGCTACCACATGCATGCCATGTGCTCTGTCCTACCTTGCAGTTGTCTGCCCTTGAAATCTGCCTAGAGACAGGTTATATTTAGCCTCTTCTGCTTCGCACATGCTCAGGTGAGCTTGCATCTGTCCTTGCAGCTGTCCCTAGTCTGTAACTGTCAGGATGTGTTCACCAGAATTAGCAACTGTTAGCTCCTCCCACTTGTTGACTGTGCATTTTCTGTATGACCTTATATGTACCTAAAGCCTTCTTCTTGTACTTGTACTGCCTTCTTTTGAGCCCCTGTGTGGGTATAAAAGGACCAAGCTCCTTCCATTCAGTGTGCTACTTCATACATTACCGAAGGGTGTTGTGTGAATAGTTCCACCTCATGAGGTTTAATAAATCTTGTATTTTCTATTCCAGTTTCTGTGCCAACATCTATTCTATGGTCTGAGGACTCTGTGCAAAGAAGGACGAACCCCTAGCACTGGTAGGCCTTGCTGAGACCCACCACCACAAATTGGCACTCCAACGCGGGGCTCATCGGCGACTCGGAAGCCCGAAGGAGTGGACGCGACAAAGGATTGGAATCTTGCGGCAGACGATCATTGCCCGAGGAGACCCACGTCTTGGCAAACCACAGTGTTTTTTCTCTCTTTCTAATCTGACCATCCAGGTGTTGCCGGTCCTCGACTGAGATCTCGTCTGTTGATTCGCCGTGCAGTAAATATTTGGTCGATTTTGAGAACTTGGCAGTTGGAACCTGGACACCAAATGATTGGTAAGAGTCGTTATGCGGCACTTGCTGTTGGTTTTGATGCCTGGGATTGGTAAGGTAGTTTAGTAACGCTTACGGCGGCTTTGGTATTTTGGAATTTGTGTTGGCCAACTTGGATTTGTATGGGATTAATATATGAATTGCAATTCATATAGGCAGGTAATGAGGAGAATTTTCTCTATTTGAATTGATTTGAACAGCACATCGTACTAAAGGTACCTTAAGTGCTATTTTGGTTACAATACTGCATATTCTGCACTATTTTTGGCATGCCTGTTTCTAGCACACTTCGTAGGATGTGTTGCTTTTGTAGTGGTACCAGTTTGAGACTCGATGAAGCACAACCGGCCCCCCCAGAGGGGACGCCTAATAGGTACATGTATATTAAGTATGGTATTTCTTCTATAATGTACAGATCGTTATGGAATAAATATACTAGCAAGGATCTGGAGTTGCGTTGGCCTATGCGTGGGTCATTTGATTTGCGAAAGATTCAGTATGTAGAACAATATATGTTTAAGCAGAAGACTAGGCAAGATATGTTTGACTGTGCACGAATGTGGGAGAAAGAAGTGCGTGAACGAATGAAGCGTGAGCAAGCCTTGATTGAAAAAGAACAGCAAAAAGAATATTTATGCAAAAGCATTAGAGTTGACAAACAAGGACATAAACAAACTGAAAGAGAGAGAGGATAGGGAGCACCATTTACAGGTAACTGGCCAATACGCTGTTAGGCAACCCCTTATCCTATCCTTAATAAACTTCAAGATGATTTCTTGTTATTAGATCGTTCTCCACCTTCGTATATTCTTCCCTCTGCCCCTCGTGAGTCAGATGAGGACTCTTCTAAAGACCAGGAGAAAGCACTTGAAACTTGTTCTATGTTGTCCAATGAGCGTTCGTCTGAGCTTAGATCTGCTGCTCATAAGGCCCATTGTAGTACCGCCCCTGCTTCTGAGCTTTTAGATGACATAAAAAACTGGCAGGAAAGGGAGCAAATATATTTTACCAAGGTATTTGCCGCAGAGGTTGTTGAGCGGTTTAGGAAACATTCTGATGAATTGGAACCCGATGATGTAACAACTGATTGTAAGCAAATGCGTGATGGTCTTTTTGTCTTTTCTCAGGTGGCTGATACAATCAGGCGTTTGGTTAAAATGCGTGCTGATGCAGTCCGTTTGCGAGAAGAGAAAAAGGCCGCAGCAGCTGCACTAACATCTCAGAACGGCGTGGTACAAGCTTCTATCATTCGAACAGATAAGACTATGATAGTTCATGCGAAACCTATGCGGGAAGCCGCGCCTTTGTATGTTCCTCCTAGAGGCGAGGGAACAGATTATGATAAAAGTTCTCCTGATGCAAAGGGTTATTTTATCTATAATTGGGTCTACACTCCTTGGAATAGAGCGGATGTTATGGCCCTTAAAACTGCATTGTCTGATCCACAGAAAAATCCAGCAGCTTCTTATGATGAAGTTGAGGGAGCCATTAGCTCTTGTACTATGACTTTGCCCGATATAGACATGTTCTTTGGGTTGATATTACTGCCTGACATGTGGAGAACTGTGCGTAAAGTAGATGATCATGTGACTTTTGGGGCATTACGGAAAGAGTTAGAAAAAATTGATGTAGAGCGGGAACCTGCACAGAAACCGTGTAAATTGATTTCGGATCTTCCTGCAGCAATATTAGTTAAGTTAAAGACGATTATTCCCCCTAAAAAGATAGATTGGACTGTGTTAGCGTCGTGTAAGCAAAAGGCAGATGAATCAGTTTCAGATGTTGTTCTGACATGGCTTTTGGCTCTATTTCTGAGTGATGATGACTTTAAGCTTGCTAGCATCTTGAATCTGTATTCTTACCTTGTGTTGGCCCTTTTAAGCCCTTTTTTCCAGACCTAGAAGCATAAACTAGAGGATAGCTGCTTAATATGATGATAGATCCCTTATTCTTGATTCTAATCCATCTATTGCCTATTGGCTTTGACATAATTATGTGTCCTTTCATCATCCTGCCTATAGTAGAGGGTGGATCCTGTAGTCCTGACTTTATATTACATATTGGTATGGTTTGTGTAGGTACTCTGACAGAGCTAAGTGTTATTTCATCCTTCTCAGGCCTACAAGGCCCAGAACTAGAGAGACTCCATTTTGCTTTCTGTCCCTGCAGAACTGAGATGCTTGCAGGGTAAAGGCAATGTTTTAGTTTTGAGCTGTGTTCGTCCTAAGCGAACCGGAGAGAACCGGCCAGAGCTGAATCTAATCAAGAAGTGTCCCTGGGCTCAGGTCTCTAGACGAAACAAGCAGCTGATCACTGTGGGAGCGTCTAGAGCAAGGAGCCTGGTGCATGGACCTGGTGGGAGGATGCTACTGGCTGGAACTTTCCACTAGAGAAGAGGATTCCATATTAGCGAAGTGCAGGAGAGGAGGGGTGTCAGTTTGGTTCTTGGAGAGAGAGAAGTAGGATGGTTGCTGGAGCTGAAGAGTACAGTTCAGTTCAATTGGTTTTCTGGAATGGAGAGAGAAGGCAGATAATTGCTGAAGCTGGAGAGAGCAGTCATATGAACAAAGTTGGAAGTATCAGCTGGAGCTGCCAGTTTATCAGAATGCATTAAAGCAGTTACCAGTCAGATGGAGGAGTTGAAGCTGCCAGCTGGAGCAGTTGAGCCAGAGGAGTGAAGCTGTGGTGACGGAGGGAGAGAGAGAGAGCCCTGATTCCACCAGAGAGAGAGAGAAACATTCCTTCTAATAGGGTGAGGTATTCTAAACTAGTTTGCTTTACACTTACACCTTAATCTGGTCTTTTATTTCCTAGGCTAAAGCCCCCTATTGTATGTCTAATCCTTTTTCTTTCAGCGGTGTGCAGTCTGTTTACAGTTCCTGTTAGTTACATGTGGATGTAGTATAGTAATAAAGCTTTACAGAGACCCCGCAGATTTGTGTATGTGTCTATTCCCATTTTATTGATATTGTAATAAAGATACCCCAGTTCTTAGTGAACCAGTGTGCATGTGTTGTTCTTATGATAAAGCTAACCTTTCGTCTAACCAGATGCTGTATAGCAACTGATGGATCAAAAGGGAGTAGGAGCGCTTAAATCAGGGAATAACTTTTGCATACAGTGTGTGTCTCTTGTTCTTATAGTGCAGGTAACCTTTTCTTCTAGTCAGGTGTTACAGCCAGAACAAATGCTACCCCTGATCAGGTAAGTAGCCACTGAATAATTAGGGAGAGAGAGGAGCCCTTGAGCTAGGAGAATAAGTTATACACTAAGTAATTCGGCCATTCCATAATATTATTGTAGTAGTGAACCTCTAGTGAATAGTGAGAGAAACTTCCCAACATAGAGAGAGAGAGAGAGCTGAAGGTATTCATAGGAAAGTGATCGTCGTTGTGTAGCAGCGTTAATGAGAGCACCGGGGGGATACGGTGTGTAGTGAGATCGCTGCTAGGGAAGGTGGCGCTAGTGAGAGCACTGATTGTGGTCAGTGTGTATACCCACAGGATTGTGGCTTGTGAGAGCACCGGAGGGACACGGTGTGTAGTGAGATTGCTGCTAGAGAGAGAGTGGCATTAGTGAGAGCACTGATTGTGGTCAGTGTGTATACCCACAGGATTGTGGCTTGGGCCCTGGATGAAATAGTGAGAGCACTGGGGGGATACAGTGCCTATCTTGAGCGAGCACTGGGTGTAACCAGTGTGTAATGGTAAATAATCAGAACTGCCCCAGGGTAGATTAGTCTCGGCCCATGTGGTCGCGAGACTATGAGGTATGAGTGTGGTGTAGGGCATGGACGTCCTTAGTAATCAGTGAGTATTCCTAGTAATCCCTATAGATTTAGTGGTGTTTCTGATGATATGAGCTTGTATATTGCGAGTTCCCCATCCTCAGGTAGGTACCCAGGTGCCTGGATAGATGGGTCCTGAGGAGGGAGGTGGTTACGTTTCGGCTGGGTTGGTGGTGCTCTGGTGAGCTGATTCTATTTGGTCTGAAAATCCGGCCGTCACAGATGTCTTTACACGCTTTGAGGAGGCATTCCCCGATTTTAGTGGCCAGTCATTGACAGATGACACAGGTAGGCATCTGTTTGTCTATAAATATGTCGCAAACCTGTTGCCAGGAATAGCCAGTGAGAGTCCATGGACTACCGCTTCTCCGGTTTCCCTTTTGACTATGGCTCAGTATTATGAACGCCAGGAATTAGAAGCAAAGGGTAATGAGGATAAGAAGACTAAAGAATTAAAAACGAAGGTTATGTTGGCTCAGTCTTATGGTCTGCCTTCTAGAGGTAGTGATAGAAGTGGACGTGGATTTTATGGTTCGTCTTTTCCTTCTTATACTTGTTCGAATTTGTCTGTTAACCAGTAAGAAATTTGGACATTGGGCTTCCGAATGTCCAGCACTGCGTGCTCAGCAGTATCCACGTGGACGGGGACAAATGAGGAATCGTTCAGGATATTCAGGGCCTAGAGGAAGCACAGGTGATCATGCTAGGTTTGATGCTAATACACGTGGGCAGGATGGGTTTAACACTTTTCATAGACGGAACCAATATCAAATTTCAGACTATGTGCCATCTGATTTTCAAGATTCTGCTTATGCATAGGATTGCCTAGGATGGGGTAAGTAATCTGTTGAAGTTCCAGTAGATCAGAGGGGTCCCTATGTTACAGCACATGTTTTGGGTTCTACTGATCAGTTTCTGGTTGATACAGGAGCTACTCGTAGCGCCTTATCTAAACACTTGGTTCCAAGGGCTCCCCTGTCTGGCTTAACCATTACATCGATAGGTTTCGTTGGAACAACTTCCCTTAGCCCACTGTCACAACCACTTGCATTTCATATGGACAAATTTACTGCTCGTTGTCCGTTTTTGCTTTCTCCGAACACACCAGACAATATTGTGGGTCTTGATATGCTCAAGTATTTCAGGGCTACGATATGATGTGTCCTAAAGGAGTACATGTCATTTTGAATGACAATTACCCCACAATTGAGAGATCTTGTCTTGTTAAAGAGGATACTGCATTAGCTTCACTCCCTAGTACTTTGTGGGCTACTTCAGACGCAAATGTAGGACAGATGGTTATCCCACCAATGCATATTAGTGTCAAGGAGGGCGCTTCATTGCCACGATTGCCTCAATATAACATTTCACAGGAAGGCAAAGAAGCACTTATACGCATTGTTCATGATTTGATTAAAGTGGGGGTTGTAGAGGAAGTACCTTACAATGTTTGCAACAGTCCTATTCTTCCTATTTTGAAAAAAGATACTGACACTAGGATTTACAGATTCATTATTGAATTGCGAGAAGTTAACAAGATTGTAGTACTGCAATATCCATTGGTTTCTGACATAACAACACTACTTACTTTGGTTCGTCCGACAGCAACTACATTCTCCGTGATAGAGTTGAAGAACGCTTTCCTTTCGATCCCTATTCATCCTGATAGCCAATATTTGTTCGGTTTCACTTTGAATAATCGATCGTATAGATTTTATAGAGTTCCTCAAGGCTATACTGAGAGTCCTAGTATTTACAGTCAAGCATTGAAGAGACAGCTTGATTCTTTCGTTTTGCCTAAAGGAGTGGCTCTCATACAATATGTTGATGACATCTTGTTGGCAGCCGATACGCCTGAACTGTGTGAAGAGTGTACTTTGTCATTGCTTTCTTTTCTTGCTACACACCATCATAAAGTGTCACAAAAGAAATTGCAATATTGTAGACCGAAGGTAATCTACTTAGGTCACCTTCTGTCTAAGGAGGGCCGTACACTAACACCAGATCGCATCAAGCAATTTTAGACACACCAGTACCTTCTACTCAGAAAGATATTTGTGCCTTTATTGGTTTGACTTCGTTTTGTAGGCAATGGATATTAGGATTTTCACACATTGTTCAACCTCTGCTAGCGCTTTTGACGAAAGACACTCCAGTGCCCCTTCCATGGACCGATGAATGTGAGAATGCTTTCCGACAGTTACGACAAGCTCTTTGTTCAGCACCAGTGTTAGGTACTCCAGATTATACGAAGCCTTTTACACTCTATGTACATGAGAAAGATGGATGCGCATTGTCAGTTTTAGTGCAGACACATGGTGATAAGCAGCTCCCCTGTGCATATTTTTCAGCAGTACCTGATCCTGTTGCTCGTGCATTGCCTGGATGCTTCCGTTCAGTTGCAGCAACAGCTGTGTCCATACGTCAGAGTGAAGGGATAGTTTTGTCACATAAACTGTTGGTGCTAGTACCCCATGCAGTCGATGCCCTTTTGAATCAGACTAAGGCACAATACTTAACTAGTGCTCGCCTGACAGGATATGAATTAACACTGTTAGCACCTCATATTACCTTGAAGAGGTGTGCGAAACTAAACCCAGCCATTTTGTTTCCATATTCTGCGACTCAGTCTCAGTCAAAGGAGCCTCACAACTGTATATTTCTTACTGAGGAACAGACAAAGGGTCGCATCGACTTGCAAGATACACTCCTTTCAGATGTAGATGGGGAACTGTGGGTTGATGGGTCCTGTTTGAAGTTACCAGATGGCACGACCTCAGCTGCATATGCAATTACGACACTTGAGACAATAGAGGAGACAGCTCGCATACCTCAGAAGTCAGCTCAAGCAGCTGAGCTAGTAGCTTTAACGAGAGCGTGTGAACTTAGCACTGACTTGCGTGTAAACATTTATACAGACAGCCGCTATGCTTTTGGAGTGGCCCATGATTTTGGCCTGCTTTGAAAGGAAAGAGAATTTCTTACATCCCATGGGATGCAGATAATGCATGGAGAATTAGTGCATAACCTTTTGACTACACTGACATATCCAAAGAAGATAGCGATTGTGAAGTGTAGCACACACAAGAAAGTGACTGACAAGATAGGACAAGGTAATGCTTTTGCTGATCGCGTAGCTCGTGAGACTGCAATGCAACGAAGCACTACTTCCATATACGTAGTGATGTCTCAAGCTGAGCAATGGCATGATGTTAGAGAGGAAGTACTAGATGTACAGAGATCAGCTTTTGTAGCAGAAGTTGAACAATGGGCCAAAGAAGGAATATTGGATGATGAGGGTTGTTGGCGCAACAAAGACATGGATAGATGGAAACTGCCTGCAGCCTATTTACAACCTATGGTTCAAATGGCACATGGGCTGGCACATGTTGGAGCTCTAGTGATAACAAAATTGCTTTCACGAGTTTGGGAGCATTCTGAGATTGCTAGCACAGCTAGGAGAGTAGTACAGTCCTGTTTGATTTGTTGGCAGTTAATCCTGGTAAAGGGACACAAACTCCTACAGGAGGGTTTGCTACACCGACTGCACCTTTTGAAGTTTTGCAGATGGATTACATCCAACTTGAACGCTGCAATAACTTGAAGTATGTCCTAGTGGTGGTATGTGCCTTCAGCAAATGGATTGAGGCATACCCTACAAAGGATAATACAGCTCTCAGTACAGCAAAGGTGCTTCTACAGGAGTTTTTCCCTAGATATGGTGTTTGCAAACTTTTGTGGAGTGACAACAGACCTCGTTTTATTGGGCAAGTTGTTGAGTATGTTCTGAAAGGATTAGGAATCAAACAGAAGTTCCATGCAGTCTTTCACCCACAATCAGCAGGATTAGTGGAGAGGTACAACCCTACTCTGAAACTGAAGTTAGCGAAAATACTGGCTTCCAAGCCTCTGAAATGGCCTGATGCACTACCTTTGGCATTGTCCATAAGATCGGTGCAACATTCACGATCAGGGCTTACACCATATGAAGTGGTGTTTGGGAGACCGAAGAACATTTGGGTGGTTCCTAAGCTACGCCCCATACATGATGTTCCATGTGTTCTGATGAGTGATTATTTGGCACAGTTAACTGACAGTTTGATCTCTATTCATCAACAGGTTCGAGAAGCTCTTCCTGACAGATCTATAGGTGAGGCCCACGAACTCCGTCCTGGCGACCACGTGATGGTCAAGGTCTTCGACAGATCGAACAGGTTGGAGCCGAGGTGGGTAGGACCAGAGCAAGTGCTCCTTGCGATAAGGACTGCAGTTCGAGTGACGAATCAAAAGAATTGGGTCCATAGTACTCACTGCAAGAGAGTACTACCTACCTTGGTGGAACCTGCTGTGTTGACCGACCATCGAGAGATTCTGGAGACAGAGAAAGGTCAAGCTATCTCACCTGGTGAATCAGCGGAAGCCTTCCCGGACCAGTCAGTCAGTCAATCACTTTTATTCGATTTTTGAAAATCATAAAAAGACACAGGATACAGTTCATGAAATACACAGAGTATAAAAAACAAAATCAAAGTATCTACATTAAATATTTACATAATGAATCATAAATCAAATCATCAAGGGGAATATCTTTAAAATAGCATATGCATGAGCAATATATACATTCCGAATGGTTAAAAAAGACTATTAAAACATTTTGCAACATCGTGATATCTGTTATAATTACACTTAAGATATTTCATTTACAATTAATCCATTAATACCTTTACAGCGTATTTTGTTAATACGTACACCTGCTACTAAAAAATTAGCAACATGAAAAGTGATTTGTGCATTGTGCAAAAGTTGCAGAAATAGGAGCGCTGGCCTAACCTGTAAAAAGCCCGCCTCTCTAAGGATGGGAACAAGATATTTTCTTCTAATTTTTGATTTTTGCGTAGTGATCACAAAACATAATAAAATGTAGTGTTATCCGGGGTATCCCATCTGTAATATGTGCCCAACAAAAAATGTATTAAATTCAAACGAAATCTAATTAAAAGGAAGCGGTGAAATGGTTTGTTGACAAATACCAGGTATGGTTCTGGACCTGGGACGGTTTTGAGAGCAAAGTTGCTTCTCACCATTGTTTTTTTTTAATTCTATTTCCTCCCGCTCTACTGTAAAAAGATTTATCAGAGACGTCTTTATCGTTTTGCCATCCTCCTTTTGGATGCCCTCAGGGGAGTTAAAAAGATCAATACGACCCACCTTGGTTAACATTGTTTTTACGTACGTCAACGCTGGGATCTTTAAGGCTCCATCCAAACTTAAACAGTCTTCGAGGATTTTATGATTTAATGAAATTCCATTGTTTAGCCAAGTTTTTAGCCAGGAAATAACAGGGGTGGATTTTATAATGTCTGAAACATACCCAACACCCAACTCTGAATGAATAGTAAAGGTAGGGGTAGACTGGGGGACAGTAAGTAAAGATCTGAGAAACCTGTTTTCTGCCCTCTGAGTGAGGACTGGATCTGTGTATCCCCAGATCGAGGCCCCGTAGATGGCAATTGCCATGCTTTTAGCATTATACACTTTGAGGATAGCATTCGTTGGTCGTGACCCCAATTTCTTGGCAAAATTCAAAAGGGCTCCAGCAGATCTACTCACTGCATTCGATTTGGCCTTATGTTGAGCACCCCAGGTACCTTTATCATCAAATAGAACACCCAGATAAACAAAGGAAGGGACCCTAAGTATCTCCTTTCCTGTACAGACAAAGGATATGGGTTTCTTTTTCCTCCCTTTGAGTCCCATAATCATAACGTGCGATTTTTGCGTGTTTATTTTTAGATCTAGGGAACTCATGAAGTCCCCGAAGGTGGCCAATAACTTGTTAAGGGCAACACCTGTTCGTGCCAAGAGGACCGCATCGTCCGTGTACAGGAGGACCGGAATATTAATCTCTCCTGCACGCGGAACATCGGCCCCCAGGCAGAAAGCACTGGCTCGAGTGTGTTTATATACAATGTGAAGAGGAGAGGGGCAAGGATACATCCTTGCCTCACTCCTCTCTCTGAGTTAAAGGGTTTAGTACATCTGTCATCCTTAGTAACTCTGACTGATGCCTCCAATCCTTGGTGCAGATCAGCCAAGAAGCCCATTAGTGACCTTTCTATGCCTATTTCCAGAAGAACCCCCCACAGCCTTGACCTGTTAACCAGGTCAACGGCTGAGGAGAGATCCATAAATGCCATATATAAGGCCCCTTTTTTAACCACGGTGTATTTGCTGATGATCAGATGCAAATTAAGGCACTGATCCAGTGTGCTTCTTTTAGGCCTAAAACCATATTGTGCGTTAGATAAGATTCCCCTGCCTTCCAACCAAGATGTTAACCTTCCCAGAATGACTCTGCCCAAGATTTTAACTGCAGAGTCAATGAGGGAGATAGGTCTATAACAGGCAGGGTCACTCTTTAGGCCTTTTTTAAAAATCGGTACGATAATAGATGTAGCTCAAGACTGTGGGATCGTACTTGTCCTGGCAGAGTTGAACACTGGCCCAGAATTTAGGTGCCGCCTTGTACAAGTCCGCCGGGACCCCATCAGGGCCCGGAGCCTTGTTTTTGGATGTCTCGTTTATAGCTTCTTCAATTTCCTTTGGTTGAAAAGCCTCAACTATATCGACATTGGGATGAGTCGGGTTATCCTGTGGTTGGTCAGATAAGGGCTGTCTATAAATATTACCAAAGTGGGATAACCACAGGTCATCAGGTATGACACACTCCACCGGATGACTATCTGTTCCTGAGAAGTATGGGTGGTTAATCACTTCCCAAAATTTGGAGCTATCCCGGAGAACCTCTGGTGTTTGAAGAGCCAGCCATGCCTGTTCTTTAATGTCCTTCTTCCTAGTGTAAATGGCCTGTTTATACTCCTTCCTAAGTTGTATTATGGTGGGTTTATTTCTTGGCGACTCTTTTAGTGCCTTTAAAAGGGCACAGTGAGCCCTTGAACAATTAGAATCAAACCACCGTCTAACTTTCTGTCCCCCATTTTTTGTTTTCAAGGTTAAGTCACTATAAATTTTTTGGCAAACTCGGTTAAAGGCCTGTACCATAGTAACGTTGGGGGAAAGGGGGTCCAGACAGATGCCTACCTCCTTTTCCACTTTAGTTAGGACTTCTTTTAAAAAGCTAATCGGTGTTACATTAGACCATTTTAGCCTTCTCCCCTTATCTTTGGTTATTAAATTTGTCACTGTTTGTATGTCAGATTCTTTAGAATCCTTAAAATCAATCAATCCGTCCTGTGAGACCTCAAGTACCACAGGATTGTGATCGCTAAAAATATAGTCTACTACTCTATGGCTTAAAATAAAGGTCAAAATCAATGAAGAAATGAAAATAAAATCTATGACTGAGCCTGTGTCTTTCCCCTTATATGTTATTGGTCTTGGTCCTAATGGGCAGCAACTAGATTCATAGAGATTATGGGTGGCCAAAAAGTTCTCCAAACCCTCCCCCCCTTTTGTATGTTCAAAGTGTGTAACAAGCGCGAGGGGTGGGCCACCCTTTTCTTCGACAATACAGTTCCTACTACAAAGATGAGTATTGAAGTCGCCCATCAGAATGATCTCAAAACCACATTTACATAATTTATAATTTTCCAAAAATTCTTCAAGTAATACCAAAAGTTGGTTATTGCTGACAAATTCAGGAGAGTTATAAAAATTTATCAACAGAATAGTAATCAGATTTGACATTGACAATTCTACAACCAAGAAGTGTGGAGAGCAAGTCTGTAGCTGTTTGGCTTTCCCTTTTAGGTTGAGTGAAATTAATATAGATAAGCTGCCTTTTGCTCTACCCGACACACTTGGCATAGCCAAGGTATTAAAATGAGCAAACCCATCTAGCTCAAAATTGTTATCTACATCCCAGGTTTCCTGCAGTGTGATAATATCAAAAGATGAGATAAAACTCAACCAGTTCTCATCTTCGGCCTTAGATCTTAGTCCTGCGATGTTCCAACTAAGAATCCTACAGGTCTTCCCACTTGCCAATAAGGGGATCTGGTTAGTGTCGTTCGTCTTCTCTAGTCAAACCAGATTATCTGTAAGTGAAAGTGGGGAGTAACGATTAGATAAAGGGACTCCCTCAGTGTGTTTGTTTTTCAATTGCGATGTCATTGTCATGGGTCGTGGAGCATGCTGAGTAGTAGGTACTAAAGGACCAGCCTTAGATTGCATTGCGAAATCACATGGCCCTAGAGTAGGGCTGCTTTTGTTCCCTATTGACTTTTGTGTGGATAAGGTAGCTTTTGGTCCCCCCCGCGGTGGGTAGAAATATCCCAGCGGGAGTGGCCTAATAGCATTAGTTGTTATCAGCGATCCATCCCAAAATAATTTGTCTGCCACTTCTTTGTCAGAAAAATTAATGACTATGCAATCTCCCATGATGTTCTTATCTCCATGTCCCACCCAACCCACCCTTCTAGCCATAATGATATAGGGGGTAATATCAAGTGCACCACTGGAATATTGCTTACACCATTGCCTCGATTTATCTAGGAGATCTCTAGTAGACTCTCTCTCGTTGTGGGGCAAGGGTGGAACCCCACTTATCACTGCTACATAGGGAGCTGCTTGAGGTGGTAAATGCAGTCTAACAGTACTAGTTGGGCTATGGTTAGGTAGATTGTGGACGTTATTAAACCTTGACACAGTGTTTTCCTGTGTGATGGATTGAGTACTAGCACCACAATTAGGCACATAAGATAACATTGGCAATTGGGTTGGTGGAACAATTATTTGTTGTGATTGTGCATTTGGTGGAGTGGTTTTAACTGTAGTGCATTCCATTAACTCCACGGTATGGGTGACATTTGGCTTAATGACATCATTTGACATTTGCTCTTTAGCTCGAAAATCATTAATAAATGTATCGATTCTCTCACACCTCTTTAGCAATCCTGCCAAACAGCTATTCAGGCAGTCCACAATAACTTTACCAATCTCTTCCAATATTGGCTCGAGGCGAGCGGTAACCAAGTCTTCCAGTTTGTCCCCCATAATTAAACAAATGTCTTTGACAAGGTCTTGATGATGGGAAGTGGGAACGCCTTTCCTCCCAGTTCTCTTGGGTTTCTTTCTGGAACTATTAGGGGACGTATTCTGGCCCAAACCCTCATTCTCTGTATGCTGGTCTGGTAAGTTGGTGATATCAGAGTTACTAACGGGCAACTCCTCAGCCGAGGGGATTACCACTATGGGGTGTAAGGGTTCAGTAGCAGTGGGGCTAGAAACTTTTCCCAGTTCCAGTTCCTTCTCGGCATTAGCAATTTTCTGGTTAATGGCTCCTACCGCGGACGTAAGGTATGAGATAATTGTATCTGCCTTGCGGGGGACTTTAGCATCTTTAGCCCCCTGTCCCTCAGGTCCCAAATGTTTTCGCTTACCCATTTGTTTGGTCAAGGGGGGTGGGCCGGCCTGGCCTCTTCTGGCCCCTGACGGCCACAGACGGCCCGCCCTCTGCCCGGGCTCAGCCCGGCGATGCCCGCGCGCGTCCCGCGATGCGGGAGGAGCCTCTGGATCTTATGCGCCTCCGGGCGCTGTGGGCTGACGCTGCACCCGGCGTCCCCGGGAGGAAGCAGGGGACGCTGGGAGGTGTAGTTTGTTGCCGCTCCGGCGGCGTTGGAAGGTGGTGATGGCGTTCGCGGGTCCCGTGCCTCTGGACCTCCGCGCTGCAATGCCCCGCTGAAAAGTGCCCCGCTCCTCTGCAGGAGCCTCTGGATCTTATGCGCCTCCGGGCGCTGTGGGCTGACGCTGCACCCGGCGTCCCCGGGAGGAAGCAGGGGACGCTGGGAGGTGTAGTTTGTTGCCGCTCCGGCGGCGTTGGAAGGTGGTGATGGCGTTCGCGGGTCCCGTGCCTCTGGACCTCCGCGCTGCAATGCCCCGCTGAAAAGTGCCCCGCTCCTCTGCAGGAGCCTCTGGATCTTATGCGCCTCCGGGCGCTGTGGGCTGACGCTGCACCCGGCGTCCCCGGGAGGAAGCAGGGGACGCTGGGAGGTATAGTTTGTTGCCGCTCCGGCGGCGTTGGAAGGTGGTGATGGCGTTCGCGGGTCCCGTGCCTCTGGACCTTCGCGCTGCAATGCCCCGCTGAAAAGTGCCCCGCTCCTCTGTAGGAGCCTCTGGATCTTATGCGCCTCCGGGCGCTGTGGGCTGACGCTGCACCCGGCGTCCCCGGGAGGAAGCAGGGGATGCTGGGAGGTGTAGTTTGTTGCCGCTCCGGCGGTGTTGGAAGGTGGTGATGGCGTTCGCGGGTCCTGTGCCTCTGGATCTCCGCGCTGCAATGCCCCGCTGAAAAGTGCCCCGCTCCTCTGCAGGAGCCTCTGGATCTTATGCGCCTCCGGGCGCTGTGGGCTGACGCTGCACCCGGCGTCCCCGGGAGGAAGCAGGGGACGCTGGGAGGTGTAGTTTGTTGCCGCTCCGGCGGCGTTGGAAGGTGGTGATAGAGTTCGCGGGTCCCGTGCCTCTGGACCTCCGCGCTGCAATGCCCCGCTGAAAAGTGCCTTCCCAGGCCACACGATCGCTGGAGAATCCCGATATCAGCTTAGACCAAGGAAAGAATCTGCTTTGCCGAAAAAGACTGGTTGAGCTACCGCCCTGAGTCTGTGAAACGGAGTGCCGATGTGGCAAAAGGGGGGGGGGATCAGTCCTGCGAAGGTACACCCGTCTTGACCCTCAGTGAAGAAATCAAGGGCTGCCCAGGGATAAGAGCTCCAACGATTGTTTTTGACGACAAAGTAATTATGTCTGTTGAAAGATCAACAGTTGCTAAGATCTGCAATAAGAAAATCATTTGTGCTGTAGGGTTTGTTGGTGCTATGGTGGTTATGGCAATAATAGCTTGGTTTGTTGAGCAAGTGGCTCCTGCTCGACAGCTTTTTATCGCCACTACTCCAGTGCCAGTTGAACACCACTATTTTTAGCTTCCCTACCATGAGCAGAAGCATCAACAATCCTACCTAAACAATACATTCATCCAGATGTTGCATCACACTCATAATGCCACAAATACTACCAACTGTTGGGTGTGTGGGATGATACCTACTCACCAGAAAAAGGGAGGAACACCTTTCATTCCTCTTCCATTCTCGCACAATGGTTCTTGTCAAGTTTGGTATGCGCTTTTGTTTGCACCTGGAAAGTCTTCAGTAGGTGGGATTAACTTTCACCTCAATAAAATATGCTACCAAGATACAGATGGTTATCCTCAAGCTAAAGGGACCAAATGGGAATGGGAAGAGTATCAACCTGACAATATTTCGACACCATATGTCTTCACGAATATGAGAACTATCAAGAACAATGGACCTTTTGTGATTTCTGTTACTAGAGCTAAAGCAGATTTATATATTAGTAGTGTTGGGAGAATTCCAGTGGGGAGAAGTGAATGTACTGTAATTCTAAACATTGAAGGTGCCAATAACAGCAGTTTTACAGCCTCGCATAATACCTACTTTGTTTGTGGCAATAAGGGATATTATCAACTACCTGTTGGGTGGTCAGGGGTCTGCTAAGTGTCCTTTCTGGTACCCCCTGTGTTTTGGCACCTGCATCGTATCATCGTGATTTCCGACTGTACAATGACATTTCCAGAAGCAGGAATAAGAGGACAATAAGTATGGATGAAGTCGACCAAACTGACACTGCTTTGCAACCATATGTCGACTTTAACTTAGGCTCCCTGCTGACTGGAAACAAGCCATAGTGTTTCCCATTAAGAAAAAACCAAATTTAAGTCAGGACATACTGGAGAATCTTCGCCCAATTTCCCTACTCCCCTACCTTGCCAAGTTGGCCGAGAAAGTGGTCAACGTCCAACTAATGACCCATCTCGAAACCCAAAATATCTTCCACCCATCTCAATCGGGTTTCAGAACAGGTTACTCCACAGAGACGGCTCTCTTAAGAGCTATTGAAACTCTGCGGGAGGGAGCTGATAAAGGCAAAACTATGGCTTTGATCATGCTGGACCTCAGTGCCGCGTTTGACACTGTAGCTCACTCCATACTGCTACAGTGTCTAAACAGAGCGGGAGTCACTAAAAAGGCTCTATGCTGGCTGAAGGCTTTTTTAACAAACAGAAGCTTTCAGGTCCAAAGAGGGACCTATCTCTCTGAAAGTTTGATCCTAGAACAGGGGGTACCTCAGGGCTCGACCCTGAGTCCCACCCTCTTCAATTTATATATGTCCCCTTTGGCAGAGGTGATCCAATCGTTCGGCGTAGAGCTTGTCTCTTACGCCGACGACACTCAACTCTTGATCTCCCTGTCTCAATCCCCCTCCTCTGAGGCAGATAACTTCAACTCATGTATGTGCAAGGTGGCTACATGGATGAACGAGCATTGCCTCAAATTAAACGGAACAAAAACAGAGGTACTCGTCATAGGTGGGAACAACACCAACTGGACCAAGGATTGGTGGCCCTCATGTCTGGGATCATTACCCACCCCCAGTCAGGAGGCCAAGAACTTGGGCGTCTGGATTGACACCAAACTTTCATTTGACAGTCATGTCAAAAAAATAGTTGGAAAATGCTTCGGAGTGATGAAGACACTCCGTCGCACCCTGGATCTTCTTCCCCTGAGTTCCAGGCGTACCATGACGCAGGCCCTCATCACATCCCGAATTGACTATGGGAATGTGCTTCTTTTGGGAACCTCAGAAAAAAACGTCAGGAAGTTACAGGTCCTACAAAATTCAGCAGCACGCCTTGTGCTACGACTTCCGCGAAGAGCTCCTTCCAAACCTTCCTTGGATGCTCTACATTGGTTGCCCATAAAAAAGAGAATAATATTCAAGACCCTTCTCTGGTGCCACAGAATTGTTCACCACAGAGCCCCCTCCTATCTGCTTGACTTAGCCTCACCCTATGAACCTTCCAGATCCCTTCGCTCGAAGGGAACAGGTTTGCTTAAGATCATGCGCCCAAAAAAAGCCAGACTTGGAGGTAGATCCTTTCGCATTCTCGCAGCCAAGGAATGGAATACCCTTCCTATGAATATCAGACAGGAAAAAAGTGAAACATTCTTTAGGAAACATCTAAAAACATATCTTTTCACCACTTAAACTGTCTGATGCTCTGCTCCATACAAGCAACACTCTTCTCCACAGCGCGGGGACACGTCGAGAGACGTCACCAGGCGCTCTATAAGCTCCTATAATAATAATAATAATTATTCTTCTTCGTGGGTGCTGCATTAAACGGCAGAAAAATAAGTCGATTGACTAGAGTTGTGGAAGCTGTTACTAATCAGACAGCTCTGTCACTTGGGAACATTACTGAAGAGCTGCAGGTTGTGAGGATTGTAGCACTCCAGAATCGCATGGTGCTAGATGTGATTTTGGCTGATCGAGGTGGTGCATCTCACATCATCGGCAGCAGCTGTTGTGTTTTCATTCCGGATCACTCGCCTTCAGTATATGATGCAATCTCTAAACTGCATAAGATTGCTGCAGAGATTCACCCAGAGACTGGTACATGGACTTTTTCGAACTGGATGTGGACACTCTTTATTACTTGGGGCTGGAAGCTACTGACTATTCTATGTATACTATTTGTGATACTGTTTACCTGCTGTATATGTATACAATGTGGTCCCATGCTGTGCTCTATATGCATCACTGCTTGTAAACCTGCCAAGAGAAATGTTGCAGAAATGAAAGCCCAACAAATGCTAAATAAAGAGGTCACTGAACTGATGAGCATCGATGTACAGGATGTATATCTAGATTACCCCAGATGAACAACTGTCTTCAGCTAATGCTAAAAGGGTCATCTGTTGTAATTTGGCAGCGATTGGGTTAGCATTAGCAGAAGCCATCCTGTATTTAGAGGTTATCTTATCCGTTTTGTGGAATCCATTTTGTATTTCTGACAGCCATCTTGTTTGCCATGTGCTACCACATGCATGCCATGTGCTCTGTCCTACCTTGCTGTTGTCTGCCCTTGCAATATGCCTAGAGACAGGCTATAATTATCCTCTTCTGCTTCGCACATGCTCAGTTGAGCTTGCAGCTGTCCCTAGTCTGTAACTGTGTTCACCAGAATTAGCAACTGTTAGCTCCTCCCACTTGTTGACTGTGCATTTTCTATATGACCTTATATGTACCTAAAACCTTCTTCTTGTACTTGTACCGCCTTCTTTTGAGCCCCTGTGTGGGTATAAAAGGACCAAGCTCCTTCCATTCAGTGTGATACTTCATACATTACCAAAGGGTGTTGTGTGAATGTAGTTCCACCTCATGGGGTTTAATAAATCTTGTATTTTCTGTTCCAGTTTCTGTGCCAACTTCTATTCTATGGTCTGAGGACTCTGTGCAGAGAAGGGCGAACCCCTAGGACTGGTAGGCCTTGCTGAGGCCCACTACCACACCACCGTGAGGTAAACAGCAGAATTCCCGACTTTCCAGCCGTGAGGGGAACAGCCCAACGACACCGCATCCTCCAGAGGGCTTTGCAAACAAGGCATCCGTGTCACCGCACCGGGGGGCGTGATAAAAGCACAGCGGCCCTCCCGCAGCGTGGGATGCTCTTTGAAATTAACTTGCTGTGACCGGGCTCATTGTTGTGTAGCCTCCGCCGTGAGGTGAACAGCAGAATTCCTGACTTTCCGGCCGTGAGGGGAACGGCCCAACGAGACCACATCCCCAGAGGGCTTTGCAAATCGACATCTGCGTCACCGAGCCGGGGGCACGATAAAAGCACAGCGGCCCTCCCGCAATGCAGAATGCACTTGGGCGTGCCCCGGCCAAACCCGGGCCAAGGTGCGGGCCCATCTGCACCCGCCCGCGACTGGACGAGGCAGGGCTGGGCCACACCCCTGACATCCTGGCACCAAGACAAACACAATAACTGCAGAGGTGACCCTAGGACGGACAAACAAGGTACCGTTTTTGGCATCTCGTGTTCATGTACCCTGATCGCAGAAAGAGCAAGCGCAAGGCCACGGGCTCTTTGGTGGGTGGTGGGGTTACGGGGATGGGACAGCATGGGACCACATTGTATACATATACAGCATGTAAACAGTATCACTTTGGACGCCTTTTTAATTAGAGCAGAATCACTGCTGGTTCATCAGATTCAGCTCACGGAAAAAAGACTTTCCCTGGACACTATTGTGGCTCAAAAACGCTTGTCTATGGGTGGCTTAGCTATGTCTAAATCTCCTAATGACTGGGATCATTCGTGTCTAGCCATACCTGGCGGAAATAATAACAAAGAAAGAGCCACCTCTATTGTCTCGCCACCCCTGTCATCTCCCCTGTTACAAGAACCTATAGAGGCGCAGTCTGTTTGTAGCAGCCTTTCACAGAATGTTATAGGGGATATTGATTCTGGCTGATTGCTATGGCAGGGGGCTGGGGCTATAGTACTGATTACACCAACCACAAGTAATGTAACCACATCAAGTTCAGGTGGGGAGGTTATTACTCGTTCAAAAAGGGCCTCCAAATTAGATAGCACCACAAAGCCACTAGATAGCGAAGTGGCTCCAGCGAAGCGATCCAGGGGTGGGGTGTCCTGTAAACCAAAACAAAAACAGAAACAAAAGCCTAGACCAGAGACCAATGCAGCTCAGCCCCCTGATATAGCAGGCAACCAAATGTCCAATAATGGCGAAGGTGCTAGTGCGGCGCTGGGGGCTGACACTGAGTACTGGAAAAGGGTGGAAACATTGCTAACTGTTCTTTTGGGGCCCTTACTAGGCAAACTAAGGTCTATAGAAGAAAATGTGTAGTTATTTTTGGCCAGATTATTGCGGGGACTGGAGGTTCCCAAATCACCAGTTGCACCCACCAGTGTAGCTGGGAAGGGGGGAAAACAGTTTTAATGAACAGCCTCTGAGTACAAAGGATGGGGGGAGTAGAGTGCCATACCCACCTCCCCTGGAAGGGAATTTAAATAGAACAAGCATTACTCCCAGGGGACATAGGGACTTGAGGGCAGAGACTGCAGGCAAAATGGCAGCTCAGCCAATAGCCCTCTCTAAAATAGGGGGTAGAGCCACCACACTTCAACACTCTGGGAAGTTGTCAGCTCAAAGTGCCCGGGGCACCACAGACTTGTCAGTTTTAGATCTACCCCCGCTTCATGTCTATATACAGTGGTCTTGACAGGTGTCCCGGCCTGTACGAGTGATGGAGAAGAATCCCCCCTAAAGTTGAATAACAAGATCGCGCACTGGATGTGTAGGAACGCAGGATTCAACATCATCGATCACAGGCACATTCTGATGGCTAGAAGGGGTTTTATCAAGATGAGGGTGGCTCAAGTATCAATATGCTCCCACTGGGCTTCTTTTATAGACACACAATGAACCCGAACAATCACCATGAACACAGGGGGCACATGGTTGGAACGTATGGGGCAGGCCTCATAGTCCCGGTACATACTCTGTATGCCCCCCTCAGTAATGCAAGAGATCTAAATGACATCAATTAACTGGGCTTGCCGGGGGCATTTAGGGTGTTCATGGCCATGGAAACAATGTTGTCGCTGTCGATTCGGGAGGGACAGATATGGTGAGCATAAATGAGGAAGCTGTAAATCCAACCCCTCAGATCATCTAGTAACCTGTACGCAAGAGCTTAACAACCCAAACATGGAACTTCACGGACCTCAAACCCACCACACATTGGACAGCTTAGACAGATATAATGAGAATGATTTTAAAATAGTTTCCTGGAACATAGCAGGTTTATCTGCCAAATTCAAAAATGAAGATTGGTTAACTTACATTAGGAAATTTCAAATTATCTGTTTACAGAAAACTTGGGAAGTAGAGAATAATACCTTCCACCTTGAAGGTTACAAAACCTAATTTGTACCGGCACGCAAGCAATGTCGGGGAGAGCAAGGGGAGGATTGACCATATATGTTGATCTCAGGATACAGGGCAGATGGACTGATTTGGATTGGAATTCAGACTCCATGCAGGGGCTTAGGTTTTATAATAAGGGTCACAAGCTACTTTTTATGAATTTGTATAATGCGACTTTACCGGGTCAGAGTACTGCAAGAGTGGAGGAGTTGGATAGTAGGCTCACTCACATACAGGAGCAAGGAGCTTTGGTGCCTCATTTGGTGTTAGCTGGCGACTTTAATTGCCACCTGTGCCCAAATTTGAAAGTTAACTGTGGGGACTGGTCTAGGTGTACACTGGAAGAGGACCCGCATATGGAACATACAAAGGAGGGAAGGGCACTATGCAATCTATTAAATACGCACATCCTCACGCATACCATGGACCTGGTTGAAGTTGGGAAGGAGAAAACGGTACACCCCACATTAAAAGACAGAGGATGCGTCTCATTTATCGATTTTATTTTTGTTTCCATAGCATTAAAAAAGTGGGTCACAGGTTTTAAAATTTGTTTGAGTATTTTAGCAGCAAAATACACAAGTGTCAAAGTGTCTTGATTAGAAGCCTAAAAGTGATAGAGATGCTTAGCAAAAAAACACTACAAATCCTCAAATCAAAGGTAAGTGTGTCAAACCTTGACCTAGGGTCAACAGAAGGTACCCATCAGTCACCATACGGAACCGCCCTTCATCATTTGGGATCCCCCTTTAACCAAAGGATGGCGCACCCATCTTTGAAAAATTAGGAAAGGAGGAAGACAAACCTCATCTGCCAAGATAGGTGTCAAACGAGTCCTATTGCCCTCAATCAGAATTAAGGAAGAGAGCGAGGTGACTAATGTTGCAGTGCAAAAAAATGTGAAAAGAAGGTGTATGTTAAAATTGGGTGAGGAAGTACTGGAAAAGTTTTATTCTGGTGCTACCCACTCCTCCAATGTTAAAAAATCACAGGCAGTGTGTCGATATACCTGCCTAGAAGTAAAAAAAGGTCAACATGTTTTAGCAACTATTGGACAGCTTTGTCCTTTTTTTCTTTTATTACCTATGTGATAATTGCTACTGCAAAATGTGAAATACAATAAAAAATATAAATATGTAATGCAAAAATGACGTGTGATTCCTTTATTATTTAAGGAATATTTATACGACAAAATACGAGATCACCTGATGTGTTAGGTGTCCCTCCTTCGTCCTATTCATATGAACTGTGTGATTCACTACAAATGAGAAGGAGAAAAGTGAAAAATGTAGGCATCACATCATTAAGACTCAAATCAGTGTTAAACAAAAATTGTAGATACACTAGATATTATACTAATCATCTCTCTGCTTGAGTATTTTATGTTGTTATTAAGAATATACATTTTATAATTCCATTGATCAAGCTCCATCTTACAAGTGTCATAAGAAATGGAGACCTCACCCCTCCTGGCTGCGGCTCAGGGAAAGAATGAAGCACCGCTCTAATAAAAAAAGGGTAAATATGCAGTGAACTGAACATTCACTCATTAGATATTAAACTAAAGATAACTAGTGCATAGACAGAAATGTAAATAAAATGTCAAGTAACCATGCCGTCTATATACAAATGAGTATGGTTATAAAAACGGCATGATGAGATTTAAAAGACATGCTGCCTCCGTGACCCTTACATGGTCCCCGCAAAATGCGAGGCGTGCAGTAAAAGAACCGGCGTGGCCCAGCAGTGCAACAAAGGTCTAAGAGTGCAGCAAATCACTGACAAATGATCTCCAAATGGCCATAAGAGAGTAGTCCTGTATTCGGTGAGAGAGCGGGGCGCTTACCTGTCCGTCGGTACTTCTCCGCCGGCATCCAAGCCGACTGGGGAGGTACCGAGTCATGAAAAGCGCTAGCTATAAAAGCTGTCAGGCTATTGGCCAGTATAGTCACATGGGTATGCACAGGCAATCCCGTATTGGAAGGTGGAGTTCTGCAAACCGTCTCTCCATTGGATGGTGATGAGGATAACAGGCGGGGCTCGCCAGTATGGTTGCTATGGTATCGTATCAAGCTGGTAGAGACGTCCGATGTAAACAACAGCGCAACCGATCACTGTAATAATTGTCGAACGTGATAATGTGTCGGTTCTATAAATGACCTTGGAACAGCAGTGCCTGAAGACACCAACCGAAGTAAACAAAGTGTGCCCTTAGTGCAAAAACACACAAAAGGGGTGGGGCATGGGGGTAAAGGTGTTACTCCTTATTTTACATCGAGTGATAAACCAGATATACGTAATCACAGGTGTCTGGGTACTAGTGTGAAAAAATAGGCCCGTTTAGAATGAAAAGATATCACAGACTTAACGGACCAGAAAAAATGCAGGTCTTACCCATTGTCTCTGATCATAGGGCAAAATAGATGTTAATAATTACAGATGTCAGAGGGCTAGTATAGAAGTATTGGCCAGTATCAGACATAGCAGGCTCGATGGGTCTTAAAAAGGGGGGGGGGGGGCAGAATTTCATCTTTCGAAAAGAAATGTATACCAGAGTACTGGGCCTTTGAAGAGTAATGTGATCTTTGTGAAAACTACAAAATAGACCAAGGTATTTCATCATTTAATCCTACACGATTAGTGCCCAACTTGAAGACCCATTTTTGTTCCCTCAACAGCAGGTATTTGGATATATCCGCAATGTGGACTGGGATGTAGGGTTGTTCAAGGACAGTCCACTGGAAGGCTGTTGAGGGATGTTCTGCCTCTAAAAAATGTTTGGTCAATCTAGTGGCTTGTCTTTTGCATCTTATCGTGCTTTTGTGTTCAGATATCCTTACTTTATTTTTACGGGTTGTCATTCCGACATATTTTAGACCGCAGGGACAAGTGATAAGATAGATTAACTTGTCGCTGTTACAGGTAGTGAATTTGGTCTGAATCCATGGTCTGTTGGTT
Source organism: Lissotriton vulgaris (assembly GCF_964263255.1). Taxonomy (NCBI): domain Eukaryota; kingdom Metazoa; phylum Chordata; class Amphibia; order Caudata; family Salamandridae; genus Lissotriton; species Lissotriton vulgaris. Next base: position 469,151,317 of record NC_141700.1, on the reverse strand, counting down.
CCTATATCGATCTCAACCGATTTCTTAGTCGCTGAGTTTTCCCTACTTTTTTCCACCATAAGATTTAGCGCCAGTAGGTTGCATGATGTGCTGGTTCCTGGCCTGAAACCTGTCTGCGTGATCGGCAGAATCTTATTCGCACTCACCCAATCTTCCAGGTCCCTCAGAAGATTCGAGGCATAGATTTTGGCCTCGACATCTATGAGTGCAATAAGGCGGTAATGGCCTGGGTCGGAACTTGTACCTGCCTTAAAAATAGGATGTAAAATGCTACCACTCCATGACTCGGGAATGCTTCCGGTTTGAAATACATCATTATATAGTGGGGTGAGATATTCTGCCCAAAACTGTTGGTCTTGTTTGAACAAACCATTCGGTAGGCCATTTGGGCCTGGGGTGTCTTTGGACCTTAAGTTTTTAAGGACCATTGCTACCTGAGATGGCGTTATCCAGTTTCCGTCTGATTGTGGCTCTACTTCTTGGGTATTTGTTAGTAGCAGAGTCTGCTGGTCAGTGCACCAAGCCAGGATATTTTTCCTTTGGGCTTGCTCGATATGTTGTATCCAGTCGCCCTCAAGTATGTTAGCGTTGAAGACCTGTGCCGCTCCATTTGCCACTTTATTAATTTCAGCCCAAAATTTCCCGTTATTATTTGATTTACTAGATGCTAGTAGTGATTGCCAGATGTCATTTTGGTATTTTGCTTTTTCTAATCACACTTCTTTTTTGTAGTTTTGTCTCAAGCTGTAAATTATTTTGCCAGTATCTTCACCCTTTGTCTTGGTTATTGCATGTAGCTTTCTGATTTTTCGATTAAATGACCTTTTTTTACGCAATATTGGACCCAAAGACACATGGGGTGATTTTCCGGTTTTTCTTTTGGTGATTTGGGTTTGAGTCGAGAATCTCTCCATTAAATTTGTGATCAGATTTTCCCAGTTGTCCCGGAGGGCGGATGCATCTGCTCCGATCACTTCTGTGTGTACGTTTTTCACGTGCATCATTATTTCTTTGATGTTGTTGCCATTCCATACTAGTCTCTTGAGATTGTAGAGACTTGAAGGTTCGATCAGTGCTTTGCATACAGTGGCCCTTTTGTATTGGACACTGAATTCGAAGGCTTGTAGGCTGTGGTCGCTCTCCAGTTTGTGGATGATTTTGTAACTCACAATGGTTTGCAAAGTCTCTAAGTCCACCATGGTGTAATCCAGCACTGATTGAGCCTGTTTAGCTATTCTAGTGGGGGCCTCTGGTTGATCTTGTGAAAACCGGCCGTTCAAAGTGATCATTCCGACCTCGGCAAACATTAATGCACACTGTTGACCGAACTTATACTTTTTCCGGTGATTTGTAATGATACTTGGGATAAATCTGCCGTTCCCTTTGTTTTGAGTCATGGTTTGGGCCTGGTCCTTTTCAAGCAAGAACATGTTCAAGTCGCCTGACACGACCAGCCCTTCCTGCGGGTAGACAGATTGCATAGATTTGATGAAGGCTTTGAGAGTCAAGATCTTTTCCGCTTTGTTGCTAGAGTCTGGATGTAAATATACGTTACAGATTATCATTGGCAAGGAATTTTGCGCACTCTGTGTGCTTTTGCCGGGGTCTTTCTTTATATCAAGTTTAATGCACTGGATCCATTGTTGTCCTGTGTCAATGGTAAGGGGAGTCCAAACAATGCTAGTATTGAGGTAGATGGATAAGCCTCCGGCTGCCCTTCCTGAGGGGCCTCTTTTCATCGCTTGTAGTTGGACTTCCTTAAAACCATCTATGTGCTGGGAAGCCGTTAACCAGGTTTCTTGAAGTAGAATGATGTCGAAATCTTTTTAAAATGCCATTAATTCTACGTCATTAGTTTTGCCCCCCAGACCGTTGATATTCCACGAACAGGCTCTCAGAGTCGGTTTTCATGCTTCCGCCATCCTTGCCACTGATATGTTTCGTGTTGGGGCTAGGATTGTCCGTCCCTCTTTGGACCCCCCTAGCTGGCCTTTATATATAATGCGGAGGTTGGCCCATCCCCCCTTGTTCGTGTCTGTGCCGCCGACGGCCCCCCGGAGAAGTCCACCTTCTGGTTTTGGTCTTTCTTCCGCAGATATTGATAAAGGGCCCAGATATCTTTCTGGCGGCACTGGCCTTATTTCAATTCCCCAGTTGGCGAACTCTTCTCTGTATCGCCAGACTTCTTTGGCTATTTCGGGGTCATTCCATGTGGCCACTGTCATTTCTTTCCCGTTTGTGTTAGGAATTATTTTGAATTCGATGCTTTCTATGTGATTTGTATTCACATGCTTTAGCGTCTCGAACAAATTAATGAGTTTTAGTATGGCACTCCGATTTAAGATATCATGGTTTTCCCTTGAATTGTAATGTGGTATTATTTCATGCGTGATTGAGCCCGCCGGATAAATTGCGTTTTGCCTCTCATTGTGCTTTAAAAGGCAGGTTTGGTTGTAGGATTTTACTGGTCTGGCTCGAGTACCCTGCTTTGGGTCGATCAACTCAGTTTCTGGCGTATTTTCAACGTCCGCCTGCTGAGGTCTTGGGCCCACCGGAACATGCAAAATCAGTCTCTGTTGTTGCTCAGTTGATGGGAGATTATTTTTAAGCGCCGGCTCAATGTCAAGTTCCCTGCTGTGATCTTAGGCCCACGGGACTTGTGGAGTGAGTCACTGTTGTTGCTCCATTGCTGGGGGGTAGTCTTTTGGTACCGGCACCATTTTCAGGAAATAATGAGAAATGTTTTTCTGTGCTACATGCGGCTTCTGTGGGGAAGAGCCGACCACCCATTGCCTGGTTATTTGAGCTTGTATTGAATTTTAAGATATTTGAGTTCTTTGTTTCGGCTGTTACATTGACTTCCTGATGCAGATTCACTGGAGGGGCAGCCTGCCCACAGTCCACTTTCTCTTCCTGTTCCGCTTTGAGCGTGTCCTTACTGCTCGGTCCTTGCGGTGACGTTCTTATAATTAAGGTTGGCTTGATGGTTCTAGTAGCATCTTTTTTCCCCTGTGCCTTGTTATGTCTTGCTTTCCTTAGTCTCTTGCGTTCACGTTTTGTCAGCGGAATGTTTTGTTTTATTTGCCCCTTAGATGTTGTCTCTGGGTCTTCTCTGGGCGGAGTTTCCATTTCAACCATAGATCTGTTTGTTTGGTGCCCGTTTATTTGCAATGGCCAGGGGACTTCTTTTCCTGAATGAGCTAGGACCGGAATATCTTTTTGATGTAGTATGATGGCTTCAGTGGTTGTAGTCTGTGTGACAGAGGAACGGGGCAGTAGACTGCCTTCCATTTCGTCCGCCCTCAGATCCTCCCTATGTATAATGGCGTTACTGATTGAGCTTGTCAAGCTTCCGGGCGAGCTTTCAATCCCTGGAATTTCAGATGAATTATGGGCATTATTTGGTTTACTTTGTACCTCTGCCAGGATGTCAGTTAAGATGGCCGGTAAGACTTTAAGCTGATTCATTGTTTTAGAGCACTGACATTCATGGTACGTTGTGCGCGGGTCTTTCTGTGCTCGTTCGATAAAGGAATTTAGCTTGAGAATCTTATTATCGATGCCCACGACGTGTGAGGCTAAAATTTGCAAGATATCTATCTGTAACTCCAGCTTTTCTGAGTGTTGGAGTAAGGCTGCGGATATAGTTTCCATCATGTGGCATCTTGATGCTACACCTTTTAGATTAGAATGTTCTTACATCAGTGCCAGCAGTCTAGTTAGAATGTTATGATTAGAAAGACTTTGGAGTTGGAACTGACTGGCTGCTTTGGGATATGTAACCTAATGGATGGGATCCTTTTATAAGAATAAACCATACTTACAACTACCTACAAGGAGTATTACTTTTTTACACATCATATTAATAAACGGTGGCCACAACGCTGCATGCACTGGTAGGCTGTTGTCTGCTTGGTATCTAAGGTCTTGGGGAGTACTCCGAGCTTTATCCCTTAACTTGGCCCTTGCTGAACCCGGAGCTCGTGGATCTCGAAGGTCAGGTGGTACTCGTGCATCTCCTCCTGGACCCATGTCTGGGATAAAAGTTTGGCTGGCCTTATGTTAAAGCCCTTTGGTGAAGTTGTTTGACTTGGTGACGAAATATTGAAGTGGAGCGGGAATAGCCCAGATGGGCGATTTAGTGTTTTACTATTGGTCCTTTGGTTAGCTATTATGATGAGGGCGTTGGTTGGATTATGACCCTCTTGCGAGTTTGGTGTTTCGCGGTTGTTCATTGGATTGGTAGTTGAGGTGAGAGCGCTATTCGGGCTGTAATCCTCCTGCAGGTCTACGCCTGCGGACGGTTTTGGGGTGACGTTGGACTTAATTTGTACCTCTGTGACCGGCAGGCCCTCCATTTGCTGTGTTTGGCCATTTGATGTCATGCTTTCACTTGAAGGCTGATCCTTGTTATCTGCTTCTGTGGTGAGCTTAACAATTGGATCCAATAAGGCCTTGTTGTCCGTTCTTAGAGCCGGGCGTATGGGGGTCTCGTGGTCATAGTTGAAGTATGAACCTAAACTTAGGGAGCGCCGTGTCACTGGCGCGGTAGGTATCATTTGTGCATTTGATGTTTCCATTGTACCCTCAAAGCGCTCATCACTTGTCACTATATCGGAGTTAGTGACGCCCACTTCCTCTCTTATGTTTATTTGGGCATTCACTGTAACTTGATTCATCGTTTTGTTTAAGTTTTTTCGAAGAATGTCCCAAGGGTGCTTTTTAATTTCTTGGGAGTTGTTGCTCTGAGTGTTATTTTGAAGCAGCAAGGTTTTAGTTAGGGAGGTCACTGACTGCAACATTCTTTTAGTGCTAATGGCGGTTTTTAAATTCTGCTCCTGCCGCAGTGGCGGGGCAGATGATGTACCTGGAGTTAAAAAGTCTGTGATCTTATGGGTTTTTAAGACCTGCGGTCTTCTGTGGTGTTTTAGCTGTGATTTTAGCTGTGATGGCACTGGCAATGGTATCAGGCGTCTCTAGTATGTCCTCTGTTGAGTCCTCGTCAGATGAATCGTTTAGTTCCTCACTCCTTTTCCAGCGTTTTTTGCTTTTACTTGGTTTAGCAATTGGGTCTGTTCTGATTCTCCCTGATCTCATGGTGAGGGTGAAGATGGTTCTTTAGGGGTGCCTGTACCTGCCCTCTACTCCTTATGGCCTCTCAAGTGCTCTCGGGTGCTCTATTACGTGATCGTGGCAGTGGGGTCTCAGCTGAGGACTTCGCTAACGTGGTCTTAGTGGATCTGAGACGATCCCACCCACGCCTGGGGTTTAATTTGACTGAACCTTTTAACTATTCACCCGTACCCAGAACCCGGCACCCAGCTCGCTACCGCCTCTCACCTTGTCAGCTGGTGCACTGTGGCACGCTGGGGAAGCCGCAAAGATCCTCGTTTTGCGAGATAGCAAGATTGACCCGGTCAATTGGGTGTTAGCTTCCACCGGCTCCCAGACCCCTGGTCACGACCTGGTTACAGCCCCTGCGTTTCAGTCGCTTTCTCCAGTGCTGGCTCACACCTCCCGGCACCTGCACCTGCTTTAGCAGCCGCAGTCACTGTTTTCTCTACTCCGCGACCGCCTCAGCTCCGAGTTGGCTCCTCTTGCGGGCGGGCTCCCAGCGGGGCCCCCTCCATCCCCGTTCCAAAAAGTACAACTAGTCCGCTGAGGTCCGCTGCAGTCCACTCGCGGACCACTCGCGGTTCACTCGCTCCTGGCGAGCCAGCAAGGGACCAGATGAGGGAAACTGTGAGGGGGTGCTCGGCAGGTTCAGTAGGTTCAGCAGGACCTCCGTGCAGGTTTCCGTGAGCTGTCGTCGGCCGGGGCCTTTCGTGGGCAAAGCGAGAGGAATACCGCGGACCGTGGGCTGTTTTCTTGCGGCTTTGTAATCTGCTCCCACGACCGCGACCTGCACGCTGCCCGTTTCTGGCGTTCTGGCGTTTCTCTGATGGTTGCAGCTCTCTAGCGCCCTGGCTCCCTCTAGCATCTCCTTGCTGTCCAATAGTTGCTGAATCATGTCGACCGTTTTTTACTTCTAGGCAGGTATATCGACACACTGCCTGTGATTTTTTAACATTGGAGGAGTGGGTAGCAAAAGAATAAACTTTTCCAGTACTCCTTCACCCAATTTTAACATACACCTTCTTTTCACATTTGTTTGCACTGCAACATTAGTCACCTCGCTCTCTTCCTTAATTCTGATTGAGAGCAATAGGACTCGTTTGACACCTATCTTGATAGATGAGGTTTGTCTCCATCCTTTCCTCATTTTTCAAAGATGTGTGCGCCATCCTTTGGTTAAAGAGGTTTCCCAAATGATGAAGGGCGGTTCCGTATGGTAACTGATGGGTACCTTTGGCGCACCTTCGGCCACGCCGAAGGTGCGCCAAAGGTAAGCCCGTCTACGCCCGTCCGCGCCTGGACCGCGCCCAGCGCCATTCCCCCTGGTCCTCGTAATGCCAACCCCTCCCGCATTACTTACGATGCCACCACCCTCCTAGCCCTTAACCCCGGCCGTTCCCCCAACTGCGTCCAAGCCGCTCCTGGACACACCCATGGACCCTTCTCCTGCAACTCCTGCAAGTTCGACGGCACCAAGAACAACTCCTCATCTACGAACACACAACAGATATCTGATCCCAACCACCTACAATGCATCCTGCTCAACACCCGCTCGGTACACAGGCACGCAATTGACCTCTGGAATCTACTAGACACCTTCTCTCCGGACGTCGCCTTCCTAACAGTAACATGAATGAACGCTGCATCAGCCCCAGACATCACCATTGCCATTCCGGAAGACTATAAGATCATTCGCAAGGACCGTACAGGCCACACAGGAGGAGGCATCGCTATCGTCCATAAAAAATCCCTCCGTATCTCAACCAGCTCAGACGTCAATCTCGCCAACTCTGAACATCTTCACTTCCAGATCCACATCGACCCCAAGACCACACTCAGAGGCACCCTCCTTTACAGGCCACCAGGACCCCGCGCACAATTTAGTGAAGACATCACGGACTTCATCACTCCACACGCGCTCCCCTCCAAGGATTACATCCTTCTGGGAGACCTCAACTTTCACCTTGAAAAGAACAACGACCGCAACACCACCACCCTTCTAGACAACCTCGCCAACCTAGGACTTAAACAACTTGTCACTACCCCCACCCACATCGCAGGTCACACTCTCGACCCTATCTTCACCTCCAGCAAACATGTCTCCTTCAGCCACACCACAGCTCTCCTTTGGACTGACCACAGCTGCGTTCACTTTACCTACAACAAGCCCATATCCAACAACCACCCCCAACCCACTCTGCAAAGAAACTGGAACAAAATCACCATCGACCAGATCTCCTCATCGCGTTTTCTAAACCCCCCAGCCCACTCCTCAAACCCCGACCAAGCAGCCACCAACCTCACCCAATGGTTATCCAACAGCGCCAACATCCTAGCACCACTGAAAAAACGACAATTCAAACTAGGCAGCAAGAAGGCCTCCTGGTTCAACGATGATCTTAAGAAATCCAAGAAACTCTGTCGCTCTCTTGAGAAGGCCTGGAAAAAAGACCCAACCACCAGCACCAAGGACGCCTTCAAAAGCGCCACCCGCATACACCACCAACTGATCCGGAATGCCAAGAAAGCCGCTTTCAAGAACCGACTAGATGACAACGCCCACAACAGCAAGGAACTATTCAACATCGTCAAGGAATTTACCAACCCCTCAGCCAACTCCAACGACATCACCCCCTCTCAAGCCCTCTGCGACTCCCTAGCCTCATTCTTCCACAACAAAATTGCAGACATCCACAACAGCTTCGACAACCGACCCGAAGACCAACCCACCCAACCCCCTGCAGGACCCCCACCCCCCCTGAACATCCTCAATGACTGGAAGCCAATCTCCACTGAGGACACCATCCGTCTGATGAACTCTATCCACTCAGGATCCCCCACAGACCCATGCCCTCACCACATCTTCAAAAAAGTAGACTCCATTATAGCACCGCACCTCCGAGACGTCATCAACTGCTCCCTCAACTCCGCAACCTTCCCGGAAAGCTGGAAACACGCAGAACTCAGCGCCCTCCTGAAGAAACCCACAGCTGACCCCGACGAACTCAAAAACTACCGCCCTATCTCACTCCTTCCATTCCCGGCCAAAGTCATCGAGAAAGCGGTCAACAACCAGCTCGCCGCATTCCTCGAAACCAACAAATCCCTCGACTCTTCACAATCCGGCTTCCGAGCCAAGCACAGCACTGAAACCGCCCTCATAGCAGCAACAGACGACATTCGAACTCTACTGGACAATGGAGACACAGTCGCCCTCATCCTCCTCGACCTCTCCGCAGCCTTCGACACGGTCTGTCATAGCACCCTTTTACAATGCCTCAGAAACGTCGGAATCCAAGGAAAAGCACTGGAATGGATCTCCTCGTTCCTCACCGGAAGAACTCAGAGAGTCCGCCTCCCACCATTCAAGTCAGAGGCCACTGAAGTCATCTGCGGCGTACCACAAAGTTCTTCACTCAGCCCCACCCTCTTCAACGTATACATGAGCCCCCTCGCGGTCATCGCACGCCAACACAACCTCAACATCATCTCCTACGCCGATGACACTCAACTGATCCTATCTCTCACCAGAGACCCTAACACTGCCAAAACCAACCTGCATGAAGGAATGAAAGAAGTAGCTGACTGGGTGAAACACAGCTGTCTGAAACTGAACTCAGACAAAACAGAAGTCCTCATCCTAGGCACTTCCCCCTCCGCCTGGGATGACTCTTGGTGGCCAGGGGCCCTTGAAAAAGCACCCATCCCTACGGACCACGCACGGAACCTAGGCGTCATCCTGGATTCCTCACTCTCGATCAACAGACAAGTCAACGCCGTTTCTTCATCTTGCTTCAACATTCTTCGCATGCTCAAAAAAACATTTCGTTGGATCCCCACCGAATCTAGAAAAACGGTCACCCACGCTCTGGTCACTAGCCGACTGGACTACGGAAACACCCTCTACGCCGGTACCACCGCAAAACTCCAGAAAAAACTCCAACGCATCCAGAACGCTTCAGCCAGGCTCATATTAGACATCCCGCGTAAAGAACACATCTCTGGTCACCTGAAAAACCTCCACTGGCTCCCCGTCAATAAGAGAATTACTTTCCGTCTCCTAACCCACGCACACAAAGCACTCTACGAAATCGGACCCGAATGCCTCAACACACGACTGTCCTTCTACACCCCCTCCCGCCAGCTACGATCCTCCAACCAAGCCCTTGCCACTGTACCTCGCATCAACAAAACCACCATGGGAGGTAGATCCTTCTCCTACCTGGCAGCTAAAACCTGGAACTCACTTCCCACTCACCTTCGCCTTACTCAGAACCACCTAGCATTCAGAAAGCAACTTAAAACGTGGATATTTGACAAGTAATTCCCCACCCTTCTTCAAGCGCCTTGAGACCCTCTGGGTATGTAGCGCGCTATATAAATTTATTGACTTGACTTGACTGACTTGACCCTAGGTCAAGTTTTGACACACTTACCTTTGATTTGAGGATTTGTAGTGTTTTTTGCTAAGCATCTCTATCACTTATAGGCTTCTAATTAAGACCCTTTGACACTTGTGTATTTTGCAGTTACGTAAGGGAACGTGTCAAAGCTAGGTCTTTAAGACTCCCTCAGGCCGCAACCCCACCATAGTGTTTTTCTTGAGTATTTTAGCAACCATAATCCGCTTGTCATGTCCCTCATGGAGTTAAAGTAGTGGGGAGGGGTTGGTATGTGCTACACATCAAGCCAGGAGGCTGAGATGGTCACAGGCTAATGGTGAAGCTTTTTACAGAGCACTATTGAAAGATGGTGAACCGCTCATTGCGAACTGTTTAGACCCGAATGTGGAGGGGTTGAACTAGTCATGACCTTTGAGGGTGTTGCTCAACTAATTGACGGTCTACTCAGGACTACATCACACAGAGCTAGATCGAACGACCCAAGGTGGTTTGACCAACAGTGTTCCCGTGCCTTGAGAGAGCTGAAAGTCGCACTAAAATCCTCCCCAAGAGATAAGGGTAGGGTGACCCTTTGCAGGACAAATTACAAATTGGCAGTTAAAGGCCAACAAGCCAAATTACAACAGCAACCCTGGGAGGACCTGAGGGAGGCGATGGAGTAAAAGGACATTACCTCATCGTTCCTCCCTCGCTTCCCTTACTTACGCAATTGAGGCATCCCTGCCTCACCAGACACCCGTACCCACGTGATTTGTCACGTGGGGACTATATATAGCCCCCAGCCCCCTCATACCTCCTGTTTTTTTCTGTCTCACCACTGTGAGACGAGCGTCCCACACGCTGGCCGTTCTGCGGAGCTGCGGTCATTTTCTCTTTCTTGAGGGCTTCTCCCTCACTTGCTATCGCCATCCTGGGTCTGGCGGCGCCGACCTGGTGTATGCGAGCCTTCCCCACCGCATTAGGTGTTTTTGCGGTGCACTTCTCGGCGGTTGGACGGTCGGGTTCCGGGTGACGGAGTCACCGGCCCTGAGTGGCTGGGGCTGTGGTTCCGGTTCAGATGGCCGGAATGGAGGCGGCGGCTGGCGGATATGCTGTAGCTTCTCGGCTGGCTGTTTCCGATGCTCCTATGCGGTAGGGGCCTTGTTTGAGGTCGTTTTTTATACATTTTTATGTTTTTTTGTGATTGGTTTCATTGTCTGCGAGGCTTCTTTATTGGTTGCCTCGTGTGTCCTTTTATTCTATTGGGTTTCTCCTGGCTGGGGCTGTGTTACACATTATTTAAGGGCTTGCCTCGGCTTTCTACCCTGTCAGTTTCACTATGGCTAAACGGACTTCGAAGCGCTTGAGGGTTTTGTCCTCCTCTGATGAGGATGGTGAGGTGCCTGTCCCGGCTCGTAGGACCAGGTCCCAGGGTCCGGTGGATTCTTCTGCCCTCCTGTCTGCTTCTGAGGTGCAGTCCATGATTGAGGCTGCTGTGTCTCGTGCTTTGGAGGCGAGGGGTGCTAAGCCACGAAGCAGGTCTTCTCGTGTTGCGGGGGATCCGGTGGACTCTCCCTCTGAGGACTCGTCTTCTTCTTCTTCGGACTCTGCCATGCCTTCTACGTCTTCGGGGAAGTTTGTGCGTAGGGAGGAGGTGCCTGCTATTCTCCAGCACATCAGGGAGAACTTGGGGTTTTCTCCTTTTGCTGCTCCCATGGGGTCCGAGGACATTTTTCCCCAATATGTTAAGCCTCCTGTACTCTCTATGCCCTTTCATGGTCGCATCAAAGACTTGATTTCGGGGGAATGGCGAGACCTTGAGCGCTCCTCTGTTCCTCGCTTTTTGCAGAAGCTTTATTCCCTGGAGGAGAGGGAGGTCTCTCTTCCTCACTCTGTGAAGGTGGATGCCATGTTGGCCACTCTTATTGGGCGCACTTCTATTAATCCTGAGGATTGTTCACCTTCGGATGCCACGGATAAAAAGGTGGATGGTGCGCTGAAGAAGGCCTTTTCCGCTGGGAATTTGTCTTTACGTGCTGGTATCTACTCGGCGTATGCGGCGCAATCTTTGGTGTCTGACTTTGGCAAGCTGGCCCCGGCTGTTCAGGAGTCGGACTGCTCTGGCTTGCTTGTCCACATGGAGCAGCAGGCTAAGCTCTTGGCTGACGTCTCTTCAGATGTTCTTCGCTCTGCGGCCATGACCTCTGGCTCCTTGGTTTTGGCTCGTCGGAACTTGTGGATGCGTGACTGGAAGGCTGATTCTTCGGAGAAGTCCTCGCTCCTTAAGATTCCCTTTGATGGCAAGTTGCTCTTTGGTGACCAGCTGGATAGTATGGTCACTAAGGCGTTCAAGGACCGTAAGCATGCTCTGCCTTACAAGGGCAAGGCGTCTTCCTCTAGTTCTCGCCGTTTTTGGAATCCTGCTCCTTCCTCCTCTGCGTCTTTTCAGTCTTCCCGCCAGTCCTCCAGGAACTTTTCTGCTCGTCAACGCCATTTCAGGCCCAGGAAATCTTCGGCCTTGCCTGGTCCCAAGCTTCCGGCGGATACCTTCAAGAGGAAGTCCTGACGTCGACTGTGTTTCGCCCTCGGGTCCTGTGGGCGGGAGGCTGATGTCTTTCCTGGACGCTTGGCAGCTGGATGTAAGGGATCGCTGGGCATTGACTATTGTCAGGAGAGGCTATATTATCGACTTTGTCGCCGTTCCGCCCGGCTGGGGCACCATCCTTACTCCTATCCCCAAGTCTCCATCCAAGAGGGAGGCTCTACTGGAAGGGGTTCGGGATCTTCTGTCAAAGAAGGCGATTGTTCCGGTCCCGCTGGCGCAGCGAGGTCTGGGATGTTATTCCATTTTGTTTCTGGTCCAGAAGGTGTCAGGGGGATTCCGGCCGGTTCTGGACCTGAAGAGGGTGAATGGTTGGGTTCGGACCGTTCACTTCAAGATGGTGACTTTGCAGTCTTTCTCTGGTCTTGGACGCCTTGATGTCATCTCCCTTTGAGCCGTTGGTTTCTGTGGATCTGCGCCTGTTGTCCTTCAAGACTTTCTTTTTGGTGGCCATTTTGTCTGCTCGCCGCCTGAGTGAACTGGGGGCTCTTTCTTCCAAACACCCTTTTTGTCGGGTTTTTGATGACAGGATCGTGTTGCGACCTATTCTTTCCTTTCGTCCTAAGGTGGACTCTCAATTCCACAGGGATCAGGAGTTGGTTCTTCCTTCCTTTTTTGGTTCCCCGTCCTCGGAGTATGAGGTGCGGCTTCACTCTTTGGATGTTAGGAGGGCTCTCCTGGTCTATTTGGAGCGGGTCGCTCCTTTCCGTCTCTCAGATTCCCTTTTTGTTAATTTTGGTCCTGTGAATAGGGGTTTGCCTCCTTCTACTCCTTCCTTGAGTCGTTGGGTTCGTTCTCTGATTTCTTTGGCGTACAAAGAGGGGGGGCACCTTTCTCCTTTGGGGGTTCAGGGTTGTTCCACTCGCTCCATGGCTGCTTCCTGTGCGGAGGTCCAAGGGGCTTCCATTTCGGAGATCTGCCGGGCTGCCACCTGGGCTTCCCCGCTGACCTTTGCCTCTCATTACAGGATTGGCCAGGAGATTGACTGTACTGATGTGTTTGGACACAGGGTTCTTTCCACTATGATTCCTAAATAGTGATTTTTCCCCTGGTCTTCTGTGTTTTTTAATAAACCTGTTTTTTGCATACCTTCTTTGGTTGTCCTGTTTGGCATTGTACATCTCAATTGCATAAGGAAGGGAAGCGAGGGAGGGACGATGAGGTAATGCTTCAATTACTTACCGGTAATTGCATTACTCTGAGTCCTACTCCCTCGCTTCCCTTACTTACATCCCTCCCTCCCTCCCTGATGGTCCAGGCCAACCTTTTGGTTTGGTTTCGATCTGTGTGGTATTACAGGAGGTATGAGGGGGCTGGGGGCTATATATAGTCCCCACGTGACAAATCACGTGGGTACGGGTGTCTGGTGAGGCAGGGATGCCTCAATTGCGTAAGTAAGGGAAGCGAGGGAGTAGGACTCAGAGTAATGCAATTACCGGTAAGTAATTGAAGCATAACTGCCTTTTGGAAAGTTATAAACAATCCTTGTTTCCAAGAGGCAAACAATGGCATGATAATTTTCATGGGCTCTAAAATCACTGCTTGGTTGAGGCTCAGCCGGAGGATGATAGGGGGGAACAGAATATCACCCCAATCATTTTCTCTCTGGTTGAGGTCAAGGTAGGGATTGAAGGCCTGACCCGAAACAAGGCCCCGGGTCCTGATGGGATTCCACCTGACCTTTTTTTGAGTAAAGTAGATCTTTGGGCACCTATTCTGACCAGAGTCATTATTGCAGCAGTGGATACAGTCATGTCGCCATCCTGGTACACAACCACGATTGTTCCCATTTTAAAAAAAGGTAACAAGGATAGTCCACTCTGTTATCAACCAATTTCCCTAATTGACGTGTCAGCAAAGGTTTTAGGGCGGGTTATCCTCAGCCGGCTAATGGACTGGGCTGAGGATCAGCAAATCATAACTGACAATATGGCTTTAGGCCAGGAAAGTCAACCACAGATCAATGTCTGAACTTATATCTACTTATAGCCAACTACTCCATTGCCAACCAAGAGACTGTGTGCCTGGCATTCATGGACTTGACGGCGGCTTTTGATCGAGTTAACCGAAGGAAATTATGGGCAATCATGGGTGTCTTTGGCGTAACATTTTAAAATCTCTGCATCAGAACAGCACTGCCACAGTCAGATATAATTAGTTGGGAAGTACCACAGAACCTTTCTGAAGCTCAAGTGGGGTCAGACAGGGCTGCATCCTGGCCCCATTTTTGTTTACATTGTACATAATTAGTTTGGATCAGACACTTAGCACTTTAAAGGCTGATACACCAAGGATCGGTTCAAGAGGGATCCCTGTCCTGCTTTATGCGGATGACGCGGTTCTCCTCGCCCGCATGCCCAAAGGGCTACAGATGTTAATAGACTGCTTTGTCTCTTTTATGGAGAATTTAGATCTGTCCCCAATCTGTCTAAGTCCTATATCATGTAAGTGGGCTAAAAACCAAGTAAAAAGTATGATTATATGATTGGATCTCATCACCTGGGAAAGGTGCACTCCTTATCGTACCTGGGGATTTTATTTGACAATCGTCTAAATTTTAAAAATGTATTAGAGGAGAAATGTCGTACGTTAGCTAGTTGCTATGGGTCGATCACGAATTTTGCACAAAGATAAGGCCGTTGGTCACCTGAGGAAATCTTCAGATTATACAACTCTATGTGTTGTGCCAAAGCCCTCTATGGAAGCGAGGTATGGGGATTTATTGATGTGCAGCATTTACACATAGAGGAAAATAAGTATCTGTGGCGCCTACTCAAAGTGCCTCAGAGTACACCTTCCCATATTGTCCACGAAGAACTTGGCAAATTTAGGCAAACACGGAGGCCACATTTAGCAGGCAGGTCATAGCAGACTGCTTTGCCCGTGACCGGGGGCTGAACATCCCATGGCTTAAGTATATGAAGGAGACCCTAGAAGGAATAGGATGTGCCGATCTCTTTACTAATCCTGTAAAAATATCTATTCAGGATAAGGCCATGGTTAAGGACCGGTTTTTCAAGCATGTCGCAACACTTAGGGAAGATAGGGAGCTGATCAAGCCGACAGTGAGAGAATATCTTCTGACTAAAACATGCGTGGGTATTGAGCCTTATTTGTCTTACTTCCATAATGCCCATGATAGATTTTTAATGACACGGTTTAGGATTAATCTTCTGCACCATATACTAGCTGACCCGGCAGGATATACATCGTCCACAGAGATGAAGGGTCCGTGTGGCTGTGACTATCGGTCTCCACAGGATACCCTTCACTTTGTTTTAATATGTGCCTTTTAGTCACAACCCAGGAGACTTTTGAAAAAAAATATTTTAAAGAAAGCTAGATTTAAACATGCAAGGGTGGCCCTGTTATTTTTAAAATTGTCCTCCGATGCATTGACTCTGTTTTGCACTGTACATTTTTTAAGGCAAGTGTTCAGGCTCAGAACAACAAGGGGCATTGGGTGAACACAGGTGGCAAGTGATGTTACTCTTTCAATGGCCAAATGAAGCAATTTGATGAGGGGAGGGATTCTTTTTCACAGATATATTGAATATGTATCATTTTAACTTGTTGAGTTGTTTTGTCTTTTTTTAACTATGATGTATTCTATTTGCACTTTTATAGTATTGTCTTTTTACCGAATAAAGTATTGTGATTGATTGATTGAAATAACAAGTTTATTAATCAATCATGAGTGGGACTACTTGAATACGAAGCACTGACAAAACATCTAAACACATATTATCTAGCTATAATGATATTGATACAAAAATATTGATAACATTAATATCGACATTCTATACTTATTTAAGAAGTAACAAAAATATCGAAGATACAATATCGAAATACATTAATATTGATATCACAAATATCGCTAACACACATATCAAAATACTAAAATATCGAAATCCATAAAAAAACATTCACTATGTAAAAAATATCGTACACAAAATTATCGACAAATATCGTAACTTTAAAAATATTGACCATATTAAATGTTAAATATAAAAATAAAACATAAATATAAATGAATTACTAAAAACACAAAAATAATGTAATAATTACCAATAACAGTTTTACTACATTAAAAATAAATTAACCAACAATACAATAACTAAAATATTAGTAACAACATTACTACAATAAACATTAATAAAATTAAATATTACTATTACAATCCAATTATATAATATAATATATAACAAAAAGTATTTATATAAATAGAATAAATTATACATAACTTACTACTAATTAGCGTTTACCTTATTTGTAAACTAACTCCCAAAACATTAAAAAAAATACAAACTAACCAATACAAACACTCCAAATTCAAACTAACCAATAACATATAAATTCCAACATCCGAAACACTATGGGGTAGATTCCGATTCGGCAGAATTCCCTACGATTCGCCGTACGGAGCGTTTTTCCCGTACGATTCGTACAGCTTCAACGTCCCCGTACGTACGATCAAGTACGATCCAAACCCAAAGCAGATCTCCGTACGAATTGTATCAAACACCGTACAACCAAAATATACATACGATTTGTATCCGGTTCACGCAGTACGCGACGTCCGTACGTAAACAAGCAGCAGTTTCCTGACCAGCAAGTACGATTCGTCTCTGCGACACTACGTACGGCCCTTTTTCTATGGGAGCTGAAAACAGCCGTAAAAGCAGAGTCCGACTCGAACCGCACCCCGGTACGCGACATACACGCCATGAACCCCATCGTCTGTGTCATCCCTGTCCTGTACGCCTACGACCTGGTGCATAGAAACCTACGACGGCGCAGACGGTGAGTACAACGTACCGCAACAATGGAAGTGTACTTGTACATTGCGTCTTACACGTTCGCCTATACCACCATTGCAATAGTGATAAGAGCCGCACATACGCCATCAATGTTGGGGTACGGTGCGTTACGCGCGCTTGCGTATGGCACCATTGTAATAGTGATACGAGCTGCACACTCGCCATGAATGTTGAGGTACGGTGCGTTTGACGCTCGCGTATGGCACCAGTGTAATAGTGATATGACCCTCACACATGCCATGAATGTTGAGGTACTGTGCGTTTTCACGATCGCGTATGGCACCAGTGTAATCGTGATACGACCCGCACACACGCCATGAATGTTGCGGTATTGTGCGTTTCACGATCGCATATGGCACCAGTGTAATAGTGATACGACCCACACACACGCCATGAATGTTGGGGTACGGTGCGTGACATCTGAGGGGTGGGTGTATATGACTCCCAGGTTTGTCCAGACAGATGAGGGGTGGGTGCAGAGGACTCCCAGCATAGGCCAACAGTATGGGGGGTGGGTGCAGAGGAATCCCTGCAGTGTCCAGACAGATGAGGGGTGGGTGGATATGACTCCCAGCATAGGCCAACAGTATGGGGGTGGGTGTAGAGGACTCCCAGCAGTGTCCAGACAGATGAGGGGTGGGTACAGAGGACTCCCAGCATAGGCCAACAGTATGTGGGTGGGTGGATATTGCTCCCAGCAGTGTCCAGACAGATGAGGGGTGGGTGGATATGATGCCCAGCAGTGTCTAGACAGATGAGGGGTGGGTGCAGAGGACTCCCTGCATAGGCCAACAGTATGTGGGTGGGTGGATATGACCCCCAGCAGTGTCCAGACAGATGAGGGTCAATCAATCAATCAATCAATCAAACCACTTGTATAGCGCACTACTCACCCGGGAGGGTCTCAAGGCGCTAGGGGGAAAGGTTCCGCTACTGCTCGAACAGCCAGGTCTTGAGTTGTTTCCTGAAGGCGAGGTGGTCCTGGGTCAGCCGAAGGTGGATGGGGAGGGAGTTCCATGTCTTGGCCGCCAGGTAGGAGAAGGATCTTCCTCCGGCGGTGGCTCTCCGGATGCGTGGTACGGCGGCGAGGGCGAGGCTGGTAGATCGTAGCTGGCGGGTGGGCGTGTAGAAGGTTAGGCGGTCGTTGAGGTACTTGGGGCCCAGGTCGTGGAGAGACTTGTGTGCGTGGGTGAGGAGCCGGAACGTGATCCTCTTGTTGACGGGGAGCCAGTGCAGGTCTCTCAGGTGGCCGGAGATGTGGCTGCGTCGGGGGATGTCCAGGATGAGTTGGGCGGAGGCCTTCTGGATGCGTTGGAGTCTTTTCTGTAGCTTGGCTGTGGTTCCGGCGTAGAGGGTGTTACCGTAGTCCAGTCGGCTGGTGACGAGTGCTTGGGTGACCGTCTTCCTAGTTTCGGTCGGGATCCATTGGAAGATCTTGCGAAGCATGCGCAGGGTGTGAAAGCACGATGAGGAGACTGCGTTGACTTGTCTGGTCATCGAGAGTGAGTCTGTTGGCTTGGGTGCGGTGCCCAGGGCGGGGGGCCACCAGGAGTCGTCCCAGGCGGAGGGCGATGGTCCCAGGATGAGGACTTCCGTCTTGTCTGAGTTCAGTTTCAGGCGGCTGTTCTTCATCCAGTCTGCGACGTCTTTCATCCCTTCGTGCAGGTTGGCTCTGGCGGTGTCGGGGTCTCTGGTGAGGGAGAGGATCAGCTGGGTGTCGTCGGCGTAGGAGATGATGTTGAGGTTGTGTTGGCGTGCGATGGCTGCAAGAGGTCTCATGTAGACGTTGAAGAGGGTGGGGCTGAGTGATGATCCTTGCGGGACGCCGCAGATGACTTTGGTAGCCTCGGAGCGAAACGGGGGAGACGGACTCTCTGTGTTATTCCAGCGCGGAACGAGGTGATCCACTCCAGCGCCTTCTCTTGGATGCCGATGTTGCTGAGGCGCTGAACTAGTGTGCGGTGGCAGACAGTGTCGAACGTTGCCGAGAGGTCCAGGAGGATGAGTGCCGCTGTTTCCCCGTTGTCGAGCAGGGCTCGG
This sequence comes from Lissotriton vulgaris, assembly GCF_964263255.1. Lineage (NCBI taxonomy): Eukaryota > Metazoa > Chordata > Amphibia > Caudata > Salamandridae > Lissotriton > Lissotriton vulgaris. The sequence continues at coordinate 469,132,358 of NC_141700.1, read as the reverse complement.
ATGTCTTCGGTGGCTGTGATGAGGGCGGTCTCGGTGCTGTGGTTGGCTCTGAAACCGGACTGCGAGGGGTCGAGGGATCCGTTCGTCTCGAAGAAGGCGGCAAGCTGTCTGTTGACGATATTCTCGATGACTTTAGCCGGTAAAGGGAGGAGCGAGATGGGGCGGAAGTTCTTGAGGTCGGTGGGGTCCGCTGTAGGTTTCTTCAGTAGGGCGCTGAGCTCGGCATGCTTCCAGCTCTCTGGGAAGGTGGCGGTGTTGAAGGAGGTGTGTATGATGTTCCGGGGTTGGGGTGCGATAGTGGAGTCGGCCTTGTTGAAGACGTGGTGGGGGCAGGGGTCGGTCGAAGATCCGGAGTGGATGGTGTTCATCGTGCGGGCTGTGTCTTCGGTGGCCACCGTGGTCCAGGTGCGGAGGGTGGCGGTGGGGGGCGTTGGTTCGACGGTCGGGCGCGTGGATGGTGCGCCGAAGCTGTTGTGGATCTCGGCGATCTTGCGGTGGAAGAACGAGGCGAGGGAGTCGCAGAGATCTTGTGAGGGAGTGATGTTGTTGCGGCCGGTGCTGGGGTTGGAGAACTCCTTGACGATGGTGAAGAGTTCCTTGCTGTCGTGGGCGTTGTTGTCCAGTTGTTCCTTCAGTGATTTCTTCTTGGTGGTGCGGATGAGCTGGTGGTGCTTGCGGGTGGCATGTTTGAGGGCGGTCATGTTGTCTGTGGTCTGGTCGAGGGTGCAGCAGTTCTTCTTGGAGTCCTTGAGTTCGTCGGTGAACCAGGATGCCTTCTTGCTTCTGGGTTTGCTGGGAGGGTTCTTCAGAGGCGCGAGGTCATTGGCGCAGGCGGTCAGCCACTGTGTGAAGTTGCGGGCTGCTTTGTTGGGGTCCGTTGTGCTGGCGGGTGGGTTCTGGCTGAGGGAGGTGGTGAGCTGCTCGGGGGTGATCTTGCTCCAGCTTCTGTGGGGAACCTGTAGCGGGTGGTGGTGGGTCGTGGTTCTTCTGAAGCTGAGATGGACGCAGCTGTGGTCGGTCCAGTGGAGTCCGGAAGAGTGGCTGAAGGTGATGTGCTTGCTGGATGAGAAGATGGGATCAAGCTTGTGGCCGGCGTAGTGGGTGGGGGTGTTGACCAGTTGCTTGAGTCCGAGGTTTGCGAGGTTGTCCAGCAGGGTGGCGGTGTTGCGGTCCTTGTTGTTCTCCAGGTGGAAGTTGAGGTCCCCTAGGAGGATGTAGTCGGCGGAGGGGAGGGCGTGCGGGCTGATGAAGTCCGTGATGGCTTCGCTGAATTGTGTGCGTGGTCCCGGGGGTCTATAGACGAGGGTGCCTCTGAGGGTCATCTTTGGGTCGGTGTGTATCTGGAAGTGGAGGTGCTCGGCGGCGGCGAAGGTGTCGTCGGAGTCGGTCGTGATGCGGATGGTGTTCCTGTGGACGATGGCGATGCCTCCTCCGGTCTGGTTGACGCGGTCCCTCCTGATGATCTTCTACCCGTCCGGGATGGCGATGGCGATGTCGGGGGCTGAGAAGGCGGTCATCCAGATTTCCGTCAGGAAGGCGACGTCTGGTGCTGTTGCGTCGAGGAGGTTCCAGAGTTTAACGGCGTGTCTGTGGACGGAGCGGGTGTTGAGCAGGATGCACTTGAGGTGGTTGCTGCTGGTGCATGGCTTGGCGGGTGTGGTGCAGGTTCGGAGGGAGGTGAACTTGCAGGTCTTGCAGGTGAAGGGTCCGTGGGTGCGACTCGGGGTGGCTCCGCAGCAGGCGGGGTTCCGGCCGGCATTGAGTGCATTGAGGGCGGCGGCATCGTAGGTCTGTCGGGTCGTCTTGCATCGGCGAAGGCCAGGGGCCCTGGCGCGGGCCAGGCGCGGACGGGCGCAGACGGGCTTGCCTTTGGCGCGCCTTCGGCGCACAATCGGCGCGCCCGCTGCGCGTGAGTGGGGACGTCATAAGAAGGAATCCGGGTGGCAGGAGCGGCGAATGGGCTGGCGGGGGGCGGGGCCGCAGGGAGGCAGCGGCGGGAAAAGAACCAGGCAAGCGGGCGGCTCAGCGGCGGCAGAGGACTCCCAGCAAAGGCCAACAGTATGGGGGTGGGGGATATGACTCCCAGCAGTGTCCAGACAGATGAGGGGTGGATGGATATGACTTCCAGTAGTGTCCAGACAGATGAGGGGTGGGTGCAGAGGACTCCCAGCAAAGGCCAACAGTAGGGGGGTTGGTGAATATGACTCCCAGCAGTGTCCAGCCAGATGAGGGGTGGGTGCAGAGGACTCCCAGCATAGGCCAACAGTATGGGGGTGGGTGGTCATGACTCCCAGCAGTGTCCAGACAGATGAGGGGTGGGTGCAGAGGACTCCCAGCATAGGCCAACAGTATATGGGTGGGTGGATATGACTCCCAGCAGTGTCCAGACAGATGAAGGGTGGGTGGATATGACTCCCAGCAGTGTCCAGACAGATGATGGTGGGTGCAGAGGACTCCCAGCATAGCCCAACAGTATGGGGGTGGGTGCAGAGGACTCCCAGCAGTGTCCATACAGATGAGGGGTGGGTGCAGAGGATTCCCAGCATAGACCAACAGTATTTGGGTGGGTGGATATGACTCCGAGCAGTGTCCACACAGATGAGTGGTGGGTGCAGAGGACTCCCAGCATAGGCCAACAGTATGGAGGTGGGTGGATATGACTCCCAGCAGTGTCCAGACAGATGAGGGGTGGGTGCAGAGGACTCCCAGCATAGGCCAACAGTATGGGGGTGCAGAAGACTCCCCGCATAGGCCAACAGTATGGGGGTGGGTGCAGAGGACTGACTCCCAGCATACGCCAACAGTATGGGGGTGGGTGCAGAGGACTCCCAGCATAGGCCAGCAGTATGGGGGTAGGTGCAGAGGACTCCCAGCAGTGCCAAGACAGATGAGGGGTGGGTGCAAAGGACTCCCAGCATAGGCCAACAGTATTGGGGTGGGTGCAGAGGACTCCCAGCAGTGTCCAGATAGATGATGGGTGGGTGCAGAGGACTCTCAGCATAGGCCAACAGTATGGGGGTTGGTGCAGAGGACTCCTAGCAGTGTCCAGACAGATGATGGGTGGGTGCAGAGGACTCCCAGCACTGCTCAGATATAGGGTGTGTACATCATCATCAGCATACCACAACTACATGGTGGTATATGCACATCCCTAACTTGAGACTTTCATGACAGTGCCATAGCAACACATCACTTACAGCAGTGCCCCACTCCCTGGAGGATCGATTACTGTCACACACTGCGTGACACACCACATGTGGGTGTGATGTCAAATTCCACATGCATACCAACCCATGGAGCTTGCTGGCTAAATACACACCCGACCATCATGACACTATAGTGTCTAGTGATGTAATAGCCCACCAAACAAAGAGAGCGAAATGGAACACACACTGTAATGTACATCCTTGGGCTGATATGAATGTCGAGGTGGTGGGCAGACCACCAGGATGTATTCTGTCATGGAAGGAAAAGGGTTCAAAACCCTTAGGTACAATGCTCAGAATTGTGAGTCATGTCCCCAAACACCCTGCAGAACAATTTCCAACATATGGGTAGACTGTAATAACACACATGCATAGTGCCAAAAAGGGTGAAGGTGTCCATGAAGACATTTATACATACTCAAAGCACAAGTACAGTGAGTAGCATGGATGGCACAGACAAATGAGCAGTAGACATCTGTGAGCAGGCATGGCCCTTGCTGAAGGGAACCGTCACCAAAACAGGAAATGTGCACACATGTCAGCACAACAATTGTGCATCTGTCTGCAGTGAAGATCTCAGGTGTCGCAGAGGAAGGAACACTTTTTAGGACAATGTCTGTAGCCAAACTGAACATACATAACCAATGATTAATTGCAGAGACATTGTGAAGACACACATATACCATGGTCCACCTCATGGCCATCATCAAAAAATATAGTTCACAACACCAAAACATTACCATGACACCAACTCCAGGGCCCTCATCAACGACATCAAGTACCTGAAATGCAATAGCGTAGAATGCAAAATAAAAGGCTTTATTCAGCTTCAAAATCAAATTATTCGAAAAATGAGTCCAAACTCTAAAGAGTACAATTTGCAGTCCATAACAAAGTCCTTTGGGGGACGTAGGGGAGGTCGTCTACCCTAAACTTGCCTGCACAGGAATGGACTAATGGTCTGTTGACCCTTGGGGGGCATCATCAGGTTCAGGACCAGGCACCAAAGGGACAGTAGTGGGAAGGGTAGGTGTGGTGGGTGCAGGGTGGGACGTATCGTCCTCAGTGGCTTGTGCAGCGCCAAAGGTGGAAAGGTACTCAGCGCTGCACACTGCTGCCAGTTCATCAAGACTACCCCCTGCACCCGGGGACATTATGGGAGTGGTGGTTGAGGGCTGTGCGGGTTGCGGACTGTGAGTTTGGCTGCATGTCTGTGGTCTGACCCCAGTCCCTGTGGGTGTGCCTGCCACCCTCTGTGATTGCGTGCCAGGAGGTGTGCGCTTTGACTTTCGTTGGGGTGTGCTGCATGTGTCCTTTGGTGTGCATGATCGTGTCTTCCTGCGTGTGCTTTGGACAGGTATGGGAGAGGGGAGTGTGGATGGGTCTGAAGGAGGGGGAGGGGGCAGACCGCTGCAGGAGGGCAACTGCTGCCGTCAGTGAGAAGTCCATGGATGTGAGAATCCGACGTTGGTCAGACATCATAGCTGACATGCCCTCCATGAACGACAACAACTGGGTCAGTATTTTAGTCTGGCCATGGAGGACTGTCAGCATTGATGTCTACCCAAACCGGATTTTGCCGCAGTAGATCCACAGACTCGGCACTGAGGGCAGAAGGGGAGACAGGGGCAGGGGGTGCGGTGCCTGGGCCGAAGGAGACATGTGGGGCTGCATGAACAGAATAGACTGGAGCAACTGGGAGGGTGGAGATGGTACTGGAGGAGGCGGGGACAGAACAGTGCTGCTGTCGGGTGTTGCGGCATATTCCCCCTCCTCCAGGGAGTCAGAGGCGGACCATCTGCATGGTAGGAAGTGTCACCTTCCAAAAGGTCCACAGGCCGACTCCCCTCACCCTCCGTGCCACTGGCTCCCTCCGACTCCACAGCGATGGTGGCACTGTTGCCGGGTCCCTCCTCTTGGTCCGTACATGTGTCTCCTTCTGTCTCTGTTGATGATGCTGTGGGCTAGTAGAAGAAACAGAAAGGCATCCTGTACACATCTGACACATGAGCACAAAAACAGTAGGTCACACTGCAAATCATGGCATGCATCATGAGTAACAGCCAGATAGCCCTGCACATATTTGAGACCTGTACTGCCCAGTTGGTATGGACACAATGCTACTTGGACACAAGGATCCATAGAACACACCAGGCCACAACTTGAATGAGAATTACACATAGATGCTACTGTTTCTTTACAGGAGAGCTGATCAATACAATGAAGTGATGCCACCTCAAATACACAAAAAAAGTAACAGTAGTGGTGACCCTCAGGGAACAATAACCCATCTCACTCCCCAATGTGATACAACACTCAGAGCCCTGTAAGTACATTGTTTAAAAAATCTATTTTAAGAAATGTTAGCATCTTGGGACTCACCACACTTTACACAATCGACATGTATTGAATGTGGTAATTCACCATCTTGTGAAGGCAACACGTATGGGCCTGCATGACAGATGTCTCGCAATGAAATGCACACAAAAAAGATTTACACATTCTTTGAAACAGCTGGCACCCTTTAAGATAAAACACTGTTAGAAACAAATGGCATTGCAGATTTGCCACATACATGGTCCAACAGAGTTCTGGATGTTTTGACACTCATTACTTTGTACAATTGACAACAAACGAGTTTCAAGACCTCAAGACCACTGTGGGGACAGGTCTATGGAGATCAAGACACACCATTAATCACTAACACTGGACTCTTTGAAAAGCTGCCTGCTTCTTTGACGAAAGTGGAAATGTTGTTTTGTGTGCACTACCATGTGATAAAACTATCATGCAGGCACAAAAGTGTCATTTACACAATTCATCATATTAACACATCCAAAACATGAACAACTTTTTACAAGTCTTTTGAGTGCCAAGGTACAATCATTTATGTGACACTACTTGAAATATGACAGTCCTCACATGGGCATCCATTCCCTGATGACACCGTTGCTTGCACATAAGACCTACTGGTTGTCATGTGAAGTGGCACTCAAGTCCCAACTCAGGACAATGCTTCAGCTAATGGGCCTGCAATTGTGATGAACAAAATTATTGCTGCATTGTGGACACACCGTTATCCCCAGGCAAAATGTCAACGCAGAAGTGTGCACAGTAACACAATACACCGTAGCATCTGAACTACATGCATGTGACAAAATTGTATGAGGCACAATCATGTCTGGAACCAAATGACATCGGCTGCCAAGCCCCAAATGAAATCACTGACCAACATCACAGGGGCAGTGCATGGTGAAACATTGATCAGCAAATTCACACCCACAGGTCAGACCTGGCAAGGCTACATTAGGCAGGCCCATGTAGACCTCTCCTGCACAACACCACCATACCTCAGTCAATGTGACTGCTACAGCTCAAGAAGTGAGACCTCAGAATCAGACCAACAAAAACTGTGTAGCAACAATCCAAAAAGTAACAGCAGCTCACCTTGTGGGGCTGGCAATACATTTTACTCACAAACAACCAACAACAGATTGTTGTGAATAGGAACACAGGCACTGCCCAGTGTGAGTATGCACAATCCAAATCTTGTATCCATGTCCAGTGGACACATGTAGCAGACACAGGAAAAATACAAACTATGCCAGGGAACAATACCACTGAGGCAGACACATGCTGAAGCCACATAGAATGGGCACAGTGTTGGATGACACACATGATTAGGAGTCAGGGTGTCTCAGGGGACTGTAGTGGGCACACTGATCCGTGGGTCTGGAATGAGCTGACTGTACCATGAGTAACCGTCATGGCACTATGCATATCTCACGCTGATGTACATCTTGTCTGAGAACCCAACATGGGTCTTGCATGCTGCAATGGTGTGCAATAGAAACCACACACTCTTATGTTGAGACTCATCATCAATGCAAACTAATATGAAGCCAAAACACAGTGCACAGGTCATGGCACAGGCAAGGTCCCAATCCATGTCACAGACCACCCTCCCACATGATGCGGAAATCAATGTGCAGTCTTATTTCCTTGCACTATAGATGAGCATGATGCAAATGTGATTACAAACAGACCAGAGGACACGTGAAGGAGGGAAAGGGATGAAAATGAGTACCAGGTGACTATGGTGAACGGAAAAGACACTGCACATATAACCTGTCTGACCAGACACCACAACTGTGGGAGAGTAGCCAGGCTTCCGAGCACTTCAAAAAGCATGTGACATACTACACAACAAACAGCCATGTATCTACCCCCTCCTTGCTGCTGTCTCTCCTGCAACTGCCTATCGAGGTCTGGAAAGACGACTGCCAGGACCCAGAGCATCTGGGGGTTGAGGTGATGGCTTCCACCATGCCGGCGTGGGGGCTCCAGCTCCAGCTGGACCTGGGCGATACGCCGGGTCCAGCACCAGATGTCCTGCCACCGCTTCTGGATGTTGTGCAGCCGCCAGCGATGGCCCCCCGCAGACCTGACGCCCCTGACTATCTCCAACCATATTTCGCCCTTCTAGTAGGCAGTTACCTGTCAGGAAGACAAAGTGAAACTACATCACTACACCTGCTCCATGTCCCTTACACACACACTTGCACACCATTGATAATGTGAACAGGGCATAGGATGGTGACAGGACTTGCATCATTGTCCATGTGAATTAGGCCTGTGTGCAAGCCACAATGCACTACATGGCATTGAAAGCCTACAGATGGCGTAACGTGTGAAACAGACTCACAGATCATGGCACACACTGGGCAACACATGCAACTGCAGGGTTAGTGACAGCACGTGACAAGCACTCACATATCCCACTCCACTTGAGAACCCTCAGCAGACCAGACAGACACACCCTGGCACAGATCACTCGCCTGTCACTGACAACAGCGGAAACAACGCTCACTTTGCACATGTGCCATTTGACAATGTGGTGTCACAGGTGTTGTGCTAGCTTAGCAATTCAGGTACACAGCACTGCATACATGTCATATCAGATGAAAGAGCAGCTGCATACGCCATGCAGCAGTGGTGCAAGACATCACATACACACTCAGCCAGATGACAAGGAACATTCACACACATCAATGTTCATGAGGTCTAACACATCATTAGGACAATCTCACCACAGGTCCCCTCAAGTCATAAACATCTGTGAGTACAGTCACCTGTCACTCCTGGGGGAACACTGTTCCACCTCAGGACATTTGAGAATAAAGCCACCAAGGTCTGGCATGGCTGAAAGTGTCATTCACTATGCAGTGAAGGTCACAGTAAGCACAATGCAAGTGAGGAGTGAACACACATGAACTACATCATGCTCTGCATGAGGGACACTACCATGTACACCCCCGGGACTCACTCACAACACATTGCATGTCTGTCCCACCAATACACAATGCCTGTTGTGACACTCACACAACAGATGCACACTCAAAGGTTGTGCAGTCAGCACTCACCTGCTCCTCTGGTCTCCCATACAGCTTGCTGTACTGTGGTAGAAGGGCATCCAGCAGGGTCTTGTTTTCCTCCTCACTGAACGTATTGGCCCTATCCACAGTACGAGCCATCATGATATGCCAGAGAATGCAGAGACAGCAGAAGTGTGGTCCACTCCAATGTTGTGCAGGCAAGTGCTCTCTCAGGGCTACATGCAGGCTTAAATCAGTGCTGCTGAGGGGCTCTCAGTTTCAGGAGTACAGTGTGATTGGCCAGATTAGTTTGCATCCTACGTTTCATCCAATCCCTTCACACGTAAGGCCCTGACACACATTTGCATGGTTTAAAATTTGAGCTTCAGCTCCACAATCATTTTGCAACGTTGTATATTTATGACCAACTGACTTTTGCAGGGCACCTGTAGCACACACTCAAATCTCAGTATCCATGACAACCAGGATGCATTCAGGGCCTACTACTCGTCCCCTAGGTGTCCCCTAACTCTTTTTTGAAATACACACACGTGTACGGTGCGTTTCACGCGCTCGCGTATGGCACAATTACAATAGTGATACGATGCGCACACACACACAGAATGTAGGGGTACGGTGCGCTCACGTATGGCACGATTACAATAGTGATACGATGCGCACACGCACGGAATGTAGGGGTATGGTGCGCTCGCGTGTGGCACGATTACAATAGTGATATGATGCGCACACACGCACGGAATGCAGGGGTACGGTGCTCGCGTATGGCACTATTACAATAGTGATACAATGCGCACACACGCACGGAATGTAGGGGTGCGGTGCACTCGCGTATGGCACGATTACAATAGTGATACGATGCGCACACACGCACTGAATGTAGGGGTACTGTGCGATCGCGTATGGCACAATTACAATAGTGATATGCGCACACACGCATGGAATGCAGGGGTACGGTGCGCTCGCTTATGGCACGATTACAATAGTAATATGATGCGCACACACGCATGGAATGTAGGGGTACGGTGCGCTCGCGTATGGCACGATTACAATAGTGATACGATGCACACACACGCACGGAATGTAGGGGTATGGTGCGCTCACGTGTGGCACGATTACAATAGTGATATAATGCGCACACACGCACGGAATGCAGGGGTACGGTGCTCGCGTATGGCACTATTACAATAGTGATACAATGCGCACACACGCACGGAATGTAGGGGTGCGGTGCACTCGCGTATGGCACGATTACAATAGTGATACGATGCGCACACACGCACTGAATGTAGGGGTACTGTGCGATCGCGTATGGCACAATTACAATAGTGATATGCGCACACACGCATGGAATGCAGGGGTACGGTGCGCTCGCTTATGGCACGATTACAATAGTAATATGATGCGCACACACGCATGGAATGTAGGGGTACGGTGCGCTCGCGTATGGCACGATTACAATAGTGATACGATGCACACACACGCACGGAATGTAGGGGTATGGTGCGCTCACGTGTGGCACGATTACAATAGTGATATAATGCGCACACACGCACAGAATGCAGGGGTACGGTGCGCTCGCGTATGGCACAATTACAATAGTGATACGATGCGCACACGCACTGACTGTAGGGGTATGGTGCACTCGCGTGTGGCACGATTACAATAGTGATATGATGCGCACACATGCACGGAATGCAGGGGTACGGTGCGCTCGCGTATGGCACGATTACAATAGTGATACAATGCGCACACACGCAGGGAATGTAGGGGTACGGTGCGCTTGTGTATGACACGATTACAATAGTGATACGATGCACACACACGCACGGAATGTAGGGGTACAGTGCGCTCGCGTATGGCACAATTACAATAGTGATATGCGCACACACGCATGGAATGCAGGGGTACGGTGCTCTCGCGTATGGCACGATTACAATAGTGATACGATGCGCACACACGCACTGAATGTAGGGGTACAATGCACTCGCGTATGGCACGATTACAATAGTGATACCATGCGCACACACGTACGGAATGCAGGGGAACGGTGCGTTTCAGGCGGTCGGGTTCACACGCTGTAGTGAATGCAGGGGTACTGAGGTTCTTTAATTTCGACTCCATTTTACATTCTCCGCCATATTGTGTTGCCTTTACACAGGCTGCTCGATTCACGAAGTGTCTCTGCCCCTTGGACTGCAACGTGTCAAAAACCCCCTCTGTCCTTGTTTTGAAACCAATCTCAGACACCAGCCGGCCTAACTAATCCTTGTCTGGACTACCTAATCCCTGTATCAACTATCTGTTAGCCTTTAGTATTCTTCTCTTGCCTTATCTAATCTTTTGGCCTTCGCTATTCTCTCCCTGTGTTTTCCCATTTCACAACCTTTCTTTTGAAGCATACAGACATGTCCTGCCATTGCAACACTGAACTATGGGTACCAGTATTGATTAACTCTGGGGGGCTGGATAACACAACATGTAAGCAGAGAGCATTCTGGTTGCACAACACCTTGTTTTCAAACTCTTCTGATTGGCTAAAACTTTGTGCATTGGGTGTATGTTTGTACAGATGTATTTTGGCTATAAAAGCTTGTGAGCCACGGAGTAAAGTGGCAGTCTCCTGAGAACCTACTTGATATACTTCTTAGACAACTGTGCTTAGCTGCAGCTAATAAAACTTGGTTTTCTACGCCAACAGAGTATTCTGTATTCAGAGGTAGCAGTGAGCCCAAGGATCGTGAGGAGCCCCGCAGGAAAATTCCAGAGGAGGCGCCCCCACACCAGCGACCCCTGTATGCCGAAAAGTGGACCGATTGTCTTTTGAAGTGTGGCTTCTCCTTTCCAACGGCTGTAGGTGACTGCTGCCCTGACTGACATCCTGCCTTGGTCCCTTTTGGTGATGACTGGTATTGCGAGACGTTAGACGGACCTCTGTTGGCGTAAGAAGATATTTTGTTAAGTATTCGTGGGTAGCGCCCACTTCTTTGTTTTTGGGTTCTTTGATTCAATTATTGCAATAATCGTAGCCAAGGGGTGAGTACGTTTGTGCTGTTTTATTTTGATTAGCCCCTTGTTGTTTATACAGGAGCCAGTGAAATAACGATGCCTTGTTTCAGTAAGTTTAGGAAATTGTGTTGTTTTGGTTGCGATAGGGACTCCCGACTGGAGGACTCTTGTCCAGTTCCTCCGGTTCGAACTCCTACTAATGAGCTCTATTCTAAACATGGTGTGGGCCCCATCACCTTTAATGAAGTGTGGGTCCGCTATACAAAGAAAGATGGTGTTTTGCAGTGGCCCCATAATGGTAGTTTTGAGCCTGACATTTTAGATAATTTAGAAGCTACTTTGTTTAAAAGAAAAGCCCGGCCGGTTATGTTTGACTCTTTTTGCCTTTGGCGCAAGGAAGCCAAACAGAAAGAAATTAAACAGGCAAAAAGAGATAGGAAAGAAAGAGGCATAACTGTTATACAGGCTGCCCAACAGTTTAACAATGATGAAATAGATTATGCAATTAAGGTCTCAGATAGGCAACATCGCATGGCAATCGATAAATGTTACCTGGTGCTGCCAACTTCTCCTCCAAATACTGATGCTGATCTTGAGAAGGATCCTTTAATGTCCCACTTGTTAAGATCGCCCCCGCCCTATGTACAAGGTGCTAATGCACCCCCGCTTTTGTTACCCGTCAAGCAACCTGTTATTCTCCCACCAGCTCCAGCTCCTACACCTCCACCACAGCCCTTTGTGGCACTACCAGTACCGTCATTTCCTTTGCCTCCAGCTCCCTCGCTTCCAGCTCCTTTGCCTCCGACTTCTTTGCCTCAGCCTCCTTTGCCCTCGACCTCCGTTCTACCCGTTGCCTCTTCTCCTGCTCCATCTCATACTTTATCCCCTGTCTTTCTGTCAACTTCCCCCTCAGTTCGTAAACGGATGGTTTATACCTTTTATCTCCTTTCTTTGGGTCAGTAAGCATGACTCCTGTCCTTCCCCGCAGGCAGACCCGTAGTTTACTCCCAGGTTCCCAAGAACGAGATGCGCTAGATCTCCTTGCCCACAAGTGGATTATGAATGGTCCCGAGTATACTGTACCAGATATTATTGATACTTTTGAGCAGTGGGATGCCCCTATACAAAGATTCGTTTTTGATGCCATGTGTGGCATTCTAGGTCAGGAATGGGAGGCCCTAGGATTGGGGTTGGCTCCCCAGGGTTTGCTGGATGTTCGGGCTGACTTTGATAAAGGAATTATTGTGGGTCCTCAGGTTGAGGATGCTATACAGACACTTGTCACCTTCAGATCAATGTTCTTTTCTCGGTTTTTGTCTGAACCTGATCCTTCTGTTAGGCGCAAACTGAAGCACTACCCTATGCGAGAGGTTCCCCCAGTGTGGAGAGAAGCGGTTGGAGCCCAGGATGGTAATCAGCCTATACCAGCTCACTTCCAACGTATGTGGGTACATGTACCTTGGAAGAGATCTGAGGTTCTGGCCCTTAAACAGTCCTTACCTCACCCCGTAAAAACCCTGCGGGTTATTACAAGGAATTGTCTCAGACGGTTGATGCTTGTATTATGAATTTGGCTGATATAGATATGTTGATGGGAAATGTTGTTCCACAACCGTTGTGGGCTAGGATTCGGAAAGAGAACCACGCCAATGAATTAGGAGGTGATTGGGATGCTATAGTTGCTGCTGATAGACTCCAAGTGGGTGGTGCTAAACCTAATGATTTAATTGCGGAACTTCCTGGTAGAATAATCACCTTAATGAAAACTATGATGCCCGCTCTGCGAGTTAATTGGGATAAGTTAGCTGCTTGTAAACAGAAGAAGGATGAGAGTGTCTCTGACTTCTTTACTCGTTTTGAAGAAACTTTCCTTGATCACAGTGGTCAGGATATGAGCACAGAGGGGGGACAGCGATTGTTCGTAGATAAATTTGTATTTAATTTGCTTCCCGAACTCTCTAATAAATTAAAAGATTCCGAAAGTTCATCGGCTGTTTCTTCTTCTGCCCAGATATTGGCTACTGCTCAGTATTTTGAAAATAGGGATAAGGAGGAGAAGGATAAACTTGATAAAAAGACCAAAGAATTAAAGACGAAAGTTCTTTTGCAACAGGCTTATCCCCCTCGCCCTGCTCAGCGTCCGTTTCAGCCGACTCCCAAATTTCAGAAGTTGTTTCAGAAACCTGAGCCCTTTGTTCCACGGCCTCCACTGGGTCCTAATCAATGTGCCTATTGCAAGGAAGAAGGTCACTTCAAGAATAATTGCCCGATTTTATTGCAGCGTGCTGGTGGTACGCCTGGGTCGCGAGGCCGAGGTGGCTTCCAGTCAACACCTAGGGGGAGGGGGCGAAGTACAATGTCCAGGGATCAACGTTCCTGTCCGCCTCAAAATTCCATAAATAATTTTGATCAGCAAAATACTCAGTCTACCCATTATTATAATGACGATTATTATATGGAAGATGAGAATCAGGGTTTTTTTAGCTAGGACAGCCGTAGACAAAGTGAGGGCGTCATTTCAGTTCCAGTGGACCAAAATGTGCCTTATGTCGATGTCGTTGTGCTTGGTGTGTCAGAGCCATTCCTCTTGGATACTGGTGCAACAAAGAGTTCTATCATCCACTCTAAACTCCCTGGGGCACCTTTGTCTGGCTTAACAAATGTCTCTGTAGGATTTTCTGGTGCCCCAGTTCGTAACCCAGTTTCTTGTCCTCTGCCCATTTCGATAGGTCCTTATGATTTAGAGGCTCCGCTTATTTTGACGACTGGTTTTGGTGAAAATTTGTTCGGTTTGGATTTGTTGAAAAGACTGTATGCGACACTGCATTGTTCTCCTTCTGGTGTACACCTTACTTTAGGTAAAAGTTTGATTTCCCCGACATATTTGTCTAGAGACCAACTACCTTCTGAATTACGTTTCCTGCCTGCTACTCTTTGAGCTACAGGCCTCAATGATGTTGGTCTCTTGCAGATTCCACCCTATGTTGTCACCCTCAAGTCCAATGTTAGGTTACCTCGCATTCCTCAGTACAGAATTTCGAGTGATGTTGAGAGAGCGCTGATGGCTATCATTTATGATTTGGTTGAGAAAGGTATGGTTGAAGAGACTAGAGGAAATGTGTGCAATAGTCCTGTTCTGCCTGTCCTTAAACATACTGACTCTTCCCAGCCACCTGTTTATCGTTTTGTGATCGATCTCCGGGAGGTCAACAAGATTGTTGTACCCCAGTTTCCTGTCGTCCCAGATATCACTGCTTTATTGACAATGATACCTGCTTCGGCTGCCTGGTTTTCAGTCATTGACCGTAAGAATGCTTTCTTTAGCATTCCCATTGCTGAGGAAAGTAGGGATATTTTTGGCTTCTCTTTAGGAAGCCGAAGTTTTCGGTTCAAGCGTGCACCTCAAGGCTATTGTGAAAGTCCCTCCATTTATAGTCAGGCTTTGAAAACTCAGCTTGATGCTTTCACTTTGCCTCCAGGTGCCACCCTTATTCAGTACTTGGATGATCTGTTGGTTGCTGCTGATTCTGAGGATGTTTGTAAACAAGTTACTGTTTCACTGTTGCATCACTTGTCTGACCTTCATCATAAGGTTTCACCCTCTAAATTACAATATTGTCGCCAAGAGGTTACCTACTTAGGTCATCTCGTGTCGAAGAAGGGACGGCGATAGACCCCAGAAAGAATCCAAGCGATTGCACAAATGTCTGTACCATGCACACAGAGAGAGGTGCGTGCCTTTTTGGGCATTACCTCTTACTGTAGACAATGGATTCTGAATTTTTCTTTGTTAGCGAAACCTTTGTTAGCACTTACCCTTAAAGATACACCCCAACCTCTCCCTTGGACAGAGGAATGCCAGAAAAGTTTTACTGATTTGCGTACTTCCTTGTGTTCTGATCCTGTGTTGGGTACTCCGGATTACAGCAAACCTTTCACACTTTATGTGCACGAGAGAGAAGGTTGCGCGTTGTCAGTTTTGACACAACAATTTGGTGACAAGCAACGCCCGTGTGCTTATTTTTCGGCTACTTTAGACCCTGTAGCTAAAGCATTACCTAGTTGTCTGAAAGCTACAGCAGCAGCAGCAGTTTCTATTCGCCAATCTGCTGGATTGGTGCTAGACAATACACTTATTGTCATGAAGTAACATGCAGTGGATACACTTCTAAACAGGACAAAAACTCAGCACCTTACGAGCGCCCGCTTATCTGAGTATGAGCTGACGCTCTTGGCTAGTCACGTACACATCATACGATGTAATACCCTAAATCCAGCTACACTGTTACCAATCCCAGTAGAGAAAGACATTCATGAGCAACATGATTGTTTTCTCCGTACAGAGGAGGAGACAAAAGGTAGGATTGATTTAAAAGATACGCCGCTCCTGGATCCGGATGGGATCTAATGGGTGGATGGTTCTTGTTTTAAGCTCCCCAATGGTGAAACGACTGCAGCCTATGCTATTACCACTTTGCATACAGTTGTAGAGACAGCATGCATTAGACAGAATTCAGCTCAAGCAGCTGAATTGATAGCTCTGACTAGAGCTTGTGTATTGGCTAAAGGGAAGAGAGTGAATGTGTTCACCGACAGACAATATGCATTTGGGGTGGCCCACAGTTTTGGCCGCCTTTGGAGGGAAAGAGGATTCTTTACCTCACATGGTACTAAAATACAGCATGGTCAGTTAGTGAATGACCTTTTGGAATCACTTGCTTTACCCACTCAGATAGCAATTGTGAAGTGTAGTGCGCATAAGAGGATCACTGATGATGTGGGTGAAGGAAACGCTTTTGCGGATCAGATAGCAAAAGAGACAGCGAGAGATGTGACGAGTCATATGTATGTTGCTGGACCTGCTAGATGGGTCAGTCAAGGAGGAATGTGTGAGGACACAATAGAAAGTGTGAAAATGATTCAGGAAGAGGCTACAGAGAAAGAATTGAGTAAGTGGAGAGATGGTACGGGAATGTTGGATGCGACGGGGTGTTGGATAGAATTGTCGGAACACCAACGTTGGCTGTTACCAGACGCCTATGTACTTCCAGTAGTGACTATGGCGCATGGTCCAGCCCACATCAGTGCAAAAGGAATATGCAAGCTTTTGGCTCCGGTATGGCAGAATGCAGGGATTCCTAAATATGCAGACAATCTTGTTAAACATTGCATTGTTTGTTTGATGCACAACCCAGGAAGAGTGACACCAACCCCAGCAGGCCATTTTGCTTCTCCAACGTATCCTTTTGAGGTATTGCAGATAGACTACATTTACATGGGGAGATGCAACAACCTAAAGTATGTCCTTGTGGTGGTGTGTGCCTTTTCTAGATGGATAGAGGCCTACCCCCTGAAGGATAATACTGCCTTGTCTACAGCCAAGGTCCTTCTAAAAGAATACTTCCCGAGGTTTGGTTTACCTCGAATTGTCTGGAGTGACAATGGAAGTGAATTTGTGGGTCAAATCATGCAGAAAGTATGTGCAGGTCTTGGTATTAGGCAGAAATTCCATGCAGCAAACTATCCTCAGTTAGCGGGTTTGGTAGAGTGCTATAATGGCACTCTCAAGCTTAAACTTGCGAAGATACAGGCCAGTACGGGTCTTGCTTGGCCCAATGCTTTACCTTTGGCCCTCTTGTCAACCCGAACAGCTGTTCGTTCTCGTGTGGGACTTAGCCCATATGAGATTGTGTTTGGGCGCCCGGCTAATGTCTGGGGTGTTCCTAGACCCAAGAAGTACTCTGACATAGAATACCCAATGTTGATTGCCTATTTGCATGACCTCACTACTAAATTGCAAGTGCTCTCTCAGGGCTACATGCAGGCTTAAATCAGTGCTGCTGAGGGGCTCTCAGTTTCAGGAGTACAGTGTGATTGGCCAGATTAGTTTGCATCCTACGTTTCATCCAATCCCTTCACACATAAGGCCCTGACACACATTTGCATGGTTTAAAATTTGAGCTTCAGCTCCACAATCATTTTGCAACGTTCTATATTTATGACCAACTGACTTTTGCAGGGCACCTGTAGCACACACTCAAATCTCAGTATCCATGACAACCAGGATGTATTCAGGGCCTACTACTCGTCCCCTAGGTGTCCCCTAACTCTTTTTTGAAATACACACATGTGTACGGTGCGTTTCACGCGCTCGCGTATGGCACAATTACAATAGTGATACGATGCGCACACACACACAGAATGTAGGGGTACGGTGCGCTCACGTATGGCACGATTACAATAGTGATACGATGCGCACACGCACGGAATGTAGGGGTATGGTGCGCTCGCGTGTGGCACGATTACAATAGTGATATGATGCGCACACACGCACGGAATGCAGGGGTACGGTGCTCGCGTATGGCACGATTACAATAGTGATACAATGCGCACACACACACGGAATGTTGGGGTGCGGTGCACTCGCGTATGGCACAATTACAATAGTGATATGCGCACACACGCATGGAATGCAGGGGTACGGTGCGCTCGCTTATGGCACGATTACAATAGTAATATGATGCGCACACACGCATGGAATGTAGGGGTACGGTGCGCTCGCGTATGGCACGATTACAATAGTGATACGATGCACACACACGCACGGAATGTAGGGGTATGGTGCGCTCACGTGTGGCACGATTACAATAGTGATATAATGCGCACACACGCACAGAATGCAGGGGTACGGTGCGCTCGCGTATGGCACAATTACAATAGTGATACGATGCGCACACGCACTGACTGTAGGGGTATGGTGCACTCGTGTGTGGCACGATTACAATAGTGATATGATGCGCACACATGCACGGAATGCAGGGGTACGGTGCGCTCGCGTATGGCACGATTACAATAGTGATACAATGCGCACACACGCAGGGAATGTAGGGGTACGGTGCGCTTGTGTATGACACGATTACAATAGTGATACGATGCACACACACGCACGGAATGTAGGGGTACAGTGCGCTCGCGTATGGCACAATTACAATAGTGATATGCGCACACACGCATGGAATGCAGGGGTACGGTGCTCTCGCGTATGGCACGATTACAATAGTGATACGATGCGCACACACGCACTGAATGTAGGGGTACAATGCACTCGCGTATGGCACGATTACAATAGTGATACCATGCGCACACACGTACGGAATGCAGGGGAACGGTGCGTTTCAGGCGGTCGGGTTCACACGCTGTAGTGAATGCAGGGGTACTGAGGTTCTTTAATTTCGACTCCATTTTACATTCTCCGCCATATTGTGTTGCCTTTACACAGGCTGCTCGATTCACGAAGTGTCTCTGCCCCTTGGACTGCAACGTGTCAAAAACCCCCTCTGTCCTTGTTTTGAAACCAATCTCAGACACCAGCCGGCCTAACTAATCCTTGTCTGGACTACCTAATCCCTGTATCAACTATCTGTTAGCCTTTAGTATTCTTCTCTTGCCTTATCTAATCTTTTGGCCTTCGCTATTCTCTCCCTGTGTTTTCCCATTTCACAACCTTTCTTTTGAAGCATACAGACATGTCCTGCCATTGCAACACTGAACTATGGGTACCAGTATTGATTAACTCTGGGGGGCTGGATAACACAACATGTAAGCAGAGAGCATTCTGGTTGCACAACACCTTGTTTTCAAACTCTTCTGATTGGCTAAAACTTTGTGCATTGGGTGTATGTTTGTACAGATGTATTTTGGCTATAAAAGCTTGTGAGCCACGGAGTAAAGTGGCAGTCTCCTGAGAACCTACTTGATATACTTCTTAGACAACTGTGCTTAGCTGCAGCTAATAAAACTTGGTTTTCTACGCCAACAGAGTATTCTGTATTCAGAGGTAGCAGTGAGCCCAAGGATCGTGAGGAGCCCCGCAGGAAAATTCCAGAGGAGGCGCCCCCACACCAGCGACCCCTGTATGCCGAAAAGTGGACCGATTGTCTTTTGAAGTGTGGCTTCTCCTTTCCAACGGCTGTAGGTGACTGCTGCCCTGACTGACATCCTGCCTTGGTCCCTTTTGGTGATGACTGGTATTGCGAGACGTTAGACGGACCTCTGTTGGCGTAAGAAGATATTTTGTTAAGTATTCGTGGGTAGCGCCCACTTCTTTGTTTTTGGGTTCTTTGATTCAATTATTGCAATAATCGTAGCCAAGGGGTGAGTACGTTTGTGCTGTTTTATTTTGATTAGCCCCTTGTTGTTTATACAGGAGCCAGTGAAATAACGATGCCTTGTTTCAGTAAGTTTAGGAAATTGTGTTGTTTTGGTTGCGATAGGGACTCCCGACTGGAGGACTCTTGTCCAGTTCCTCCGGTTCGAACTCCTACTAATGAGCTCTATTCTAAACATGGTGTGGGCCCCATCACCTTTAATGAAGTGTGGGTCCGCTATACAAAGAAAGATGGTGTTTTGCAGTGGCCCCATAATGGTAGTTTTGAGCCTGACATTTTAGATAATTTAGAAGCTACTTTGTTTAAAAGAAAAGCCCGGCCGGTTATGTTTGACTCTTTTTGCCTTTGGCGCAAGGAAGCCAAACAGAAAGAAATTAAACAGGCAAAAAGAGATAGGAAAGAAAGAGGCATAACTGTTATACAGGCTGCCCAACAGTTTAACAATGATGAAATAGATTATGCAATTAAGGTCTCAGATAGGCAACATCGCATGGCAATCGATAAATGTTACCTGGTGCTGCCAACTTCTCCTCCAAATACTGATGCTGATCTTGAGAAGGATCCTTTAATGTCCCACTTGTTAAGATCGCCCCCGCCCTATGTACAAGGTGCTAATGCACCCCCGCTTTTGTTACCCGTCAAGCAACCTGTTATTCTCCCACCAGCTCCAGCTCCTACACCTCCACCACAGCCCTTTGTGGCACTACCAGTACCGTCATTTCCTTTGCCTCCAGCTCCCTCGCTTCCAGCTCCTTTGCCTCCGACTTCTTTGCCTCAGCCTCCTTTGCCCTCGACCTCCGTTCTACCCGTTGCCTCTTCTCCTGCTCCATCTCATACTTTATCCCCTGTCTTTCTGTCAACTTCCCCCTCAGTTCGTAAACGGATGGTTTATACCTTTTATCTCCTTTCTTTGGGTCAGTAAGCATGACTCCTGTCCTTCCCCGCAGGCAGACCCGTAGTTTACTCCCAGGTTCCCAAGAACGAGATGCGCTAGATCTCCTTGCCCACAAGTGGATTATGAATGGTCCCGAGTATACTGTACCAGATATTATTGATACTTTTGAGCAGTGGGATGCCCCTATACAAAGATTCGTTTTTGATGCCATGTGTGGCATTCTAGGTCAGGAATGGGAGGCCCTAGGATTGGGGTTGGCTCCCCAGGGTTTGCTGGATGTTCGGGCTGACTTTGATAAAGGAATTATTGTGGGTCCTCAGGTTGAGGATGCTATACAGACACTTGTCACCTTCAGATCAATGTTCTTTTCTCGGTTTTTGTCTGAACCTGATCCTTCTGTTAGGCGCAAACTGAAGCACTACCCTATGCGAGAGGTTCCCCCAGTGTGGAGAGAAGCGGTTGGAGCCCAGGATGGTAATCAGCCTATACCAGCTCACTTCCAACGTATGTGGGTACATGTACCTTGGAAGAGATCTGAGGTTCTGGCCCTTAAACAGTCCTTACCTCACCCCGTAAAAACCCTGCGGGTTATTACAAGGAATTGTCTCAGACGGTTGATGCTTGTATTATGAATTTGGCTGATATAGATATGTTGATGGGAAATGTTGTTCCACAACCGTTGTGGGCTAGGATTCGGAAAGAGAACCACGCCAATGAATTAGGAGGTGATTGGGATGCTATAGTTGCTGCTGATAGACTCCAAGTGGGTGGTGCTAAACCTAATGATTTAATTGCGGAACTTCCTGGTAGAATAATCACCTTAATGAAAACTATGATGCCCGCTCTGCGAGTTAATTGGGATAAGTTAGCTGCTTGTAAACAGAAGAAGGATGAGAGTGTCTCTGACTTCTTTACTCGTTTTGAAGAAACTTTCCTTGATCACAGTGGTCAGGATATGAGCACAGAGGGGGGACAGCGATTGTTCGTAGATAAATTTGTATTTAATTTGCTTCCCGAACTCTCTAATAAATTAAAAGATTCCGAAAGTTCATCGGCTGTTTCTTCTTCTGCCCAGATATTGGCTACTGCTCAGTATTTTGAAAATAGGGATAAGGAGGAGAAGGATAAACTTGATAAAAAGACCAAAGAATTAAAGACGAAAGTTCTTTTGCAACAGGCTTATCCCCCTCGCCCTGCTCAGCGTCCGTTTCAGCCGACTCCCAAATTTCAGAAGTTGTTTCAGAAACCTGAGCCCTTTGTTCCACGGCCTCCACTGGGTCCTAATCAATGTGCCTATTGCAAGGAAGAAGGTCACTTCAAGAATAATTGCCCGATTTTATTGCAGCGTGCTGGTGGTACGCCTGGGTCGCGAGGCCGAGGTGGCTTCCAGTCAACACCTAGGGGGAGGGGGCGAAGTACAATGTCCAGGGATCAACGTTCCTGTCCGCCTCAAAATTCCATAAATAATTTTGATCAGCAAAATACTCAGTCTACCCATTATTATAATGACGATTATTATATGGAAGATGAGAATCAGGGTTTTTTTAGCTAGGACAGCCGTAGACAAAGTGAGGGCGTCATTTCAGTTCCAGTGGACCAAAATGTGCCTTATGTCGATGTCGTTGTGCTTGGTGTGTCAGAGCCATTCCTCTTGGATACTGGTGCAACAAAGAGTTCTATCATCCACTCTAAACTCCCTGGGGCACCTTTGTCTGGCTTAACAAATGTCTCTGTAGGATTTTCTGGTGCCCCAGTTCGTAACCCAGTTTCTTGTCCTCTGCCCATTTCGATAGGTCCTTATGATTTAGAGGCTCCGCTTATTTTGACGACTGGTTTTGGTGAAAATTTGTTCGGTTTGGATTTGTTGAAAAGACTGTATGCGACACTGCATTGTTCTCCTTCTGGTGTACACCTTACTTTAGGTAAAAGTTTGATTTCCCCGACATATTTGTCTAGAGACCAACTACCTTCTGAATTACGTTTCCTGCCTGCTACTCTTTGAGCTACAGGCCTCAATGATGTTGGTCTCTTGCAGATTCCACCCTATGTTGTCACCCTCAAGTCCAATGTTAGGTTACCTCGCATTCCTCAGTACAGAATTTCGAGTGATGTTGAGAGAGCGCTGATGGCTATCATTTATGATTTGGTTGAGAAAGGTATGGTTGAAGAGACTAGAGGAAATGTGTGCAATAGTCCTGTTCTGCCTGTCCTTAAACATACTGACTCTTCCCAGCCACCTGTTTATCGTTTTGTGATCGATCTCCGGGAGGTCAACAAGATTGTTGTACCCCAGTTTCCTGTCGTCCCAGATATCACTGCTTTATTGACAATGATACCTGCTTCGGCTGCCTGGTTTTCAGTCATTGACCGTAAGAATGCTTTCTTTAGCATTCCCATTGCTGAGGAAAGTAGGGATATTTTTGGCTTCTCTTTAGGAAGCCGAAGTTTTCGGTTCAAGCGTGCACCTCAAGGCTATTGTGAAAGTCCCTCCATTTATAGTCAGGCTTTGAAAACTCAGCTTGATGCTTTCACTTTGCCTCCAGGTGCCACCCTTATTCAGTACTTGGATGATCTGTTGGTTGCTGCTGATTCTGAGGATGTTTGTAAACAAGTTACTGTTTCACTGTTGCATCACTTGTCTGACCTTCATCATAAGGTTTCACCCTCTAAATTACAATATTGTCGCCAAGAGGTTACCTACTTAGGTCATCTCGTGTCGAAGAAGGGACGGCGATAGACCCCAGAAAGAATCCAAGCGATTGCACAAATGTCTGTACCATGCACACAGAGAGAGGTGCGTGCCTTTTTGGGCATTACCTCTTACTGTAGACAATGGATTCTGAATTTTTCTTTGTTAGCGAAACCTTTGTTAGCACTTACCCTTAAAGATACACCCCAACCTCT
Source organism: Lissotriton vulgaris (assembly GCF_964263255.1). Taxonomy (NCBI): domain Eukaryota; kingdom Metazoa; phylum Chordata; class Amphibia; order Caudata; family Salamandridae; genus Lissotriton; species Lissotriton vulgaris. The sequence continues at coordinate 469,108,783 of NC_141700.1, read as the reverse complement.
CCCTTGGACAGAGGAATGCCAGAAAAGTTTTACTGATTTGCGTACTTCCTTGTGTTCTGATCCTGTGTTGGGTACTCCGGATTACAGCAAACCTTTCACACTTTATGTGCACGAGAGAGAAGGTTGCGCGTTGTCAGTTTTGACACAACAATTTGGTGACAAGCAACGCCCGTGTGCTTATTTTTCGGCTACTTTAGACCCTGTAGCTAAAGCATTACCTAGTTGTCTGAAAGCTACAGCAGCAGCAGCAGTTTCTATTCGCCAATCTGCTGGATTGGTGCTAGACAATACACTTATTGTCATGAAGTAACATGCAGTGGATACACTTCTAAACAGGACAAAAACTCAGCACCTTACGAGCGCCCGCTTATCTGAGTATGAGCTGACGCTCTTGGCTAGTCACGTACACATCATACGATGTAATACCCTAAATCCAGCTACACTGTTACCAATCCCAGTAGAGAAAGACATTCATGAGCAACATGATTGTTTTCTCCGTACAGAGGAGGAGACAAAAGGTAGGATTGATTTAAAAGATACGCCGCTCCTGGATCCGGATGGGATCTAATGGGTGGATGGTTCTTGTTTTAAGCTCCCCAATGGTGAAACGACTGCAGCCTATGCTATTACCACTTTGCATACAGTTGTAGAGACAGCATGCATTAGACAGAATTCAGCTCAAGCAGCTGAATTGATAGCTCTGACTAGAGCTTGTGTATTGGCTAAAGGGAAGAGAGTGAATGTGTTCACCGACAGACAATATGCATTTGGGGTGGCCCACAGTTTTGGCCGCCTTTGGAGGGAAAGAGGATTCTTTACCTCACATGGTACTAAAATACAGCATGGTCAGTTAGTGAATGACCTTTTGGAATCACTTGCTTTACCCACTCAGATAGCAATTGTGAAGTGTAGTGCGCATAAGAGGATCACTGATGATGTGGGTGAAGGAAACGCTTTTGCGGATCAGATAGCAAAAGAGACAGCGAGAGATGTGACGAGTCATATGTATGTTGCTGGACCTGCTAGATGGGTCAGTCAAGGAGGAATGTGTGAGGACACAATAGAAAGTGTGAAAATGATTCAGGAAGAGGCTACAGAGAAAGAATTGAGTAAGTGGAGAGATGGTACGGGAATGTTGGATGCGACGGGGTGTTGGATAGAATTGTCGGAACACCAACGTTGGCTGTTACCAGACGCCTATGTACTTCCAGTAGTGACTATGGCGCATGGTCCAGCCCACATCAGTGCAAAAGGAATATGCAAGCTTTTGGCTCCGGTATGGCAGAATGCAGGGATTCCTAAATATGCAGACAATCTTGTTAAACATTGCATTGTTTGTTTGATGCACAACCCAGGAAGAGTGACACCAACCCCAGCAGGCCATTTTGCTTCTCCAACGTATCCTTTTGAGGTATTGCAGATAGACTACATTTACATGGGGAGATGCAACAACCTAAAGTATGTCCTTGTGGTGGTGTGTGCCTTTTCTAGATGGATAGAGGCCTACCCCCTGAAGGATAATACTGCCTTGTCTACAGCCAAGGTCCTTCTAAAAGAATACTTCCCGAGGTTTGGTTTACCTCGAATTGTCTGGAGTGACAATGGAAGTGAATTTGTGGGTCAAATCATGCAGAAAGTATGTGCAGGTCTTGGTATTAGGCAGAAATTCCATGCAGCAAACTATCCTCAGTTAGCGGGTTTGGTAGAGTGCTATAATGGCACTCTCAAGCTTAAACTTGCGAAGATACAGGCCAGTACGGGTCTTGCTTGGCCCAATGCTTTACCTTTGGCCCTCTTGTCAACCCGAACAGCTGTTCGTTCTCGTGTGGGACTTAGCCCATATGAGATTGTGTTTGGGCGCCCGGCTAATGTCTGGGGTGTTCCTAGACCCAAGAAGTACTCTGACATAGAATACCCAATGTTGATTGCCTATTTGCATGACCTCACTACTAAATTGCAAGTGCTCTCTCAGGGCTACATGCAGGCTTAAATCAGTGCTGCTGAGGGGCTCTCAGTTTCAGGAGTACAGTGTGATTGGCCAGATTAGTTTGCATCCTACGTTTCATCCAATCCCTTCACACATAAGGCCCTGACACACATTTGCATGGTTTAAAATTTGAGCTTCAGCTCCACAATCATTTTGCAACGTTCTATATTTATGACCAACTGACTTTTGCAGGGCACCTGTAGCACACACTCAAATCTCAGTATCCATGACAACCAGGATGTATTCAGGGCCTACTACTCGTCCCCTAGGTGTCCCCTAACTCTTTTTTGAAATACACACATGTGTACGGTGCGTTTCACGCGCTCGCGTATGGCACAATTACAATAGTGATACGATGCGCACACACACACAGAATGTAGGGGTACGGTGCGCTCACGTATGGCACGATTACAATAGTGATACGATGCGCACACGCACGGAATGTAGGGGTATGGTGCGCTCGCGTGTGGCACGATTACAATAGTGATATGATGCGCACACACGCACGGAATGCAGGGGTACGGTGCTCGCGTATGGCACGATTACAATAGTGATACAATGCGCACACACACACGGAATGTTGGGGTGCGGTGCACTCGCGTATGGCACGATTACAATAGTGATACGATGCTCACACACGCACTGAATGTAGGGGTACGGTGCGATCGCGTATGGCACAATTACAATAGTGATATGCGCACACACGCATGGAATGCAGGGGTACGGTACGCTCGCTTATGGCACGATTACAATAGTAATATGATGCGCACACACGCATGGAATGTAGGGGTACGGTGCGCTCGCGTATGGCACGATTACAATAGTGATACGATGCACACACACGCACGGAATGTAGTGGTATGGTGCGCTCGTGTGTGGCACGATTACAATAGTGATATGATGCGCACACACGCACAGAATGCAGGGGTACGGTGCGCTCGCGTATGGCACGATTACAATAGTGATACGATGCGCACACGCACGGACTGTAGGGGTATGGTGTGCTCGCGTGTGGCACGATTACAATAGTGATATGATGCGCACACACGCACGGAATGCAGGGGTACGGTGCGCTCACGTATGGCACGATTACAATAGTGATACAATGCGCACACACGCACGGAATGTAGGGGTGCGGTGCACTCACGTATGGCACGATTACAATAGTGATACGATGCACACACACGCACGGAATGTAGGGGTACGGTGCGATCGCATATGGCACAATTACAATAGTGATATGCGCACACGCATGGAATGCAGGGGTACGGTGCGCTCGCTTATGGCACGATTACAATAGTGATACGATGCGCACACACGCATGGAATGTAGGGGTACGGTGCGCTCGCGTATGGCACGATTACAATAGTGATACGATGCACACATACGCACGGAATGTAGGGGTATGGTGCGCTCGCGTGTGGCACGATTACAACAGTGATATGATGTGCACACACGCACAGAATGCAGGGGTACCGTGTGCTCGCGTATGGCACGATTACAATAGTGATACAATGCGCACACACGCACGGAATGTAGGGGTACGGTGCGCTCGTGTACGACACGATTACAATAGTGATACGATGCACACACACGCACGGAATATAGGGGTACAGTGCGCTCGCGTATGGCACAATTACAATAGTGATATGCGCACACACGCATGGAATGCAGGGGTACGGTGCTCTCGTGTATGGCACGATTACAATAGTGATACGATGCGCACACACGCACGGAATGTAGGGGTACGGTGCACTCGCGTATGGCACGATTACAATAGTGATACGATGCGCACACACGTACGGAATGCAGGGGAACGGTGCGTTTCAGGCGGTCGGGTTCACACGCTGTAGTGAATGCAGGGGTACTGAGGTTCTTTAATTTCGACTCCATTTTAAATTCACCGCCATTTTGTGTTGCCTTTACACAGGCTGCTCGATTCACGAAGTGTCTCTGCCCCTTGGTCTGCAACGTGTCAAAAAACCCCTCCGTCCTTGTTTTGTCTTGTCTCTTGTTAGCACTTACCCTTAAAGATACACCCCAACCTCTCCCTTGGACAGAGGAATGCCAGAAAAGTTTTACTGATTTGCGTACTTCCTTGTGTTCTGATCCTGTGTTGGGTACTCCGGATTACAGCAAACCTTTCACACTTTATGTGCACGAGAGAGAAGGTTGCGCGTTGTCAGTTTTGACACAACAATTTGGTGACAAGCAACGCCCGTGTGCTTATTTTTCGGCTACTTTAGACCCTGTAGCTAAAGCATTACCTAGTTGTCTGAAAGCTACAGCAGCAGCAGCAGTTTCTATTCGCCAATCTGCTGGATTGGTGCTAGACAATACACTTATTGTCATGGTGTAACATGCAGTGGATACACTTCTAAACAGGACAAAAACTCAGCACCTTACGAGCGCCCGCTTATCTGAGTATGAGCTGACGCTCTTGGCTAGTCACGTACACATCATACGATGTAATACCCTAAATCCAGCTACACTGTTACCGATCCCAGTAGAGAAAGACATTCAAGAGCAACATGATTGTTTTCTCCGTACAGAGGAGGAGACAAAAGGTAGGATTGATTTAAAAGATACGCCGCTCCTGGATCCGGATGGGATCTAATGGGTGGATGGTTCTTGTTTTAAGCTCCCCAATGGTGAAACGACTGCAGCCTATGCTGTTACCACTTTGCATACAGTTGTAGAGACAGCATGCATTAGACAGAATTCAGCTCAAGCAGCTGAATTGATAGCTCTGACTAGAGCTTGTGTATTGGCTAAAGGGAAGAGAGTGAATGTGTTCACCGACAGACAATATGCATTTGGGGTGGCCCACAGTTTTGGCCGCCTTTGGAGGGAAAGAGGATTCTTTACCTCACATGGTACTAAAATACAGCATGGTCAGTTAGTGAATGACCTTTTGGAATCACTTGCTTTACCCACTCAGATAGCAATTGTGAAGTGTAGTGCGCATAAGAGGATCACTGATGATGTGGGTGAAGGAAACGCTTTTGCGGATCAGATAGCGAAAGAGACAGCGAGAGATGTGACGAGTCATATGTATGTTGCTGGACCTGCTAGATGGGTCAGTCAAGGAGGAATGTGTGAGGACACAATAGAAAGTGTGAAAATGATTCAGGAAGAGGCTACAGAGAAAGAATTGAGTAAGTGGAGAGATGGTACGGGAATGTTGGATGCGACGGGGTGTTGGATAGAATTGTCGGAACACCAACGTTGGCTGTTACCAGACGCCTTTGTACTTCCAGTAGTGACTATGGCGCATGGTCCAGCCCACATCAGTGCAAAAGGAATATGCAAGCTTTTGGCTCCGGTATGGCAGAATGCAGGGATTCCTAAATATGCAGACAATCTTGTTAAACATTGCATTGTTTGTTTGATGCACAACCCAGGAAGAGGGACACCAACCCCAGCAGGCCATTTTGCTTCTCCAACGTATCCTTTTGAGGTATTGCAGATAGACTACATTTACATGGGGAGATGCAACAACCTAAAGTATGTCCTTGTGGTGGTGTGTGCCTTTTCTAGATGGATAGAGGCCTACCCCCTGAAGGATAATACTGCCTTGTCTACAGCCAAGTTCCTTCTAAAAGAATACTTTCCGAGGTTTGGTTTACCTCGAATTGTCTGGAGTGACAATGGAAGTGAATTTGTGGGTCAAATCATGCAGAATGTATGTGCAGGTCTTGGTATTAGGCAGAAATTCCATGCGGCAAACTATCCTCAGTTAGCGGGTTTGGTAGAGTGCTATAATGGCACTCTCAAGCTTAAACTTGCGAAGATACAGGCCAGTACGGGTCTTGCTTGGCCCAATGCTTTACCTTTGGCCCTCTTGTCAACCCGAACAGCTGTTCGTTCTCGTGTGGGACTTAGCCCATATGAGATTGTGTTTGGGCGCCCGGCTAATGTCTGGGGTGTTCCTAGACCCAAGAAGTACTCTGACATAGAATACCCAATGTTGATTGCCTATTTGCATGACCTCACCACTAAATTGCGTGTTCTTCATCAGCAGGTACAAGACACCTTGCCGCAGGTTTCCTCAGATCCTGGGCACACCCTCAAACCTGGCGACTGGGTGTGCCTTAAAAAGTTTCAAAGAAAGAGGAATTTGGAACCCCGCTGGCGAGAGCCGAGACAAGTGCTATTGACCACACGTACAGCCGTGAAAGTTGTTGAGAAAAAGAATTGGGTCCATGGTGTGCATTGCAAAAAGGTACCCTTGCCTTTACCTTATGATCAGTGGGTCCGCGAAGGTGTAGGTGATTGTGAAGGAGAGAGAGTCCCTCGGTTTGTACCTTTTAGTGATGCACACCTAGAATGGACTGAAGACGATGATGTTTTGCAAGAAGCTGTACCATCGCATCTTAGAATAGATACAACTGATCCAGAAACACTTTTCCAAAACCAGACTGTGCCAAACAAGGACAGATACAATTTGAGGCCTGGAGTGGCCAAAGACATTTGAAACTTTTTGTTTTGTTCCTGAATTACATTTTCATTCTTAAATTGTATTTTTGAATTTTGAATTGTATATATTTTCTTCCCTATGTGATACTGGATTCATCTTATTTTAAGTTGCAGGGTCGTGGTAGGAGACTTGGTTTGTGACCTGAGTAGTGGCAATAGGTCTGCAGGACTTGCAGTGTCATAGGACGGCTAATAACCACAGCTAAGTGAGATAGGAAGATTGCCACGAGCAACACTTTAGAAGATGAATTCCAGCGAATTAGAAAATGATAAAAGAATGAAAATGAGGAAGAAATACTGCAAATTATTATTTAGTAGATGTGGCGTAGTATTATGTGTTTTTAATTTTCTATGTGTTTTATTAGCTTGTGTGGGTTGGGTTACTCACATTTTGCAGTCAACATCTGTGCCTATATCTACCTCCCAGCCCATACCTTTTCGTACTACTGCTTCCCCACATACGCTACCAGAGCATGAGCAAATTAGGAGAATGGAGTATTTCAACAATTCCTTCATTCAATTGTTACACCAGCATCAATTGATGATCAATACCACCGATTGCTGGGTTTCTGGACTTTTACCCCATAATACAGATAGAGGAATGCCATATATTTTTAGTTTTACCCTTCTCCCTAAAAGGGTCTGCTTGGGCTTACACCTCTATGTTTGCCAATGCCTATGAGAACCAACATCGACATCCTGTTGGTCCATATTGGGATGGAATTGACGTTAGTCATGACGCACTAATCAAGGGAATAGTGGCTATGTCAAAACATTATAAGAAATTTAATGAATACCCCACTGACGAACGACAAGCATACAGACAGAGCCAAAAGGAAAAGATCCCCACCTATCTATACTGTGCCCCACCAAGTTCACCTATGTCTCCGAGCAAATGGTCAAAGTCCTAAGGCTCAGTTGGGAAAGAGTACTTGTAACATTACATATATCTATACATCCTGAACGTCTCCACCACTGGTAGCGTCCCAAGGAACATATTTCGTTTTTCATGAAAGAGCCTATACATGGCTACCAGCCGATTTCTCAGGAACTTGTTATATGGCTTTTCTCCTCCCTCCAACATATACAGCTCCTTCGGGACATCACAAGACAAGGTACGGTAGAGGGGTTATTGCTTTGGAAGACAAAGTAGGACAAGAAGGAGGCGACTTCCTTTAAGGATTCCTCCCATTTTGGGGCCCTATGCCCAATAGTAGAAATATCAGGCATCTCATTCGTGTTGTTGAAGCAACAATAAATGAAACTGTTGGAGCACTGGGTAATATCACTGCTGAGCTTCATGACATTACAAAACAAAATGGTGTTAGACATCATTCTTGCAGATCGTGGTGAAGTCTGTAAATTGATCGGATCCAGTTGTTGCATTTACATACCTGATAACGCCCCTACAGTATACCAGGCCATCTCTAAATTACACCATATTGCTGAGTCCATCCACCAGGACAAAGGAAATTGGTCTCTGATGGGATGGTTTTGGGGACTACTGTCCACATGGGGATGGACGGTATTGACTTTCATTGGAGTAGTTTTGGCCATCATCTTCTCGTGTTGCCTTTGTTTGCACTGTGGTCCCGCAATCTGTGGTCTTTGTGCCACTATGTGTGTCCCATGTCACAGAAAACAGAGAATATTAAGATGATGTTGCAGCAACAGCTTGACGACCTCATGACCATCAACATAGATTCAGATTAGCATGAGTCTTTGTGTATTGCCTGCGTAATGGCAAAAGGAGGGTCTGAGGTTCTTTAATTTCGACTCCATATTACATTCGCCGCCATTTTGTGTTGCCTTTACACAGGCTGCTCGATTCAGGAAGTGTCTCTGCCCCTTGAACTGCAACGTGTCAAAAAACCACTCCGTCCTTGTTTTGAAACCAATCTCAGACACCAGCCAGCCTAACTAATCCTTGTCTGGACTACCTAATCCCTGTATCAAATATCTGTTAGCCTTTAGTATTCTTCTCTTGCCGTATCTTATTTTTTGGCCTTCGCTATTCTCTCCCTGTGTTTTCCCATTTCACAACCTTTCTTTTGAAGCATACAGACATGTCCTGCCATTGCAACACTGAGCTATGGGTACCAGTATTGATTAACTCTGGGGGGCTGGATAACACAACATGTAAGCAGAGAGCATTCTGGTTGCACAACACCTTGTTTTCAAACTCTTCTGATTGGCAAAAACTTTGTGCATTGGGTGTATGTTTGTACAGATGTATTTTGGCTATAAAAGCTTGTGAGCCACAGAGTAAAGTGGCACTCTCCTGAGAACCTACTTGATGTACTTCTTGGACAACTGTGCTTAGCTGCAGCTAATAAAACGTGGTTTTCTACGCCAACAGAGTATTCCGTGTCTCTGTGCAACAAGGCAGGTGAACTCAAAGATTTCAGGCGTGCCCTGCGCCGCCAGGCCCAAAGGTACGGTCCATTTCATACGGTACGGTTCACACGCTGTAGTGAATGCAGGAGTACGGTGCATTTCAGAGGGTACGGTTTATACTCTGTAGTGAATGCAGGGGTACGGTGCGTTTCAGACGGTACGGTTCACACGCTGTAGTGCATGCAGGGGTACGGTGCGTTTCAGCCGGTACGGTTCACACGCTGTAGTGAATGCAGGGGTATGGTGCGTTTCAGACGGTACGGTTCACACGCTCACGTATTGCACCATTACAATAGTGATACGAGGCACACACATGGCAGGGATGTAGGGGTACATGGGAGGGATGTCTATCAAGTTCTTGTCATTGCATACTTACATGAGCAGGCCCTAGGTGTGACAGGGAGTGATATAGCAAAGGGCATGTGATCTTGTTGCACAATCTATGTGTGATGACCTGTTGACACATGTCATGTGTGATGGGGCACTTTGTGGTACACATCACCTTTACACCTGTCCCATATGTATCATTATGCAGATGTTGTCATGCACATCAACACCGGGATTCATCACTACGGGCACCAGTCTCATGATGCCAGGGACCGGGGCACTTTGTCTCTTGACATTTCACGCTCAGCATGACCCTATACGACTAGGTCCGGTGTGTGTAATGTTAAAGATTGAGCTTGCTGTTTGTGTTCCGTAAACTGCATCTGCTGTTGGCGAATCTAACATGGGTCTGTGTTGAGATGGGAATGGTTTCACATGTACGCACACTATGCCACATGTGCATTCTCACGGCTTTTGGCTCTGATGGCATCAGACATCATTTTTTTCCCCAGGCATACATGTCTGCATCATGACAATGGCTGTGTTGTTTTGTTGTCACATGCACACCTTAATCGCAATGTGTTTGATATGTACATTAGACATTCCATGTGACCTGTGCGTGTGCCTTGCAGTCTGCTGTCTGGATGGGATGACACGCTTACACTGCAGGTATTGTGACGTGTGTCACCCCCGTGATATCTTGGGCTGTCCACTCAGACAAGCCCGTCAGCTCATTTGAGGGCATGTCATGTTTATTTTTAAATCAACTGGTGTATCTGGGTTGTTGTAGGAGTGCCAGCAAGCTGCCATATGTGTCCTGGATGTATTGCACACGCCACACTCCATAGTGAACTGATGTGTACTAGCAGTTTTGCATGTGCTATGTACATTGCTATCGATGTTGGCTGATAGTTATTCTCCATTCTTCCCAAATATGTCCTGCAGGGCACCGCCTCTACCAAGGCCATTTCCAGACTTTGCTACCATGAGGGAACGTGACTGCATGCGGCGTTACAGATTCACTCAACAGTTGATTCTGGACTTGACGAACAGGCTGGAACCACATCTCCAACCGCGACACAGGTATCCAACTGCGCTGAGCCCCAAGCTAAAGGTGATGGCAGCCCTCCATTTCTTTGCAACAGGTACGTTTCAATTAACCATAGGGGTTGTCGGGGGAATGCTCCAAACAATGTTCAGCCGTGTCCTGCGTGATGTTTTAACTGCCATGTTCGAGCAAATTGATGAATTCCTCAGATTTCCTACTCCGGAAGAGTTGACAGATGTCAAGGGTGAATTCTATGCCCTGGGAGGGGGGCCACATGTTATTGAGTCCATTGGTGGGACACATGTGGCTTTGGTGCCACCACAGGCTCAGGAGCAGGCTTACAGCAACAGGAAACATTACCATTCAATAAATACCCTGGTGGTGTGTCTTGCTAACATGCAGATTTCCCATGTTTGTGCACGTTTTCCAGGATCCTGCCATGATGCATTCATCATGAGGCGTAGCAGGGTACCACGAATGATGCTGCAGCTGCGCAACAATCGGGCATGTCTTGTTGGCGGGTAAACTCTGTTTTTCCTCTGTGTCTCAGTATCTTTTCCTCTGAAGGCATCTCCTGAACCACTTATTTACATGATGTCTATTTGTAGGTGACGCTGGATATCCCAACATGCCATGGCTAATGACACCTCTCCGCAACCCAAGAACAGCTGCAGATCAGCGGTACGATAATTCACACGGGCAGACCAGGCGAGTGATTGAGCGGAAGTTTGGCCTCCTGTAAAGCCGATTCCGGTGCCTCGATAAGACCAGCGGATTCCTCCCATATGCCCCGGCCAAGGTCTGTAATATCTTCATCGTGTGCTGCATGCTGCACAACTTGGCAGTTGAGAAGGCAGTGCCACTCATCCTGGATCCTGCGGAGCAGGAACATCCACCCGTTGAGGATGAAGGGCTTGATCACGATGCTGATGAGTAAGAGGAGGATGATACGCAACTTCTTCTCTTAATGGTGAGTCACGGGGAATGAGTGTGCAAGCTTGTAGCATTGAGTGGCATGTGTTGCAATGTGTGTGTCCAGCAGACTGTATGCAATGTAACTTCGATATGTGTGTTCTGATGTGTCGCGCACTGACTGATGTCATGCCACACTGAAATGCGCAATGACTGAGCTAGAAATGTATATGTGTACTACATTGTTCCAGTTTTTTACATGCCCATGTACTTGACAATGAATTTAAACGGTGAGCCCTTGTGTGTCTGTCATTCCCAGGTTGCTGTGCCTGTTGTCTGTTCATGTCATCTTCATCCTCCTGCTATTCCTCATGATGATTGCAACGTGGACCGAATCAGCGTTCCATGCACGGCCATGTGTAAATGTCAGTTCAGGTAAGAGATCCAAACAGGCTGTTTATGGTTGGTATGGTTTGAGAATGTGTGGGAACTGTTTCTGTGCATGTTGTAGGACCATACATACATGTCTCATCACCATGGATCAAATTTCATGTTGCACCACTCCCATGACAGGACAGTCACCCTTCTTGACAGTCATCTGTTGTGTAGGTTTTTACTCTGGTGAAGCATCAATGTCTGTAAACCTTGACACTGACACATTACGGATACCACCAGTTGACATTTTGTGGGACATCACAACCACAGGCTCTATGGGGAATTGCAGCATCACTGTGTGCAGCTGGATGTGTTTGGCTCATCCACTTAATCGTGTGTGCCAGTACAATTGGATTTGCAATCAAACATGTTGTGAAGGTGTGGGCCAGCGTATGTCCCACATGTTCTGTCAAATGTCCGGTGAGTATGTTTGTATGGATGCATTGTCCCTTGTGCCAGTATGTCATGTCACTGTCACGTCGCTTCCTCAGGGCCGGTGTAGGACACTGCTTTGAAAGCCTTCTCGGTAAGTTGATAACTTTCTATTCCCATGATGGCAGGAATGTTGCGCTGATGACGTCACAACGTTGTGCTGTAGCAAATGTAAATGCTTCCGTGGCACCCGTCGTGTGACGTGAATCCCAGGATTATCTTGTGCAGTGCTGCATATCCTGGTCACGGTATGGACGGTTTTGTGCCATTGTTCATCATTACTCTCTGTTGAGTTCTGACCCAGCAGCTTGTTATGTTAGGCATTTCAAAGCCCAGTTGGATGAGCCAATGACTGTCTCTTGCTGGGCTTCCTTGTGTTTACCTAATTTACTCCCTCGTTGGATGAGGTTCTTAAGGCTCATGCGGATGATGTGTCACTTCCCTTCTTGACCCACACTGATTCCCAGGGGTAACTACGGATTGTTATCTTTCTGTGAGTAGCACTGCACTGCATTAGAATTTCTGTTAATTGGAGCCATATTCATACACTGTGATTCCTTGATATCCGCATGGCAATAATTGCATGGAAGCAGCCTGCAGAGTGTTATCCCCCCTTCATTTAGCTGCCAAACTCTGCTACATTTTATGTGTCCGTGTTCAATCCTCAGATCTACTTTCATTATTATTACTGTGACCCCAACTAGGATACAGTGGCTGTTGTTTTCCTTTACAGATGTAACTGTTACAGTATAGGTCCTGAGGGATTCTGTGATTCAGTGACAAGAAGTGTTGAATCCTTATGCTTGTTTACCTTTGTTTCAGATCTCACTCCATGCTGTTCCCTTCCTTTCCTTCCCTCGCCTGATCACCCTTTTGAGTAAATGTATGTAATGTAAATGTAAATGTATTGGCATTTATATAGCGCACTACTTACCCGTAGGGTCCCAAGGCGCTTCGACCGCTGCGAAACCCTTCCTGGCTTCCTTGAGAGATGGTCCCTTAATGGGTATCTCCAGGGTGAGACCAGGCATCCCCGGCGGTCTGGTGGGGCCGTTAGTGAAGATGAGGCAAGCTAATGCCCTGAGTTGCCGAGTGTGATCGCTGATCAGAGTGGGCACCGAGGCGATAGAATTATCGAGTCCGCTGACCCTGGTCCAGAAACCTGCCGCGCCGGGAATCGAACCCTGGTCCCAGGCCGTCCTCTGCTCTCGGGTCTGCCGCCTCTAACCAGTGAGCCACACTACTTCACTACAGTCAGTCATTTATACTCAGACCAAGGGGCTATAGGGAGATGGACCACTTTGCTCAGCACACGTTGCTGAGGATTCAAGGATCCGACAGTCCCAGCCAGTCGTGCGCAGATTGTTTCACTAGCATTACAGGTAACCTGTTTGGATGACTGTTATTTTCTTCAGAGCAAGGCCACTGGCCATGGACATTGGCTATAGCAGAATGGTCTCAACACAACCTTGATCCATTTGTGTAGTAAATGTGTTCCCCACAGTACAATGTGCCTCATTATTGTCACCGCAGATCTCTTGCCAGTTTGCATGCGTCATCTATGGCATACTTTACAATGATTGTACATATGGGAGTATGTGTACTGTGGCAACATTCATGCAGTTTATCATGGCTAATGATCCATAGTGTGCATGAGGTACATGTTTGTGTATGTATTTTTGCAGATTGCAACCACAACGGGCAGGCAACACCTGCTGACGCTGTGTGTCCTGGGCGCAGCTTGGCCTTTTGGTGCCTGATCCTGTGACCGTCATATTTGGTGATTGATCATCCATTTTCTTTCAGTGACCCATGAGTAACCAGCCACTCCTTCCTTTCCATACACCTGTTACATTGTGCCTTTCAAAGCTCCATGTCTTTGTGTGCTACTTTCTGCATGGTGTCTCACCCCTTCCGCCGTCATGTGTTCACTCATTCCTGCTACTGCCTCCCCTGCGGCACCGCACCACCGCACCACCGAGTGCCCTGACACACACGCCTCCGAGATGCTCCTCCCGCCCTCCACCCATTCTTATTGCAGGCAGCAGCTTGTCAGTGCCACTGTTGCGCCACTTCTGTGCCAAAGGCAGGACCGTCAGCGCACTGCAAGACCCTCTGGTCCTTCCATGATGCAGGTAACACAACAGTCTCATGCTCCTGCCACCTGAGGGAAAGGTTCCAGATGGCGGTTAAATGGTGATTGTGAATCTTAGAAAGCTTGACCAGAGTCAACACAAACGAGCTGTGTGGCACCCTCCCACAGGACACTCCAACCAACTACACCGCCACACCCTGCAACTGCACACACTGGATCAGCAACTGATCCAACACTCTTGCCACATTGGCTGAATCTCATATGAAGCAAACAGTTAAGCCGCCAGAGAGAAGGCAGGCCGACTGGACTCATATAGATCTAGCCGGACTCATGTGCACACCTTGTAAAACAAACAACCATCTGTTACCTTTCAGCCCTGAAATCCTCCACACACAGACATCACCATATCATCAGCACGGACAAGAGGACAAACTTCAGGTATGGCCTAGGCACCAACACACACAACATGAATGACATCATCGGCATTGTGAGTGAACTATATAACCCCGGCTCTCCATCCAAAATACATCACACCCTTGCAAGGCCAAGGGGATCCCTTGCAACTTACTACCACTCCAAGCTCGTGGACGTACACGAAATCCTCGCCACACAGAGGCAGACAGCGCTATTTTCCACAGGACATACCCCCCTCAGGTCCTGGACTCCCGTCAGCAGCAAAGACACCACCCGGTTCAGGTACACCATCCACTGCAGCTCTCCATCAGGAGCCTTCACACACAACATCTCAATCACAGCATACACCACCCTTGAAGCTCACATCCGGCACGTCATGAATGTCTCCTTTGAGTATGCCACTTTCCATGGGAGCTGGAGGCATGCCGAAACCCAGGCCCTTTTTTGACAACGGACGTCAGTAACGCAGGATGTCTTGGAACATCACCCTACTTCCCTACACAGCAAATGTCATCAATAAGACAGTAAAGGAGCAACTGACCATCTGCCTACAAGCAAACATCTCCAGCCAACCTGCCCCAGAGCATCTTCCACAGTAATCACCCCACTGCAACAGCCCTCATTGCCGCCACCAACGACATCTTGGACCCTGCTCAACAATGGTGAGGCCAACACCCTCACCCCATCAACTGCTCAACGGCATTCAACACTATGTGCTAACACACTGTCAGATCACACATCTCTAACACTGGGATCCACAGGAAGATCCAGGATGAAATGACCAAGTACCTGCCCAGCAAGACCCAGGGAGTCGGCATCCTCCCTTCGTCGCATAGTACACTGGGGTCATCGGTCCCATGGCCCGGGCCACATCTCTCAGCGTGACAATCTACAATGTCCCCATGACCCCCCTCTCCAACATCACATGCGCACAAGACCTCATCATCATGTCCTATGCCATTGACACCCAGCTGCTCCTCACCCTCACCAAAGACCCAGCCACTCCCAGATCCAACATTCAAGAAGGCATGAGGTGCATTGACAAATGGATGAACATCAGCCACCTGAGGCTGGACTTGGACAAGACTGAGCTCAACATCTGAGGAATGTCCCCTTCCAGCTGGGACAACTCCTTGTGTCACACCGGCCTGGGCAGCGCACAAGCATACAGTGGCCACGCACGCAAGCAGGTGCTCATCGTACACTCCTTGCTCACAATGACCATGCAAGTCAACACCATCACTACCTCATGCTGCAAATGATCTTCAGATAGATCCACTGCTTGTCAATACAGACAGTCACCCAGGTCCACGACACCAGCCGGGCACCATTCATCACATCCACAGTATAACTGCATGCAGGAGATAGTTCTCCCACATCACCAAACAGACCTGGTACTCCCTCCTTGGGCACCTCAACATGACCCATGACCTCTACACCTTCATGAAACTCTTCCAGAACTGTCTGTCAGAGCAGTAGGGTGAGCCCCCCCTCAGCAGATTGAAACCATCACGGGTGACTATTGCGCTCCATGTATGTATTTGATGATACATTGTGACCTATGTGTGTCCTCAACCGGACTCAGATCCCAGTGTATTGATGGCTTGAGTTTGTTCCACACTCTGGCATACTTTGACATATCCCCACACATATGTTGTTGACTCATGTAAAAAGAATGCAACATCAAAATCTATTGTGTTTCTTTTGTTTATTTTTCTATCTTGTGTGGGAAACATGAATAAGTGCTAGGTGCTGTACAAAAAGGGGGGAATCCAAAGTTCACAAAGGGAGATGTGATGCCTTGCAGTTTGAGTCAACAGAGTCCAGACCATAGTGCTTGCCATCATTGGTCAGACTGCAACCAGCAAGTCCATGTGGGTGAGTGGGAGAGTCAATAAGCTGATACTGTTGCACACAAAAGCAAGATGCCAGACCAGGTGACCTGGGAGATGCGCATGACCCAATGCCTCTCACTGTCTTTTCCGTGGACGACCCACCTTCCTTGGGGGACCCTCATATGCATGCCTTGACGATGCATGGGACGCTCCATTGGACGATTCCTCCTCCTCCTCCCTCCCTGTGCCTGTTGGCAGTCTTCGCCTCGATGTTTCTTGTCTGCTGACACAGGGAGGGTGCTGCATGTTGTCAGCGATCCGACGGAGTGAATGGCTTATGTCCCTGTGCACCGCCAAGAGCTCATCCAGTCTTGCCTCCATCCGCCCTTGGTGTTCTCGTTGACTAGCGTGTTGCTCGGCCTGCAGGTTTTTGATTTCTGTGAGGCCCCCACTACCTGGCTGAACTCCCTGGTGTCCCGCCGGTATGCCTCCATGATGTTTCGTAGTTCAGACATACCGGGCCCTGCAGCTGGGTGGTCAGGTTCTCGCCTCCGCCTGGTGCCACTCCCACCACCCCTGCCCACACGAGCCTGGACTGCGGTTGTGGGCACATCGGGTCGACGGGACCCCTGAGGGATGGCAGTGGTGGTGTTGTCTGCCACCTCCTGGGTGCCCGGCGAACCTTGTCCCTCTTTGTCAGACTGGCTCAGTTGTGGAGTGTGGGCAGGGCTCCGAGCTGCCTGCTCGGATGTGGCAGGAATGGGTGCGGTGGTTGGTGCAGATGTCCCTGATCCAGCTGCTGCACGGGTTTGGGCTCCAGAGTTGCCAGGGAGAGGCGTCGCTGTTGGTGGGATCAGGGTCCTGCGTAGGCTGGGACTGTGATGCATCTCCCCCCTCGTTGGGGCTCGATTCAGCACGTTGCCCTGTAGGTGTGAGAGACAGACAATGTTAATGCCATTTCATGCAACATACAATTTTCATATACATTGTCGTTGCACTGTTCCACCTGGTAGTTGTCTATGCTTTGGATTGTTCTCAATGTTCAGTTGTGGATGGGTATGTTGTGGGGTCAGATTGATCTGTGCTCCGGAGTCATTGACATGTGAGTGACTATTTACAATGACTGGTACAGTCATGCATGTCAGCAGTGATTTGCCAGTCATTGTGCACCACAGCTTTGCCAGCATGTATGCAACACATTGACACTGCGTATCACCATGGTGGAACAACGGCACAGCTGCGTCACGCATCTGTGCCATAGAAGTGGCACATTGCTGTAGTTGTGTCGCTGGTGCAATGCAGATCCAGCAATGCTCTGTGTGGCCCTATCTGCACAATGCTGTGTCAATCCTTATGTCTGCTTCAAGCATGCACAGGGTTTTGAGGCAGCATGTGCATAAAAGTGACTGAGTGAAATCTTGAAGATTTCAATCAGCCACTTTTGGGAGGTGTTGCTGTGCCGTGTCAGCCACCCACTGCGCCCCTCCCCCCCCCCCCCGGACCAGTACATCTACTTCTGGCGCATCTCCCAGATGCATCACTTTGTAAATACCCAGCGCCATGGCGCAACTTTTGTGCGCCCGCTGCGTCACAAAGGTGAAGCAACGGCGTCGTGAAAGAAGCGCAAGGGACTTGTAAATCAGCACTGTGCATTGTTTTTGCTTGGATGCTTCATCTGATCTGTATTTGTTTTGTTGTGTTACATGACAATTGTGACAGTGGGGCACTCCATTGCCTGTCCCAGGAGGCTATGTTTATGTAAGGGGTGTGTGTGACAGGCCGTGCTGGTAGTTGGAGTGTGATTTGGAACTGGGCGTCCCTCGTGGTGTGTCTGTCCCCCCATGGAGCATGCTGCCATGGCAGTGTTTTTGAATTCCTGTCCAAGATATCTGACCTTGTTGTCCTGGTGTTAGTGTTATGTTATGCTATGTTAAAGGAATTTGTTAAGCGCACGTTCACCAAGCGGTTTCATGGCACTGGTCACAGGATGGCCTTGTGCTGGCTACACCAGTGCCCAGTGTCAGCTTTCTTGTCAGTACTTTCCCACTCCCTGTGCATTGAGCATGGGGCATGGGTGTGTACATGGGCCATATGGGATCAGTGCAATTGGCCATGGGCGTACACAGAAATGTTGATAGGTGTGGCCACATTTTTAGCTTCATCACCATCCCCCTTGCACACTCCTCCCCTCTGCCTTTCACCCTTCTGGCCATCCCCCTTGCACCCTCCTCCCCTCTGCCTTGCATCCTTCTCACCCTCCTCCTTGCACCCTTCGGGCCCTCTGCCTTACACCCTCCTCACCCCTGCCTTGTACCCTTCTTGCCCTCCCCCTTGCACCCTTCTCGCACTCTGCCTTGCACCCTTCTCACCCTCCCCCTTGCACCCTCCTCCCCTCTGCCTTGCTCCCTCATCCCCTCTGCCTTGCACCCTTCTCACCCTCTGCCTTGCACCCTCCTCCCCTCTGCCTTGCACAATTCTCGGCAACCTCCTTGCAAACTTCCCACCCAATGGAGCGTGCTGCCACCTGGGACAATGGCATCATTTCAAAAGCATGATGGACTAGGGCCGGCCCTGGCTTGGCCTACACCAGACACACTGGCGATCCAGGGGAAGCCAAGAGCCAGCCTTGCCCCCCCTGCTGACGCCTATGCAATTGGGTCTTATTTGGCGTCCCACGATGCATTTTGTTACAGCCACCCTCCCAGGATACCGGACGTCTATTCTTGGGTTTGTGCTTCCTGTTGCATGGGACATAGCATGGCCTTGGTTTGTCAATGGGGCATACACATGTTAGTGGCATTAGCGTGATTTTGGCCTGTAGTTATGGGCGGCGGGTGCTTGCCACTTGTTGCAGGCATTTTTTGTACTTGGAGTGTGGATGCCATTACCCCCATGTTACTTGAGTTGTTTGTATACTCACCAGGCTCTACGACTTCTTCAATGCCATGTACTCCCACCGGTGGTAGCGGGGCCATGATCTTCTCCTCCCAGGGCTGGTACTGTACGGGTCTGCGGGGACCACCACCTCCAGTATGCTGGCTATTGGCGTAGTCCTCGTCCATCTTCCGCTTCACCATCCTCCGCAGATCGTACCGCCTGGCAATTCTTCCTGGTGCGCCTGATGGGTGCAACAGCATTGACCCTATTGACGATCCTCACCCACAGGCGTGTTTTTTCAGCTATGCTGGTCTGTCTGACCAATGCACCAAACAGCTGTGGCTCGACTCAGATGACTTCATCTACAAGGATCTCCATCTCCACATTTGTGAACTTTGGATTCTTTTGTGCGGACATGGTGTGGGGTGAATGTGATTGGGGGGGGGTGACGTGTGTATCGATGTGGGTGTGTGGGTCTGAATGTGAATGGGGGTGTGTGGGTCTTAATGTGATAGGGTGGGTATGTATGAAGGTGGATGTGTGCAGTTGTTGGTGTGTTGGCTGTGTGTCTGTAGCTAAATGGCTATGTTGCAAAGGATGATGGTTTGTGTGTGTGGGCCATTTTTATTGGTTCATTTGTGGGTGGGGCTTAGTTTGAAAATGTTGGTGGGTGTGTTATAAGGGGTGGGTCTGAGTTGGGACCTCTGTTTGCCTGTTTCGATCTGGCCAGGACATTCATTTCCAATGGTTTGTACACAGGAGACATTTTTTGGGGTGTTGTGCGAGTCGTTTGCACCCTCCTTGTGCTGTTTTTAGGGGTTTGCGTGCTCTTTGTTAAGGGCGGGTTCATTTCGTATTTGATAGTGTGGCTCGCTCATACGCAACATTTTTACGGGGTTTGCGTGCGCTTCGTTATGGGCGGGTTCATTTCGTATTTGGTTGGTTGGCTCCCTCATACGCGATGGTTTTAAGGAGTTCTCGTGCGCTTCGTTAAGGAGGGTTCGTTTCGTATTTGGTTGTGTGGCTCGCTCATACGAGACGTTTTTACGGGATTCGCGTGCATTTCGATAAGGGGGGTTCGTTTCGTATTTGGTTGGTTGGCTCGCTCATACGTGACGGTTTTACGGGGTTCGCGTGCGCTTCATTAAGGGGGGGTACGTTTCGTATTTGGTTGTGCGGCTCGCTCATACGTGATGTTTTCCGTACAAATCGCTGTTCATACGCGACAACCTTTCCCGTACAAATTGCGTTCTCGGTCCCCGGACTGCAACGTACTTGTTGGGTCGTACAGCATGTTTACGAATCGTACGGTTCACTTTCCGAGTCCGTATCGTACGGGTTTTCGCTTGTTTTTCGTACGGTTCGCAAACATTCGGACGTATTTTTTGACAAAGGATCGTACTACGCGATTTAGACGGATTTGTACGATTCGTACGGAAAAGGCTACGAATACGAATCGTCGGACGGTTTTCTTTCCCGAATCGGAATCGGCCCCTTTATAAACAGTTAAACTTCATACCTATTCCACACCCAAAAAAAAGAAAACTAAAGAAGAAGAAACTCTTCAGGAATTCAACTACACATAGAAGAAGATCAACATATACCCAATAATTAACTCAATGATAAGTAAGTAAACTAAACTAAACTCAATAATACTAACAGAAAAAATCATTAGAAATAATATACATATTTTGTTACCACTACAGGAAACTCTACAGGAAATCAATAAATGACAGAAAAGCCCCAAAAAGATTCAACTAGCAAAGTAAGTATTTACCAACCCATTTAAAAATATAGATTAAACAACAACCCTAACTCAAAACTAATCCCAAAACCCCTAACCACCCCTATAAAAAATATAGAAACAAATAATACAAACAAATGTACTTTTATTTTTCAGACTGCAAAAATACAGAAAGAACATACCACAACTAAGGAGTAAACGTCATTGAACTCATATACATAAAGACCAACTTTGTAAGTATATAATACAAAAATATTTCTTTGTTTAAATTATAATACATACAACAACATATTTAATAACAATAATATATATTTTTCATAGATTAAAGCTACATCAAAATGACAGAAGGAACAGAATTTATAACAAGCCAGAAAGGAAAAATAAAACTATGCTATATGGGATATACTTACACACAGGAAAAACAATTTGGATTAAAAGTGAACTGGAAATGCTGTAAATACTACTCAAATAAATGCTACGGTTGTGCAATAACAAGGGAAGCAACAGTACTGTATACTAGAGAACATAACCACCCACCGAACGTGACAGAAATAGAAGTCAGAACTACATTAGAGACAATAAAGGAAGCTAGCACAAGTTCTCAAAAACCCACAAGTGTTATTTTAAAAGAGAAGCTTCCCAAAATTCCTAAAACAGCTAGCACACAAATGCCATCTGTAACTTCACTAAAGAGAACTATATCACATGCCAATAAAACTACTACTACTTCCACCCCAATTCTTAGAACTTATAGCGAAGTTATTATAAGTCCTGAACAAAGTATCACATTACACAAAGAACCATTTGTCATTTTTGATAATCAAAGCAATGACAAAAGATTAATAATAATTGGAACTTCAACGAATCTGATTAAACTACAAGAAAGTCATTATTGGATGATGGATGGGACTTTTACTATATGTCCCAAGCCCTTTTTCCAACTGTATAAAATACATGGGCTACAACAGAATTGCAATATACCATTAATTTACGCAACATTACCAAACAAAATTAACTCCACATACATGGAACTATTAAATACAATAAAACAAAAAACTAATGACTTTTCCCCACAAAACATCATCCTAGGTTTTGAACAGTCAATGATTAATGCTATCTTAAAAACAACCCCCCATACCTGCATCCAAGGCTGTTACTATCATTTTAATCAGTGTCTATGGAAACACATGCAAAAATCAGCACTGAACATAGAATATGCAACTAATTCTTCTTTTGCATATCAAATAAAAAAAATAACAGCACCAACGTATGTCCGAGACATAGACGTCGCAGAACAGTACAACATCTTAATAGACAGTACCTTCTACAAACAAAATGAAGCTAAACTAAGTCCACTATTGGACTATTTTGAGGACACATGGGTCGGCATACTACACAGATCTGGCCACAGAAGAAACCCTAAATTCTTAATACCCTGGTGGAACATATACAGAAGCACATTAAATGGGGAATCCAAAACTAACAATGCAGTCGAAGGATGGCATAATGCCTTCTTTCAATCAACAGGCAGAACAAAACCAACACTAGAAAAAAGTATTCAATGCCTACAAAAAGAACAGAGCTATCAAGAGTTCCGAATGGAACAATCGATAACTCAATTAACTCCCAAAACATCTTAACAAACTAAACAAATGCATAAATATCTAGAACAACAAGTAAAATTGTACCCTAGTACCAAATGCCTGGAATACCTAAAGATAATAGCCAAAACTCTCCTTTAAAGCAATAATACAAATAAATGAGAAATTACTCATCTTGAAAACATACCATAGAAGTAAAGTGATTATATTTTATCACAAAAATAATTACTGTGTGCAATATATTTCTACCTTTTTTAATAAAATATATTAATGCACATTAATAATATTTGTAATTCAACAATAGTAATCGAAAACATTACCCACCCACAATAAATAAAAATAAATAAACTTACCAAGTGTATTCCAAATGCCGTAAAATCCATTTTCTGCCAACACAATCCAAATATAAAAAAGCTTTCCCCCCCCCAAAAATGTAAAAATACAACTGTAGCAAAAACGAATAATCCTTGTAGCAACAGTCCATAAGAAATCCATAAAAAACAAAAATGTATAATATAGTAAAAAACGCTCCAGGAAAACTGAATAATTTACAGAAGTGTCAAAAACATATTAGTTAATAAAACTAACAAACACTTCTTTAAAAAAAAAACAACTCCTTCCGATACAAACAACTTCTGAAAATAAAAATAGTCAAAAGAAAAGCACACACATTCCCACCCACAAAAAACAACACATAAACACTTACTCACAATAATACTAGCTTTAAATTTGATAAAAATATACATTAAACACCGTAATCCTAAATTTCTAAACAGGGCTACACAACACTAACAATACGTAAAAACACCACACGTAAATTTAACAAATAACATTTCTGAATACAACAATTAAACATATAACTACACTAAACAATATCTAACTAGGTTCAAAATTATTTTTTAAATGTTATTTAAAACAAAGAAAACAAACCTTACCTTTAGCGACGTGAAGTGTTTCCCAACCGCGAGCTTCTCTTCAACCAAAATGACACAAAACGACAGAACGAGGTTACAAAATAGAAGACCCAAAATCTAATAGAAACATTAACGATAAAAAATGTAAGTAATTCAATACAGTAAAATGTTACTTTACATATAAAAAAATTTCACTATTTAAATTAAATAGTAGATTTTTTTGCATTTAAGTAAAAATTGTTAAAAAATGTACCTGGTGTAAAATTATAAAAATAAATATTCAAATAAAATAATATTTATTATAATTACAGAAAAAATAAAATACAAAAAACAGTGTATAAAAAATTGTTACAAATGTTTTTCATGCATTATATACATTATTTTCTGTTAAAAACTTGTTTTAACTTGAAAACAGTGTTTAAAACGTAACCAAGCGCTTTACAAACTTCCATAATAATAATAATAATAATAAAACATTAATATTAATATGTTTAATATTAATTTAAAAATTCAATATGTACATACCAAAAATATAAAAATGTTAAACATTTACATTATATGTAAAAGTTTACACTTTCTCTGTATAAATGCATACAATACCTATTACTGTATTAAATATAATTTGGAAATAAAAAATCTAGGGCTAGATGTAGGTAATCACAAATTACTGATTCTTAAATACCGAATTTTACCGATTCGGTATTTAAGAATCAGTCATTTTGATGTAGGAAATAATTCTGTAAATGTTACCGATTCGGTAAGATTCCTTATTACCTAATCAGTAATACCGATTCGGTAATAAGGAATCACCTTCCCATTCATTCCTATGGGCCTGGAGGCCCATAAGAATGAATGGGAAGCCATTCACCATTACCAATTCAGTAAATACCGAATCGGTAATAGGGGGAGCATATTCAAGGGTGGCAGGGTGTCTCATTGACACCCTGTTGCACCCCTGAATGGTGCATGTGTGCACATGTGGCGCACATACATGACCTAAGGGCATGTATGTCTGCCACATGGCACTTATACAAAAGCACAAAATTGCTTTTTAAAAGGTATTCGGTATTTACCACCAACTTGTAGTTGGTGGTAAATAACGAATCCTTAAACCAAAAATGCACTCACTTGAGTGCTCCCTACATAGGATTTAAGGAATCTGTAATTTACTGCTTCCTTAAATTAAGGAATCAGTATTTTACTGATTCCTTAAAATAAGGAATCAGTATTTTACAAACTCCTTAAAATAATGAATCGGTAAATTACCGAACCCTTAAATCCAGCCTCCTACATCGCAAAGGGCTAAATACCGGTTGGTAATGGGAAAAGAACCGATTTTCGGCCGTTACCGACCGGTATTTGCCTACCTACATCTAGCATTTAGTGTTTTGTTAAAACAATTTTTAAACATATTGTAAATGAACATTACATATTTTTTGAAATATATGCACTAATATATTTCTTTTGAATTATAATGTAATACAATACTTTACTGTTTCATGCTACTGAAATTAATAAACAAACACAAAATATAACAACTACTATAAAAAAAGTGTGGTTTTCTAGTTATTTTTACTTTTTATATTAGATATAGTTTACATATAGAGAAATACTATTTATTTTTAGAAACATTATAATGAACAAATATTTTCAATGTATTAACTCCTATGACCCATTTTTTAAAACAAAATGATCTTATATATTTTTTTCTAGTAATACATTTTACTATATTAAAAATATTACATTGAGGTAGCTGCTGAACACTAAACATAAATAATGTACTATTCCCACTCCAGTCTACATTAAATTGGGGTAGGTGCTGGACACTAAATATAAATAATTTTCTATTCCCACTCCAGTCTACATTAAATTGAGGTAGGTGCTGGACACTAAACATAAATAATTGACTATTCCCACTCCAGTCTACATTAAATTGGGGTAGGTGCTGGACACTAAACATAAATAACTTACTATTCCCACTCCAGTCTACATTAAATAGGGGTAGGTGCTAGACACTAAACATAAATAATTTACTATTCCCACTCAAGTCTACATTAAATTGGGGTAGGTGCTGGACACTAAACATAAATAATTTACTATTCCCACTCTAGTCTACATTACATTGGGGTAGGTGCTGGACACTAAACATAAATAATTTACTATTCCCACTCCAGTCTACATTAAATTGGGGTAGGTGCTGGACACTAAACATAAATAATTTACTATTCCCACTCCAGTCTACATTAAATAGGGGTAGGTGCTGGACACTAAACATAAAAAATGTACTATTCCCACTCCAGTCTACATTAAATTGGGGTAGGTGCTGGACACTAAACATAAATAATTTACTATTCCCACTCAAGTCTACATTAAGGGGCCGATTCCGATTCAGTTCGGAAGGACTCCGAACCATGTTCGGAACCCTTCCGACCGAATCGGTATGTGTCGGACAAATTCCTGTCCGAGTGAGCCATTCCGATGGGCTTGTTCGGAAAGGAATCCGACTCGGATTTCCAGAGAGCTCGTCTGTCATCCGGAAATCCTCCAGTACTCCCCCAGTCGCCTCTTTACAACCGAGGGAGTACAATGGTAGTTTTTCACTGCCTTTTCGTGCCGGTATGTCCGGCACGGATAGGCAGTCGGAAACTGTCTCTGGGGGCCCCTAGCTTGGGCCCCCATGGGTGTGAGGGCACCGAATGGTGGCCTGGGGGCACCTACGGTGCCCCTCCGTTGATCCCTGCACCCGGTGGCAGGAACCTTGGGGTGCTGGCCACAGGGATGAACTGCACCCCTGCATTTAACATTGCAAGCATGCTTTCCGGTCGGAATGCATGCTTGCATTGTGAACCATACGAATGCGATCTAACAGGGTTCAGTCGCTTCGTACTAGCAGGGCCGTAACCGACCACAGCAGGTCAGTCGGTTACGGCTCCTGACGGATGTCGGACGGACCTGAGTCCACCCGACATTGGAATCGGGCCCTAAATTAGGGTAGGTGCTGGACACTAAACATAAATAATTTACTATTCCCACTTCAGTCTACATTAAATTGAGGTAGGTGCTGAACACTAAGGGGCCAATTCCGATCTCAGTCGGAAAGCACTCAGACCGAGCCGGATCCGGGCTGTTTTCCGACGGATCCGGACTCCCGCAGTCTGACCGAGCGAGTACGATGCAGCCTCCCATAGCAGTCAATGGGAGCTGGTCGTACAACGCGTACATGGGCTCCCATTGACTGAATGGGTACGTTGCGGACAAGAGCGCCCGCTACAATGGGTATGTGTACATGCCTGTGTTGGGGAGACCCCTGTGTCCGAGTCGTAAGGCTGCAGGTAACAGGGGGTCCGATGTGGACCCCCAAAGTCCAACTTTGGGAACTATTGCGAGCCGGAAGCTCCGACTCAGTCCGGCTGTCCGAAATCGAGCATTATACTGGCTCGGTCGTGAAACGTCTCCATTGCGCACCGTGCGCCACCCGCACTCACCACCAACTGATCCGAAAAGCCAAGAAAACAGCATTCAAGGATCGACTTGACAACAACACCCACAACAGCAAGGAACTTTTCAACATCGTCAAGGAATTTTCCAATCCCTCGGCCAACTCCAACGACATCACCCCCTCTCAAACCCTCTGCGACTCCCTTGCCTCTTTTTTCCACAACAAGATTGCAGACATCCACAACAGCTTCGACAACCAACCCACCCTACCATCTGCTGACCATCTTCCCCCCGTGAACACCCTTAACGCCTGGAACCCAATCTCCACTGAGGACACCATCCGCCTGATGAATTCCATCCACTCAGGATCCCCCACAGACCCATGCCCTCACCACATCTTCAACAAAGCAGACTCCGTCATAGCACCGCACCTCCGTGACGTCATCAACTGCTCCTTCAACTCTGCTACCTTCCCAGAAGACTGGAAACACGCTGAACTCACCGCCCTTCTGAAAAAACCAACAGCGGACCCCACCGAACTCAAAAATTACCGCCCCATCTCGCTTCTTCCATTCCCGGCCAAAGTCATTGAGAAAGCCGTCAACAACCAGCTCGCCGCCTTCCTCGAAGCCAACAAATCCCTCGACCCCTCACAATCTGGCTTCCGAGCAAAACACAGCACTGAGACCGCCCTCATCGCAGCAACAGACGACATTCGAACTCTACTGGACAATGGAGACACAGTCGCCCTCATCCTCCTCGACCTCTCTGCAGCATTCGATACAGTCTGCCACAGCACCCTTCTACAACGCCTCAATAACATCGGAATCCAAGGAAAAGCACTTGAATGGATCACCTCGTTCCTCACCGGAAGAACCCAGAGAGTCCGCCTTCCTCCATTCAAGTCCGAGGCCTCTGAAGTCATTTGCGGCGTACCCCAAGGATCCTCACTCAGTCCCACTCTCTTCAACGTATACATGAGCCCCCTCGCGGCCATCGCACGCCAACACAACCTCAACATCATCTCTTACGCGGACGACACTCAACTGATCCTTTCTCTCACCAAGGACCCCAGCACCGCCAAAACTAACCTACACGAAGGAATGAAAGAAGTTGCCGAATGGATGAAACAAAGCCGTCTGAAACTGAACTCAGACAAAACAGAAGTCCTCATCTTGGGTACATCCCCTTCTGCTTGGGACGACTCCTTGTGGCCGGAAGCCCTCGGAAAAGCACCCATCCCCACAGACCACGCACGGAACCTTGGTGTCATCCTGGACTCTTCACTCTCAATGAGCAAACAAGTCAGCGCCGTATCCTCTTCCTGCTTCAACATTCTGCGCATGCTCAGAAAAACATTTCGCTGGATCCCCTCCGAAACAAGGAAAACAGTCACCCACGCCCTGGTCACGAGCCGACTGGACTACGGAAACACCCTCTACGCAGGTACCACCGCTAAACTCCAGAAGAAACTCCAACGAATCCAAAACGCCTCAGCCAGGCTCATATTAGACATCCCACGCAACGAACACATCTCTGGTCACCTTAAAGACCTCCACTGGCTACCCGTCAATAAGAGGATCACTTTCCGACTGCTCACCCACGCACACAAATCACTCTACGACATCGGACCAGATTGCCTCAACTCTCGACTGTCCTTCTACACCCCCTCCCGCCAACTACGTTCTTCCAACCAAGCCCTCGCCACTGTACCTCGCATCAACAAGACCACCATGGGAGGCAGATCCTTTTCATACCTGGCTGCAAAAACATGGAACTCACTCCCCGCTTACCTTCGCCTCACCCAGAACCACCTAGCGTTCAGAAAGCAGCTTAAAACGTGGATATTTGACAAATAATCCTCCTCCCCTTCCTAAGCGCCTTGAAACCCTCTGGGTATGTAGTGCGCTATACAAATGCTATGACTTGACTTGACTTGACTTGGTTAGCTTACAGCCAAGACGTACGGAAAGGTTTGGACCCGGAAACGATTCGGACGGAGATTTCACACTTGTTCGCATCGTACTTTGACGTCCGGACCCGTGTACAAACCGGATGGAAATTCAGCCTCCAAATCCGACCCGCTAATGCCGAACACGATTCAGTGCCCTTCCGACCGAGATCGGATTCGGCCCCTAAATATAAATAAATTACTATGACCACTCCAATATGAATTGCAAATATAATATGTATTAATAAATAAACATTATCAATTACATCTCCCTAAAATTATTTCTTAATAATTACTCCCCAACAATATCCCCTATTAACCCAAAGACCCAGTCCTAAAAATATTTTTTAAATTTTTTTAATCAATTGAATTTAGTTAACCTACATCTATCGTTATATGGCTGCTGCAGTGTCCTGAAAATGATAGTCCTCCCGAAATTTTTATATTTGTTTAGAACCGTTCCTTTGCTATTTTCTCAAAACAGCTTGGTTAAGGCAGAGAGGGTTTGCAGTAGGTTTTTGTGGGGATATAGACGACCACGACGAGCAGCTAAGTGGATGTATCTTCCTCGAGATAGGGGGGGGCTGGGCGGTTCCCAGTCTAGTTATCTATTATTGGGCAGCTATGTTACAAACTATGGGAGTGTTGATATGTGGCGATAGGGCGTATGTACCTATATCCAATCAACCTACTATATATGAGATAGGGCTAGGTGAAGCTGCTAAGGGTATATTGTTGGAAATTTTGGAGCCTAGCTACTATAAAAGGACACGCTTCAAAGTATTGATTGCTGCGTGCTCTATCTGGCGGAAGATTAGGAAGAAATTAGTTATTCCGAATTTGAATTACTATACGCCATTTAAAAGTAGTAGAGTGTTTCCTAGTATATTTCAAGACCATGTAATGCTTGGCTGGCGAAGGAAGGGTGTTTATATGCTGGGTGACCTGGTAGAAGATGGGCTAATTTTAGTATATAGTGATATTAGGAATTAGTATAAACTACCCCGCGCGATTTTTTTTAATATTTACAAATACAAAGTTTTGTGCATAAACAATTGAAGACCTCATCAGTTACTCTTGATAAGGTACCAATCATTGAGTTGATTCTGAAAAGAAGTAGAATTGGGGTACTTTATCAATATATAGTGTCAACTTTTCCGGATGATTTATTACTACAAAGTGCCAAGTGGGAAGTCAAATTGGGTCTGACAGGTATTGACTTAGCCCTGGTATTGGAACTTGCTAGTAAGGTCATCGCATCAGGTTCATTAAAGTCACAAAGCTATATGGCCATGTTAGACCTGTACTATACACCAATGAAGATCGCAAAATGGGGGGCTAGCAGGGGCATCACTTGTGCTCGTTGCCAGTCATCGACAGCTGACATAATACATATGTTTTATGCCTGCCCAGTACTTGTAGGGTTTTTTGATGATATTGAGTATTTTATCAATTCTATATTTAAGATAAGTTGCTCAGTGACTCCTGCAATAGTCATATTCGGGGTTGACTTGGGTAATAGCTTAGCTGGTACCCATTCATTCTACCAATTAGCTCTGCTATTCATTGCTATGTCCCAGGCACGTCTATGTATTACCTCTCAGTGGCTATCTGCTGAAGCCCCGACGTTTGCACAATGGCGAGCAAGACTGTTAGCCCTCCATCGGCTAGAATTTTCTGTGTTTTCGGGCAAAGGGAGGAGGAACCGGCTATTGGAAACTAGAATCTGGGCACCGGTGGCTGAATGGGTTGGCTAAAGATTCATTGCATTATTGGCTATTAATTGATGTGTCTCTTTTTGTTCTTTAGGAATATTGTTTATTATCCCCTTGTTAATACCGATTTTTTTTATGTTTTAAAATTGCCACTTTAGTATTCCTCATCTGATCATTTATAAGGATGTGCAAAGCTTTTTTTCAATAATGTTTTTTTTTCTTACTTTATGTTTAAAACCTATTCTGCAATGTGTATTGTAATGTGTTTCTTTTTTTTCGTTCAATAAAAAAAAAAAAATGAATTTAGTTATTTATAATAAACTTAAATATTTTCTATTTATTTAAACATATTAAACGAAAAGTATATACCTTTGAAACACTCCCCACCCTCATCCCCTATAAACCAAACATCCAAATCCTAAAATTAAATTTCAAATTTAATTTTACATATTAATTTGTTTTTTTTACAAATAAATGATAAATATTTAAAAAATTTAATTCATTCTTTCCTTTTTTTAATACATTTTAAAACACTTTCCACCCTTATCCCCTATAAACTCAACACCCCACTCTAAATTTAATTATCAAATTTAATTTTAAATATAACTCAATTTATTTTAAAATAAATTCAATTTTTTTAAATATTAAAATTAAGATATATATGTTTAAAACACTCCCCACCATTTTACCCTATAAACCCAATATCCTGCTAATAAAAATAATTATCAAATGTAATTTTAAATATTAATATTCTTTTTAAATAAATTCTATTTATTTTTTAAAATATTTAAATTAAAATATATATTTTTAAAACACTCCCCACCCTTATTCCCTAAAAACACAACATCCTACTCCTAAAAATATTTATCAAATTTAAATACAAATATATATATTTTTTAAATATTTTTTTTTAATAATAAAATTAAAATATATATTTTTAAATACTCCCCACCCTTATCCCTTATAAACCCAACATCTTGCTCCTAAAATTATATATGATTTTTTTTTTTACATTTTTACATTATTCTAAATATAAAATACATATTTTTTAAAAATTCCAAATAACATGTTAAAACACTTATATACAAAATATTACAAAAATTTACAAAATACTACACTTTATCAATATTTTCCCACAACGATATTATGACATTCGATATATTTGACTTCGAAATTTTTCTACACATACCAAAATCAAAATTTTTGACATCGATATAAAAAACATCGATATTTTCTACCATCGATATTAAAATTTTGATATTCTGGTATGTCGATATTAAAAGTTTGATATTTTGGCTACTCACCCATCAATTACTTACAACAAGGAGCTTAGGGGATTTAAAAACAGGTCGTCCCCACTCACTGTACTGTCAACAACACAAGACCAGTTCTTATGGTGAGTATACTGTTCCTGATCAATACCAACCTACAAATATATTGGGTTGGAGCTGTAGCCATCATCATCTGGCCAGCTATTTACTGGACCGGGCTCACCCTTTATGGTAATGTCATTAAAAGAAGATGCGCTGAATCCACTGTGTCTCCTACCTAGCTCTCCCTCCCTTCCCAGGTATTAGGAGTGGGTAGAGAAGAAGAATAGGAGAAAAGAAAAAAAGGAAAAATTTGAGAAAAGGAGTGATGGAGCCTCACGGGAGTAACACCATGGAGGCTTTGCGGGAAGGTACTCGCCTGCCGCCTAGGTTCTCATCATCAGCATCACCACTCCAACCAAAAAAAGTGTAGTGTGAAAAGAAATGAAATGAAATATAGGTGACAGTAAAGGTGCTAGGGGGGCAGCACTTTCCTGTACACCAAGGAATGGTGCACTGTAGGTCTGGACCCAACAAGTGCAGAGAAGAGTGTCAACAATAATGCACTCTAATCCTGTGAGTTAATAAAACCGAGCTAGATCGCGCTGGCCTTCTCAACTTTATTCTGGGCTGCATGTCTTCTCATGTGTTACTCACCCATCAATACAACACCCTTGGGCACTGTATGAGGTAGTACAAGGAATACAGAAACCAAGGGCCCCATTAGGATGGCGGTCGGAAAACCACCCCGACCACCATGGAGGCGGGAAACAACCGCCCGCCGGCAGTCAAATTTGGAACAACCGCCAAAAAAGACCGAAAACGCAGCAGAAAAGCTACAACCCGCCGCAAGCAAAGCGGAGACACCGCACGGGAAATTAATATATCCCCGATGGTCCAGCGGTATGAACCGCTGTTTCCGACCGCCGTGGTCGCATTCTGCAGTGAATGGGAGAGCCAGCGGAAGAGCTGCAGCATGGCCACCGCAGCGGACGATCCTCACAAAACATGGCGGACGATGCAAAAACACCACAACAAAGGCAAACATTGCACACAAAAAAGTAGCCATGTCCCTCAAATACACAAAACACATACAAATGAAATAAATAAATGCCAAACAAAAGCATACAATTATCAGGACAACTCCCACAACACACCTGACAGCAAAACCCCATTATGACACACCCACACAGCTGAGTATAAAACTAGCCCCTTCACTTACCACAATCCTTTGCAACACTCCAGAAGAGAAGGGTGCACACCAGACCTGACCGGAGAGGCAAGAGAACACAGCACACCCACCACCACCACCATCTCACCAGCACCAACAATCCCCCAGCACATAACACACCTCACACAAAAGCACCACAGCCATCACCCACACCCCTGCACCCACAAACTCTTCAAACACCACACACCATGGCATCACAGAAAATGCCCAAATTCACAGAGAGTGAGTTGAAAGTCATAGTCAATGAGATAGTCAGAGTGGAACTACAACTGTTTGGTAGCCTGGTCCAACAGACCCCATTAGCCACAAGGACACAAATGTGGGAAAGGATAGTACAAAGGGTCAATGCAGTAGAGACCACCCTGCGATCCAAGAAGGAGATCATGAAGCGGTGGCATGATCTCAAGATGGTTGTCAAAGAGAGGAGAAGCAAGAACCGGGAGCTGGCTGACAGGACTGTCAGTGGCCCTCCCATCCCTCAGAAAACATTCACACCATGGGAGGAGAAGGTGCTTGCCATACTGCATCCTGAGAGTCTCACAGGAGTATCCGGGGGAGTGGAGGCTGGTAAGTACAAACAAATGTTAAACAACACATTGATATGTACTGTATTGCACATCCAAAAACACACACCACACCAGACAAATCACATCCATCTGCACCACACACCCACAAAAACCTGTCCCACAGATCCAACAGACACCCACTCCCATGTACCCTAAAAATCTCTTGCAATATAACCATGGGAGCATGAGCAAAGTCAGCCTGCACTACCACTCCCACCATGCCCCCTGCCCTACACCCCAGCAGCATGGAGCACTCCCTCCCTCCCAGGAGCCCATTGAAGCCATTGCATTGTCCACCCTCACCTTACAGATAGGTACACATCTTCACTGGGCTGGCTGTTTGTGGGTGGGAGACCTGCATCACTACACACAGCACCAATTGCATGCAATGCATCGATACCTGACATGTACGAGTAATTGATGTACCTCTGCATCATGTAATAAGGGACAGTATTGCTCTTAATAAAAATAGTGAAGATCACTCAATTGTGTAGTGTACAGACAGTGGATGACACGCAGCTAAATGAATATTTGCACAGTGCCCAACACTGACCATTCCCCATCTAATCCACAGGTGACGAAGAAATTACTGCTGAGGATAACAACAACCAGCAGAGCCAATTAAATTTAAAAGCACAGGTGCACCTATGCTTTTAAATGTAATTACATTAAAGTTCTTTATGGAACTATCACTGTGATTGTGGGTGACTATCGGTGTGCACACTGAGGGAGCAACAGGTCCCAGGACCCCATCCTCCACACCACCACATCTGATGCAACAACAACTGCACAGCAGACCCCTGCAGTTACGGCCTGTACCTCCACCGCCGACACCACCACCACCAGTGCCACCAGCAGCAACCTCCCTGTCCCAGGGGATGACCAGCCCACACCAACAACTATGGACAGCAGGGTGAGTGTGCGGGGACCCACAGTGGTGAGGCAACAGGTCCGTGGCAGCAGGGCAGGGGGGAGGGCCGGGGCCACCCCCAGACCTCAGGAGGTTGACACACCATCCCTGGACCACTTCAACAGAGTCATCGGGGCCTTCGAACAGGTCCAGGGTCAAAGTGGCCGGTCTGACGAACTATTACGTCGGCTCATCCTGCTGAAGAGGTCCATCGACACCCGCATTGGACAAATGGTGGACCTAATGGGCCAGCAAGTGGCGTTACTGATGGACAGGCCTGTGTCCCAAACAACACCTCCGCCCCCCTCCGTTGTGCTGCCGGATGTCAGTGCACCATCCTCCCCTGCTGCCACAAAGAGGGTGTGAGTCCTCAGACTCCATTGGACATGCAGCAGGGTCCCCCTCAGCCAAGCGACCAAGGGGGCATCCAAAGAAGAGCCTGGGAGTCTCTGGAGGCAAAGCAACAGCCAAACGCCAGTCACTGAGCCAGCCCGGATGGCAACCCTCTTCACCACTGCATTGACTGTTTGGACTGTCCTTCCCCACACTGCCTTGTCAATGGCACCTGTCTGTTGGACTGGGTTACCACATCCATGTGGTGTCTACTCTTTATCTCATTTACCATGACTGCTCCATCAACACCTTCATGTAAATCTGCCCGCACCCCTCACATGTCAACTTTGTAAATAAAATACCTTACACACTTCAATTGGTGCAGCTTTGTCTTTAGCGCAATATTTACAGTTTTCAAAATGTCCATAATGTACCAAAAGATGTACAGTACGTAGGCCTGGATAATTTCGAGGCACCTAGGGAGACACAACAGAACAACAGTCACTGGCGTGAGTGCGGCATCACAGACAATACACTACACCAACCATCTACATAAGTCATCAGGCAGACAACACAATGTGCAACAAGTGTCAACAAACAGAGTTCCGTATACGTTCACAGGTGAAATGTCACTGCCACATTTCCACACACAGGTGACTCTACATGTGCCTGTCTGTACCATCCGCACATAACCCTTCACGACAACAGAAATCACACCAGACAATGTACAAGTTGTACCTCGTCACCCACCTTCAAGTGAAGTAGCGGGTGATGAGCTATTGACGCATCTCAACTTCTTCTTCCTCTCCACTGTCCTCATCACTGGACTCAGGTCCTTGAGCAGGTGGGGGCCTTGGGTCCTCACCATCACCCAGGAGCAGGGGAATCCCCTTGGGAATGGCCATGTTGTGGAGCATACAGCATGCCACAATGATCTTGCAGACCTTCCCAGGCGAGTATGACAGTGCAGCTCCAGTCCTGTCAAGGCAGCGGAATCTTGACTTGAGCAGGCCAAAAGTCCACTCAATGACACAATGGGTCCTGCCATGGGCCTCATTGTACCTGATGTCAGCCGGGGTCCTGGGATTATGTAGTGGGCAAGGAAGAGGGCAGCAGGTCACACACACAGCATGCCATATAACTAGGCATACTAGGCATACTCACCCACAATCCAAGCACGCTCGGGAAGCAGATTTGCCATCATCCGGGGCACAATCTGTTGCTCAGGATGCATGAGTGATGGGCCGAGCCGGGGAATCTGGCACACACATGCAATATGGTCATGTCCGCAAGGGACACCACCTGCACATTGATCGAGTGATAATGTTTTCGATTCTGAAAAATGTGCTTACTCGCCTGTGTTGGCACCAGACCAACATGGGTTCAATCAATGGCACCTACAACATGGGGGATGTGCCCAAGGGGATAGAAGTCTCCCTTCACAATGGCCAATTCTGCTCCCCTGGGGAAATGTATGTATCAATCCTTATAGATCATCATGGCTGCAAGAACATCCCTCAGCACCAGGCTGAACATGGGTTGCAACATCCCTGCAGTGGTGGCCACGGTCTCCTGGAAGGAATCAGTTGCAAAAAATGGAGGGCTGCCATCACTTTTTACGTTGGTGTGAAAGGTGTTGGGTAGTGGTGACGAGGCTGCAGGTGGGGCTCCAACAGATCACGAAGGGTCTTCAGGTCGGTCTGTCGATTCGGAATTTGCGAATGATCACAACATCCTCCATGTCCTCCAGCAGTGTCAAGTGACGTATGAGATTAGGCCTCCTCCTAGTTGAGATGAAAATGGACACATGTCAATAAGAACCATCATGAGATGGCCACAGCACATCCCGTTAAGTATGTCACGGAAAAACAAAGACTTCCATGAGAAATGCGTGACACACCAGGTTACATGGGTGGACATTTGAGACACAGAGAGGGCACACCTCTCTATTTACCATACACAAGTGCCGCAAACAACACATAGGTCAATGTGAATGCACACATACTGAACCCCTCGTTTCATATGTGCACGCCTTGTAGCGTACCATCCAGCCAATGTGTGTAAAATGAACATGACAGTCTCATACTCACCTGCTGTACCTGTCACACCTTAATGCATCATGTAAACTTGGCACACATCCACAAGACAATGATCACAGTAGGCGGCGAACTGTCAGTTGTGTGCATGAGCAGATATAAAAGCACAAGTAAGTAACAACACCATAGAGTGAGATAAGCCTTGCCAAGGTCAGCACTGACCACAACACATTGATTGGTTACACATTGTTGAGTTCACTTCAACACTGTTACGCATCAACAACCATCAAATGCATAATTGACATGGCAGGGACCACAGACCAATGTACTTCACACATAGCCAACCATGGCACGTGCGTCCACCTGTGGATTATATGGAATAATGGCATTGTGTGCACGATGATGTGCCCTTAACCATGTTGCCGCTGTGTACTGTTGAAGTGTTAACAATGGACATTGCATGTGCCCCAAATTGCGGTAGCTACCACCTGGCCCCGGCGGTGTGACACCAGCACCACCCCCTTCACAAGTGCGGTAGTCATTGGCATGGAGATATGGGTAGATGGCGGTGGGCATGCTCTGCTACCCAAATCGCGGTAGCTACTGCCTGGCCCCGGCGGTGTGACACCAGAACCACCCCCTTCACAAGTGCGGTAGTCATTGGCATGGAGACATGCCCAAATGGCGGTGGGCATGCTCCGCCACCCCAAATCGCAGTAGCTACTGCCTGGCCCCGGTGGTGTGACACCAGCACCACCCCCATCACAAGTGCGGTAGTCATAGGCATGGAGATATGGGTAGATGGCGGTGGGCATGCTCCGCCACCCGAATCGCGGTAGCTACCACCTGGCCCCGGCAGTGTGACACCAGCACCACCCCCTTCACAAGTGCGGTAGTCATTGGCATGGAGACATGCCCAAATGGCGGTGGGCATGCTCCGCCACGCCAAATCGCAGTAGCTACCGCCTGGCCCCGGTGGTGTGACACCAGCACCACCCCCTTCACAAGTGCGGTAGTCATTGGCATGGAGACATGCCCAAATGGCGGTGGGCACGCTCTGCCACCCAAATCGCGGTAGCTACCGCCTGGCCCCGGCGGTGTGACACCAGCACCACCCCTTTACAAGTGCGGTAGTCATTGGCATGGAGACATGGGTAGATGGCGGTGGGCGTGCTCTGCCACCCGAATCGCGGTAGCTACAGTCTGGCCCAACCGGTGTGACACCAGCACCACCACCTTCACAAGTGCGATAGTCATTGGCATGGAGACATGGGTAGATGGCGGCGGGCGTGCTCCGCCACCCAAATCGCTGTAGCTACCGTCTGGCCCTGGCGGTGTGACACCAGCACCACCCCCTTCACAAGTGCCGTAGTCATTGGCATGGAGACAAGCCGAAATGGCGGTGGGCATGCTCCGCCAACCAAATCGCGGTACCTACTGCCTGGCCCCGGCGGTGTGACACCAGCACCACCCCCTTCACAAGTGCGGTAGTCATTGGCATGGAGACATGGGTAGATGGCGATGGGCATGCTCCACCACCCAAATCAGAGTAGCTACCGCCTGGCCCCGGCGATGTGACACCAGCACCACCCCCTTCACAAGTGCGGTAGTCATTGGCATGGAGACATGCCCAAATGGCGGTGGGCATGCTTCGCCACCCAAATAGTGGTAGCTACCGCCTGGCCCCGGCGGTGTGACACCAGCACCACCCCCTTCACAAGTGCGGTAGTCATTGGCATGAAGACATGGGTAGATGGCGGTGGGCATGCTCTGTCACCCGAATCGTGGTAGCTACCGCCTGGCCCCGGCGGTGTGACACCAGCACCACCCCCTTCACAAGTATGATAGTCATTGGCATGTAGACATGGGTAGATGGTGGTGGGCATGCTCTGCCACCCAAATTGCGGTAGTTACCGCCTGGCGATGTGACACCAGCACCACCCCCTTCACAAGTATGATAGTCATTGGCATGTAGACATGGGTAGATGGTGGTGGGCATGCTCTGCCACCCAAATTGCGGTAGTTAACGCCTGGCCCTGGCGATGTGACACCAGCACCACACCTTTACAAGTGCGGTAGTCATTGGCATGGAGACATGGGTAGATGGCGGTGGGCGTGCTCTGCCACCCGAATCGCGGTAGCTACAGTCTGGCCCAACCGGTGTGACACCAGCACCACCACCTTCACAAGTGCGATAGTCATTGGCATGGAGACATGGGTAGATGGCGGCGGGCGTGCTCCGCCACCCAAATCGCTGTAGCTACCGTCTGGCCCTGGCGGTGTGACACCAGCACCACCCCCTTCACAAGTGCCGTAGTCATTGGCATGGAGACAAGCCGAAATGGCGGTGGGCATGCTCCGCCAACCAAATCGCGGTACCTACTGCCTGGCCCCGGCGGTGTGACACCAGCACCACCCCCTTCACAAGTGCGGTAGTCATTGGCATGGAGACATGGGTAGATGGCGATGGGCATGCTCCACCACCCAAATCACAGTAGCTACCGCCTGGCCCCGGCGATGTGACACCAGCACCACCCCCTTCACAAGTGCGGTAGTCATTGGCATGGAGACATGCCCAAATGGCGGTGGGCATGCTTCGCCACCCAAATAGTGGTAGCTACCGCCTGGCCCCGGCGGTGTGACACCAGCACCACCCCCTTCACAAGTGCGGTAGTCATTGGCATGAAGACATGGGTAGATGGCGGTGGGCATGCTCTGTCACCCGAATCGTGGTAGCTACCGCCTGGCCCCGGCGGTGTGACACCAGCACCACCCCCTTCACAAGTATGATAGTCATTGGCATGTAGACATGGGTAGATGGTGGTGGGCATGCTCTGCCACCCAAATTGCGGTAGTTACCGCCTGGCCCTGGCGATGTGACACCAGCACCACGCCCTTCACAAGTGTGGTAGTCATTGGCATAGAGACATGCCCAAATGGCGGTGGGCATACTCTGCCACC
Source organism: Lissotriton vulgaris (assembly GCF_964263255.1). Classification (NCBI taxonomy): domain Eukaryota; kingdom Metazoa; phylum Chordata; class Amphibia; order Caudata; family Salamandridae; genus Lissotriton; species Lissotriton vulgaris. Next base: position 469,068,835 of record NC_141700.1, on the reverse strand, counting down.
CAAATCGCGCTAGCTACCGCCTGGCCCGACGGTGTGACACCAGCACCACCCCCTTCAAAAGTGCGATATTCATTGGCATGGAGACATGGGTAGATGGAAGTGGGCATGCTCTGCCACCTGAATTGCGGTAACTACAGCCTGGCCCCGGCGGTGTGACACAGCACCACCCCTTCACAAGTACGGTAGTCATTGGCATGGAGACATGGGTAGATGGCGGTGGGCATGCTCCGCCACCCAAATCGCGGTAGCTAACGCCTGGCCCTGGCAGTGTGACACCAGCACCACCCCCTTCACAAGTGCAGTAATCATTGGCATGGAGACATGCCCAAATGGCAATGGGCATGCTCCGCCACCCAAATCGGGGTAGCTACTGCCTGGCCCCGGCGGTGTGACAGGATTGGTGGCCCTCATGTCTGGGATCATTACCCACCCCCAGTCAGGAGGCCAAGAACTTGGGCGTCTGGATTGACACCAAACTTTCATTTGACAGTCATGTCAAAAAAATAGTTGGAAAATGCTTCGGAGTGATGAAGACACTCCGTCGCACCCTGGATCTTCTTCCCCTGAGTTCCAGGCGTACCATGACGCAGGCCCTCATCACATCCCGAATTGACTATGGGAATGTGCTTCTTTTGGGAACCTCAGAAAAAAACGTCAGGAAGTTACAGGTCCTACAAAATTCAGCAGCACGCCTTGTGCTACGACTTCCGCGAAGAGCTCCTTCCAAACCTTCCTTGGATGCTCTACATTGGTTGCCCATAAAAAAGAGAATAATATTCAAGACCCTTCTCTGGTGCCACAGAATTGTTCACCACAGAGCCCCCTCCTATCTGCTTGACTTAGCCTCACCCTATGAACCTTCCAGATCCCTTCGCTCGAAGGGAACAGGTTTGCTTAAGATCATGCGCCCAAAAAAAGCCAGACTTGGAGGTAGATCCTTTCGCATTCTCGCAGCCAAGGAATGGAATACCCTTCCTATGAATATCAGACAGGAAAAAAGTGAAACATTCTTTAGGAAACATCTAAAAACATATCTTTTCACCACTTAAACTGTCTGATGCTCTGCTCCATACAAGCAACACTCTTCTCCACAGCGCGGGGACACGTCGAGAGACGTCACCAGGCGCTCTATAAGCTCCTATAATAATAATAATAATTATTCTTCTTCGTGGGTGCTGCATTAAACGGCAGAAAAATAAGTCGATTGACTAGAGTTGTGGAAGCTGTTACTAATCAGACAGCTCTGTCACTTGGGAACATTACTGAAGAGCTGCAGGTTGTGAGGATTGTAGCACTCCAGAATCGCATGGTGCTAGATGTGATTTTGGCTGATCGAGGTGGTGCATCTCACATCATCGGCAGCAGCTGTTGTGTTTTCATTCCGGATCACTCGCCTTCAGTATATGATGCAATCTCTAAACTGCATAAGATTGCTGCAGAGATTCACCCAGAGACTGGTACATGGACTTTTTCGAACTGGATGTGGACACTCTTTATTACTTGGGGCTGGAAGCTACTGACTATTCTATGTATACTATTTGTGATACTGTTTACCTGCTGTATATGTATACAATGTGGTCCCATGCTGTGCTCTATATGCATCACTGCTTGTAAACCTGCCAAGAGAAATGTTGCAGAAATGAAAGCCCAACAAATGCTAAATAAAGAGGTCACTGAACTGATGAGCATCGATGTACAGGATGTATATCTAGATTACCCCAGATGAACAACTGTCTTCAGCTAATGCTAAAAGGGTCATCTGTTGTAATTTGGCAGCGATTGGGTTAGCATTAGCAGAAGCCATCCTGTATTTAGAGGTTATCTTATCCGTTTTGTGGAATCCATTTTGTATTTCTGACAGCCATCTTGTTTGCCATGTGCTACCACATGCATGCCATGTGCTCTGTCCTACCTTGCTGTTGTCTGCCCTTGCAATATGCCTAGAGACAGGCTATAATTATCCTCTTCTGCTTCGCACATGCTCAGTTGAGCTTGCAGCTGTCCCTAGTCTGTAACTGTGTTCACCAGAATTAGCAACTGTTAGCTCCTCCCACTTGTTGACTGTGCATTTTCTATATGACCTTATATGTACCTAAAACCTTCTTCTTGTACTTGTACCGCCTTCTTTTGAGCCCCTGTGTGGGTATAAAAGGACCAAGCTCCTTCCATTCAGTGTGATACTTCATACATTACCAAAGGGTGTTGTGTGAATGTAGTTCCACCTCATGGGGTTTAATAAATCTTGTATTTTCTGTTCCAGTTTCTGTGCCAACTTCTATTCTATGGTCTGAGGACTCTGTGCAGAGAAGGGCGAACCCCTAGGACTGGTAGGCCTTGCTGAGGCCCACTACCACACCACCGTGAGGTAAACAGCAGAATTCCCGACTTTCCAGCCGTGAGGGGAACAGCCCAACGACACCGCATCCTCCAGAGGGCTTTGCAAACAAGGCATCCGTGTCACCGCACCGGGGGGCGTGATAAAAGCACAGCGGCCCTCCCGCAGCGTGGGATGCTCTTTGAAATTAACTTGCTGTGACCGGGCTCATTGTTGTGTAGCCTCCGCCGTGAGGTGAACAGCAGAATTCCTGACTTTCCGGCCGTGAGGGGAACGGCCCAACGAGACCACATCCCCAGAGGGCTTTGCAAATCGACATCTGCGTCACCGAGCCGGGGGCACGATAAAAGCACAGCGGCCCTCCCGCAATGCAGAATGCACTTGGGCGTGCCCCGGCCAAACCCGGGCCAAGGTGCGGGCCCATCTGCACCCGCCCGCGACTGGACGAGGCAGGGCTGGGCCACACCCCTGACATCCTGGCACCAAGACAAACACAATAACTGCAGAGGTGACCCTAGGACGGACAAACAAGGTACCGTTTTTGGCATCTCGTGTTCATGTACCCTGATCGCAGAAAGAGCAAGCGCAAGGCCACGGGCTCTTTGGTGGGTGGTGGGGTTACGGGGATGGGACAGCATGGGACCACATTGTATACATATACAGCATGTAAACAGTATCACTTTGGACGCCTTTTTAATTAGAGCAGAATCACTGCTGGTTCATCAGATTCAGCTCACGGAAAAAAGACTTTCCCTGGACACTATTGTGGCTCAAAAACGCTTGTCTATGGGTGGCTTAGCTATGTCTAAATCTCCTAATGACTGGGATCATTCGTGTCTAGCCATACCTGGCGGAAATAATAACAAAGAAAGAGCCACCTCTATTGTCTCGCCACCCCTGTCATCTCCCCTGTTACAAGAACCTATAGAGGCGCAGTCTGTTTGTAGCAGCCTTTCACAGAATGTTATAGGGGATATTGATTCTGGCTGATTGCTATGGCAGGGGGCTGGGGCTATAGTACTGATTACACCAACCACAAGTAATGTAACCACATCAAGTTCAGGTGGGGAGGTTATTACTCGTTCAAAAAGGGCCTCCAAATTAGATAGCACCACAAAGCCACTAGATAGCGAAGTGGCTCCAGCGAAGCGATCCAGGGGTGGGGTGTCCTGTAAACCAAAACAAAAACAGAAACAAAAGCCTAGACCAGAGACCAATGCAGCTCAGCCCCCTGATATAGCAGGCAACCAAATGTCCAATAATGGCGAAGGTGCTAGTGCGGCGCTGGGGGCTGACACTGAGTACTGGAAAAGGGTGGAAACATTGCTAACTGTTCTTTTGGGGCCCTTACTAGGCAAACTAAGGTCTATAGAAGAAAATGTGTAGTTATTTTTGGCCAGATTATTGCGGGGACTGGAGGTTCCCAAATCACCAGTTGCACCCACCAGTGTAGCTGGGAAGGGGGGAAAACAGTTTTAATGAACAGCCTCTGAGTACAAAGGATGGGGGGAGTAGAGTGCCATACCCACCTCCCCTGGAAGGGAATTTAAATAGAACAAGCATTACTCCCAGGGGACATAGGGACTTGAGGGCAGAGACTGCAGGCAAAATGGCAGCTCAGCCAATAGCCCTCTCTAAAATAGGGGGTAGAGCCACCACACTTCAACACTCTGGGAAGTTGTCAGCTCAAAGTGCCCGGGGCACCACAGACTTGTCAGTTTTAGATCTACCCCCGCTTCATGTCTATATACAGTGGTCTTGACAGGTGTCCCGGCCTGTACGAGTGATGGAGAAGAATCCCCCCTAAAGTTGAATAACAAGATCGCGCACTGGATGTGTAGGAACGCAGGATTCAACATCATCGATCACAGGCACATTCTGATGGCTAGAAGGGGTTTTATCAAGATGAGGGTGGCTCAAGTATCAATATGCTCCCACTGGGCTTCTTTTATAGACACACAATGAACCCGAACAATCACCATGAACACAGGGGGCACATGGTTGGAACGTATGGGGCAGGCCTCATAGTCCCGGTACATACTCTGTATGCCCCCCTCAGTAATGCAAGAGATCTAAATGACATCAATTAACTGGGCTTGCCGGGGGCATTTAGGGTGTTCATGGCCATGGAAACAATGTTGTCGCTGTCGATTCGGGAGGGACAGATATGGTGAGCATAAATGAGGAAGCTGTAAATCCAACCCCTCAGATCATCTAGTAACCTGTACGCAAGAGCTTAACAACCCAAACATGGAACTTCACGGACCTCAAACCCACCACACATTGGACAGCTTAGACAGATATAATGAGAATGATTTTAAAATAGTTTCCTGGAACATAGCAGGTTTATCTGCCAAATTCAAAAATGAAGATTGGTTAACTTACATTAGGAAATTTCAAATTATCTGTTTACAGAAAACTTGGGAAGTAGAGAATAATACCTTCCACCTTGAAGGTTACAAAACCTAATTTGTACCGGCACGCAAGCAATGTCGGGGAGAGCAAGGGGAGGATTGACCATATATGTTGATCTCAGGATACAGGGCAGATGGACTGATTTGGATTGGAATTCAGACTCCATGCAGGGGCTTAGGTTTTATAATAAGGGTCACAAGCTACTTTTTATGAATTTGTATAATGCGACTTTACCGGGTCAGAGTACTGCAAGAGTGGAGGAGTTGGATAGTAGGCTCACTCACATACAGGAGCAAGGAGCTTTGGTGCCTCATTTGGTGTTAGCTGGCGACTTTAATTGCCACCTGTGCCCAAATTTGAAAGTTAACTGTGGGGACTGGTCTAGGTGTACACTGGAAGAGGACCCGCATATGGAACATACAAAGGAGGGAAGGGCACTATGCAATCTATTAAATACGCACATCCTCACGCATACCATGGACCTGGTTGAAGTTGGGAAGGAGAAAACGGTACACCCCACATTAAAAGACAGAGGATGCGTCTCATTTATCGATTTTATTTTTGTTTCCATAGCATTAAAAAAGTGGGTCACAGGTTTTAAAATTTGTTTGAGTATTTTAGCAGCAAAATACACAAGTGTCAAAGTGTCTTGATTAGAAGCCTAAAAGTGATAGAGATGCTTAGCAAAAAACACTACAAATCCTCAAATCAAAGGTAAGTGTGTCAAACCTTGACCTAGGGTCAACAGAAGGTACCCATCAGTCACCATACGGAACCGCCCTTCATCATTTGGGATCCCCCTTTAACCAAAGGATGGCGCACCCATCTTTGAAAAATTAGGAAAGGAGGAAGACAAACCTCATCTGCCAAGATAGGTGTCAAACGAGTCCTATTGCCCTCAATCAGAATTAAGGAAGAGAGCGAGGTGACTAATGTTGCAGTGCAAAAAAATGTGAAAAGAAGGTGTATGTTAAAATTGGGTGAGGAAGTACTGGAAAAGTTTTATTCTGGTGCTACCCACTCCTCCAATGTTAAAAAATCACAGGCAGTGTGTCGATATACCTGCCTAGAAGTAAAAAAAGGTCAACATGTTTTAGCAACTATTGGACAGCTTTGTCCTTTTTTTCTTTCATTACCTATGTGATAATTGCTACTGCAAAATGTGAAATACAATAAAAAATATAAATATGTAATGCAAAAATGACGTGTGATTCCTTTATTATTTAAGGAATATTTATACGACAAAATACGAGATCACCTGATGTGTTAGGTGTCCCTCCTTCGTCCTATTCATATGAACTGTGTGATTCACTACAAATGAGAAGGAGAAAAGTGAAAAATGTAGGCATCACATCATTAAGACTCAAATCAGTGTTAAACAAAAATTGTAGATACACTAGATATTATACTAATCATCTCTCTGCTTGAGTATTTTATGTTGTTATTAAGAATATACATTTTATAATTCCATTGATCAAGCTCCATCTTACAAGTGTCATAAGAAATGGAGACCTCACCCCTCCTGGCTGCGGCTCAGGGAAAGAATGAAGCACCGCTCTAATAAAAAAAGGGTAAATATGCAGTGAACTGAACATTCACTCATTAGATATTAAACTAAAGATAACTAGTGCATAGACAGAAATGTAAATAAAATGTCAAGTAACCATGCCGTCTATATACAAATGAGTATGGTTATAAAAACGGCATGATGAGATTTAAAAGACATGCTGCCTCCGTGACCCTTACATGGTCCCCGCAAAATGCGAGGCGTGCAGTAAAAGAACCGGCGTGGCCCAGCAGTGCAACAAAGGTCTAAGAGTGCAGCAAATCACTGACAAATGATCTCCAAATGGCCATAAGAGAGTAGTCCTGTATTCGGTGAGAGAGCGGGGCGCTTACCTGTCCGTCGGTACTTCTCCGCCGGCATCCAAGCCGACTGGGGAGGTACCGAGTCATGAAAAGCGCTAGCTATAAAAGCTGTCAGGCTATTGGCCAGTATAGTCACATGGGTATGCACAGGCAATCCCGTATTGGAAGGTGGAGTTCTGCAAACCGTCTCTCCATTGGATGGTGATGAGGATAACAGGCGGGGCTCGCCAGTATGGTTGCTATGGTATCGTATCAAGCTGGTAGAGACGTCCGATGTAAACAACAGCGCAACCGATCACTGTAATAATTGTCGAACGTGATAATGTGTCGGTTCTATAAATGACCTTGGAACAGCAGTGCCTGAAGACACCAACCGAAGTAAACAAAGTGTGCCCTTAGTGCAAAAACACACAAAAGGGGTGGGGCATGGGGGTAAAGGTGTTACTCCTTATTTTACATCGAGTGATAAACCAGATATACGTAATCACAGGTGTCTGGGTACTAGTGTGAAAAAATAGGCCCGTTTAGAATGAAAAGATATCACAGACTTAACGGACCAGAAAAAATGCAGGTCTTACCCATTGTCTCTGATCATAGGGCAAAATAGATGTTAATAATTACAGATGTCAGAGGGCTAGTATAGAAGTATTGGCCAGTATCAGACATAGCAGGCTCGATGGGTCTTAAAAAGGGGGGGGGGGCAGAATTTCATCTTTCGAAAAGAAATGTATACCAGAGTACTGGGCCTTTGAAGAGTAATGTGATCTTTGTGAAAACTACAAAATAGACCAAGGTATTTCATCATTTAATCCTACACGATTAGTGCCCAACTTGAAGACCCATTTTTGTTCCCTCAACAGCAGGTATTTGGATATATCCGCAATGTGGACTGGGATGTAGGGTTGTTCAAGGACAGTCCACTGGAAGGCTGTTGAGGGATGTTCTGCCTCTAAAAAATGTTTGGTCAATCTAGTGGCTTGTCTTTTGCATCTTATCGTGCTTTTGTGTTCAGATATCCTTACTTTATTTTTACGGGTTGTCATTCCGACATATTTTAGACCGCAGGGACAAGTGATAAGATAGATTAACTTGTCGCTGTTACAGGTAGTGAATTTGGTCTGAATCCATGGTCTGTTGGTTCCTATATCGATCTCAACCGATTTCTTAGTCGCTGAGTTTTCCCTACTTTTTTCCACCATAAGATTTAGCGCCAGTAGGTTGCATGATGTGCTGGTTCCTGGCCTGAAACCTGTCTGCGTGATCGGCAGAATCTTATTCGCACTCACCCAATCTTCCAGGTCCCTCAGAAGATTCGAGGCATAGATTTTGGCCTCGACATCTATGAGTGCAATAAGGCGGTAATGGCCTGGGTCGGAACTTGTACCTGCCTTAAAAATAGGATGTAAAATGCTACCACTCCATGACTCGGGAATGCTTCCGGTTTGAAATACATCATTATATAGTGGGGTGAGATATTCTGCCCAAAACTGTTGGTCTTGTTTGAACAAACCATTCGGTAGGCCATTTGGGCCTGGGGTGTCTTTGGACCTTAAGTTTTTAAGGACCATTGCTACCTGAGATGGCGTTATCCAGTTTCCGTCTGATTGTGGCTCTACTTCTTGGGTATTTGTTAGTAGCAGAGTCTGCTGGTCAGTGCACCAAGCCAGGATATTTTTCCTTTGGGCTTGCTCGATATGTTGTATCCAGTCGCCCTCAAGTATGTTAGCGTTGAAGACCTGTGCCGCTCCATTTGCCACTTTATTAATTTCAGCCCAAAATTTCCCGTTATTATTTGATTTACTAGATGCTAGTAGTGATTGCCAGATGTCATTTTGGTATTTTGCTTTTTCTAATCACACTTCTTTTTTGTAGTTTTGTCTCAAGCTGTAAATTATTTTGCCAGTATCTTCACCCTTTGTCTTGGTTATTGCATGTAGCTTTCTGATTTTTCGATTAAATGACCTTTTTTTACGCAATATTGGACCCAAAGACACATGGGGTGATTTTCCGGTTTTTCTTTTGGTGATTTGGGTTTGAGTCGAGAATCTCTCCATTAAATTTGTGATCAGATTTTCCCAGTTGTCCCGGAGGGCGGATGCATCTGCTCCGATCACTTCTGTGTGTACGTTTTTCACGTGCATCATTATTTCTTTGATGTTGTTGCCATTCCATACTAGTCTCTTGAGATTGTAGAGACTTGAAGGTTCGATCAGTGCTTTGCATACAGTGGCCCTTTTGTATTGGACACTGAATTCGAAGGCTTGTAGGCTGTGGTCGCTCTCCAGTTTGTGGATGATTTTGTAACTCACAATGGTTTGCAAAGTCTCTAAGTCCACCATGGTGTAATCCAGCACTGATTGAGCCTGTTTAGCTATTCTAGTGGGGGCCTCTGGTTGATCTTGTGAAAACCGGCCGTTCAAAGTGATCATTCCGACCTCGGCAAACATTAATGCACACTGTTGACCGAACTTATACTTTTTCCGGTGATTTGTAATGATACTTGGGATAAATCTGCCGTTCCCTTTGTTTTGAGTCATGGTTTGGGCCTGGTCCTTTTCAAGCAAGAACATGTTCAAGTCGCCTGACACGACCAGCCCTGCCTGCGGGTAGACAGATTGCATAGATTTGATGAAGGCTTTGAGAGTCAAGATCTTTTCCGCTTTGTTGCTAGAGTCTGGATGTAAATATACGTTACAGATTATCATTGGCAAGGAATTTTGCGCACTCTGTGTGCTTTTGCCGGGGTCTTTCTTTATATCAAGTTTAATGCACTGGATCCATTGTTGTCCTGTGTCAATGGTAAGGGGAGTCCAAACAATGCTAGTATTGAGGTAGATGGATAAGCCTCCGGCTGCCCTTCCTGAGGGGCCTCTTTTCATCGCTTGTAGTTGGACTTCCTTAAAACCATCTATGTGCTGGGAAGCCGTTAACCAGGTTTCTTGAAGTAGAATGATGTCGAAATCTTTTTAAAATGCCATTAATTCTACGTCATTAGTTTTGCCCCCCAGACCGTTGATATTCCACGAACAGGCTCTCAGAGTCGGTTTTCATGCTTCCGCCATCCTTGCCACTGATATGTTTCGTGTTGGGGCTAGGATTGTCCGTCCCTCTTTGGACCCCCCTAGCTGGCCTTTATATATAATGCGGAGGTTGGCCCATCCCCCCTTGTTCGTGTCTGTGCCGCCGACGGCCCCCCGGAGAAGTCCACCTTCTGGTTTTGGTCTTTCTTCCGCAGATATTGATAAAGGGCCCAGATATCTTTCTGGCGGCACTGGCCTTATTTCAATTCCCCAGTTGGCGAACTCTTCTCTGTATCGCCAGACTTCTTTGGCTATTTCGGGGTCATTCCATGTGGCCACTGTCATTTCTTTCCCGTTTGTGTTAGGAATTATTTTGAATTCGATGCTTTCTATGTGATTTGTATTCACATGCTTTAGCGTCTCGAACAAATTAATGAGTTTTAGTATGGCACTCCGATTTAAGATATCATGGTTTTCCCTTGAATTGTAATGTGGTATTATTTCATGCGTGATTGAGCCCGCCGGATAAATTGCGTCTTGCCTCTCATTGTGCTTTAAAAGGCAGGTTTGGTTGTAGGATTTTACTGGTCTGGCTCGAGTACCCTGCTTTGGGTCGATCAACTCAGTTTCTGGCGTATTTTCAACGACCGCCTGCTGAGGTCTTGGGCCCACCGGAACATGCAAAATCAGTCTCTGTTGTTGCTCAGTTGATGGGAGATTATTTTTAAGCGCCGGCTCAATGTCAAGTTCCCTGCTGTGATCTTAGGCCCACGGGACTTGTGGAGTGAGTCACTGTTGTTGCTCCATTGCTGGGGGGTAGTCTTTTGGTACCGGCACCATTTTCAGGAAATAATGAGAAACGTTTTTCTGTGCTACATGCGGCTTCTGTGGGGAAGAGCCGACCACCGATTGCCTGGTTATTTGAGCTTGTATTGAATTTTAAGATATTTGAGTTCTTTGTTTCGGCTGTTACATGGACTTCCTGATGCAGATTCACTGGAGGGGCAGCCTGCCCACAGTCCACTTTCTCTTCCTGTTCCGCTTTGAGCGTGTCCTTACTGCTCGGTCCTTGCGGTGACGTTCTTATAATTAAGGTTGGCTTGATGGTTCTAGTAGCATCTTTTTTCCCCTGTGCCTTGTTATGTCTTGCTTTCCTTAGTCTCTTGCGTTCACGTTTTGTCAGCGGAATGTTTTGTTTTATTTGCCCCTTAGATGTTGTCTCTGGGTCTTCTCTGGGCGGAGTTTCCATTTCAACCATAGATCTGTTTGTTTGGTGCCCGTTTATTTGCAATGGCCAGGGGACTTCTTTTCCTGAATGAGCTAGGACCGGAATATCTTTTTGATGTAGTATGATGGCTTCAGTGGTTGTAGTCTGTGTGACAGAGGAACGGGGCAGTAGACTGCCTTCCATTTCGTCCGCCCTCAGATCCTCCCTATGTATAATGGCGTTACTGATTGAGCTTGTCAAGCTTCCGGGCGAGCTTTCAATCCCTGGAATTTCAGATGAATTATGGGCATTATTTGGTTTACTTTGTACCTCTGCCAGGATGTCAGTTAAGATGGCCGGTAAGACTTTAAGCTGATTCATTGTTTTAGAGCACTGACATTCATGGTACGTTGTGCGCGGGTCTTTCTGTGCTCGTTCGATAAAGGAATTTAGCTCGAGAATCTTATTATCGATGCCCACGACGTGTGAGGCTAAAATTTGCAAGATATCTATCTGTAACTCCAGCTTTTCTGAGTGTTGGAGTAAGGCTGCGGATATAGTTTCCATCATGTGGCATCTTGATGCTACACCTTTTAGATTAGAATGTTCTTACATCAGTGCCAGCAGTCTAGTTAGAATGTTATGATTAGAAAGACTTTGGAGTTGGAACTGACTGGCTGCTTTGGGATATGTAACCTAATGGATGGGATCCTTTTATAAGAATAAACCATACTTACAACTACCTACAAGGAGTATTACTTTTTTACACATCATATTAATAAACGGTGGCCACAACGCTGCATGCACTGGTAGGCTGTTGTCTGCTTGGTATCTAAGGTCTTGGGGAGTACTCCGAGCTTTATCCCTTAACTTGGCCCTTGCTGAACCCGGAGCTCGTGGATCTCGAAGGTCAGGTGGTACTCGTGCATCTCCTCCTGGACCCATGTCTGGGATAAAAGTTTGGCTGGCCTTATGTTAAAGCCCTTTGGTGAAGTTGTTTGACTTGGTGACGAAATATTGAAGTGGAGCGGGAATAGCCCAGATGGGCGATTTAGTGTTTTACTATTGGTCCTTTGGTTAGCTATTATGATGAGGGCGTTGGTTGGATTATGACCCTCTTGCGAGTTTGGTGTTTCGCGGTTGTTCATTGGATTGGTAGTTGAGGTGAGAGCGCTATTCGGGCTGTAATCCTCCTGCAGGTCTACGCCTGCGGACGGTTTTGGGGTGACGTTGGACTTAATTTGTACCTCTGTGACCGGCAGGCCCTCCATTTGCTGTGTTTGGCCATTTGATGTCATGCTTTCACTTGAAGGCTGATCCTTGTTATCTGCTTCTGTGGTGAGCTTAACAATTGGATCCAATAAGGCCTTGTTGTCCGTTCTTAGAGCCGGGCGTATGGGGGTCTCGTGGTCATAGTTGAAGTATGAACCTAAACTTAGGGAGCGCCGTGTCACTGGCGCGGTAGGTATCATTTGTGCATTTGATGTTTCCATTGTACCCTCAAAGCGCTCATCACTTGTCACTATATCGGAGTTAGTGACGCCCACTTCCTCTCTTATGTTTATTTGGGCATTCACTGTAACTTGATTCATCGTTTTGTTTAAGTTTTTTCGAAGAATGTCCCAAGGGTGCTTTTTAATTTCTTGGGAGTTGTTGCTCTGAGTGTTATTTTGAAGCAGCAAGGTTTTAGTTAGGGAGGTCACTGACTGCAACATTCTTTTAGTGCTAATGGCGGTTTTTAAATTCTGCTCCTGCCGCAGTGGCGGGGCAGATGATGTACCTGGAGTTAAAAAGTCTGTGATCTTATGGGTTTTTAAGACCTGCGGTCTTCTGTGGTGTTTTAGCTGTGATTTTAGCTGTGATGGCACTGGCAATGGTATCAGGCGTCTCTAGTATGTCCTCTGTTGAGTCCTCGTCAGATGAATCGTTTAGTTCCTCACTCCTTTTCCAGCGTTTTTTGCTTTTACTTGGTTTAGCAATTGGGTCTGGTCTGATTCTCCCTGATCTCATGGTGAGGGTGAAGATGGTTCTTTAGGGGTGCCTGTACCTGCCCTCTACTCCTTATGGCCTCTCAAGTGCTCTCGGGTGCTCTATTACGTGATCGTGGCAGTGGGGTCTCAGCTGAGGACTTCGCTAACGTGGTCTTAGTGGATCTGAGACGATCCCACCCACGCCTGGGGTTTAATTTGACTGAACCTTTTAACTATTCACCCGTACCCAGCACCCGGCACCCAGCTCGCTACCGCCTCTCACCTTGTCAGCTGGTGCACTGTGGCACGCTGGGGAAGCCGCAAAGATCCTCGTTTTGCGAGATAGCAAGATTGACCCGGTCAATTGGGTGTTAGCTTCCACCGGCTCCCAGACCCCTGGTCACGACCTGGTTACAGCCCCTGCGTTTCAGTCGCTTTCTCCAGTGCTGGCTCACACCTCCCGGCACCTGCACCTGCTTTAGCAGCCGCAGTCACTGTTTTCTCTACTCCGCGACCGCCTCAGCTCCGAGTTGGCTCCTCTTGCGGGCGGGCTCCCAGCGGGGCCCCCTCCATCCCCGTTCCAAAAAGTACAACTAGTCCGCTGAGGTCCGCTGCAGTCCACTCGCGGACCACTCGCGGTTCACTCGCTCCTGGCGAGCCAGCAAGGGACCAGATGAGGGAAACTGTGAGGGGGTGCTCGGCAGGTTCAGTAGGTTCAGCAGGACCTCCGTGCAGGTTTCCGTGAGCTGTCGTCGGCCGGGGCCTTTCGTGGGCAAAGCGAGAGGAATACCGCGGACCGTGGGCTGTTTTCTTGCGGCTTTGTAATCTGCTCCCACGACCGCGACCTGCACGCTGCCCGTTTCTGGCGTTCTGGCGTTTCTCTGATGGTTGCAGCTCTCTAGCGCCCTGGCTCCCTCTAGCATCTCCTTGCTGTCCAATAGTTGCTGAATCATGTCGACCGTTTTTTACTTCTAGGCAGGTATATCGACACACTGCCTGTGATTTTTTAACATTGGAGGAGTGGGTAGCAAAAGAATAAACTTTTCCAGTACTCCTTCACCCAATTTTAACATACACCTTCTTTTCACATTTGTTTGCACTGCAACATTAGTCACCTCGCTCTCTTCCTTAATTCTGATTGAGAGCAATAGGACTCGTTTGACACCTATCTTGATAGATGAGGTTTGTCTCCATCCTTTCCTCATTTTTCAAAGATGTGTGCGCCATCCTTTGGTTAAAGAGGTTTCCCAAATGATGAAGGGCGGTTCCGTATGGTAACTGATGGGTACCTTTGGCGCACCTTCGGCCACGCCGAAGGTGCGCCAAAGGTAAGCCCGTCTACGCCCGTCCGCGCCTGGACCGCGCCCAGCGCCATTCCCCCTGGTCCTCGTAATGCCAACCCCTCCCGCATTACTTACGATGCCACCACCCTCCTAGCCCTTAACCCCGGCCGTTCCCCCAACTGCGTCCAAGCCGCTCCTGGACACACCCATGGACCCTTCTCCTGCAACTCCTGCAAGTTCGACGGCACCAAGAACAACTCCTCATCTACGAACACACAACAGATATCTGATCCCAACCACCTACAATGCATCCTGCTCAACACCCGCTCGGTACACAGGCACGCAATTGACCTCTGGAATCTACTAGACACCTTCTCTCCGGACGTCGCCTTCCTAACAGTAACATGGATGAACGCTGCATCAGCCCCAGACATCACCATTGCCATTCCGGAAGACTATAAGATCATTCGCAAGGACCGTACAGGCCACACAGGAGGAGGCATCGCTATCGTCCATAAAAAATCCCTCCGTATCTCAACCAGCTCAGACGTCAATCTCGCCAACTCTGAACATCTTCACTTCCAGATCCACATCGACCCCAAGACCACACTCAGAGGCACCCTCCTTTACAGGCCACCAGGACCCCGCGCACAATTTAGTGAAGACATCACGGACTTCATCACTCCACACGCGCTCCCCTCCAAGGATTACATCCTTCTGGGAGACCTCAACTTTCACCTTGAAAAGAACAACGACCGCAACACCACCACCCTTCTAGACAACCTCGCCAACCTAGGACTTAAACAACTTGTCACTACCCCCACCCACATCGCAGGTCACACTCTCGACCCTATCTTCACCTCCAGCAAACATGTCTCCTTCAGCCACACCACAGCTCTCCTTTGGACTGACCACAGCTGTGTTCACTTTACCTACAACAAGCCCATATCCAACAACCACCCCCAACCCACTCTGCAAAGAAACTGGAACAAAATCACCATCGACCAGATCTCCTCATCGCGTTTTCTAAACCCCCCAGCCCACTCCTCAAACCCCGACCAAGCAGCCACCAACCTCACCCAATGGTTATCCAACAGCGCCAACATCCTAGCACCACTGAAAAAACGACAATTCAAACTAGGCAGCAAGAAGGCCTCCTGGTTCAACGATGATCTTAAGAAATCCAAGAAACTCTGTCGCTCTCTTGAGAAGGCCTGGAAAAAAGACCCAACCACCAGCACCAAGGACGCCTTCAAAAGCGCCACCCGCATACACCACCAACTGATCCGGAATGCCAAGAAAGCCGCTTTCAAGAACCGACTAGATAACAACGCCCACAACAGCAAGGAACTATTCAACATCGTCAAGGAATTTACCAACCCCTCAGCCAACTCCAACGACATCACCCCCTCTCAAGCCCTCTGCGACTCCCTAGCCTCATTCTTCCACAACAAAATTGCAGACATCCACAACAGCTTCGACAACCGACCCGAAGACCAACCCACCCAACCCCCTGCAGGACCCCCACCCCCCCTGAACATCCTCAATGACTGGAAGCCAATCTCCACTGAGGACACCATCCGTCTGATGAACTCTATCCACTCAGGATCCCCCACAGACCCATGCCCTCACCACATCTTCAAAAAAGTAGACTCCATTATAGCACCGCACCTCCGAGACGTCATCAACTGCTCCCTCAACTCCGCAACCTTCCCGGAAAGCTGGAAACACGCAGAACTCAGCGCCCTCCTGAAGAAACCCACAGCTGACCCCGACGAACTCAAAAACTACCGCCCTATCTCACTCCTTCCATTCCCGGCCAAAGTCATCGAGAAAGCGGTCAACAACCAGCTCGCCGCATTCCTCGAAACCAACAAATCCCTCGACTCTTCACAATCCGGCTTCCGAGCCAAGCACAGCACTGAAACCGCCCTCATAGCAGCAACAGACGACATTCGAACTCTACTGGACAATGGAGACACAGTCGCCCTCATCCTCCTCGACCTCTCCGCAGCCTTCGACACGGTCTGTCATAGCACCCTTTTACAATGCCTCAGAAACGTCGGAATCCAAGGAAAAGCACTGGAATGGATCTCCTCGTTCCTCACCGGAAGAACTCAGAGAGTCCGCCTCCCACCATTCAAGTCAGAGGCCACTGAAGTCATCTGCGGCGTACCACAAAGTTCTTCACTCAGCCCCACCCTCTTCAACGTATACATGAGCCCCCTCGCGGTCATCGCACGCCAACACAACCTCAACATCATCTCCTACGCCGATGACACTCAACTGATCCTATCTCTCACCAGAGACCCTAACACTGCCAAAACCAACCTGCATGAAGGAATGAAAGAAGTAGCTGACTGGGTGAAACACAGCTGTCTGAAACTGAACTCAGACAAAACAGAAGTCCTCATCCTAGGCACTTCCCCCTCCGCCTGGGATGACTCTTGGTGGCCAGGGGCCCTTGGAAAAGCACCCATCCCTACGGACCACGCACGGAACCTAGGCGTCATCCTGGATTCCTCACTCTCGATCAACAGACAAGTCAACGCCGTTTCTTCATCTTGCTTCAACATTCTTCGCATGCTCAAAAAAACATTTCGTTGGATCCCCACCGAATCTAGAAAAACGGTCACCCACGCTCTGGTCACTAGCCGACTGGACTACGGAAACACCCTCTACGCCGGTACCACCGCAAAACTCCAGAAAAAACTCCAACGCATCCAGAACGCTTCAGCCAGGCTCATATTAGACATCCCGCGTAAAGAACACATCTCTGGTCACCTGAAAAACCTCCACTGGCTCCCCGTCAATAAGAGAATTACTTTCCGTCTCCTAACCCACGCACACAAAGCACTCTACGAAATCGGACCCGAATGCCTCAACACACGACTGTCCTTCTACACCCCCTCCCGCCAGCTACGATCCTCCAACCAAGCCCTTGCCACTGTACCTCGCATCAACAAAACCACCATGGGAGGTAGATCCTTCTCCTACCTGGCAGCTAAAACCTGGAACTCACTTCCCACTCACCTTCGCCTTACTCAGAACCACCTAGCATTCAGAAAGCAACTTAAAACGTGGATATTTGACAAGTAATTCCCCACCCTTCTTCAAGCGCCTTGAGACCCTCTGGGTATGTAGCGCGCTATATAAATTTATTGACTTGACTTGACTGACTTGACCCTAGGTCAAGTTTTGACACACTTACCTTTGATTTGAGGATTTGTAGTGTTTTTTGCTAAGCATCTCTATCACTTATAGGCTTCTAATTAAGACCCTTTGACACTTGTGTATTTTGCAGTTACGTAAGGGAACGTGTCAAAGCTAGGTCTTTAAGACTCCCTCAGGCCGCAACCCCACCATAGTGTTTTTCTTGAGTATTTTAGCAACCATAATCCGCTTGTCATGTCCCTCATGGAGTTAAAGTAGTGGGGAGGGGTTGGTATGTGCTACACATCAAGCCAGGAGGCTGAGATGGTCACAGGCTAATGGTGAAGCTTTTTACAGAGCACTATTGAAAGATGGTGAACCGCTCATTGCGAACTGTTTAGACCCGAATGTGGAGGGGTTGAACTAGTCATGACCTTTGAGGGTGTTGCTCAACTAATTGACGGTCTACTCAGGACTACATCACACAGAGCTAGATCGAACGACCCAAGGTGGTTTGACCAACAGTGTTCCCGTGCCTTGAGAGAGCTGAAAGTCGCACTAAAATCCTCCCCAAGAGATAAGGGTAGGGTGACCCTTTGCAGGACAAATTACAAATTGGCAGTTAAAGGCCAACAAGCCAAATTACAACAGCAACCCTGGGAGGACCTGAGGGAGGCGATGGAGTAAAAGGACATTACCTCATCGTTCCTCCCTCGCTTCCCTTACTTACGCAATTGAGGCATCCCTGCCTCACCAGACACCCGTACCCACGTGATTTGTCACGTGGGGACTATATATAGCCCCCAGCCCCCTCATACCTCCTGTTTTTTTCTGTCTCACCACTGTGAGACGAGCGTCCCACACGCTGGCCGTTCTGCGGAGCTGCGGTCATTTTCTCTTTCTTGAGGGCTTCTCCCTCACTTGCTATCGCCATCCTGGGTCTGGCGGCGCCGACCTGGTGTATGCGAGCCTTCCCCACCGCATTAGGTGTTTTTGCGGTGCACTTCTCGGCGGTTGGACGGTCGGGTTCCGGGTGACGGAGTCACCGGCCCTGAGTGGCTGGGGCTGTGGTTCCGGTTCAGATGGCCGGAATGGAGGCGGCGGCTGGCGGATATGCTGTAGCTTCTCGGCTGGCTGTTTCCGATGCTCCTATGCGGTAGGGGCCTTGTTTGAGGTCGTTTTTTATACATTTTTATGTTTTTTTGTGATTGGTTTCATTGTCTGCGAGGCTTCTTTATTGGTTGCCTCGTGTGTCCTTTTATTCTATTGGGTTTCTCCTGGCTGGGGCTGTGTTACACATTATTTAAGGGCTTGCCTCGGCTTTCTACCCTGTCAGTTTCACTATGGCTAAACGGACTTCGAAGCGCTTGAGGGTTTTGTCCTCCTCTGATGAGGATGGTGAGGTGCCTGTCCCGGCTCGTAGGACCAGGTCCCAGGGTCCGGTGGATTCTTCTGCCCTCCTGTCTGCTTCTGAGGTGCAGTCCATGATTGAGGCTGCTGTGTCTCGTGCTTTGGAGGCGAGGGGTGCTAAGCCACGAAGCAGGTCTTCTCGTGTTGCGGGGGATCCGGTGGACTCTCCCTCTGAGGACTCGTCTTCTTCTTCTTCGGACTCTGCCATGCCTTCTACGTCTTCGGGGAAGTTTGTGCGTAGGGAGGAGGTGCCTGCTATTCTCCAGCACATCAGGGAGAACTTGGGGTTTTCTCCTTTTGCTGCTCCCATGGGGTCCGAGGACATTTTTCCCCAATATGTTAAGCCTCCTGTACTCTCTATGCCCTTTCATGGTCGCATCAAAGACTTGATTTCGGGGGAATGGCGAGACCTTGAGCGCTCCTCTGTTCCTCGCTTTTTGCAGAAGCTTTATTCCCTGGAGGAGAGGGAGGTCTCTCTTCCTCACTCTGTGAAGGTGGATGCCATGTTGGCCACTCTTATTGGGCGCACTTCTATTAATCCTGAGGATTGTTCACCTTCGGATGCCACGGATAAAAAGGTGGATGGTGCGCTGAAGAAGGCCTTTTCCGCTGGGAATTTGTCTTTACGTGCTGGTATCTACTCGGCGTATGCGGCGCAATCTTTGGTGTCTGACTTTGGCAAGCTGGCCCCGGCTGTTCAGGAGTCGGACTGCTCTGGCTTGCTTGTCCACATGGAGCAGCAGGCTAAGCTCTTGGCTGACGTCTCTTCAGATGTTCTTCGCTCTGCGGCCATGACCTCTGGCTCCTTGGTTTTGGCTCGTCGGAACTTGTGGATGCGTGACTGGAAGGCTGATTCTTCGGAGAAGTCCTCGCTCCTTAAGATTCCCTTTGATGGCAAGTTGCTCTTTGGTGACCAGCTGGATAGTATGGTCACTAAGGCGTTCAAGGACCGTAAGCATGCTCTGCCTTACAAGGGCAAGGCGTCTTCCTCTGGTTCTCGCCGTTTTTGGAATCCTGCTCCTTCCTCCTCTGCGTCTTTTCAGTCTTCCCGCCAGTCCTCCAGGAACTTTTCTGCTCGTCAACGCCATTTCAGGCCCAGGAAATCTTCGGCCTTGCCTGGTCCCAAGCTTCCGGCGGATACCTTCAAGAGGAAGTCCTGACGTCGACTGTGTTTCGCCCTCGGGTCCTGTGGGCGGGAGGCTGATGTCTTTCCTGGACGCTTGGCAGCTGGATGTAAGGGATCGCTGGGCATTGACTATTGTCAGGAGAGGCTATATTATCGACTTTGTCGCCGTTCCGCCCGGCTGGGGCACCATCCTTACTCCTATCCCCAAGTCTCCATCCAAGAGGGAGGCTCTACTGGAAGGGGTTCGGGATCTTCTGTCAAAGAAGGCGATTGTTCCGGTCCCGCTGGCGCAGCGAGGTCTGGGATGTTATTCCATTTTGTTTCTGGTCCAGAAGGTGTCAGGGGGATTCCGGCCGGTTCTGGACCTGAAGAGGGTGAATGGTTGGGTTCGGACCGTTCACTTCAAGATGGTGACTTTGCAGTCCATCATTCCGTTGGTGGGGGTCCGGGACTTCATGACGTCTATCGATTTACAGGACGCCTACCTTCACGTTCCTGTGGCTCGGACTCATCAGCAGTTTCTTCGCTTTGCAGTTGGCGGCTTCCACTTCCAGTTTGCGGTTTTGCCATTCGGGCTGAAGTCCGCCCCTCGGGTTTTCACCAAGCTCTTGGCCCCCTTGGTAGCCCTGGTCCACTGTCAGGGGATATTTTTACATCCTTATCTGGACGACTGGCTGGTTCATGCTCCCTCTTTCCAGTTGACTGTCGATCACACAGACTTTTGGTTGCTCTATGTGTAGGTTTTTGGAATGTTCAGAAATTATGGCGCACAACTGCTTACGGTATGGTATTTGCTTAATGTAGTCACAATAGGTGCTTCTTGGACAGAGGAAAACCTTAACCTCTGTGAAAAGAAGAAGTATCAAAACCTCCCTTTTATTATAATTGGACAACGATCCAGAGCACACTAAACATATCAAAATGGTGTTTTTGTATTCAAGTATTCATTCTTCAGGGAAAGATCCACCAGTCGCAAGTTTTTCAAATGGTTTTATTGTCAACAGTGTTCACCCCTTAATTTTGTAGAATTAGCGGCACCAGTCGGTTTGTCCGGTTGCCGTAGTAAACAGAATCTTAATCAGGTTCACGGCGGAAAATATTCAAATTGTCCGAATTCAGGCCGTGTACAGCCTGTGATACAGCCTCCTCCGGCTTCAGTATCGGTTGCCAAGTGCGGGAGACCCGCTAATTCTACAAAATTAATAAACCACCCGATTAGGACCGGGTCGGAAGTATCACCGGTTCCCCTACCACCCGCCTTGATCAATCAGATCAGCCCTGAAGAGTCACAGCCACATGCTGTGATGAAACACGTGTAGGCTAAAGTGATAAACACAGTGATTCCCAAGGGGTGAACACTGTTGACAATAAAACCATTTGAAAAACTTGCGACTGGTGGATCTTTCCCTGAAGAATGAATACTTGAATACAAAAACACCATTTTGATATGTTTAGTGTGCTCTGGATCGTTGTCCGATCACACAGACTTGGTGCTGGCCGTTTTGAGGGGGCACGGCTTTCTTGTCAATCTGGGCAAGTCGTTCCTTGTTCCTTCCCAGGATCGTCTCTTCATTGGGGCCAGGTTTCGGACAGATTTGGGAGTGGTCACTCTGCCCGAGGCTCGGGTGGTCAAGATTCAGTCTCACATCCTGTCTCTGCTGTCCGGTCCGGTGCAGGTGGCGGCACGTTGGCTGCAGGTTCAGGGGGATATGGCTGCCACGGTGTTTCTGGTTCCTTGGGCCAGATTTCATTTACACACACTGTTGGCTCATGTTCTGGCGCATTGGTCTCCCCATTGCCTTCCCCTCTCTTCTCCGATCCCGGTTTCCCCTCAGATAAGGTCTTCTCTGGGTTGGTGGCTGGTTCGGGATCATTTGCTGAAGGGTGTCTCTCTCTCTCCTCCGGCTCCGGTTGTGGTGACGACCGATGCCAGCCTCTCGGGTTGGGGGGCCTGGCTGGGGGTTCATCAGTCCAGGGGCTTCTGGTCTCCCGCTCAGAGCAGGATGTCATTGAACTGGAGGGAGTTGGAGGCTGTCCGTCTGGCTCTGTTGGCCTTCTCACAGTTTCTGCTGGGTTCCGTGGTCCTGGTCAGGACGGACAACGTCACGGCCATGGCTTACGTCAACAGGCAGGGGGGATGAGGTCCTCTTCTCTGTCCCTTGTGGCGAGGCGGTTGTTTGTTTGGGCGGAGTCTCATCTGTTGGCTCTCTCGGCGATCCATATTCGGGGGGTGTCCAATTCCCGGGCGGATGCCCTCAGCAGGGCCATTCCGTCGTCTGTGGATTTCTGCCTTCGTCGGGAGTTGTTTGTGGCTCTGACGTTGCGTTGGGGTGTTCCGGTGGTGGACCTCTTTGCGGATGTGGGAAATGCCTTGGTGTCCCGGTTTGTCTCCCGCTGTCGGGAGGGGTCGGCCTGGGCGGTGGATGCTCTCTCTTGCCCTTGGCCCCGCGGGCTTCTGTATGCGTTTCCTCCTTTCCCCCTTCTTCTCCGCTTCCTGCTGAGGGTCCGGTCCTCGGGGGCTTCTGTGATTCTGGTGGCTCCGGCGTGGCCTCGTGCCTCCTGGTTTCCTCTCCTGGTGGAGTTGAGGTCGGAGGTGGAGTGGTTGCTGCCCCTGTCTCCTCCCCCTTTGGTCTTCCCGGCGTTTCAACAGGATGTTCTGGGCCGGATGCGCTTGGCGGCTTGGAGGTTGAACGCCTAGGTCTTCTGCGACGTGGGGTTCCGGCTGGTTTGACCTCTACTCTGCAGGCGGCTAGACGCGCTTCGACCAACAAGTCTTACCTACGGCACTGGCGTTCTTTCAGTCGGTGGTGTCTTGTCAAAGGTTTGGACCCCTCTTCCTCTTCTTTGTTTGAGGTGATGCTGTTTCTTCAGGAGGGTGCTTCCTTGGGCTTGAAGGTGTCTTCCCTTCGTTTGCAGTGGGCTGCGATTAGGGCGTTTAGGAGCTCTTGGGGAAATCTCTCGGATTCTGAGGGGTTGGTCAGTCGCCTTTTTAAGGGTTTGAGTAACGTTCTTCCTGCCCCTCGGCGGCATTTTCCGACCTGGGATCTTTCTCTGGTCTTGGACGCCTTGATGTCATCTCCCTTTGAGCCGTTGGTTTCTGTGGATCTGCGCCTGTTGTCCTTCAAGACTTTCTTTTTGGTGGCCATTTTGTCTGCTCGCCGCCTGAGTGAACTGGGGGCTCTTTCTTCCAAACACCCTTTTTGTCGGGTTTTTGATGACAGGATCGTGTTGCGACCTATTCTTTCCTTTCGTCCTAAGGTGGACTCTCAATTCCACAGGGATCAGGAGTTGGTTCTTCCTTCCTTTTTTGGTTCCCCGTCCTCGGAGTATGAGGTGCGGCTTCACTCTTTGGATGTTAGGAGGGCTCTCCTGGTCTATTTGGAGCGGGTCGCTCCTTTCCGTCTCTCAGATTCCCTTTTTGTTAATTTTGGTCCTGTGAATAGGGGTTTGCCTCCTTCTACTCCTTCCTTGAGTCGTTGGGTTCGTTCTCTGATTTCTTTGGCGTACAAAGAGGGGGGGCACCTTTCTCCTTTGGGGGTTCAGGGTTGTTCCACTCGCTCCATGGCTGCTTCCTGTGCGGAGGTCCAAGGGGCTTCCATTTCGGAGATCTGCCGGGCTGCCACCTGGGCTTCCCCGCTGACCTTTGCCTCTCATTACAGGATTGGCCAGGAGATTGACTGTACTGATGTGTTTGGACACAGGGTTCTTTCCACTATGATTCCTAAATAGTGATTTTTCCCCTGGTCTTCTGTGTTTTTTAATAAACCTGTTTTTTGCATACCTTCTTTGGTTGTCCTGTTTGGCATTGTACATCTCAATTGCATAAGGAAGGGAAGCGAGGGAGGGACGATGAGGTAATGCTTCAATTACTTACCGGTAATTGCATTACTCTGAGTCCTACTCCCTCGCTTCCCTTACTTACATCCCTCCCTCCCTCCCTGATGGTCCAGGCCAACCTTTTGGTTTGGTTTCGATCTGTGTGGTATTACAGGAGGTATGAGGGGGCTGGGGGCTATATATAGTCCCCACGTGACAAATCACGTGGGTACGGGTGTCTGGTGAGGCAGGGATGCCTCAATTGCGTAAGTAAGGGAAGCGAGGGAGTAGGACTCAGAGTAATGCAATTACCGGTAAGTAATTGAAGCATAACTGCCTTTTGGAAAGTTATAAACAATCCTTGTTTCCAAGAGGCAAACAATGGCATGATAATTTTCATGGGCTCTAAAATCACTGCTTGGTTGAGGCTCAGCCGGAGGATGATAGGGGGGAACAGAATATCACCCCAATCATTTTCTCTCTGGTTGAGGTCAAGGTAGGGATTGAAGGCCTGACCCGAAACAAGGCCCCGGGTCCTGATGGGATTCCACCTGACCTTTTTTTGAGTAAAGTAGATCTTTGGGCACCTATTCTGACCAGAGTCATTATTGCAGCAGTGGATACAGTCATGTCGCCATCCTGGTACACAACCACGATTGTTCCCATTTTAAAAAAAGGTAACAAGGATAGTCCACTCTGTTATCAACCAATTTCCCTAATTGACGTGTCAGCAAAGGTTTTAGGGCGGGTTATCCTCAGCCGGCTAATGGACTGGGCTGAGGATCAGCAAATCATAACTGACAATATGGCTTTAGGCCAGGAAAGTCAACCACAGATCAATGTCTGAACTTATATCTACTTATAGCCAACTACTCCATTGCCAACCAAGAGACTGTGTGCCTGGCATTCATGGACTTGACGGCGGCTTTTGATCGAGTTAACCGAAGGAAATTATGGGCAATCATGGGTGTCTTTGGCGTAACATTTTAAAATCTCTGCATCAGAACAGCACTGCCACAGTCAGATATAATTAGTTGGGAAGTACCACAGAACCTTTCTGAAGCTCAAGTGGGGTCAGACAGGGCTGCATCCTGGCCCCATTTTTGTTTACATTGTACATAATTAGTTTGGATCAGACACTTAGCACTTTAAAGGCTGATACACCAAGGATCGGTTCAAGAGGGATCCCTGTCCTGCTTTATGCGGATGACGCGGTTCTCCTCGCCCGCATGCCCAAAGGGCTACAGATGTTAATAGACTGCTTTGTCTCTTTTATGGAGAATTTAGATCTGTCCCCAATCTGTCTAAGTCCTATATCATGTAAGTGGGCTAAAAACCAAGTAAAAAGTATGATTATATGATTGGATCTCATCACCTGGGAAAGGTGCACTCCTTATCGTACCTGGGGATTTTATTTGACAATCGTCTAAATTTTAAAAATGTATTAGAGGAGAAATGTCGTACGTTAGCTAGTTGCTATGGGTCGATCACGAATTTTGCACAAAGATAAGGCCGTTGGTCACCTGAGGAAATCTTCAGATTATACAACTCTATGTGTTGTGCCAAAGCCCTCTATGGAAGCGAGGTATGGGGATTTATTGATGTGCAGCATTTACACATAGAGGAAAATAAGTATCTGTGGCGCCTACTCAAAGTGCCTCAGAGTACACCTTCCCATATTGTCCACGAAGAACTTGGCAAATTTAGGCAAACACGGAGGCCACATTTAGCAGGCAGGTCATAGCAGACTGCTTTGCCCGTGACCGGGGGCTGAACATCCCATGGCTTAAGTATATGAAGGAGACCCTAGAAGGAATAGGATGTGCCGATCTCTTTACTAATCCTGTAAAAATATCTATTCAGGATAAGGCCATGGTTAAGGACCGGTTTTTCAAGCATGTCGCAACACTTAGGGAAGATAGGGAGCTGATCAAGCCGACAGTGAGAGAATATCTTCTGACTAAAACATGCGTGGGTATTGAGCCTTATTTGTCTTACTTCCATAATGCCCATGATAGATTTTTAATGACACGGTTTAGGATTAATCTTCTGCACCATATACTAGCTGACCCGGCAGGATATACATCGTCCACAGAGATGAAGGGTCCGTGTGGCTGTGACTATCGGTCTCCACAGGATACCCTTCACTTTGTTTTAATATGTGCCTTTTAGTCACAACCCAGGAGACTTTTGAAAAAAAATATTTTAAAGAAAGCTAGATTTAAACATGCAAGGGTGGCCCTGTTATTTTTAAAATTGTCCTCCGATGCATTGACTCTGTTTTGCACTGTACATTTTTTAAGGCAAGTGTTCAGGCTCAGAACAACAAGGGGCATTGGGTGAACACAGGTGGCAAGTGATGTTACTCTTTCAATGGCCAAATGAAGCAATTTGATGAGGGGAGGGATTCTTTTTCACAGATATATTGAATATGTATCATTTTAACTTGTTGAGTTGTTTTGTCTTTTTTTAACTATGATGTATTCTATTTGCACTTTTATAGTATTGTCTTTTTACCGAATAAAGTATTGTGATTGATTGATTGAAATAACAAGTTTATTAATCAATCATGAGTGGGACTACTTGAATACGAAGCACTGACAAAACATCTAAACACATATTATCTAGCTATAATGATATTGATACAAAAATATTGATAACATTAATATCGACATTCTATACTTATTTAAGAAGTAACAAAAATATCGAAGATACAATATCGAAATACATTAATATTGATATCACAAATATCGCTAACACACATATCAAAATACTAAAATATCGAAATCCATAAAAAAACATTCACTATGTAAAAAATATCGTACACAAAATTATCGACAAATATCGTAACTTTAAAAATATTGACCATATTAAATGTTAAATATAAAAATAAAACATAAATATACATGAATTACTAAAAACACAAAAATAATGTAATAATTACCAATAACAGTTTTACTACATTAAAAATAAATTAACCAACAATACAATAACTAAAATATTAGTAACAACATTACTACAATAAACATTAATAAAATTAAATATTACTATTACAATCCAATTATATAATATAATATATAACAAAAAGTATTTATATAAATAGAATAAATTATACATAACTTACTACTAATTAGCGTTTACCTTATTTGTAAACTAACTCCCAAAACATTAAAAAAAATACAAACTAACCAATACAAACACTCCAAATTCAAACTAACCAATAACATATAAATTCCAACATCCGAAACACTATGGGGTAGATTCCGATTCGGCAGAATTCCCTACGATTCGCCGTACGGAGCGTTTTTCCCGTACGATTCGTACAGCTTCAACGTCCCCGTACGTACGATCAAGTACGATCCAAACCCAAAGCAGATCTCCGTACGAATTGTATCAAACACCGTACAACCAAAATATACATACGATTTGTATCCGGTTCACGCAGTACGCGACGTCCGTACGTAAACAAGCAGCAGTTTCCTGACCAGCAAGTACGATTCGTCTCTGCGACACTACGTACGGCCCTTTTTCTATGGGAGCTGAAAACAGCCGTAAAAGCAGAGTCCGACTCGAACCGCACCCCGGTACGCGACATACACGCCATGAACCCCATCGTCTGTGTCATCCCTGTCCTGTACGCCTACGACCTGGTGCATAGAAACCTACGACGGCGCAGACGGTGAGTACAACGTACCACAACAATGGAAGTGTACTTGTACATTGCGTCTTACACGTTCGCCTATACCACCATTGCAATAGTGATAAGAGCCGCACATACGCCATCAATGTTGGGGTACGGTGCGTTACGCGCGCTTGCGTATGGCACCATTGTAATAGTGATACGAGCTGCACACTCGCCATGAATGTTGAGGTACGGTGCGTTTGACGCTCGCGTATGGCACCAGTGTAATAGTGATATGACCCTCACACATGCCATGAATGTTGAGGTACTGTGCGTTTTCACGATCGCGTATGGCACCAGTGTAATCGTGATACGACCCGCACACACGCCATGAATGTTGCGGTATTGTGCGTTTCACGATCGCATATGGCACCAGTGTAATAGTGATACGACCCACACACACGCCATGAATGTTGGGGTACGGTGCGTGACATCTGAGGGGTGGGTGTATATGACTCCCAGGTTTGTCCAGACAGATGAGGGGTGGGTGCAGAGGACTCCCAGCATAGGCCAACAGTATGGGGGGTGGGTGCAGAGGAATCCCTGCAGTGTCCAGACAGATGAGGGGTGGGTGGATATGACTCCCAGCATAGGCCAACAGTATGGGGGTGGGTGTAGAGGACTCCCAGCAGTGTCCAGACAGATGAGGGGTGGGTACAGAGGACTCCCAGCATAGGCCAACAGTATGTGGGTGGGTGGATATTGCTCCCAGCAGTGTCCAGACAGATGAGGGGTGGGTGGATATGATGCCCAGCAGTGTCTAGACAGATGAGGGGTGGGTGCAGAGGACTCCCTGCATAGGCCAACAGTATGTGGGTGGGTGGATATGACCCCCAGCAGTGTCCAGACAGATGAGGGTCAATCAATCAATCAATCAATCAAACCACTTGTATAGCGCACTACTCACCCGGGAGGGTCTCAAGGCGCTAGGGGGAAAGGTTCCGCTACTGCTCGAACAGCCAGGTCTTGAGTTGTTTCCTGAAGGCGAGGTGGTCCTGGGTCAGCCGAAGGTGGATGGGGAGGGAGTTCCATGTCTTGGCCGCCAGGTAGGAGAAGGATCTTCCTCCGGCGGTGGCTCTCCGGATGCGTGGTACGGCGGCGAGGGCGAGGCTGGTAGATCGTAGCTGGCGGGTGGGCGTGTAGAAGGTTAGGCGGTCGTTGAGGTACTTGGGGCCCAGGTCGTGGAGAGACTTGTGTGCGTGGGTGAGGAGCCGGAACGTGATCCTCTTGTTGACGGGGAGCCAGTGCAGGTCTCTCAGGTGGCCGGAGATGTGGCTGCGTCGGGGGATGTCCAGGATGAGTTGGGCGGAGGCCTTCTGGATGCGTTGGAGTCTTTTCTGTAGCTTGGCTGTGGTTCCGGCGTAGAGGGTGTTACCGTAGTCCAGTCGGCTGGTGACGAGTGCTTGGGTGACCGTCTTCCTAGTTTCGGTCGGGATCCATTGGAAGATCTTGCGAAGCATGCGCAGGGTGTGAAAGCACGATGAGGAGACTGCGTTGACTTGTCTGGTCATCGAGAGTGAGTCTGTTGGCTTGGGTGCGGTGCCCAGGGCGGGGGGCCACCAGGAGTCGTCCCAGGCGGAGGGCGATGGTCCCAGGATGAGGACTTCCGTCTTGTCTGAGTTCAGTTTCAGGCGGCTGTTCTTCATCCAGTCTGCGACGTCTTTCATCCCTTCGTGCAGGTTGGCTCTGGCGGTGTCGGGGTCTCTGGTGAGGGAGAGGATCAGCTGGGTGTCATCGGCGTAGGAGATGATGTTGAGGTTGTGTTGGCGTGCGATGGCTGCAAGAGGTCTCATGTAGACGTTGAAGAGGGTGGGGCTGAGTGATGATCCTTGCGGGACGCCGCAGATGACTTTGGTAGCCTCGGAGCGAAACGGGGGAGACGGACTCTCTGTGTTATTCCAGCGCGGAACGAGGTGATCCACTCCAGCGCCTTCTCTTGGATGCCGATGTTGCTGAGGCGCTGAACTAGTGTGCGGTGGCAGACAGTGTCGAACGTTGCCGAGAGGTCCAGGAGGATGAGTGCCGCTGTTTCCCCGTTGTCGAGCAGGGCTCGGATGTCTTCGGTGGCTGTGATGAGGGCGGTCTCGGTGCTGTGGTTGGCTCTGAAACCGGACTGCGAGGGGTCGAGGGATCCGTTCGTCTCGAAGAAGGCGGCAAGCTGTCTGTTGACGATATTCTCGATGACTTTAGCCGGTAAAGGGAGGAGCGAGATGGGGCGGAAGTTCTTGAGGTCGGTGGGGTCCGCTGTAGGTTTCTTCAGTAGGGCGCTGAGCTCGGCATGCTTCCAGCTCTCTGGGAAGGTGGCGGTGTTGAAGGAGGTGTGTATGATGTTCCGGGGTTGGGGTGCGATAGTGGAGTCGGCCTTGTTGAAGACGTGGTGGGGGCAGGGGTCGGTCGAAGATCCGGAGTGGATGGTGTTCATCGTGCGGGCTGTGTCTTCGGTGGCCACCGTGGTCCAGGTGCGGAGGGTGGCGGTGGGGGGCGTTGGTTCGACGGTCGGGCGCGTGGATGGTGCGCCGAAGCTGTTGTGGATCTCGGCGATCTTGCGGTGGAAGAACGAGGCGAGGGAGTCGCAGAGATCTTGTGAGGGAGTGATGTTGTTGCGGCCGGTGCTGGGGTTGGAGACCTCCTTGACGATGGTGAAGAGTTCCTTGCTGTCGTGGGCGTTGTTGTCCAGTTGTTCCTTCAGTGATTTCTTCTTGGTGGTGCGGATGAGCTGGTGGTGCTTGCGGGTGGCATGTTTGAGGGCGGTCATGTTGTCTGTGGTCTGGTCGAGGGTGCAGCAGGTCTTCTTGGAGTCCTTGAGTTCGTCGGTGAACCAGGATGCCTTCTTGCTTCTGGGTTTGCTGGGAGGGTTCTTCAGAGGCGCGAGGTCATTGGCGCAGGCGGTCAGCCACTGTGTGAAGTTGCGGGCTGCTTTGTTGGGGTCCGTTGTGCTGGCGGGTGGGTTCTGGCTGAGGGAGGTGGTGAGCTGCTCGGGGGTGATCTTGCTCCAGCTTCTGTGGGGAACCTGTAGCGGGTGGTGGTGGGTCGTGGTTCTTCTGAAGCTGAGATGGACGCAGCTGTGGTCGGTCCAGTGGAGTCCGGAAGAGTGGCTGAAGGTGATGTGCTTGCTGGATGAGAAGATGGGATCAAGCTTGTGGCCGGCGTAGTGGGTGGGGGTGTTGACCAGTTGCTTGAGTCCGAGGTTTGCGAGGTTGTCCAGCAGGGTGGCGGTGTTGCGGTCCTTGTTGTTCTCCAGGTGGAAGTTGAGGTCCCCTAGGAGGATGTAGTCGGCGGAGGGGAGGGCGTGCGGGCTGATGAAGTCCGTGATGGCTTCGCTGAATTGTGTGCGTGGTCCCGGGGGTCTATAGACGAGGGTGCCTCTGAGGGTCATCTTTGGGTCGGTGTGTATCTGGAAGTGGAGGTGCTCGGCGGCGGCGAAGGTGTCGTCGGAGTCGGTCGTGATGCGGATGGTGTTCCTGTGGACGATGGCGATGCCTCCTCCGGTCTGGTTGACGCGGTCCCTCCTGATGATCTTCTACCCGTCCGGGATGGCGATGGCGATGTCGGGGGCTGAGAAGGCGGTCATCCAGATTTCCGTCAGGAAGGCGACGTCTGGTGCTGTTGCGTCGAGGAGGTTCCAGAGTTTAACGGCGTGTCTGTGGACGGAGCGGGTGATGAGCAGGATGCACTTGAGGTGGTTGCTGCTGGTGCATGGCTTGGCGGGTGTGGTGCAGGTTCGGAGGGAGGTGAACTTGCAGGTCTTGCAGGTGAAGGGTCCGTGGGTGCGACTCGGGGTGGCTCCGCAGCAGGCGGGGTTCCGGCCGGCATTGAGTGCATTGAGGGCGGCGGCATCGTAGGTCTGTCGGGTCGTCTTGCATCGGCGAAGGCCAGGGGCCCTGGCGCGGGCCAGGCGCGGACGGGCGCAGACGGGCTTGCCTTTGGCGCGCCTTCGGCGCACAATCGGCGCGCCCGCTGCGCGTGAGTGGGGACGTCATAAGAAGGAATCCGGGTGGCAGGAGCGGCGAATGGGCTGGCGGGGGGCGGGGCCGCAGGGAGGCAGCGGCGGGAAAAGAACCAGGCAAGCGGGCGGCTCAGCGGCGGCAGAGGACTCCCAGCAAAGGCCAACAGTATGGGGGTGGGGGATATGACTCCCAGCAGTGTCCAGACAGATGAGGGGTGGATGGATATGACTTCCAGTAGTGTCCAGACAGATGAGGGGTGGGTGCAGAGGACTCCCAGCAAAGGCCAACAGTAGGGGGGTTGGTGAATATGACTCCCAGCAGTGTCCAGCCAGATGAGGGGTGGGTGCAGAGGACTCCCAGCATAGGCCAACAGTATGGGGGTGGGTGGTCATGACTCCCAGCAGTGTCCAGACAGATGAGGGGTGGGTGCAGAGGACTCCCAGCATAGGCCAACAGTATGTGGGTGGGTGGATATGACTCCCAGCAGTGTCCAGACAGATGAAGGGTGGGTGGATATGACTCCCAGCAGTGTCCAGACAGATGATGGTGGGTGCAGAGGACTCCCAGCATAGCCCAACAGTATGGGGGTGGGTGCAGAGGACTCCCAGCAGTGTCCATACAGATGAGGGGTGGGTGCAGAGGATTCCCAGCATAGACCAACAGTATTTGGGTGGGTGGATATGACTCCGAGCAGTGTCCACACAGATGAGTGGTGGGTGCAGAGGACTCCCAGCATAGGCCAACAGTATGGAGGTGGGTGGATATGACTCCCAGCAGTGTCCAGACAGATGAGGGGTGGGTGCAGAGGACTCCCAGCATAGGCCAACAGTATGGGGGTGCAGAAGACTCCCCGCATAGGCCAACAGTATGGGGGTGGGTGCAGAGGACTGACTCCCAGCATACGCCAACAGTATGGGGGTGGGTGCAGAGGACTCCCAGCATAGGCCAGCAGTATGGGGGTAGGTGCAGAGGACTCCCAGCAGTGCCAAGACAGATGAGGGGTGGGTGCAAAGGACTCCCAGCATAGGCCAACAGTATTGGGGTGGGTGCAGAGGACTCCCAGCAGTGTCCAGATAGATGATGGGTGGGTGCAGAGGACTCTCAGCATAGGCCAACAGTATGGGGGTTGGTGCAGAGGACTCCTAGCAGTGTCCAGACAGATGATGGGTGGGTGCAGAGGACTCCCAGCACTGCTCAGATATAGGGTGTGTACATCATCATCAGCATACCACAACTACATGGTGGTATATGCACATCCCTAACTTGAGACTTTCATGACAGTGCCATAGCAACACATCACTTACAGCAGTGCCCCACTCCCTGGAGGATCGATTACTGTCACACACTGCGTGACACACCACATGTGGGTGTGATGTCAAATTCCACATGCATACCAACCCATGGAGCTTGCTGGCTAAATACACACCCGACCATCATGACACTATAGTGTCTAGTGATGTAATAGCCCACCAAACAAAGAGAGCGAAATGGAACACACACTGTAATGTACATCCTTGGGCTGATATGAATGTCGAGGTGGTGGGCAGACCACCAGGATGTATTCTGTCATGGAAGGAAAAGGGTTCAAAACCCTTAGGTACAATGCTCAGAATTGTGAGTCATGTCCCCAAACACCCTGCAGAACAATTTCCAACATATGGGTAGACTGTAATAACACACATGCATAGTGCCAAAAAGGGTGAAGGTGTCCATGAAGACATTTATACATACTCAAAGCACAAGTACAGTGAGTAGCATGGATGGCACAGACAAATGAGCAGTAGACATCTGTGAGCAGGCATGGCCCTTGCTGAAGGGAACCGTCACCAAAACAGGAAATGTGCACACATGTCAGCACAACAATTGTGCATCTGTCTGCAGTGAAGATCTCAGGTGTCGCAGAGGAAGGAACACTTTTTAGGACAATGTCTGTAGCCAAACTGAACATACATAACCAATGATTAATTGCAGAGACATTGTGAAGACACACATATACCATGGTCCACCTCATGGCCATCATCAAAAAATATAGTTCACAACACCAAAACATTACCATGACACCAACTCCAGGGCCCTCATCAACGACATCAAGTACCTGAAATGCAATAGCGTAGAATGCAAAATAAAAGGCTTTATTCAGCTTCAAAATCAAATTATTCGAAAAATGAGTCCAAGCTCTAAAGAGTACAATTTGCAGTCCATAACAAAGTCCTTTGGGGGACGTAGGGGAGGTCGTCTACCCTAAACTTGCCTGCACAGGAATGGACTAATGGTCTGTTGACCCTTGGGGGGCATCATCAGGTTCAGGACCAGGCACCAAAGGGACAGTAGTGGGAAGGGTAGGTGTGGTGGGTGCAGGGTGGGACGTATCGTCCTCAGTGGCTTGTGCAGCGCCAAAGGTGGAAAGGTACTCAGCGCTGCACACTGCTGCCAGTTCATCAAGACTACCCCCTGCACCCGGGGACATTATGGGAGTGGTGGTTGAGGGCTGTGC
The DNA here is from genome assembly GCF_964263255.1 of Lissotriton vulgaris. Lineage (NCBI taxonomy): Eukaryota > Metazoa > Chordata > Amphibia > Caudata > Salamandridae > Lissotriton > Lissotriton vulgaris. The sequence continues at coordinate 469,035,108 of NC_141700.1, read as the reverse complement.
GGGTTGCGGACTGTGAGTTTGGCTGCATGTCTGTGGTCTGACCCCAGTCCCTGTGGGTGTGCCTGCCACCCTCTGTGATTGCGTGCCAGGAGGTGTGCGCTTTGACTTTCGTTGGGGTGTGCTGCATGTGTCCTTTGGTGTGCATGATCGTGTCTTCCTGCGTGTGCTTTGGACAGGTATGGGAGAGGGGAGTGTGGATGGGTCTGAAGGAGGGGGAGGGGGCAGACCGCTGCAGGAGGGCAACTGCTGCCGTCAGTGAGAAGTCCATGGATGTGAGAATCCGACGTTGGTCAGACATCATAGCTGACATGCCCTCCATGAACGACAACAACTGGGTCAGTATTTTAGTCTGGCCATGGAGGACTGTCAGCATTGATGTCTACCCAAACCGGATTTTGCCGCAGTAGATCCACAGACTCGGCACTGAGGGCAGAAGGGGAGACAGGGGCAGGGGGTGCGGTGCCTGGGCCGAAGGAGACATGTGGGGCTGCATGAACAGAATAGACTGGAGCAACTGGGAGGGTGGAGATGGTACTGGAGGAGGCGGGGACAGAACAGTGCTGCTGTCGGGTGTTGCGGCATATTCCCCCTCCTCCAGGGAGTCAGAGGCGGACCATCTGCATGGTAGGAAGTGTCACCTTCCAAAAGGTCCACAGGCCGACTCCCCTCACCCTCCGTGCCACTGGCTCCCTCCGACTCCACAGCGATGGTGGCACTGTTGCCGGGTCCCTCCTCTTGGTCCGTACATGTGTCTCCTTCTGTCTCTGTTGATGATGCTGTGGGCTAGTAGAAGAAACAGAAAGGCATCCTGTACACATCTGACACATGAGCACAAAAACAGTAGGTCACACTGCAAATCATGGCATGCATCATGAGTAACAGCCAGATAGCCCTGCACATATTTGAGACCTGTACTGCCCAGTTGGTATGGACACAATGCTACTTGGACACAAGGATCCATAGAACACACCAGGCCACAACTTGAATGAGAATTACACATAGATGCTACTGTTTCTTTACAGGAGAGCTGATCAATACAATGAAGTGATGCCACCTCAAATACACAAAAAAAGTAACAGTAGTGGTGACCCTCAGGGAACAATAACCCATCTCACTCCCCAATGTGATACAACACTCAGAGCCCTGTAAGTACATTGTTTAAAAAATCTATTTTAAGAAATGTTAGCATCTTGGGACTCACCACACTTTACACAATCGACATGTATTGAATGTGGTAATTCACCATCTTGTGAAGGCAACACGTATGGGCCTGCATGACAGATGTCTCGCAATGAAATGCACACAAAAAAGATTTACACATTCTTTGAAACAGCTGGCACCCTTTAAGATAAAACACTGTTAGAAACAAATGGCATTGCAGATTTGCCACATACATGGTCCAACAGAGTTCTGGATGTTTTGACACTCATTACTTTGTACAATTGACAACAAACGAGTTTCAAGACCTCAAGACCACTGTGGGGACAGGTCTATGGAGATCAAGACACACCATTAATCACTAACACTGGACTCTTTGAAAAGCTGCCTGCTTCTTTGACGAAAGTGGAAATGTTGTTTTGTGTGCACTACCATGTGATAAAACTATCATGCAGGCACAAAAGTGTCATTTACACAATTCATCATATTAACACATCCAAAACATGAACAACTTTTTACAAGTCTTTTGAGTGCCAAGGTACAATCATTTATGTGACACTACTTGAAATATGACAGTCCTCACATGGGCATCCATTCCCTGATGACACCGTTGCTTGCACATAAGACCTACTGGTTGTCATGTGAAGTGGCACTCAAGTCCCAACTCAGGACAATGCTTCAGCTAATGGGCCTGCAATTGTGATGAACAAAATTATTGCTGCATTGTGGACACACCGTTATCCCCAGGCAAAATGTCAACGCAGAAGTGTGCACAGTAACACAATACACCGTAGCATCTGAACTACATGCATGTGACAAAATTGTATGAGGCACAATCATGTCTGGAACCAAATGACATCGGCTGCCAAGCCCCAAATGAAATCACTGACCAACATCACAGGGGCAGTGCATGGTGAAACATTGATCAGCAAATTCACACCCACAGGTCAGACCTGGCAAGGCTACATTAGGCAGGCCCATGTAGACCTCTCCTGCACAACACCACCATACCTCAGTCAATGTGACTGCTACAGCTCAAGAAGTGAGACCTCAGAATCAGACCAACAAAAACTGTGTAGCAACAATCCAAAAAGTAACAGCAGCTCACCTTGTGGGGCTGGCAATACATTTTACTCACAAACAACCAACAACAGATTGTTGTGAATAGGAACACAGGCACTGCCCAGTGTGAGTATGCACAATCCAAATCTTGTATCCATGTCCAGTGGACACATGTAGCAGACACAGGAAAAATACAAACTATGCCAGGGAACAATACCACTGAGGCAGACACATGCTGAAGCCACATAGAATGGGCACAGTGTTGGATGACACACATGATTAGGAGTCAGGGTGTCTCAGGGGACTGTAGTGGGCACACTGATCCGTGGGTCTGGAATGAGCTGACTGTACCATGAGTAACCGTCATGGCACTATGCATATCTCACGCTGATGTACATCTTGTCTGAGAACCCAACATGGGTCTTGCATGCTGCAATGGTGTGCAATAGAAACCACACACTCCTATGTTGAGACTCATCATCAATGCAAACTAATATGAAGCCAAAACACAGTGCACAGGTCATGGCACAGGCAAGGTCCCAATCCATGTCACAGACCACCCTCCCACATGATGCGGAAATCAATGTGCAGTCTTATTTCCTTGCACTATAGATGAGCATGATGCAAATGTGATTACAAACAGACCAGAGGACACGTGAAGGAGGGAAAGGGATGAAAATGAGTACCAGGTGACTATGGTGAACGGAAAAGACACTGCACATATAACCTGTCTGACCAGACACCACAACTGTGGGAGAGTAGCCAGGCTTCCGAGCACTTCAAAAAGCATGTGACATACTACACAACAAACAGCCATGTATCTACCCCCTCCTTGCTGCTGTCTCTCCTGCAACTGCCTATCGAGGTCTGGAAAGACGACTGCCAGGACCCAGAGCATCTGGGGGTTGAGGTGATGGCTTCCACCATGCCGGCGTGGGGGCTCCAGCTCCAGCTGGACCTGGGCGATACGCCGGGTCCAGCACCAGATGTCCTGCCACCGCTTCTGGATGTTGTGCAGCCGCCAGCGATGGCCCCCCGCAGACCTGACGCCCCTGACTATCTCCAACCATATTTCGCCCTTCTAGTAGGCAGTTACCTGTCAGGAAGACAAAGTGAAACTACATCACTACACCTGCTCCATGTCCCTTACACACACACTTGCACACCATTGATAATGTGAACAGGGCATAGGATGGTGACAGGACTTGCATCATTGTCCATGTGAATTAGGCCTGTGTGCAAGCCACAATGCACTACATGGCATTGAAAGCCTACAGATGGCGTAACGTGTGAAACAGACTCACAGATCATGGCACACACTGGGCAACACATGCAACTGCAGGGTTAGTGACAGCACGTGACAAGCACTCACATATCCCACTCCACTTGAGAACCCTCAGCAGACCAGACAGACACACCCTGGCACAGATCACTCGCCTGTCACTGACAACAGCGGAAACAACGCTCACTTTGCACATGTGCCATTTGACAATGTGGTGTCACAGGTGTTGTGCTAGCTTAGCAATTCAGGTACACAGCACTGCATACATGTCATATCAGATGAAAGAGCAGCTGCATACGCCATGCAGCAGTGGTGCAAGACATCACATACACACTCAGCCAGATGACAAGGAACATTCACACACATCAATGTTCATGAGGTCTAACACATCATTAGGACAATCTCACCACAGGTCCCCTCAAGTCATAAACATCTGTGAGTACAGTCACCTGTCACTCCTGGGGGAACACTGTTCCACCTCAGGACATTTGAGAATAAAGCCACCAAGGTCTGGCATGGCTGAAAGTGTCATTCACTATGCAGTGAAGGTCACAGTAAGCACAATGCAAGTGAGGAGTGAACACACATGAACTACATCATGCTCTGCATGAGGGACACTACCATGTACACCCCCGGGACTCACTCACAACACATTGCATGTCTGTCCCACCAATACACAATGCCTGTTGTGACACTCACACAACAGATGCACACTCAAAGGTTGTGCAGTCAGCACTCACCTGCTCCTCTGGTCTCCCATACAGCTTGCTGTACTGTGGTAGAAGGGCATCCAGCAGGGTCTTGTTTTCCTCCTCACTGAACGTATTGGCCCTATCCACAGTACGAGCCATCATGATATGCCAGAGAATGCAGAGACAGCAGAAGTGTGGTCCACTCCAATGTTGTGCAGGCAAGTGCTCTCTCAGGGCTACATGCAGGCTTAAATCAGTGCTGCTGAGGGGCTCTCAGTTTCAGGAGTACAGTGTGATTGGCCAGATTAGTTTGCATCCTACGTTTCATCCAATCCCTTCACACGTAAGGCCCTGACACACATTTGCATGGTTTAAAATTTGAGCTTCAGCTCCACAATCATTTTGCAACGTTGTATATTTATGACCAACTGACTTTTGCAGGGCACCTGTAGCACACACTCAAATCTCAGTATCCATGACAACAAGGATGCATTCAGGGCCTACTACTCGTCCCCTAGGTGTCCCCTAACTCTTTTTTGAAATACACACACGTGTACGGTGCGTTTCACGCGCTCGCGTATGGCACAATTACAATAGTGATACGATGCGCACACACACACAGAATGTAGGGGTACGGTGCGCTCACGTATGGCACGATTACAATAGTGATACGATGCGCACACGCACGGAATGTAGGGGTATGGTGCGCTCGCGTGTGGCACGATTACAATAGTGATATGATGCGCACACACGCACGGAATGCAGGGGTACGGTGCTCGCGTATGGCACTATTACAATAGTGATACAATGCGCACACACGCACGGAATGTAGGGGTGCGGTGCACTCGCGTATGGCACGATTACAATAGTGATACGATGCGCACACACGCACTGAATGTAGGGGTACTGTGCGATCGCGTATGGCACAATTACAATAGTGATATGCGCACACACGCATGGAATGCAGGGGTACGGTGCGCTCGCTTATGGCACGATTACAATAGTAATATGATGCGCACACACGCATGGAATGTAGGGGTACGGTGCGCTCGCGTATGGCACGATTACAATAGTGATACGATGCACACACACGCACGGAATGTAGGGGTATGGTGCGCTCACGTGTGGCACGATTACAATAGTGATATAATGCGCACACACGCACGGAATGCAGGGGTACGGTGCTCGCGTATGGCACTATTACAATAGTGATACAATGCGCACACACGCACGGAATGTAGGGGTGCGGTGCACTCGCGTATGGCACGATTACAATAGTGATACGATGCGCACACACGCACTGAATGTAGGGGTACTGTGCGATCGCGTATGGCACAATTACAATAGTGATATGCGCACACACGCATGGAATGCAGGGGTACGGTGCGCTCGCTTATGGCACGATTACAATAGTAATATGATGCGCACACACGCATGGAATGTAGGGGTACGGTGCGCTCGCGTATGGCACGATTACAATAGTGATACGATGCACACACACGCACGGAATGTAGGGGTATGGTGCGCTCACGTGTGGCACGATTACAATAGTGATATAATGCGCACACACGCACAGAATGCAGGGGTACGGTGCGCTCGCGTATGGCACAATTACAATAGTGATACGATGCGCACACGCACGGACTGTAGGGGTATGGTGCACTCGCGTGTGGCACGATTACAATAGTGATATGATGCGCACACATGCACGGAATGCAGGGGTACGGTGCGCTCGCGTATGGCACGATTACAATAGTGATACAATGCGCACACACGCAGGGAATGTAGGGGTACGGTGCGCTTGTGTATGACACGATTACAATAGTGATACGATGCACACACACGCACGGAATGTAGGGGTACAGTGCGCTCGCGTATGGCACAATTACAATAGTGATATGCGCACACACGCATGGAATGCAGGGGTACGGTGCTCTCGCGTATGGCACGATTACAATAGTGATACGATGCGCACACACGCACTGAATGTAGGGGTACAATGCACTCGCGTATGGCACGATTACAATAGTGATACCATGCGCACACACGTACGGAATGCAGGGGAACGGTGCGTTTCAGGCGGTCGGGTTCACACGCTGTAGTGAATGCAGGGGTACTGAGGTTCTTTAATTTCGACTCCATTTTACATTCTCCGCCATATTGTGTTGCCTTTACACAGGCTGCTCGATTCACGAAGTGTCTCTGCCCCTTGGACTGCAACGTGTCAAAAACCCCCTCTGTCCTTGTTTTGAAACCAATCTCAGACACCAGCCGGCCTAACTAATCCTTGTCTGGACTACCTAATCCCTGTATCAACTATCTGTTAGCCTTTAGTATTCTTCTCTTGCCTTATCTAATCTTTTGGCCTTCGCTATTCTCTCCCTGTGTTTTCCCATTTCACAACCTTTCTTTTGAAGCATACAGACATGTCCTGCCATTGCAACACTGAACTATGGGTACCAGTATTGATTAACTCTGGGGGGCTGGATAACACAACATGTAAGCAGAGAGCATTCTGGTTGCACAACACCTTGTTTTCAAACTCTTCTGATTGGCTAAAACTTTGTGCATTGGGTGTATGTTTGTACAGATGTATTTTGGCTATAAAAGCTTGTGAGCCACGGAGTAAAGTGGCAGTCTCCTGAGAACCTACTTGATATACTTCTTAGACAACTGTGCTTAGCTGCAGCTAATAAAACTTGGTTTTCTACGCCAACAGAGTATTCTGTATTCAGAGGTAGCAGTGAGCCCAAGGATCGTGAGGAGCCCCGCAGGAAAATTCCAGAGGAGGCGCCCCCACACCAGCGACCCCTGTATGCCGAAAAGTGGACCGATTGTCTTTTGAAGTGTGGCTTCTCCTTTCCAACGGCTGTAGGTGACTGCTGCCCTGACTGACATCCTGCCTTGGTCCCTTTTGGTGATGACTGGTATTGCGAGACGTTAGACGGACCTCTGTTGGCGTAAGAAGATATTTTGTTAAGTATTCGTGGGTAGCGCCCACTTCTTTGTTTTTGGGTTCTTTGATTCAATTATTGCAATAATCGTAGCCAAGGGGTGAGTACGTTTGTGCTGTTTTATTTTGATTAGCCCCTTGTTGTTTATACAGGAGCCAGTGAAATAACGATGCCTTGTTTCAGTAAGTTTAGGAAATTGTGTTGTTTTGGTTGCGATAGGGACTCCCGACTGGAGGACTCTTGTCCAGTTCCTCCGGTTCGAACTCCTACTAATGAGCTCTATTCTAAACATGGTGTGGGCCCCATCACCTTTAATGAAGTGTGGGTCCGCTATACAAAGAAAGATGGTGTTTTGCAGTGGCCCCATAATGGTAGTTTTGAGCCTGACATTTTAGATAATTTAGAAGCTACTTTGTTTAAAAGAAAAGCCCGGCCGGTTATGTTTGACTCTTTTTGCCTTTGGCGCAAGGAAGCCAAACAGAAAGAAATTAAACAGGCAAAAAGAGATAGGAAAGAAAGAGGCATAACTGTTATACAGGCTGCCCAACAGTTTAACAATGATGAAATAGATTATGCAATTAAGGTCTCAGATAGGCAACATCGCATGGCAATCGATAAATGTTACCTGGTGCTGCCAACTTCTCCTCCAAATACTGATGCTGATCTTGAGAAGGATCCTTTAATGTCCCACTTGTTAAGATCGCCCCCGCCCTATGTACAAGGTGCTAATGCACCCCCGCTTTTGTTACCCGTCAAGCAACCTGTTATTCTCCCACCAGCTCCAGCTCCTACACCTCCACCACAGCCCTTTGTGGCACTACCAGTACCGTCATTTCCTTTGCCTCCAGCTCCCTCGCTTCCAGCTCCTTTGCCTCCGACTTCTTTGCCTCAGCCTCCTTTGCCCTCGACCTCCGTTCTACCCGTTGCCTCTTCTCCTGCTCCATCTCATACTTTATCCCCTGTCTTTCTGTCAACTTCCCCCTCAGTTCGTAAACGGATGGTTTATACCTTTTATCTCCTTTCTTTGGGTCAGTAAGCATGACTCCTGTCCTTCCCCGCAGGCAGACCCGTAGTTTACTCCCAGGTTCCCAAGAACGAGATGCGCTAGATCTCCTTGCCCACAAGTGGATTATGAATGGTCCCGAGTATACTGTACCAGATATTATTGATACTTTTGAGCAGTGGGATGCCCCTATACAAAGATTCGTTTTTGATGCCATGTGTGGCATTCTAGGTCAGGAATGGGAGGCCCTAGGATTGGGGTTGGCTCCCCAGGGTTTGCTGGATGTTCGGGCTGACTTTGATAAAGGAATTATTGTGGGTCCTCAGGTTGAGGATGCTATACAGACACTTGTCACCTTCAGATCAATGTTCTTTTCTCGGTTTTTGTCTGAACCTGATCCTTCTGTTAGGCGCAAACTGAAGCACTACCCTATGCGAGAGGTTCCCCCAGTGTGGAGAGAAGCGGTCGGAGCCCAGGATGGTAATCAGCCTATACCAGCTCACTTCCAACGTATGTGGGTACATGTACCTTGGAAGAGATCTGAGGTTCTGGCCCTTAAACAGTCCTTACCTCACCCCGTAAAAACCCTGCGGGTTATTACAAGGAATTGTCTCAGACGGTTGATGCTTGTATTATGAATTTGGCTGATATAGATATGTTGATGGGAAATGTTGTTCCACAACCGTTGTGGGCTAGGATTCGGAAAGAGAACCACGCCAATGAATTAGGAGGTGATTGGGATGCTATAGTTGCTGCTGATAGACTCCAAGTGGGTGGTGCTAAACCTAATGATTTAATTGCGGAACTTCCTGGTAGAATAATCACCTTAATGAAAACTATGATGCCCGCTCTGCGAGTTAATTGGGATAAGTTAGCTGCTTGTAAACAGAAGAAGGATGAGAGTGTCTCTGACTTCTTTACTCGTTTTGAAGAAACTTTCCTTGATCACAGTGGTCAGGATATGAGCACAGAGGGGGGACAGCGATTGTTCGTAGATAAATTTGTATTTAATTTGCTTCCCGAACTCTCTAATAAATTAAAAGATTCCGAAAGTTCATCGGCTGTTTCTTCTTCTGCCCAGATATTGGCTACTGCTCAGTATTTTGAAAATAGGGATAAGGAGGAGAAGGATAAACTTGATAAAAAGACCAAAGAATTAAAGACGAAAGTTCTTTTGCAACAGGCTTATCCCCCTCGCCCTGCTCAGCGTCCGTTTCAGCCGACTCCCCAATTTCAGAAGTTGTTTCAGAAACCTGAGCCCTTTGTTCCACGGCCTCCACTGGGTCCTAATCAATGTGCCTATTGCAAGGAAGAAGGTCACTTCAAGAATAATTGCCCGATTTTATTGCAGCGTGCTGGTGGTACGCCTGGGTCGCGAGGCCGAGGTGGCTTCCAGTCAACACCTAGGGGGAGGGGGCGAAGTACAATGTCCAGGGATCAACGTTCCTGTCCGCCTCAAAATTCCATAAATAATTTTGATCAGCAAAATACTCAGTCTACCCATTATTATAATGACGATTATTATATGGAAGATGAGAATCAGGGTTTTTCTAGCTAGGACAGCCGTAGACAAAGTGAGGGCGTCATTTCAGTTCCAGTGGACCAAAATGTGCCTTATGTCGATGTCGTTGTGCTTGGTGTGTCAGAGCCATTCCTCTTGGATACTGGTGCAACAAAGAGTTCTATCATCCACTCTAAACTCCCTGGGGCACCTTTGTCTGGCTTAACAAATGTCTCTGTAGGATTTTCTGGTGCCCCAGTTCGTAACCCAGTTTCTTGTCCTCTGCCCATTTCGATAGGTCCTTATGATTTAGAGGCTCCGCTTATTTTGACGACTGGTTTTGGTGAAAATTTGTTCGGTTTGGATTTGTTGAAAAGACTGTATGCGACACTGCATTGTTCTCCTTCTGGTGTACACCTTACTTTAGGTAAAAGTTTGATTTCCCCGACATATTTGTCTAGAGACCAACTACCTTCTGAATTACGTTTCCTGCCTGCTACTCTTTGAGCTACAGGCCTCAATGATGTTGGTCTCTTGCAGATTCCACCCTATGTTGTCACCCTCAAGTCCAATGTTAGGTTACCTCGCATTCCTCAGTACAGAATTTCGAGTGATGTTGAGAGAGCGCTGATGGCTATCATTTATGATTTGGTTGAGAAAGGTATGGTTGAAGAGACTAGAGGAAATGTGTGCAATAGTCCTGTTCTGCCTGTCCTTAAACATACTGACTCTTCCCAGCCACCTGTTTATCGTTTTGTGATCGATCTCCGGGAGGTCAACAAGATTGTTGTACCCCAGTTTCCTGTCGTCCCAGATATCACTGCTTTATTGACAATGATACCTGCTTCGGCTGCCTGGTTTTCAGTCATTGACCGTAAGAATGCTTTCTTTAGCATTCCCATTGCTGAGGAAAGTAGGGATATTTTTGGCTTCTCTTTAGGAAGCCGAAGTTTTCGGTTCAAGCGTGCACCTCAAGGCTATTGTGAAAGTCCCTCCATTTATAGTCAGGCTTTGAAAACTCAGCTTGATGCTTTCACTTTGCCTCCAGGTGCCACCCTTATTCAGTACTTGGATGATCTGTTGGTTGCTGCTGATTCTGAGGATGTTTGTAAACAAGTTACTGTTTCACTGTTGCATCACTTGTCTGACCTTCATCATAAGGTTTCACCCTCTAAATTACAATATTGTCGCCAAGAGGTTACCTACTTAGGTCATCTCGTGTCGAAGAAGGGACGGCGATAGACCCCAGAAAGAATCCAAGCGATTGCACAAATGTCTGTACCATGCACACAGAGAGAGGTGCGTGCCTTTTTGGGCATTACCTCTTACTGTAGACAATGGATTCTGAATTTTTCTTTGTTAGCGAAACCTTTGTTAGCACTTACCCTTAAAGATACACCCCAACCTCTCCCTTGGACAGAGGAATGCCAGAAAAGTTTTACTGATTTGCGTACTTCCTTGTGTTCTGATCCTGTGTTGGGTACTCCGGATTACAGCAAACCTTTCACACTTTATGTGCACGAGAGAGAAGGTTGCGCGTTGTCAGTTTTGACACAACAATTTGGTGACAAGCAACGCCCGTGTGCTTATTTTTCGGCTACTTTAGACCCTGTAGCTAAAGCATTACCTAGTTGTCTGAAAGCTACAGCAGCAGCAGCAGTTTCTATTCGCCAATCTGCTGGATTGGTGCTAGACAATACACTTATTGTCATGGTGTAACATGCAGTGGATACACTTCTAAACAGGACAAAAACTCAGCACCTTACGAGCGCCCGCTTATCTGAGTATGAGCTGACGCTCTTGGCTAGTCACGTACACATCATACGATGTAATACCCTAAATCCAGCTACACTGTTACCAATCCCAGTAGAGAAAGACATTCATGAGCAACATGATTGTTTTCTCCGTACAGAGGAGGAGACAAAAGGTAGGATTGATTTAAAAGATACGCCGCTCCTGGATCCGGATGGGATCTAATGGGTGGATGGTTCTTGTTTTAAGCTCCCCAATGGTGAAACGACTGCAGCCTATGCTATTACCACTTTGCATACAGTTGTAGAGACAGCATGCATTAGACAGAATTCAGCTCAAGCAGCTGAATTGATAGCTCTGACTAGAGCTTGTGTATTGGCTAAAGGGAAGAGAGTGAATGTGTTCACCGACAGACAATATGCATTTGGGGTGGCCCACAGTTTTGGCCGCCTTTGGAGGGAAAGAGGATTCTTTACCTCACATGGTACTAAAATACAGCATGGTCAGTTAGTGAATGACCTTTTGGAATCACTTGCTTTACCCACTCAGATAGCAATTGTGAAGTGTAGTGCGCATAAGAGGATCACTGATGATGTGGGTGAAGGAAACGCTTTTGCGGATCAGATAGCAAAAGAGACAGCGAGAGATGTGACGAGTCATATGTATGTTGCTGGACCTGCTAGATGGGTCAGTCAAGGAGGAATGTGTGAGGACACAATAGAAAGTGTGAAAATGATTCAGGAAGAGGCTACAGAGAAAGAATTGAGTAAGTGGAGAGATGGTACGGGAATGTTGGATGCGACGGGGTGTTGGATAGAATTGTCGGAACACCAACGTTGGCTGTTACCAGACGCCTATGTACTTCCAGTAGTGACTATGGCGCATGGTCCAGCCCACATCAGTGCAAAAGGAATATGCAAGCTTTTGGCTCCGGTATGGCAGAATGCAGGGATTCCTAAATATGCAGACAATCTTGTTAAACATTGCATTGTTTGTTTGATGCACAACCCAGGAAGAGTGACACCAACCCCAGCAGGCCATTTTGCTTCTCCAACGTATCCTTTTGAGGTATTGCAGATAGACTACATTTACATGGGGAGATGCAACAACCTAAAGTATGTCCTTGTGGTGGTGTGTGCCTTTTCTAGATGGATAGAGGCCTACCCCCTGAAGGATAATACTGCCTTGTCTACAGCCAAGGTCCTTCTAAAAGAATACTTCCCGAGGTTTGGTTTACCTCGAATTGTCTGGAGTGACAATGGAAGTGAATTTGTGGGTCAAATCATGCAGAAAGTATGTGCAGGTCTTGGTATTAGGCAGAAATTCCATGCAGCAAACTATCCTCAGTTAGCGGGTTTGGTAGAGTGCTATAATGGCACTCTCAAGCTTAAACTTGCGAAGATACAGGCCAGTACGGGTCTTGCTTGGCCCAATGCTTTACCTTTGGCCCTCTTGTCAACCCGAACAGCTGTTCGTTCTCGTGTGGGACTTAGCCCATATGAGATTGTGTTTGGGCGCCCGGCTAATGTCTGGGGTGTTCCTAGACCCAAGAAGTACTCTGACATAGAATACCCAATGTTGATTGCCTATTTGCATGACCTCACTACTAAATTGCAAGTGCTCTCTCAGGGCTACATGCAGGCTTAAATCAGTGCTGCTGAGGGGCTCTCAGTTTCAGGAGTACAGTGTGATTGGCCAGATTAGTTTGCATCCTACGTTTCATCCAATCCCTTCACACATAAGGCCCTGACACACATTTGCATGGTTTAAAATTTGAGCTTCAGCTCCACAATCATTTTGCAACGTTCTATATTTATGACCAACTGACTTTTGCAGGGCACCTGTAGCACACACTCAAATCTCAGTATCCATGACAACCAGGATGTATTCAGGGCCTACTACTCGTCCCCTAGGTGTCCCCTAACTCTTTTTTGAAATACACACATGTGTACGGTGCGTTTCACGCGCTCGCGTATGGCACAATTACAATAGTGATACGATGCGCACACACACACAGAATGTAGGGGTACGGTGCGCTCACGTATGGCACGATTACAATAGTGATACGATGCGCACACGCACGGAATGTAGGGGTATGGTGCGCTCGCGTGTGGCACGATTACAATAGTGATATGATGCGCACACACGCACGGAATGCAGGGGTACGGTGCTCGCGTATGGCACGATTACAATAGTGATACAATGCGCACACACACACGGAATGTTGGGGTGCGGTGCACTCGCGTATGGCACGATTACAATAGTGATACGATGCTCACACACGCACTGAATGTAGGGGTACGGTGCGATCGCGTATGGCACAATTACAATAGTGATATGCGCACACACGCATGGAATGCAGGGGTACGGTACGCTCGCTTATGGCACGATTACAATAGTAATATGATGCGCACACACGCATGGAATGTAGGGGTACGGTGCGCTCGCGTATGGCACGATTACAATAGTGATACGATGCACACACACGCACGGAATGTAGTGGTATGGTGCGCTCGTGTGTGGCACGATTACAATAGTGATATGATGCGCACACACGCACAGAATGCAGGGGTACGGTGCGCTCGCGTATGGCACGATTACAATAGTGATACGATGCGCACACGCACGGACTGTAGGGGTATGGTGTGCTCGCGTGTGGCACGATTACAATAGTGATATGATGCGCACACACGCACGGAATGCAGGGGTACGGTGCGCTCACGTATGGCACGATTACAATAGTGATACAATGCGCACACACGCACGGAATGTAGGGGTGCGGTGCACTCACGTATGGCACGATTACAATAGTGATACGATGCACACACACGCACGGAATGTAGGGGTACGGTGCGATCGCATATGGCACAATTACAATAGTGATATGCGCACACGCATGGAATGCAGGGGTACGGTGCGCTCGCTTATGGCACGATTACAATAGTGATACGATGCGCACACACGCATGGAATGTAGGGGTACGGTGCGCTTGCGTATGGCACGATTACAATAGTGATACGATGCACACATACGCACGGAATGTAGGGGTATGGTGCGCTCGCGTGTGGCACGATTACAACAGTGATATGATGTGCACACACGCACAGAATGCAGGGGTACCGTGTGCTCGCGTATGGCACGATTACAATAGTGATACAATGCGCACACACGCACGGAATGTAGGGGTACGGTGCGCTCGTGTACGACACGATTACAATAGTGATACGATGCACACACACGCACGGAATATAGGGGTACAGTGCGCTCGCGTATGGCACAATTACAATAGTGATATGCGCACACACGCATGGAATGCAGGGGTACGGTGCTCTCGTGTATGGCACGATTACAATAGTGATACGATGCGCACACACGCACGGAATGTAGGGGTACGGTGCACTCGCGTATGGCACGATTACAATAGTGATACGATGCGCACACACGTACGGAATGCAGGGGAACGGTGCGTTTCAGGCGGTCGGGTTCACACGCTGTAGTGAATGCAGGGGTACTGAGGTTCTTTAATTTCGACTCCATTTTAAATTCGCCGCCATTTTGTGTTGCCTTTACACAGGCTGCTCGATTCACGAAGTGTCTCTGCCCCTTGGTCTGCAACGTGTCAAAAAACCCCTCCGTCCTTGTTTTGTCTTGTCTCTTGTTAGCACTTACCCTTAAAGATACACCCCAACCTCTCCCTTGGACAGAGGAATGCCAGAAAAGTTTTACTGATTTGCGTACTTCCTTGTGTTCTGATCCTGTGTTGGGTACTCCGGATTACAGCAAACCTTTCACACTTTATGTGCACGAGAGAGAAGGTTGCGCGTTGTCAGTTTTGACACAACAATTTGGTGACAAGCAACGCCCGTGTGCTTATTTTTCGGCTACTTTAGACCCTGTAGCTAAAGCATTACCTAGTTGTCTGAAAGCTACAGCAGCAGCAGCAGTTTCTATTCGCCAATCTGCTGGATTGGTGCTAGACAATACACTTATTGTCATGGTGTAACATGCAGTGGATACACTTCTAAACAGGACAAAAACTCAGCACCTTACGAGCGCCCGCTTATCTGAGTATGAGCTGACGCTCTTGGCTAGTCACGTACACATCATACGATGTAATACCCTAAATCCAGCTACACTGTTACCGATCCCAGTAGAGAAAGACATTCAAGAGCAACATGATTGTTTTCTCCGTACAGAGGAGGAGACAAAAGGTAGGATTGATTTAAAAGATACGCCGCTCCTGGATCCGGATGGGATCTAATGGGTGGATGGTTCTTGTTTTAAGCTCCCCAATGGTGAAACGACTGCAGCCTATGCTGTTACCACTTTGCATACAGTTGTAGAGACAGCATGCATTAGACAGAATTCAGCTCAAGCAGCTGAATTGATAGCTCTGACTAGAGCTTGTGTATTGGCTAAAGGGAAGAGAGTGAATGTGTTCACCGACAGACAATATGCATTTGGGGTGGCCCACAGTTTTGGCCGCCTTTGGAGGGAAAGAGGATTCTTTACCTCACATGGTACTAAAATACAGCATGGTCAGTTAGTGAATGACCTTTTGGAATCACTTGCTTTACCCACTCAGATAGCAATTGTGAAGTGTAGTGCGCATAAGAGGATCACTGATGATGTGGGTGAAGGAAACGCTTTTGCGGATCAGATAGCGAAAGAGACAGCGAGAGATGTGACGAGTCATATGTATGTTGCTGGACCTGCTAGATGGGTCAGTCAAGGAGGAATGTGTGAGGACACAATAGAAAGTGTGAAAATGATTCAGGAAGAGGCTACAGAGAAAGAATTGAGTAAGTGGAGAGATGGTACGGGAATGTTGGATGCGACGGGGTGTTGGATAGAATTGTCGGAACACCAACGTTGGCTGTTACCAGACGCCTTTGTACTTCCAGTAGTGACTATGGCGCATGGTCCAGCCCACATCAGTGCAAAAGGAATATGCAAGCTTTTGGCTCCGGTATGGCAGAATGCAGGGATTCCTAAATATGCAGACAATCTTGTTAAACATTGCATTGTTTGTTTGATGCACAACCCAGG
The DNA here is from genome assembly GCF_964263255.1 of Lissotriton vulgaris. NCBI lineage: Eukaryota > Metazoa > Chordata > Amphibia > Caudata > Salamandridae > Lissotriton > Lissotriton vulgaris. The sequence continues at coordinate 469,018,655 of NC_141700.1, read as the reverse complement.
AAGAGGGACACCAACCCCAGCAGGCCATTTTGCTTCTCCAACGTATCCTTTTGAGGTATTGCAGATAGACTACATTTACATGGGGAGATGCAACAACCTAAAGTATGTCCTTGTGGTGGTGTGTGCCTTTTCTAGATGGATAGAGGCCTACCCCCTGAAGGATAATACTGCCTTGTCTACAGCCAAGTTCCTTCTAAAAGAATACTTTCCGAGGTTTGGTTTACCTCGAATTGTCTGGAGTGACAATGGAAGTGAATTTGTGGGTCAAATCATGCAGAATGTATGTGCAGGTCTTGGTATTAGGCAGAAATTCCATGCGGCAAACTATCCTCAGTTAGCGGGTTTGGTAGAGTGCTATAATGGCACTCTCAAGCTTAAACTTGCGAAGATACAGGCCAGTACGGGTCTTGCTTGGCCCAATGCTTTACCTTTGGCCCTCTTGTCAACCCGAACAGCTGTTCGTTCTCGTGTGGGACTTAGCCCATATGAGATTGTGTTTGGGCGCCCGGCTAATGTCTGGGGTGTTCCTAAACCCAAGAAGTACTCTGACATAGAATACCCAATGTTGATTGCCTATTTGCATGACCTCACCACTAAATTGCGTGTTCTTCATCAGCAGGTACAAGACACCTTGCCGCAGGCTTCCTCAGATCCTGGGCACACCCTCAAACCTGGCGACTGGGTGTGCCTTAAAAAGTTTCAAAGAAAGAGGAATTTGGAACCCCGCTGGCGAGAGCCGAGACAAGTGCTATTGACCACACGTACAGCCGTGAAAGTTGTTGAGAAAAAGAATTGGGTCCATGGTGTGCATTGCAAAAAGGTACCCTTGCCTTTACCTTATGATCAGTGGGTCCGCGAAGGTGTAGGTGATTGTGAAGGAGAGAGAGTCCCTCGGTTTGTACCTTTTAGTGATGCACACCTAGAATGGACTGAAGACGATGATGTTTTGCAAGAAGCTGTACCATCGCATCTTAGAATAGATACAACTGATCCAGAAACACTTTTCCAAAACCAGACTGTGCCAAACAAGGACAGATACAATTTGAGGCCTGGAGTGGCCAAAGACATTTGAAACTTTTTGTTTTGTTCCTGAATTACATTTTCATTCTTAAATTGTATTTTTGAATTTTGAATTGTATATATTTTCTTCCCTATGTGATACTGGATTCATCTTATTTTAAGTTGCAGGGTCGTGGTAGGAGACTTGGTTTGTGACCTGAGTAGTGGCAATAGGTCTGCAGGACTTGCAGTGTCATAGGACGGCTAATAACCACAGCTAAGTGAGATAGGAAGATTGCCACGAGCAACACTTTAGAAGATGAATTCCAGCGAATTAGAAAATGATAAAAGAATGAAAATGAGGAAGAAATACTGCAAATTATTATTTAGTAGATGTGGCGTAGTATTATGTGTTTTTAATTTTCTATGTGTTTTATTAGCTTGTGTGGGTTGGGTTACTCACATTTTGCAGTCAACATCTGTGCCTATATCTACCTCCCAGCCCATACCTTTTCGTACTACTGCTTCCCCACATACGCTACCAGAGCATGAGCAAATTAGGAGAATGGAGTATTTCAACAATTCCTTCATTCAATTGTTACACCAGCATCAATTGATGATCAATACCACCGATTGCTGGGTTTCTGGACTTTTACCCCATAATACAGATAGAGGAATGCCATATATTTTTAGTTTTACCCTTCTCCCTAAAAGGGTCTGCTTGGGCTTACACCTCTATGTTTGCCAATGCCTATGAGAACCAACATCGACATCCTGTTGGTCCATATTGGGATGGAATTGACGTTAGTCATGACGCACTAATCAAGGGAATAGTGGCTATGTCAAAACATTATAAGAAATTTAATGAATACCCCACTGACGAACGACAAGCATACAGACAGAGCCAAAAGGAAAAGATCCCCACCTATCTATACTGTGCCCCACCAAGTTCACCTATGTCTCCGAGCAAATGGTCAAAGTCCTAAGGCTCAGTTGGGAAAGAGTACTTGTAACATTACATATATCTATACATCCTGAACGTCTCCACCACTGGTAGCGTCCCAAGGAACATATTTCGTTTTTCATGAAAGAGCCTATACATGGCTACCAGCCGATTTCTCAGGAACTTGTTATATGGCTTTTCTCCTCCCTCCAACATATACAGCTCCTTCGGGACATCACAAGACAAGGTACGGTAGAGGGGTTATTGCTTTGGAAGACAAAGTAGGACAAGAAGGAGGCGACTTCCTTTAAGGATTCCTCCCATTTTGGGGCCCTATGCCCAATAGTAGAAATATCAGGCATCTCATTCGTGTTGTTGAAGCAACAATAAATGAAACTGTTGGAGCACTGGGTAATATCACTGCTGAGCTTCATGACATTACAAAACAAAATGGTGTTAGACATCATTCTTGCAGATCGTGGTGAAGTCTGTAAATTGATCGGATCCAGTTGTTGCATTTACATACCTGATAACGCCCCTACAGTATACCAGGCCATCTCTAAATTACACCATATTGCTGAGTCCATCCACCAGGACAAAGGAAATTGGTCTCTGATGGGATGGTTTTGGGGACTACTGTCCACATGGGGATGGACGGTATTGACTTTCATTGGAGTAGTTTTGGCCATCATCTTCTCGTGTTGCCTTTGTTTGCACTGTGGTCCCGCAATCTGTGGTCTTTGTGCCACTATGTGTGTCCCATGTCACAGAAAACAGAGAATATTAAGATGATGTTGCAGCAACAGCTTGACGACCTCATGACCATCAACATAGATTCAGATTAGCATGAGTCTTTGTGTATTGCCTGCGTAATGGCAAAAGGAGGGTCTGAGGTTCTTTAATTTCGACTCCATATTACATTCGCCGCCATTTTGTGTTGCCTTTACACAGGCTGCTCGATTCAGGAAGTGTCTCTGCCCCTTGAACTGCAACGTGTCAAAAAACCACTCCGTCCTTGTTTTGAAACCAATCTCAGACACCAGCCAGCCTAACTAATCCTTGTCTGGACTACCTAATCCCTGTATCAAATATCTGTTAGCCTTTAGTATTCTTCTCTTGCCGTATCTTATTTTTTGGCCTTCGCTATTCTCTCCCTGTGTTTTCCCATTTCACAACCTTTCTTTTGAAGCATACAGACATGTCCTGCCATTGCAACACTGAGCTATGGGTACCAGTATTGATTAACTCTGGGGGGCTGGATAACACAACATGTAAGCAGAGAGCATTCTGGTTGCACAACACCTTGTTTTCAAACTCTTCTGATTGGCAAAAACTTTGTGCATTGGGTGTATGTTTGTACAGATGTATTTTGGCTATAAAAGCTTGTGAGCCACAGAGTAAAGTGGCACTCTCCTGAGAACCTACTTGATGTACTTCTTGGACAACTGTGCTTAGCTGCAGCTAATAAAACGTGGTTTTCTACGCCAACAGAGTATTCCGTGTCTCTGTGCAACAAGGCAGGTGAACTCAAAGATTTCAGGCGTGCCCTGCGCCGCCAGGCCCAAAGGTACGGTCCATTTCATACGGTACGGTTCACACGCTGTAGTGAATGCAGGAGTACGGTGCATTTCAGAGGGTACGGTTTATACTCTGTAGTGAATGCAGGGGTACGGTGCGTTTCAGACGGTACGGTTCACACGCTGTAGTGCATGCAGGGGTACGGTGCGTTTCAGCCGGTACGGTTCACACGCTGTAGTGAATGCAGGGGTATGGTGCGTTTCAGACGGTACGGTTCACACGCTCACGTATTGCACCATTACAATAGTGATACGAGGCACACACATGGCAGGGATGTAGGGGTACATGGGAGGGATGTCTATCAAGTTCTTGTCATTGCATACTTACATGAGCAGGCCCTAGGTGTGACAGGGAGTGATATAGCAAAGGGCATGTGATCTTGTTGCACAATCTATGTGTGATGACCTGTTGACACATGTCATGTGTGATGGGGCACTTTGTGGTACACATCACCTTTACACCTGTCCCATATGTATCATTATGCAGATGTTGTCATGCACATCAACACCGGGATTCATCACTACGGGCACCAGTCTCATGATGCCAGGGACCGGGGCACTTTGTCTCTTGACATTTCACGCTCAGCATGACCCTATACGACTAGGTCCGGTGTGTGTAATGTTAAAGATTGAGCTTGCTGTTTGTGTTCCGTAAACTGCATCTGCTGTTGGCGAATCTAACATGGGTCTGTGTTGAGATGGGAATGGTTTCACATGTACGCACACTATGCCACATGTGCATTCTCACGGCTTTTGGCTCTGATGGCATCAGACATCATTTTTTTCCCCAGGCATACATGTCTGCATCATGACAATGGCTGTGTTGTTTTGTTGTCACATGCACACCTTAATCGCAATGTGTTTGATATGTACATTAGACATTCCATGTGACCTGTGCGTGTGCCTTGCAGTCTGCTGTCTGGATGGGATGACACGCTTACACTGCAGGTATTGTGACGTGTGTCACCCCCGTGATATCTTGGGCTGTCCACTCAGACAAGCCCGTCAGCTCATTTGAGGGCATGTCATGTTTATTTTTAAATCAACTGGTGTATCTGGGTTGTTGTAGGAGTGCCAGCAAGCTGCCATATGTGTCCTGGATGTATTGCACACGCCACACTCCATAGTGAACTGATGTGTACTAGCAGTTTTGCATGTGCTATGTACATTGCTATCGATGTTGGCTGATAGTTATTCTCCATTCTTCCCAAATATGTCCTGCAGGGCACCGCCTCTACCAAGGCCATTTCCAGACTTTGCTACCATGAGGGAACGTGACTGCATGCGGCGTTACAGATTCACTCAACAGTTGATTCTGGACTTGACGAACAGGCTGGAACCACATCTCCAACCGCGACACAGGAATCCAACTGCGCTGAGCCCCAAGCTAAAGGTGATGGCAGCCCTCCATTTCTTTGCAACAGGTACGTTTCAATTAACCATAGGGGTTGTCGGGGGAATGCTCCAAACAATGTTCAGCCGTGTCCTGCGTGATGTTTTAACTGCCATGTTCGAGCAAATTGATGAATTCCTCAGATTTCCTACTCCGGAAGAGTTGACAGATGTCAAGGGTGAATTCTATGCCCTGGGAGGGGGGCCACATGTTATTGAGTCCATTGGTGGGACACATGTGGCTTTGGTGCCACCACAGGCTCAGGAGCAGGCTTACAGCAACAGGAAACATTACCATTCAATAAATACCCTGGTGGTGTGTCTTGCTAACATGCAGATTTCCCATGTTTGTGCACGTTTTCCAGGATCCTGCCATGATGCATTCATCATGAGGCGTAGCAGGGTACCACGAATGATGCTGCAGCTGCGCAACAATCGGGCATGTCTTGTTGGCGGGTAAACTCTGTTTTTCCTCTGTGTCTCAGTATCTTTTCCTCTGAAGGCATCTCCTGAACCACTTATTTACATGATGTCTATTTGTAGGTGACGCTGGATATCCCAACATGCCATGGCTAATGACACCTCTCCGCAACCCAAGAACAGCTGCAGATCAGCGGTACGATAATTCACACGGGCAGACCAGGCGAGTGATTGAGCGGAAGTTTGGCCTCCTGTAAAGCCGATTCCGGTGCCTCGATAAGACCAGCGGATTCCTCCCATATGCCCCGGCCAAGGTCTGTAATATCTTCATCGTGTGCTGCATGCTGCACAACTTGGCAGTTGAGAAGGCAGTGCCACTCATCCTGGATCCTGCGGAGCAGGAACATCCACCCGTTGAGGATGAAGGGCTTGATCACGATGCTGATGAGTAAGAGGAGGATGATACGCAACTTCTTCTCTTAATGGTGAGTCACGGGGAATGAGTGTGCAAGCTTGTAGCATTGAGTGGCATGTGTTGCAATGTGTGTGTCCAGCAGACTGTATGCAATGTAACTTCGATATGTGTGTTCTGATGTGTCGCGCACTGACTGATGTCATGCCACACTGAAATGCGCAATGACTGAGCTAGAAATGTATATGTGTACTACATTGTTCCAGTTTTTTACATGCCCATGTACTTGACAATGAATTTAAACGGTGAGCCCTTGTGTGTCTGTCATTCCCAGGTTGCTGTGCCTGTTGTCTGTTCATGTCATCTTCATCCTCCTGCTATTCCTCATGATGATTGCAACGTGGACCGAATCAGCGTTCCATGCACGGCCATGTGTAAATGTCAGTTCAGGTAAGAGATCCAAACAGGCTGTTTATGGTTGGTATGGTTTGAGAATGTGTGGGAACTGTTTCTGTGCATGTTGTAGGACCATACATACATGTCTCATCACCATGGATCAAATTTCATGTTGCACCACTCCCATGACAGGACAGTCACCCTTCTTGACAGTCATCTGTTGTGTAGGTTTTTACTCTGGTGAAGCATCAATGTCTGTAAACCTTGACACTGACACATTACGGATACCACCAGTTGACATTTTGTGGGACATCACAACCACAGGCTCTATGGGGAATTGCAGCATCACTGTGTGCAGCTGGATGTGTTTGGCTCATCCACTTAATCGTGTGTGCCAGTACAATTTTGCAGTCAAACATGTTGTGAAGGTGTGGGCCAGCGTATGTCCCACATGTTCTGTCAAATGTCCGGTGAGTATGTTTGTATGGATGCATTGTCCCTTGTGCCAGTATGTCATGTCACTGTCACGTCGCTTCCTCAGGGCCGGTGTAGGACACTGCTTTGAAAGCCTTCTCGGTAAGTTGATGTTAACTTTCTATTCCCATGATGGCAGGAATGTTGCGCTGATGACGTCACAACGTTGTGCTGTAGCAAATGTAAATGCTTCCGTGGCACCCGTCGTGTGACGTGAATCCCAGGATTATCTTGTGCAGTGCTGCATATCCTGGTCACGGTATGGACGGTTTTGTGCCATTGTTCATCATTACTCTCTGTTGAGTTCTGACCCAGCAGCTTGTTATGTTAGGCATTTCAAAGCCCAGTTGGATGAGCCAATGACTGTCTCTTGCTGGGCTTCCTTGTGTTTACCTAATTTACTCCCTCGTTGGATGAGGTTCTTAAGGCTCATGCGGATGATGTGTCACTTCCCTTCTTGACCCACACTGATTCCCAGGGGTAACTACGGATTGTTATCTTTCTGTGAGTAGCACTGCACTGCATTAGAATTTCTGTTAATTGGAGCCATATTCATACACTGTGATTCCTTGATATCCGCATGGCAATAATTGCATGGAAGCAGCCTGCAGAGTGTTATCCCCCCTTCATTTAGCTGCCAAACTCTGCTACATTTTATGTGTCCGTGTTCAATCCTCAGATCTACTTTCATTATTATTACTGTGACCCCAACTAGGATACAGTGGCTGTTGTTTTCCTTTACAGATGTAACTGTTACAGTATAGGTCCTGAGGGATTCTGTGATTCAGTGACAAGAAGTGTTGAATCCTTATGCTTGTTTACCTTTGTTTCAGATCTCACTCCATGCTGTTCCCTTCCTTTCCTTCCCTCGCCTGATCACCCTTTTGAGTAAATGTATGTAATGTAAATGTAAATGTATTGGCATTTATATAGCGCACTACTTACCCGTAGGGTCCCAAGGCGCTTCGACCGCTGCGAAACCCTTCCTGGCTTCCTTGAGAGATGGTCCCTTAATGGGTATCTCCAGGGTGAGACCAGGCATCCCCGGCGGTCTGGTGGGGCCGTTAGTGAAGATGAGGCAAGCTAATGCCCTGAGTTGCCGAGTGTGATCGCTGATCAGAGTGGGCACCGAGGCGAGAGAATTATCGAGTCCGCTGACCCTGGTCCAGAAACCTGCCGCGCCGGGAATCGAACCCTGGTCCCAGGCCGTCCTCTGCTCTCGGGTCTGCCGCCTCTAACCAGTGAGCCACACTACTTCACTACAGTCAGTCATTTATACTCAGACCAAGGGGCTATCGGGAGATGGACCACTTTGCTCAGCACACGTTGCTGAGGATTCAAGGATCCGACAGTCCCAGCCAGTCGTGCGCAGATTGTTTCACTAGCATTACAGGTAACCTGTTTGGATGACTGTTATTTTCTTCAGAGCAAGGCCACTGGCCATGGACATTGGCTATAGCAGAATGGTCTCAACACAACCTTGATCCATTTGTGTAGTAAATGTGTTCCCCACAGTACAATGTGCCTCATTATTGTCACCGCAGATCTCTTGCCAGTTTGCATGCGTCATCTATGGCATACTTTACAATGATTGTACATATGGGAGTATGTGTACTGTGGCAACATTCATGCAGTTTATCATGGCTAATGATCCATAGTGTGCATGAGGTACATGTTTGTGTATGTATTTTTGCAGATTGCAACCACAACGGGCAGGCAACACCTGCTGACGCTGTGTGTCCTGGGCGCAGCTTGGCCTTTTGGTGCCTGATCCTGTGACCGTCATATTTGGTGATTGATCATCCATTTTCTTTCAGTGACCCATGAGTAACCAGACACTCCTTCCTTTCCATACACCTGTTACATTGTGCCTTTCAAAGCTCCATGTCTTTGTGTGCTACTTTCTGCATGGTGTCTCACCCCTTCCGCCGTCATGTGTTCACTCATTCCTGCTACTGCCTCCCCTGCGGCACCGCACCACCGCACCACCGAGTGCCCTGACACACACGCCTCCGAGATGCTCCTCCCTCCCTCCACCCATTCTTATTGCAGGCAGCAGCTTGTCAGTGCCACTGTTGCGCCACTTCTGTGCCAAAGGCAGGACCGTCAGCGCACTGCAAGACCCTCTGGTCCTTCCATGATGCAGGTAACACAACAGTCTCATGCTCCTGCCACCTGAGGGAAAGGTTCCAGATGGCGGTTAAATGGTGATTGTGAATCTTAGAAAGCTTGACCAGAGTCAACACAAATGAGCTGTGTGGCACCCTCCCACAGGACACTCCAACCAACTACACCGCCACACCCTGCAACTGCACACACTGGATCAGCAACTGATCCAACACTCTTGCCACATTGGCTGAATCTCATATGAAGCAAACAGTTAAGCCGCCAGAGAGAAGGCAGGCCGACTGGACTCATATAGATCTAGCCGGACTCATGTGCACACCTTGTAAAACAAACAACCATCTGTTACCTTTCAGCCCTGAAATCCTCCACACACAGACATCACCATATCATCAGCACGGACAAGAGGACAAACTTCAGGTATGGCCTAGGCACCAACACACACAACATGAATGACATCATCGGCATTGTGAGTGAACTATATAACCCCGGCTCTCCATCCAAAATACATCACACCCTTGCAAGGCCAAGGGGATCCCTTGCAACTTACTACCACTCCAAGCTCGTGGACGTACACGAAATCCTCGCCACACAGAGGCAGACAGCGCTATTTTCCACAGGACATACCCCCCTCAGGTCCTGGACTCCCGTCAGCAGCAAAGACACCACCCGGTTCAGGTACACCATCCACTGCAGCTCTCCATCAGGAGCCTTCACACACAACATCTCAATCACAGCATACACCACCCTTGAAGCTCACATCCGGCACGTCATGAATGTCTCCTTTGAGTATGCCACTTTCCATGGGAGCTGGAGGCATGCCGAAACCCAGGCCCTTTTTTGACAACGGACGTCAGTAACGCAGGATGTCTTGGAACATCACCCTACTTCCCTACACAGCAAATGTCATCAATAAGACAGTAAAGGAGCAACTGACCATCTGCCTACAAGCAAAAATCTCCAGCCAACCTGCCCCAGAGCATCTTCCACAGTAATCACCCCACTGCAACAGCCCTCATTGCCGCCACCAACGACATCTTGGACCCTGCTCAACAATGGTGAGGCCAACACCCTCACCCCATCAACTGCTCAACGGCATTCAACACTATGTGCTAACACACTGTCAGATCACACATCTCTAACACTGGGATCCACAGGAAGATCCAGGATGAAATGACCAAGTACCTGCCCAGCAAGACCCAGGGAGTCGGCATCCTCCCTTCGTCGCATAGTACACTGGGGTCATCGGTCCCATGGCCCGGGCCACATCTCTCAGCGTGACAATCTACAATGTCCCCATGACCCCCCTCTCCAACATCACATGCGCACAAGACCTCATCATCATGTCCTATGCCATTGACACCCAGCTGCTCCTCACCCTCACCAAAGACCCAGCCACTCCCAGATCCAACATTCAAGAAGGCATGAGGTGCATTGACAAATGGATGAACATCAGCCACCTGAGGCTGGACTTGGACAAGACTGAGCTCAACATCTGAGGAATGTCCCCTTCCAGCTGGGACAACTCCTTGTGTCACACCGGCCTGGGCAGCGCACAAGCATACAGTGGCCACGCACGCAAGCAGGTGCTCATCGTACACTCCTTGCTCACAATGACCATGCAAGTCAACACCATCACTACCTCATGCTGCAAATGATCTTCAGATAGATCCACTGCTTGTCAATACAGACAGTCACCCAGGTCCACGACACCAGCCGGGCACCATTCATCACATCCACAGTATAACTGCATGCAGGAGATAGTTCTCCCACATCACCAAACAGACCTGGTACTCCCTCCTTGGGCACCTCAACATGACCCATGACCTCTACACCTTCATGAAACTCTTCCAGAACTGTCTGTCAGAGCAGTAGGGTGAGCCCCCCCTCAGCAGATTGAAACCATCACGGGTGACTATTGCGCTCCATGTATGTATTTGATGATACATTGTGACCTATGTGTGTCCTCAACCGGACTCAGATCCCAGTGTATTGATGGCTTGAGTTTGTTCCACACTCTGGCATACTTTGACATATCCCCACACATATGTTGTTGACTCATGTAAAAAGAATGCAACATCAAAATCTATTGTGTTTCTTTTGTTTATTTTTCTATCTTGTGTGGGAAACATGAATAAGTGCTAGGTGCTGTACAAAAAGGGGGGAATCCAAAGTTCACAAAGGGAGATGTGATGCCTTGCAGTTTGAGTCAACAGAGTCCAGACCATAGTGCTTGCCATCATTGGTCAGACTGCAACCAGCAAGTCCATGTGGGTGAGTGGGAGAGTCAATAAGCTGATACTGTTGCACACAAAGGCAAGATGCCAGACCAGGTGACCTGGGAGATGCGCATGACCCAATGCCTCTCACTGTCTTTTCCGTGGACGACCCACCTTCCTTGGGGGACCCTCATATGCATGCCTTGACGATGCATGGGACGCTCCATTGGACGATTCCTCCTCCTCCTCCCTCCCTGTGCCTGTTGGCAGTCTTCGCCTCGATGTTTCTTGTCTGCTGACACAGGGAGGGTGCTGCATGTTGTCAGCGATCCGACGGAGTGAATGGCTTATGTCCCTGTGCACCGCCAAGAGCTCATCCAGTCTTGCCTCCATCCGCCCTTGGTGTTCTCGTTGACTAGCGTGTTGCTCGGCCTGCAGGTTTTTGATTTCTGTGAGGCCCCCACTACCTGGCTGAACTCCCTGGTGTCCCGCCGGTATGCCTCCATGATGTTTCGTAGTTCAGACATACCGGGCCCTGCAGCTGGGTGGTCAGGTTCTCGCCTCCGCCTGGTGCCACTCCCACCACCCCTGCCCACACGAGCCTGGACTGCGGTTGTGGGCACATCGGGTCGACGGGACCCCTGAGGGATGGCAGTGGTGGTGTTGTCTGCCACCTCCTGGGTGCCCGGCGAACCTTGTCCCTCTTTGTCAGACTGGCTCAGTTGTGGAGTGTGGGCAGGGCTCCGAGCTGCCTGCTCGGATGTGGCAGGAATGGGTGCGGTGGTTGGTGCAGATGTCCCTGATCCAGCTGCTGCACGGGTTTGGGCTCCAGAGTTGCCAGGGAGAGGCGTCGCTGTTGGTGGGATCAGGGTCCTGCGTAGGCTGGGACTGTGATGCATCTCCCCCCTCGTTGGGGCTCGATTCAGCACGTTGCCCTGTAGGTGTGAGAGACAGACAATGTTAATGCCATTTCATGCAACATACAATTTTCATATACATTGTCGTTGCACTGTTCCACCTGGTAGTTGTCTATGCTTTGGATTGTTCTCAATGTTCAGTTGTGGATGGGTATGTTGTGGGGTCAGATTGATCTGTGCTCCGGAGTCATTGACATGTGAGTGACTATTTACAATGACTGGTACAGTCATGCATGTCAGCAGTGATTTGCCAGTCATTGTGCACCACAGCTTTGCCAGCATGTATGCAACACATTGACACTGCGTATCACCATGGTGGAACAACGGCACAGCTGCGTCACGCATCTGTGCCATAGAAGTGGCACATTGCTGTAGTTGTGTCGCTGGTGCAATGCAGATCCAGCAATGCTCTGTGTGGCCCTATCTGCACAATGCTGTGTCAATCCTTATGTCTGCTTCAAGCATGCACAGGGTTTTGAGGCAGCATGTGCATAAAAGTGACTGAGTGAAATCTTGAAGATTTCAATCAGCCACTTTTGGGAGGTGTTGCTGTGCCGTGTCAGCCACCCACTGCGCCCCTCCCCCCCCCCCCGGACCAGTACATCTACTTCTGGCGCATCTCCCAGATGCATCACTTTGTAAATACCCAGCGCCATGGCGCAACTTTTGTGCGCCCGCTGCGTCACAAAGGTGAAGCAACGGCGTCGTGAAAGAAGCGCAAGGGACTTGTAAATCAGCACTGTGCATTGTTTTTGCTTGGATGCTTCATCTGATCTGTATTTGTTTTGTTGTGTTACATGACAATTGTGACAGTGGGGCACTCCATTGCCTGTCCCAGGAGGCTATGTTTATGTAAGGGGTGTGTGTGACAGGCCGTGCTGGTAGTTGGAGTGTGATTTGGAACTGGGCGTCCCTCGTGGTGTGTCTGTCCCCCCATGGAGCATGCTGCCATGGCAGTGTTTTTGAATTCCTGTCCAAGATATCTGACCTTGTTGTCCTGGTGTTAGTGTTATGTTATGCTATGTTAAAGGAATTTGTTAAGCGCACGTTCACCAAGCGGTTTCATGGCACTGGTCAAGGATGACCTTGTGCTGGCTACACCAGTGCCCAGTGTCAGCTTTCTTGTCAGTACTTTCCCACTCCCTGTGCATTGAGCATGGGGCATGGGTGTGTACATGGGCCATATGGGATCAGTGCAATTGGCCATGGGCGTACACAGAAATGTTGATAGGTGTGGCCACATTTTTAGCTTCATCACCATCCCCTTGCACACTCCTCCCCTCTGCCTTTCACCCTTCTGGCCATCCCCCTTGCACCCTCCTCCCCTCTGCCTTGCATCCTTCTCACCCTCCTCCTTGCACCCTTCGGGCCCTCTGCCTTACACCCTCCTCACCCCTGCCTTGTACCCTTCTTGCCCTCCCCCTTGCACCCTTCTCGCACTCTGCCTTGCACCCTTCTCACCCTCCCCCTTGCACCCTCCTCCCCTCTGCCTTGCTCCCTCATCCCCTCTGCCTTGCACCCTTCTCACCCTCTGCCTTGCACCCTCCTCCCCTCTGCCTTGCACAATTCTCGGCAACCTCCTTGCAAACTTCCCACCCAATGGAGCGTGCTGCCACCTGGGACAATGGCATCATTTCAAAAGCATGATGGACTAGGGCCGGCCCTGGCTTGGCCTACACCAGACACACTGGCGATCCAGGGGAAGCCAAGAGCCAGCCTTGCCCCCCCTGCTGACGCCTATGCAATTGGGTCTTGTTTGGCGTCCCACGATGCATTTTGTTACAGCCACCCTCCCAGGATACCGGACGTCTATTCTTGGGTTTGTGCTTCCTGTTGCATGGGACATAGCATGGCCTTGGTTTGTCAATGGGGCATACACATGTTAGTGGCATTAGCGTGATTTTGGCCTGTAGTTATGGGCGGCGGGTGCTTGCCACTTGTTGCAGGCATTTTTTGTACTTGGAGTGTGGATGCCATTACCCCCATGTTACTTGAGTTGTTTGTATACTCACCAGGCTCTACGACTTCTTCAATGCCATGTACTCCCACCGGTGGTAGCGGGGCCATGATCTTCTCCTCCCAGGGCTGGTACTGTACGGGTCTGCGGGGACCACCACCTCCAGTATGCTGGCTATTGGCGTAGTCCTCGTCCATCTTCCGCTTCACCATCCTCCGCAGATCGTACCGCCTGGCAATTCTTCCTGGTGCGCCTGATGGGTGCAACAGCATTGACCCTATTGACGATCCTCACCCACAGGCGTGTTTTTTCAGCTATGCTGGTCTGTCTGACCAATGCACCAAACAGCTGTGGCTCGACTCAGATGACTTCATCTACAAGGATCTCCATCTCCACATTTGTGAACTTTGGATTCTTTTGTGCGGACATGGTGTGGGGTGAATGTGATTGGGGGGGGTGACGTGTGTATCGATGTGGGTGTGTGGGTCTGAATGTGAATGGGGGTGTGTGGGTCTTAATGTGATAGGGTGGGTATGTATGAAGGTGGATGTGTGCAGTTGTTGGTGTGTTGGCTGTGTGTCTGTAGCTAAATGGCTATGTTGCAAAGGATGATGGTTTGTGTGTGTGGGCCATTTTTATTGGTTCATTTGTGGGTGGGGCTTAGTTTGAAAATGTTGGTGGGTGTGTTATAAGGGGTGGGTCTGAGTTGGGACCTCTGTTTGCCTGTTTCGATCTGGCCAGGACATTCATTTCCAATGGTTTGTACACAGGAGACATTTTTTGGGGTGTTGTGCGAGTCGTTTGCACCCTCCTTGTGCTGTTTTTAGGGGTTTGCGTGCTCTTTGTTAAGGGCGGGTTCATTTCGTATTTGATAGTGTGGCTCGCTCATACGCAACGTTTTTACGGGGTTTGCGTGCGCTTCGTTATGGGCGGGTTCATTTCGTATTTGGTTGGTTGGCTCCCTCATACGCGATGGTTTTAAGGAGTTCTCGTGCGCTTCGTTAAGGAGGGTTCGTTTCGTATTTGGTTGTGTGGCTCGCTCATACGAGACGTTTTTACGGGATTCGCGTGCATTTCGATAAGGGGGGTTCGTTTCGTATTTGGTTGGTTGGCTCGCTCATACGTGACGGTTTTACGGGGTTCGCGTGCGCTTCATTAAGGGGGGGTACGTTTCGTATTTGGTTGTGCGGCTCGCTCATACGTGATGTTTTCCGTACAAATCGCTGTTCATACGCGACAACCTTTCCCGTACAAATTGCGTTCTCGGTCCCCGGACTGCAACGTACTTGTTGGGTCGTACAGCATGTTTACGAATCGTACGGTTCACTTTCCGAGTCCGTATCGTACGGGTTTTCGCTTGTTTTTCGTACGGTTCGCAAACATTCGGACGTATTTT
Organism: Lissotriton vulgaris; assembly: GCF_964263255.1. Lineage (NCBI taxonomy): Eukaryota > Metazoa > Chordata > Amphibia > Caudata > Salamandridae > Lissotriton > Lissotriton vulgaris. The sequence continues at coordinate 469,003,429 of NC_141700.1, read as the reverse complement.
TTGACAAAGGATCGTACTACGCGATTTAGACGGATTTGTACGATTCGTACGGAAAAGGCTACGAATACGAATCGTCGGACGGTTTTCTTTCCCGAATCGGAATCGGCCCCTTTATAAACAGTTAAACTTCATACCTATTCCACACCCAAAAAAAAGAAAACTAAAGAAGAAGAAACTCTTCAGGAATTCAACTACACATAGAAGAAGATCAACATATACCCAATAATTAACTCAATGATAAGTAAGTAAACTAAACTAAACTCAATAATACTAACAGAAAAAATCATTAGAAATAATATACATATTTTGTTACCACTACAGGAAACTCTACAGGAAATCAATAAATGACAGAAAAGCCCCAAAAAGATTCAACTAGCAAAGTAAGTATTTACCAACCCATTTAAAAATATAGATTAAACAACAACCCTAACTCAAAACTAATCCCAAAACCCCTAACCACCCCTATAAAAAATATAGAAACAAATAATACAAACAAATGTACTTTTATTTTTCAGACTGCAAAAATACAGAAAGAACATACCACAACTAAGGAGTAAACGTCATTGAACTCATATACATAAAGACCAACTTTGTAAGTATATAATACAAAAATATTTCTTTGTTTAAATTATAATACATACAACAACATATTTAATAACAATAATATATATTTTTCATAGATTAAAGCTACATCAAAATGACAGAAGGAACAGAATTTATAACAAGCCAGAAAGGAAAAATAAAACTATGCTATATGGGATATACTTACACACAGGAAAAACAATTTGGATTAAAAGTGAACTGGAAATGCTGTAAATACTACTCAAATAAATGCTACGGTTGTGCAATAACAAGGGAAGCAACAGTACTGTATACTAGAGAACATAACCACCCACCGAACGTGACAGAAATAGAAGTCAGAACTACATTAGAGACAATAAAGGAAGCTAGCACAAGTTCTCAAAAACCCACAAGTGTTATTTTAAAAGAGAAGCTTCCCAAAATTCCTAAAACAGCTAGCACACAAATGCCATCTGTAACTTCACTAAAGAGAACTATATCACATGCCAATAAAACTACTACTACTTCCACCCCAATTCTTAGAACTTATAGCGAAGTTATTATAAGTCCTGAACAAAGTATCACATTACACAAAGAACCATTTGTCATTTTTGATAATCAAAGCAATGACAAAAGATTAATAATAATTGGAACTTCAACGAATCTGATTAAACTACAAGAAAGTCATTATTGGATGATGGATGGGACTTTTACTATATGTCCCAAGCCCTTTTTCCAACTGTATAAAATACATGGGCTACAACAGAATTGCAATATACCATTAATTTACGCAACATTACCAAACAAAATTAACTCCACATACATGGAACTATTAAATACAATAAAACAAAAAACTAATGACTTTTCCCCACAAAACATCATCCTAGGTTTTGAACAGTCAATGATTAATGCTATCTTAAAAACAACCCCCCATACCTGCATCCAAGGCTGTTACTATCATTTTAATCAGTGTCTATGGAAACACATGCAAAAATCAGCACTGAACATAGAATATGCAACTAATTCTTCTTTTGCATATCAAATAAAAAAAATAACAGCACCAACGTATGTCCGAGACATAGACGTCGCAGAACAGTACAACATCTTAATAGACAGTACCTTCTACAAACAAAATGAAGCTAAACTAAGTCCACTATTGGACTATTTTGAGGACACATGGGTCGGCATACTACACAGATCTGGCCACAGAAGAAACCCTAAATTCTTAATACCCTGGTGGAACATATACAGAAGCACATTAAATGGGGAATCCAAAACTAACAATGCAGTCGAAGGATGGCATAATGCCTTCTTTCAATCAACAGGCAGAACAAAACCAACACTAGAAAAAAGTATTCAATGCCTACAAAAAGAACAGAGCTATCAAGAGTTCCGAATGGAACAATCGATAACTCAATTAACTCCCAAAACATCTTAACAAACTAAACAAATGCATAAATATCTAGAACAACAAGTAAAATTGTACCCTAGTACCAAATGCCTGGAATACCTAAAGATAATAGCCAAAACTCTCCTTTAAAGCAATAATACAAATAAATGAGAAATTACTCATCTTGAAAACATACCATAGAAGTAAAGTGATTATATTTTATCACAAAAATAATTACTGTGTGCAATATATTTCTACCTTTTTTAATAAAATATATTAATGCACATTAATAATATTTGTAATTCAACAATAGTAATCGAAAACATTACCCACCCACAATAAATAAAAATAAATAAACTTACCAAGTGTATTCCAAATGCCGTAAAATCCATTTTCTGCCAACACAATCCAAATATAAAAAAGCTTTCCCCCCCCCAAAAATGTAAAAATACAACTGTAGCAAAAACGAATAATCCTTGTAGCAACAGTCCATAAGAAATCCATAAAAAACAAAAATGTATAATATAGTAAAAAACGCTCCAGGAAAACTGAATAATTTACAGAAGTGTCAAAAACATATTAGTTAATAAAACTAACAAACACTTCTTTAAAAAAAAAACAACTCCTTCCGATACAAACAACTTCTGAAAATAAAAATAGTCAAAAGAAAAGCACACACATTCCCACCCACAAAAAACAACACATAAACACTTACTCACAATAATACTAGCTTTAAATTTGATAAAAATATACATTAAACACCGTAATCCTAAATTTCTAAACAGGGCTACACAACACTAACAATACGTAAAAACACCACACGTAAATTTAACAAATAACATTTCTGAATACAACAATTAAACATATAACTACACTAAACAATATCTAACTAGGTTCAAAATTATTTTTTAAATGTTATTTAAAACAAAGAAAACAAACCTTACCTTTAGCGACGTGAAGTGTTTCCCAACCGCGAGCTTCTCTTCAACCAAAATGACACAAAACGACAGAACGAGGTTACAAAATAGAAGACCCAAAATCTAATAGAAACATTAACGATAAAAAATGTAAGTAATTCAATACAGTAAAATGTTACTTTACATATAAAAAATTTTCACTATTTAAATTAAATAGTAGATTTTTTTGCATTTAAGTAAAAATTGTTAAAAAATGTACCTGGTGTAAAATTATAAAAATAAATATTCAAATAAAATAATATTTATTATAATTACAGAAAAAATAAAATACAAAAAACAGTGTATAAAAAATTGTTACAAATGTTTTTCATGCATTATATACATTATTTTCTGTTAAAAACTTGTTTTAACTTGAAAACAGTGTTTAAAACGTAACCAAGCGCTTTACAAACTTCCATAATAATAATAATAATAATAAAACATTAATATTAATATGTTTAATATTAATTTAAAAATTCAATATGTACATACCAAAAATATAAAAATGTTAAACATTTACATTATATGTAAAAGTTTACACTTTCTCTGTATAAATGCATACAATACCTATTACTGTATTAAATATAATTTGGAAATAAAAAATCTAGGGCTAGATGTAGGTAATCACAAATTACTGATTCTTAAATACCGAATTTTACCGATTCGGTATTTAAGAATCAGTCATTTTGATGTAGGAAATAATTCTGTAAATGTTACCGATTCGGTAAGATTCCTTATTACCTAATCAGTAATACCGATTCGGTAATAAGGAATCACCTTCCCATTCATTCCTATGGGCCTGGAGGCCCATAAGAATGAATGGGAAGCCATTCACCATTACCAATTCAGTAAATACCGAATCGGTAATAGGGGGAGCATATTCAAGGGTGGCAGGGTGTCTCATTGACACCCTGTTGCACCCCTGAATGGTGCATGTGTGCACATGTGGCGCACATACATGACCTAAGGGCATGTATGTCTGCCACATGGCACTTATACAAAAGCACAAAATTGCTTTTTAAAAGGTATTCGGTATTTACCACCAACTTGTAGTTGGTGGTAAATAACGAATCCTTAAACCAAAAATGCACTCACTTGAGTGCTCCCTACATAGGATTTAAGGAATCTGTAATTTACTGCTTCCTTAAATTAAGGAATCAGTATTTTACTGATTCCTTAAAATAAGGAATCAGTATTTTACAAACTCCTTAAAATAATGAATCGGTAAATTACCGAACCCTTAAATCCAGCCTCCTACATCGCAAAGGGCTAAATACCGGTTGGTAATGGGAAAAGAACCGATTTTCGGCCGTTACCGACCGGTATTTGCCTACCTACATCTAGCATTTAGTGTTTTGTTAAAACAATTTTTAAACATATTGTAAATGAACATTACATATTTTTTGAAATATATGCACTAATATATTTCTTTTGAATTATAATGTAATACAATACTTTACTGTTTCATGCTACTGAAATTAATAAACAAACACAAAATATAACAACTACTATAAAAAAAGTGTGGTTTTCTAGTTATTTTTACTTTTTATATTAGATATAGTTTACATATAGAAAAATACTATTTATTTTTAGAAACATTATAATGAACAAATATTTTCAATGTATTAACTCCTATGACCCATTTTTTAAAACAAAATGATCTTATATATTTTTTTCTAGTAATACATTTTACTATATTAAAAATATTACATTGAGGTAGCTGCTGAACACTAAACATAAATAATGTACTATTCCCACTCCAGTCTACATTAAATTGGGGTAGGTGCTGGACACTAAATATAAATAATTTTCTATTCCCACTCCAGTCTACATTAAATCGAGGTAGGTGCTGGACACTAAACATAAATAATTGACTATTCCCACTCCAGTCTACATTAAATTGGGGTAGGTGCTGGACACTAAACATAAATAACTTACTATTCCCACTCCAGTCTACATTAAATAGGGGTAGGTGCTGGACACTAAACATAAATAATTTACTATTCCCACTCAAGTCTACATTAAATTGGGGTAGGTGCTGGACACTAAACATAAATAATTTACTATTCCCACTCTAGTCTACATTACATTGGGGTAGGTGCTGGACACTAAACATAAATAATTTACTATTCCCACTCCAGTCTACATTAAATTGGGGTAGGTGCTGGACACTAAACATAAATAATTTACTATTCCCACTCCAGTCTACATTAAATAGGGGTAGGTGCTGGACACTAAACATAAAAAATGTACTATTCCCACTCCAGTCTACATTAAATTGGGGTAGGTGCTGGACACTAAACATAAATAATTTACTATTCCCACTCAAGTCTACATTAAGGGGCCGATTCCGATTCAGTTCGGAAGGACTCCGAACCATGTTCGGAACCCTTCCGACCGAATCGGTATGTGTCGGACAAATTCCTGTCCGAGTGAGCCATTCCGATGGGCTTGTTCGGAAAGGAATCCGACTCGGATTTCCAGAGAGCTCGTCTGTCATCCGGAAATCCTCCAGTACTCCCCCAGTCGCCTCTTTACAACCGAGGGAGTACAATGGTAGTTTTTCACTGCCTTTTCGTGCCGGTATGTCCGGCACGGATAGGCAGTCGGAAACTGTCTCTGGGGGCCCCTAGCTTGGGCCCCCATGGGTGTGAGGGCACCGAATGGTGGCCTGGGGGCACCTACGGTGCCCCTCCGTTGATCCCTGCACCCGGTGGCAGGAACCTTGGGGTGCCGGCCACAGGGATGAACTGCACCCCTGCATTTAACATTGCAAGCATGCTTTCCGGTCGGAATGCATGCTTGCATTGTGAACCATACGAATGCGATCTAACAGGGTTCAGTCGCTTCGTACTAGCAGGGCCGTAACCGACCACAGCAGGTCAGTCGGTTACGGCTCCTGACGGATGTCGGACGGACCTGAGTCCACCCGACATTGGAATCGGGCCCTAAATTAGGGTAGGTGCTGGACACTAAACATAAATAATTTACTATTCCCACTTCAGTCTACATTAAATTGAGGTAGGTGCTGAACACTAAGGGGCCAATTCCGATCTCAGTCGGAAAGCACTCAGACCGAGCCGGATCCGGGCTGTTTTCCGACGGATCCGGACTCCCGCAGTCTGACCGAGCGAGTACGATGCAGCCTCCCATAGCAGTCAATGGGAGCTGGTCGTACAACGCGTACATGGGCTCCCATTGACTGAATGGGTACGTTGCGGACAAGAGCGCCCGCTACAATGGGTATGTGTACATGCCTGTGTTGGGGAGACCCCTGTGTCCGAGTCGTAAGGCTGCAGGTAACAGGGGGTCCGATGTGGACCCCCAAAGTCCAACTTTGGGAACTATTGCGAGCCGGAAGCTCCGACTCAGTCCGGCTGTCCGAAATCGAGCATTATACTGGCTCGGTCGTGAAACGTCTCCATTGCGCACCGTGGTTAGCTTACAGCCAAGACGTACGGAAAGGTTTGGACCCGGAAACGATTCGGACGGAGATTTCACACTTGTTCGCATCGTACTTTGACGTCCGGACCCGTGTACAAACCGGATGGAAATTCAGCCTCCAAATCCGACCCGCTAATGCCGAACACGATTCAGTGCCCTTCCGACCGAGATCGGATTCGGCCCCTAAATATAAATAAATTACTATGACCACTCCAATATGAATTGCAAATATAATATGTATTAATAAATAAACATTATCAATTACATCTCCCTAAAATTATTTCTTAATAATTACTCCCCAACAATATCCCCTATTAACCCAAAGACCCAGTCCTAAAAATATTTTTTAAATTTTTTTAATCAATTGAATTTAGTTAACCTACATCTATCGTTATATGGCTGCTGCAGTGTCCTGAAAATGATAGTCCTCCCGAAATGTTTATATTTGTTTAGAACCGTTCCTTTGCTATTTTCTCAAAACAGCTTGGTTAAGGCAGAGAGGGTTTGCAGTAGGTTTTTGTGGGGATATAGACGACCACGACGAGCAGCTAAGTGGATGTATCTTCCTCGAGATCGGGGGGGGCTGGGCGGTTCCCAGTCTAGTTATCTATTATTGGGCAGCTATGTTACAAACTATGGGAGTGTTGATATGTGGCGATAGGGCGTATGTACCTATATCCAATCAACCTACTATATATGAGATAGGGCTAGGTGAAGCTGCTAAGGGTATATTGTTGGAAATTTTGGAGCCTAGCTACTATAAAAGGACACGCTTCAAAGTATTGATTGCTGCGTGCTCTATCTGGCGGAAGATTAGGAAGAAATTAGTTATTCCGAATTTGAATTACTATACGCCATTTAAAAGTAGTAGAGTGTTTCCTAGTATATTTCAAGACCATGTAATGCTTGGCTGGCGAAGGAAGGGTGTTTATATGCTGGGTGACCTGGTAGAAGATGGGCTAATTTTAGTATATAGTGATATTAGGAATTAGTATAAACTACCCCGCGCGATTTTTTTTAATATTTACAAATACAAAGTTTTGTGCATAAACAATTGAAGACCTCATCAGTTACTCTTGATAAGGTACCAATCATTGAGTTGATTCTGAAAAGAAGTAGAATTGGGGTACTTTATCAATATATAGTGTCAACTTTTCCGGATGATTTATTACTACAAAGTGCCAAGTGGGAAGTCAAATTGGGTCTGACAGGTATTGACTTAGCCCTGGTATTGGAACTTGCTAGTAAGGTCATCGCATCAGGTTCATTAAAGTCACAAAGCTATATGGCCATGTTAGACCTGTACTATACACCAATGAAGATCGCAAAATGGGGGGCTAGCAGGGGCATCACTTGTGCTCGTTGCCAGTCATCGACAGCTGACATAATACATATGTTTTATGCCTGCCCAGTACTTGTAGGGTTTTTTGATGATATTGAGTATTTTATCAATTCTATATTTAAGATAAGTTGCTCAGTGACTCCTGCAATAGTCATATTCGGGGTTGACTTGGGTAATAGCTTAGCTGGTACCCATTCATTCTACCAATTAGCTCTGCTATTCATTGCTATGTCCCAGGCACGTCTATGTATTACCTCTCAGTGGCTATCTGCTGAAGCCCCGACGTTTGCACAATGGCGAGCAAGACTGTTAGCCCTCCATCGGCTAGAATTTTCTGTGTTTTCGGGCAAAGGGAGGAGGAACCGGCTATTGGAAACTAGAATCTGGGCACCGGTGGCTGAATGGGTTGGCTAAAGATTCATTGCATTATTGGCTATTGATTGATGTGTCTCTTTTTGTTCTTTAGGAATATTGTTTATTATCCCCTTGTTAATACCGATTTTTTTTATGTTTTAAAATTGCCACTTTAGTATTCCTCATCTGATCATTTATAAGGATGTGCAAAGCTTTTTTTCAATAATGTTTTTTTTTCTTACTTTATGTTTAAAACCTATTCTGCAATGTGTATTGTAATGTGTTTCTTTTTTTTCGTTCAATAAAAAAAAAAAAATGAATTTAGTTATTTATAATAAACTTAAATATTTTCTATTTATTTAAACATATTAAACGAAAAGTATATACCTTTGAAACACTCCCCACCCTCATCCCCTATAAACCAAACATCCAAATCCTAAAATTAAATTTCAAATTTAATTTTACATATTAATTTGTTTTTTTTTACAAATAAATGATAAATATTTAAAAAATTTAATTCATTCTTTCCTTTTTTTAATACATTTTAAAACACTTTCCACCCTTATCCCCTATAAACTCAACACCCCACTCTAAATTTAATTATCAAATTTAATTTTAAATATAACTCAATTTATTTTAAAATAAATTCAATTTTTTTAAATATTAAAATTAAGATATATATGTTTAAAACACTCCCCACCATTTTACCCTATAAACCCAATATCCTGCTAACAAAAATAATTATCAAATGTAATTTTAAATATTAATATTCTTTTTAAATAAATTCTATTTATTTTTTAAAATATTTAAATTAAAATATATATTTTTAAAACACTCCCCACCCTTATTCCCTAAAAACACAACATCCTACTCCTAAAAATATTTATCAAATTTAAATACAAATATATATATTTTTTAAATATTTTTTTTTAATAATAAAATTAAAATATATATTTTTAAATACTCCCCACCCTTATCCCTTATAAACCCAACATCTTGCTCCTAAAATTATATATGATTTTTTTTTTTACATTTTTACATTATTCTAAATATAAAATACATATTTTTTAAAAATTCCAAATAACATGTTAAAACACTTATATACAAAATATTACAAAAATTTACAAAATACTACACTTTATCAATATTTTCCCACAACGATATTATGACATTCGATATATTTGACTTCGAAATTTTTCTACACATACCAAAATCAAAATTTTTGACATCGATATAAAAAACATCGATATTTTCTACCATCGATATTAAAATTTTGATATTCTGGTATGTCGATATTAAAAGTTTGATATTTTGGCTACTCACCCATCAATTACTTACAACAAGGAGCTTAGGGGATTTAAAAACAGGTCGTCCCCACTCACTGTACTGTCAACAACACAAGACCAGTTCTTATGGTGAGTATACTGTTCCTGATCAATACCAACCTACAAATATATTGGGTTGGAGCTGTAGCCATCATCATCTGGCCAGCTATTTACTGGACCGGGCTCACCCTTTATGGTAATGTCATTAAAAGAAGATGCGCTGAATCCACTGTGTCTCCTACCTAGCTCTCCCTCCCTTCCCAGGTATTAGGAGTGGGTAGAGAAGAAGAATAGGAGAAAAGAAAAAAAGGAAAAATTTGAGAAAAGGAGTGATGGAGCCTCACGGGAGTAACACCATGGAGGCTTTGCGGGAAGGTACTCGCCTGCCGCCTAGGTTCTCATCATCAGCATCACCACTCCAACCAAAAAAAGTGTAGTGTGAAAAGAAATGAAATGAAATATAGGTGACAGTAAAGGTGCTAGGGGGGCAGCACTTTCCTGTACACCAAGGAATGGTGCACTGTAGGTCTGGACCCAACAAGTGCAGAGAAGAGTGTCAACAATAATGCACTCTAATCCTGTGAGTTAATAAAACCGAGCTAGATCGCGCTGGCCTTCTCAACTTTATTCTGGGCTGCATGTCTGCTCATGTGTTACTCACCCATCAATACAACACCCTTGGGCACTGTATGAGGTAGTACAAGGAATACAGAAACCAAGGGCCCCATTAGGATGGCGGTCGGAAAACCACCCCGACCACCATGGAGGCGGGAAACAACCGCCCGCCGGCAGTCAAATTTGGAACAACCGCCAAAAAAGACCGAAAACGCAGCAGAAAAGCTACAACCCGCCGCAAGCAAAGCGGAGACACCGCACGGGAAATTAATATATCCCCGATGGTCCAGCGGTATGAACCGCTGTTTCCGACCGCCGTGGTCGCATTCTGCAGTGAATGGGAGAGCCAGCGGAAGAGCTGCAGCATGGCCACCGCAGCGGACGATCCTCACAAAACATGGCGGACGATGCAAAAACACCACAACAAAGGCAAACATTGCACACAAAAAAGTAGCCATGTCCCTCAAATACACAAAACACATACAAATGAAATAAATAAATGCCAAACAAAAGCATACAATTATCAGGACAACTCCCACAACACACCTGACAGCAAAACCCCATTATGACACACCCACACAGCTGAGTATAAAACTAGCCCCTTCACTTACCACAATCCTTTGCAACACTCCAGAAGAGAAGGGTGCACACCAGACCTGACCGGAGAGGCAAGAGAACACAGCACACCCACCACCACCACCATCTCACCAGCACCAACAATCCCCCAGCACATAACACACCTCACACAAAAGCACCACAGCCATCACCCACACCCCTGCACCCACAAACTCTTCAAACACCACACACCATGGCATCACAGAAAATGCCCAAATTCACAGAGAGTGAGTTGAAAGTCATAGTCAATGAGATAGTCAGAGTGGAACTACAACTGTTTGGTAGCCTGGTCCAACAGACCCCATTAGCCACAAGGACACAAATGTGGGAAAGGATAGTACAAAGGGTCAATGCAGTAGAGACCACCCTGCGATCCAAGAAGGAGATCATGAAGCGGTGGCATGATCTCAAGATGGTTGTCAAAGAGAGGAGAAGCAAGAACCGGGAGCTGGCTGACAGGACTGTCAGTGGCCCTCCCATCCCTCAGAAAACATTCACACCATGGGAGGAGAAGGTGCTTGCCATACTGCATCCTGAGAGTCTCACAGGAGTATCCGGGGGAGTGGAGGCTGGTAAGTACAAACAAATGTTAAACAACACATTGATATGTACTGTATTGCACATCCAAAAACACACACCACACCAGACAAATCACATCCATCTGCACCACACACCCACAAAAACCTGTCCCACAGATCCAACAGACACCCACTCCCATGTACCCTAAAAATCTCTTGCAATATAACCATGGGAGCATGAGCAAAGTCAGCCTGCACTACCACTCCCACCATGCCCCCTGCCCTACACCCCAGCAGCATGGAGCACTCCCTCCCTCCCAGGAGCCCATTGAAGCCATTGCATTGTCCACCCTCACCTTACAGATAGGTACACATCTTCACTGGGCTGGCTGTTTGTGGGTGGGAGACCTGCATCACTACACACAGCACCAATTGCATGCAATGCATCGATACCTGACATGTACGAGTAATTGATGTACCTCTGCATCATGTAATAAGGGACAGTATTGCTCTTAATAAAAATAGTGAAGATCACTCAATTGTGTAGTGTACAGACAGTGGATGACACGCAGCTAAATGAATATTTGCACAGTGCCCAACACTGACCATTCCCCATCTAATCCACAGGTGACGAAGAAATTACTGCTGAGGATAACAACAACCAGCAGAGCCAATTAAATTTAAAAGCACAGGTGCACCTATGCTTTTAAATGTAATTACATTAAAGTTCTTTATGGAACTATCACTGTGATTGTGGGTGACTATCGGTGTGCACACTGATCCCTTATTTAAATACAAAGGGAAAATTATGATTGTAGTTATTTTGGTTAGGTGCATTTGCAAAGAAGGTTCCACCATCCAACTTGCTTGAATATAACCAGCAGAGCCAGTCTCCACCTCTGGTACATGGACTCTCGGATGTAGACTCCCAGTATACTCTGGAAGATGAGCTCCAGGCCGGCCCATCTGGTGTGCCAGGGAGCAACAGGTCCCAGGACCCCATCCTCCACACCACCACATCTGATGCAACAACAACTGCACAGCAGACCCCTGCAGTTACGGCCTGTACCTCCACCGCCGACACCACCACCACCAGTGCCACCAGCAGCAACCTCCCTGTCCCAGGGGATGACCAGCCCACACCAACAACTATGGACAGCAGGGTGAGTGTGCGGGGACCCACAGTGGTGAGGCAACAGGTCCGTGGCAGCAGGGCAGGGGGGAGGGCCGGGGCCACCCCCAGACCTCAGGAGGTTGACACACCATCCCTGGACCACTTCAACAGAGTCATCGGGGCCTTCGAACAGGTCCAGGGTCAAAGTGGCCGGTCTGACGAACTATTACGTCGGCTCATCCTGCTGAAGAGGTCCATCGACACCCGCATTGGACAAATGGTGGACCTAATGGGCCAGCAAGTGGCGTTACTGATGGACAGGCCTGTGTCCCAAACAACACCTCCGCCCCCCTCCGTTGTGCTGCCGGATGTCAGTGCACCATCCTCCCCTGCTGCCACAAAGAGGGTGTGAGTCCTCAGACGCCATTGGACATGCAGCAGGGTCCCCCTCAGCCAAGCGACCAAGGGGGCATCCAAAGAAGAGCCTGGGAGTCTCTGGAGGCAAAGCAACAGCCAAACGCCAGTCACTGAGCCAGCCCGGATGGCAACCCTCTTCACCACTGCATTGACTGTTTGGACTGTCCTTCCCCACACTGCCTTGTCAATGGCACCTGTCTGTTGGACTGGGTTACCACATCCATGTGGTGTCTACTCTTTATCTCATTTACCATGACTGCTCCATCAACACCTTCATGTAAATCTGCCCGCACCCCTCACATGTCAACTTTGTAAATAAAATACCTTACACACTTCAATTGGTGCAGCTTTGTCTTTAGCGCAATATTTACAGTTTTCAAAATGTCCATAATGTACCAAAAGATGTACAGTACGTAGGCCTGGATAATTTCGAGGCACCTAGGGAGACACAACAGAACAACAGTCACTGGCGTGAGTGCGGCATCACAGACAATACACTACACCAACCATCTACATAAGTCATCAGGCAGACAACACAATGTGCAACAAGTGTCAACAAACAGAGTTCCGTATACGTTCACAGGTGAAATGTCACTGCCACATTTCCACACACAGGTGACTCTACATGTGCCTGTCTGTACCATCCGCACATAACCCTTCACGACAACAGAAATCACACCAGACAATGTACAAGTTGTACCTCGTCACCCACCTTCAAGTGAAGTAGCGGGTGATGAGCTATTGACGCATCTCAACTTCTTCTTCCTCTCCACTGTCCTCATCACTGGACTCAGGTCCTTGAGCAGGTGGGGGCCTTGGGTCCTCACCATCACCCAGGAGCAGGGGAATCCCCTTGGGAATGGCCATGTTGTGGAGCATACAGCATGCCACAATGATCTTGCAGACCTTCCCAGGCGAGTATGACAGTGCAGCTCCAGTCCTGTCAAGGCAGCGGAATCTTGACTTGAGCAGGCCAAAAGTCCACTCAATGACACAATGGGTCCTGCCATGGGCCTCATTGTACCTGATGTCAGCCGGGGTCCTGGGATTATGTAGTGGGCAAGGAAGAGGGCAGCAGGTCACACACACAGCATGCCATATAACTAGGCATACTAGGCATACTCACCCACAATCCAAGCACGCTCGGGAAGCAGATTTGCCATCATCCGGGGCACAATCTGTTGCTCAGGATGCATGAGTGATGGGCCGAGCCGGGGAATCTGGCACACACATGCAATATGGTCATGTCCGCAAGGGACACCACCTGCACATTGATCGAGTGATAATGTTTTCGATTCTGAAAAATGTGCTTACTCGCCTGTGTTGGCACCAGACCAACATGGGTTCAATCAATGGCACCAACAACATGGGGGATGTGCCCAAGGGGATAGAAGTCTCCCTTCACAATGGCCAATTCTGCTCCCCTGGGGAAATGTATGTATCAATCCTTATAGATCATCATGGCTGCAAGAACATCCCTCAGCACCAGGCTGAACATGGGTTGCAACATCCCTGCAGTGGTGGCCACGGTCTCCTGGAAGGAATCAGTTGCAAAAAATGGAGGGCTGCCATCACTTTTTACGTTGGTGTGAAAGGTGTTGGGTAGTGGTGACGAGGCTGCAGGTGGGGCTCCAACAGATCACGAAGGGTCTTCAGGTCGGTCTGTCGATTCGGAATTTGCGAATGATCACAACATCCTCCATGTCCTCCAGCAGTGTCAAGTGACGTATGAGATTAGGCCTCCTCCTAGTTGAGATGAAAATGGACACATGTCAATAAGAACCATCATGAGATGGCCACAGCACATCCCGTTAAGTATGTCACGGAAAAACAAAGACTTCCATGAGAAATGCGTGACACACCAGGTTACATGGGTGGACATTTGAGACACAGAGAGGGCACACCTCTCTATTTACCATACACAAGTGCCGCAAACAACACATAGGTCAATGTGAATGCACACATACTGAACCCCTCGTTTCATATGTGCACGCCTTGTAGCGTACCATCCAGCCAATGTGTGTAAAATGAACATGACAGTCTCATACTCACCTGCTGTACCTGTCACACCTTAATGCATCATGTAAACTTGGCACACATCCACAAGACAATGATCACAGTAGGCGGCGAACTGTCAGTTGTGTGCATGAGCAGATATAAAAGCACAAGTAAGTAACAACACCATAGAGTGAGATAAGCCTTGCCAAGGTCAGCACTGACCACAACACATTGATTGGTTACACATTGTTGAGTTCACTTCAACACTGTTACGCATCATCAACCATCAAATGCATAATTGACATGGCAGGGACCACAGACCAATGTACTTCACACATAGCCAACCATGGCACGTGCGTCCACCTGTGGATTATATGGAATAATGGCATTGTGTGCACGATGATGTGCCCTTAACCATGTTGCCGCTGTGTACTGTTGAAGTGTTAACAATGGACATTGCATGTGCCCCAAATTGCGGTAGCTACCACCTGGCCCCGGCGGTGTGACACCAGCACCACCCCCTTCACAAGTGCGGTAGTCATTGGCATGGAGATATGGGTAGATGGCGGTGGGCGTGCTCTGCTACCCAAATCGCGGTAGCTACTGCCTGGCCCCGGCGGTGTGACACCAGAACCACCCCCTTCACAAGTGCGGTAGTCATTGGCATGGAGACATGCCCAAATGGCGGTGGGCATGCTCCGCCACCCCAAATCGCAGTAGCTACTGCCTGGCCCCGGTGGTGTGACACCAGCACCACCCCCATCACAAGTGCGGTAGTCATAGGCATGGAGATATGGGTAGATGGCGGTGGGCATGCTCCGCCACCCGAATCGCGGTAGCTACCACCTGGCCCCGGCAGTGTGACACCAGCACCACCCCCTTCACAAGTGCGGTAGTCATTGGCATGGAGACATGCCCAAATGGCGGTGGGCATGCTCCGCCACGCCAAATCGCAGTAGCTACCGCCTGGCCCCGGTGGTGTGACACCAGCACCACCCCCTTCACAAGTGCGGTAGTCATTGGCATGGAGACATGCCCAAATGGCGGTGGGCACGCTCTGCCACCCAAATCGCGGTAGCTACCGCCTGGCCCCGGCGGTGTGACACCAGCACCACCCCTTTACAAGTGCGGTAGTCATTGGCATGGAGACATGGGTAGATGGCGGTGGGCGTGCTCTGCCACCCGAATCGCGGTAGCTACAGTCTGGCCCAACCGGTGTGACACCAGCACCACCACCTTCACAAGTGCGATAGTCATTGGCATGGAGACATGGGTAGATGGCGGCGGGCGTGCTCCGCCACCCAAATCGCTGTAGCTACCGTCTGGCCCTGGCGGTGTGACACCAGCACCACCCCCTTCACAAGTGCCGTAGTCATTGGCATGGAGACAAGCCGAAATGGCGGTGGGCATGCTCCGCCAACCAAATCGCGGTACCTACTGCCTGGCCCCGGCGGTGTGACACCAGCACCACCCCCTTCACAAGTGCGGTAGTCATTGGCATGGAGACATGGGTAGATGGCGATGGGCATGCTCCACCACCCAAATCAGAGTAGCTACCGCCTGGCCCCGGCGATGTGACACCAGCACCACCCCCTTCACAAGTGCGGTAGTCATTGGCATGGAGACATGCCCAAATGGCGGTGGGCATGCTTCGCCACCCAAATAGTGGTAGCTACCGCCTGGCCCCGGCGGTGTGACACCAGCACCACCCCCTTCACAAGTGCGGTAGTCATTGGCATGAAGACATGGGTAGATGGCGGTGGGCATGCTCTGTCACCCGAATCGTGGTAGCTACCGCCTGGCCCCGGCGGTGTGACACCAGCACCACCCCCTTCACAAGTATGATAGTCATTGGCATGTAGACATGGGTAGATGGTGGTGGGCATGCTCTGCCACCCAAATTGCGGCAGTTACCGCCTGGCGATGTGACACCAGCACCACCCCCTTCACAAGTATGATTGTCATTGGCATGTAGACATGGGTAGATGGTGGTGGGCATGCTCTGCCACCCAAATTGCGGTAGTTAATGCCTGGCCCTGGCGATGTGACACCAGCACCACACCTTTACAAGTGCGGTAGTCATTGGCATGGAGACATGGGTAGATGGCGGTGGGCGTGCTCTGCCACCCGAATCGCGGTAGCTACAGTCTGGCCCAACCGGTGTGACACCAGCACCACCACCTTCACAAGTGCGATAGTCATTGGCATGGAGACATGGGTAGATGGCGGCGGGCGTGCTCCGCCACCCAAATCGCTGTAGCTACCGTCTGGCCCTGGCGGTGTGACACCAGCACCACCCCCTTCACAAGTGCCGTAGTCATTGGCATGGAGACAAGCCGAAATGGCGGTGGGCATGCTCCGCCAACCAAATCGCGGTACCTACTGCCTGGCCCCGGCGGTGTGACACCAGCACCACCCCCTTCACAAGTGCGGTAGTCATTGGCATGGAGACATGGGTAGATGGCGATGGGCATGCTCCACCACCCAAATCACAGTAGCTACCGCCTGGCCCCGGCGATGTGACACCAGCACCACCCCCTTCACAAGTGCGGTAGTCATTGGCATGGAGACATGCCCAAATGGCGGTGGGCATGCTTCGCCACCCAAATAGTGGTAGCTACCGCCTGGCCCCGGCGGTGTGACACCAGCACCACCCCCTTCACAAGTGCGGTAGTCATTGGCATGAAGACATGGGTAGATGGCGGTGGGCATGCTCTGTCACCCGAATCGTGGTAGCTACCGCCTGGCCCCGGCGGTGTGACACCAGCACCACCCCCTTCACAAGTATGATAGTCATTGGCATGTAGACATGGGTAGATGGTGGTGGGCATGCTCTGCCACCCAAATTGCGGTAGTTACCGCCTGGCCCTGGCGATGTGACACCAGCACCACGCCCTTCACAAGTGTGGTAGTCATTGGCATAGAGACATGCCCAAATGGCGGTGGGCATACTCTGCCACCCAAATCGCGCTAGCTACCGCCTGGCCCGACGGTGTGACACCAGCACCACCCCCTTCAAAAGTGCGATATTCATTGGCATGGAGACATGGGTAGATGGAAGTGGGCATGCTCTGCCACCTGAATTGCGGTAACTACAGCCTGGCCCCGGCGGTGTGACACAGCACCACCCCTTCACAAGTGCGATATTCATTGGCATGGAGACATGGGTAGATGGAAGTGGGCATGCTCCGCCACCCAAATCGCGGTAGCTAACGCCTGGCCCTGGCAGTGTGACACCAGCACCACCCCCTTCACAAGTGCAGTAATCATTGGCATGGAGACATGCCCAAATGGCAATGGGCATGCTCCGCCACCCAAATCGGGGTAGCTACTGCCTGGCCCCGGCGGTGTGACAGCATCACCACCCCCTTCACAAGTGCGGTAGTCATTGGCATGGAGATATAGGTAGATGGCAGTGAGCATGCTCCATCACCCAAATATTGGTAGCTACTGCCTGGCCCCGTCAGTGTGACACCATCACCACCCCTTCACAAGTGCGGTAGTCATTGGCATTCGCGGTAGCTACCACCTGGCCCCGGCGTTGTGACACCAGCACCACCCCCTTCACAAGTGCGGTAGTCATTGGCATGGAGACATGGGTAGATGGCAGTGGGCATGCTCCGCCACCCAAATCGTGGTAGCTACCGCCTGGCCCCGGCGGTGTGACACCAGCACCACCCCCTTCACAAGTGCGGTAGTCATTGGCATGGAGACATGGGTAGATGTCGGTGGGCATGCTCCGCCACCCAAATTGCGGTAGCTCCCACCTGGCCCGGCGGTGTGACACCAGCACCACCCCTTCACAAGTGCGATAGTCATTGGCATGGAGACATGGGTAGATGGCAGTGGGCATGCCCCGCCACCCAAATCGCGGTAGCTACCGCCTGGCCCCGGCGGTGTGACACGAGCACCACCCCCTTCACAAGTGCGGTAGTCATTGGCATGGAGACATGGGTAGATGGCGGTGGGCATGCTCCGCCACCCAATTTGCGGTAGCTGCCGCCTGGCCCCGGCATTGTGACACCAGCACCACCCCCTTCATAAGTGCGACAGTCATTGGCATGGAAATATGGGTAGATGGAGGTAGGCATGCTCCGCCACCTGAATCGCGGTAACTACCGCCTGGCCCGGCGGTGTGACACCAGCACCACCCCCTTCACAAGTGCGGTAGTCATTGGCATGGAGAAATGGGTAGATGGCGGTGGGTATGCTCCGCCACCCAAATCGCGGTAGCTACCGCCTGGCCCTGGCGGTGTGACACCAGCACCACTCCTTTCACAAGTGCAGTTATCAAATTCATGGAGACATGCCCAAATGGCGGTGGGCATGCTCTGCCACCCACATCGCGGTAGCTACCGCCTGGCCCCGGCGGTGTGACATTATCACAACCCTTTCACAAGTGGGGTAGTCATTGGCATGGAGACACAGGTAGATGGCGGTGGGCATGCTCCGCAACCCGAATTGCGGTAGCTACCGCCTGGCCCCAACGGTGTGACACCGGCACCACCCCCTTCACAAGTGCGATAGTCATTGGCATGGAGACATGGGTAGATGGCTGTGGGCATGCTCCGCCACCCAAATTGCTGTAGCTACCGCCTGGCCCCGGCGGTGTGACACCAGCACCACCCACTTCACAAGTGCGGTAGTCATTCGCATTCGCAGTAGCTACCGCCTGGTCTGGGCATGGTGAAACCAGCACCACCCCCTTCACAAGTGGGGTAGTCATTGGCATGGGGACATGGGTAGATGGCAGTGGGCGTGCTCCGCCACCCGAATCACGATAGCTACTGCCTGGCCCCGGCGGTGTGACACCAGCACCACCCCCTTCACAAGTGCGGTAGTCATTGGCATGGAGACATGGGTAGATGGCGGTGGGCATGCTCCGCCACCCAAATTGCGGTAGCTACCGCCTGGCCCCGGCGGTGTGACACCAGCACCACCCCCTTCACAAGTGCGGTAGTCATTGGCATGGAGACATGCCCAAATGGCGGTGGGCATGCTCCGCCACCCAAATCGCGGTAGCTACCGCCTGGGCCCGGCGGTTTGACACCAGCACCACCCCCTTCACAAGTGCGATAGTCATTGGCATGGAGACATGGGTAGATGGCGGTGGGCATGCTCCGCCACCCGAATCGCGGTAGCTACTGCCTGGCCCCGGCGATGTGACACCAGCTCCACCCCCTTCACAAGTGCGGTATTCATTGGCATGGAGACATGGGTAGATGGCGGTGGGCATCCTCCGCCACCCAAATCGCGGTAGCTACTGCCTGGCCACGCCGGTGTGTCACTGCCGTGGGGAATTGCCTACAGCCAATGGGAGCAATGATTGCGGTGACATGATGCTGTTTTGAAAATCGCAGAAGGCGTGCTCCGCCAACGCGGAGGCGGTCATTTGATGCTTTTGAAAGATGCACCATTGTGGTAGCGCACCGCAGGCCTCTGCGGTGCATCACCGCCATTGAGCATTGCCTACAGCCAATGGGAGCGATGGGGTGGCATGATGCAGTTTTGAAAATCGCGGAAGGCGTGCTCCGCCACCACGGAGGCGGTCATTGGATTCTTTTGAAAGAGGCAGACCTGGACAACCAATTGTTGAAGCTTGGCACCTAAGAAACAACCCCAGGGGGCTATAAATCTGTGGGAGTGAGATCCACATTTCCACTGCTCACAGAGCCTGCTGCCTGGGACCTTCTCCTGCTGCTGCCTCCAGAACCTGCTGCCTGGGACCCTCTCCTGCTGCTGCCTCCAGAGCCTGGTGCCTGGGACCCCCTCCTGCTGCTTCCTCCAGAACCTGCTGCCTGGGACCCTCTCCTGCTGCTGCCTCCAGAGCTTGCTGCCTGGGAACCTCTCCTGCTGCTGCCTCCAAAGCCTGTTGCCTGGGACCCTCTCCTGCTGCTACCTCCAGAGTCTGCTGCCTGGGACCCTCACCACCCACTTCCACCACAGGTGTTCCATGTTCACAGGGATGGCAAGGACAGAGAAGATCTGTGCCAGTCCATTCACAAGCGAGGAGCTGGAGGTCCTTGTGGACGAGGTGCTGGCACAGTACCCAAGGATGAATGGTGCCCACAAAGTTGTGGTAAGTCATCGTAAAGGGAAGTGTAGGGCAGGGGGGGGTCAGATATGTAGTTGTACTGCTGCAGTATATGCCTGAGGGTGTGGGGTTGTATCATATACTGACAAACATGCTGTCTCCAGGGCAAGGGAGTGTGTGTGTCCCAATGTCACGGTTTACCCTGCCTGCAGTTGTATGTCTGAGTGGAGTGTGTTACATTGTCAGCCATATAGAGCCACAGGATGTTGGACATGCAGGTGCCAGGACAGTAATTGCTTGGTGATTGTCTCTGTGTGCCCCTGTTGTCCGACTCAGTGTGAACCCAGAGACTATGCCCAGTGCCCACCCACCAAGACGAGATGACATCACTGCAATTACTGGGTCCTTACACTTGTTCATTCACACTGAAATAAAGATATGCACCATCTCAGCCCTGTATAATTGCACATAACCACACTTGTGTACATGGCTGTTTTGTTGGTGAGTCCATGTGCCCCGATGCCACACACATTGCATACACATATGTTCACAGGACATGCTCATTGAAAGCTGCCCAGTCATGCACACAGTGATTCTACACACAGACGCAGGTAGATAGGTGATGTATGTAGTGACCAGACATGCATAGGACTGGAGATGTGTGCAAGCCACTGAGGGGGTTCAGTGCAGTCATCCTGCATGTGTGTGAGATTATCAGGGACCCTGTATGCCCTCATACATGCATGCAATCACATCTGTTTGGCCCATGCAGAGTGCCCTTGTGAGGTGTACCCCAGTTTGGGATGGAGGAAGATTACAATTGGTAATGAGTCTGTGTCTTGCTACTGTACTTATAGATGTTACTACATGACACTGTGTCACTGATCATTTCCCCTTCTTTTCTCCCATGCCTGCAGCTCAAGGTACACCAGCGTAAGGCCGTGTGGAGGGCCATTGCAGTAAAGGTGCGAGCCCTGGGGGTATCCAACCGACAACGCACCCACTGCCACAAGAGGTGGGACGACATCAACCGGCTGGCAAAGAACGTGGTAGAGATGACATTGGAGCTGCTACCATGCACAGGGCATTTGGCACGGCGGAACGTGACATCACTGATGGGCCGCATATTGGCAGTGACTCATCCTGAGCTGGAAGCACGTCTGAAGGAGCATCAGCAGCAAGGCAGGGGTGAGTATTTGGGGAGGGTGACTTTGGCTGGGAGCGGATGCATGTGTACAGAGCCTGTGGCAGCGGTGGCCCATGTGATGTTCGTGGGGTGGTGCTGTGCTGTGTCATGTGAGTGGCTGCTGAGATGGGTGCCAGTGTCATGCATTGGCCCAAACTGGCCTTACAAAGGTGATCCTCCCTGCTGTGCTTTCCCATAGCCAGATGTGTTAGGATCTATATGGTATTTTAGCATTGGGATAGTGTGGGGAATATATTAGGGGGTGAACAGCAGCGTACACTATCTGAGTGTGACTTCATGTATGCCTACTTTGCATGCATCATGATCGGTGAGGCACACACATCTGACAATAATGTGCCCCAGAGTATCACATGGTGTTTGGTATGGCCTACTTGCCATTGTGGACTGTCATGTCCTAATAGGTGTGTGTGTGTGTTGTCCCCTCCTTTTGCCTCAAGGTCTGTCAGTGGTAATAAGTGTTGTCCCCACATCATGTCCCTATGTGTGGGCAGAGCAAGTTGTGTGTCTGGTACACTTCATCCACGGGCAGGGTGTTGTGCTGTGTGGCCTCAACATGGCTCAGTCATGGCAGATATTCAGGGTTACAGGCACTGTTGTGGTCTATGTAGTGTGTTGCTGCAATGTGATTGCAGGGTGTGGTGGTCACCATGTTGATTTGGGCATCTCCTGTGTGCTTTGTCCTGATGATGACACTAACATAACCTTGCATCTCTCTCTCATGCAGAATCGCCAGTGGACATGGAGGAACAGGAGCCGGAAACCAGTGGTGGCGAGAGTAGCACTACAGCTGCACCAGAGGCCAGTGACACAGAGCCCACCAGCGCATCTGAGGGGGACGGCGTATGCAGGAGGAATCCGTGCCTGAGACACAAAGTACTACATCATCTGAAGCCAGCGGTGATGCATCCATGTTGGCAGGCACAGGGAATGGGGACTCTGCATCATCCTCTACCATGCAGCGGCCCGTGGCCAGCCTCCCATCCACTTCCTCTGGTGCTGCCGGTGTCCGTTCCAATAAGAGGGGACGAGTTAGATTCACACCTGGCACTGCTGAGCCTGCACACGTCCCCCTGCTGCCCTCAGTGCTGAGTCTGTAGAGCTCCTGCACCAGCTTTGTGTGGGCCAGACAGCCCTGCTCAATGCCTTCAGTGACCATGACAAAAAATTAGGCCAGGTGGTTGCCTACATAGAGGGCATACACTCTGACGTGGGTGGGCTACACCGTACAGACAGGCTTTGTCGTCCAGAGTGACGTCTGCCCTTCAACAGGCACCTACTCCCATACCTGCTCCAGTGCCTTTGTCCACCCCCCTGTCAGTGGCCACATCGGATGATAGTGACCACGGTTCCCATGGGTCACAGTCACGATACAGCACAAGAAGCACCCAGCAGAAACAACCCAAGCAGTCCTGCCCACAGACACCATCCCCACAGAAGAGCAGAGCCAGTCCAGAATGCAAAGACAAGAGCCCGTCAGGGAAGAGCAAGGCTGAAAAAGCAAGGAAGCAGGCATCAGGCTCCAATGCCTCAGAGGCATCACCAGCGAAGGACTCTCCAGGCCCTAAAACTTCATGCAGAGCTAGGCGTGCAGTGTCTATGCTCACTGAGGAGGTGTTGTATGGCAAGGGTACACCTAGGAAGGGCTCAGGGCCACATTCCCCCGCCACATCAACTCCAATTCCAAGCCCAGTGAAGCAGGTGAAGGAGGGCATTGGAGGGGCTACCCCTGGTAAACATTATTTTATACAAACAACACTGGTCCCATGCATACAAAAATGTGAAAAGACTGAAATATAGACAGAATCAATCTATATTAGAAGTGACATGTCCAGCCGGACAGTGGTCTTCAAATTTTACTCAATTTACAATTGTTACACAGCACGAAATACCTTCCACAAGTCAGCCAGTGTGGGACACAAGCCTGTGCCCAGCACTTACAGAACGGGTACAGAGCGTGGGTGTAGAGAGCAAAGAAGGGCTTTTAAGGCAAAGCACGTTTTTCTGTCATCAATACAATTGTGCAGAATATTTTAGCAAAGCACCATACAAACACATAGTAATCACGTTTTGGCATTAGGTGCTAGAAAGGTCGACGGCGTAGGTATTTCGTGCTGTGTAACAATTGTAAATTGAGTAAAATTTGAAGACTGTCTATATTTCAGTCTTTTCACATTTTTGTATGCATGGGACCGTTGTTGTTTGTATAAAGTATGTTCCCCGAGGTCCCTGCTGACTAATTGGGGCCCCTTGTTGTTGTTAAATTACCCCTGGTAAACAGGCAAAAGAGGGTACTGTAGGGGGGACACCTGGCAAACAGGGGAAGGTGGTCCAGAGGTATAGCCAGACAAAGCATTCCACAGGATCCAGCATGTCACCAGAGGGTGTGCCAGTGTCTGCACCTGATGCAGGACTGTTGGTGTGTGTGCCTGTTGTGTCATCACCAGTTCCCATTGACCCCAGTACAGGGAAGGCATTTTGAATTCCCAAGAAGTGGAAGGACACCCCTCAAACCTCTCCCACCCACACTGTGTCACAGGTCTGCATGACTCCACCTCCACGTGCCACTACACCACCTGGTCCAAACAGCCCTCCAGCTTGCCAAGCCACTGATAGCCCTACATCACCTGGGCCTCTGTCTCCTCAGTCAAGTGGTCCTGCTGTCCCGGACACACAGCCAGCTCCATGTCCACCTGACAGCCACGAGTGAGTGGTAGTCCCCCTCATACACCTGTCTCTCATACAGGTGTGCTAGTCCTGCCCATTGTTTACAACCTGGGGGTGTTGCTGGCCATGGAAGGGTACAGTCAAACACACTCACTGTGCAGCTTCTCATGTCCTGACTCTGCACATTGCCATGCCCACTGGCCTTCTCATTCACTGCTCTTCTGGCCTTGCCTGTGCAGCTTTTCGTGTCCTGACTCTGCACCCTGCCATGCCCACTGGCCCTGTTGCTCTGCTGTGTTGCAGTCTCCCCTGTGCAGCCTCTCATGTACTTGCTGTGCCACCTGCCATGGACACTGGCCCTGTTGCTCTGCTGTGTTGGCCTATTCCCAGTGCAGCCTCTTATGTACTTGCTGTGCCACCTGCCATGGACACTGGCCCTGTTGCTCTTCTGTGTTGCAGTCTCCCCGTGAACCCTCCCATGTCCCCACACTGCACCCTGCCATAGACACTGGCCCTGTTGCTCTGCTGTGTTGGCCTATTCCCAGTGCAGCCTCTCATGTCTCTGTGTTGGACTCTCCCCTGTGCCATGGACACTGGCCCTATTGCTCTGCTGTGTTGCAGTCTCCTCGTGAACCCTCTCATGTCCCCACACTGCACCCTGCCATAGACACTGGCCCTGTTGCTCTGCTGTGTTGGCCTATTCCCAGTGCAGCCTCTCATGTACTTGCTGTTCCACCTGCCATGGACACTGGCCCTGTTGCTCTGCTATGTTGCAGTCTCCCCTGTGCAGCCTCTCATGTCCTCACTCTGCACCCAGCCATGGACACTGGCCCTGTTGCTCTACTGTGTTTGCCCATTCCCAGTGCAGCCTCTCATGTACTTGCTGTGCCACCTTCCATGGACACTGGCCCTGTTGCTCTGCAGTGTTGGCCTATTCCCAGTGCAGCCTCTCATGTACTTGCTGTGCGAGATTGATGTCAACAACAAATTGACTGTTTGCTCTTCTGATTATCATTGTACACTAGTTAGTTGATATTTCTGATGGAATGTATTTAAACAATTAAGGTGGTTATTCAGTATATTTTGTTGCTACCTTCTTTTAAACTGTGTTTTTTATTATTTGATGTGTATTGTCAAAAATACACAATAAATATATATATATTCACTGAAAAAACTATAGGTTATAGACCATATATAGTTAGGAATTCGCATTTACAAAACCTTATTTTACTCACACAAAATCATTGAAATTCCATATATAGTTAGTTGCACTAACTATATATCGCGCACCCGCAATCCACTGCTGATGATGTCACATATTACATCATTCATGACATGGTCAGTGACATCACTGATGACATCTCAAATGACATCACTGATGACATCTCAAATGACATCACTGATGACATCACTGATGACATCTCATTTGACATTACTGATCACATCACTGATGATATCATTCATGTGATAATACGATGAACCGCTTTAGACTCTAATATAACCTTAGATACAATCAGTGTAAACAGACACTCACAAACTGTCACTCATCCATGGAGTTACTCACACACCTAGTCAGTCATGCAAAGAATCAATCACACCTCCATTTCCTCAACTATACAGTTATACAAACTTTACTTATTCAAACATATACTAACACATATTTACTCTCTTATACAATCCCTGATACAAGTTCACAATGATCCATACAGCCACTCACACATTCACTGGCTCTTATGCACAGTTATTTATATATGTCAACTCTCACATGTACTGTGTTTTACATATGTACTTACTTTGACATGTAGCACTGAGATATCCATTCACTCACCAATACACTCATGCACACAGTCAACCGCCCATACAGCTGTTTCCACATGCACTTTTGAAACCATGCATCTAGTGAATCAACTGCTCACACATCTATGCACAGAGTCATACACCTCCCAGCCACCCACACACACACTCAGTCTCCCATACAAATACTTGGGCAACCAATCAATAACCCATATAGTTACTCATATAGCTACTTATCAACACATGCAACAGTTTACAGAACAACAGACATAATGATGCACAAATTAAGACAGTTTAGTCACTAACCCATGCACTCAGTGAGACACATTTAATCACTCACTCATACAGTCAGTCATGCACCTACTAAATCCTTCATCCAGACACTTATACATCCACTCATTCTTCAATATGTAAGACATATTTTAACTTTACAGAAACATACAGTCACTGGATGTTGTCATCAGTGATGTCATCAGTGATGTCATTTGAGATGTCATCAGTGATGTCATCAGTGATGTCACTGACCATGTCATGAATGATGTAATATGTGACATCATCAGCAGTGGATTGCGGGTGCGCGATATATAGTTAGTGCAACTAACTATATATGGAATTTCAATGGTTTTGTGTGAGTAAAATAAGGTTTTGTAAATGCGAATTCCTAACTATATATGGTCTATAACCTATGGTTTTTTCAGTGAATTTTCAAGGTTTTGTAAATGCTAATTTCTAACTATATATGGTCTATAGCCTATGGTTTTTTCAGTGAATATATATATATACATACATATATAAACATATATCATCTGTATATCTATATAAATACAAACATAAATGCATGCATACATATACTTATATGCATACAGATGCATGTTATTTACATGAAAGTTGAAAAAACACTAATAAAAGCAAAGCTAAAAAGCCACCTCATTACAAACAGAATGGCTTTAACTTAAACGAGGGCGAGATCTATTGCATTTTCAATGCTTGTTTACTTTGGTTCCATCAAGAAGGCATTCAGATGTGTCACACATTTGCCATAAATTCTGAATGTTAGCACTCTAGTTGCACATTAGATCACTGTAGTAAAGCTACTGCTCACCAGGGACGTCTGCTGCTGGTATTCAAAGTGCATGTTTCAGTCTGCATGTCAGATTTTTTTTAATGAAATAGAAGAGGATTTGAGAAGTCACTCAAAATGATCCCTAATTTTTCTTTCTGAAGCACTAATCATACTTTCTATGGCAAAATTAACCCCCTCATGTTGTTCCTTTTTAAATTGAGTGTTTTCAGACTTACCACTTCATTCCAATCAAGATGGCTTCTGGTGTGCCATACTTTTGTCATAAGTAAGACTGTTAGCGCTCTAGTTGTTCTTTAGAACACTCTGGGACATTCTGTCATTGGGATATACTTGGGTACATCTGGGTGATATTTGGGCTACATTTAGGCTCTTTTGTCTCTGGTGGCCATCTTGGGAGACTGTATGTCAGAATTTTTTAATGAAATTGAAGAGGGTTTGAGAAGTCACTCAAAATGTGCCCTAATTTTTCTTTCTGCAGCACTAATCATAATTCATATGGCAAAATATACCCCCTCATTTTGTTCCTTTTTAAATTAAATGTTTTAAGAGTTACCACTTTATTCCAATCAAGATGGCTTCAGGTGTGCCATACCTTTGTAATTAGTAGGACTGTTAGCGCTCTAGTTGTTCTTTAGAACACTCTGGGACATTCTGTCATTGGGCTATACTTGGGCTATATCTGGGTGATATTTGGGCTACATTTGGGCTCTTTTGTCTCTGGTGGCCATTTTGGGAGACTGCATGTCAGAATTTTTTAATGAAATAGAAGAGGATTTGAAAAGTCACTCAAAATGTGCCCTAATTTTTCTTTCTGCAGCACTAATAATACCTTCTATTGAATAATATACCCCCTCATTTTGTTCCTTTTTAAATTAAATGTTTTAAGAGTTACCACTTTATTCCCATCACGATGGCTCCAGGTGTGCTATACCTTTGTAACAAGTAGGACTGTTAGCGCTCTAGTTGTTCTTTAGAACACTCTGGGACATTTTGTCATTGGGCTATACTTGGGCTACATCTGGGTGATATTTGGGCTACATTTGGGCTCTTTTGTCTCTGGTGGCCATTTTGGGAGACACAGCATGTCAGAATGTTTTAATGAAATAGAAAAGGATTTGAGAAGTCACTCAAAATGTGCCCTAATTTTTCATTCTGCAGCACTAATCATACTTTCTATGGCAAAATATACCCCCTCATGTTCTTTCTTTTTAAATTAAATGTTTTAAGAGTTACCACTTTATTCCAATCAAGATGGCTTCAGGTGTGCCATACCTTTGTAATAAGTAGGACTGTTAGCGCTCTAGTTGTTCTTTAGAACACTCTGGGACATTCTGTCATTGGGCTATACTTGGGCTACATCTGGGTGATATTTGGGCTACATTTGGGCTCTTTTGTCTCTGGTGGCCATTTTGGGAGACTGCATGTCAGAATGTTTTAATGAAATAGAAAAGGATTTGAGAAGTCACTCAAAATGTGCCCTAATTTTTCATTCTGCAGCACTAATCATACTTTCTATGGCAAAATATACCCCCTCATGTTGTTTCTTTTTAAATTAAATGTTTTAAGAGTTACCACTTTATTCCAATCAAGATGGCTTCAGGTGTGCCATACCTTTGTAATAAGTAGGACTGTTAGCGCTCTAGTTGTTCTTTAGAACACTCTAGGAGCCTGCAGTAGAACACAAAGGAATCAACTGACAGTCTCTGTCCTTGTTGGATGTACATGTTTTACTGAGAATGTCAGACTTCATTTTCACATGACTGAGAAAGATAATGTGAATTTACAGAAAATATGCTTTAAGTTTAGCTTATAGATCCCCTTCCAAACCACTGTGGGAAAATCATGAGATATTAGTTTTCTTTCAAACAATATTCATGATATCACAGCAGAAGGTTTTTTCACATGGTAAAATCACCTTAGAACCCACCACAATTCCTAAAACGAGTATGGTACCATCAACAAATGATTTATAATGTAACTAAAGTCCTAAAACCCTCTATTAACTACAATGCTTTTTAATGAGGTGCTATCATGTATATTGGTCCCACGATGGCTGCCAACACTTCTTGGATGAAGTGCTGACAGCCAATCAGATCAGATGTGTGGTTAGGCTCCGCCCAGATATATATCTTTTTTTTAACCTAAATTACTCAAAATCCACTGGAGCACATATATTGAGACCTAGCAAAGGCACACCGGGCTAACAGTCCCTACAATTTTGCCAAGTTTCGTGCAAATCCATTCAGCCGTTCGAGCTAAAAGTGAGGCCAACCGCCCTATGGAAATTAACATGGGAAAAACGCATTTTGGGACCCCCCTTTTTTCTCGGCCCCCCCTTGATGAAACCCCCTCAAATTGTCAGGGGCTGCTCAGAAACAAAATGTTCAATTTTCCTGAAAATTTCAGCCACTTCCGTCCACAAACGCCAAAGTTATTAGACATAGAATTTTCAAAAATCCCATAGAGAAAAAATCCTAACTATATATACACCTACTGGCGACCGCCAGTAGGTAATATATATATATATATATATATATATATATATATATATATATATTTTTATATATAATCCAGTAGTTTGTCAGTATATTGGGGCTTTTTCTTATCTAGGGTTCTGGTCTAACCTGATCAACGACAGGTCAGTGGTTGCCTAGGAATTGTTTTACAAGTACACTTGCTGTGCTACCTGCCATGGACACTGGCCCTGTTGCTCTGCTGTGTTGGACTCTCCCCTGTGCAGTCTCTCATGTACTCACTCTGCACCCTGCCATGGACTCTAGCCCTGTTGCTCTGCTGTGTTGGACTCTCCCCCGTGCCATGGGCACTGGCCCTGTTGCTCTGCTGTGTTGCAGTCTCCCCTGTGCAGCCTCTCATGTACATGCTGTGCCACCTGCCATGGACACTGGCCCTGTTGCTCTACTGTGTTGGACTCTCCCCATTGCCATGAAAACTGTCCCTGTTGCTCTGCTGTGTTGCAGTCTCCCCTGTACAGTCTCCCCGTGAACCCTCTCATGTCCCCACACTGCACCCTGCCATAGACACTGGCCCTGTTGCTCTGCTGTGTTGGCCCATTCCCAGTGCAGCCTCTCATGTACTTGCTGTGCCACCTCCCATGGACACTGGCCCTGTTGCTCTGCAGTGTTGGCTTATTCCCAGTGCAGCCTCTCATGTACTTGCTGTGCCAACTGCCATGGACACTGGCAATGTTGCTCTGCTGTGTTGGACTCTCCCCGGTGCCATGGACACTGGCCCTGTTGCTCTGCTGTGTTGCAGTCTCCCTTGTGCCTTGTGCAGCCTCTCATGTCCTCACTCTGCACCCTACCGCGGACACTGGCCCTGTTGCTCTGCAATGTTGGCCTATTCCCAGTGCAGCCTCTCATGTACTTGCTGTGCGAGATTGATATCAACAACAAATTGACTGTTTGCTCTTTTGATTATCATTGTACACTAGTTAGTTGATATTTCTGATGGAATGTTTTTAAACAATTAAGGTGGTTATTCAATATGTTTTGTTGCTACTTCTTTTAAACTGTGTTTTTTATTATTTGATGTATATTGTCAAAAATACCCAATAAATATATATATATATATATTTTTTATATATAATCACGTAGTTTGTCAGTACATTGGGGCTTTTTATTATCTAGGGTTCTGGTCTAACCTGATCAACGACAGGTCAATGGTTGCCTAGGCATTTTTTTATTTTACAAGTACACTTGCTGTGCTACCTGCCATGGACACTGGCCCTGTTGCTCTGCTGTGTTGGATTCTCCCCTGTGCAGTCTCTCATGTCCTCACTCTGCACCCTGCCATGGACTCTAGCCCTGTTGCTCTGCTGTGTTGGACTCTCCCTTGTGCCATGGACACTGGCCCTGTTGCCCTGCTTTGTTGCAGTCTCCCCTGTGCAGCCTCTTGTGTACTTGCTGTGCCACCTGCCATGGACACTGGCCTTCCTGTTTGGAGTTTGCCTGTGCAGATCAGCATTTTGTGCCTTGCTCTTGTCTACTGTTGTTCTACTGTCACATCTGTGCAATATGTGAATAAAGACAGTTACTCCTGTTGTCTGTTTTGTCAGTGTCCTTGCTGAAGTTATTTTGGTGTGTGCATGTGGTTGCCTGTGCCCCATGCTCTATGTGTCACTTCAACATTGCCAAGCTCTTTGGCTGCATCACATTTTTAAACAGGGGTGACAGGGACTTCAGTCCATTCAGACACTGATATTAGTGTTGTCTGTGATGGCTCTTTTACCTATCATGCAGTTCTCTTTTTAGTGGTTTGCTATTGTTGGCTACATTCTTCACATGTCAGGTTGGGGTGCACTGCCTGCACAGGGTGTGATACGGTGCACAGGTTTGCATGCAGGCTGGGCAATGTCATGATGTATGTGTGTTATTCCTGTATGTGTGCCCAGCTGTGTATGTGTATGGTCATCTTGTGTTGGCCCTTAGTCCTGGTCCCATGGCCTACATGAGATGTGTGCTCTTGGGTAGCCAAGAGGTGTGCAGTGTGAAGGGTGTGACTTTGTAGTGGGTGTGGATGTGTGTGTGCCCCTGGATTGTGAAAGACACACATGTGTCACCCAGGAGTTGTGTGCCTTTTGTTTGGAGTGTTGTTCTCTGTGGATATGGTTGTATGCACATGTGTGAGTTGTCTGTTGTGCACTGTGCAGTGTGTTGGTGTGTCCATGCTGTTCTGTCTGACTCCTCCTTGTTGTTTTGGTCACTTATGAGTGTGAAATGTGTGTGACTTGCACATCAGTGTTGTGTTTGTTTGATCATCAATGTGTCTTGAGTGTGTTTCTGTAGACTGTGTAGCCCTGCTGCTCCACACTGCCATTGTGGTTGAGCTTCTTTTGCATTGCATGCACACTGTGCCTTTTATCCTCCTGTATGGCATGGTGTGTGTGGTATAATGCCATCTCCTATGTGTGCCACTTATGCCTACCCATTTTGGATCTGCACTCCCTCTATTTGTGTATGGTACACCCCTTACATGTCTACTACTGACATGCAAGTCAGTTCACTTTGATGCAACTGTCCCCTTGGTTTACATGTGTGTGTGCCTCCCCATCACTTCATTTGTGAAACTGTGCTTTGTGGTGCAGTTCTTGGGCCAAGAGTGATGTTCCACTCTGAACATTGCCCCAATGGTTTATGTGTGCTGGTCTTGTGCTATTAATGGGTCGGGATTGCTCATGTGCACTTCAGATGTGTGTGCTGCCCAGTGCTCTGGTCAAGATGGTTGTGCTCTTGTATCCCAGAGTGGTGCATCTGTTGTTGTGTTGGATGTATGTGTGTTGGCTGTGGTATTGCTTCACTTCCTGGGTGTGCTGTTGTGTTTGTGCTGTGCTGATTAGTGTTGTGTGTGTTGAGGTGTGTCAGTCATGTCGGTGTGTGACTGTTCTGCTTGTTGTACACACACTGCTTGTTGTGCATACAGTGCTGTGTGTATGTGGCATTGGCATTGCCTGGTGTGCATCCCCTGATGTCCTGTGGTGTTTGTTCATTTTTGATTTCATGTGCATCGCTGGTTGGTTTCATGTGGCAGTGTTGCTCTGTGCTGGTGCACTTCTTGTGTGATTTGTGGTATGTTGTGTGTGTTTTGTTACTCAGTGATGAGGTTGTACACTCCTGTTGTGCCTGTGCTCCCATTGCCTTTCCACAGTTTGGCTGACAGGGTATGTCTGTTTCTGATGTCGTTCTGTGTGTGTTCCTGTAGTGTTTGTGTTTTGTTTTTGGGCAGGCATCTGTTCAGGCATCCCTGTGTGTGTTTTCTGTTTGTGGCTACACCCAGGGTTTGTGTTTGTTTGTGTGTGTATGTGCTGGCAAGTATTGACAGCCTTCAGTGTGTGTGGAACTGGTGTTGTGTGTTCCTTGTCAGCCACTCCTAAAGAGGCTGTCTCCCTGGTTGTTTGCTCTGTGTTCCAGGGTGTGTATTGAGCTTGCTTGTTGCTTGTTGGTGTGCATGGGGGTGCACAGGATGGGCACCTGGCCAGTGACTTGATGGGGTTTGTTGATGTGTGGTTGGAGGGTGAGTGTCCCTTTGGTCTCTGTGCCCTGCACATGCCTTGGACTGGCGCAGCCTTCTGCATTGTGTGCATGTGTTGACCGCTGCGGTGACGTGACCGGGACAAGGACGTTGCTGCATGTTCGCAGTCGATGTGTGTCCAGGATGCAGTGGGGTGACTTGGTGGCAGTTGGGTCATGTGTGAGTGCCATTGTGGATGTGTTGTTGCCCCCAGCAAGGTGTCTGTTGTGGTTTTGGACCCTGTGTCAGCCCGTGTGTTGTGTGTTGTGTGTTGTATTTGTGTATTTCCGTACCTGCGGCGTTGTCCGCAGTGGCCCATTAGATGATAGAGTGCTGTAGCAGGTACAGCACCGGAAAACATGTAAAGCTGGGTCCATGGCGGTCGTGCCCGGGTGGTGTGGACCGGGTCTCTGCTATCGCGCTCTGCTGTCGAGTTTCCGCTGTCTCAGGTTGGGTGGTGTCTCTGCTGCTGTGTGTCTGCTTGTTTGGGCCATCCTAATTTGTGGAGTGGGGCGGACGTCATTCCGCAAAGCAGTGAGTCTCCATTGGCTCCCACCACCGCGGTGGTGGGTGCACTTTGATGGCGGTGCGCGTCGCTCCGCGGCGGCCGGGAACTGACCTATGTTTTGCAATACTAATATGGCGGACGCGTTTCCCGCTGCTCGCGTTTTTCCGCCCCGCCAGCACCGCGGTGGTGCCACCGCCCGACATCCTAATGGACCCCCAAGGGTCTTTTATACCCTGTTTGTTGCTGAATAAGCATTGAGACTCAAATAGAAGTTACAGGCATAAACAGGAGTAGCTATCGACTAACATGGTCAGACTAGATATCACTTGGTCAGCAAAGAGGGAGGGGAGACAGAAATGCTTACATCAGTTGAAATAGCCTGACAGTTACATTCTAAGACAGGTGCATTCTAGCAGCTACAGGCCTTTCTGAGCTCATACATTGCTCTGGCTCGGTACTGAAGGAGTTAACTACAGTTGATGACTCAAGCAGAATATAAAGGCAGGCAGGAGTGAAGATGGCAGAATCACATGGCTAACAAAATGGATACCACAACTTAAAATGGCTTCAGCTCATGCTAATGCCAATTTCTGCGATTTCCACAAAGGTCCCACAGTGTTCTGATGTTGCCTACACATTGATGTGTGACGTGTGCTTCCTGTTGCGGTGATTGTGTGCTGTGTCACCAGGAGGCACAGGTAGGACATGTGTGCAGTGGATTGCCCCTACATGTGTGTGCATCCACCTATGGCGTATGGTCCTTGCTTGGTCCCCCGTGGATCCTACGCATTGTGTTGGATGTATGGGGACTGGGATGCCAGGGTGATGGGGATGTCCAGGACAGGTGTGGGGGACCTGGATGTGGCTGGCTGTGAGACTCCTTCGACTCTGGAGGTTGTTAGTTGGTGTGTGCAAGGGGCCAACAGGTGCAGCACAGCCAGCATCTTGGCGTGGGGTGGAATGTTGGTTGTCCATTGTGTTGGTGCCGTAGGCCTGTTAGGCGATGATGGTCATGATGCGTCGGATGGTTGGCCCTTTCAGCCTGTAGTGGACAGTGACATTGTCAGATGTTGGGTCTGTGAGGCTGGTGCATTTCCTGGGGGGCTGCTGTCCTTGTCTGCTCTGCCTCTGTGGTGTTCCAGGTGGGGGTTGGGGTCTTGGGGTGGTGGTGGAGGGTGTTGTGGCCCTGTTGGGTGTCCGGCCTGCATGATGAGTGGCTCCATGGCATCTGTTTCCCTTCCAATGATGCCCTGGGCTAGGCTCCCTTTTGTGGTGCAGGCTGCCGTCCGACTTTACACCAGGTCAGAGCAGGTGTAAATTTCCTGCTGCTAACACGCCTTATCACGTGTTTTGTGTTCTTATCGCTGATCTGGCTGGTCGTTAAAAATGTTGAGGTGTCGCGTTGTCGCGGATTTCTGCACAGGAACGCCTACTCTGCACCTCATTAGCGATAGTTGCGGGGTTCCTCTGTGGCAATGTTTTTTGTGCCTGCTATCGTGGGTTAACTGGTGCTGTGGGCTGTTAGCACCAGCTTGTGAATGGGGAGGTAAATTTATCACAACTTTGGCTGTGAGAAAGTGCTGATTATTCGGTGATAGCTCCTTCTGAATATGCCCCCAAGTCTCTTGTATACAACTTGTGAATCCTGTAATGCGCTCTGATACCCTAAGGGGTCAAGTTTACTTGTGTTTATCCCAAATGTATCCACCCGCTAAGTCTCTTGTATAATAAAGGGTACTGTACAAAAAATCCTTGCAAATACAAACATGAATGCTCAAGGTGCGGGGGAAAACACGCAGTTATGCAATGTTTCGGCGTGCAATCAAATCGGGGAGACGGTTTACCAAATAGAGGAAGAGGTTTTGCGTTTCAGTCTAGAAACAAGGGCTTCTACTCCAATCAAGGTGTGCAATTTATGTAAATGGTTAAAGTTTTAACCTGATAAGCAAGAAGCAGCCTTATTAGAATGGGGTTTCAAGGAAGGGTTTAAATTGGGATATCAAGGGCCCCGTTGTCGCAGATTTGCGCAAAATCTAAAATCTGCAAATGTATTTCCACACATCGTTAGGAAAAACTACTGACAGAAGTAAAGGAAGGAAGGATGACCGGGCTTTTCGATTCTTGGCCGTTAGATAATCTAATTGTTTCACCTTTAGGCGTGGTTCCAAAGAAAACTGAAGGGGAATTTAGAATGATCCAATACCTTTCATTTTTTTTTTTTATATCTTTATTGCATTTTTTATCATTTTCTTGATACAAACAAATCAAGCATAGGTATATATTGCACTTACATACAAGATCAATATCGCTGTGTCATTGAGTGTATAATTCCAGATATTACCACTTGGTAACCACAGCGTAATTTACCTCTGTATCGCAGAAGATGACGTGCATTGACAGATTGGTATGGGTATATGAAACCCACGCATACCGTCACCTCTAATTGAGGGGCAGGACACGTCTAACATATGTAACATTTGAATCATAACTAGTAAACATAAAATAGATGCGAAAGAAAAGGAGATATCAAGTACACAAAGGAACATGTACCTAGTGTAGTATGTGCCTTTCGAGTGAAGTCATGTCAAGGGTTGTGTGCATTTTAGCAGACTTGAGTTGCTTTTCCTGGTCAGTATGTGGTTGTGTGGATATTAAGGTGTCATGCGTCTGAGGTTGAGTCCATGTAGTGTCATGAAGGAATGTGGGGTCATTGCCCAACCTAGCAGCCATGGCTAAGGGGCCTTGTATATGCATCCTATCTGCTCCCCCCAGGCAGCATGTCAGGCATTATCTTCCACCCGCTGTATGGGGGGCGCACACAATCCCGCATTAGTTTTTGTAAGGGCTTTCAGAATGTCATCCCAGGCCTGTGCGATGGGAAATGTACGCAGCCCAGCCGTTTTTTCCCTATGAAGAATGGTGCTCTCCGCCTGTGCCCATTTTCTAGGGATTTTAGCCAGTGGGGTGTTTCCGGAGGGTCTTTGTGTTTCCATCTCTTGGTTATCAATCGTTTCGCAGTGATCAAGCCTAAGTCACAGAATCTAGAGCTTACTTTGTTAGCTTTTGTTTGTTTGTAAAACCCCAGGATGCAATCCTCCCATGTGTTCGGCACCTCGGTGTTGGTGCTGCTGGTGAGAGTTTCTGTTATTGTGTGCCAATAGGAGTGAAGTAGGGTGCAGGACCATAGGATGTGCAGTAGGTCAGCGTCTAAAAGATGGCATCTTGGGCAAGTGGAGGGGGTGATGTTAAAGTATTTATTGATCTTGTCCGGCGAGAGATACGCTCTGTGTAATATATATGTTTGTATGAGTTTGAAACGTGAATTATGCGGTATTTGTGTGGCACCAGCCAAGACACGTTCCCAGTCTTTATCTGTCCAGGGATGACCTCTGTCCTCAGCCCATCGCGCCCGGAGTCTCTGTGGTGGCTTTAACACGTGTGTAAGCAGGGCCTGCACTAGCCAATGGATCACATGTGTCCGCTCCCCCATCACATGCAGATACTGCACCAAAGATGTGTTTGTGGCTCAATCGTCAAATCACCCCATGTTAGTGTCAATGTCCCCATGATGGCTGCATGTTGGAGGAACTGACCCACCGGCAAGCCAGTATCTGCTGTCAGGGTTGCAAAAGACAACAATGCACCGTCCGCGTTTAGATCTCTTAGTGTCTCAACTCCTGCCTCAGTCAAGGGCGTCAGCGCCACGTCTGTTACAAAGTCTCTGCCTTGGGGCGTACCGACCAGCGGCAGTATTGGGGCATAAGGAATAGTCTCTTTTGTAAGATGTAGACTCCTTCAGTAGCATCTGTGGGCTAACTCTATATGTATCTGTGTCGGGCGGGGAAATTTAGCCAGTGGGTGAAATAAGCTATAGATTTGTGTCTGTGTCTATGAATGCGACTCAGTGGCTGTATCTACCAGGTTCTTGCCGCTCAGACACGTTGCGACCCATTGTAGCTGTGCAGCTACGTAATATCATTCTAGATGAGAAACTGCCAAACCCCCACATTCAGGTGGTGCATATAATTTCTGCAGCGCTATTCTGGGCCGCCCCGTATTCCATATTAGACCTCTGATTAACCCTTCCAGCTCCCGAAACAGTCGCACCGGGACATATACCAGAAGATTTGCAAAATAATACAATAGCCTGGGTAATACTATCATCTTAGTTAGAGTGATGCAACTCATCACATTGAGTAGCAGAGTCTTCGAGAATTGCCTCTGCGCCCGGATGGAGGAGATGGCGCCTACCAGGTTGCCCTCCAGTATGTCCGCTGGGGATCTGTAGATGTATATGCCCAGGTATCTAATTATTGTCGAGTACCAGGTAAGCGCCATCTCATTTATTGTTATATCAGTCGCGTCCACATTCTCGCAAAAAGAATAAGCGCCCGATTCGGCCCAGTTTACCTTAAGGCCTGAGACGTCCTCAAACCTACGGAATATATCGAATATAGCTGGCGGTATAACATGCAAGTCTCTCATGTACTGCAACAGGTCATCAGCACATAGGGACACCGTGTGGAGGCCATCTTCTAGGGGTATACCCCAGTCTGCTCTGCTTTCTCGCAGCAGAGCCGCCAGAGGTTCCTTGGCAAGGGAAAAAAGCAATGGGGACAAAGGGCATCCCTAGCAAAAAGTACAAAAACCTCAGTAGGGACCTATATTTCTTTTAACATTGATTAAATCTGAACAGTTTTTTCATAGGAAAGATGCCAATGAGAGAAATAGAAACTACAAAGTATTATCAAAACATATATATTTATTAATCTTTTTTCATTTTTTTAGATAAATATTTTTGTGAATATTTATGCAGCTGTACATTTCATTAAATTCATCACTTTTTCATACATATTTTTCAAAGATAAGTTTATGGAGTACAAAGCAAGAATTGTGCCCTCTAATAACAAGTGTTCCTACCATTCATACATACATACTCACATACCAGTCAAACTATTTCTTTTTTTAAAAAATATACATATCAACATAAACACAAAGACTAAATCTTGCAAAACAACGAACAAACATAAATGGCAACTCTAAGGTGTACTTAGTAGGATGCTATAAGAACCTAGATGACAAAGTTCTACTGGTTAGGATGGGATTAGCCAGTTCGTATCCAAAGCAATAGATGTTGAGCCGACGTAGGTTTCGGTGAATATCACCTTCCTCAGGGCCAAGGACAACGTGTACATATATATAACATAAATACTTTAGTTGTAAAAGAGCGAGGGCATAATACAGTTTTCTGAAAATAGAAAAAACCTTTGTCAATATCATTTTCCTTATTAGTCATTCATTTTCTGACAATGTAATTAAATGGCATCACCTATATACATAGTATCATATCATTAGTAGAATTTTTACTACTCATAGCTAAGCTAAGCTATGAGTAGTAAAAATTCTACTAATGATATTATACTATGTATATAGGTGATGCCATTTAATTACATTGTCAGAAAATGAATGACTAATAAGGAAAATGATATTGACAAAGGTTTTTTCTATTTTCAGAAAACTGTATTATGCCCTCGCTCTTTTACAACTAAAGTATTTATGTTATATATATGTACACGTTGTCCTTGGCCCTGAGGAAGGTGATATTCACCGAAACGTACGTCGGCTCAACATCTATTGCTTTGGATACGAACTGGCTAATCCCATCCTAACCAGTAGAACTTTGTCATCTAGGTTCTTATAGCATCCTACTAAGTACACCTTAGAGTTGCCATTTATGTTTGTTCTTTGTTTTGCAAGATTTAGTCTTTGTGTTTATGTTGATATGTATGTTTTTAAAAAAAAGAAATAGTTTGACTGGTATGTGAGTATGTAAGTATGAATGGTAGGAACACTTGTTATTAGAGGGCACAATTCTTGCTTTGTACTCCATAAACTTATCTTTGAAAAATATGTATGAAAAAAAGGGATGAATTTAATGAAATGTACAGCTGCATAAATATTCGCAAAAATATTTATCTAAAAAAATGAAAAAAGATTAATAAATATATATGTTTTGATAATACTTTGTAGTTTCTATTTCTCTCATTGGCATCTTTCCTATGAAAAAACTGTTCAGATTTAATCAATGTTAAAAGAAATATAGGTCCCTACTGAGGTTTTTGTACTTTTTGCTTGGTTTGTCTCCCCCCTCTGGACCTCAAATCAACTGGGAGAACTCTTTCTTTCTACACGACAAAGGGCATCCCTGCCTAGTTCCACATCTGACCCTGATTGCATAAGATATGAGCTTGCCTGTGCGGTCCTGTACTATGGGTCGCTGGTACAATATTATGTGATTTTAAAACTGATTGTGATTTTACATTTTTGTGCTTTTTAAATTTGATAGAAAGAAAGTCCGCATTGCCTCACAACCTCACCACATCATTCACTAGTCTCAGGGCACTCTCCTCCTCGTAACAGAAGCGCTAGTAACCGCCTCCCACCTCCCGTTCTTGCAAGGGGGTAGCAGGCTTTGACACCACTTCCGGTCCCACTAGGAGCGGTTAGCGCTCTAGTGGTTGCACGCAGGGCTATTTAGCCCTCGCACCTCTCTGAGCGCGCAGCGATCGCGCGCAGCCCCGCCGAAGACCCGCCAAAGAGCTGCCCGTCCGCGACAGGACGGGGCCAGGGGCCTACCACTCTGCCCCTCACATCATGGACAGTTCTACGACCGCCCCCTATACAAGGTATTCAGCGCATGCCCTCCTTGCCTTACAACCCCAGGGCACACACAGATGCACCAACAGACTGTCAGTGTGCCCCGAGGGGCCTTTTTCATGTTTAATATGCGTTTTTCAAGCTACTCACGGTAACATTATAGTTGGGAGCCCTAACAATGATAAAGTCATTCCAAAAGGCTGGAAACGTTTTTTACTTAACGTAAGGTCTCTCCCAAAGCATCATATGCAACTTTGGGATTCTTTACACAGTATTAAGCCTGAGATCTGTTTTTTAACTGAAACATGGCTTAAACCCCACACTATTCCAACAATCACCTTGGGAATACCGATGGGGTACAAAATTCTCCGCCAAGATCGGCTGGAGAAAATAGGAGGCGGGATTGCCATTGTTTATAAAGATACCCTGAATATTAGGGTTTTAGAACAGGTAATGCTACCCACCATGGAAGTAATCATTTTTCATCTAAAAGTTAGCCCTAAGGTACACTGGAAAGGAGCACTAGTGTATCGCCCGCCCGGATCGAATGCGGGGTTTTCCCTAGCTCTGACTGAGCTTCTAGCTCCCCACATGAAAACGAATGAAAACTTTATCTTACTGGGAGACTTTAACTTCCATACTGATGTTGCAGACCACCCTGATACTATTGCACTTTTAACAGATCTTGCCCTGTTGAGCCTTCATCTCCGTAATAATGGCCCCACTCATACAGGTGGCCATACTTTGGACTTAATTTTTACCACCCTTCCCAATGTCTACTGCCACCCCCCTAAATACATTTACTGGTCGGACCACAAAATGTTAGATTTTTCCTTCCTCCACTTACCCGAACCTACCAATCACTCCATCACGCAAACTACTAAACGCAGATCGTTGTACAAGTCTCAGTCTGGCCGGAATTGCCACCTCCTTCGGAGACGAGACCGCACACTGCCAATCCTCGTCGTCCAACTCAATCCCGTCACGGGTCCACTGATCTCGCACCCCTAGAAGAAGGTCTGTACGAACATTAATGAGTTTCTTATAGGTCAGTGAGATAGCGCTGTCGGGCATGTAGCCATCCAACAACCTATCCTCCAGCGGGGAAGATTCAGGGATCTTTTCACTTTCCGGCATAACTGCCAGGAGGGCGTGTTTTAACTGAGCATACCTGAAGAACTCCCTTTCCCCCAACTGAAATTCTCTCTGCAGTACCTCAAAGGGCTTGATCTGTCCCCTGGCGATCTTGTCTTCCACCCTGGAGATGCCTATCAAGTCCCAGCGGTCGAACCCCTTTGTATGCCACAAGTTACCCAGCAGATCGGAGTCATAGAGTGGAGTCACCATTGTGAGTTTGCCTTTCCATCCCTGTGCTTTCATCACCGCTCTCCAAATGTGGACCGATGTCTTAGTGGGACCCGTCATTCTTCCATCCAGAGACCTAGAGTACAGAGCCCTGTAATATTTCCCATCACCGGTCCATAGCAAAGCCCGGATTAACGGCCGGTCAATAGAAGCTGTGATTAATGGCTACCAGTTGAGACGCCCAATAATATCTGCGGATGTCAGGCAGCGCAATCCCTCCGTCGTACCACGGGAGAGTCAGCTTAGTGATAGCAATGCGCGGCCTACCATCCCAAAGCAGGGCCCGCTGGAGGCCCTCAACCTCTAAAATATCCCGATGGGACCAAATCCTGGGTGTTCTGGAGTACGTATAGAAACCGGGGCAGGGACATCATTTTGAACAATGCCGCCCGTCCGAGCAAGAAAAGCGGCAACTTCCGCCACCCCTCCACGTCACGCCGAAGGCGCGCAAGAGGGGGAAGCAAGTTGTTTGCGTAACGTACCGCGGGATCAACAGAAATGTAGATGCCCAGGTATTTGAACCCCTGCCTCGCGACCTGTATGTTACAGTCCCGCGGGAGTCTCGGGACCTCACCCCGCTGGACATATAAATGAGACTTCGACCAATTAATGACGAGTCCAGAATGT
Source organism: Lissotriton vulgaris (assembly GCF_964263255.1). Taxonomy (NCBI): domain Eukaryota; kingdom Metazoa; phylum Chordata; class Amphibia; order Caudata; family Salamandridae; genus Lissotriton; species Lissotriton vulgaris. The sequence continues at coordinate 468,960,813 of NC_141700.1, read as the reverse complement.
CTACCGAAGGTACACAGAACATCACACACAACAATAAGGGACATACATGGCGAGGTGAGATACAGGAGAATGTCATTTGCATACAGAGTCACCCTATCCTCAAAGCCCGGGGACCACTTGATTCCCCTAATGTCTGGATGCCCTCTCAACCACGCCGCCAGTGGTTCCAGTGCCAATGCAAACAAAAGGGGGGACAGGGGGCATCCCTGCCTGGTGCCCCTACCAAGGGCAAATGGAGCCGATGCGCGGCCGTTAACCGCCACCTTAGCAAGCGGGTTGGCGTATAGGAGCTTGACTCATCCTATGAACCCGGGACCAAACCCAAACTTCTCCAACACCGCCCACAAATATAGCCACTCAAGGGAGTCGAAGGCCATCGTGGCATCCAGGGACGCCAAGATGGTCGGCTCCTGAAGGGTGCGGACCCTCGCGAGGGCTCCGTGAAGCCTTCTCAAATTGAGGGCGGTGTTATGATGTGGAATAAAGCCAGACTGGTCCGGGTGCACCAAATCGCCAATCCCTCCAACCAGCCGGTTGGCTAGCACTTTAGCCAAGATCTTGGGCTCGGCATTCAGTAATGAGATGGGGCGGTACGACCGACACAAGTCTCTAGGCTTCCCTTCCTTATGAATGACCACAATGGTGGCCAGCCTCTGATCGGGGGGAAGTGCACCCGACTCCCGCGCCTCAAGGAACATAGCCCGCAATGGCGAAGCAACGAGGTCCGGTTTAATCTTGTACAGCTCCACTGGGATACCGTTGGGGCCAGGAGCCTTGCCGGATCTTAGGGAGCGTATCGCCTGAGCGATCTCGTCCACTGCGATGTCCCTATCCATGTCCTCTCTCTCAGTCTCCGACAGGCATGGGACCTCTATGCCTTGCAGCAGGGCGCCAGAGTCTTCTTCCGACATCTCTGACGCTGAGGCATAGACAGATGAAAAGTAATCAGCGAAGGCCAGAGCAATAGCGCTAGGGTCAGTTACAGCCGTGCCATCTTCCCCCCAATACCTCAGGGAAAACGCGGCTGGCCCTTTCCTTCTTATCAAGCCAGGCAATAAGCTTACCGGCTTTGTCTCCAACCTCATAAATTCGCCCCTGCTGCTCCCTACCCATGGCCTTCGCCGCCTCCGTAACTGTGGCGCGATAGGGTCAGTTACAGCCGTGCCATCTTCCCCCAATACCTCAGGGACAACGCGGCTGGCCCTTTCCTTCTTATCAAGCCAGGCAATAAGCTTACCGGCTTTGTCTCCAACCTCATAAATTCGCCCCTGCTGCTCCCTACCCATGGCCTTCGCCGCCTCCGTAACTGTGGCGCGATACTCCGACTGTTTGAGTGAGAGCGCGTGTAGGAGATCCGGCATCGGGCCGGCTTCCAACTGGGTGTCTATCGCCTCTATATCGGACTCGATAGTCACCACGTCCACGTCTCTGCGTCTCCGCACCTCAGCAATTCGTGAGAACGCCTCCCCCCTCAGGACAGTCTTGAATGCCTCCCATAAGGAGACAGTGGAGGCAACCGAGCCTGTGTTTTCGGAGAAGTAGAGCTCCATGGCTTTGGCCAGGAGTCCGCGGATCTTGGGATCACAAATGTACCATGGGTTAATCGGTGCCACCCTCTTGGCCGCTCCATCATCGAAATCGAAGGACACCCAGACCGTAGAGTGGTCCGAGATGCCCCTCGCCATCAATCTGGCCTCCGAAACCGCCGATGCGTGGGCCGCTAATGTCAGGACATAGTCAATCCTGGAAAGGCTACCATGAGCCCCTGAGTGAAAAGAGTATTGGCGCTGGGTAGGATGCAGAAGCCTCCAGCAATCAACAAGTCCTAAGGTGTCAAGAAAGTCGGGAAGCCAGGTCTGCGCACCTCGTAGGTCTTTGGATGGGTATCGATCCAATGTTCCTGAACCTACTGCGTTAAAGTCGCCTCCCATAAGAAGCAGCCCCTCTGGAAGACCTAAAATGGCGCCCCCAAGATCTTTGAAGGTTTCAGTCTGTAACCCAGGGGGGACGTAGATCGAAACTAGAGCCAGGGTACGCCCCTCCCATCTCCCCGTGACGGCGACGTAGCGTCCTTGCTCATCGACCACTTTCGAGTCAATCTCCAGGGGGAGGGTCGAGCGCACCATAATCCCCACCCCCCGGGATCCTGAGGAGAACCCCGAGTGTGCCACCATTTTGAAGCCCTTTCTATTAAGTGCGTGGCATGAGTTCCCCACCAAATGCATTTCCTGCAACAGTATTACGTCCGGCACACACCTCTTAAACATTTGCAGTACAATACCCCTCTTGATACGGTCCCCCAGCCCGTTGATATTCCAGCTTAAAACATTCAATTTCCTACCCCCCATCATCGAAGTCCACACTCATCCCACCGTCGACGGACACCGCCATTACATGAACAGAATCATACAACCAATTGCCTTGCCAAAAAGGGAACATAGAATAAAGGAATTCAACCCAAGAACAAAAACAAATAACCCGTCTGCCCCCCACCCTGCACCCCTGCATCTGACTAAAAAGCCCACCCAACTTGCAGTGTGCCTGTCGCCCCTAGAAAACTAATCTACAAGAAGCCCCGGAGGAGAAAGGAGGTAACCCTATCCCCACCCATCTTCCAAATAGAAAAGTACAGGGGAAGCCCCCTTATGAATACAGGATTACCAAACCAGATAGCTGATGATAGACCCATTGTCCAAAAACAAGTCCTATAGCCAGTCATCACTCCTGCCGATCGTGGCCGCCAGTAGCTTCTTCTGACCGTTCCTCGGTGTCGTCACGCCACTGGGGCAAAGTGTCAAGCCAGTCCGATACCACCTCCGGCAAGTCAAAAAACAAAGCCCGGCCGCCATGTTCGATCCTCAGTTTTGCAGGAAACAGCATAGCATATTTCATGCCCATATCTCGTAGTCGCCGTTTCACCCCCATGAAGCTCTGTCTCCGTTTCTGCATGGCCTGGGTGAAATCCGGAAAGAAGTTAATGGCCGCGTTCTGGAACTGCAGAGGCCCACCGCTCCTTGAGGCCTGTAGAATGGAGTCACGGTCCCTAAAGTTAAACACACGGGCGATGATAGGTCTCGGAGGGGCACCTTCCTTCGGCCGGCCCCCAGGCATCCTGTGCGCCCGTTCCACGGAGAAGAACTTACTAAGTCCTTTAGGGGCAAGATGGTTCTGGACCAGATCTTCAACGAAGAGGTCCACAGCCGAATCCTCGGCCCCCTCCGGTACACCAATAATGCGGACGTTCTGCTGCCTGGCCCGACCCTCATAGTCCTCAAGCCTCCTAGCAAAAAGGTTGTTGGCCGATTTCAATGTCCGGACCTCGGTTTGCAGGTCCGAGACGTCCGTAGTTAGGCTAGAAGTCTTGATGTCCAGCGACTTGACTCGCTCGTTCATTTTGCCCAGGTCCGCTCTGATCAGGTTGACGCCAATCGCCAGAGTGTCCACCTTGTGCGCCATCACTTCGTGTTGCTGGTGCATCTCGGCCTTCATGCCTTCAATGGCGCCCATTATGTCGCTGAGCGTGGGTTCTTGAACATCAGGCGACACTTCCCTAGGCAGGTCCTTGGGCCTCGTGGAGACACCAGGCGAGCCCCTCGGCTGAGCGTAGCGCTCCATGTTGTTTGACTGCGAGTACGTAGTCTTCCTGCTGACCCGAGGCTGCGATTTATCAGCGCCACCTTTGCCAGCCATAGTTGGTCCTCGGGCCACCACGTCCGTCCACACAACGAGCCTCACCGATTCACCTGCGTCAGGGATGAATTATCCCACACTCCGTCTGGTATGCGCTCACTCCGCCACTATGCTAGCTCCGTTGTGAGCCGGAGCGGCCAGATCCGTGCCTCGTCACCTCCGTCTGGCAGTGTCGCAATGACTGGCCCCGGCCTGAATATTGGTCCCATTGCAGTCCGCAAACTTCCACACGGTGCAACTGCGCCCAGGAATGTCGGATTTGAAATCGGACAACGGGATCCGTGTCAGCGTCGGTTCACCTTCAATATTTCACGAACATCGATGAGGATATGTGACAGGATTAATACGGAGGATCGGAGGGTCTTCGGAGCTCCGAGCTCACGCGGCCATCTTGGTTGCCCGCGAAGCTCCTCCCCCCATATGTTCTTTTCTTGTCCAAAATTGGGGCTGTTTTTTTCAAGAGATGGAAAAGTTTTTAGACACAATATTTGGAGCCCCGATCACTATTACCGGAGAATTAGTAATTACTGGTGTAGGGTCCGATAGGGAGGCTAATTTAAGATCAAGATCCCGAACTGCATTAGTATTTATTTCTATGGCGGTGGTACGTGCCTGTGTTACCAATGAGTGGATCAGTCCTGATCCACCTACTTTTATTAACTGGCGGTCAAGATTATTAGCTATGTATAATCTAGAGCTATCAATTTAAAGGACTAAAGGGAGAAGAAAAAGAGCTATGGGATGCAAAATTTAGTCTCCAATATCAGATTGGATTCAATGAATGTAGGACAGGTATTTGATAAAATAAAATGAACTTTCTGTTTGTTATCATTATCCAGGCTGCGTAACCCTGCCCTTTTTTTCTGGGCCTGGTGGCCCTGATGGACTGTTTTTTTTATTGTTAACTTAGATGTAAAAAATGTTTATGAAATGTACCATAATCCTGCTATGTTTATTGTGTACTAAATGCCTTGATTAAAAGGGTGTAAAAATCAATAAAATAAAAATGATAGGTAATTATGGTAATTGTGTAATTAATTTTAGGCGTGTGTTGTGGTGTTTATAAGTGTAAAGGTTGGGAAGTGATTTATTTTTAATTGATGAATTAATAAGTGGTTAATTTTAATAAATTAATTGGTACTTAATTATGTTAATTGTGTAATTAATTTTAGGTGTGTTGTGGTTTTTAGGTTTCGCCTATTATCATTCGCTTGCGAATGTAATAGGCGACAATCGACTTGTCAAACCACTGCGGTTTTCTCACAGTGCATGTGAGTCACGTGACCACAAAAGCGGGTCACGTGACCACACAAGCACGCGCATCTCCCTAATCCGCCTGACACACTTCTCCTCCCCTCGCTCGCATTCCCGCCCCCCCACCAGGCTCTCCCGCCCCCATCTGGCTTCCCTCCACACTTCTCCTCCCCTCGCTCGCATTCCCGCCCACCCACCAGACTCTCCTGCCCCCATCCTAATTCCTCGAGCTCCCTGTTCAATTCTCATATTTGTCTACAACTGCATTTCTTAATCCGTTTAATACCAGATGCTAACAGCATGATATTTTGCAATCACCTAGGTGAATACAAGAAGGATGAACTCCTGGAAGCTGCTAGGTGAGTGCTTGTTTCTTTGAATACAAAGGGTTTGAGAAGACAAGGGGGCGAAGGGATGCCGATGTCAGTTCGAATTGACTGCCAGCATTTCGCTTTCGGTCCATTAGCAGATGGGTTCTGGGGCTCGCATTATTGTCGCCTTTGTGGTCCGCTGAGGACGGAGCCTGGTCGCTGCTGAAACGGCGCATCAATATGGTGGTTAGGAGGTTAACGTTACACGGCTGTGCGCCTGAGAGCACGTTGTCTGTCTTTCCTTTTCTCTGTCCTTAACCCTTAACGCATAGAGGCTCCCAACGCACATCTTGTCCTCAGAGGCCATAGCCGAGTTTAAAGGAATAACACGAAAATCCTTATGTGAGTTCTTTCGTCAATGGGTGCTTTTCAAATAGCGAGCTGAATGCATTTGCTTTTAGGTGACCTAGTTTGATGTTTATGCCCGATGATTTGCAACCCTGTAGTATCTATCCTGCGCACACATTGAATACATTAATAATTGCATGCAAATTCAGATAAAAGCAGCTTTCAGGAAATAGCTCTGTGCGAAGGGAGAAGCGGCCAGTAGGGGAGAGGAGGGGAGTGCGAGTAAGAGATATTTAAAGGTACAGGCTTGCCTTGGCAGGTTTAAGTATCCATAGCAGCATGCACCGAGAGAAAGGAAAATGAATCTTAAAGGCACCGCAGGAGAATTGTGAAATGGACAATCGTGTACCTTGTTTTCTGCGGTCGCGTGAATGTTCATATGAAGCAGTAATTAAACAAGCACTGGCGTTGCCAATAGGTTTCGCATTTGGAAAGTTGGAGCTATTGGTTTTGGAAATGACATTTTATATTTATATATTGTTATTGACATTGCCAATAACGATACATAAATATAAAATGTAATTTACAAAACCAATAGCTCCAACTTTCCAAATGCGAAACCTATTGGCAACGCCAGTGCTTGTTATAAGAGTAAAGGGTGGTAAGTAATTTGTGTTTAATAATTATATATAGTTGTTAATTATTGTTAACTATTTTATATTTAATTTGGGTAATTGTTTATTTTTTGTGTGTTGTTATTACTTTTGAAGGGGTAAAGGGTGGATATTAAATACATTTTAATTATTTAATTAATAGTTGTTAATAGTAATTGTTTTTATTTAAAAATAAGTTTTAATTGTGTTTTATTATTGTATAGTTTAATTTAGGTGTTTGTTGAGGATATTATATGTTAAAGTGTGTGTACTCTATTAATGTTTACTAGCTTTTTAAATTATTATTTGTATTTTCATTATTGATTATGTTAATTATGCAAATATATATAATTAACAATGTTGAAGTGTTTAGTTATTGGTGTGGTGGTAAGGGTAGGAATTCAAATAAGGAAAATGCTACTTACCAGTATGTGTCTGTTCTCGGCATGTAGAGCTGTAGATTTGTATACTTGTGCAACGATCGCCATCTGGTGTTGGGCTCAGATGTTTTCACTTTATTTTTGTCTTGGAGAAGTCTTTTGTAGTCGCAAGGTAGGTGACTACTCCTTAGGACGTTAGTGCGCATGGGCATCGTGTCCAACACCAGATTGTTTTGCCATGGATCGTTATGTGGAGTTAGTAAGAAATAGAACAGGATGTCCATGTGTAATGTATCTAAGTAAGATAGTACTGGAACAGATAGAGGTATCCGGGGAGGCGGGTGGGTGTATAGAAATCTACAGCTCTACATGCCAAAAACAGATGCATACTGGTAAGTAGCATTTTTCGTTTTGAGCCATATGAGCTGTAGATCGTATACTTGTGCACAGACTATGCAGAAGTTTATGTGCCTTTTGGCCCTCAGGATTGCGAACTACAACCCAATTTGGGCACGAACGGACGGAGCCATTGCCTGCCGACTTTGCAACTATCGCAGAGAATCCTGGCTACATCTGCTATGTTGTTGCACAAAGTTGGCCAGCGACCGACAGCGACTGTTGCGTCCGGCATTACGGAATCTGGGCCATAGAACATGCAGAGAGGCCTCGGACTGGTGTTTCTCAGAAACCACAACCTGCTTATTAGCCAGGGTCGGCAAGTTCATCCATCAAGTTAAAATGGCACTCGAGGGGGGCGTGGCCAAGATGGCGTCGGAATAGGACGCTTTTGAGAGCCTCTCCGACGCCGACTCTGCAAAGCTACGAACAGCGGGGTCCAGGACGTTCCTTTCGTCGATCCGAGAGCGGCGGAGGTCACTGGAAGCTTAAGGTGCCGTCCGGTGCCGTCGGAGTGCTGCCCGGAGACCAGTGGCGGAGATTGCAGCGGGGACGAGCTGAGGCCTGCGAAGCATCGGCCTCTGGTGCCCGAGGGGCCGGCCGCACCTGACGCCGCAGCCGGCGTGCCGAGGGACGTTCAGCGCTTGCTGCCGGGACCCGCCCCCGAGGCTTACTGACCGGCCTTGTGCGTGGGCCGAGGTCCGAGCGGGCGAGGAGCTGACGAGACGCGTCTGGAGCCTCGGTTGGAGACTGGGAGACGGCGCACCGGGTCCGGAGGGGGAGCCCAGCGCCGGAGGGCTCTGAGGCTGTGTGCACACGTGGGGGGCGGCCCCGGCTCATGGAGACCTGCTGGAGTGGGGCGGCTGGAGACACGGCTGGCGTTGCTGCGGACCCGGCACGGGGTGCCAGCTGAGTCACGCACACCCTGCGACAGGCTTGAGGCAGCCCTCTTTTGGTGCAGGCGGAGCGGTCTCCGGAATACAGGTGGACACGTGGCGTGCTTGGGCACATCTCTTTGGCGGGCATCGGCCCTTGGGACTCCCTGCTGCCTGGCCTGTAGGGCCCCAGTACCGGTCCGTCGGCCCTTGGGGGCGGAGACCTGAGCTCCCACGGTGGGTCTCTTGTTTGCAGGATTCATCGAGGGCAGCCACGACGCCATCTTCTATCTGGGGCCCCTCTATCTGACCGGGACCTGCCTAGCCTTGCTACTGGTTTATAGTATAGTATAGTACTGGGGGCCTCGTGTGGTGACGCTACCTCTGCACACGGTGTCAGTCCCCGGCACGGAGGACCACCCTGCCCTTTGGACCGCGCTTAATGACTGTTGCATTCCCGCGGTGGCACTGGTTGCTGGCAGAGGCGGGCTGTACCCCAGCACGGATTGCCTGAGGAGGTGATCTTCACCGCTTGCGGACCCAGCCTATCACCGTTGCAGGGACTTCCGGGTGCGGGAGGCCCACCACGCTGCGGCCTGGGGCGGACCCTCAGGATGACCACCTCACTGCGCAAGGGAAGGGCGGGGAAGGAGGGAGCCCCCAAGAACTCTCAGCGGCCGGCCTCGCCGGGAGCTAGTGGCTCATCGAGGCAATCTGACGATGAGGCGCCTGCCACTAAAGCCTTCATGACAGAGCTCTTTTCCTCCATCAGGGAGGACATCTCGGAACTCAGGTCACAGCTGGCGTCGGACCTGCGGGAGGTGAGGAGAGATGTGGACGGGATCGGCGAACGGGTGGCGACACTGGAGGATCACGACCTCAGCTTGGCGAATGATGTGCATCAGCTGCAGCAGGACATTATCCGCCTCACGGAACAAAATTTAGATCTGCAAACCCACACGGAGGATTTGGAGAACCGCTCCAGGCGGAATAACATTCGCATCAAGGCTGTGCCATGGCAAGGAGAAGCCGGGGACCTCCGTGAATATGTTCAGGCCCTATTCTTGCAAATCCTGGACGACGAGAGTGTGCAGACAATACAGATGGACAGGGTGCACAGAGTGGGTCTGCCCAGACGGGGAGGGGGCCCTCCTCCTGATATCCTCGTCTGTGTGCACGATTTTCAACTGAAGGAGCGTATCCTGCGCCAGGCTAGAACCATCTCCTCTCTGCAGTTTCGGGACCACCGTCCACAGCTGTACCAGGATCTGGCTGCCACGACCCTTCGGAAGCGGAGGGAGTTCCGTCCCGTGACCACCTTCCTGAGGGAGAACAACATCTCTTACTCGTGGGGACATCCCTTCCGGATCATCTTCCGCTGGCAGAACCGGCTGGCGCAGATAAACACTTTGCAGGTGGCGGTTGATCTGCTGGGCCTAGAGGATGTGGCGCCATCTCAGGGGAGCCGTTCTTCACCGTCCAGGAGGCGACGTCGCTCTTCTTCCTGGCATAGAGTCGGCCCCTCTCCAGAGCGGAGACGGCCGGATCGCGCGACTAGTGTGCAGGAAAGGGATGCTGCGGTTGCATCGGTGGCTTCCGCCACTTTGGCTGATTCTCAAACGAGCTCTGGAGCTGCGTGACCCCTTCTCCCACTGATGGCGTCGGAGGGGCTCTGACCCCGTGGCCCGGGAGTACTATTGTACTTTGGAGAAGACACACCGGGCCGTGGTCCAGGGGGCTACCGAACTGGTGTCCTCTTCCCCAGATCGATCCGGAAGGAGTCCCTCGGATCGTGACCTACTGGACCTGATGACTGTTCGGCTCAGGTTCTATGTCTTAAGTCTATTGCTGTTGTCTTTTTTTGCAGGGGGGGGGTGCGGGGGGGGGCTCTGGGGAGTTATGGGGGCTTTGGTTGAGGGGGGATGGTTGGTGCTGGGGTTGGGGTGGGGGGGGTGTGTGGTGGCGACCCTGGTAGGTTACTACTGGGTGTGGTTGATGCTTGTGATAGTCTTTGCCGCTTCCTACGTCAGGAGCTGGGCTGGGACCTGTTCGTTCTCTGCTTACCTTGTCAGGTCATGCTGGTTGATCTCTCGGGGGGAGGGGGGTGGGATTCCCCACGGGAGGGAGGGGTCCGGGATACCGAGCCCGAGCCCTTTGTCTTTATGTCCTGAGATTGCTGTTCTTCCTATGTCTGCTTGTCCACGGAGCTCTTGGACGCCTGGAGGATGGGTCTGGCGGGCCCGACGGAATGGCCTGGGTAATGAGGGGGGTTGTTTGGCTGTGGCTCTGCTTGGGGGTGTAGCGGATTGGTGTGGGGTGACGCTCCGGCTCCGCGCCCTGATTGTCCCTCATGCAGGTATTGAGCGACTTCCTCTACTGTCCTTATGCCTGTTAGCATAGGTAGCTGGAATGTGAAAGGTCTTAATTCCCCGCAGAAGCGCCAGAAACTCTGGAAGTACTTGCTGGACCACCATCTAGATATAGTTGCTCTACAGGAGACTCATCTGGCCAGGAAGGATGAAATGAGGCTTCGGCATAGACAGTTTCCTCTTCTCTACAGGGCCTCGGCATCCTCTAAGCATAGGGGGGTGGCCCTTATGTTTAGGGCCTCTCTCCAGTTCCAGCCACTGGGAGTGAGCAGCGATAGGGAGGGCCGTTGGCTCATGGTGAAGGGCTTGTTGTATGATCGCCTGTGTACATTTGTGGCTGTGTATGCTCCGAATACTGGTCAGAATGGGTTTTTGCAAGGGCTGCTGGACAAAATGGGAGACTTTGTGGAAGGGCACTTGATACTGTTGGGGGACTTCAACATGCTGTGGGACAGGGATTTGGATGGCTCGGGTGCACGCAGGGCAGACACTGGGGTCTTTTCAGGGGCTACACAGCAGCAAGTAAGCGACCTGGGCTTAGTGGATAGCTGGCGCTTCATGCACCCACACACACGGGATTACACGTTCTTCTCTCATGTGCATCATACATACTCCCGCATAGATTACATATTTGTCAATCAGGCTCTCAGGGGGGACATCACTCTGGCTGGTATTTTCCCACTGTCGCTATCTGACCATAGTCTAGTGGTGCTTGGGCTACACTGGGCGGTGGGGGGGGACGGCTGGCGGAAGTGGTACTTCCCTGCGGCGTTGGTGCGGGATGATGTCTCTTGCACTGCGTTGCGGCGGGCGCTTGCAGACTTCTTTACTCTCAACCCACCCTCCGATACGTCGATATACACCACGTGGGATGCGTGCAAGGCCTCTATTCGAGGTACGTGTCTCGCTCTCAACGCGAATCTTAATAAACTCAGGCGCACTGAAAGGGAGGCCCTGGAGGCGGAGTTAGCTACATTGGAGCAGGCGCATAAGTCGAACCCCTCTAGGTTGACCCTTCGACCCCTCACGGCGGTGCGGGGGAAACTGAGGGCGCACTATAACAACCGGGCTGAATATACCCTCTTGCGTCTCAGACGGGTTTCTTACTCCCAGGGGAACAAAGTGGGGCGTCACCTAGCCCGGCAACTCCGGGATAAGCGTGAGAAGGATTACATTGGGGGCGTACGCGACAACACGGGAGCTGTCCGGCATAGGGACGCGGACAAGGCGGCCGTTTTTGGCCGCTTCTACGCGAACCTTTACTCAGCGGATGCCTTGGACTCCGCAGCCCAGGAGGCGTACCTGGAGGGCCTTCCTATTCCACAGGTCTCCAAGGAATGGAACGACTTGCTCTCTTCCCCCATTTCCAGGGAGGAGGTATTGGGAGCCATCAAGGGCCTGAAGCTTCACAAGGCGCCAGGCCCCGACGGTTACACAGCTCAGTTCTATAAAACTTTTGCCTCGGAACTATGCGATTTCTTGGTTTCACTCTTTAACGCGATGGCATCCGAAGGGCGAACCTCTGAGTCTATGGCGGAGGCCCTGATCACCATTCTCCCCAAAACGGGGAAGGACCTTTCCGAATGTGCTTCCTATCGCCCGATAGCGCTCCTTAATCTAGATGCCAAGCTATATTCCTCTATCCTTGCCGGTCGACTGAAGGATTTGATGCCGGCCCTGATCCACCCGGACCAGTCTGGGTTTATCAAGGGTCGTCAGACCCATGACAATCTACGCCGCGTGATTCACCTGATTGAAAAGGCGGAGCGTTTTCGCATCCCCGCTGTGCTGATAGGACTCGACGCGGAAAAGGCGTTTGACCGCGTGGACTGGGGCTTCCTACACCGTACATTGGCGGCCTTCGGGTTTACACCTCCCTTTATTAGAATGCTTGAAGCCAATTACCATAGCCCTACCTCGCGGGTGCTGGTCAATGGCTGTAGATCGGGGCCGTTCTCGCACTCCCGCGGCACGCGCCAGGGATGCCCGCTGTCGCCGCTTCTTTTCGCCCTCAGCATAGAGCCGCTAGCCTTGGCGATCCGGGAGAATGAACGGATCTTGGGACTTCCCTTTACGGGGGAACAGCACAAGATTTCGCTCTTCGCGGACGATGTGTTGCTCTCTATCCAAGACCCGGTGCTATCGCTCCCACACGTCCACAAGGAACTCGCGGTCTTCGAAGCTGTGGCTGGTTTCAGAGTGAACCTCAACAAATCGTGCATTCTGAACCTGACCCTTCCGCCTCCGGAGGTTCAACGGGTTAGCTTGCTTACCCCGCTCCCATGGGCGACCTCCTCCCTGTTGTATCTGGGGGTGCGACTGACCTCTACCTTGGGCGCGCTGTTCCAGGCGAACTTCCCACCAATGCTGGCTGTGATCCGGGCGGAGCTGGAGAGGTGGAAGCCCAAATTTATCTCGTGGCTGGGTAGGGTTCATGCCATCAAGATGGTCCTTCTTCCCAAACTCTTATATCTCTATCAGGCACTGCCCATCCCGATAGGGGTGGATTACTTCCGTCGACTCAAGACTCTCATGCTGAAATTCGTCTGGCAAGGTGGTCGGGCACGGCTTTCCTATGCGGTACTTCGACGTTCACGGGCGGAGGGGGGGGTGGGGTTTCCAGACATGCACCTATATTATAAGGCAGCCCAATTGAGAGTCCTGGTAGAGTGGTCCCAGCGGCTATCCGAAAAGCATTGGCTCCACATGGAACGAAGTGTAGTGGGACGGTCCATTTGGGACCTGGCTTGGAAGCCCAAGGCGGACCGACCCAGGAACGCGTACATTTGCACCCCCACTAGCACGGTACTGAAAGTTTGGGACGCTATTAGTGGCGATGACCGTTGGACAACGTTCCCGTCCCCATTTACTCCTATCCACTTCAATCCAGCCTTTCCACCAGCTCTGACGGATGGTCCCTTTGGGCCTTGGAGAGAGGGTGGATGCAGGTCCCTCACCCACTTATTCCATGGCGTGACACCTCTTACGTTCCATAACTGTATGAGGGATTACGGTGTCTTACCTACTGAACGCTTTCGACATCTTCAACTTCTTCACTGGGCGACATCGCCTGGGGTGGTGGATGCGGCCACGAGACCGTTGACGAAGTTTGAAGACTTTATCCTCCACACTTCCACCATGAAGGGGACGATCTCTTTTTTATACAAGTTGCTCCTTGATACCACGGTGTCCCCCCGACCTCGGTATATGGAGCATTGGGAGACTACACTGGGGCGGGACATAACTGACACTGAGTGGAGGACTCTATGGAGGGATGTGACAACACATAACCATTCCACTGATCTTAGGGAGGCACACATGAAGCTCATCTTCGATTGGTATTTATATCCATCTAAACTACATAGGATTTTCCCAGCTTCCTCTGATAGATGTTGGCGGGGCTGTGGGGAACTGGGGGACTTTCGCCACATTTGGTGGGATTGCCCATCTATCCGACCGTTCTGGTCTGAGATTCTCTCGCACATCAGGGAAGTGGTGGGCTATCCGGTCCCGGACTCATTGGACTTTGTCCTGTTGGGGCTGAGAGACCCATTGCTCCAATACCAGACGAGGGCGGATAAACGCATTCTATGGCTGTGCCTTGGCGCGGCTCAACTAACCCTGGCGGCTGCCTGGAAGAGTCCGACGACTCCGGCTATCTCCTTATGGCATGCTCGTCTGTGGCGCCTCTTGAGTATGGAGAGGCTTTCTGATATCTTTCGGGGGAACTTTAAAAACTTCATGTTCACCTGGGGGCCTTTGGTCCGTTTTCTGTCCCGTGGATTGCCATCAGCAGTGTGTCCCTCGGCGCTCCGTGCGCTCCACCTCTTCCAATTTTAGCCACCTGATTATGTTGTGATGATTTGAATGAATGTTGGTCGCCACCACTAGGGTTGAGGGTGGGGGGTGGGGGGGGTGGGTTGTTACGTTGAGAATGTTTATCTCTCTGTTGCGACAGATTTGCATACATGGACATACGATCTGGCCTATCTTTGGTCTGTGACCGAGCCTGAGTCGCTCCTCCCCTTTGACATTTGGGATTCACTGCGGCGCAGTGAGCGTACCTCGCCACCACTGGAGGTTACAACTTGAGACTTGGGCGTTGTTTAAGTCGTCGTTCGAAGTTCTTGAGAACATGTTCTAAAAGCACCCCCTGTGTGGGGATACATGGCGGGTTGTCGCCTGTTCCTTCTTCTCTCTCTCTTGCTCACTCTTCCTCTGTTTTTCCTCTCTTTTCCTCTTCTATGATACAACTTGCAAAATAAAAATTTTACAAAAAAAAAATGGCACTCGATTCTCAACTAAAGGCTACAGTTCCGATGGGCCCCGACAGTGGGCTTAGCGCTTTCTCTGTCGCCCGAAGTTGTCAGCCTACAGTTAATTCAGGGAGACGATGACAAGTAATTGGAACCGGCGGACTGAGGTATTTAACCTGGATCGACTAAGGGTCTGATGAAGAATCCATCAGCTGTCAACCGGCTCCGCAGCGTGACTGATGATGTCGAACTTTTATACGTCTCTCAGACTCTAGTAGGCGTGGTCTCATGGAGAATTCAAAACCCTTATTCTTTTAATATAACCCTGAATGGATAATAGTAGTTAACACAGTCAGTCTTGTGACTATATAGTTGCACTAATGGTTTTACTTGGTTTTGGCCGAGGGGGGGGGGTATTTTATTGCATTTTATTGAAGTTCATTGTATCTTATACTGTAAAGTTTTTAAGTAATCGCACAGTTTACTAATCAAAACATGTCCCCAAAACTATGCAGAAGTTACCTCCTTAGCCGTGGCTACCTGTATCTGTTGCAGTGGTTTGAAAAAGTGTTCTTAATACAGCCTGGCCCACACTAGCTTGTTGTTTTGCTTGCATGTCTACACAATAGTGTTTTGTGAATATGTGTGTGGTGTAGACCAAGTTGCTGCTTTGCAGATGTCATCTAGGGGAATGTTCCCTAAGAATGCCATGGATGCCCCTAGCTTACATGTGGAATGAGCTCTAGGGGGAATGGTTAAGGTGCGTTTGGCTTTAGCATAGCATATTTGGATGGATTTAACAATCCACCTTGCAATCCCTGTTTTAGAGATAGGATTGCCTTTATGAGGTGGGCAGTAAGACACAAAAAGTTGTTTAGTCTTTCTAAAGGATTTTGTTCGTTCAATGTAGTAAAGTATTGCTCTTTTTACGTCCAGCGTGTGAAGAGCCCGTTCTGCCACTGAGTCTGGTAGAGGTAAAACACTGGGAGTTCTACAGTGGTTAAGGTGGAAATCAGAGACAACTTTAGGTAGAAATTTTGGATTAGTCCTAAGAACCATTTTGTTATGATGGATTTGGAGAAATGGTCCTTGTATGGTTAATGCCTAGTGTTCACTTACTCTTCTGAGAGAGGTGATGGCAGCCAGGAAAGCTACTTTCCAGGTGAGAAATTGTAATTCGCATTTATGCATAGGTTCAAATGGGAGACTCATGAGCCGGGTAAGTACCACATTTAGGTTCCGTACTGGAGAGGGTGGAACTGTAGGTGGAATTATTATTTTAAGTCCTTCCATAAATGCCTTGATAGCTGGTACCCTAAACAAAGACAAATGTTGTCTGTTTTGGAGATAGGCTGCTAGAGCCGCAAGATGTAGTCTAATGGATGTATACGCTAGGCTACATTGTTGTAGATGCAAAAGGTAACAGATGATGTTTTGAATGGAAGCATCTAGTGGGTTAATTTTGTTATTTGTACAATAAATTACAAATCTTTTTCACTTTGCGGCATAGCAAGCTCTAGTGGTGGGACGTCTAGCTTCTTTAATGATGTTCATGCAGTCTGGCGACAGATTAAGGTAGCCAAACTCTAAGACTTCAGGTGCCAGACTGCAAGGTTGAATTGATTGGGATCTGGATGCCTTATCTCTCCATGGTTCTGAGTGAGAAGCTTGGGTTAGAGGCATAGCTTTTGATGAGGAACTACTGATAGTTCCAAGACAATTGTGCACCATGGATGTCAGGCCCATGTTGGAGAAATTAGGATCAATGTGAGGGAATGCTGTTTGAATTTCAGAACCACTAGCGGAATGAGTGGGAGAGGCGAAAAAGCGTAAGCAAATTTGCCTGACCATTTCATCCATAAGCTTGGTCATTTTGCGTTTTGGTGTGTGGCGAACAGGTCAATTTCTGGGTGGCCTCAGATTTGGAAGAATGGAAGCAGGACTTGAGGATGAATTTCCCATTTGTGGATCTGCTGTTTTTGGCGACTGAGAAGATCTGCAATTTGATTGTGTACTCCTGGGAGGTGTTCTGCAAGGAGATATATGTTTTGAGGAATGGCCCATCTCCATATGCTTTGAGCTAGGTGTGAAAGCTGGAGAGAGTGTGTCTCCCCTGTTTTTGTATATAACACATTGCTGTCATGTTGTTTATAAGGAGTAGGACAGCTTTGCTTTAGAGGTGGAGTTGAAAAGATTTTAATGTTAGGAAGATTGCCAACAATTCTAGGTAATTTATGTGGAATTGTTTTTGTTGAAGGGTCCATTTACCCTGAATAGTATGTGTTCGAAGATGAGCTCCCCAGCCGGTGAGTGATGCGTCTGTCGTTAGCACTATCTGTGGAACCGGGTCGAGGAACGACCGCCCTTTGGAAAGGTTTTGTGTGTTCCACCACTGCAGAGAGCAATGGGTGTGGCTGTCCACCAACACCAGATCTGTAAGTTGACTTTGAGCCTGGGTCCACTGTAGTGCTAAACATTCCTGTAATGGACGCATTTGGAGTCTTGCACAAGGTACAATTAAAATGCAAGAGGCCCTCATCCCTATTAGTTGCATGAACACTCGAGCTGGTAGTGAGTGTTGAGGTTGAAATTTTGTAATGAGAGCTTGCATGCTGGCTATCCTGGCTGGATTGGGGTAAGCAAGGGCTTTTGAAGTATCTATTGGGGCGCCTAGATACTGTTGGGTGGGGGACAGTTGAAGATGTGACTTGGTGAGGTTTATTGTGAATCCTAAGTCGTGCAGCAGCTGGATTGTTTTGTGTGTGTGGTGTACACAATTTCTGCGTGACTTGGCTTTTGTGAGCTGCTACTACTGCGAAACATTTTGTGAAGACTCTGGGTGCTGTAGTCAGTCCTGATGGAGCAGGGGAGAAACAACATTTTTTTTTACCCCCTACAAAGTTGTTCCCTCATAACAATAATAATATTAATTGTGTGAAACATGTAAACTAATCAACAAAGTATACAATATATTAGTCACTACACACAGGAAAACTAACTGCTATTTGCGAAAACCTTATTAACTAATAAAAATGAGTCTAACTAATATAGAACTATATTGATGAGAATAAAACCCAAGTATTTGTGCTTGTGATGGAAATTTTACTGTGGCAAAACAATGAAGATGGAAGTAAAAATGTGTATATGTCGCTTCGTTAGGTGACACCTAACAGGGGAAAAATTAGAAGGTGGGAGGTAAACAGAAGGGTTTGTTTGCTATATCTAATTTTTGTTGGGTTTGTTTTCAAAATAGTTCCCATTTTGACCCGAGAGGCCTAGTCTGAAAAGTGGTTGCTGAAACGCAAATGGTAGGAGATGGAAAAAATTAAAGATGGCCCCCACGCATGCGCAAAAGAAAGAATGTAGTCATGTGTGAATGGCCTATGCCCGGAGCAAATAGATGTCAGGGTGAGCTTGGCCTATAGACGAGAGTTGTGCCAAAGTTGTCCGGATTTAAAAGCCTGGGAAAGTATGAACATTGAAAACTGAATGGGTGGAACTGATACAAAAAGAATATACAAGTACACGTGAAAATATTTTGTTAGCTCATGGGAAACTGTGGAAGGATTTTGCACTTTTACAAACTGGTTTGAACAAGGAGGATATGAGGTGATCATCGCCACCCCTCCAATGGACCAATGAGAGACGAGTGAAGCCCCTAAAAGTTTCAATTTTTAAATTAGTTAGTTAGTTAAAGAGTATAAAATATATTGTGTAAATGATCTTGGTGTGACCTTTTTCAATTGCACCACAACATACTGTTGGTTGGGATGATTTTTCTTTATTTGGTGCAAGAGACTTTGACATTTTTTGGACTTTAACTTTTGATGGGGAAGAGAAACGAGATTTGTTGCGGCGATTCCAAGTCGGGAGGGAGACATTGAGGAGGTTAGAAAAGACACACTTAGCTTGGGAACCTGTTCCATGTTCTATTGCTCTATCATCGCCCTATGGCCAAGGGGTAATGAGTTCTTTTTATTTTACTTTGCTTAAAATGTATTACTGAATGCTTAGAACGTACTTGTATTATAAAACCTTTAAAACATAAAAAGAATTCTTAATGATTTAGATACAATTATATAAAATATAAACTTGAGTCTGTGATTATTAAAATTGAGTCATTCTGATTAATATGTTAAAGTTATGAGAATAAAGTGATTGAGCTGGACTTAATCACCATCAACTGATTCCTACTAGTTGGTCCATCGACCAAATAGCGGAGTACCTTGATGCTATTCTCTATAACTTTTGAGCGTCTAGAAACTCTAATGTATATAATGTATAAAGTCACTGTATAGAATATTAAGGTACCCCATATGTCTTGAAGCCTTGTCTACTTATCACTGATTCAGGTACAGTTGTAATCTGAAGGGTGTGTGTGAGTGCGTGTGTGCGTGTGTGTATGTGTGTGAATTGCAGTGTTATGGACCCCACCAAGGGGTAAGAATAAGATGTTCCTGAATTGGTGATGTAATTGGAGAGTTTTAGGATATAACCTCTGCACCAGTTTTCCTGGTAGCAGAGATATGGTTTCTATAGGTCAGTTTGGAGATTATTGATGTTTTATGTTTAACACTACATGTTGAGTTTGGATTACGCTGCTGGGAAGTAGGAAGTGGATGTATGTGACAAGAGAAGTCACATGGAATTGTGCATTGTCTGATTTCAATATTTTGATAACACAGAAAGGTGTTATGTTAGGGACTTCTTGTATGTATTGAGTCGAGTGAAATAGCGATTGGTATTCTTGTGAAACTCTGGCCTTAATTCCTAGGAGCAGTTTAGTCTCCACATGTGTCTTATCCCCAGAGAAACGGGGTTGCCTCTGGCTTGTTAGAAGGGTAATGTAGAGAAAAGTGATACTTTATAGGCGAAACGAAATTCTGTGGTAGGGTAGAGGTAAGCGCTGCCTACTGGAAATACAAAATTCTTGTATGTTTGAACAGACTATCTCTTTGGTTTAGAGAAACAGACAATGGAAATGTTTTTTGTGTAGTAACTAAGTTTTGTTAAAGAAAAGGTTGTAAATACAATGATGATAAATTTTGTAAAGGAGTGGCTACAAGAAGCAGGAGTAGAACTGACATCAGCGAGAGCCGCACTGGGATTGGTCAGTTGCGGAAGGCGTAAAGCTATTCTGATTGGTGTGTTAGTGTAATTCGCACTGGGATAGGTCCCCGTGTGTATGATGTGAGCTGTTCTGATTGGTGCATTAGTTTGTTTCGCGCTCGGATAGGTCCGCGTGAGTGTGACGTGAGCCATTCTAATTGGTGTGTTTCGCGCTAGGATAGGACGAAATATCCGAATAGGTTGAAAGGTGTGCGACTTCGTTTTGGGTGAAAATTCTGAGGAAAATGGATTATTATTATGAGCAAGAAAAGGAGAAACCTTCAAGGTTTAAGAAAATCAAGAATCTTTTTAAGAAAGACAAAGAAATAGTCAGTAGAGAGGGAGAAGTGCTTCCTCCGCCGAAAACACCTGCATCATATATGATGACGAAATATGCCTACCTTACTTGCATTTTGGTAGAAAATTGGGTGAAATATACTAAAGACAATGGAGTATTGGCATTTCCAGAAATAGGTACATTTAGCGCAGCAGTGATATGAAATTTAAGAGAGAAAATGATGAAACTTGAACCGAGACCTTGACCAACACAATTTGAGGCTCTAATGGAATGGGAAGATGAGATGTATGAGAGAGAGAGAGAAAGATTCAGAGATTCCTGAGAAAACCGATATAATACAAGAGGATTATGGGGATCCACTCATGAGAGTAGAATGAAAAGTTGGAGGTGTGCTGATATGTGGGATGGTATGTATCATGTCAGAGCAGTGGACAAGACTGTAGGAAGAAATGTACAGAAAAGAGAAAACATGGCATAACAGAACAGAGAGGATGTGGAATCAGTGATACAGAAAATGAAGTGTTGGAGGATATTTTAAATAAGAGACCCCCTCCATATCAACAGACTTCTGCAGTGGTGACACCCAATGCACCACCAATGGAGACTGAAATGAATAAAACCTCAAACCGATATATTGAATTAAAGAAGCAATTTTAACAGCAAGAAATAACACAAATATAAAACCTAGTACTTCCGAATTAGAAAAATCACCCAATCAATTAGCTGAGAAAATAAAAGAATTAATGAGAAATGTAGAAGCTGTAACTGTACCTGTAACTATAGGTCCTGTAATACCAGTATTTGAGAAACAGAATATAGAGGAGCATTCGTTAACAATACCTTTAAATTCCAGTATGCAAAAAGTATGAGAAATGATGAGACGAAAAGTACAATTAGAACGACATCACCTGTTGATTTAACGATGAATCAAAGTCCAATATATAGAGTTCCAATGGGATCTGAATCGGCAACTGAAACCCCAGAAAGAAGCATGGCTAAAATAGATTTATCTAAAACTCCAGTAGGGCCAACGGCAGAAGAACTAAATGATTGGGTTAAAACTTTACAAAAAAAAGATACAAAAAAAAAGCTTTTGGATGTTGTAAGACTAAAAATAGATATGGAAGAGATGATTATCGGAACAATTGATACTGAGAGATTAAAATCATATCAAGATGACGAGGTAATGTTTATATGCAAAAGTATAACTTGGAGAGCCAAGAATTAGCATGATAAATTAGAAGAAACAACAAATGAATTAGGTGTAGAATTGGCAAAAATGAAAATGTTGCAGAAACCTTACAGAATAGATTTCACTGAAAAAGATAGAGAATTTGAATACATCTGGATGATTGACCCAGATAAAAGAATTCATTGTATTGTTAAGAAAATAGGGAGATTTAGATCGATGGAGAAGTAGGTGGATAAAAGAAGAAGGAAGAAACACTTGATAAAGCATCGCTAGCTTTTCCTGTCAAAGAAAAAGAACCAGTGATAGCAGAATATCCAATGAGAGAAATACCAGGAGGGGGTTATATACATGTGCCATGGAGGAGACAAGACATATTGTCATTCACAAATGACTTTCCAAGATTACGAGAAGAAAAGTCTGTAGAATGGTATAGACAAGTAGATAGGTTTGTGAAAGTTTCAAAGGTTTTGTGGGAAGATTTAGATGGATTGTTTGACATAGTTGTACCTGCAGATTTGTGGACAGAGTGTAAAATTACTATTGACTGGCTGAAGGAGGAATATCCAAGAGATGCAAAATCAGGAGCTCCAGGTCCAGAAGTATTGAGAAAATATGAGCAGGTCACAACCTTTTTGAAAAATCTAATTCCTCCAAAAGAGACAGATTGGGTAAAAATAGATAGGACTATTCAAGAATCTAAAGAGTCTGTACATGCTTATTATGAAAGATTACTTCTAGTTTTCAAACAGTATAGCGTATATAAGACTTTAAGTGCGAAAGATATGAGTCTTTGTCTATCAATTTGTGTTTGGATTGAGACCTGAAATAGGTGACATGATAAAGCAGCATATGATGTGTGGGCAGTCTAGTACAGCTGATGAGGTGTTAAGGTATGCAAAATATTGTAGTGATGACATTGAAGCAAGACAGCGTAAGCTTAAAGAAAAAGCTATGTGGGCACAAGTGAAAGTTGCTGAACAACAAGACGCACAATTGATTAACCAAGCAAATGAAAATAGTGCAGACTAAATCGAAATTTAATATTAATAAAGAAAAAGGTCAAATGAATATAGATGAGGCTAAAAAGAAATGGCCATGTCATAATTGCGGAAGATTAGGGCATTAAAAGAACGAGTGTAAGTTACCTTTAAAAATTAATACAGAAAATAAATCATTGAATCCACAGGTGCAGAATGAGGTGAATCAGCAATCACCGCCACAACAACAGGTAGTTACTCAGCAGAGTCAAGCGCCACAACCACCTCTTCCACAGAGTGTAAATCCTCGGAGATACAATGCAGAGACAGGATTCTACAGAGGAGAGCAGGTAAAAAGATTGCAGTGTGCAGCTGTTTCCCAGTATTGGTTGCGACCGGATGGAAATGAATCAGATGAGAGTTACTGACGGTGCCTAGGAGAGGAAGTGGAGTGCGTGCATGGCACAACTCTAGAGGTAGATCAGTCTGGCCCTTTTGTGGACGGAAAGGTGAATGGCGTAAGTGTAACCTTTTTAGTGGATACTGGTGCTACCCGTTCTACCGTTAGATCAGTAGAAATTCCAAACCTTCCTTTCTCAGGAGAATACATCCAAGTTGTAGGTGTAACGGATAGGCAGATTCAAACCCCTCTCACACAACCAGTGGAGGTGGAAATAGGTTATTTTAAAGAAATGCATCATTTTGTGGTATGCGATAGAAGTCCTGTAAATTTGCTAGGACGCTACATACTCTGTAACATGAATTGTGCCATTTACTGTACCCCAGAAGGCATTGCTTTCCAAACAGCAGATAAATATCTTTTGTATAAAGTGACCATGTCAATAAATGTTTCAGAAAAGTGTGAAATGTTCCCTGTATTTGACAAAGAAAAGATTCCCATTGAATTGAAAGGAACAGTTAAAAGTGAGGTATGGGATTTTACAGAAGAAGGTATAGGTTTAATGAAAGAAAGAAATACTTTAAAGATTACTGTGAAAGAAGAAGCAGTCTACCCAAATTCTCCACAGTATAAATTGACACCAGAAATTATTGAAGGAGTAACTCTAATGATTAATAAAATGATTGAGCAAGGGATTTTAAAAGAAATAATGAGTAGTCCATAAAATTCACCTATAATGGGACTGAAAAAGCCAAATGGAACTTTTAGAATAGTGCAGGACTTGAGAAAGGTAAACAAAATTGTTGTTCCATGTTGTCCGATTGTGCCAAATCGAGCTGTGATCTTATACCAAATTCCACATGATGCAGAATGGTACAAAGTAATTGACTTGTGTAATGCATTCTTTACAATTCCATTACACCCTGATAGCCAGACAATTTTTGCTTTCAAGTTTGGCGAGCGTATTTTGACATGGTGCCAAATTCCTCAAGGGTATACAGAAAGTCCTTTCGGTTCAGTATATTGATGACCTATTAGTGGCATCAAGGACCAAAGAGGCTTGCATTTCTGATACTATTGCATTGTTGAGCCACTTGACAGAGGGAGGACATAAGGTGTCTCCGTCAAAATTACAGTTTTGTCATCAAGAAGTACAGTATCTAGGTCATAAGATTGAAAAGGGAATGAGAAAAGTGACCACTGAAAGAATAAGAATTATAAAAGGAACGAGTCTCCCAAAGACACAAACAGGTGAGAATGTTGCTTGGAATGGTGGGTTACTGCCAACAGTGGATAAGTGGGTTCTCATTGATTGCAAAACCTTTACAGCGACTAACTAAAGGAGATGTGAAAGATCCTATAGTACTGAATGAAAAGGAGATGGAAGTTTTTGAGCAATTAAAAAACAGCTTATGCGAAGTGCCAGCACTAGGTATGCTTGATTACAAAAAATAATTTGAACTGTACTGCAGTGAAAGAGATGGGTGTTCACTTTCAGTTCTAATACAGAGGCATGGAAGAATGAGAAAACCAATTGCATATTTTTCGGCTGTTTTAGACCCAGTAGCAGAGGCATTACCTGGATGTTTGAAAGCTGTAGCTGCTATGAGTGGGAGTCTGGAGCAGAGTGAAGGCATTGTGATGGGATATCCTGTCAAGGTTTATGCCCCACATTCAGTTGAAATACTTTTGACCCACACCAGAACTCAGTTTTTGACCAATAGTCGTTTGACTAGATATGAGAACGTGATTTAGGTGCAGTTAATGTGACAATTGCCAGATGTGTAAATGTGAATCCTTCAACCTTATTACCTGATGCATTTGGATGTTGAAGTCAAAGATGACGTTGATCATAAATGCCTGGATGTTCTTGAGTATTGCACAAAACCACGACCTGACATTAAAGATGAACCTCTGGAAGAATCAGATTATGTGATGTTTGTGGATGGATCATATTTGAGAACAGATGAGGGAATTGTGAGTGCTGCACATGCTGTAAGCACACTGGCAGCTATAATGGAAGTGTCCTATTTGAAAGGAATTTGTTCAGCACAAGTTGCTGAGTTGATTGCTTTGATTCAAGCTTTTATACTGGAAAAGGGGGTCTGAATTACCGTAGTGACTGATAGTCAGTACGGGTTTGGAGTTGTGCATAATTTCAGGCAAATGTGGTCCCAGAGAGGATATCTGACCTCTTCGGGATCTCCAATAAGAAATGGTGAGTTTGTGAAAATGTTGCTTGAGGCGGTACAGCTGCGTAAAATAATTGCGGTTGTAAAATGTGCTGCGCATCAGAATTGAGATGATTACATCACTGAAGGAAACAAGTTTGCAGATGCAATAGCTCAATATTGTGCTAGGCACATGACTTCCATTAACCGGGAAAGAGAAAAATAATATGTTTCTTGTCCTTTAATGCTTACTAACATAGTGGACACTTGGCAGGAAGTGAAGCAATTACAGGAAGAAGTGAGTGATGAGGAAATGACGAATGGATAAAAGCAAGTTGTATACAAAGAGAGGAAGATGAAGTTTGGGTTTACAGAGATGAAAGACATGTCATGCCTGATAGCATGATCTCTAACATGGCACGGATGTACCATGGACAGGCAAACATTGGCAGAGATGCAATGATTAGACTCTTTAAACAAATGTGGTATAACCCAAAGTTTCGAACAATTGCTGAAAGTCTTTGCCAGAGATGTCTTATATGCCAACAGTTAAATCCAGGAAGAAAAACAGTTGCGAGTATGGGATCCAGAGGACGGGACGGAGGTTCTTTTACCAGAATGTAACTTGACTTTGTTGAAATGCCACAATGTAACAGGTTACGTTATGTTCTAGTGATTGTTTATTCTCTCGTTGTGTGGAGGCTTAACCAACTAGGAGAAATGATGGGTGACAGTAGCAAAACTATTGCTGAGGGAATTTATTCTTAGATATGGTTTTCCAGAGACAAATGAAACAGACAGAGGAAGTCACTTTCAGAAAGAATTAATCAATCAATTAATATGTGAGGCATTGTACATTCAAGAGTCAAGTCAAGTCAGAGGCTCTTGTATAGCGCACAAATCACCGCTAGGTCTCATAGTGCTTGGATTGTGCCTGTAGACCAGAGGCTTCTGGGGTGGTTGAACAAGAGAATGGAACAATCAAAAACAGACTTGGGAAAATGTGTTTAGCCACAGGACTCAAATGGCTGGATGCTTTACCACTTGTCCTAATAACCCTCAGAAGCATACCTGACAGGAAGACAGGTTTGAGTCCTCATGAAATACTGATGAGACGAGTACCTGTCAACAAACTGCTAACTATAACTGATGATCTTATTTTGGACTACTGTAAGGGCCTGGCTGATGTGGTCAATTCTGTGTTTCACCAGGTTGGAACTGATGCAAGTACTCTCGAAAGACATCCAGCTCATGATCTGAGCCCTGGAGATTGGGTACTTATCAAAATCCACCAAAGGAAAAACTGTCTGGTTCCAGGTTGGGACAAACCACGTCAAGTGATCCTGGTTACCACCACAGCAGTAAAGTATGCAGGTGTGAAAAAGTGGATTCACGCCAGCCATACAATCAAAGTCCCAGAACCTGAAGATCAACGTGAGTAGACAACTGGAAGAAAATACTAGTTCAGATTCTGATGGAGAAAGTGAAACAACCAGAATTCCAGATTCTGAAGCTCGACCTATAAGTCGACTTCTGGAAATATCAGATACAAGTTCAGCATCTGAAGCAGACACTGAAATAATTGAAATCCCAGATCTTGAAGATCGACCTGTAAGTCGACATCTGGAGAAATTGAACAACAGTTTGGAATCTGAAAAAGAACAGAGCAAAACAGGAGAAATAAAGAATCCTATGAATAAAACAGAGAGCTCTGAGAGACAAAATATTGATAAAGAGACTGGTGAAACAGAAATAGTTTCTGATGAGAATGAGACTCCAAGCACCAGCTATGGAAAAGTTCCTCTAAAAGAAACTGAATCAAACAAAAAGAATCACGCTTCAGTTGTAGAACCTGAGATCATAAGGTTCAAGATAAGGGGAAATTAAATAAGATCTGAAACAGAATCTGATGAAAGTGAAATAAGCTTAAGGCGAAGTCCAAGAAAAAGAGCTTGGAAAATTGAACGAGAGATAATAGAGACTGAAAATAAAAGACCAAGGAAAAGAGACAATTGGCCTAAAGAAATAAAAGGACTAAAATGTAAATGAATAAATGTGAATAAAAGTCAAGAGGAACAAGTGAATGAGATATGAAGCCAAGAAGATCACAATAAAGAGATTAAAGAACGACTGCAAAATCCAAAAAGAATAAAGAGACTTAATCTGAAATACAAATTACCTGAATGGATTTATGTTGCACTGCTTGATATAGAAGAAGTGGAAAGCAGTCAAGAGAACAAAGGTGAAACTTGTGAGTAAAAGGGACAATGATAAACTGTTCATACTGGAAGATTAATGAAAATAAAAAGACAAAGTGTGAGAACTGAAAGAGAATCATGCAAAAGAACAGTTGACTCGAAGGACATACTTTAAAGTGTGAAAAATGCCTAGAAACAATGCTAGAAGATCTAGATGTGGATTACGTAAATGGTGTAAAATGTGGTTCTATTGTACAAGTTTATTAATGCTTATATGGATCATTTTAGCAATAGTTATTCCTTTTAGACCAAATTCAGGACATGTTTCTGAGATGAATAATAATACTAATAATGTAAAGAAACATAATATAAAGAATAATATAACATTGGTGGATAATACTGAAATTCATAGAGATAGGTCAATTAATGATTTTTCAAAGAATGTTTTGGACAATGGACGTCCAGGACTGTTACATGTGTCTGCAGTTACCCACGTCTGTAGCAGAGGGTGCCACATATCATCACCTTCCTTTGACTTATGGTCTATTTTATAAAACAGTCAAATTATAATATTATTACTTTGATGTAGATTATATTTTTGCTAAAGTTTCTGTAGTACATGGACTGAACAAAGTGAAACCTGCTAAAGTTTTGGGTGAATTTTTTCTGGAAACAAAAGAATTGACTATAGAATATGCTTTTAGAAACAATTTAACATATAAGTTGATAAAAGAAGAAAAAGTATTTTTAGAAATGGCTGAAGATAGAAGAATTAAGTACCAAAGAAAACCAACTGCAAGTAAAACGAAAACACCCCCATGGAATTTTGATGAAGGGAATTATGGTAAAAGTGACACTAATGTAGCATTGGAATTAGAGATCCCACAGCAAGGGAAACTGTATATTCATAGAGATAATACTGTGTATGACAACAATTTTGCGGGAGCAAGTGATTGTAAAGACACATGCCGAATTATAGGGGGATGGGATTCAAAGGAGGAAATGATCCAGTATTTCCAGCGATTTATTTTATATGTGGAAACAAAGCTTATTATAGTTGCCGGACCACTGGTACAGAACATGTTATATGGGTCTGGTCTTTCAAAAAGATTTTTCATGTAGATAGGGGAACTAATGGAGTACATGAGATAGGTAAGCCACTAACAAGTAGAAGAAGAGAAAGTTTTGCAGAGATAATAGGTAACATTTTTGGAGCACCGATACCAGCAGTGGGAATATCATTTAATGCAAATAGAATTCGGAAACTTTCAACGATAGTAGATCGTTTGTCAACAAATAAGGCTGGAGGATTTTTGATGCTCAATACTGAAATGGTTGCCATGAGAGCTATGATGCAAAATCGACTTGCTCTTGATATTGAAAGTGAACCATTGTTGTACCTATATTCTAGATAAAAGTCAGAACATTTGAGGAAACAGGAATTTTATGTAGTCAGTGTGTCCCCCCACTCGCACCCTATCCATGTACCTATGCCCCATGCATTTCTATGTTGTCATGTAATTCCCTTCCCGTGCCTGTAATAATAATGTCCCTGCATTTCCGTCTAATATTAGCATGTTAGTTATTAGGCCCTCCATGAATGAAAGGTTAATTTTGCACTGAGGCCTACGTTGCCAATGCATTTACATGGTACACGTTTTAGATTCGAGAAGCACACGTTTTTGTGGCCCAGCCGAGCCAGGCCCTGAATTCAGGCTCCGAGCCTCTTCTGCCTCTGAAAGCTGCAGTTTAGGTATGCATCCCTGACCTCTCCCTTACTCCCTGCTCAGCCGAGAGGTGCCTGACCTGGCCTGCCTGCCAAGACGATATTTTGCCTACAGTTATCTGTTCAGCTCCGCAAAAACACATTCCAGTCTAGTGAAAGAGGTAAACATATTCTGCCTGCAGAGCATAGGGCCTAGCCTTCCTGTCTCCATGCAAGTGATTTACTGAACCCGTTGCCATAGTAGGCCATAGTAGGCCCACGGCCCCCACGTAAAGCACGAAGAAATATAGGCACACATTAGCATTTAGTGATGAACAGCCTTTACTCGAGAGACCTTTACTTCAGACAATACATCCTCCAAACACAAGATATCAGATGTGCCAAAGGTGCAGGTCGTTCTGACATCCCAGACTCCAGACGCCTTCTACTAGTGCTAAAGTCACCCCCTAGCTCTCCCCAGTTACACGTCAATTTCACGTCATGACCAGTTACGCGCACATGTCGGGTAAAGATTTCTGCTGGCCCTGCAGACCTCCTCTATGCATCTACCCACCTATGACCCATCAAGTGCACACCTACGTGTACGCCTCCTTACACGCCTTTCTTTCACACCCATGTGGTCTTATCTCTCTTTTTTTCACTTGCTCCGCCTGCAGTGTTCCTCCTACTGTATTCATTGCAATTGTATGGATTTACTATATATAATGTGTTATGTGAATAAAACGTTAGATATCCCTTCCTGAACCTTAGTGGTGATGGAACCCGATTCTCCCCTGGATCGAGCCATTGAAATAAAGCCCTTTTGAACTCGGACACCACGGACTCTGCCTCTCATTTTATGAGCTATCCTTATTCTTTATTAATGCATAGAAATTAAGTCCGGGTAATTTTATTTACCACATAATTCTGGCGCCCGAATAGGGACTAGTCCCCTTCCCCACGCGCCGGCGATGTAAGCGCAGCCCCTGACCCCTTCTATAGCCGTGACGGACTACTTGTGTACACATCCGCGGGACTTCCTGCTAACTCCCTCAGGCCCACGGAGGAGACGGAGACTGCGACGAGGCATCCACACGAGGCGGTGAGGATTGCGGACCATCCCCACCAGAGCCCAAGCCGAGAGAGCAAGGTCCGAGGTATCCCGAGGCCCACCTGTTCCGAGGCGCATGCGCAGCAAGAAGCCGTAGCAGTCCAGTCCAGTATTGAGTTTCCGAGGCCTTCAGCTTTGCTTCCCGGTGAGTACCGTTGTTGGGAACGCATATAGACGGGTTCAGTTATTTGAGCCCGGTCAAGACGGGTCTGGGTACACAGATCCGGTACAGACGTGTCCATTTCGGTGGATGCGGTAAAGACGTGTCTCTTTATGAGACCGGTATGACTGTACTGTTCTAGCAGTGCATCTAGAAAACGAGGTTTATCTTAGGATTGTGTTATTCTATGTATTCTAGGTATCTGTTTCTAATGTTTTAAATGTCGTGGTATGAATGATTGTTTACAGTCTATTATTGTGCTTATTGTGTTTCTGTTCAAATCAGTTCAAACATGCCGTTGTTCTCGAAATTACGTCAGATAGGGACCAGGAAAGGGATACTCGAAGAGGCAGTTCCCGTCCCGCCTAGGGACACTCCTGGACACTTTATGTTCCACAAGCATGGCCTAGATGCCATACTGTACTTAGATTTATGGGTAGATTACACAAAGGATCTGGAAGAGAAGTATAGATGGCCTGTCTCAGGGACATGGGATGCTGATTGCATCATGAGAGTAGAGGAAGCACTGTGGAAAAAGAAAGCTAGACAATCTCAGAAAGATGCCATAGAATTGTGGCGTAAAGAAGCGCATAGAAGAACAGAGAAAGAAATTCAGAAAGCAGAGAGAAGTAGAGAAGCATCAGAAAAAGCCAAGGAAAAAGAGCTACTCGAAGAAGGTGAACGGGTTAAGGCAGAACAATTAGAGAGACAAAGAAATGCCCTTATCAAAGGCATGTATCCCCTCCTCGCCGAGGGCCTACCTAAAGTGACCCCGGAAGTACCTAGTAACTTGCCACCACCACTGATCCCGACTAAACTCCCTAGTCACAAACAGACCGCAGCGGATATTTTTCTTTCCTCCTATTTAGATGACGCTGCTCCAGAGTATGTAAATGTAAATGTACCTCCTCCCAACCCTATCATTCCTGTCAATCCTACTAATCCTCCTGGCACCATCCCTACCAATCCTTTTCACACAACACCCGTAGTACAAGATCAACCCGCATTACCGGCGGCAGCGCTGACGGTAAAAGCTGATTCAAGCCAAGGAGATTCCAGTCTTGGAGCAGCGGGAGGGGGGCCTTCTAGAGATACACCGCACACCCCACCACCAGTACACCGATCACTACGAGATTTAGCACTACAACACACGCCAAAACCAATGACATTAGCAACCCATAGACAGTTCCTCACCGATTGTATATATGATCCAGTACCAGGTGAAGGCTCAATGCTCATATACTCAATACGATTAAGACGCGTTGCAGACTATTTGATTACTCTACCAGGCATGAAGGACTATTTAGACAGAATATACCACTTCATTAGAACGTGGGAGGGATCAGAAAGTATACACGAGGCCATGGCAAATAGAAAAGTGGAGCTTCAACGCATGCTCTTACAGTTTTTGATTAATTGTTTGATCAGGGAACGAGACCAGCCAGATAAAGAAGTAACTAAAGGTATGACGAACTGGAGTGACAATATAGCTATGGGTAAACATGATACACAGAGTAGAGTTAAAAACATGTACAGGAAAATTCGTAAAGAAATTCTTGAAATACACAAGAAAGAGAAGGAAGCCGAGAAAGAGGACGACAAAGTCTCAGAGGACGATGATATAGTAACAGGGGAAACAAGTAAAATAAATTACGTAGGTAGGGCAAGACCGTTTGACAGACCCATACGCCTAGATTACAATAAACGCTCTCTCTCTCCAATACCAGAACGATATTCTGGCAATTTCCAGTCACTCGAACACATATTCCAAGCTACTGAACATGCACTGAAAAAACGAGTAGGGAGTAGCGAACTCAGTACTATGCATGAACAGGAACTAGCCCGGTCAGCAGTTCAATGGGCTGGCAATCCTAACATATACAAGGATGATATGGTAGCGCAAACATTTCTGAGTCTTCCTCCGGAAGAACAGCGTTTAGCTGGTATTTATATGATTCAACATCTCATCATATTGTATGAGAGTCAGCATTCTGATCCAGGTCCCTTGTATAAATTATTGGACGATTTACTCCTAGCAAGATGGAGAGGCCTAGGCACCGAATTAATTAATGTCGTTCTAGATCAACGACATAAGTACCTGACTTTCCTGACCCCACACTTGATTTCTGTTCCACATCGAGAAAGAAAGACCTTTTACATAGACAGACAGAATCCCTTACGAGAGGTTCATCCCGTTAGAACTGACGCGGGTGTGCTTCAACGAGAATACGTTTACACACCCTTGACGAAAATGGAATTATTGGAAATGAAAAAATTACTGCCCTGTCATGATAAAGATCCAGCAGGGTTTCACCGTGAATTAAGACATGCTCCGTATGGGGGAGTATACATATGCTGATACGATTAAAATGTTGAAAGTACTGTTACCAGCAGGCATTTATGAGAAACTTAAAGAAAAAGAGTGGGAGGTGGGAGAGAAAAAGATTAACTGGGCAGAATTAGAAGACGAAGATAATACACGTACCCCTGGTACTGGTCTCGGGGACAAAGCTAAAGAATTACCCGAGCTATTGATACAGGTTTTGCCGAGATTACTGACTACTAAAAAGGAAGATTGGGATGCTATTTCAGCCTGCAAACAGAAACAAGATGAAGACACTAGTGATTTTTATTCTAGATTCGAAAAATGTTTTCTTATTAATAGCGGCCTGAAGACAAGTAGTGAATCGTACCCACATCTTTTTGTGACCAAATTGGTAGAGAATTCCTTACCCCAGATCAAAAATAGAGTACTGAAGGTTGAGAGTACCTGGCAAGCTAATAGCCCTTCCCAAATGTTACAAATGTTACAGTACCACCAGAACAGAATCAGAGAAGAACAGGAACACGAAAAGAGACGCATGAAAGACACGAAAATGAAAGTACTAGTAGCTCAATCAGTTCCAGCCGCCGATGGCCAGAGAAAGGGCACGGCACCTGTCAAAGGGAACTGCAACTATTGTAAACAGCCAGGTCACTATATAAATGAATGAATGTGCTGTCCTGAAACACAATATAGCTACAGGCAGGACGAAAGAAAGACCGCGTCCTCCTAGACAGGAACACGTCCCGCAAAGCACGCAACCTCCACAGAACGCGCAACAGACAGTAGCTGTACCCCAACCCATTGCTGCCACACAACATGTCACACAACAAATGTACCAGTATGCACAGTCTGACTACCCAGATTATCAACAGTACTCATGAAACAGCCTAGAGAGGGAGGTTGGCTTGCCACTTATCGAGGTTCCTGTAGATCAAGAGGGTCCCTATGTGCGTAGTCATGTATTGGGGAAAGACAGAAAATTTCTGATTGATACAGGGGCGAGCAGAACTACCATCAGTCATGACGAGGTTCCAGGGGCACCCCTCTCAGGCTCACAGAATATTTCCCTGGGATTTTCAGGAAAGCCTATTGTTAACGAAGTGTCAAAGCCAGTTTCCCTAGGAGTTGGTCCATTGTCCCGTACTACAGACTTGTTGCTTACGAAATCATGTCCAGAAAACTTGCTTGGTATTAAAACATTGAAAGAACTAGGAGCAGTGATTTGTTGTTCTCCGGAAGGAGTGAGATTGTTTTTACGTGATTTTAAAGGACATTATGTGTTGAGAGATTTTGACCCCAGACTTCAGAATGTACCACAGCATTTATGGGCACAAGGTCCGACTGATGTAGGTTACATGCACATTACACCATATCGTGTCACACTCAAGCAAGGAGTTGTACTGCCACAAATCCGACAATACAAGTTACCACCTGATGCTGTAGTAGCATTACTGAAAATTGTCGACGAACTCATTACACAGGGAGTGGTTGTAGAAACTGACTCCAATGTATGTAATTCTCCTATCATTCCGATTCTTAAACGAACTGACCCAAATGCACCACCGGTTTACAGATTAGTGATTGACCTCCGAGAACTGAACAAATGCATAATACCCCAGTACCCAGTGGTCCCAGACATTTCATTACTATTGACTGCAATTGATTCCGAAGCAGCGTTCTTTACTGTAATTGATCTGAAGAACGCCTTCTTTAGTGTCCTTATTCATCCGGAGAGCCAATACCTTTTCGGATTCTGTTTAAATGGCCGAAGCTTCAAATTTGCAAGGGCTCCTCAAGGGTTCACAGAAAGCCCTAGTATTTACAGTCAAGCACTGAAAAGACAACTAGACAGTATTCACATGCCTACTGACACTGCACTGCTCCAATACGTTGATGATCTTTTGATCACAGCACGGACAGAACGAGACTGCGAGCATGCATCACTGACAGTCTTATACTTTCTGGCGGAAAAGGGGCACAAAGTGTCCCCTTCAAAGCTACAATTCTGTGTCCAGCAAGTTGTGTACCTTGGTCACTTGCTGTCCAAGAGGGGTAAACAGTTGACACCTGACCGCATTCAGTTAATTGCACATCTTCCACAACCCAAGACACAAAAGGAAGTACGGGCCTTTATTGGCCTCACTTCTTACTGCAGACAATGGATTCCCCAGTACACATATCTAGCCAAACCACTCATACAGTTGACAACACAGGAGGCAGCGACTTTAACTGTCCTCCCTTGGACCCAGGAACATACACTTGCTTTTGATGAATTGAAGAAAGCTCTATGTCAAGCACCAGTTCTAGCGACACCATGTTACAGCAAACCTTTTACACTTTTTGTTACTGAACGCGATGGCACAGCATTATCTGTCCTTACACAAGATCAGGCAGGAAAACATAAGCCTTGTGCTTACTTTTCTAGTACATTGGATCCAGTGGCCCAGGCTCTGCCTGCGTGCCTCAAATCAGTTGCAGCAACAGCTCTAGCAATCAGACAAAGCGACTCCATAGTGTTAGGACATCCCCTGACAGTACAGGTTCCACATTCAGTGGAAGTTCTCTTGAACCGGACACAGACACAGCACCTGACTATAGCGAGACTGACAGGATATGAACTGACATTGTTCCAGCCACACATAGAGATCAGACGTTGCAATATCCTTAACCCCGCTACACTTTTACCCTCAAGTACATCAGACCCTGTACCACATGACTGTGTGGAAGTGATTAACGCAGTGACGAAGCCAAGACAAGACTTGACAGACATCGCATTACTTGACCCAGACCTGACACTTTATGTGGATGGTTCATGTATGAGAACAAGCACAGGAGAGTTAGTGGCCGCATATGCAGTGACCACCGATACTGAAGTCATAGAAACACAACGAATTGACACCCTGTCTGCCCAAGCAGCAGACCTCATTGCTCTGACCCAAGCCTGTATACGAGCCAAGAACCTGAAAGTAAACATATACACAGATTCACAGTACGCATTCGGAGTTGTTCATGATTTTGGAGTCCTCTGGCAAGAAAGAGGTTTCCTGACCTCCCATGGAGCCAAAATACAGCATGGTCCCCTCATACAAGCTCTGTTAGATGCAATACACTTGCCTACAGCAATAGCCATCATGAAGTGCAAAGCACATACGAAAGTCACAGATACTATTTCCCAGGGTAACGACCTGGCAGATCGAACAGCTAAACTTACAGCTCAGACTCAAACAGACATTCCAGTTGACACAACAAAGACTGAAGTACCATCACTGACAAATTGCATGACAGTCAGGGATCCCTCACAAGATGTACTCGACATACAGACACATGCCACTCCAGACGA
The DNA here is from genome assembly GCF_964263255.1 of Lissotriton vulgaris. NCBI lineage: Eukaryota > Metazoa > Chordata > Amphibia > Caudata > Salamandridae > Lissotriton > Lissotriton vulgaris. Next base: position 468,925,294 of record NC_141700.1, on the reverse strand, counting down.
AATCAAGAAATGGACTGAACAAGGAGGGGTCCAGACAGATCAGGGATGGATGACAAAAGGCAAAGCCACATGGTTTCTCCCCGATTCCATGGTTCAAGTTATCATAAATACAGCACATAGTCCAGCACACTTAGGAGAAAAAGCCATGTTAGACAGTATACAGAATATCTGGTTCAACAAGCATTTACGTGCAGCAGCGAAACAGAAAGTGCGTACCTGCATGATCTGTTGTCAGTTCAATCCAGGCAAAGGCATTCCCGTGGAACAAGGTGGATTCCATCCTCCTGACCACCCTTTTGAAGTCCTCCAGATGGATTATATTCAGATGGACAGATGTCGAGGTTTCAAGTATGTCCTCTTAGTTGTATGTGCCCTATTTAGATGGACAGAAGCGTATCCAGTCCCAGATTACACTGCTGTGACCACTGCCAAGCAGTTGGTCCGAGAATTTTTCCAGCGATACGGCTTGCCCCGTGTCGTGTACTCAGATAATGGGCAGCCATTCTCTTCTGAATTAATGAAACAAGTATCTCTCCTGTTAGGGTACCAGTGGAAATTCCATTGCGTACGACACCCAGAAGCAGCAAGTCTCGTAGAGAGACACAATCAGACTCTTAAAACCAGGTTAGCGAAGGTCTGTGCAGAAAAAGGCGTGGATTGGATGGTAGCCTTACCGGTTGCCCTCTTTTACATGCGTATGGTAGCTCATTCCAGAACCGGACTATCCCCGTACGAGGTGGTTTTTGGAAGACCGCCGAATATGTGGGGTACGCCTATGCCACGAAAAATCACAGATGTTGACAGTACTATGCTGACAGATTACCTGGCTTCCTTGATGTCTGCACTACTTTCTTGTCGTTCACAGGTAGCTGCTGCCTTTCCGGACAACACCCAGGTGAAGACGCATTCAATTGTTCCGGGAGACCTGGTGTTCGTCCGCAACTTCGACCGTTCAAGCCCTCTGGAGCCCCGCTGGCGTGCGCCCAAATTAGTCTTGCTCACGACGAGGACTGCCATCAAGGTCGAGGGAAGGAAGGGCTGGCTCCACGCCCATCATGTGAAGCGTTTCCATGGACTTGGTTCGGAAAAAGACTCTAAAAACTGTCCAGAGAATATAGACTCTAAACCCCCTTTGCTAGAAAAGACTTCGCAACAGGAGTACAGGTCTAAGTTACGGTCTAGTAAGTCAGACAGCGTTTAATTGTTTAAGTCCCCCTCGGGTGAAGCGGTTAGACAGGTTCCTGACATGTATCAGATCGTAGACCCAAATAGTCAGAGAGATAGACAGAAAAAAATGAAAGAAAAATACTGCAAGAACTTACGCAGTAGATGCATAGTAACTCTGATCATTATGTTTTTCCTAAGTGTATCGATTATATGTATAAGCTTGACGCTACATGTTTTCTTTCCTCCTCTTGGTTCACATATACATTCTTCCTTCAATGACACTGTAGAGCACACCTTCAGCGACCTGCCACCCCATGAATTGTCATATCGACTAGCACTGCGCAACAATACTTTTATTCGTATGTTACACCATACTCATCAGACCAGCAATGTAACGAATTGCTGGGTATGCGGCCGACTCCCACCTTATCAGAAAATGAAGGGAGTTTTGCCCCTCTTTCCTTATCCGTTTTCGCATAATGGTTCGTGCGGAGCATGGTTTGCTTTAATGTCATCACTAGACAGTAAGTCCTCAGTTTCCCAGGGCGATTGGATATGGGGAGACCTGAATACAGTTATGAATAAAGCATGTTTTCCAGACGAAGACGGTCTTCCCCAAAGGAAAGGAACTGATCTAGAAAATGAAGTGTATGAACAAGGAAATGTTTCCCTTAATTTTATGATTCTGAACGTCCAGTCTGAAACCGATACAGGTTCACCGTTTATAACAGTCTTGCCATTGAAAGGTGAATTATGTGTTAGAAAGAATGGTTCAGTGCACCTAGGACACAGTGATTGTAATACTGTGGTCGAATTCAATGATAAAGGAAAGTCTACTTTCAAAGCTTCCCGCCATTCCTATTTCGTTTGTGGTCAGACAGCTTATGTACGTCTGCCCTTAGACTGGGGTGGAACGTGATATATTGCGTTCCTACTGCCACCTGTTTTTCTAGCCCCATCCCATTATCATCGTGATTCCCAACTCGTACATATAAGACACAAGAGGGAGATCGAGTCCCCAATTGTCGATCAGACTGAGACAACTCTGGAGCAATATACAGATTTCAATAAAGGATTCTTTTTCTTCATAGGTCCCGTTCAAAATAGTAAATTAATACGCAGGTTAACAAGAACTTTGGAAGCAGTAGTGAATGAGACTACTTCTGCCTTAGGAAACCTGACCGAGGAGCAGTCTGCTATGAGACTTGTTGTTCTTCAGAACCGCCTTGTTCTGGACGTCATCCTGGCCGATAGGGGCGGGGCTTGTAGAGTGATCGGCTCCAGTTGTTGTGTGTTTATTCCTAATAATGCACCATCAGTATATGCAGCCATAACAAGGCTCCATAAGATAGCTCACCAGATACACCAGAATCCAGGCACCTGGACTTGGTCCGGTTGGCTCTGGAGTGTGATATCAGCCTGGGGATGGAAAGTACTGTCATTCCTAGGAATAATACTGCTCATAGTATTCAGTTGCTGTCTCTGTCTACAATGTGGCCCAGCGATTTGCGGCTTGTGTGCCACTGCTTGTATTCCCCGTCCACGTTCCCGTGCACGAATGAAAAAAGACGAGCAAATGATGCTATATGAACAAATAGATGGTCTCATGAAAATAGATGTATCCTAAAGGGCGCAGTAGGGGACAAGGAGGGAATGAGGAAACAGGAATTTTATGTAGTCAGTGTGTCCCCCCACTCGCACCCTATCCATGTACCTATGCCCCATGCATTTCTATGTTGTCATGTAATTCCCTTCCCGGGCCTGTAATAATAATGTCCCTGCATTTCCGTCTAATATTAGCATGTTAGTTATTAGGCCCTCCATGAATGAAAGGTTAATTTTGCACTGAGGCCTACGTTGCCAATGCATTTACATGGTACACGTTTTAGATTCGAGAAGCACACGTTTTTGTGGCCCAGCCGAGCCAGGCCCTGAATTCAGGCTCCGAGCCTCTTCTGCCTCTGAAAGCTGCAGTTTAGGTATGCATCCCTGACCTCTCCCTTACTCCCTGCTCAGCCGAGAGGTGCCTGACCTGGCCTGCTTGCCAAGACGATATTTTGCCTACAGTTATCAGTTCAGCTCCGCAAAAACACATTCCAGTCTAGTGAAAGAGGTAAACATATTCTGCCTGCAGAGCATAGGGCCTAGCCTTCCTGTCTCCATGCAAGTGATTTACTGAACCCGTTGCCATAGTAGGCCATAGTAGGCCCACGGCCCCCACGTAAAGCACGAAGAAATATAGGCACACATTAGCATTTAGTGATGAACAGCCTTTACTCGAGAGACCTTTACTTCAGACAATACATCCTCCAAACACAAGATATCAGATGTGCCAAAGGTGCAGGTCGTTCTGACATCCCAGACTCCAGACGCCTTCTACTAGTGCTAAAGTCACCCCCTAGCTCTCCCCAGTTACACGTCAATTTCACGTCATGACCAGTTACGCGCACATGTCGGGTAAAGATTTCTGCTGACCCTGCAGACCTCCTCTATGCATCTACCCACCTATGACACACCTATGACTCATTGTGGAAAGGCCACGGTACCTGCCTTAACGGAGAGGCATCCTCGCGTGGGGATGAGTCCGTATAACCTAGAAGATGACTTGTTCCCTCTCCATAGGACTTCTTCTCTCTCTCTCTCTCTCTCTCTCTCTCCCTCTGCAGGTACGCAGAGGTCAGAACCCGGAAGACGGACAACCGGAAGTGATCCTTCCTGAACCCGGAAGTCCCGCCCCCGACTACATCCCGGAAGATAGAAAAACCGGCGAACCACAACGAAGGGGGTTCCAACCCGCGGACTCGTGGCAGGAGGCAGCAAGGAAGGAACCGGAGCTGAGAGAGAGAAGCGAGGAGTCGGAGAACCAAGCGGAAGAAGCGGAGGAGGACGCCGACGGCGACGTGTGGTCTGAGGACTGGTGGAGTCCTCAGGAGGTGGCTGGAGAGCGGTCGCAACTCACCAGGGAGTTGCGGCGGGCCACGTGAGTAACCGCCATCCGTCTCCGTGTGCCGCTTGTAGATAGTTGTAATTAGTGTAAATAGTATAGCGCTGCACCTATCTGAGCACGAGAGCACTGTATATATATATATAGATAGACCCCCCCCCTTCTTCACCGTGAGCACCCTGTCGACCCTTGTCTCCCCTCCTGTTTGTCGGCCTCTTCCACCTCCCCGTTTAACCGTCCCTCACTATCCCTTTTTCGTATCCACACTTCCCGGTGTCGGTGGCAGCTACCAATCTTGAGAGGAGCGAAAGACTAACGGCCCTCTGTTTCTTCTCTCGCCCCAAACCTCCGAGGCCCACCAACAGAAGTCAAGGACCCTACGGCACTACAGAGAAGGAAGACTTACACCATCCTGACGACAGCAGCCCAGCGGCAGGACGTCTTCCACTTCCCTCCCTGACCGGACGTCTTCTCTACCTCGAACTTCGCCCAAGAACCCCATCGGCCCCCTTTGTTCAGAGACTTATTATCACCACCTACCTGTGTCCACAATAAAACTCGCTAAACATAGCGCACTATATCTGGCCTCCCCGCCTGTTATTCCGGCCCGCCGAAGCCCACACCCCACAAGTGGTGTCAGAAGTGGGATCTCCCGGAGGCATGGAGGCCGCAGTCAAGAAGCTGGCCGAAAGCCAGGAACAGCTTGGCCAGATGATGGAAAGATTCCTGAAAACCGCGGAGGATGACCGGGGCCAACTCCACGACGTCCTGAAAGGGCAAGGCACAGCCCAGGACCAGGCCCTCAGGAAACTCACAGAGGCAATGGGACAGCAGAGGCCTCTGGCACCCTTACCATCGGTCGTTTTACAAAAGTATGTCGCAGGGGAAGACCCCGACTTCTTTTTCACGAATTTTGAAAGACTGGCTCAAGCGGCGAACTGGCCTGAAAATCGCTGGGGACATTATTTGGGTCCTTTGTTGACCGGGGAATTGCAGTCTGCCTATCAACAGGCCAACCTACAGGGGCAGACGCCGTATGCCGACATCAAGACCTGCATCCTCGAGCGTCTGGGGATAGACGAAGAGTCCTATAGGATCCGCCTAAGACAAGTCCGAGAGGGGCCCCAAGAAACCCCTCGGGCCCTCTCTTATCGCATCCAAGACCTAACCACACGGTGGTTGAAACCCGCTACGGCCACTAAAGACGAGATAGTGGCTAAAATCAACCTGGAACAATTCCTCGCCTCTCTTCACCCGGGCACCCAAAAATGGGTGCGGCAACATGCACACCTGACGCTCGACAGGGCGGTGGAGATAGCTAGTGCCTACAGCAAAGCCCAAGAAGTTCAGAAAATCAAAGAAGAGCACCTGTCTCGGGGGCCACATGGTAGTCACATCCGTCCGCCCCGACCACCTGTTCCCCGAAAACCGGACCCTGTCCCTTTTGTGCCATATCCGATGATGCCCCGACCAAACCCACCCGGACCTCAATGTTACCACTGCGGTGGTTTTGGACACATCGCCCGCCATTGTCCGCAGAAGGAGGAGCCCATGGAAGTTGGGGTGACCCGGAATTATGTGTGTCTTACGGCAGGAGTCTCACCCCCACCGTTTAGGTGTCATGTTAGGATCAACAACCAACCCCTGATGGCACTGGCCGACACCGGGTGCAGACACAGTGTAGTACGACCTCAGGACATGCCGAAACCTGTCGGCCCCGTCACAGGGTCAGTAGCCATCAAATGCGTCCATGGAGACACCAAGAGCTACCCCACAGCACGAGTCACAGTACAAACCAGCACCGACTCCGGAAGGACCCTGAATGTAGGACTAATACCAAACTTGCCAGAGCAAGCAATCCTTGGAAGTGATTACAGCGGTCTCCCCCTTCTCCTACGAGACACTACCAATTCCCTTGAGAAGTGGTGGAAGGAAGCCCCGTTTTCCCAAAACCAAACCCTGAACCCCTCTCCCGAGAAGCAAACCAAAACCAAGAGCCAAAAGAAAAAAGAACGAAGGAGGTACGTTGGAGCCTATCCGGTACAAGAAGCCCTGCATCCCTGGGAGATGGATCGCGAATTCCGAGCCTCACAGCAGGAAGATCCCGTACTACAACATGCATGGGGACAGGCCCATGACGACGAGGACCCGCTGCACGTAGGTCCTTACTTCTTCCGGTCTAGAGGCCTGTTGTATCGGAAAGCGGACCCACAGAAAACCCCCCAATTAGTTATCCCGGGTCCATTCCGAGACAAGGTGTTGTTCCTCGCACATAGCCATCTCCTGGGCGGCCATTTCGGGGAAGAAAAGACAGGACAGGCAATACTCGAGAAATTTTACTGGCCGGGGGTGTATAGCCAAATCAAACAATATTGTAAGGAATGTGCCATCTGCCAAAAGAATAGCCGCTACCGACCCCCCAAGGCACCCCTCCGCCCTCTGCCGCTCATTGACATACCCTTCAGCCGGGTAGGAATGGACCTTATCGGGCCCCTGTTGCACTCTAAGAGCGGTTGTAGATATGCCTTGGTGGTGGAGGACTATGCTACACGCTTCCCGGAAGCCGTCGCTCTGAAACATCCCACCACCCAGAATATAGCGAAAGCCCTGATATCTATCTTCTCACGGGTGGGATTTCCACGGGAGATTTTAACTGACCAAGGAACCCCATTTGTATCCGCATTGATGCGCCAGGTATGCTCCCAGTTAGGAATCAAGCAACTAAGAACCTCGGCATACCACCCCCAGACCGACGGGTTAGTGGAACGCTACAACGCTACCTTGAAAGCCACCCTTAAAAAACTATTGGATCTGGAAAGCAAGAGGTAGGAGGAGATGCTGCCTCTGGCTCTGTTCGCCATCCGGTGCAAAACTCAAAGCAGCACCGGATATTCCCCGTATGAACTGTTGTATGGGAGACCTCCCAGAACACTCTTAGATATGGCTCGCGAAGCTTGGGAGGCGGAACCCGATCGTACCCGACCCCTGCCCGAGTATGTTGATAACCTGAAGACACACCTAACCCAAATCCGAGACATTGTACGACAGCACATGGAAAAGGCACAAACAACCCAAAAACAGCAGTATGATAAGGGAACCAAGAAGAGGTCCTTGGCTATCGGTGATCTGGTGTTGTTACTCCTACCATCCTCTGACCATAAACTTCTAGGGCAGTGGCAGGGACCGTTCTCCGTCATCCGACAGGTAACTCCCGTCACCTACGAGATAGAGACCGAGCCTACTCGAGGAGTCCGGCAGATATATCACTTGAATCTCTTGAAGAAATGGGAGGGGCCACGACCCGTCCTATCCGGCGAACCGGTGGTTACCCCTATACCCTTTGAAGGGTGCATAGATTCGGATCTACCTCCTTCAATGAAAGAGGAACTAAAACATATGTTATCCCCGGTACAGAGTGTCTTCTCCTCCCTGCCTGGACGCACAACACTAGTAGAACACGCCATCCAGACGGATCCCGGGGTAACCGTGAGACAACGGCCATATCGTGTTCCGGAAGCTCGCAGAAACGTAATAAGGAAGGAAACAGAACAGATGTTGCAGATGGGCATTATCGAGCCGTCGGTTAGCAGCTGGAACTCTCCGATAGTCCTGGTCCCCAAACCCGACGGCTCGGTGCGTTTCTGTATTGACTTTCGAGCAGTAAATAAAGTCTCACGATTTGATACGTACCCCCTGCCATGGGTTGATGAGATGGTGGAAAGGATCGGCACAGCGAAGTACATCAGCACACTCGATTTACGCAAGGGGTACTGGCAGATACCCCTGAAAGAAGATGACAAACGGAAGACCGCCTTTTCTACCCCTGACGGCCTGTTTCAGTTCCGAGTAATGCCTTTTGGCTTACACGGAGCCCCTGCCACTTTTCAGAGGGCCATGAATAGGGTCCTACAGCCCCACTCCCACTGTGCTGGGGCTTATTTGGATGATATAGTGATTCACAGCAATACCTGGGACCAACATTTGGGACATCTCAGGGCGGTGGTGTCTGCTCTGGGCAACAATGGGTTTACCATAAACCCGGCCAAGACAACCTTAGCCGCTCAAAGTGTCAAGTACCTGGGCTATCTTTTAGGGGAAGGCCTCATCCGGCCCCAGGACAACAAGATAGAGGCCATCCGATCGATACCCTTCCCTCAGACCAAGACAGAACTTAGGGCCTTCCTGGGACTTCTGGGGTATTATAGACGGTTCATACCAAACTTTTCCCAAACAGCTGTTCCCCTGACCGACTTGCTAAAGAAATGTACCAAAACAGAAGAGGCCCTGAGACATCCCTCGGTTCCTTTAGTGCAGGCCTTTGAGGCTTTAAAACAGGCCCTACTATCCAGACCCGTCCTTGTTAGCCCTGACTATAGCTAACCATTCATCCTACAAACTGATGCATCCGATCAAGGGCTGGGGGCCGTCCTATCCCAGAGAGACCCCTGTGGGAACGAGAGACCCATTTTATACATAAGCAGGAAGCTCTATCCCAGGGAAATGAACTATGCCTGTGTCGAGAAGGAGGCACTAGCCATAAAATGGGCAGTGGACAGTCTCCGCTATTACCTAGAGGGAAGGAAATTTGTGCTATATACGGACCATGCCCCTCTGGCCTGGATGGCCCGCAACCGAGGCCACAACGACGTGTCCTCAGGTGGTTCCTTTCTCTTCAACCCTATAGGTTCACCACCGAACATAGAAAAGGGGCCGAACAGGGTAATGCGGATTATCTATCTCGTTTTCCTTGTTCTCCCACCCCCACAAGAAAGACAGCTAGGGAAAGGGGATGTGGAAAGGCCACGGTACCTGCCTTAAAGGAGAGGCATCCTCGCGCGGGGATGAGTCCGTATAACCTAGAAGATGACTTGTTCCCTCTCCATAGGACTTCTTCTCTCTCTCTCCCTCCCTCTGCAGGTACGCCGAGGTCAGAACCCGGAAGACGGACAACCGGAAGTGATCCTTCCTGAACCCGGAAGTCCCGCCCCCGACTACATCCCGGAAGATAGAAAAACCGGCGAACCACAACGAAGGGGGTTCCAACCCGCGGACTCGTGGCAAGAGGCAGCAAGGAAGGAACCGGAGCTGAGAGAGAGAAGCGAGGAGTCGGAGAACCAAGCGGAAGAAGCGGAGGAGGACGCCGACGGGGACGTGTGGTCTGAGGACTGGTGGAGTCCTCAGGAGGTGGCTGGAGAGCGGCCGCAACTCACCAGGGAGTTGCGGCGGGCCACGTGAGTAACCGCCATCCGTCTCCGTGTGCCGCTTGTAGATAGTTGTAATTAGTGTAAATAGTATAGCGCTGCACCTATCTGAGCACGAGAGCACTGTATATATATATATATATAGATAGACGCCCCCCCCTTCTTCACCGTGAGCACCCTGTCGACCCTTGTCTCCCCTCCTGTTTGTCGGCCTCTTCCACCTCCCCGTTTAACCGTCCCTCACTATCCCTTTTTCGTATCCACACTTCCCGGTGTCGGTGGCAGCTACCAATCTTGAGAGGAGCGAAAGACTAACGGCCCTCTGTTTCTTCTCTCGCCCCAAACCTCCGAGGCCCACCAACAGAAGTCAAGGACCCTACGGCACTACAGAGAAGGAAGACTTACACCATCCTGCCGACAGCAGCCCAGCGGCAGGACGTCTTCCACTTCCCTCCCTGACCGGACGTCTTCTCTACCTCGGACTTCGCCCAAGAACCCCATCGGCCCCCTTTGTTCAGAGACTTATTATCACCACCTACCTGTGTCCACAATAAAACTCGCTAAACATAGCGCACTATATCTGGCCTCCCCGCCTGTTATTCCGGCCCGCCGAAGCCCACACCCCACACTCATCAAGTGCACACCTACGTGTACGCCTCCTTACACGCCTTTCTTTCATGCCCATGTGGTCTTATCTCTCTTTTTTTTCACTTGCTCCGCCTGCAGTGTTCCGCCTACTGTATTCATTGCAATTGTATGGATTTACTATATATAATGTGTTATGTGAATAAAACGTTAGATATCCCTTCCTGAACCTTAGTGGTGATGGAACCCGATTCTCCCCTGGCTCGAGCCATTGAAATAAAGCCCTTTTGAACTCGGACACCACGGACTCTGCCTCTCATTTTATGAGCTATCCTTATTCTTTATTAATGTATAGAAATTAAGTCCGGGTAATTTTATTTACCACACATTCAAAGATGCATTAAAAATGTTACTGAATTACATAAAGAAATTGTCCCACTGGAGGTTGATGGTGTTCTAGAGAAACTAGGTAAAAGTTTCACTGTTGTAAAGAAATGGTTTTCAGAAATAGGTAGTTCATTGATAGGGAAAATATTAATACCAGTAACAATAGTAATTCTAGTGGCATTAATGTTAAGATTAGTATGTATGTGCATTAGAAAAAGAAAAGCTGAAAAACAAGTAAAGATAAAAATCAACCCCTCTGGCGGGGCACGTGCCTCCGACCGGTCGCGGCTTTGCCTGGGTTCCGTCGGTGGGACTCAATAGGGATTTGACACTGGGTGATGTGATGCATGGACTCACACATAAATCCTTCCAAAGGCTGCAGGAGGAGTTTAACCTACACAAATCCCAATCCCATAAATATCTACAGCTTTGCCACGCTCTGTCTCTCCTGATTAAAAACCTTACGACGCTGCCAGAATTTCATCCTCTGGAGGGTAGACTGTTGATGGGTGATCTGGGGGGACATAAAATCTGCCAGCTCTATCAGACATTGACCACACATACTAAGACGAACCTGCACCGGACGCGGGCAGTGTGGGAGGCAGATGTACCGACCCTCTCTGATGACGACTTGACCGAGGTTCTTGCCAGGCCTAGGGGTTCAGCAGTGTCCTCTAGATATTGACTGTTCCAGTTTAAATACCTGCATCTGGTGTACTACAACCGCCTCCATCTCTGGAAGATGGGGGCTATTCCATTCCCCACATGCCTCAGATGCCAGTCGGATGACGGGCCCTTTTTACACACGGTCTGGGACTGCACAGCGTTACATTTTTGGTTGGGAGTACTGTCCTGCCTTGGGCGGGTACTGGAGTGGGACCTCCCAGCAGATCTTCGCCTCACCCTCCTCCACAGTACTGATGACATAAGGGGGAAAATAATCAAAAGACACCTTTTTTTTTTAGGACTCACAATGGCCAAGCGCAACATAGCCTAACAATGGAAGTAGTCTTCTCAACCAGGGGTGGCAGCCTGGAAATCCGCATTGGATAAATGTATGTCTGCCGAAGTGGCGGTGTTTCAGGCCCGGGGTTGCCTGCAGAAGCACTGGAAGATCTGGACTGCATGGGCCAAGTACCGGGGCATTGACCTTTCGATCTTTCCCACGTCCACAAATCAGGATCTCATAGACAGATCACCATTGCATGACTTTCTATTCTAATTCGTGGATTAGCCGGTGCTGAGATACGATCATGTGTATATGCCTGTATAGTGTTTCAAGCTGGTAGGGCGGTGCAAGGGTGGGGGGTAGTGGGAGGCGAGGTTGTTGGTTTGAATGTTTTATAGATCCTCAAAGGATACCCTCAGCAGCGACTTGTATACCTATGATCATTGCGCTGTTTGAATATTGCTTGTTGGGGGCACACCCCATTGGATGTAAAAATTCAATAAAATCTATTGTAAAAAAAAAAGATAAAAATCAAGGAAAATAAGCTGAGAGAACGACAAATGGGAGAAATTGAATTAGAAGAATATAAAGAAAGGTGTACAACAACTCTAAAGCAGAGCATAAAATATACTAGAGTTTTAGCTAACTAAAAGCTGAAAGAACTAGAAACATGTTCTTGAAAATTTAGGTATGGATGGGTTTGTGGTGATAAATCACCAAAGGGGGGAGTTGATGGAGCAGGGGGGAAACAAACATTTTTTCTACCCCCTACAAAGTTGTCCCTTCATAACTATAATAATATTAATTGTGTGAAGCATGTAAACTAATCAACAAAATATAAAATATATTAGTCACTACACGCGGGAAAACTAACTGCTATTTGTGAAAACCTTATTTACTAATAATAATGAGTCTAACTAATATAGAACTATAATGATGAGAATAAAACACATGTATTTGTGCTTGTGATAGAAATTTTATTGTGGCAAAACAATGAATATGGTAAGTAAAAAGGTGTATATGTTGCTTCGCTAGGTAACACCTAACAGGGGAAAAATTGGAACGTGGGAGGTAAACAGAAGGGTTTGTTTGCTATATCTAATTTCTGTTGTGTTTGTTTTCAAAATAGTTCCCATTATTTTGGCCTGAGAGGCCTAGTCTGAAAAGTAGTTGCTGAAATGCAAATGGTGGAAGATAGGAAAAATGAAAGATGGCCCCCACGCATGCGCAAAAAAGAGAATGTACTCACGTGTGAATGGCCTATGCCCAGAGCAAAGAGAAGTCAAGGCCAGTTTGGCCTACAGACGAGAGTTGTGCCAAAGTTGTACGGATTTAAAAGCCTGGGAAAGTATGAACATTGAAAACTGAATGCGTGGAACTGATACAAAAATAATATAAAGGTACACGTGAAAATATTTTGTTAGCTCATGGGAAACTGTGGAATGATTTTGCACTTTTACAAACTGGTTTGAACAAGGAGGATATGAGGTGATCATCGCCACCCCTCCAATGGACCAATGAGCGACGACTGAAGCCCCTAAAAGTTTCAATTTTGAAATGAGTTAGTTAGTGAAAGGGTAAAAAATGTCTTGTGAAAATGATCTTGGTGTGTCCTTTTTCAATTGCACCACGACATGCTGTCAGTTGGGACGATTTTTCTTTATTTGGTGCAAGAGACTTTGAAAATTTTTGGACTTTAACTTTTGATGGGGGAGAGAAACGAGATTTGTTGCAGAGATTTTAAGTTGGGATGGAGACATCGAGGAGGTTAGAAAAGACAGTCAGCTTGGGAACCTGTTCCATGTTCTATTGCTCTAATATCGCCCTATGGCCAAGGGGTAATGAGTTCTTTTTATTTTACTTTGCTTAAAATGTATTACTAAATGCTTAGAATGTACTTGTTTTATAAAACCTTTAAAATATAAAAAAAATCCTAATGATTTAGATAAAATTATATAAAATATAAACTCGAGTCTGTGATTATTAAAATTGAGTCATTCTGATTAACATGTTAAAGTTATGAGAATAATGAGATTGAGCTGGACTTAATCGCCATCAACTGATTCCTACTAGTTGGTCCATCGACCAAATAGCGATGTACCTTGATGCTATTCTCTATGGCTTTTGAGTGTCTAGAAACTCTAATGTATATAATGTATAAAGTCACTATATAGAATAATAAGGTACCCTGTATACCTTGCAGCCTTTTCTACCTATCACAGATTCAGGGACAGGTGTAATCTGAAGGGTGTGTGTGTGACTTGCGGTGTTATGGGCCCCACCGATGAGTAAGAATAAGATGTTCCTGAATTGGTGATGTAAGTAGAGAGTTTTAGGATAGAACCGCTGCATCATTCAGAATGGGAGCACTTTGAACTGGTAGTGCTGACCGTCTACTACAAACCGTAGATATCTCCTGTGAGCAATAGGAATGTGAAAGTAGGCGTCCTTGAGATCTAGAATGGCAAGGAAATCACCTTGTTGGAGTAATGGCAGAACCTGTTGGAGAGTGACCATGTGAAAGTGGTCGGATTGTATGTACAGGTTTAACTGTCTCAGGTCTAATATTGGCCTGAGTTTTAGAAGTGTGAGATGTTCTGTGGACATTGGACGTTGTTTAGGAAGTATGTGTGGAGGGGTAGAGGTGAGTTCCAGGCAGTAACCATATTGGATAAGTTGTCTCACCTACCTGTCCGTGGTGATGGCATTCCAGACCGGTAGGAACTGTGGTAGTCTTCTTCCGACCAGTGTGGAATGGTCTGGGGGAGTGGAGGGAAGTCACGGTTTTGTGGTAGGGGAGGTGCAGGTGTATTACCGCGCTCTTTTTCTTTGTTGTTATTCCCTCTGTAACCCCCTCTAAAATATCCTGTGTTAGAGGAAGTTTGAGAGGGGATTTTGTAGGAAGAAGTATTGTCAGTCCCAATGGTTTTGGAGCGACAAAAGGAACCTCTAGTTGTTGGTAACTGTAAGGCGCCCATGGACTTAGCTGTGTCAGTGTCTTTTTTCATCTTTTTTAAAGATGTGTCTACAGTAGGCCCACACAAGTGTTCTTGATCAAAGGGCTGATTAAGAATTTAGGACTGACCGCACCTCCTGTTTGAAACCAGATATGCGTAGCTATGCGTGCCTGCGCAGTAAAATGCTTGTATTAATAGCACGAGATACGGTGTCCGCTGCATCAAGAGCACATTTGATAGAGGTGTTTGTAATTAGCTTTCCCTTTGTATGAGGTCGTTAGCTTTAGACCTATACTGTTCTGGAAACCGGTCCTAGGATGCTTGATTCCGGTCCAGGGAAGACATGGCTTGGCTGTTCGGGCTGGACTGTTCCCATGAGCCACAGGGTCAAGGCTGATTTGCATATGTCCATGTCTGACCTGGGGTGGTGTGGTGAGCAAAAAAACGATGGATTAAGGCCCAGATTACTGTACTGGGTTGAATGTATGACATTGTTCTGCATTCTGTCCATCAACTGTTGTTTTTGCATTTGTCACCCCGAGTGGGACGGGTGTGCTCAGACGTGAGTCGTATGCTCTCCTCGCCACTGGAGTCAAGCTATCCTGGCTGAAAACGGCTGATAGCCAGAAACCGGTCCTAGGATGATTGATTCCGGTCCAGGGAAGACATGGCTTGGCTGTTCGGGCTGGACTGTTCCCATGAGCCACAGGGTCAAGGCTGATTTGCATATGTCCATGTCTGAACTGGGGTGGTGTGGTGAGCAAAATAACGATGGATTTAGGCCCAGTTCACTGTACTGGGTTGAATGTATGACATTGTTCTGCATTCTGTCCATCAGCTGTTGTTTTTGCATTTGTCACAATGAGTGGGACGGGTATGCTCAGACGTGAGTCCCGTGCTCTCCACGCCACTGGAATCAAGCTATCCTGGCTGAAGACGGCTGATAGCTAGAAACCGGTCCTAGGATGCTTGATTCCAGTCCAGGGAAGAAATGGCTTGGCTGTTCGGGCTGGACTGTTCCCATGAGGCACAGGGTCAAGGCTGATTTGCATATGTCCATGTCTTAACTGGGATGGTGTGGTGAGCAAAAAAACGATGGATTTAGGCCCAGATCACTGTACTGGGTTGAATGTATGACATTGTTCTGCATTCTGTCCATCAACTGTTGTTTTTGCATTTGTCACCCCGAGTGGGACGGGTATGCTCAGACGTGAGTCCCGTGCTCTCCACGCCACTGGAGTCAAGCTATCCTGGCTGAAAAGGGCTGATAGCCAGAAACCGGTCCTAGGATGCTTCATTCGGGTCCAGGGAAGACATGGCTTGGCTGTTCGGGCTGGACTGTTCCCATGAGCCACAGGGTCAAGGTTGATTTGCATATGTCCATGTCTGAACTGGGGTAGTGTGGTGAGCAAAAAAACAATGGATTTAGGCCCAGATCACTGTACGGGGTTGAATGTATGACATTGTTCTGCATTCTGTCCATCAACTGTTGTTTTTGCATTTGTCACCCAGAGTGAGACGGGTATGCTCAGACATAGGTCCCTTGCTCTCCACGCCACTGGAGCCAAGCTATCCTGGTTGAAGACGGCTGATAGCTACAAACCGGTCCTAGGATGCTTGTTTCCGGTCCAGGAAAGACATGGCTTGGCTGTTCGGGCTGGACTGTTCCCATGAGGCACAGGGTCAAGGCTGATTTGCATATGTCCATGTCTGAACTGGGGTGGTGTGGTGAGCAAAAAAACGATGGATTTACGCCCAGATCACTGTACTGGGGTGAATGTATGACATTGTTCTGCATTCTGTCCATCAACTGTTGTTTTTGCATTTGTCACCCAGAGTGAGACGGGTATGCTCAGACATAGGTCCCTTGCTCTCCACGCCACTGGAGCCAAGCTATCCTGGTTGAAGACGGCTGATAGCTACAAACCGGTCCTAGGATGCTTGTTTCCGGTCCAGGAAAGACATGGCTTGGCTGTTCGGGCTGGACTGTTCCCATGAGGCACAGGGTCAAGGCTGATTTGCATATGTCCATGTCTGAACTGGGGTGGTGTGGTGAGCAAAAAAACGATGGATTTACGCCCAGATCACTGTACTGGGGTGAATGTATGACATTGTTCTGCATTCTGACCATCGACTGTTGTTTTTACATTAGTTACTTTCATGTCATCCATTTCTGGACTCAGTTAGACATCCGATAAGTCTTGCTTTTTCCTATCTCCTGTGACTGTTTCATGAACACAGAGAGGTGTCAACTCTGGAGTTGGAGAGAAAGTAAGGGCAGATTATCCAAGTACCTCTCTACACTCTTTCTGCTGCTCAGGAGTCAAATGATAGGTGATGTATGTGGTGTGTCTGGGATTATGCATTATGTTGAGGATTTATAATGTGTAAGGCTGCCTAATCAGCACAGATGACGGCCACAGTATAAGAGCAAACAAAACTATTAAAAAGCCAGGGGCCTCATTTATGAGCCCTTGCGTCACTTTTACGCCGCTGGTGCGTCACTTTTTGTGACGCACCAGCAGTGTAAAAAATGTGCCTTGTTGCACAATATTTACAAAGTGACCCATCTAGGTAGATGCGTCACTTTGTAAACCCCTGCGCTACATTATACCTACGCCAGGTATAATGTATGCAGGGGGGGGGGCGCGTTCTGACACAAGAAAGGGTCATAGAAGTGACGCTGTGAAATCTATAAGATTTCACTGTGCCACTTCTATGACACAAATGCGTCAATTTCTTACGACTGACGCAGGCCCTTTCACATGGGGCTTGCCCCGTGTGAAAGGACACATTGCTGGAGTTGCGTCACTTTTGTGACACACTCCAGCAATGCATCACTTTTGCGCTTACAGATACGTCAGAAATACTGACGTATCTAACTCCTTGCGCCATGATGCGTCATACTGTAAATATGACGCATCATTGGTGTCGCAAGGAGGGCGCAGTAAAAAGTGACGCATCGCTGTTTTCACGCAGCGATGCGTCACTTTTCATAAATGAGGCCCCAGGTCTTTATTTATTTTTGGAACACTGTTTCACTTGGCGGGGATGGTCTAAGTGAGTGTTCCAGATTTCGGAGGCAAGAAATTGGAAAAAACGCCCTCTTCTGAATGTACACTAATCTATTCTGATTCACTAGTCTGTGGCTGAAGGAGCTCAGAGCCCTAGCAGGAATGTATGGCTGGATCAGTTGATGGAGAAATACATGGCCAGAACTAGTAAACGGCCCAAAAGACGATACAGAGGACTTTGAAAAGAAGCTAAATGGACAGAGAATGACAGAAGTTTAGGGATATGAAGTAGTCGGACAGCTGCATTCTGCACCATCTGCAGATTTTGATTGAGGACAGTGACACGCTCAGGTTAGGGTTGCCACCTCGGCTGCTTTTTACCTGCCTGGCTAGTGTTTTTCTATTGAGGCCAGCACAAAAAGATGTCAACCCTAGCCCAGGTACATGACATTCCATAGGCCCAGATGAGCAGTAAAAAAATCCTGGACGACGTTTTTATTGAGTGTGATGAGGAAGTGTGCAGAGTTTCTTTCTGAGGCTTCTCAGGAGGCCAATAACAGCAGCCAGTCAACATTTTGATCTGGAGACCTGAAGTGAGTTTGTCTTAACTGGACAATGGTAAAGGCTCAAGTTTGTCAGGCCACCGGGCTGGGGTCCAAAGCGGAGGCTGATTCCCCACCACCAGCACCTAATTCATACAGGCAGTTCAGACATATATATATTACACAGCTAAAAGACAGTTCCTTAAATGTCATGAGTGCCCTGCCCCAATAAAGAAAATATCAGCTGGGTGTCGTTAGCATATGGCAGACGTCTTGAATCTGTGGGGCATGACCCCCCCCCGGTGGGCCGTGGAGTCACAGGACGGGGGATACGCGTTCCTCAGCCGGATTTCATTCACGGGCTCTCCTGTGCTGTAAAACTGAAGTCGGACAGAGAGCTAAATACCTCTTTCTGCAAATGTGCAACTTGCCTGAAAAAAATGCAAATGTACACAGCAACTTAATCTGCAATTGTGAAGGGAAATATGCAAATGTAAAGGATGCTTGAGAGCCGGTACTGGTTGATCAACTCATTTGAAGCTTTGTGATGACTAAGATTTATTATTTTTGAGTGGTAGTTAACAACTGAGCCGTGAAGTACATGCTTTTAATTGTCGCTGTATTTACATAGTGTTTACTATCTTAGAGAAGATGTTGATGGGGCAGTTAGGTAAAAAAAAATGCATTACCTATGGTCTTGATATTATTAAAATCTAGATTTTGGATGCATCATTTTATCGTAAAACGTTTTGCGCATTTTGTAGCAGTCTATCTTATACTGTGTGTAATACAGGTATAACATAATGACTTACATATTCACAGTGCTTTCTGTCACAGGCTGTGACCTCGTAGCACTAAAAATACACAAGTCACTATTCTCCACAGCACCAATCAAAATTTAATTCTGTGGCTCTCTGGTTACACACAGACCTCATATGGTTCAAAAGTTACTAAAACACAGTGACTCATTGTAGTAACCACGCTATGCTGGGCTCCGGTAATTCTTGCAAGTATAATTAGCCCATTACTTAATGTTGGTGAGGCACATAAGGAATATAACCCTGCATCAATCTATCGTGCGGCACAAGGTGTCTTACACACGCAGGGACCCACCCCTGCACCTGTCAAAATGACCACCCTCACGTAAGGGTAAAAACGTAATATATACCGTAATGTAAACTGTAAAAATTGGATAAGAAAAAATCCAAAAGCTTAACCAGACGTACATTCACCCTGTGTACGGGTTACCCCTATGTAGAGGTCATGTAAAGTGTAGTTAAATCCCAGAAAGAAAAACTACATGTCCCTAATGTAAAGGACAAAATTAATATGTAAAACGGTAATACCGTAAAACTGTTCTTGAGATCCACAAAGCTTATCCTGATGTAGGGCCAACCCTCTTGTAAGGGAACAATTAACCTGTGTAAGAGTTAACCCCTGTGTAGGGGCTATGAAACATGCAGTAAACTCTTGTAACGAAAATGACATATCCCTAATGTAAGGGAATAAATGCAATACTGTAAAACTGTGCTTGAAACAAACATTCAATATTGTTACTGAAAAAATATCCACTAGATGGCAGTATAACTCAAGGCAATGAAAACCTCCCAAAAGTACTTGTGTACAATTTATAGAGCTACGGTCCGACCTGTGCAGTTCTACTATATTAATATGACACGTTCAAAACTACACCGGAGATCATCTGCGCCTTTATAATAGATGTGTTCACACTTAGTTTCAGAAACGAGTGACTGTCCATGTTATGAGCAGATTAAATACTGCAGAGCGTCTAATTTGAAAGAATATAATTCAAAGTACCTTGAAACAGAGTTTTTTTGAAACACTACTGAAAAAAAACCCGATCTCCTCAAAATCTTCGGAACTTGACACGACGTCCATTAGGCCTCTTTGCTTCTCATGTAATGTTCGTCGCGCACTCACAATAAGCGTGGTTGGCAAAGCATAACTTGACACGAGGGGGTCCTTATGCATAAAAAATGTTGATAGGCGCCGGCGGTCTCGGTATCAAAAAAAGTTGAAGACCTCTGGCATAGGGATACAGGGTAAAGCCAAAGGATTCCACCTCAGTACGAACAAAAACACTCAAAAGGGTCGGGCTCAGTGAGGAGCCTTGGGGCACCCCGCAAGCAGTTGCCAGTGTGGTGGTGAAAAATAGCTTATTATATACCTGAAAACTCCGGTCCTATTTTAAATACCACAGGGTAGAAGATGCCCAAGTAACATGTTATGGGATACTGTATCGAATGCTACACTAAGATCAAATAGAATAACAGTTGCAGAGCCACTGAAATCCATCAAAGATTTTACGAAACAGCCAGGACAGCTGACTCTGTGCTAGGGTGAGGGCGAAAGGCTGACAGAGTAGAGGAGAAAATTATTAATTTCTAGATAAGCAGAAAGCTGTTTGTTGATATGTTTTTCCAGTACCTCTGCAGAATAAGGCAGAAGCAAAACGGGAAACTAGTTCTATGGTTTGCAAGCATCAGTGTAGGTTTTTTACAACATGGTTTGCAAGCATCGGTGTAGGTTTTTAGCAACAACTGGACAACTACGGCATGCATGCATGCATGCTAGAGAGAACTGGGAGAGTTAAATGATTAACATGAAAATAATTAATCTAATACTTTAACATGCAAGAATAATACTAAAATATGATGCAGGAAAAGACACATTTGAAATGCACTGATTGCCTCAACTCTCGACTGTCCTTCTACACCCCCTCCCGCCAACTTCGCTCTTCCAGCCAAGCCTTCGCCACTGTACCTCGCATCAACAAGTCCACCATGGGAGGCAGATCCTTCTCATACCTGGCTGCCAAAACATGGAACTCACTCACCGCTTACCTCCGCCTCACCCAGAATCACCTAGCGTTCAGAAAGCAGCTTAAAACGTGGATATTTGACAAATAATCCACCTCCCCTCCCTAAGCGCCTTGAAACCCTCTGGGTATGTAGTGCGCTATATAAATGTTATGACTTGACTTGACTTGACATTTACAACAGGGAATCAGTCAACCCTGTAGGCCATAGAAAAGCTATGAAGTACGCTTCCTTTAGCTAGGAGCAAAACTGAATATTGCTGAAATCTGCACAACAAGCTTGACCTTAAACTGACATGCTTAGAAATGTTGTTATAACTGCAGAATGATCCGAATTAACACATGTATTATCTTATAAGCAACAATTTAATTAAATATCATGAACTTCCTTCTTTCTCATGTTTTATATGTTTGAATACAATAATTTGCACATTTTAAACAATGATGCTTGAATCATAGTGAAAAGAATGTATCACTCTATAGTGATTTTTGCTTTATGGCTAATAGTTCATTGTTCTCACAGTGAAACAAACTTAGATGTAGAGCGCCTATGGGAATAGAGTCCAATGCTTCCGGAATCTAACTACACAAAGACTGACTGTAGCTAACCTTCCGATAAAGTGTACAAGCTGCATGTATTCTTGTGGGAACGGAGGAGCTGATCCTGCTTACCAAAGAGGCCTGCCATCCTACTGGCTAATGGAAAGGGAAGTCTGATACAATGTTTGACATGTTTTCTTGAATTTTATATAAGTGTACGTTCCTAGGTAGATGCTGAACTCTAAAGAGGATTGTCCAAGACCCCTGACTGTTGTGGCTACTGGTGCATCTGTTTCCCTTTGCCTCTTTGCCATTTGCTTTTCAACAGATTGCTACTGCAACTGTATTCTGGTTTGTTTGTAATTAATAAGACTTGGTTGAGTCTTATGAAAAACTCTTTGAGGGAAGGCCTGCTATTCTAATTTGGCTTGGAAGCCTTATGCTCCTCTGATCTCACTCTTCCTCAAAATTCGAACTGTTGATAGCTTCCTGAACTCTAAAACTCTGATCTTTAGAATAGGGATTCAATTTCTTCATGGAACATTATAATTTTTAATACTGCAACCATTTTTTTAATAAGATTTCCATAAAATTATTTGGTTTATGGTTTTAAGTGAAATAATGAGTATAAAGGTGTTGGAAAAATCTATCCTATCTCTCACCATTGACTGAACTTAAAACTGTTGATACTATTTACGTTTGCGATGTACGATTATGCTTGTTAACTCCTAATACAACATTCCGAAGTCCATCAAGCAAAAGCACTTACAGAACCGAAGCAGTGTAAACAGGTTCAGTAATTTGGATATAACTGAAAACATGTGATAGAGACGGTTTTTAAAATATAAGACTGATGTGGAGAGCCAGATTTGACCATATTTACAAGGGCTAGAAGACTATCCAGCAAGATGAGGCTAAAAGATGGCAAGTTCGGGGCACTGAAGGTAATGCTGTGGTGCTATAAGGGGTAGCTATGATCTGGGCATCTTTAGGAAAAGCACAGTAAATGGCCCCAATTTTGATGGAAAAGAAACAGGCCAGATCATTGCATTAGTCAAGAATAGGTGAGTCTGAGTTCTGGGGCAAGAGTCAAAAAGGATTTAATAATTGAGAAATTCTACGTGGCCGAGTTGGGGCTGCTTCTATTTTATCAGCTATGAAAGAAGAAAGTGCAGTCTGGATCGCTTTGTGGTAGATGTTTGTGGAGTCCTTGCAAGCAGACTTGTGAGAAGGGTTATAGTTCTTCCACAACGCCTGTCTTAGCCTTTTACAAGTTTTCTTTAATATCAGTAGGTGAAAGCTAAGCTAAGGTGCAGGATGCTTGGAAGTAGACCTTCAAGAAACAGACAATGGCATAAGCTTAACCCGAACTTCCTGAACCCACATTTTATGAGCTATATTGGCATCCTCTTCAGAGGAACTAAAATGTAGTCAGGAGTCAAGGAGGCTACTGAACTACACGGGTCTAGGTTTAGACCGAGGCCGAGGCGCAACGAAGTCTGAGACTAGACCAGCTCAATGCATTACTAAATGTCAGTAGTCAGCGGGATAGCAAAATGATCAGTCTAGTTGAGGGGAAAATGGGGGCTCAACTATTGGGGACGGGAAAATGGGGTCTCAGCTATTGGGGCTAGGATATTAAAAAGGCAGGATCCAAAACTGACCTGCTGTATGAGTGGGCAACTTCATCAGTAAATCTTATGAATCATGGACCAAAGTGGTTAAAGCCTGGGAGCAGGCATTGTCGAACTGAAGATTAAGTTTGCCAACTAAGAGTTTGTGTGTTTCAGAACGAATGGAACAAGAGCCTTACTCATGCCTGAGAGAAACACATATTGGGGACTGGAAACAGTATATCGGAGCCAGAAAGCATGACATTGAGCAAGACTTTGAGAGAAGATAAGCACTTCATAATCTGGGACTAGAAGGTCCAGTGTGTCACAAGTGAAAGAAGCTTTAAAAACAATTGTGATGGCTCCGCCAGATTTATTAATGCAATTGCGCCTGATAACACAGTAGTCTTCAGGTATGGCCAAAGCTACATCAGTTGAGGCATGGTTGTTAAGCTTGGAAACAGTAAGAAATATAGTGCTCGGACTGAGGTCCTCTAAACGCAAAACATTTTTTGAAACAATTCTTTTTTAAGTGTTGGTAGCATTATTCCTCGCCTTCGTGGATTTCTATGTCTCCTCCTTACAAATTTAGCCGCTTTACCTGCAGCACCCCTGGAGATGATTTGGGTGGAACTTAGGGGAAATGCAACTGTGGGTGTTGTAGTATTTACTTATTTCTCCTTGTGACCCTCCTTAATTTCAGCTTTGCAACACACTTGCCAGTACATAGTCCCAATTTTTAAGCCACTCACAGTTCCTCTCCCACATTTACATCAAAAGCATAGCTACACGTGCTAAGGCAAAGATCTCGGCAAATGCCTTAGCGCACTGCATTTGTGAGTACATGAAGTAGTACTACTTAACATGCTCAAAAAGGATTGTGTGACTAGCTCCTACAATATCATGACCATGAATATATACATACTACAAAAAGCTAAAATTACAGGACAAATCTCTTACAGCAAGAAATCAAAGAGGAAACCGAAAGTAGTTTTTTAATGTTTTACTCTTTTTACTTGATAATGGTACAGTCAGAACCATATGCGAACAGAAAAGTTACCTGGTATTTTGTAAATTATTTTACACCTGGAAAGACTGATATGAAGTAACACTGCATCATAATGCAGAGCTCGTGAGTGAGGCTGGCAGATCTGACTTTAGATCACCTTACAATTGAGGAGTATTGTTATACTCCATTATAGAGTAAGGTTAGAATGCACAGAGACATTGAAATGAATCATTAAAGTTGCCTGGCACATCCTGTGTTTCTAGATCGGAATCATTAACGTCTCATGGACCATCCTAAATCTGAGAACATCTTTTCAATTAACACAAGATACTTATTTTCAAATCACTTCGGAATGACTTTCACGCATGTAATACAATTCACTTAACATACTGCTCATGTTTTAGTATGTTTTGTTTTCTTTATTATTACGCAATTATCCAATAATATATATTATTGAACTAATGTCCCCATCTGTCGACAGACCTGTGCCACTGATCTCAATATTTGTTGGGGAAAAGTTTCTTTACTGCTGTCTGTAGGGACAATGTCCCAATGATTACGCTATTATCGACATGACGTGTTTTTTTTTAAGTTGGAGGAAAAATCTACTAAAACCTGTTTTAAAAAACTCACTTGAGAGCCATTAAAGCTATTCCAAACGGCATATTTGTGGTATTGATCAAGAACATTTCTACATATAGCCTTTGACACCGAAGGACGAGCTTATGATCTGCAAACTAACAGCAGACACAAAAAAAGCAGCATTGAGAGAGGAAGGAGAAAAGATGCAGCAGAGTGCATTCTTTACCAATAACGGAGAACGGCAAGATCGACATGTAACATGCTTAACAGCCAGCCTTACTCCCTAGCCTCTGGCTCTCGACAAATTGGTATGGGAAGAATATTTATTAAGCACAAACGTCTACAAATGAACTATTTTTTATGACAATATAATCACGTAAATGTTTTCCTTATATTCTTAGATCAATGAATCACCATTTGCAATAATAGATCATATACAGTTAGATAATGCACATCCTGTGGACTGGGATAAACAAAAAGGCTGCTAACAGGCAATCCTGGTAGGGGGAAAAGGGTGAGTGTGAGTGTAAGCACAGGTCTATGTTCTAAGAGTTTGCACTGTATACAAGTAGAAGAAATGCATGCCTGTAATGCATTGTCATGCACCTAGCACATATTAGACAGCTAGAAAAGATTACTATAGGCACTCACACTTGGACCATGCGATTGAAAGGGTTTTTGCCACGATTTTGGACTCAAGTGGCTGTGGGGCCAAAGCTTACAACATCGCTAAAGAGGAAACTTGTCTAGTGATAATTAACAGAGGTAAACAGAGTCATTCTTAATTTTTTTAGGGACGTAAGGTCATATAAAGATAAGCTTCAGATGGCTGGGACACTAACATGTATAGAACTCCTGTCAAAGTACCCTAAATCACAACAATTAGGAGGTGTTCAAACTTTTTGACAGGTTATGCAGCTTTGCAATTGTATACAACCATGCATTTATTTCCAGGTTTGAAGGCATGATCAATGCAACATAGCCCTACCTTGGTGAAGAGGACATATCTCAGCACACTTGGGTGTTAACCATTCATGTAGAGTGTAGGTATGATCTCAATGAGCTATAATCCACTCCATGTGCATTCACATGATTGGTATGCCCTGAATAATATCCTCATTCCCGCATGGACCACTGAAGATGGATGGATAGAAGGAAGCAAAGTTGTGAATAATGTGAAACTTCAATGCTTAAACATAGCCCTTCGTTGTGTGCTTTATAATCACTGTAGAGGGCAGGTATATCCAAAATTGGACCTTGGCTTCCAAAGTATATAAGCAAATGAGTGTATATTCTGATTATGGTTCTTGGTATTGCTAACATGTTCTGATGTGAACTATTCATGCACTGGGTAAGGGGCTCTCATGATGCACTCAGATGAGGCCACATAGTTCTAAATCTGATAGTTTCCACTGGGAGAGAAAGAGAGAGGGACAGAGCAGGTATATTCTCTGTATGCTGCTACTGATGAGCAGAGACTGCTGAAGGATGCGTTTGCCTGAGGAGTGCTGAAAAGGGTGAAGAGGGGTAGTATTTTGTTCTACCCTGTGTTAATATTCACATGAAGCTATAAGCCAGTGGCTGTGAATTAATAACACGTCACCCCTAGAAGTGAATCCCCAAGGACCTACATGAGTCAGGTGAACTACGTCCAAACCAATGCACTGTCATCAGCCCACACAACACATAAGGGTGTAAGCCTGGGTAAAGCCCTCTTTACAGATGTATGATAAGGCGTACTTGAGCACTTATTTTGTAGAACCATACAAATGAGGAGATAAAGGGGGTTGGGAGAAACCAGACCCAACACAAGATGGCAGGAGTATGCAAAGCATGTGTATCTACAGCACACATGCCTCGAACACATTATTATGTTTCGAGTACAAAGGTGTAGTCATTTAACAGCTGGTAGACTGTTTTCGTCATCATCCAATTACCTTTGGGGCAAAGGTCTTCATTGTATTCTGTAAGCACAAGTCCAGGCATTTCCTACATTTTCAACTCTGCAATAATACTTTTGGGGTATTCATCAGCACCTGGGCACCATTTATTTAGCAGTCTCCATTATATAATTTTCATAATCATCACTGTGAACTTAGGCCATTGTTTAATATTTGGACTATAGCTTTCTCAACTTCACTTACCTTTGCTTACTGAACGTTTGTGACCCTTGGATGCACTCCCAATACAAAGTGCGTGCACTATACTCATACATATGTTTATTCTGGAAGCACACATAGTTGACTTAATCCTTGTCCATGTGGAATGTTTACTAGACAAACCAGGCATAGAGTAAGGTCTGATGGGCAATCCAGGAAATGACATGTAGATTTTCATTTTAAAAGCCAAGCCTTACAAATTGGAGAAATTATTTTTAGGGACTAGATAGACTCATACCTTATGGGATACCATCCTGCAAATCCTTAGGACACAGACCTAATATTCAATAAAATACCACGAATATCTTAGAAAACATGAAAAAACAAAACTATCTGACACATAAAAAAATGAGTAAATTAATATAGATTTCACTTGTAAATGGTGTTTTGTCGTTTTTAGGGACTGTTCAATGTTCAGTGCCAGAGTGACTTCCATTGGGGACATGGAGATGTAAGCAAGCAATTCATTTTTTTGTTTTTTTTACAGTTTTAATAATAACATTTTGTACAAGTTCATTTCAGGAGCATGAGTCAGCTGCTTGGGTTCCCAAAAGGCTGTATCCCCATCTTCTCTTTCTCATTCTTCCGTCCCCAATCCTGAGAGAGACGGCAGTTGTGTTCCGTTTCGCTGCTTTCTTTTCCTCCTGAGCGCCTTTGAGTGGTTACAGATTGGCTAATATTTGCTGTTTACTTGATTATCTGGCAGGGATCACTTTGCTTTCACTTACTCCAGCCTTTATATGAAATACTCTTTCTTGTCTTCCGAGCTGCTCTGGCCTCCCTCAGCATTAATGATTGCTGTATCAGCATCAGGGGCATCATCGGAGCCCTTCGCCTCGTGGGTCAGGTAGGTGCCTGAGTAGGGGCAGAAAAATAAAACTTTGGAATCACCATTACCAGCCTTCACTCTTAGAGCCTCACAAAGACACAAACATATTCATGCATAACAAATATTACATAATGTTTGTGTGTGTTTATGTGTATATAACAGAAGCAGTGAATGTGCCTCTGTAGTTATAATTAGGTCAGGTATTCCATTGAAAAGGCATTCTTCATTTTTTTAATATCTTTGTTGTGTTTGAATCTGCACACATTTTTCCAACTTGTTCCTCTGATTTAGGATCGGCATGGCAAATTTCATCCAGATCTATCATGCAGGCCGAGGACAAAACAAGAGGAGGATAAAAAAAGTGCCATTTGCCATTTTAATTACTCCTGGTCCTTCAGCTAATTGCCTAGACACTAGGTATAATAGATGTATTCTGTAACTATTACCACCAATAGTGCGGTTAAGCTGTGCAACGATGGGCAGCACATTCCAAACTAACGGCTGTGAAAGCGCACCTCTCCACAATTAGTGGAGAAATGTGTTTTAATGATTTTCTCTTAGGTCCACATCCTATTAAAAATAAACGTTTTATAACCCTATTAATTGATGCTACTTATAAGGAGATACAGACTCACTCAGAAAGGAGCCGCTGAAAGAATTAGAGAACCTGCTAGAGAAATAATGTACACAACTTTAAACGTTATCGACAATGGCTTCCAAACACTCTAAAAACAAGTGCAATAATGTTGTCCGTCCTCCATCACCTAAAAGAGGAGGAAAGCCTTTTGCAACATGAACAGGCTAGCTGCAATTTGTAACACAGCTAAATTGGGCGCTACAAACAGCCAGTAAATGAGAATACTCACTGTATGTACAATTTAACCTTCACTTAAATAACAATGGCTAAAAATGAAGCTGCCTATACCCTTATTGAGGAAAACAGAAGTACTCCTTTTTCTGTGGGAGAAGAACACATGTCACCAGGCTCTCACATGGAGTAATCTCCTGTCAATTACCCCCTTTCACTTCAATTATTTTTCAAAACGCTGGTCCTTTGGACGGATATGAGGAAATGGACTACATTTTCCTTAAATACATTTGGAAATTCCTGTTTAAATTCCACTGTCTCACCCATGAGAATCAAGCATACATATGTACAGCTGAGTGCAATAATCCTCTAGGCCACTCACTCCACTGTGAATCCATATCAGAACTGTAAATCCTATGTGCCGTAAAGAATTCCCCATACAGGATACTGTTCATTAACGTCTGGGACAGCTACTCTGCGCAAGCAGCAGGGTGTTTCCAGCCATGCTTTATCTGTGTAGTTTAGAGATTAGCTTGTTGTGCACTACCTCCACTTTGACAACTATGAATTCCCAGTAAACTTGCTTATTTCACCTAAAACTTTTAAGGAAAGATCATTGTTATTCAAGATGTTAATAAATTTAGACAAACAGGTCGTCAATGTAACAACCCTAAAAGACATGTGAATTGAATTCTTCCATAGCTGCTGCTCCCACCAAACCATCAATAGATTGGCATAGCTGGGAGCAAAGCAAGTGCCCATAGGTGTCCCTTTCTTCTGTCAGTACAATTTGATTTCAAACCAGAAAAAAATGTTTTCCTAACAGAATTGAATCATGCTCAAAATCATCTCCATGTCAGTCAGTAAAGATAGAGACCACACCCTAAGAAAATGTCTACATGCCTCGATACCGTCTACATGTCGGATGCTAGTGTACAGACTACTAACATCTAAGGTGATAAGAAGGAAGTCATCCTTGCAGGAACATTGTATATCCTTCTTAGAAAATCTCTAATCTCTACTGTCTTGGAAGTAGGAGGGCAAAGAAAATGTTTTGAAACCTGGCTCGTCACTCAAGCCTATTGCTAGACACAACTTCTGTGGTGATTTTTTAACTTAGCGCCAAGAGACCATTTGGTGTACGTGCGCTCTATAAATTCCCCATAACATAACATAAAAAAGTTGACACAAATGTATGAAAAAAATATATATACACCTCGATGTACTTTCCCACATGCTTCTGATGAGACATTCCAAGCAGAATGCATGACAATAACTATATTAAAATGATGGGGTTACCAACAAACAGTACTTAATACGGCCCAAGTTAAGGCCCAAAAGGTATGTAGAGAGAATCTGCTGGTCTCTAAGTCGGATCAAGGCAGCCAGATGAATATGGTTAGATTTATCATGACATATAACCAGAAATGCAAGGAGCTTAGGAACATGGAAAAGCTGATGTACCAAAGCTCTCAATCAACAATCACCATATGGTGTTTCGACCCTACACATTATTCCATACCGATCGTAATCAAAAGTCAGGAGCCAGATGTTTCAATGGAGCTTGTGTTGAATAAGAAAAACAGCTGACACATGTTTCGTCACGCAAGTGACTACTTCAAGGCTAATAGTTCGGTCAAGTACTCCTGATCTTGTAGAGCAAAAAGAGTAAATTGAGATGTAGCGATAACATTCAAACACAGTACGGTTGGATATCAGAGTATCAAAAGAAGTGTCCAATTATCTAGCCACTCAATGACTTCTAGTTTATGCAACAGATCTCTAGTGTCTTGTATGTAAGAAGGAAGTTTGTGTAAAAAGGATGTAAAAAGACATCTATGTATTCTGAGATTCTTTCCTTCGGTGACCCAATGCCTGATATTATAGGTCAACCCGGCGGAAAGGCTCCATTCTTGTGAATTTTGGGTAAAACATATATGCAAGGTGCACATGGGTAAGTGTCGTAAATGTATTTATTTTCCAAGTCATTGATAAGACACCAATCACGCCAGTGGGTAAGCCTGGACTTAATCTTGCCCATAATTTCCCTGATGGGGTAGTGGATAATTTTAAATAGGCTCCGGTGTCCAGTTAATCTCTGTCATGTAGTCATTTTGTTCATGACCACCACATTACCCCACCCCTTATCTGATAATTGTTGGTAGTTTCCTGAGCATCTCTAATGCCTCCCATTCCTGCCTACTTAGATTTTCCTTAGAGAATCCATGTTTTGTGTTTGTCCTATCCTCCATTTTGTATATGTCAGTGTTGACTGCTTTATAGAAAGTATCATAAATTATCCAATGGTAAGGTTGGCACGAACGTAGATTTGGGTTTTAACCCACTGTCCATATTAAGGTTCGAGGATATATCAAATTTAGATAGAATATCAAACATCGTATTTTGGGTCTCCCCAGTGTCATCTAGTGATTAAATCAGCTGAACATCCTGTATATCTTGAATAGTTCTGTGAAGCTCCAGCCCATGGGGAATCATCAGAGGAATATAACCCGATTGCTTTTCAAAAAGAGTTTTTAATTTCAAACGTCTTACAAATTTGTATATATCAACATGCAGTTGTGCAAAATCAATCTGTGAAGTTCAACAAAAATTCAGGCCTATATACACTAGCTCTGTTTCTCGTTGCAACAAATTATAATCAGACAGATTGATAACTGATACATTGTCACTCGAAAATGTCGACTGAACTGGTTTGTATACTACACTCTGTTGTGGGGTCAGTTCTTTTTGTTGTGGGATCCGAACTGTATTGTTAATCTTTTCCCTGGTTGTCTGTAGCGCCCACCCCTTCTTGTTTTCTTGTGCCCATTGGATAGTCTGATTGCACCTCCCAGCCCAGTGGATAGTCTGATTGCACTTCTCGTGTGCTGTCTGTCAGGGGGAATATTACTGATTTAGTCCAATTTATGGATATTCCAGATAGGCAGCCAAATTTCACAAATTCTCGTAGTCATAGTCAAGTAAGAAGCATTTTAACGAAACACGGGCACCTGATACGGAATGACCCGGTGTAAAGCAAAATTGTATCTAAAAAACCTATGGTAACCTTTTGTAGAGCGAAATCATTCAAACAAATGCTTGTAAGCAATATGGCATCAAAATCAATGAGTCAGCCAATTAAATCATCTTGGCTGCAATGGAAAAATGGATTTATCAAGTGCATGAAGTGCAAAGTTCTTAACTGGGTGCTCGAACACAGAAAAGAACATTAGGGGGGCAATATGACTGCAAAACAGAGTTTGCTGTGTACGTACTGAGTTGCCCGTTCAATCTTCAGTAAGTGGGCAGCACAATTCTTCCTGTCCATTGAAGGGTGCTTCAGCATTTGAGGGCCATAAAGCATGTAGATAGCGCTTACGTTTGGCCCGCCACTTCGCTGCCTGTCATGGCAGCGATGTGGCTGCACTCACGTATTTTGTCATTGATGCAATTGCTCCCAGTGTTAGAGGGGGTGAAAGAAAGAAAAGTTTGAGAAAATTAGAATCAGGCTATAAAGTGGAATTAAATACCAAAGCACTGATGGGCCTTAACATGGAAGAAGACCTTTATACACATCTGCAACAAAAGGGCTGCTAAAAGCAATTTGTAATATAATCAGTAGTGAACTTTCCTGAAATTTCCGTTTTAAGTATATTTTGTTTTTGTGTTGTCATTACGTTGCAATGTAGGTGTAGCACATTTTTATTTTATTTTGCACTTTTTGTGAAAATTACAGTATGTGAACTGTCAACTAGACAAATATTGATATGCCCACTGGGGCTAAATCAAGGAAAACAAAATGTATGGAGCACGGTAAGCCCACTGCGGGGTGAGAACAGTCTAATCAATGCAGACGCATATCGTTATTTATTTAGATTTGTGCCGAAATATGTGTGATAAGCAATGAGGTAATGAGGTTTGATGGATGTTAACTTGCTCTATTTTGCACGTTATCTTGTCTTTAATAGTTTGTAAAAAATTACAAGTATATTGTCTAGCGCATTACTTCTGTAGTTCTCATGTGACTTAATCACATACACAGCATAAAATGGTGGTTTGTTGGCAAAACAAAATTGGTGAACAAGCCTGCTGGTTCAGGCGAAGCGCATCAAACACAGCCGATGATTAAACCCTGACTTAAACTGTCAAGACATTGCGTTGTTTCCTTTCTTGGGGAGGAGTTCGGTTTTTCAGATAGATAGATATTTATGAGCCAACATGAAAATTACAGGTTTTTTTTGCCTTTGTAGCTAGGGTGTATAGTTTTGTTACAGTTTTTATGCCAGGTACATATATTGTAATGTGTGTTATACATATATACATGTCATAATATAGTAATATTTGTATTGGCACAGTGACCAAATCTTTGTGTGTGGCAGGGTGTTAGAAATCCAACTCTTCAGCTCTGACAGGGAGAAAAATGATACACCCTAGAGAACGCATAAGATGGGGATCTGCCAAGTGTTGCCTTATTGTAGGATAGTAAGCCTTCCATCACAGCAGTTTGTGCTTAATTTAAGGGGAAAACAACAACAGAACTTCTTAATACACACAATCCAGAGCCCACTGTGATGCCAAACATTTCTGCAGACAAAGGATTGTATGGTTATAAATATAGGGGCTATGACCCCATGATGTGGTGCTGTTCTGGGACTTGTTGGGGGCTTGCTGCTGCTGGGGGCCCAGGAGGAACCACCACAGGGGCTTGACTCCCTGCTGGAGTACCTGGTTAGCTGGCCTCCCTGGGCCCAGTTATTCACCATGGACCCTGAGGGACCCTTGCGCCCTGTGTGCGCTTTTCTTTTTTATTTCCTAGGAGAGAGGATCATTTTTGGCTTGGCTTTGCAGCGCAGAGCTGCCACCCATTTTGAGGGAATCCCGACATGGGGATTCCCCCACATTCTGGCCAAACCGAGCGGGAGTCTACCCCGCTTTATGGATATTTTAAGAGCGGGTGCCCACCCTGCTTTATGCTCTAGTGGGCTGGAGGGTGCCACCCCACAATTGCGTGTTTGTAGGCCGGTACCCAACCCGCAATTGTTGTATTCAACGCGAGGGCCCACCCCGCACTATGCGCTGCTGAGAATCACCGCTGCGGCCCGATCGAGATTCGGTAGTGAGGCACATCCACCTGACTGAGAGCAGGGCCTGCCGTGCATGACCGGAAGTGAGGCGGAGGTGTGCCGGCCCGAGCAGGGCTCCCATGAGCTGGTGGGAGCCCCGGTGTACAAGGTAGAGGCTGAAGCCAGGCGGGAGCCCACCCTGCCTTCGTAGGTGCTGCAGAGCTGCCGGAGCAGGCAGCGCCTGTGCAGGATTCCAGGCGGGGCTTTCATTAGCAGAGAAAGCCCTGCGTGTTGCTGCACCAGCTAATGGAGACCGGAGGAGACCCAGGAGGGCCCAGTGAGTGGGGCTGACTGGGGAGTGAGACTGAGGCACATTGCGAGAGCCTAGGTCCTGAGCGGACCCGCAAGAGAACGGGCCGCTCCAAAGACGGGGGAATTTTTGTTTAGAGAACCCCAGAGCAGGGCCTCTGTTTATTCACAGATGCACCGCCATAGCGGGCAGCTGCAATGTTGGGCACTATTATTTTAGAGTCCTAGTGTGGGCTCCAGGGGCACAGTAGGATCAGTGTCTGTTTTTCCCTCAGTTGCGCAGCCATAGCGGGCAAGTGCAACGTGGGGCACATTGGTTTACAGAGTCCCAGTGGGGACCCGCACAGAGGGCACAGGGAGTGCCAATGCCCACATTTTGCTTCACAGCTGCACCGCAATTAGCGGCAGCTGCAACGTTTAGGCCAGCGCAATTGCGCGCTTTGGATTCTGTTGCAATAGCAGCACGTCCTGACATTTGGGACATAGGACATTTGAGCCCTCTGAAAAGGCAGGGGGTCAGTTGTAGGTTGGAAGGACGCCAGGCCCAAATGTGATTTATGTGGTGCTAGGATAAATGTGATTGATACACCCCGATTTATTCCTCTGATGTTTATGTTTAGGAGGTGATTCCATAATCTGAGGTTATGTTTATGAGGTTATTGCATAATGTGGTTTATGCTTGTGAAGTTATTCTTTACTGTGATTTATGCCTCTAATGTGATTGCTACTTATGAGGTTATTGCATAATGTATTTATGCTTATGAGGTTGGCGCATAATGTGTTTACGCCTAATGTGATGCTGATTGCAGAACATGATTTATGTTGCAGGATATAATGCGGAGTACAGTGTTTAGCCAGTAATTACTGGTTGTGTTCTACATTTACTAGTTGTGCTTGTGATGGAACTGACAGTGGCTCAACTGGTCCTGTAATGTGTATATAATCCCCTGTAAATATTGCCTAGTGCCTGTTGGCACAGTGTATATTGTGCGATTACTATTCTAATGTGTTGTGGATAATACAAAGGCTATTTGTATATAAAACCTTGTGTTGTGTGCCTAGTATGCTGCTGCTGTGTGTGTGTTGCGCAAATGCTTTACACATTGTCTCTGGGATAAGCCTGACTGCTCGTGCCAAGCTACCGAGGGGGCAAGCAGGGGTTATCTTCAGCGTGTAACTCCCTTGCTCTAACTAGAGTGGTGGTTTCTGCCTGGCTTAGGCGCAAGCCCTAGCCAACTAGAAATCACATTTTTAACAGTGACAATGGTGGAATGTTTGGAGGATTGCTGGTAATCTCCAGGCAATAACCATGTTGGATAATTCCTACCACTCATTTGTCTGTGGTGATAGACTGTCAAATAGGGAGGAATTGTAGTAGATGTCCCCGACAGGTGTTAAATGATTGGGGGGGGGGGGGGAGTATAAGAAGTCACTGCTTGTTGGGGGAGGGGGAATTACATGGAATGAAACTCCGGACTCGACCTTTGTTGTTGCCTCTGTATCCTCCTCTAAAGAATCTTCTGTAGAGGAAGATTGATTATTCCCATTGTAGGAGGCAGCTGTATTGTCAGAGTACATGTCTGAGTACATGGTTTTCGACTCTCCACGGTAGAAGGAGCGACTAAAGGAGCCCCAATTAGAGGGAGACTGCAGAGTTCCCATAGATGTTGCTACCTCTGTGTCTTTTTCAATTTTTCCTAATGACTTATCTACTTCGGGCCCGAAGAGATGTTACTTGTCAAAAGGAGTATTTAAAATAGACTGTTGTACTTCGGGTTTGAAACCAGAAATCGTCAACTATGCATGTCTCCTTAATACCACACTAGTGTTGATCTCTCTAGCTACGGTGTCTGCAGCATCTACTGTGCATCTAATTGAGGAATTAGATACAAGTTTCCCTTCTTGGACTAAATCCTGGGGTTTTGCTTTGTGCTCAGCTGGGAGGTGTTGTAGCAATTGCATCATTTCGTCCCAGTGTGCCCTATTATATCTGGCTAGCAGGGCCTGAGTGTTGGCAATACGCCAAGATTTGCTGCTTGGGCGGCTACTTGTTTACCAAAGGCATCTAATAGTTTTGACTATGTCTGAAGGGGAGCATTCCCTGTAGTTTGTGAATTGGCCCGTTTACGGGCATTAGAAATCACCAAGGAGTCTAGTGGTAACTGTCCCTTAATAAAGACTAGATCTGAGGGAGCAGGCTTATATTGTTTATGATTCTGGGGGTGAGAATACGAGCACGCACTGGCTCTTTAAAGATATCATCGGCATGTCTCATCATACCTTTAAGCATAGGTGAAGTGTGGCTAGCCCTTTGTGTTCTACTGAGCGTTTCAAATAGGAAATCTTATAGAGATTCCTTGTGTAAGTGTACCCCATGATATTCTGCAGATCTAGCAAGTAATTCTAGATATCCTAGGAGAAGAAGGCTTTGTAGGGTCAAGATCTGGGTTGTTATCTGTAGGTGAATCCGTGTTATAATCCTTCCAGGGGTATATTGGTAAAATATTGTCCCCCCCCATCTCCATCATCATCAACATCATCATCATCATCGTCAGGTGATAGTGGTGGAGAGTTAGTTGGGGTAATCAGTAAATGCTGCAAAGGTGGAGAAGTCGGTGTACGGGAACGTGGTAGAGGAGGAGGAAGGGAGGGGTTAGTACCTACATTCTTCCTCTTCAAAAGGAATATGGTAAATAGTGCCCTCTGACTCAGGTTTGCGTTTCTGAGGTGATTTAGTAAGAAACTGTCCTGCATCTGGATTTATAAAGAGTTCCTTTAGTTTTGAGTCCTATTTGGGTGTTGGGGTGTACAAAATAGGATCCAGCAGCTTCAGAGGAACAGTTTTAGGCTTAGGCACCGAGGATTTGGGTGCCGGGTTAGAATGACTTTTCGGCACAGAAGGTTTCGGTGTAGAAGGAGACTTCGTTTTTGGTGTCAATGATTTTGGCTCCGAAGTGGTTTTCCGCTTTGAGCCTGAAGGTTTCGGCTCGGTGCCAGACTTTGGCCAACTCGATCCCGAGCCGGGAGGCTTAGTGATGTGTTTTGGTGCTGAGCCGGAGGGCGGCCTACAGAAACCTCTCGTTGGTGCCGACCGTGGCCCGAAGGCAGGGGTAGGACTGGAGCCTTTTGTTTTGGCTGAGTTTGGGTCAAGGGGCGTTTGCACTCACAGGACGTTGACCTTGTGGCAAGTCTTCTTCCATCTGGAATGGAGACAAGTTCTTCTTGTTCTTCCTAGGCCCCTTGTGTGTTGAATTTGTGCTCGGATTCTTCACCAATGATGTCCAGCGTGAATTCGAAGTTTTGACTCTGCATATCGCGACGTCAAGCCCGACAATCACAAAGCGTTTTCTTCGATCGGAACGATCTAAATGCATCACAGTCCTGTTCGTTGGGCTCCAGAGACGAGCACAAGTTGCACACTTCGTGCGAGTCGGTGCACGGATACTTGGCGTGGCACCGAGAGTAGAATTTGAATGGAGCCCATTCCATCAACTGTGAAGTGAACCAACGTGGTGAGGCGGATGGCCTTCCCGAAGATGGTTGATCGAAATAGAGGATATCTTTGACGGATACCATACGCGGACAAGTGGATGGTTCTATTTGAGACATCGATTGCTGAGCTATACTCCCTTTTCTCAGCCAATCTTGTACATAAGTATAAGTATACAAATGAACTCCTGATCATCAAAGGGGAGCTACTACAATTGAAGGCATTTTGGTGGGGCAGATTTTATGCTGAAAGGTAAAACTCTGAATTGATGTATGCCAAAAATGTAAAACTAACTTGATAATGCTTTGCGCCTACAGTAAAGTGAAGATACTTGTGATTAGTTGGAAGAATCAAGATATGAAAATAGGCAGTCTTGAGGACGTGTTGCCATATTGTATATGTGGGATCAGTTCTGCAATATTTTTATTCACCAGCAGAATACACATGGTCGTTTTTGATCTTGTGATTTTACGGAGGTATAGTTAGGGGTAGGTGCATGAATTCAGAGTTGCTACGCTGCACTGTTTACAATACACATTTGTCTGTTATTGTGCGCCAATTCTGATGGTAATCCCTCAACTGTCCTCTGACAGGTGTCTTGAGAATAGGGGGGTGCCCCAAAAGTCATTATTTGAATGAAACTGCAGCTTATTGTGATTTGGAGCCTCTCTAAAAGGAATGATTTTGTAGTGTTTGCTGGTGTTGACCTTGTTTTTTAAATGAAGATGTGACTTGCTGAAATTGTTGAATGGGAGCCACTTCTCATTGTACTTGTTGGCAAGACTGGATCGACAGTGGTTGCATATGGGTGCTTATAGACTTATCACGATTGGTTTACTAATTCTTTTCAAGGGCTTTATCAAAACATGGGCCAAATAAAGATATGCATGGAACTCACAAATACCTATGCAAGTGTGGCAAAATAAAAGTAAACTGGGGTTAATCCGGGGATGTTCTGTATCTGCTTCATCCAGAGACAAGTTTAGGCCAGAGTTGTGAATTTATTTTTTCATCAGGGACAATTTCCTACACTTTCCTCCTAAGGTTTTCTGAAAGATGTTGGAGGAACTCTTGCATTTCTTCCCACTGGACATGGTGATAACGGATCCGGATTGCAATGCACCCCGAGGCTGCACTGCCAACCGCCACCCTCTTACTCATTGCATCAAGTAGTCTGCTTTTTGTCTGGGTGTAACCCTTCAGTGTCATCCTAGTTAATGGATCTTTTTCAAGCAGTGTTGCATACCATAAAATTAGGAGAAACATAACATCAATGGTAAAGCAGATCATGTGGTCTAGCATTATATTTACGTTCTACTCAATGCGTTCAGTGGGTTTTTGAAGTTCCCAGCGAAGTTCTCAATGACTGTCTTTTAATTAGTTAAATATTGGACTACTCTCTCTGTCCTAGACAATGTTTAAACGAGGAAATCAGACTCTTGCTCTACAGCTATTGTGATGCATGTTGTTAAGCAGCCCGCTGGATTACTGCATGATAGATGTTTGTTTTTGCCTTGGTACCTAAATAAGGTAATAGAATGTTGTCCCCGGAATATCGGTGGTATACAAAATGGATGTCAAAATATTGGGAAAAAGTATTGAAAGATAAGTCTAACTATAAACTTGTATACCTACGTGAAACAAATATCTTCAAATTACATAGATGTGGAGTTAGGACTAGCACAGCTATATTGCCCTATATGCATATAGTGTTCCTCGATAACTTGTCCTCAGAATTCTTGTACCAAATTGCAGAATTCTCACAAGGCTCTTCTTTAACGCACACTATTTAGGGCCTGACTATGTGCACGTCATTTTTTCCCACCGATGCGTAAACTTCTGTTTAAGCAAGGGTCAGAATTACGAGTTGAGTTTTATTTAACACATTTGATGATTATCAGATGCGTTAAATACCAGCATTTGTGGAGCGCACAGCTAACTCCAGAGAGGTGTCCCGGCGCGGGGGCCCTCTGGAAAATTAAGCTAGCTATTGCCCAGTCACAAAGTGCTGGGCTAACCTGCTGCAGGGACCGGGGATCAAACCGTGAGCCTGAGTGTTCCGGAGTCAGCCGCCCTGGCCGCTGCTCCTCACCTCTTCCCCTTTGTTAAATTTCGGCAGGTAAAACCTGACGAAATTTAACAGGAGACAATCATATGATAATTACCACACCAATGCATATTTTAGGGCGTTAAACACCAAAATCCACGTTATTCACTATAAACTAATATTTGGTGCTATTTCTCGATATATATAACAAACCCTGCGGGATTGTTATTTACCAGGTGCGATAAATAGCACCTATACTTGTTATCAGGCCCCAAGTATTTCTTCTATGCATTTTCAGAATGTGGGAAAACCACTTCACATGGTTGCACTGATCTTACTCTTCATCTGTATCTGTATGTGGTTGTGGAATATACTGAGATGTGTCCTGTGGGTTTTTCAGGACTGAAGGTTGTGTCCGTCTGGTTTAATAGTCTTGGTACATTTAGGAATGTGATAAGTGTTTTTGCTGATTTAGCCCCTTCCAATGTAATTTTGCATTTAATGTCATTCTTGCATGAAGATGGTACAAGCTGGTTGATTGCGCCATGTTTGTGGGCTACCACCTTCTTCTAACACTTAGCTACAATATGCCCCATGTTGTAAATATAAATTTGGTTTTGTATTGAACCTTAACTATTAGCTTTATCTTTAAATGTTTCAGTGAAGGAATGGTCTTGTTTCCTTAAACTCATTTCAGTGTCAAGTGAGCATGTTTTCAGTGAGAGGACTTTCTTTCAGGTGTAACCTTTCAAAGTCTCTTTTTCTTTGCAATCATATTTTTCGGGGGTGACAACACTTCAGTGTAAAGGCATGCTTTCAGTTACCCTCAGTAATCTGATGATATGAATCTGCGTGGTCCTTTTTAGGTCGAGCTCTCTCGACCTATTGTGGCCAAGTTGCTCCTCAAGGGACGTAGATTGGTGCACGAGCGCCGATTGCACATCGTGGACGCGCATCATGCCCCGCCCCCCCCAGCCATGCACATCTTTTGCTCCACATTCACAGCGGCAGCCTCTCACAATCACGCACACAGCCACACTCACAGAAGCGCGCACACACACACACACACACGCACACACCACACACACACCATACACACCTCACACACAGGTGCCAAGCCCCACTTACCGCCTCAGCCACCTCTCCTGACTTCTGCTGCCATCCACTCTGAGGGCGCGGGCTTCTCGCAAAGTCGGAAGTCCCGCCCCACGACTGCCGTGAGCGTGCACATCCCGAGACCGGAAGTTCGGGAGAGTGCACGCTCGCGGC
This sequence comes from Lissotriton vulgaris, assembly GCF_964263255.1. Lineage (NCBI taxonomy): Eukaryota > Metazoa > Chordata > Amphibia > Caudata > Salamandridae > Lissotriton > Lissotriton vulgaris. Next base: position 468,884,991 of record NC_141700.1, on the reverse strand, counting down.
TTTTTTTTAATGTGCAAATGATCCTTTCACGGCCGTGCAGCTTTACTGCTGCGCAGCCAATGCTTGTTGGTTTTTGGGATTCGAGCGGTTCTCCCTGGTTCAGCAATATGGCGTCCACTGCTGCCTGACTTCGGATGTTAAGACCCCAGTTCTTCATTGTGCCTGTGGGATACATACGGATGCCGTTTTGGAATATGAATTAATATGTTACTTTGAGGAAGAAATCAAGCGAAAATAGAAGTTTAGCAGGGTTCCAGTGCTGCATTTAGACAAACAATCTTCATACTTTATGGAGGCAACCGAAAAAAAAATGATTCCGTTCTTGCCTAAATACGATTAAAAGTAATACACAGTGGTGAGAAATATATCAAATAAAACGCAGAGCATTCAACTCCGCAATGAGTTCAGAATGTATATCACGTAGAGATAAAAGATCAAAGTCAGAGTAAAGCCTATTATCCAAAATGAGCGCTATGCAAAAGTGAAAAGCTGGCATACAACTCCAATGTTGTAAAATGCTGCCGGATTCCTCTGAATAACATCCACATTAACCTCTCTATAACACGCATCAAGAAAAAGTGTTTACTGATTTTCGTTGAGCAACCCGAACTTTGAATATCAATTGGAGGATGTTTTTTAAATGTTGCAACGAGACCCATTCACCAAAGTCCACCCCCCAGCCTTGCGAAGATTCGGTGTGCTACATTGCTCCTCGGGGTAATGTTTAGAGAAGGGGTGTTTCTCGCTGAATTCTTGTTTTAATAGATACATAATTGTGCTCTTTTTATCGACCTCGGAAAGATGACCATCTTGCCTCGAGGCTTCAGTGAACAATAAGGTGAGCCTCCCACTTTGGCAGGGAGTGCACGAGCAGCAGGGGTTTCATCTGTCTGCAGCACACAGACCCCTGGAGAGCAGGCCCGACGCCTCGAGGCGCTAACAAAAGGAGCGCTCAGGCGGTGTTTACTCGGAGAGAACAAGGCCGGCGCATTGTTGGAAAGAAGAAAGCACACTCCTAGTCCCAGCACAACGGCCATTTGTGTGCAGAGAAAAGGCTGTGTCAACACACGATGCATGGTATATATGGGCACACCCTATTGTGCACCAGTGAGGAACGTGCAGGACCCGCGTGTGGACACCAACAGCTGATCCCCAACAGGTACTGGTGCGTGTGTGTACGTGTCTGTCTGTGTGTGCTTGTCTGCGTGCCGTTGTTAGTGTGTATGCATGTGTGTGTGCGTGTGTCAGTGTGTGTGCGTGTGTCAGTGTGTGCGCTCAAGTGTGTGTGTGTCTTTATACTTATTACAGCGCGGACCAGAGCCAAAAACGCAAGCGTAAGTGCGCAATCGTGAAGTTATTGCGACTGAAAACTGTCCTGCTTTTAAGAAACTACTGCAGATCCCGTTGGGCGACTCTGAATACATGTGTGTGTCTACACACATGTAAGTCACATAAATTGCATGTAGTTTTAAAGCGCACCTTCACGTAAAGTAGCTGTTTTTTTTATAGATGAAGAATTGTGCTCATTTTATCGACCTCGGAAGGATGAACATCTTAGTGCTGCTATTTAATTTTAGCGCTCTGTCAAGTAAACAGCAGCCCAGTGCTGCTGTTCAAAGTGGGCCCGCCTATAACGTCAGTAGGGCTAAAAGTGACCCCCGGGCCATACTTTGAGAATCCAAGTTATATAACACACATTCTCAAACAAGCATTTGCAATGCAATAGGTCTCGCATTATTAAAGTTTGAGCTATTGGTGTTGCATTATTTAGCAATGCCAATAGCTCAAACTTTAATAACACGAGACCTATTGCATTGCAAATGTTTGTACTGTTTTTACTGCTGGCACGATATGTGTATGAGTATAAATGAAGGAGATTGAGTGCCTCGTTTGTCTGTGATCTTGATTAGTGTTTTGTTGTCTTGGTTCACTTATTTAATGATTTATTCTTAATTTTTGTATTTTTCATATCGTAAATGTACCTATGAGAAATATCAGCTTAGGCCTCTATATCGTATCTCTTGACTTGCTAGTTATCTATCTTTGACCTTAGGTTTTCTGCTTGTTTCACTTCTTAATATCGACCATTTCACATTGGTTTTATTCTGGGGTCATTGAAAGCATGAGCGCTTTTGGGCTTCTGTGCCGTTTCCTCAGCCATTTGAAATGAAAGTCGAGCGCATGAGGATTTTTGCCTCGCTCTCGTGGTTCATTTGAGAATCCCTACGGGCTGACAGTGCGAGGCTAGTGCTGAGCACATGCCTAGTACTCGCGCTCAAATATACAGTTCAATTGCGAGCACAAAGGGGTTTTACCTCGCGCTCAAAATAAAGGAATTCTTTAATGACACCATCGCAGGTCTGGCGCGAGCATAGCGCTTGCGCTAGTTAAGCATTTTATTATAAAAATGAAACTATTCAGGCAAGATAATTAAGGGGATTTTTTTCTCTTACCTGCTCTTTCCAATAGTCTGCTCCCTTTTGGCCACTGTACCCGCGTCACATGTCGTGGCAACCATCTTTGAATGGTCTATTTGCTTTTGTATGCATTTACTTTAAAGCAGACATATTTTGGGATACGTGGGAGCTCGTTTTACCGTTTTTAGGTCTCGCTCTGGAATTTGCATCCGAAGGATGCGTCCAGGGTCGGAGACTTATAGCTATCTGACACGGGGGAATGGGCGGACAAGAAACTGTCACGAGCTTTAGCAGGCAGATTTGGCTGCGCGAACGCGCACTTTCCGTCCTGCGCCGTGCACTTCCTTCCCATACTCCCAGCAAGTCAGCCTAACACGCATGCATGCACACGCACACGCACTTACACAGACTAACAGACACGCAGGCACGCAGACACGCAGGCACGCAGACAGGCAGGCAGGCAGGCACACAGACACACAGACAGGCAACTCCCCCACCCCCCCCCCCCGCGCCCCCGCGGTTGGAGCCTCTCGGGGCTCAGGGCAACAGCAGGGCATGGGCGGAGTCCCTCACGGGGGTATTCGGGACTCACCGGGTCGGCGGCGGGCCGGTCTCTACTTCTCCAGCGGGGGCTCCCTCTTCTGCACGGGGCCCCCCGCCATGGCTGGCACGGCATCTCCGGTCTCCCTCACGACTCGGGAGACCGGAGGACAACAGGCAAAGCTCCCGCAAGGCAGTGGGAGCGGACACACCTCTTCCCGGCCCCGCCCACAACCAGGCGGCGGGCCGGACATCTGCTTCCGGTGTTTTCCTCCGGGCTGCGACGGTGATTGCTCTCTGTTATTTTATCCAGTGGCCTTGCCACTCGAGGGGGGTTACTGGCCTCGTGTCCCTATCGCCCCCAGTTCAGCAATTCCCTTCACTGTGGCCCTGCCATGCTATCTCCTGATACAGCTGGCTGCCGCCGCCTGGCAACCGATGTCCTAACTTGCCTCCTTCATGCAAAAGTAGGATATCCTACAAATTACTCCAGCCAGCTGGTGAGCATCAGAATTAATGTGGAGGCCTTTCGGCCACGACGAGGCGGCCCGTACAAATTGCCGCCCGCTTCAAAGCACAGTCAGCACCTATAGTGAACTGGGACTCTGCTTTGGGTTAAAAATTGCTTGAAATCTGCCCAGACTATAGTGCCTGACTGGTGCCGCGCGGCTTTCCTTTGACTCTCTCTCACTGCTGCCAATGATTTACCGACGGGGTCCTGCCCTCTCAGCAGTCGATGATAATGGTTGTCAATCACTGTGGCACACCAGGGTGCCCTAGTGCCGTCATGTCCGGGGACTCAATCTAAGTCAGTCGAGTCTTCTTCGCCGGGTGCGCAGTCTGTGCTGACTTCATTCTGCAGTGTGCGGCAGCGCTGCAATTTAATTAAACCCCTGGCGTGCCCGTGTATGCACATAACTTACCAGCCCCTGTGACGGGGGGGGGGGAAGAGACTCGGAGAGTGACTGACCGATCCAGAGTGAGTTAATTTCACTCGTTGGCGACACAGGCACGGAGGCTTTAATCACTACACTATCTTGGCTAGACTGTTCAGTTTGGAGACCTGTTTGATTTGGTCTGGTGCTCGGTTTCTCTGGTGATGTCCAGACAAAAGAATCAACAAACCACGTGTCAAATAGTATCCTTAATAATAATTTGCATAGATGCCTGTACCTGACCCCCCCCCCCCCCCCCCCCGTAGCCAAGACGAGGTGGTGCGACCCCTCGCAGTGTACTGTGTAGAGGTGATCGGGCAGGCAGGCTGCCAGTCGATTTTTACGGCGCACCACGGAGAGAGCGATCACATGCTCTCCCCTCCCAACAGCAGTAAGGAAGGCGGTGGTGGTGCCCCGGTGGGTATGGGAAGCACACATAGAAATTATGGCAAGAGAGGCAGGAGCAGAAGACACAAACGGGAGCAGTCATTAAATTAAAAAGGGAACACCAGAAAAGAAGCATTCACTTCATGGGACTGGGAGCACTATTTTTACTCTGCATGGCATGTTTTTTACTGGCTGTGAGATGGGAGGACCGATAAGTCAGTTCTTATGTGTACCTATATGCAATCTAGATTCCTGTTACAGCTGGAGTAACATTGTAAGCCATTAAATCAAACACAAGACATTGGAGAGCATGAGGTATTATCACTAGAGCTGCAGACTTTAGAACTTAGGAACCAGGATCAAGATTGAGCATTGGCTCAACATTGTGTATATTCACAAGTGACTGGTCCTAAAACCAATTCAGACCTTCACTGATCTAACTGGTGCTCATGTAAAGTGCTCCAATGCAAGCTATATAAAACTGCGACAAAAAGCAACGAACATGAGTCCAGTTTGCACCTCAAAAAACAATTGATGTAATTTATTTTGTGCGGTGGTCATTTACTGGTAATAGCCATAGTGTCATTTAGAAAATACTTAGTAATCACAGAATACTTGCCCTTCTTCGGATTCATTTGTACAACATCTGCGACATGTTATACATGTACAGAGTACAGTCAAACTGATATACCATATGATATTTATATGTTTGCCGTGTCTTAATTGCTGTCTTTTGCCTGCGAGAAAGTGTTACTCGTAGTCGTTGAAATGTCACTCAAAATTTCACTGAAATTATGAAAATGTCACTCGTAGCAATCTGAAACCTTGGCAGCTATGAGTTTCATTGAATAGCGCTACCGCACGGTGACATGGTGCAAGTTCCTGGTGCGTGAAGACCCCATTAGTATGAAGCAACATTTATTTGTATGTAAATGAAAACTTGTGAATTAGCTAAACGGTGTTCATTGTTCATTAATCAACAAGTAATTCTTAAATTAGTACTAAGGCACCACGATGTAGGGCCCCTGGCCTCTCCTCCATTTCACTAGCAGTTCTTGCATTTTACAATGTCCTCTGTGGAACACGTGCATGAAGAAGAAAGCTTTGAATATGACTCTGAACATGAAGGCAGGGCAGTGCACGGCGACACCCCTGAACAACTGGACTTTGTGGAAGAAGGTAACTTTGGTATTTGTAATATCAATACATCTAAGTCACGTAAATGCAACACATATTGCATGAAAAAATCCTAAAGGTGTCACATTTGCGAAAGTTAAAAATATTGGCATTGTAAATGACAAAGCTATTAATTTAGCTATTTTCAAAACCAACACATAAATAAAATATTTGTCATTTACAATACCAATAGCTCAAACTTTCCTAATGCGAGACCTATTGCATTGCAAATGCTTGTTGTTTGTAGCCTATTTTCGGAGCGCCCCTCTTTTGATGACACTGGTCATCTAGCCCGAGAAGGCAGCCTGACTACGTCTGCAGTTTTGTTTCGGTTTTGATACAAGATCTTGTTTAGGCTCTTCTTCTTGAAATACGTGTGCTTCTTCCTCCAAGTTCATAACCTCTGAAGGACTGTATCAGTTCTCTTCAGCAGAATGTTCAAGGCTACCTGTGATCATATAGTTCCAGGCAGTCTGTTTACTCTTGAAATGATGACACGCCAAACTGCTTTCTCTGTTGTGATCTCAAGGAAGGCACAGATTACAAACATGATGCCGATCGGATTTTGACATCTTTGTTTGGCATTCAGGACATGAACAAAAAAGAGTCATTCATATGTGAACTGGAATGTGAGTATTCAGGATTCAACAGTTGTTGATTTATCATATGTCTTTCTGTGTCTGATGTGTTGTAGAAGCAGATGTTGTTTGGTGTTCTCCATTTATTGTCGCATGCAAAATCGAGTTGTATAACACTGTTCCAAAGACAACGTGCCATACTTTAGCTCCGAACCAGATGGTGGGGAAAAAAACCCTGCATAGGGTGGAGCCTGCTTGCGGATGCCCTTTGGTCTTCAGCTACATGACCATGATCCATTTTCAAAACCAACATTTAAAACATGAATTAAACATCTTGCAATTTAAAAAACCCAGCACTAAAACAACATGTGATATACATCCTTTTTTGCCACACCTTTACAATCTGGTTCCAATCCTATACAGATAAGCCAACAAGACCAGAACAAGGCCGTAGCAAATCTAGGGTTGTGTGCATTCCTGTTAAATTGGTATGTGGCCTACTGATTTGGAATGGATGGCTCCCTTTGAAGCTGGACCACTGCTGATTTGCATGCACTTGGTGCCACACACCTTCCAGCCACATTGGGCAGACAATGCGCTCCAAACTCAACAGGTATGATCAGGATGCAGCAGTCTCACCATGCTTGTTTGCTCCGTAGTGGGTGCTTATCAAAGCCAACTTCAGAGTTACTCCAAGCATTGTTGTCAGTTTTGGGTTCTCACCTTCCATATGTAGTTAGCGATTCATGTTTTCACAGAGCCTCTTATTCCACTGGTAGGAAAGCTGTACAAAATTAGATTTCTAGTCTATTGCCAACAGGACCACTAAGCTGTGTACAATCACACTTTTCAGAGAGCCACGTGCGACAAGAGTATCTTGGTGGATTTTTTCCAAGGCCATGAGTTGCTTTTAACTGAAACAATTTGCATTTGACCCACTTCAAGAAATGACATATATAGAAGCTCAAGTCAGAACCATTAAGGCATTAGTGATTTACTTGCCCTGAGAGATGACAAACTGCATAGGTGCTTACAGGCGTTACATAAGTAGCAAGAGGCGCCAGACTAGACTTAATCAGATCAAAAATGATATGTAAGCCAACCTATTGTAGTCCTCTAGGCCATGATACCACTGTCAGTCACACACCAAATTCCCATTTTGGGTTGCCCTGTATCTCTTATTTAAGAGGTAATATTTTAAACCTCTAAAGAGCAATGGGTTGGGGGTGCTACACTGAACACCTGCCAGTGGTTAGACTTATTGCAAGCAGCCTCCCATCACCTTTTGTGTGCTTGATATAAAGTTTTAAATGGCTAAGAGTATGCTTAGGCGTGGGCCCCTTGCTCACTGTGCCACTGGAACCAGCGGCACCCGACTGAAGAGCCCCAATCAGGGGGAAAACAGTCTTAGAGGTTGCCTGGGTTCTAGGGTCAAGACTGATTTAGATATGGCTGGGTACAAACTGAGGTGGTATTATGGGCTAAAAACCAATGGGTTGGAGTGCTACCCCGAGCGATGGCCAGTGGTTAGATTTAATGCAAGCAGCCTCTCATCACCTTTTGTGTATTTTATATGTTTTAACACTCCCCTGACTGATCATCCATGATCCTGTCCACAGATGACAGTCAATGATGGCGTAGCATAATGTGTATTTGTAAAGCGCATGTTCACCTTTGGGTCTCTTATCGCTCAAATAACAGATAATTGATGTAACTCAACACACTGTAACTCAACTTATCAACCTTGAAAGGGTGAAAGGCCTTGCGAACGGCAGCGACAAAGGCTTAAGGTTGAGATTGTGCAAGAGGTCTGGACTGTTGGAGAAAGCAGAAAATTGTCAAAACGACGAAAGAGAGCTATATTTTTTAAATGCAAGTAGTTTGCTCAATCATTTAGAAAATGTGCACCATGGTATTGAAGGACAATGCACCAACCAAAGCACAGATCAATCACTAGAGTGGATAGCAAGTTGATGCCATTTCTGATGGTGTAATGGAGAACTTCTAGTTGGGTGAAGGCACACCCGTCATCATGGTCGGCAGCAGATACCCAAGGGGTGGGCAGTGGATTACTGTATTTTCAAAGCAGTTTTTAAGTGGATATACCACAGATCTGAATCTCTCAGCATGCCATAAATGCATTAAACCAGTATCATCAACCTCTCTCTGTTCTCAGTCCCTCTGGATCTGACTCTTCAGTATGGAGGTTGAGAGTGTAGGTCTCCAGCTTCTAAGACTTCCCACATTACCTGGCTGTAGCAGTGAGATCTCCAAGAGGAAATGTAACACCCATAAGGCTTTTTCAGATTACTATGCATACTTTCAGGGTATGTGCCCGCAACAATGTAAAGGGGTAAGTCATCTGCAGTTCCTCCTAGATTTTTATTTAACTTGGGTTTAGTGGATTCAAACCTTTGGTTCCAGTCAATGGAGTTCCAATAAGGCTTTCAGGGATCAGGGATGGGGACCACATTCAAAAAATTTTCAGCATTACAGGCTGCAGCAAGAGACACTAAATGCAGACTGCGTTGTGGTAATTGGTCTATCAATTTTACTTTCTGTCTCAGCATATTTAAAGGACTACTAATACATTGATTCTTGTGCTGGTAGAGTTTTCGTTTCTGAGAATTCAGCAGATCATCAGGGGTGGTTAGGTGTGCCTCGATCCACTAACAGCTGAAACAATAGAGATTGACGAGGAAATGTTCAAATTATTTATCATTATTCCGGATTGCTCCAAGTCTTATTTTCTAATGAAGGAGACTGATGGGAAGTTTAGATTACTCATAGATAATCTTCATTAAATCTAAATCTAAAACATCCCTCTCTGATGAATCTCTATTACAACTGACTGGTCTTGGCTGAGGTAGAACCCAGTATTTCTACCGGGAAGATGGCCATTTCGTTATGGAAAGTGGCATGGAGTGAAATTTTTTCCAAGATAAAGAAAAGTATATTAGCACAACGTTCCTAGGTCCAGTAATGACTTAAACGGGGAGGATACGACTGGGAAATGAAACAGTGGATCATCTAGGTAGGTAGGTAATCTGAACATTTGAAAAGCTAAACATGGCACAGACAATATTAAAACACGTCTTCTAAAGCTTTGCTGTGCTGTCAGTCTATGTTAAAGTACCCTGTGCAGAAAAAAAGGCAATATGGCAGGGAGCTATTAATTAGAGAGGTCAAAGTTAAACAAACCTGGTGAGTAGGTACAGTATGGTTGTCCTGCCTCTCGGTCAACAGGTGATGTTTAATATAGTCACTGATAAAATAATGAGTCCAGCTAGGATAAGTTAACCACTTGGGTCATACCTTTATGTCTGATCAAGTAGCGCCCCAAGACGATGAGCAGGCACAAAAGGAGGAAGACGATGACCGCAACAACTCCACCAATCACTGCATGGTCAATGCTAGAAGTTGAGGGAATTGGACTGGGATCTATGTGGGGAGGGTGAGAAGGAAAGAAAAGTTTGAAAGAGAGTGCGGGAGAGAAGTAGAAGAGAAGCCCAGTTTGAAAGTGAGAGAAGGTAAGTATAAGAGATCGAGAAAAAGAATATAGCGAGGAAGAGAGGGATTGAAAGAGAATGAATGAGGTTAAGGGAGATGAAGGGATCAAAAAGAGGAGAAATAATTAATGCTTACTGATACACAGTTACCTGAAAACATACAATCATTTGACCTGATCCGGACCCCTCTGATGATCTGTACCAGAGTTGGGAATAGTAGACAGGATATCCTGCGTGCTGAATTTACCAGAAATATATTACTATACTAATTTTTAGATGGTAATTCAAATACCCCACACACCGCCTCTGGCCATGCTGAATGCTTTGCCACTGTCATTCAAACAACGTAGATCAATGTCCATTACAGGCACTCAATTCAATCTCTTTATTCGGTTTTCATGTATTTGAAAAACCATAAAAGTACATTTCTAAAACAAAGATAAAATAAAAATGTTGCCATAAAATATACTTAAAAATGTTTCTACATACAAGATAAAAACAGTTCATTTATACATTTTTGACGTCTTATAAAATACAAATAGACAATCGTTAATTATAAAAGTATAAATCAGGAGCATAAAATAGAAAGAAGGGTAATCATATTCGGAATTTATATATTTCACAGTCTACTCCAGGTTTAACCTACGTCTTACTACAAACTTCAGGAATCTGCCAACCTCTTTCGCCAAATATTCTTACTCTAAAAATTGTAGACGAAGAAATGCGGGTCGGCATCTTTGGAGACTCATAGTTTTTAAGATAGGAATTATCCAGCGCTTTCTCGGTTCAATAAAGAACTTACAAAACAAAACAATGTGCATTGTAGTCTGACTAGAAATGTCATCACAGGGGCAGGATGATAAGGATTTTGCCCAATCGTTAATTCGCGGGAAGGTGAAAAAACTGTGAAAAGTATTCATCCTGAACCTTTCATAGCTGGTTAAGTTAACCCCTTCGAGGCTATTGACGAGCTGGGCTCGTCATTGCACTTACCTGTCCTGCGCGGATGACAAGGCCAGCTCGTCACGTAACGCGGTAATTTCGAATCTGCCGCGCACAGCGGGAAAAGCCGCCGCAGCGATGCGGTTAAAGGTTAGATATGGTTGGATGGTCAAGGTTGTTTGAACTGTTAGCAAGTGTTGCACAGTTGTTTTGGAGACCTCCTTGCTCAACGGTAACTGCTCTAGATGTGTCATGCAGATTATTTTAAAAGCTTTTCTTGATAGTTCTGCAATTGCTGTGGGTGTGTGAAAATATTATTCTGCCATTCCTAAATGAAATAGGACATTTTTGATATAGGCAATCCACCCTATCTTATGAGCATTTTCTAGCGAGAGACAGTCCTGAATAAGGTCTTGACACAAAGTTGTTTTAGTAGATGACCATATGCGGTGCCATAAAAGAAGTAGCTGAATTTTGACTATGTCTGTCAGGTATGACAGACCCAATTCTATATGGCATGAATAGGTAGAAAAACCCTGTGGTAAGGCAAGGAGATATCTTAAAAAGGAATTTGACGTTTTGGATAGAATCCACCTTACCGTAACCCCACACCCCAGCCCCAAAGATCGCAGTGCTTATACATTTAGCCTGGTAAATGTGAATGAGTTCAGTGGGGGGCTGTTTCCCTAGTCTTCGTGAGAAACTGACTCATCCAGTTGTTGCCCTCATAAAAAGCAATTTTCTGGTCTCGATTGCTTGTTTCCACGTATACTTATTATCTATTACGATTCCTAAGTAAGGGTATGTTTTTGTACTTTCTAGCTTCGTGTTGTCTATAAAAATAGCCTTTGATTTCTTTGCTTTTGGACCTGTCATCAGTTCCTAGAGCAAAACCGTTATGGGTCAAGACCAGAAAGGGCCAGGTCCGATCACATGTTATTACAGAGCTATCCAGCCCTGCAGAACAGGTTTAGTTGCTTGGATGACGTAGATTGACTGGACTGCAGTGAGCTGGTTGAAGAAACGAGTACTCAATCAAGTTACTTAATGGTGGAAGGCAGGGCCATAGAGATGCAAAAGAGTGATTCTCCAACTTTGCAGATAGATTCTGCTATAGTCACCAGGGGATCTGTTCAGGTACTGGACTCTGAGGATCTGGCTGAACCAGTTTCTTTAGATGCGGAGCTCCCCACCCAGTCACATCGTGAGGAGGGAGCCCAGGGGGGGTGTACGGATGCTCTAGAGTCAAAGAGGTTGACTATATTATCATGGAATGTTGCAGGCCTAGCAAACAAGTTTAATTCCACAGAATGGGGTTCCCTAGTGGATAATAATGACATCTGTCTTTTTCAGGAGACATGGGCCAGGGGGGATTACCCTAGGGATGGCTTTGCTACATTTTATGTTCCTGCTAGGTGGGGTGGAAAAGGACGGCCGTCAGGCGGCCTTGCAATCTGGGTTGCCACCCACTTGGGTTGTACTGCAGAGAATATGCTCACGCACTCGATTGATGTACAGTGCGTTCTCCTCAAATGGCCAAATGCTTACAAACTAGCTGTTGTGAATGTCTATTCACGTCCAGTTAGTTTGACCATGGAATCCCCCACCATAGATGAATTGTCCCATTTTCTAGGGTCATTGCCAAGTGATTGTAAGCTTCTTGTAGCAGGAGATGTTAACTGCCAGTTTGAGCCACTTTTGGGTTCAAAGGAGGGCGCTCTCATGGGTGAGGACGACTATTCCCCCGTGTCAATCGCCTAGTCCTAAATCTTGGTCTCCCCTGGTGATTCAGATTATGTCTCTTACCCTAAACAATGCCTTGAGGGCTTGTAACGGGCGTACACCGTCAGGCAGCCCTTCAATGTGTACTTTCAATAAGAAGGGCCATGAATCACGCATAGACTACATCTTAGTGGAGACAAGTATGTGGTCCAAGGTCCTGGATTTCAGTGTAATGGCAAGGGCTGACAGTGATCATAATGCCCTTTGTCTGGAAATGGTCTTCCCGGGGCCCACGGAAAGTCCTACACCTGAAACAAATGACCTGGCCACAGGGAAGGTAATACTATCAAATAATAGGCGAAGGGTAAAGTGGGGGAAGTTAGTAGACTCCTCAGAGAATGTTGGGAACATTTATGATCTGGTCCTTCCACGATTTGTTGAGGTGGACATTCTGATTAATCAACCCACACCTGCAGCTTTTAATGAGAAATTATGGCTTATTTATGCAGATCTAGTCTGCAGGCTAGGAGATGTTTTTAACCCCGTGTCCACCTCAAGGAAAAAGAGGACACCGACCTCAGTCTGGTATAACTCTGCCTGTAGAAAGGCCAAGGCTGAGTTGATCCTAGCGGTTAAGTCTGGCACCAATAAGCATAAAATGCATGAACTGAGACGACAGTACAAAGAAGTAAGGGCCCTCGCAAAGAATGAATGGGACTGGGATAAATGGCACAATTTCACAATGGCCCTTGAAGCCAGAGATGCACGAAGGTTCTGGTCCTTAGTAAATACAGGTTCAGGGGACCCGAGAGCGGCTGTAGAACCAAACATCGCTGCTTCAGTATGGGAAGCCCATTTTAAAGCATTATATTGTGATGGACCTACCGTGTCTATTGAGGCTGGTTCCCCAACTTTGGTTGAAAAATTTGACCCATTAGAGTTCACACTGGGGGAAGTCCATAACGCAATAGGGAGACTTGCACTGGCGAAGGCTCCAGGTCTTGACAAACTTCCTGGAGACCTATTCAGGCACCAACCCGCGATATGGGCCCCTTACTTGCTTATCATTTTCAATGCGATTTTAAGAGGCATGGAGATCCCCTGTACTTGGCTGGGAGCAGAGATAGTTCCGATTTTTAAAAAGGGCTCTCCTCTGCTCCCAGCCAATTACAGGCCAATCAGTCTCATTGATGTCCCCTAGAAACTTTTTGCTCGTCTTATGTTGGATCATCTCCAGGGTGGATGGAGGATCATGAGATCCTGAGCCCCTTTCAGGCGGGTTTTAGAAGGAACACATCCACCATGGACCAGATCTTTCGCCTTATCCTCCTTTATTGGAAGACGGCAAAGATTGAGGGTGGCAGCCTCTACATGGTGTTTGTGGACCTCAGGTCTGCGTTCGATTTGGTGCCGAGGAAGAAATTGTGGGGAGTTCTCGAGGATTTGGGCGTTCCACCCCAAATTTTGCACGTACTGATGAGGCTCCACGAGGGGAACTTCGCTCAGGTTAGATGCGGAAGGGATGGGGCACTGTCACCCAGGTTCCCAGTTTGCAGGGGGTGAGACAGGGTTGTGTCCTAGCTCCGACCCTGTTCTGCCTCTATGTAAACGGTGTAATTTCACATCTTGACAGTGTCCCCAACAATGATGCCCCAATGTTGGCAGGTAGGAGGGTGCCGGCAATTAAGTTTGCCGATGACACCCTCCTGCTTTCCAAATCCCCTATGGGGGTTCAAAGGATACTGGATGGGTTTGGGGACTTCTGCAAAAACCACAGCCTTGAGATAAATGTCGATAAAATGAAGTTCATGATATTCAACCCCTCGGCAACTACCCGACCAAATCCGACTCTTGGGTCGGAAAGGTTGGAAAGGGTTATGACCTTTCCGTATCTCGGGGTGACTTTGCATGAAAACCTCTCCTGGGGACCACAGCAAGTAAAAACCCATCTAAAACTATCGCAATTGGTGGGTGGTATTTTGAAGGTTTCAAACTCCTCAACCTTCAAGCCAGTAAGTCCGGCACTGGAAATGTATAAAACCCAGGCTAGAGCAGCAGCTCTCTATGGTGGAGAGCTGTGGGGGCACTGCGGTGCCATTGAACTCACCAAAGTGGAAACAAATTTCATCAGACGTTTGCTGACATTACCAAAAGGCACACCACTTTTCCCCCCGAGATTAGATCTGGGACTCCCATCCATAGAAGACGAGTTAGCTCTGAAGCCACTTAGGTTCTGGCATAGGCTATGGTCAACTACGGAATTGTTATATTATAGGCAAGAATTAAAGCATGTGCTGAGCCTTAACACTTCCGACAAGATACCTTGGCTGGCCTTTGTCATGCGGGAACTTTTGCGTTTGGGCTTGGTTGACATGTGGGAGGACCCCGAACGGGGTTGCTCTGAGGTCCCACGCAAAATCTTGACTAGGATTTTTAAGGATAAAAGCCTAAGTACGTCTGTGTATGCTTTGAACGTTGGCACCCTAACCCAACAATTTCTTGTCGCAAAAAGTTCTTATAGGTTCGAGGATTTTATGTACATTGTTTTTCCTATTACTGCAAGGAAGCTTTTTATTCAATGGAGGTATGGCACCTTGCCTCAAAGTTTTTACAAGTAAATGGTCTGCTTCAGATGATAAATCTTGCCCAGGATGTAGCGGAAGTGTGGAGGATGAAATCCACGTGCTTTTCTTTTGTCCCGCATATAGCAGATCTAGGAAGCATTGGTTGGTACCATTATGTAGAAACTTAGGCTTCAAAAAATGTTTACAGTCCTTTAGAATCTTAAAAACTAGCACTTCAAGTTCTACTGTATTTGCAGTCTGAAAGTATCTGCTAGCTATGTGGACGATAAGGCGAAAATCATTGCCTAGCTAAGGTGAAACTGAAGGAGGTATTTTTACTACCCAATATTCTGTAAATGTGGATTTTAACTATATATTGTAAATCATTGTGTTTTATGGGCTGTGTATATTTCCCTGTAAAAATCTCTTTGCAACTGTGAAATGATGGAATGATTTTTAAATGTCCTTGTATCTTTTATGGCCTTGATGGCCGAAATAAAGAATTTTGGATTGGATTGGATTGGATAATTTACAAGGCCAAATGCATTTCAACTGCACTGTACAGAGCCGGCATTTGGGGCTATGCAAGTGTAGAGTCCATTCAGAAAATCGAGAACAGTTTTTTAAAACGTCTTTCAGCTGCTCCAGATAGCACCGCTACGTATGTTTGTCACGCCAAACTGGGACTACCATATGTGTCAGACTTAATAAAAACACAGCCAATACTATTGTGGCATGAAGTCTGGAATGGTATTTCTACAAGTCTCAATCGGGACGTGATAAACAACTGTTTGAATTTACAAGGGGCTTTACGTATTCCCTGGCTGGTGTAGGTCAAAAAAAGCTTGAATGACATGGGTTATCCCGAGTTTTTTGACAAACCTGAGCGTCTTAATTCGATTACGAGGAAGGAGTTAAAGTCCCTATGTTTAAGTCACCTGGGGATGCTTCGATTTTCCTCTAACATTATGAAGTCAACGGTCCGTGCTAATCAATTGATTCTGACCGAACCAGGGTTACAACCTTATTTGTCTTAATTTGAGTATATACGCTAGGATGCTTTTAACGTGTTTACGTCTAGGCAATATTTTTTTTTTTAAACATTTTTTTATTCACAACTTGCAGGAGAAAAATACAAATTAATAATACAAAACAGACGAGGGAGAGAACAGACAAAGTAGCAGAATAAAAATTAAAGCAATTACAAAAGCAAATTAATACAATAAATGAGGGAGATAACGAAGAGATATATAGCATTGCAGGTACTTTCCCCAAAATTCAAATAATAAAGGAACCCCAGATTTTATAACATTTAATTGGAGAACGAGGAGCTCTAAGTTTAGCCAAAGCAAGCTCCATAGAATAAATATCATTGACCAATGACCACCGTTCCATGATATGTGGAGGTTTAGGAGCAATTCAGGCACGTGCAACAACTAATTTAGCACATGATAATACAATAGTAACAACAGCTTGCTGCGGAATAGATGTTGGATGGATGTCAAGTAATACAGAAGATCCTGTGAGAGGGGGGGAGCGGACCAGTTTTAATTTAAAAATGTTGTCCAAAGCTGACCAAAACTCGGATAGCACTGGGCAAGAAAACAGCATATGTTCCAAATCCGCAGCAATGAGACCACACTTTGGACATTTAGTTCGATCACTGAATGAGATATTCGTAGACCACTTAGATATCCTTTCAGGTGTATGATAAAGAATACAAGTGGTTTTAAATTGCTGAAGCCTTAAGCTTGAGGAATGAACTAAAATATTGATGTTACGAAAAGATAAGGTGATCATTGTAGGGGTAATATTAAGCCCCAGCTTGGTGCTCCATTTTTCTGCTAATTTGGTACAATCACTGATTTTATATGTGTTGAGACACCTATAGCCCATACTGATTAAAGATTCATTCTTTAGAGAATAAAAACAATCCCAAATATCAGAGTCCCATATTTCCTGTATTTTCATCTTACGAATAAAAAAATCATAAATTTGCATATATTTAAACCTCATTGATTGTTACTTATTATAGAATTTTAAGTGTCTCAAAACAAAAAAAAACGTGAGTACCATATAAATCCCCCAGCATCTTTATGCCATGGGCAAACCATATATTTGCTGTGCCGTCACTAAAGATCCCTGGAAGTCCAGGATTACCCCATAGCAGAAGTTTAGGATGAAAGAAAGAGGTTTTACAAAAAGACAGAATATTAAACCATATCTTAGCTGTATCTCTGGCGGTCTTGAATTTAACCCTTTTGAAATAATTGGGGTCATTAACTCTTAACAAAAACATATTAAAATCCGAATTGAGCATAAAAATATGAAAATAAAGTTGGTTGTCTGTGTTAAGTAGACACTGTAAACGACCAAGAAAGGTTGCCCAAAAATATCATTTAAAATCTGGAAAATTAAGGCCACCGTTGTCTAAGGAACCTTTAAGTAATACCATGGCTTTACGGTATCCCCAGATGAAGCTACTAAATATTCCGTCCAGTTTTTTAAAGAAAAGATTATTAAGTGAAAGGGGAATGGACCGGAATAAATAAAGAAATTTAGGGAGTATTTTCATTTTGATTAGATTGATCCGACCCATAATATTTAAGGGGAGCTTATGCCATTTCTTTAATAGCAAAACAGTTGCTTTAACTAAAGCGTCATAATTGATTGTAACTATCTCACTGATTTTTGATGATATTTTAACCCCCAGGTAAGTAGCAGTCTGACATAACCCTGATACTACTGCTGTTGGTTTATAGTTAGCAATGTTTTGAGTTTTATTCAAATTTAATTTGTATCCGGAAACATCTCCAAATCTACTAGCCTCAGTAATTATTCCATGTAGAACCTTTAAGATATCCGTGGAATAGATAGCAATATCATCGGCATATGCCTTCATTTTCAATGAATGAGGGCCCAAGCTAAAAGGGATAATGCAGGATTGTAATTGCAAAGCATGGAGAAATGGTTCCATCGAAAGGGCGAACAATAAAGGTGACAAGGTACACCCCTGACGGGTGCCCCGAGATAGAGAAAAAGGGGTCGAAGTCAAACCCGCATAACTGATTCTCGCGGTAGGGTTATCATATAGGGATCGAATCCATCTTACAAATTGACCATTAAAACCAATAGTAGTCATTACCGACCAGAGAGAATCCCACCCCACTCGGTCAAAGCCTTCTCAGCGTCCAATAGGATCATACCAAGTGGGGTGGAATCCGTCTCCGCTATGTCAACGGCAGTTATGGCCATGTTAATGTGAGCTGTAGTGTCCCTGCCTACTACGAACCCATGTTGCTGTGGGTTAACTATTTTTGGTATATATGGAGCCAATCAAGTGGCCAGCACTTTTGCAAATACCTTGCCATCTGTATTTATAAGCGACATGGGTCGGTATGACCCACATTCGTCAGCCAGTTTGCCCTTTTTCAGAAAGAAGATCAGTTTAGTAGTGTTCCAGTTCGGGGCTTTCCCATTCTCACCAATAAAGCTATGACCTGGTGGAAGAGGGGTAATAACTCATCGATACAGATTTTATAAACCTCTAAAGGTAGAGTATCTTCCCCGGCTGCTTTTCCCGATGGTAGGGAAAAAATAGCTAACTAATAAGTTCAGAAAATTGATCGAGCCCGGGGTAATCTTGCTTTTCTAAGATATGACAGTCCAAATAATCCTGAATAATTGACAAAGTGGGATGATTTTCTGGGGTATATAGTTTGCTGTAAAACTCTACGAACTGTACTAATATCTGTGGCGGTTGATCATATATGGTATTTTTAGGGCCATTTAGACTTTTAATCAGAGTGTTGTCTCTCTCGTCTGCGACTTTATAAGCTAAGAGTTTCCCAATTTTATCTCCACTCTTATATTGAGAAATTTGAAATTTGTATACTTTTACACTACTTTTTTCCCAAAGTATTGTTTTTAAAGTAGCTTTTAAGTGTCCTAATTTTAACCTTAATTCCACCACATTAGAAGAACGTAAGCGTAAGGCGTCAGCCAATAAAAGTTCGAGTGAAAGAATATTATTAGTTAGTGTTTTATTTATTTTACGACACTCAGAGTTTTGTCTAAAGAGAAATTGCTGGGTGAACCCCCGGATACTAGCTTTACAAGCATCCCGAACAATAGTACATGAGGTGGAGTTGAGATTGGTTTTAATAAAATCTGTGAGATGTGCCTTGAGCTGGGAAATAAACACTACATTTGTGAATAAAAGCCTAGGGAAAGAAAACATCCTAGGACCTATATGGCAGGGGTGTAGAATTTAATAAAATATCTAGTTGTCCATGGGACAAGTAGCTTCATAAATCTGCTTGTCCTTTAACAAAACCCACTTGTCCCTTTAGTGCCATATAGTGCACCGTCAAATAATGGCAGCAGTCTCGTCATAAAAGAGCTTTGGCAATTGCCACTCTGGTTATGTCAGGCTCATAGTATAGACGGATTTGAATACTAGCAAATCCCTTATTTTGCATCCTTTCTGCAAGTCTACATGCTGGGTTTGGAGGTAGCAGTAAGCAATATTTACAGGGTTAGAATGCTCTTTTGAGTCTATGCAAACCTACTAACGCGCATATTTTGAGGGCTTTCATCAGCTCTCTTTAATCCTTTCCAATACGGAGAAGGGTTGGAAATGTACTCCTGACAGTAGCAACATTTCTTTGAGGGCGGGGAAAAATGTGGTTCGAAGAAAAGTGAACTTGTAAACATTCAACAGATTTTCGCAGTGGCAAAACTACACATTCATAGCTCATGTGAAAGTGCAATTCACAAATATATCCTAGAGTATGATTTCCTGGCCTACTTAAGGAAATTCATGTGAATTCATGAAAGATGTAAATCTGCATTAATGCAAGGACATCCATCATTGTGCACTTTTGTGGCTTTCTTTAACAATTGAGCTTTAACCAAGAACTTTTGTTTTAATTAAAATGCTATCTCTATCTATCGGCTGACTTCACTGTGTGTAACAGCATTCTGCTCTTTTACAAGAAGCATATCTGCACAAAAAGTAGTTTTGTTCAGTTCCAGGAACTACTGTGGCAATGTGGGCTTTTTGAGAACAAAAACAGTTGGCTGTCTAGGAAGAACGTGCTGGCAAACAGCACCACGCTCACCTGATAAGCCGAGATAGAGTAAGGAGCATAGTGCATGCCAAGTGCGTGAGCAGAAAATTAAAATAAACCCCACTTTGAACCAAAGTTCTTATGCTACCAAGCAAGTGAAGAAAGCCATTGCAACCCTCTCCAGAAAAGCTCTCGTCTTTCCTATCCAAGCATCTACCCATTCATCTTTTCTTTCGCCCACTGATATCTACCATTTTACCTTTACATTGTCATCCATTCATTCTTTCATCTAATAGCCTTTCACCATTGTTTTTCCATCCAACCATCCGCCCACCCATATCTAAACCTACCAAAACATCTCCAAACCTATACATCCATCTATTGCAGCCACCCACCCATCCTTTTTCTCACCCATCCACCACCCTTTCAATCCTTCCATCCACCCTCCTTTTTATTCATCCATTTATCCATCCTTCCGCCCACCCATCCGTCCTTCCACTCATCCATCTTTTCTCTCACTAATCCATCCACCCTATACCCATGCATCCACTCTTTCCTTCATCACATCAGTCGTCCATCCACCATACCCGTCACTCATCCATCCTTGAACCTATCCTTTCACTCATTCATTCAACCATCCATCTAGCCAGACACACTTACACTCACTCATCCAACCACCCTTTCACCCACACATCCAACCAACCTTTCACCCACACATCCATCCATCCATCCTTTCACTCAATCACCTGCTCTTTCACATTACTTATCAGCCTTTGTCTGCTGAGTTGTAGACAGAAGAGGCACATTAAGGGCTGCACCCCCACTGTAGCTGCTACAATGGGGGAGTTCGTGACACCCTTCTCCAACCCTATCCTTCCATCTCCAAATCTATCCATCAAACTCATCCATTCCTCCTTCCATTCATTCATCCCTCCATACATCCTTTCACTCATACATCCACGCTTTAACCCCATCATCCTCTTTTTAACTCAGATATCCATCCACAGTTGCACTCATCTTCCCTCCATTCTTTCACTCATCCATCCATCCATCCATCCTTTCACCCCATCCATCCTCCTTTCAACTCGTATATCCAGCCTCCTTTTCAGCCATCCCACCATCAATCTGTCCTTTTGCTCATCCATCCACCCTTTCAACCCCCTCCATCTACCCTTTCACTCATCAGCCTTTTCACTCCACTATCCACCCATCAATCTATCCATCCATCCGCTTATCCATCCAGCAACCTTTCCACCGAGCCACCCACTTATCCATCCATCCACTCACCTATCCACCTATCCTCCACCCGCCCACCTATCCACTTATCCTCCATCCACCCACTTATCCATCCACACACCTATCCACCTATCCTTCACCCACCTATCCACCTATCATCCATCCACCCACCCAACCATCCATCTTCTCTTTGAGCCGTCAATCCACCATTTCATTCAGCCATCCATCCTTTCACTCATCCATCCTAGTTCACCCCATCCATTTACCCTTTCGTTAATCCTTCTATCCTTTCACTCACCCATTCTTACATCAATCTTTGCATCTATCCATCCACCCTTTAACCCACTCACCCACCCTTTCACGTTAATTAGCCTTTGTCTGTGAACCTGCAGATGAGACGCCTATCAAGAACCTCACAGCTGCAGTAGCTGCTACAACTGTGTGTTTACGGTGCACCCTGGAGAAGGCAAAAAGTGAGACGAAGTGCACGTACAGAAATAGGTGTGGGCCTGAGGCCTGCATGAAAGCCCCATGGGGAAAGGAAGGAGATGTAATGTACGCGTAAGATATGAGAGGCCAAGAGAAGGGGGTCAGGGCTGTCAGATGGCGGCGGAGGGGGGTTAGCAGGTATAGGCACCGGGTAAAACATAAGGTGTATAGGAAATACAAAGGGGAGGGGGGGCACGAGCTTCATGAGAAGGGAAAACAAGGTGCTTTACAGTAGTTCCTGGAGGTGAGGATGTGGAGGAATCTTGGGGCCGTAAGAGGCCCAAGGGTGAAGCACAGAATGAAAGGCAGGGATCACAAGTTCAAGTCAGAGAGGGGGCCAAGAGGCAGAAAAGGCAGTCTCGTACATGCCAGTGCTGCGGGTGTTCTGGAGCTGCAGAAGCACGATGTTTGTCTCAGGCACAAAGTAAATGAAAGGACCAGGAGGGGGCCCACAAGCCACACGTGAGCCTGATACTGCTGTGGATGTACATGCTGGGGTCGGAGGTAGCTGCAACTTTGACCTTCGCTCCATCATGTTCTTCTGCTCAGGGGAAAGTGAAAGTGCAACCCCCAGCTTTTGCATTCGTCCTTTCAGTGCTAATAAACTGCTCTGAGCGACTTATTAACTGGATGTGAACAACAGAGTTCAACAGCTGTGTATCAAATTACTTTAGGACTTTCTACTTGTCCTTCGGACAAAACAGAAATTAAAACCTCTTGCCCTTGTAGAAAATCTAGATGTCTCGGGCGTCGGGAGATATGAATTCCCCACCCCTGATATGGATTTGTAGAATATTGAACAGAAGCAAAATAGGATTGTGAACTGAGGTAACTCGTGGACATAGTTCAATAGAGCTAGTATTCATAATATTATCAGAAGTCGAGGCCATATCAATACGGGAGCAGAGTTTGTGAGGAGCAGAATAATAAGAGTAGCCGGCCACATTGAGATGAATACTACGCCAGACATCTTTGATGTTATGAATGCAGCCTATTTCTAAAATAGCGGCACGAGATCTGCGCATACGTTGAAAAGCCCTGTGTCTGATGGTGTCAAGCTGATAATCCATTATGCAATTAAAATCACCCTTATTGACAAGTTCTCCTTCCCACCCCAAAAGTTCAATATTCAGTTGGTCAAAAACAAAAGAGTCATCAAAAGTTGAGCCATAAACCACACAAAAAACAAGTTTACATTTTTCAATTGATAATTGAACAATAGCCCATCGTCCGCTTTTATCACAAACAGTTATACAAATTTCTATTCTAAAACGTCTATCTTTAAGAATGCCAACACCCCTAATTGGAAAAAAGACAAGTGCCTGGTCTCGAATTTGAGTGCTGTTCTTTAACTCACAGCAACTAAGCTTTTAAATCAATTATAAAGCTTGTGACATCTTTACATTGTTATAAATCATTCATTGTTTGAAATGCGAGGTTTCAACATGACCTTTACACAGACATTAAACTTGATATGAAAACATGCAAGAAGAATTTTCTAAAACATGAAACATTTGTTACGTGCAACAAAGTATTGCGTGCAAATCACATTGCGTTCATATGTACAAAAACAATAATAGATTCAAGGGTACACCAGTGAAAATAAACAATAATCCTATGTGCCATCAAATTTTGAACTCCACTGCGCAGGAACAAAAAGGTAATCTCATGTTCCCCAAAGTGAGAAGCTTTGTTGCACGTAACAAATGTTTCATGTTTTAGAAAATTCTTCTTGCATGTTTTCATATCAAGTTTAATGTCTGTGTAAAGGTCATGTTGAAACCTCGCATTTCAAACAATGAATGATTTATAACAATGTAAAGATGTCACAAGATTTATAATTGATTTAAAAGCTTAGTTGCTGTGAATTAAAGAACAGCACTCAAATTCGAGACCAGGCACTTGTCTTTTTTCCAAGTATACAGTGTCCAGCCTGGCCCCGTAGGACAAAACCCCTGTGTTCATAACACCCCTAATTGGAGCATTGAAAGTTGGACAAATGATAACCTCATAGCCAAGTTGTCCCAATAACTTTCTGTCCTTATAAGCGATATGGGTCTCAGATAAAAAAACAAAATGTGGGTCATACAGTGCTAGCTCTTCTCGGACCAGGCGTCTTTTATTCTTATTATTAAGACCTGCAACTTTTCAAGCCAAACATTTTAGCCCCTTTGCCGGTATCCATTTCCTAAGAGGACTTTTCTCCACAGGGTGAAACTTCCTAGTAAGAGGGGCGGTGATTAAAGATGGTATATTTACTAAACCAACAGGTTTCCTTTTCTTATTCTTGGTTTTTTACTTTAGTTTAGCTTTGTCTCTTCTGTCGATCAGATATTTGGCGGTATCTAGCGGAGAGCCAGTATCCGCTAGATCCTCATATTCCTCATTGGAAGCATCTCCGCCAGGCATTTCTTCTCCCGCCACTTGCGAGAAATCAATAAATGAATCAGCCACCACAGCTGCCTCGGTGCTTAAATGATCAGATGCCGGAATCAGGGTACTCTCAGCTCCTATGTTTAAAAGCTCCGGAAAAATTATCTCAGGTCGAGGCCCTCCCTCTGACTCTATAATTTGACTTTTAAATTTCTCGGGGGCACATGGTTCGGGCAGCGCTGGCTCAACTGCCTGAAGGGTTTTAGAGTTGCTGTCTAAACCTGGTACCGGTACCAGATCACCGGTGCCAACCAGGGGAGTGGTTTGCTGAGTATGTATCGCAATATCATTACCCCAATATCTGCCACGGCCTCTGCGGCTATATTAGTGGTGACATCAATTTCAGCTTCCTCACCTCCTTTGTTGTTTTTAAGGATCCCGCTTTTGGCAATGGCAGAGGTCCCCGACACAACGAGCACGGGTGGCCGAAGCACCTGCTTACCCGATGAAGTTAAGGCAGTTCCCCCTGAAGATGGAGTCAGCACATTCACTGCGGCCGCCGGTTGTGAAGGAGCAGCGGAGATTGGCGCTATGGCGTTCGTTGCGGGAGCAGCCGCCGTCGTCATCATTACCGCCGCCGCCTCCATCCTGGCATTTTTGTTTGCGCGTGTAGATCTTGGCATGTTCTTGGGAGCCATTAATGACCGAGGACCCCGCACTGAGCATTCTGCAGCGGACTTCGAAAACAAAGACCAAAGACCAGATCAGCCGAGCGCCGAACCGCTGACCAACCGCGGGATAGTATGCCGGGCGGTCAGCAAGGGAATCCAAAACAGCCGCTGCATCTGTCACCAAGATCCGCCAAAGCAGAGGGGCAAGATGGCCGCCGTGGCTCTGTAGAGGATAGTCGCTAATTTCCTCTCTCTCGTCCGTGGTTTGGATGGACTGGATGGACTGGAATTGAGAAAACGGGGATGTGGGGCCTGGATGGATTTCTGACTCGTATAACGGCAGGGGTATTCAGCTCGGGCTTGCTTAAAAATCTAGTGGTTAAAGCAAGGGTAATTTTGCTCAGCCGTTTGACAAGAATAACAAAGACGGCTAAATCATCCTATAAAACATCCTGCAAAATGTCGCATCGAGGCAAGCCAGACAAAGATAAGGAT
This sequence comes from Lissotriton vulgaris, assembly GCF_964263255.1. NCBI lineage: Eukaryota > Metazoa > Chordata > Amphibia > Caudata > Salamandridae > Lissotriton > Lissotriton vulgaris. The sequence goes on along the minus strand of NC_141700.1, from coordinate 468,859,885 downwards.
AAGACTGCATCGGCATCAGCATCAGCATCGGCTGGAACGATTAAAGGTTCGGCGGTAAAAGAAGGTGCGATTCCTAAAGTGCTAACTGCAGCGGCTGCTGTCATGGCCAGAAAGCAAACGGAGCAAATCAGCCGCTCCGCTAAGAGCGCTTTACTAAAGAAAACGGAGAGACAAGAAAAGAAGATTGAACTAAAGCCTGAGAAAACTGAGACCATGTTTGCAGCGAGCAAGCTAGCGAAAGAGACTCTAACGGAGTCTGAAGGAAAACCCCATCGCGCACAGATGGTGACAGTAAAGGAGCAACTTCGCCAAGCAACCTTACCGGAGTCCTTCTCATCTAAACTGCTTCCATCGTCTCAGCTACAGGCGCCCGACCTGGGTCAACACGGAGAATCGAGTGGATTTCCTCCGGGAGAGCAGAGGGAAGCGGAACCGCAGCGGCTGCCAGCGGAGCTGAGCGCAGGCGTCGGAGAAGCAGCAGACCGCGAGGACGCCAGCGTCTATGTCCTGGTTGCTGGGCAACCGCTGAACGCTGCGGGAGAAAGTATCCAGCAAACGCCACGGCTCGCAGCAGTGGAGAATCCAGAAGAGGAGGATGGTCTGCAATCCGACCCGAAAGGTAATGTGTTAGAGCGACTTGAAAGGCAAAACAACTCCCAAATGCTCGACGCTTTGCTGAATGTAGAAATAGAGCTGGACAAAAAAGTCTCTAAGCATCTGGACCCGAGCTGGGGAAGCACAAAAAGCATAGGAGAGTTACAAAACTTTGGGCAGGAACAGGGGACTGACAAAGGAGGCATAGGTGACAGAGCTATGAGGGGAGGCTCCCCTGAATTCTTCTCAGTAAATGAGGGTTCCGACACCTCATAGGCAAGTGAACTAGAAAATGATGATGAGGGGACTACCACGGACCAGTCCTCAGGTTCAGGTACAAGCAATGATTCCCGGAATCTAACGACAAGGAAGAAGAAAAGACCTGGGGCTAGAAGAGATGGTAAGGGGTCCAGAACCAGTATGAATAAGAAACTTTCCTGGGACTACTCAGCTACATCGGAAACTTACCAAGAAAAAGATCAGAATGAGGGTGGAAAGGAGGAAGGGGCAAAATATCAAAATGTAACTCTGGAAATGTTGTTCGGGACTTTAAAACAGATGCAAGCTGAGGCTAGAGTAGAAAGCCCAAGAGCAAAAAGAGACACAAAAAAACTACAAGCCTCTATCAGAAAAGTAAATAGAAAGCAGGAAGAGGTTGAAGTGAGAGTATCACAAGTCGAGGAAAGGACTAGCAAAGCAGAAGACGAGATAACGGACTGGAAAACTTTTAAGATGGAGCAAGAAAAGGTAGTAGAAGACTTGCAATGGAAGTTAGAAGATTTTGAGAATCGGCAGAGGCGCAATAATGTAAGACTTTTGGGACTTGAGGAAGGACGGGAGGGGCAAGATCCTAGAGGGTATGTAATCAAAATCTTAACGGAAGCCTTCCCAGAATCAAAATGGCAGTGGGAACTTGAAGTACAAAGGGCCCACAGATATCCTCTGTTTGTAAAAAGAAACCGGGGGGGCAGGAGAGCGCCTTGCCAAGGGCAATGTTGTTTTTTTTAGGTAATTTTCTAGCGAGGCAGGAAATAATTGACAAAGCAAGACCTGACTCTAGAAAGACTGCAGATGGAAACACATTTTTTGCCCGCCCAGATTTCTGTCATGTCACCGTCGAAAGAAGGTGGAAGCTAAGGCAGATGATAGTGCCTTTCCAAAAACAAGGAGCAGAAGCTTATTTATTGTTCCCCGCGAGATTGAAAGTCATTAGGAAGGGGTACACAAAGATGTTTACATCAGAAATAAAAGCAGGAGAATATCTCGCAGAGATTACTGAGTTGGACAAAAGAAAGGAAGGTGGAGCTAGAGGTCCGCAAAAAACCCCATCAGATAGCCCACAAAAAACCCCACAGAAAGAAAACTAAGCTGTAATTTGGTTAAAGTATGGTTAAAAATGTGAAGAGAAATATCTGAGGATTCAGGATGAGAGAGAGTAGCGACTCTACAGACTATAGGGGCCACACATAGGTCAGGATTGACCTATTTGCCTGTACCAAGGGGGGGAAGGGGGAGGGGGGGTTCTAATGGGGTGGGAAGCGGTGGGGAAAGGGGGGGGGAGCTGGGGGGGGGAGACTTGCACTTAGGTGGTGGGCACAAGCACAATGCACAGAAGAGAGTAGCGAACGACTTGGGGGATAAGCTAAATTACTATGTGGTAAAAAATTTAACTGATAAGAAAATAATGAAGCAGTTTGAGAATCGTTGGTACAGGTGTAAGCAGAAAATGGGAAAGAATAAGAACTACAATGACCTGTAGGATAGTCTCAATGAATATTTGTGGATTAAATGAGTTGAATAAAAGGCTTAAAACAGCTGCCCTGCTAAAATCATTCAATCCCGATCTGGTGTGCCTTCAGGAAACACATATTGAAGGAACAAAGGCGTATTTGCTAGATCAGCTTGGCTTTAAGGTATTAGCAAAAACTAATCAAAACACAAAGACGAGAGGAGTAGCTATTTTAGGCAAGCGGTATGATACACAGGTTAAAAGAAAAAAGGAGGACCAGTGGGGGAGATGGGTCATAGCAGAATTAATATTTAGAGGAGAAATAATTACGGTTGTGTCGGTTTATGGTTCCACAGGGGACGATCCAGATATCTTTCAATATTTAGATATAGAACTAGCACAATGGCCGGAGCCTATCATATTATGTGGGGACTTAAACCTACATGATAAAGATAGTAGTTTTTTAGACCCCGGTAGGAAATACTCAGGGAGGAAAAAAAGGACATATAGAGCAGTTGCAGATATGGTTACGCACAACTCGCTGGAAGATCCATGGTTAAGATGTCACCCCAATCTGGATGGGAGTACCTTTTTTTCAGCCCCACACCAGAGAATGGCTAGGTTAGATTATTTCCTAGTTTCGAGAGACTTAATGGATAGAGTAAGGATTGATAGGGAACCTAGGATTATTTCAGACCATAATCCGTTAGTTTTAACTGCAGAAGTGGGACAAAGGAGAAATAAAGAGATAAGACAATGGACCTTTCACAGAGCTTTACTACAGGATCAGTCTTATAGAGACAGAATGAACAGTTGGATTAAAGAATTCTGGGAGATCAATAGGGATTCTGCAGCATTAGGGATAGTGTGGGACGCTTTTAAAACTGGTATAAGAGGGGAAACATTGAGCTATGTTATTAAGATGCAAAGAAAGTCAAAGGTAGAAGCTGAACAAATTAAGAAACTAATCAGGGAAGCGGAGGATGCACTTATCTCAGCAATACTTAGACAATCACCCATTGATCAGATAGCGCTGAAATTAATCGAGTTAAAAAATGAAGCTATGGATGGAATGGCGAAAACGACAGTGGAAAAATACATAGCAAATAAAGAGAAGGTATATGAGCTCAGTGAGAGAGTAGGGCATATATTGGCAGTTCGAGCTAGGCAAAGGGAGGGGATTGCTGATATTAAGGAGATGAAAAACTTTCAGGGAGTCACAGTCAAGGAAGCTGATCAGATTAGAGAAGTTTTTAAATGTTTCTACACGGAATTATATACCCTAGATGATCAGGAAAGGGATGAAGATATTAGTAATTATTTAAATGAGTTAGAGCCATCTGTTCTAACAGACGAGGACAGAAACGGATTGGAAGAGGCAGTGCAGCTGAATGAACTGGTGGAGGCCTTGAGGGATTTACCATCTTGCAAGGCAGCTGGTCCGGACCAAATACCGGTAGAATTTTATAAAATCTTTCAACCATCCCTTCTGAATGAAATGTTCAATGTAATGTTGTTGGCACAAGTGGGCGAGTCTGTTCCAGAATCATGGGGTGGTGCAGACATTATTGTAATACCAAAGAAGGGCAAACCAACAGATGTTCCAGGGTCATATCGTCCCATTACGTTAATGAATGCAGACGTTAAGGTATTTTCTAAAATGTTGGCGAAAAGACTATCTAGGGTAATTGAAGCGCTGGTAGTTCCATCACAGCATGGCTTTATACCGGGCAAGGGAACAACTCAGCACACTAGACAGGTAGTCATGGCATTCGACGTAGCAAATACTCTAAAAGACCCCATGGCTGCCCTTTTTTTGGATGCAGAGAAAGCATTTGACAGGGTATCCTGGAGGTATTTGTGGGAGGTTTTGAGATGGAATGGTATAGGACCAAGATATATAAAGGCTCTACAAACCCTATACATAAACCCGACGGCTAATATAAGGGTCAACAGAGGTCAGTCTTCAGCAGTTAACATCCAGAGAGGTACAAGGCAGGGATGCCCTTCTTCCCCCCTCCTTTTGGCTCTATACCTTGACCCCCTATATACGGAAACTGGAAAATAATGTTCAAATTCCTCCACTAATGTTAAATGGCTCTAGATTGAAAACGCTAGCATACGCAGACGATGTGGCCGTTCTCACTGCAAGACCTACAACTGCTATAAGTATAATTGAGGGTGAAGCAGGGCGATTTGGTCAATTTTCAGGCTATAGTTTAAACAGCACTAAAACCCAGATCGTCAAAAACCAGTGGGTAGTATGTACTGATGATAGAGTGGTGGGAGAGGCAACGTATCTAGGGGTGCGAATCACAGCAGATATTGATAAGATTGTTGAAAATAATATGGATCCCTTGATTGTTCAAGTCAAAAAGGATTTGGAAAAAATGAATAATCTACATCGGTCCCTGGTAGGATGTACTAACATTATTAAGATGATGATTTTGCCTACATTTTTGTATTTCTTTAGGGCCATACCTCTGTTGTTTGAAGCCAGGTGGTTCAATAGTATTGAGGCCCTATGTAACAGGTTCATCTGGGCACATGGTAAGACCCGAAGAGCTTATAGATATATGACACTCCCCAGGGAAAAAGGGGGCTGGGGTGCACCAGATTTCCGTTTGTATTATATGGCCTCCGTTTTACAATGTATACAAGGTTTAATTGGGGGGAGTATGGAGGATATAAGCATGCAAACCATGGCTAATGAATTATATGCTGTTGTACTTGGACCAAATGTTTACAATTGTTTTCTAAAATGTACAGATTTCAGTTATTTTAAGAGAACTAGGTTTAAAACTGTTATGGCAGCAGTTACGGTGTGGAATGCTTTTACAAAGAAAGTTAAGATGGGGAGGTTTAATAGATATGTCTATCTGATTAATAATAGATCGCTCCCAGCGGAAATATTTGCTGATCAAACGATGATAGAATGGGCAACAAAAGGGATTACGCAAATAGGTGATTTTTTTACTCAGGATGGCTTTAAACAGTTCTCAGAATTACCTGAGTCATATGGTATAGACAACAGGGGCTTCTTCAAGTACCTCCAGATTAGGAGTTTTTTAAAGAACAAAGTAGGAGGCCCGGTAGGCTTTAGCAAAATAGAAATAATGGAGAAAATAAAGTTGATGGGAGATTGCACAATTAGGTCCCTTTACGCAGCCCTGATGAAAGAAAAGCAGGATGATTTAGAGAAATTTAGGCAGAAGTGGGCAGAAAAATTGGGGGTAGAAAGAAATTTGTTTCTTGACTCCTTAGATTTAGGATGCACAGTGCTAAGTGCAGCCCCTCTGCAGTCTCAGCACTATAAAACGCTTTATTTTCTCTATTTTACTCCGGCTCGGATTGCAAAATGGGGTGGGAATACAGGAATTAATTGCCCCCGCTGTAATGAACTGGAAGCAGACAGCATACACATTTCTGCAACATGTCCTCAGTTGCAATCCTTGATCAGGGAGATTGAGGGGTTCTTAGCAAAGTCTCTGGATATTGGGATCCGTCTTACCCCATCTTGGATTATGCTAGGAGTGGATAAGCAGGAGCATGAGCAGTATACAGAATTCATGTTTGTCTTAATGGCAGTTTACAGATTAACAATTGCCAGGGCTTGGTTAGACAAAGATCCCCCAAAATTCCAAAACTGGTTGGCAAATACGTTATATGCTCATAAGATAGAAGAAAATATATATGCTCGGAAAGGGAGGAGAGGAAGACGCTTGGGGAAAAGAATATGGGAGCCATTAAGTAAATGGAAAGAAAAGCAAAGATAGTATCATTTGAGGGTATTAGGGAGGACTGGTTAATTTGTGGTTACTGGTATTCTGTATATTTTTTTTTTTTACTCTTATGTTTTGTATTAGACTCACTTACTGTGTAAAATGTCTCAAAGTTATTGTGGGTTTCATCATCTGTATGGCATACTTTAAAGATGATATTTAGAAAATTAGTAATCAAGTAAAAGATTGTAATTGTAAATTGTTAACTATAACTTGTGCAAGCAGTATTGTGCTTATATTTGTAATAGAAAAATAAAAAACTTTTAATAAAAAAAAAAAAAAAAAAGATCCGCCAAAGCAACCTGGCGCAGGTAATTCCGGTTCAATTAAATAGTTTTTACTTCTCCATCCCCTGTGCAGCTCGGAGATTGCCGGTCAAATCAAGTCAAAGGAGAAGCTTATAGGGATCGTTAATTTGTCATTCACCGTTCGTTCCGTTCCGTACTCCGAGGAGGATCGGAGAAAGAAGGCAGCTCTACAATCTGTCGAAAAAGGTAACTGAGGAGCCTCCAGCTAGCTGCTGCTCCACAGTGTCCTCAGTCCGCCATCTTGAGGCAATTTTCATAACAGGGTTTCATTCCCCCAAATAATTGATTGGTCACGTCTATTGTGCCCATGCCCGTGCGATGACCTCTCCCCACAGTCGACAATACATGTCATCTTTTTCTGTAAGTTTTACACCATAATCAGGAAGAGATGGATCATACCCATTTTAAAATCTCAAGGTTTGAGACAATGTCAACCTGCATTTATAAAACTGCAAGTTTTGGATGATAAAATCTGTACTGGCCATATAGCTATATTTTTAAAAGGGGTGGTTAGATCTAGAAACTCGATCTAAACAGCGTCCAGCGTAACTGATTTCCGATTTTATTTATGCCAGGGATGTCTAAAGAAATATGTATTGTTTTTCTAATGTTCTTATATGAATTGATACATTATTTTTTTAAGGCTTTGTTTTTATGATGAGCTTTTGTGATTTCATTGTTTTTAAATCGAATAAAACGTATTTTGATGTTTGATAACTACCCAGTTGCCACCTAATTGGAATGGCCTATATTTCTTTAGTCACTTTGCACAAGCCTGTCTTGGTTCAATACTTCAATGTTCTATGATACCCCCATGAGCTGTCCAGCGACTTTGTTACATCACCGGAGGAGAAGAGCTGCAGAATATTATGATACTACCACTTGGAAAGATGTTCCCCAAGAGCACAGGTTATTCAATGATGCCCAGTTGTTTTTTAGAAGTGTTATACCGTTTGTTCAGGCAAAAGCACCAGCTCAATGGTTACAAATAACTAGATGGGAACTCCTGAAGATGATAAATGACACTAAACATTGATTTAATGCCATCAAGGAAGAGCTGTGTGCCATGAGAATGATGATAATGCAGCATCATTACGTACTTCATCTTAGGAAAGAAGAGTTTGGGCCAAGAATAGAACTGCTATTTGTACTTACATCCCAGCAAATAATGCAAAAATGTGAACACTGTCAGAGGCCATTCAAACTTGCACAATCTACAAAAGAAAATGGTGACTACAGGAGATGCCTCAGATGAATGGTTTAGAGGGTGGTGTAATTGGCTACCATCCTGTATGTCAGATCCGTTAAGGCGTTATTCCCGCTTATTGTGGTGTTACTTTTAATATGTTGTGTTTTCCAATTAGGTATAGCCTGCTGTAAGGATGAGCACAAAGGAGGGATGTTCACAGTTAGGCCACCTACACAAGTAGTCGATGCTTAAGGTAAATACATATCATTTGATACCAAGTGCAGATCCAGGATTAGAAAAAGTAGTTGAAATACCAAATAAAGGGGGAATGCTAAGAAAAAATAAAATGGTAAGCAATCTCGCTAGAGCAGACATCAGTAGAAAGCTTTGCAGGATTATACATGGTTAAAGAACTGTTTAGGCCTAAGCTTCGCGATGATAGAATGTAGGTAAGAGTTCACTAGAAATTAGAATGTACAATCAGCAAGGTTCAGTTAAATGGAAGCACTGGTTTGAACAAGTTTTGAAGTGTTTATGATCACAGCACACAAGCACGTATATCATTCTCCTTGTTAATGGAAACATGACCTGGAGAATATAGGTGAAAGGTAACTTCAGTTAAGTGCACACATAGTCAGAGTATTGGGAGCAGAACGATTAACATGCATACATGTTTGAAGGAAAGTTTATATTGTATCAAAGCTTTGTTAAACTTACGATAAAGAGAAGGTAGAGGAAAGGTTACGAGTCTAAAGGACACAGGTGATTTGATGTTTATGTAAAAGTGTACGATTTACATATGTATTCTTTGACTTGTTATGGGCTTTTGAGATAATTGTAATAACATCAGATTTGCATGTATATAAGAGACTACCTACAAGCAGCAATTGAGACCAGCTGTTTACCTGTATGGGGATAGCTACTCTCCCTGCTTCAACATAAACCTGCTTTTGCCTTGCCAAGAGAAGTCTTATTTTTCTTTATTTTAATTTCCCTGCAGTACATACTACAAAAAGCAGTAGTTTCCTTGCAGTACATACTACAAAAAGTAGTTTGTGAATGAAGACAAAAATCATTAACTTACAGAATAGAACAATTTGGGGCAAAGAAGTTCCCATAGACATTCCCTTGATTTGTAAGTAATAAGTTCCATCAAAAATCAAAATAGTTTTTAGTAAGGCGAGGTTAAGAAAAAATGTGACAAATTCTTTGGAGACCTTAAATGGCCTTCTCTTGTGTGCACTAATTCTCAGATCACTTTAATACCATTGTGTTGCGGTATATAGCTGTAGGGTGACTCAATGTCCGTTCAGACCAAGAATCAGAATCCGGATTTTACGGAATGTCATTAATCTAGTTTGAGGAATCACTGCTACCATTTATACAGATCTCGGTATAAAGTACACATTTTTAAAGAAAGCTGACAACATATAAACAAGGCAGATTTTCAGATGCTTGTGAATTTTGGGGAAGAGTGTAAACCAGTGTTGTGCATGGTGGTCTAACGTTCAAATAAAGGTATTCGTGGTTGCTAAAAAAAAGTCATCAGCTTTGGTCTTGTCTGAGAGCACCTTGTTTTCTTTCTGAATTTGTTGCAAAGGACTGGCAATCATTGGAACATAATGTTCTTTATTGGCTTGCTTAAATATCCTTTCAGACTTTTTGGACTTTTTTGAGCTTTTACATTAGTAAGTAATGCCTTTTTCAGCTTTTTCAGACGTGGCCATATATTGTGAACAATTGTAAGGAAATAATTCTGACCTGATCAAAACAACTTCCTTTTCGCGATCACAGATGCTAACTTATGCTCAACACATCCTTGCCTGATGATATAATTTCACAACATCATCAAAAATATGTCCTATTGGACTTTTAACGATTGAACCTCTCAATACTGTTGGGATACTCATGATTTATCCTGTACAATCATTGATAACCTTCTGTATGATACACTGCCACTTTTGTGTTATAATTACCTTTATATCCTTTTTAATTATTCACACTGCTGGGAAAACTTGAGTACAGAGCATCATTTATCTGATAAACTAAATGTTACAGGCGCATGTCTACTATCTGGCTATTGAGCTTGTTTATAGTTTTCATTGCTATACCTAAAACACTGCAAATGATTGTGACTGTATATTCAGTAAATGTTGACAAGGAATATCTTTAAAAAGCACTACTAGGAACCACTGTTGTTTATTTGCTGTATTGCTCCTGGTTCAAGGTGAATAGTTTGCAGCTCCGGTGGCAGATATTTCTTCAGACCAAGGCACAACTCTCCCATCAGGTCTGGAGTGTACTTTTGCAGACCATCCCCAGCTGCGCCATCCTGAAGTGGAGCATGTCGTATCAAGAGGCATAAAGCCCCACTTCAGTCCTTAATCCACTCCTTCCCACAGTCCTTGGAAGATGTTATTTTTACTCAATCTCCAACCGATATGTCCCTTCCAATGAGCAGATGGCACAGGAGTACATGAAAGTAAAATACCTTTACTTCCACTTAAAGATAAAGGGAACAGTTAATGAAGGAAAAGTACTGTGCAAACACATTGTCTCTTTGATTTTCTTAGCTTTTCTTGATATATAAAAGTCACACCTTTTAGCCTTGTATTTCAGAGCACAGCTAGACAAACAAACTATATTGTGTTGTATGCGGATTGCTAATAAATATCCTATATCTCTCTCTCTGTGTCAGCCTCTCGTGTATGCAGCTGTCATAACCTTGTATCCTGGCTTTTAAGAAACTTTTTACACACAAGCGGAAATTCACAGTCCTTTTCCTTGACCGTACCTTTTCCTGTGAGAGAAGAAAAGGCTCTTTGTTTTCCTCAAGAAAAATTTGGTAAAGGCATCTGCATAGAGGAGAGGCGTCTCCAGGGGGAAAGCGCACAGCTTCCCCCATCAGAGTTGGGACTGCGTGAAGTGTTAGGGTTGTAGGTTCTTATGAATGGTTCATGTTGGAAGGGAGATTGCACTAACTTCTCAGTGTTCTAAAAGAGGCCTCCCGATATCGTAGCCAAAATGACAATACTTTGTGGTGGAGCAGACTGGCACAAATTGCCAGCAGCCTTTGTTGCTGTAGCTCACAACAAAATAGTGGCTTTGGACGGTGGCTGGTATTTCCTAATGGGGTGGGTGTGAGAAGTTGGCCTGATATATGATGTTTCCAATTCTGGAACCACCTTGTATCAGTCCAAACAATCCCTTATGGTGTCTGGTTGTAAGTCAACGTTATAGACAAGCTATCCTAATGGTAGCATGGACTAAGCAGCCTTAAAGGCTTAACTTAAGAGGTTGTGTTAAGTGAGCTGTTTTACCAATCACAATCCTGTAATATCAAATGAAAGGACACCACACAAGTTATATATTATAAAGATATATGTATTTATTACTAGAATAATCCCCAGTACTCTTTATGAGCAAAGGGGCACAAGCGTTTAAACTAAGGCACAGTATAACATATGAAAGTTGCACAATTATGGATGAGGGCGGGTACCCACTCAAACCATATATTAAGAAAGTGGTATAAGAGATACCAATCGAACAGTAGTTAGGCCTAGGGCTAGGGAATCGCTGGGAGCAGTCGGGACAAGCAATGCTGAATTCGGGAAAAGCCCGCGGGATTCGGGTGCAGCGCTTGAAGCGCGGCTTGCACCAATGCCATGTCTATGGTGCGTAAAAGTTTCAAAGTTACAGTTTAAGGAGACTTCTGCTTAACCTAGAAGGATGAAACTTTAGACACAGGCCCTAGAGGTGTGTACCAGTGTGGGAACACCGGCGTTGCTGAGTTACCTCACCCACAGGAAGCGGGTGCATAGGGTCGAAGTGGCGTGGGTTTCGTCACGCAGGTTGCTGGTGCTTGGAGCTGAAGATGCTGCAGGCGGTGTGAAGGAGAAGTGTCCGGTGTGATCCAAGGGTGGATCAGAGTGGTAAAGTACCTGAAAGCAGAGGGAACAGAGTCTGGGTCACTCAGCAGTGACCAGGGTGGAACCAGGACGGAACCAGGCAATGTCGGGCGCAATCAGGTGGTTGTCGAGGAGCTTCTCTCCGCTGCCACGTGGGCTCTGGGGCATCTGCGACGTCCAGGAGCGGATCACGAGCTGTCCCACGAAGGCTCTTACAGTCGGCGCTGTCGGCGTCAAGATCGGAGCAAACACTTGGCAAGAGCAATCCACGCAAGACTGGAAGATTGCTTCTCACTCGGACCAGGAGAGTCAGAGCGGGTGCTCCTTTTCAGAGGAGCGGGTGCAAGTCTGGAGCAACCAGAATCACAAGTCGTATTTTGGTTTTCGTCGGCACAGGGGCCACAAGCCAGCTGGCAAGTGACCGGGCCAACGCGTTGAGCCAAAGGAAGCAGAAGGGCCCCACGCAGCACTCGTCGAGTGTAGAGGGGTGAGCTTCGGTGCAAAAGTGGCTCAGGGCTGGGGCTTCTCAAACCCCGGTGTACAGCTTCGATGGTCACTCGTGGGCTGCACGGTCAGCGTCTCGTGGCCTTTTCAAGATGGCGTGCCCCACGCTTCCGGTCGCCTCCACGGGTCTCAGCTCTGCAGGGACTGTGGATCGGGCTGTAAGAAGGCAGGCAAGCTTGATCTCGTCGATCTCTGTCGCTCGAGTTTCGGCGGGAACTGCAACAAAGCAAGGGTCGAGGTGCTGGGTGGTGCCTGCTTGCACAGGGTGGTCACTCCTTGACCACAAGGGAGATTCTTCAGTCTTCTACGTCGAGTAGTATGTCGAAAGGTCCAGAGTTTCGTTTCTTATGTTTCATCAGGATAATCTGAGTGCTTTGGCACTGCTCTCATTCTTATACCAATCTAGGGGGCTGGATTACCTGCTAGGTCCCCTCCTATGGGTGGGACCCAGGAAGGGGGTGGATACACCCCTTTCCCTTTGATCCAGGCCACGCTGGAACTGGGGCTGGTGTGCCCCAGAACCGGTTTGGCCGGATTATGCAAGGGGCAGCCTTGTGCGCCCCAGGCAGTGTCTGGTTTCTTTCAAACCTCCCTGCTACAATCCACTATCTCCTGTCTGGGGTGGTGTGACACCTCCCTGTGACAGGAAACCCTTTGTCCAGGCCTCCTCTGCTGAGTTTCGGTCAGCAGCAGGAGGTCAGACCCGTGTCTGTGGCAGAGGCATCCATTTTGTGGATCTGAGGCTCTTTTAAAAATCAACCGCGTTTCAGTAAAGTAACATGTCTTCTCCCTCTAGAGGGGTGGAATGCTATCCCCGTCGACAGGACTGTCGAGGGGATAGTATTCCAATTCGTATGACACCTTACACGACATGTTTTGATAAAGCCAAACCAAAGTTGCAATATAACCGCGAGGATTATAATGCACTTAATAGTATATGGTATGGCATTATCCCGGAACAGCTTAGGGAGTGGTTCCCGACAGCTGCAGACAGGCTCAGCTCATGCTCGAGCACCATCTCACGTTAAACCACGCACTCTGCCTCCTGGATTGATAAGGCCTTCCATAGGAGTGACTCACAGGTTTATATGTGTCCAGATATAGGTTTAGACATAGGTATACTATATCTAAGCAAGTGGTGATTACACCAACTTGCCCCAGCTGAGTGATCAGCCAGTTGTGTCAATTTAAGAACCAGCCAGGGGTGGCAAAAGCTATGCTGCAGCCCCAGGTAGGCCTTGGAGGCACCTATGCCCTGAGCACCTACAGTGCATGGTACAGGGGCTGACAAGGAGTCCAGTTCCAATTGGGTTATGTACCTATAGTACATGTTTATGAATTTAGAGAGAGAACAGCAGGCTGGGGGTCTGATTAGCAGGCCCACAGCCTCATCAAGTCGAAAACCAGTGAAGCAAAAAGCAAAAATTGGGGTGACCATAGGATAGCAGACCCTACTCTCCTTCACAACCCCCCCCCAAACGCAGGGACATTAAACTTAACCTTGACCAGATAAGTCTTCATGTTCTAAGTGGAAGTACCTGGAGAGACCATCTGCATTACCATGGTCAGTCCCTGGGCGGTGCTCCACTGTTAAGTCCATCCCCTGTAGGGAAATGGACCACCTGCGTAGTTTGGGGTTTTCACCCTTCATCTGATTTAGCCACAAGAGGGGCTTATGGTCTGTCTGAATTAGGAAGTGAGTACCAAACAAGTATGGCCTCAACTTCTTCAGGGCCCAAACCACAGCAAAGGCCTCCCTCTCAATAGCTGACCAACGTTTCTCCTTGGGGGTCAGCCTTCTGCTAATAAAAGCAATGGGCTGGTCTTGACCATCTTGATTAAGTTGTGAAAGCACAGCTCCCACCCCCAACTCAGAAGCTTCTGTCTGTACAATGAACTGTTTGGAGTAGTCAGGACTCTTCAGGATAGGTGCAGAGCACATGGCCTTCTTCAGGTCATCAAATGCCTTTTGACGGCTAACTGTCCACTGAACCTTTTTTGGCATCTTCTTGGATGTCAAGTCATTTAATGGTGGACCCATAGTTCTTCACAAATTTTCTGTAATTCCCAGTCAGGCCCAAGAAGGCTCTGACTTGTGTTGGGGTAGTTGGAGGAGCCCAGTCCTGGATGGTCTGGATCTTGCTCTCCAATGGTTGAACCTGACCCCCACCTACTAGGTGGCCCAGGTACACAACCTTGCTCTGCCCTATCTGGCACTTAGTAGCCTTGATAGTCAGGCCTGCCTTTTGCAGGGCCTCCAGAACCTTCTTCAGGTGGATCAGGTGATCCTCCCAGGTGGAGCTAAAGACAGCAATATCATCTAGATATGCTGCACAAAAGTAATCCAACCCAGCAAGGACTTGATTCACCAACCTTTGGAAGGTGGCAGGTGCATTCTTCAAACCAAAGGGCATTACCACAAACTGATAATGTCCACTAGGGGTAGAGAATGCTGTTTTGGCTTTTGACTCTTCAGCTAACCTGATCTGCCAGTAGCCAGCTGTCAAATCAAATGTGCTCAGAAACTTGGCAGAAGCCAATTTATCAATGAGCTCCTCTGCTCTTGGAATGGGATGTGCATCTGTCCTAGTGACAGCATTGAGACCTCTGTAGTCCACACAAAACCTCATTTCTCTCTTTCCATATTTGGTATGGGGTTTTGGCACAAGGACTACTGGGCTGGCCCATGGGCTCTCAGATGGCTCAATCACTCCAAGCTCAAGCATCTTTTGCACCTCAGCCTTTATACAATCCCTGACATGGTCAGGTTGCCTGTAGATTTTATTCTTCACAGGCAGACTGTCACCAGTGTCCACCTCATGGGTGCACCAGTTAGCTTGACTGGGTGTGAGTGAAAACATGTGTCTGTGGGCCTGCAACACCTGTCTGCAGTCCACCTGTTGCTGTTCAGTGAGGCTGCCTGCCAAGACTACTTCATCAACTGAACCATCATCAGGGTTCTGGGAAAGCAGGTCTGGGAGAGGGTCACTCTCTTCCTCCTGATCCCCATCTGTGGCCATGAGCAAGCTCATTTCCTCCCTGTCCACAAATGCTTTCAAACGATTTACATGGAGCACCCTGTGGGGGCTCCTAGGGGTTCCAAAGTCAACCACATAGGTGACTTCTCCCTTTTTCTCAACAATTGGGTAGGGTCGAGTCCATTTGTCCTGGAGTGCTGCTGGGGTCACTGGCTCCAACACCCACACCATCTGCCCTGGTTTGTACCCCACCAGAACAGCCTTTTGGTCATGCCAAGCTTTCTGTAATTCTTGACTGGCCTCCAGGTTTTTGGATGCTCTCTCCATGTACTCAGCCATCCTGGAGCGGAGACCAAGTACATAGTCCACAACATCTAGCTTAGGCTTTTTGAGAGGTAACTCCCATCCTTCCTTCACCAAACATAGTGGACCCCTCACAGGGTGGCCAAACAAAAGTTCAAAAGGGCTGTAGCCAACCCCCTTCTGTGGGACCTCTCTGTTAGCAAAAAGCAAGCAGGGTAAAAGGGTGTCCCATTTCCTCCTAAGCTTCTCTGGTAATCCTTTTATCATTCCCTTGAGGGTCTTGTTGAACCTTTCAACAAGCCCATTGCACTGTGGATGATCAGGTGTGGTAAACTTGTAGTTTACTCCACACTCCTTCCACATTGCCTTTAAGTATCCAGACATGAAGATGGTACCTCTGTCTGAAAGAACCTCCTTTGGAAAACCCACTCTTGAGAAAACTGCAAGAAGGGCCTTTGCCACAACAGGAGCTGTTGTGGTCCTCAGGGGAATTGCCTCTGGATACCTGGTGGCATGATCCACTACCACCAGTATAAATCTGTGCCCAGGTGCTGTTTGAGGATCCATGGGACCCACAATGTCTATTCCAACTCTTTCAAAGGGTACCCCCACCACAGGTAATGGTATCAGGGGGGCCTTTGTTGTGCCACCTGACTTACCACTGGCTTGGCAAGTGACACAGGAGCGACAAAACTCCTTGACATTTTCTGACATATGAGGCCAGTGAAAGTGAGGAACAAGCCTGTCCCAAGTCTTATTCTGGCCTAAGTGTCCTGCAAGGGATATATCATGGGCCAAGGTAAGAAGGAAGCCCCTAAACTTCAAAGGTATGACCAACCTCCTGGTAGCACCAGGCTTGGGGTCTCTAGCCTCAGAGTAAAGGAGCCCATCATCCCAATACACTGTATGGGTACCTTGAGCATTCCCTGCAGCCTCAGCAGCAGCTTGCTGGCTGAGGGGTTCAAGTGAAGGGCAATCTAATTGGGCCTGCCCCAGGTCTGCCCTTGAGGGTCCCCCTGTCCCGAGAAACTCAACCTGATCAGGCTCAAGTTCCTCAGAGACAGTCTCCTCTTGGACTGCAGAATCAGCCCCCTGTGAAGTCTGATCCTCAACCTGGGGCAAGTGGGAAGGCACAGCCTTAACCCTCTTGCTCCTTCTCTTGGGTTGTGGTTGGTCTATTGTTCCAAGATCCACCACTGGTTCAGGAAGGCACTTCTTAGCCTGAGTCCTTGTCACTGCAAGGACATGTGCTGAAATCCCTAGCATTTCTGCATGAGTCCTGTACTCCACTTCTGACCAAACTGAGCTTTCAAGATCATTGCCTAACAGACAGTCTACTGGGAGGTCTGCACTTACCACAACTTTCTTTAGGCCATTTACCCCTCCCCAGGAGAAGTTCACAACAGCCACACTATGTGTAGTAGTGGTGTTGCTTGCGTTGGTCACTAGGTAATTTTCACCTAGTACAATCTTACCAGGGTCCACAAAGTCAGGTGTCACCATAGTGACACTGGCACAAGTGTCCCTGTAGGCCTGAGCCAGTTTCTCATTTATCAAAGGCGTCTGCCTATACTTGCCCAGATTACTGGGACTCACAGTAGTGGACAAAGATAAGTTTACATCATATAGGAGAACTGCCTGAGTAGGGACTCTGACTAGGCCGGATTCCATCTCAGTACCCAGGGTTAACCCTACTATACCCTTTGGCTGTGTACCACCATTGCTAACTGTACTAGGGGGTGCAGGTGCTGTAGGAGCTGCAGTGGTGGGGACTGGATTTTTCTTGGTGCATTCACTGCCCCAGTGTGAAACTGATTTGCAGGTATTACACCAAGGTTTCTTTGGGCCATCATTCTTCTTTTTCTTGTTGCCATTTTGGGAACCACCCTCCTTATTGTTAGTTTGGGGGCCTGAAGACTTCTGGTCCTTTTCTTTATCTTTCTGATTCCAACCCTTCTGGTCTGTTTTCTTCTGGTCACCACCATGGTTCTGGGGTTTCTGCTTAATCCTTGTTCTGACCCATTTGTCTGCCTTCTTTCCCAATTCTTGGGGAGAGGTCAGATCAGAGTCAATAAGGTATTGATGCAACAGCTGGTTCTGACAGTTATTGGTTCTGACAGTTATTAAGGATCTGCTCTCTCATTATAAGATTGTACAATCCTGTATAGTCTGAGACTTTACTTCCCTGCAGCCAACCCTCCAGAGCCTTAGTGGCACAATCAACAAAATCAGTCCAGTCCTGAGTCTGTGCTTTTTGGGTGTCTCTGAACAACAACCTGTATTGCTCAGTGGTTAGGCCAAACCCTTCAATAAGAGCACTCTTCAGGACAGAGTAGTTTTTGGCACCTCAGGTCTAACTGTGAGGAGCCTATCCCTCCCTTTCTCTGAAAAGGAGTACCATAAAATTGCAGCCCACTGATCTTGAGGAACCTGCTGTATCATGCATGCTCTCTCCAGAGCAGTCATCCATTTGTGGATGTCATCCCCTTCCTTGTAGGGGGCTACAATCTTTGTCAGGTTTCTATTGTCATAGGACCTGTCTTTCTCTCTAGGAATATTGCTGCTACCAGTGGAATCTAATCCACACAACTTTTGTTCTCTTGCTAAAGCAAGTTTAGCTTGAGCCAAGGATACCTCTTCCCTCTCTATTTGGAGTTGGACAGCCCTCATCCTGGCCATATGCTCTTTCCCCTGGGGGAAGTCATTCCCCTTTGAGATTCCCTGGAGGCACTAGAAATGTTAGACTCCCTGGAAGGGGATCTCACTCTTCTATTACCCAAGGGAATTGTGTTGTATGGTCTGGGGAGGTGCTGGCCCTCTCCATTACCATGTAGGTCCAAGTTGGTCTGGTTAAACCTGCCAACCTGTGCCTGGTTACCCCTCTGATCTGACTCATCTACTTCTGAGTCCTCCTCATCCTCCTCATCTTCTTCTAAGTCCACCACTGGGGCGTCCTCATTCTCAGGGGGGTTCACTCCATCTCCTGTTTCTAAGGGATCTGTACTCTCCTTATCTAAGTCATCCTTTTCCAGGATGGCTATCAGGGAAGGAATGGTGGGGTTGTGACCCCTTTTTAGCCCTCTTGCAACACATAAGGCACGCAAGTCTTTATGGCTAAGTTTGTCATAGCTGGAAGCTGCCTTGGTAAGGTCAGCTTTCACAGGCACAGAGCTGGAAGCTCCACCTGCGTCAGACATGACTGCTAGTGAGGTGCAAGTGGTGCACTTACCTACACTAAGTGTTTTCCTACTGTACCTTGCTAGTGAGTTGTAGGCAGGGTGTGCTAATCCCTTTGATCTACAACTACTAAGTTCAGTAGAACTTAAATATGCTAAGCTTTTGTTTACATGTACCTAAGGTACTTAATGTGATCTTTCAATTTGATAAAAAGATTGCAATGGTAAAACAACAGCAAGCTCAAATCCGCGCCGCTGCACACCAATGTGAGAAGTTGGCCTGATATATGATGTTTCCAATTTTGGAACCACCTTGTATCAGTCCAAACAATCCCTTATGGTGTCTGGTTGTAAGTCAACCTTATAGACAAGCTATCCTAATGGTAGCATGGACTAAGCAGCCTTAAAGGCTTAACTTAAGAGGTTGTGTTAAGCGAGCTGTTTTACCAATCACAATCCTGTAATATCAAATGAAAGGACACCACACAAGTACATATTATAAAAATATATGTATTTATTACTAGAATAATCCCCAGTACTCTTTATGAGCAAAGGGGCACAAGCGTTTAAACAAAAGCACAGTATAACATATGAAAGTTGCACAATTATGGATGAGGGCGGGTGGCCACTCAAACCATATATTAAAAAAGTTGTATAAGAGATACCAATCGAACAGTGGTTAGGCCTAGGGCCTAGGGAATAGCTGGGAGCAGTTGGGACAAGCAATGCTGAAGTCGGGAAAAGCCCGCGGGATTCGGGTGCAGCGCTTAAAGCGCGGCTTGCACCAATGCAATGTCTATGGTGCTTAAAAGTTGCAACGTTACAGTTTAAGGAGACTTCCGCTTAACCTAGAAGGATGAAACTTTAGACACAGGCCCTAGAGGTGTGTACCAGTGTGGGAACACCGGCGTTGCTGAGTTACCTCACCCACAGGAAGCGAATGCATAGGGTCGAAGTGGCGTCGGGTTTCGTCACGCAGGTTGCTGGTGCTTGGAGCTGAAGATGCTGCAGGCGGTGTGAAGGAGAAGTGTCCGGTGTGATCCAAGGGTGGATCAGAGTCGTAAAGTACCTGAAAGCAGAGGGGACAGAGTCTGGGTCACTCAGCAGTGACCAGGGTGGAACCAGGACGGAACCAGGCAATGTCGGGCACAAGCAGGTGGTTGTCGAGGAGCTTCTCTCCGCTGCCACGTGGGCTCTGGGGCATCTGCGACGTCCAGGAGCGGATCACGAGTTGTCCCACGAAGGCTCTCACCGTCGGCGCTGTCGGCTTCAAGATCGGAGCAAACAACACTTGTTAAGAGCAATCCACGCAGGACTGGAAGATTGCTTCTCACTCGGACTAGGAGGGTCAGAGCGGGTGCTCCTTTTCAGAGGAGCGGGTGCAAGTCTGGAGCAACCAGAATCACAAGTCGTATTTCGGTTTTCGTCGGCACAGGGGCCACAAAGCCAGCTGGAAAGTGACCGGGCCAACGCGTTGAGCCAACGGAAGCAGAAGGGCCCCACGCAGCACTCGTCGAGTGTAGAGGGGTGAGCTTCGGTGCAAAAGTGGCTCAGGGCTGGGGCTTCTCAAACCCCGGTGTACAGCTTTGAGGGTCACTCGTGGGCTGCGCGGTCAGCGTCTCGTGGCCTTTTCAAGATGGCGTGCCCCACGCTTCCGGTTGCCTCCACGGGTCTCAGCTCTGCAGGGACTGTGGATAGGGCTGTAAGAAGGCAGGCAAGCTTGATCACGTCGATCTCTGTCGCTCGAGTTCAAGCGGGAACTGCAACAAAGCAAGGGTCGAGGTGCTGGGTGGTCCCTGCTTGCACAGGGTGGTCACTCCTTGACCACAAGGGAGATTCTTCAGTCTTCTACGTCGAGTAGGATGTCGAAGGGTCCAGAGTTTCACTTCTTATGTTTCATCAGGATAATCTGAGTGCTCTGGCACTGCTCCCATTCTTATACCAATCTAGGGGGCTGGATTACCTGCTAGGTCCCCTCCTATGGGTGGGACCCAGGAAGGGGGTGGATACACCCCTTTCCCTTTGATCCAGGCCGCACTGGGACTTGGGCTGGTGTGCCCCAGAACCGGTTTGGCCGGATTATGCAAGGGGCAGCCTTGTGCGCCCAAGGCAGTGTCTGGTTTCTTTCAAACCTCCCTGCTACAATCCACTATCTCCTGTCTGGGGTGGTGTGACACCTCCCTGTGACAGGAAACCCTTTGTCCAGGCCTCCTCTGCTGAGTTTCGGTCAGCAGCAGGAGGTCAGACCCGTGTCTGTGGCAGAGGCATCCATTTTGTGGATCTGAGGCTCTTTTAAAAATCAACCGCGTTTCAGTAAAGTAACATGTCTTCTCCCTCTAGAGGGGTGGAATGCTATCCCCGTCGACAGGACTGTCGAGGGGATAGTATTCCAATTCGTACGACACCTTACACGACATGTTTTGATAGAGCCAAACCAAAGTTACAATATAACCGCAAGGATTATAATGCCCTTAATAGTATATGGTATGGCATTATCCCGGAACAGCTTAGGGAGTGGTTCCCGACAGCTGCAGACAGGCTCAGCTCATGCTCGAGCACCATCTCACGTTAAACCACGCACTCTGCCTCCAGGATTGATAAGGCCTTCCATAGGAGTGACTCACAGGTTTATATGTGTCCAGATATAGGTTTAGACATAGATATACTATATCTAAGCAAGTGGTGATTACACCAACTTGCCCCAGCTGAGTGATCAGCCAGTTGTGTCAATTTAAGAACCAGCCAGGGGTGGCAAAAGCTATGCTGCAGCCCCTGGCAGGCCTTGGTGGCACCTATGCCCTGAGCACCTATAGTGCATGGTACAGGGGCTGACAAGGAGTCCAGTTCCAATTGGGTTATGTACCTATAGTACATGTTTATTAATTTAGAGAGAGAACAGCAGGCTGGGGGTCTGATTAGCAGGCCCACAGCCTCATTAAGTCGAAAACCAGTGAAGCAAAAAGCAAAAATTGGGGTGACCATAGGATAGCAGACCCTACTCTCCTACAGTGAGTTTCTTAAAAAACAAAATTGTGATCATCACATGGTGGCTTCGCTCAGAACAGAATGGTGTCCTTGATTAATAAGGTGTGACATGCTCACAAAATGAGAGCCTTGTGTTGCATTGTGATTTCCCACAAAATGGCATTATTTGAAGAGAAGTTGTGGGCTTCTGCAAAATGGCAGCCTTGTTAGATGATGCAGCTCAACCCCCAACATTGGTAGCTGAGACCAAGATTCCTGGGATGTGCTGTTAACTCTTTAAAATGGTCGAGTCCTGGGTAGAATATAGACCACAAGAGATGTGATCTGAGCAAGTCTAACATCTTCTGGAAGGGGCAAATTGAGGGTGAATCAGGACATCGTTGAGAGAAGGGTAACTATTTATCAGAAGGATACGTTTTTTATGTACTGTTGCTTTCTTTTGCAATATGAAATTTAGCTTCTATGAATTTAGTACAACGGTTGGACTGCATACACTTCTATAATATTGTGTAATTGAGTCAAATCCAACTACCATTGTTGAGATTCATATAACTCAAATTATTTTATTAGAGAACAAGCACAAAAGAAAACCTAGGGATGAGTGTGTTTTCTGGGTGTCTCATGCACAGGGCGGACTTCATTGTGTATATTGTAAGTAAGTGGCAATACAAGGGCTTTAGTGAGTCAGACTCAGAATTCTTAGCAGGCATTTCAAAAACACTTAACTACTTGTCAAGCCAAAGTGTTGACTTTCAATATACTCAGCACTATTTTCCAACCCATTATGTTCTTATCACAGATGATAGCTGACCAATATCGTAGGTACACAGATAGCTAAAAAGACTCTTTCCCTAACAGTATTTGCATGGTTTAATCAGGAACTCTTCATTCCGCACAAATGATATGGCTTAGTTTTCAATGAATATCATGTAATTCTAACACTCAGTGTGCCCTTAAAATGTTTTATTTTACTCTGAAAGAGTGTGCACTTCATAAAGCTTTTCTGAATCACAAAGGGGGTTAAGTACACGGGCTAGACACCATTTTGCTGTTGCAAACCCTGGGATTGAGCGACTCACAGAACTTGCATCTGCAAAATGTTTGTGTACATCTGGCCCTATTAACTTCTTAGTGCGTATTATATTCTATAGAATTATAGTATATTATTAGAAATATTTGTGAAGTTGTATTTGTAACCTCATTAGAAGCTACTCAAACAACTGCAGTATGGTGTATATATATTTCAGTTTTTCCATTCAGCCACAAAGTTCTGTTGTATAGCATTTTAGGACCATAGTGTAATTTTCCCGATTCATGCCCTTATATAGGCATAAATCACCCTACCCTTATATAGGCATAGAAATCATAACCATATTTAGACATAGCTCATGCAGTCCAAATACGGCATGGCTACTTCCACTAGTTCCGAAAATCCACAACCATTTCTTAGAAAACTCGCCTTCAGCAGTCATGGACTTCCCTTGCTTGAATATTGATTTGTCCAAGAACTCATGGAGTTTTCAAAGAACTGAGACTGATGACGTTATATGACCTTAAGTCAAACTCGGCACCTTCAAGGTATAAATATGCCCACACTTGCCTTAGCAAACACACTGTGGTTTGGAGCAGTTCGACTATCTACTTGCCCGATGCAACTCGCTACAGCAAGTGCCGAAGGAAGCCGACCCTCCAGCAGACGCACTGAGAGAGACGCTGTCTTTTCTCTGGCCGAGAAATCCAGCTCCAGTGTTTCCAAGCTCCCCTTGCAGGGTGTTGGAAAATCGAGCCTTGAGACAAAGAGATACCAGACCTCCTTCATTCTAAACCAAGGTACGGAGCTGATTAGACCCTAAGAGAAATCTTGGATAGATTCTTGGCAAAAGAATACTAAACCTATGCTACACATCACTTACTTCTTCCCTAGTACTAGACCTAGGTTAGGTACACCGGGGTAGGCGTATTTCAGAAACACCACTTGAGTACTTTTAGTATTTATTTATTTATGTATGTATTTTATGGCTTAGAAACCATACCATGCTTTTACAGTATTGTTTTATAATACTCTTTGTACTGTGCGCGTTATGCTTTGCAACCAGTATTACGATTGTAGCAATTAATTTCTTCTGCATAAGAAAGAAGACTGTTCAATAAATACTTTTATTGAAAACCCCCGTCTCTCTATTTCTCTGCACCTCTGGTGAAACGAAGCATGCACGATTGACTGAGTGAAATATCTATCTTTTCTTTCCGCGACTCTAGAGATACATTTCTTATTCTTGGGAAACAAAGCTGTCATGTTTATTCGGTTGTCAGAAACGAATCCCTTCTTGTTTATTCGAGAAAGTTTCTAAAGACCTCTGAGCTAGCTGGCACTCACAATTAAGTCTAATATTTTTGATAGAGACCTAGTAGACATAAGTCCTTCGTCAAGTCTATAGTATATATTATTTCAATGCGCAGAGCCTATTAGGAATATAGGAACTACACTACATGGCACCCAACGTTTGGTAAGGCGCTAATTTAACACTATATACTAGAGTAACTCAGTCATACTTTTCACACAGACCCCTTTTTCCCCGTAAAATACTCCAATAGACGTCTGGAGTGTGTAAAATGATAAAATATCTGCCATAACTGAGTAGGACGAAAATCCTATGTATTAGTTATTGGTTTGTTCAACATTGAAGGATACAGTGTTCCAATATATTGTGCACCATATCTTTGTTTCTTTGACACTTACTCTGCAAGACTTTCAACAAAATGCCGGATAGCGACGAAGAGACCAGTGGAGCTGCAGCAGCAGCCCGACCGGGTTTAGACGGTACAGGTCTCCAACAAAATGACCCGGATGCTATAATCATCCCGGAAAATGTAAGAAAAATAATCACTATAAAGCTCATAACAAATGGCCTATCATCGAGAGGTGGTAGGGTAATATTTGTTATAGAGGCACATGAATATCGGCAGACAGAGCTATTCTATTTATGGATTCTGTTTCCTACAGCAAATCCAGAAACACATAAGTTCCACTACTACAAGGTAGAGGAACCTCCAGCGGAATACGTTCCTTTCGAGGACATTGAAATTCCACTAACTTACCAAGAGCATGAGCTCTGGTTTAAAGGCGCCCTACAACATCAAAATCACATTACCAGGCTTGGTCCACTAGGTAGACCAGGAGCAACATGGCCGGTACTAGCCAGCTATACACCACATCCTGACATTGAAAGAATGACAGATGTAGAACTATTTGCTCAGCTAAAACAATTAATTAAAATACATAGACAATTGGTTCAATATGTCATGCAGACTCTAACAGTCCAACCTGCTATAAGAATTCCACATCACACCCCTCACCAGGGGAACACAAACAAAATTACACCAGACTATACAATCAGTCATTGGCAAATTACCCGCAAAACGGGAACAAATTCCATTCTGGTTAGCTCAAAAAATGACTCTAATAGAGGCAGTATTTCCCGATAGTACACCTCATGAGTAACACAGGATTCTAGCACTCTGTTTACCAATGGAGATTGCACCACACGTGGAGGACTGTGACACTTGGGGTACAGTCTTTGCTTCAATTTACACAAAAACACATGGCGTTCCGTCTATGGCGGTAATACCAGACGTCCTGAAACAGATTCAAAATGAATACGTACCAGAACCTGCCTTGAATCTTGGTATGAAATTACTAAAAGATTACAAACAGGTCTCTGCTATATTATTTGCCAACATTAAAGGTGAAGCGGCATCCTGGCAATCCGCCAAAAATTAAAAGAACTTGATATTACTGAACAACCATATGAACTTGCCAGAATAATTGAAAAATCCTATAAAGAACTAGGTGAGACGAATGTCTGACTAAATATCGAAACCAAAAATATCGACATACAAAAATATCGGGACAAAAATATCGAAGTCAAAAATATCGGAATCCTATCCCTAACAAGGTAAGTACAAAAATATCGAAAAAATAATATCGTAGTACAAAAATATCGGAATTAAAAATATCGTTTTTTTAAATGTATTAATAATAATGTTAAAATAATTATAAAATACATATAATGTTACAAATATTAAATAAAAATATTAAAACATAATAAAAAAATTAATACTAATACATATACATTTAAAATAAATTAAAAACGTAATAATTTAATGTAATTTTATATTTTATAATTTCATTTAATTGATTTAATTTAAATTTATTTAATTTTTACCCTGTACGACTGTACCCCAAAAACCCAAAACTGACCCAGAACCCTAAAAATACCCCTTAACCCAAATACTGAAAACTGACACTGAACCCTAAAAATACCCCTTTACCCATGAACTGAAAACTGACCCAGAACCCTAAAAATACCCCTTTACCCATGAACTGAAAACTGACCCTGAACCCTAAAAATACCCCTTTACCCACAAACTGAAAACTGACCCTGAACCCTAAAAATACCCCTTTACCCACAAACTGAAAACTGACCCTGAACCCTAAAAATACCCCTTTACCCACAAACTGAAAACTGACCCTGAACCCTAAAAATACCCCTTTACCCACAAACTGAAAACTGACCCTGAACCCTAAAAATACCCCTTTACCCATGAACTGAAAACTGACCCAGAACCCTAAAAATACCCCTTTACCCATGAACTGAAAACTGACCCTGAACCCTAAAAATACTCCTTTACCCATGAACTGAAAACTGACCCTGAACCCTAAAAATACCCCTGTACCCATGAACTGAAAACTGACCCTGAACCCTAAAAATACCCCTTTACCCATGAACTGAAAACTGACCCTGAACCCTAAAAATACCCCTGCACCCATGAACTGAAAACTGACCCTGAACCCTAAAAATACCCCTGTACCCACAATTAATTAATATTATTAATTACCAATTAATTATTAATTAACAACAACAATAAAATAAATATATTAGCACATTTGCTGTAATTAATTTAATTTATTAATTAATATTATTTTGCACAATTAATTAATTAATAACAATAAATAATATATATAAAAATTAGTTTAATTAATTTAATAAAATAATTAATAATAATTAATTACCAACTAATTAATAATTATAAATATGATAAAAAATTATAATAATTAATTAACTAATTAATAGAAATTAATTACCAATTAATTATTTAAAATATGTACAAACATATATCAATTAATTAATTATTATTAAATTACTTCCCACCCTATTCCCCTATAAACCCATAACCCGCTACAGAACATATTTATCAATTAATAAATTGATTAAAATAATTTAAAATTAATTCTCAATTAATTAATTAATAATTCCTAATAATTAATAATTAATTTAACATAATTAAATTACTTCCCACCCTATTCCCCTATAAACCCACAACCCGCTACAGTAGTAAAACACAATATTTAATAAAATAACATTAAAAAAAATTATAAAACATAATTAATACAATATAATATACACTAAATTTATTTAAAAATAGATATTAGTAACATCAAAGTTATTAATTTCGATATTATTAACATCGATATTTACAACTTCGATATTACTGATATCATACCAATATCGATATTTAGACTGTCGATATTACTTACCTTCGATATTTTTGTATATCGATATTTAAACTTCGATATTTTTGCTTATCGATATTAAAAAATCGATATTTTGTCTGTGTACCGGTGAGACAGTTTGGTGGAAAACAAGTAAAACCCCAATTTACAGAAAATCCTGAAAAGGTTTTTATTAAAAATAATCTCACTACTCCTATAAAAAAGTGGCAGAACACTAAGCAGACACTTCCTAAAGAGAAGCGTTCTCAGTCCAGAGGAAGGTCTCCTCAACAGGAGGCCTCTAAAAAGAGGTATAACCTCAGAAATAGGGATAATTTGAGAAACCCTGATAGATATCAAGTTCTGATACACATTCCTCTAGTACCTTTCAGACTTCCTTGCAGAAATCCGAAAGAAGAGGACGGTCAGGAAACAAGGATGAACGCGTGAAGCCCAAAGACGATCAGCACGTTCAGAAAAATAAGAAGACCCAATTCACCAAAAAGAAGGTAGCAGGTCTAAAAATTAGACATGCCGAGGATCTTGAGGACACAACTCAAGAACGGGGAGTGGGCTCAGACAATGCTGGACAGTGCAGCAGAAGTTACCATAGCTCGCAAGATCCTGAAGGATCATCTGGAGACAGTGGACTTGAATGAATGCATTCAAGTGGAAACTGCCAACACCAGGGTTAGTCTACCCCATAAGTTATATGAAGTGACGCTCCGGATGGAGGGGCACATACCCAGGAAAATAAGAGCACACTTTTGGGAGAAGCTCTCTAAGGGTTATGACATTCTTCTAGCTGAAAAAGACTGGCCACCAGAGTTTGTCAGGGAGTGCCCACATGGCGAAGACATCATTATGCCAGCCTTCTCAAATCCTATTCCAATTCATAAAAAATACACCTATGCCAGAAAATGGGCAGTAGCCCAGACTCCAGCATTATATAAAAATCATGTGGGATGGGATGAGGATTCTCCTCACTGTAGGAGAGTAGGCTCTGTTTCCTATGGTCACCCCCACTTTTTGCTGTGATTCTCTGGTTTTTCGACTTTAGTGTGGCTGTGGGCCTGCTAATCAGACCCACAGCCCAGCTGTTCTCTCTCTAAATTGATACCATGTACTTTAGGTACATACCTGATTGGGTATGTTCTCTCTCTAAATTGATACCATGTACTTTAGGTACATACCTGATTGGGTATTGGGTCACCTTTGTGAGCCCCTATATAGTGTACCATAGGTACCCAGGGCATAGGTGCATCCAAGGCCTACCAGGGGCTGCAGCATGTATTATACCACCCCTAGATGGCCATCCAAACGGACACCACAGGCTGATCACTCAGCTTGGGTAAGGTGGTGTAATCACCCCTTACTTAGATATAGTATATCTATATCTACCTTATATATAGACACATGGTAACCTATAAGTCACTCCTATGGCAGGCCTTCACAATCCTGGAGGCAGAGTGATTGGTTTTATGTGAGAGGGTGCCCTAGCATGAGCTGAGCCCCTCTGCAGCTTTCGGAACCATCTCCTTATAGCTGTTCTATGATATAGCCATACCATATACTCTTAAGTGCATTATAATCCTCGCGGTTAATGCTAACTTTGGTTTGGCTTTATCAAAACATGTCGTGTAAGGTGTCAACCACTTTGGAATACTAGCCACCCACCAGTTCTGGTGGTGGGGGGTAGCATTCCACCCTTCTAGAGGGAAAAGACATGTATATTCCTGCTTTACCCGGTTAAAGTTAAACAGAGCCCCAGCATCACAAAATGGAGGCTGCTGCCACAGACACGAGTCTGACCTCCTGCTGCTGGACGAAACTCCAGCAAGGGAGGCCTGGACAATAGGTTTCCTGTCGAGGGAGGTGGGAGGTGCTAGCACCTCCCCAGACAGCCTGTAGTGTATTGGGGCAGGGTGGGTTGAATGGAAAGATTCTTTTCCAGACACTGCCTGGGGCACACAAGGTGCTCCATGCATAGCCCGGTTCAAACCAGTTGCTGGGGCACTCCAGCCTCGCTCTGGCGTGAAACTGGACAAAGGGAAAGGAGTGTAACCACCCCCTTCCCAGGTCCACCCATAGGAGGGACCTAGCAGGTAATCCAGCCCCTAAAATCAGTATAAAGATAGGAGCTGTGTCTACAGACTTTAGATTATCCTGGAATGAAACTCTGATACGAAACTCTTGGACCTACGACGTTCTATTCTGACTAGAAGACTGAAGACATCTCCCTTGTGGTCAAGGAGTGACCACTCTGTGCAAACAGGCACCACCAGCAACTTGCTAGTTTGCTTTGTTGACGCTCCCGCCGGAATCCGAAGACTCAGTGATACAGGAACTAGACTCTGAGACTTCTCTGACTCCGACCCATATCCACAGCAAAGCTGAAACCCGTGGCGGACACGAGAGACGTGGGACCGGACACCCTGGACATCCTGCATTTTGCTAACAGTGCAAATACCGAGGCACCCTCGCAGTTGTGCATTGGGGAACGAGAAGCCCCAGACTCGAGCGCCATTTGCACCGAAGCTCAGCCCCCCACACTCCACGAGCACCGCGTGGGGCCCGCTTTTGCATTTCAGCTCAACGCGTCTTCCCGGTTGCTAGCCCGCTGGCTAGTGAGCCCTCCGAAGACGAACCTTTGAAACTAAACTGCTTTCCTGGTTGCTCCAGGCTTGCTCCAGCTTCCCTACAAAGGAGAAGCCCCTCAGAACTTGCTGGCCTGACCCGAAGCCAATCTTCACTCCCTGCGTGAATTGCATTTGCCAAGGCTTGTTGGGTCCAATCCGGATACCGACACTGCAGTCAACTACATCCTTCGTGGGACAGCTCGAATCCAGCTCCTGGTTATTGTCGACACCTCCTGGTCCTCATGGCTGCAGAGACAAGCTTCACCTCTTCACCTGAGATCATTGTGACATCACCTGGTTCCTTCCTGGTCACTGGCTAGTGACCCAGACTCTGTCCCCTCTGCTTTCAGGTTCTTCACTTCTTCGATCCACCCGGACACTCTTCCTCTGGTCGCCTGCAGCACTTCTTTTGCAGATCTCCATTGAAAGCATCAACGAAACCCGACACGAAAAGATACCTATGCACCCGGCTTCCCTGGGTGAGGTTACTCGAGTACTCCGGTGCTCCCGTGGGTATTGACTCTCCCAGTGTCCTAGTTTAAAGGGGTTTTGTCGTAGTCCATCCGGAAGTGCCTTTAATCAGTAACTTTGTAATTTCTTCGTTCTCTATTATAAGTCAATGGTAACTCGCCACTGTGTTTAGACACTGCACGCGTCTCCCGTGGGTCTCCTACTTCCTAACCTTTGGTTGTCTAGTGTAGCCCCAGCGATTCCCTAGGCCCTACACCTATTTACTAATCCTGAAGTGGTTCTTATACCACTTACTTAGTATATGGTTTGTGAGTCCCTAATTGAGTAACTTGTGATGTACTTCGATCTCTGACCTCATAAAGAGTTCAGAGGAGTTGTGTTAGAAATGAATACTTATATATTTGATATATACCTTGTGTGGTGTCCTTTCATTTGGTATTCAAGGGATTATAATTGGTAAAACAGATTGCTTCACATGCTCGCTGAGGTCTTAGCCTAAGACTGCTGGTCCATGCTACCACTAGAATAGCTTGTCTATAAGGTTGACTTTACAACCACCATCAATAAGGGTTGCTTAGACTGGTGCAAGGTGCCCACTGGAATAGTGGACATCATATGCCAGGCTAACTTCTCACATTGGTGTGCAGCGGATAAGAGCTTGCTGTTGTTTTACCATATAATCTTAAGATATGATTTGAAAGATCACATTAAGGTACCTATAGGTACATATAAATCAAGTTCTTATAATACTTTAAGTTCTACTGAACTTAGAAGTTGTAGAGAAAAGGGCTTAGCACACCCTGACTACAACTCCTAGAGAGGTTCTAGTAGGAAAACATTTAGTGTAAGTAGGTTCACACACCACACCTCACTAGAAAATGTTCTTGGAAGCAGGCCCTAGTGGACCTCTTCAAGAAGACACCCAGAAGGTGCCCTCTAAGTATGACTCATTCACTTTTAATGACCTTAGAAGCCTGTGTGCAGTCAGAAAGTTAAAACAAGGACAGAGTACAACCTTTAACCATCTGGTAGATCTCTTAGTGGCTCATGATGTAGAGAATGTATCAGACCCAGGGAACCAAGATAGTGGAGAGGGGGGCCATCCATCAACAGAGGAAATTCCACCTGGAGATGATCCAGTGGTCTCTGATGGGTATGATGACCAGGAGGCAGTAAATGAACCTGACCTGGGCAACACAGGACTATCTTGGGGTGGATAGGGCCAAGGTAGGCCCCCCTCTAACCTTCCAAGTAGGCCTAACCGTGGAAACAGAAGGAACAGATCACTGTCCAGTGGTTCTGGTCATTCTGATTCCTCAGTAGGGTCCAGTGCCTCTCCCTGGAGGAGGATGACTCCCCCTCAGAGGAGAGAGCACAAAGCTAGGATGAAGGAAGTACATCTTAGAATCAAGAGCCAAGAAGTTGCCCTTGCAAGAGAGCAAAGGTTGAGTGGGTTAGAACCCACTGGTGGCAGCAACATTCCTAGAGATAGGAAAAGGTTTTATGACCATAAAAACCTAAATAAGATTGTCCCTCCCTACAAGAGTGGGGATGATATCCACACGTGGATAACTGCTTTGGAGAGGGCCTGCAAAGTACAGCAGGTACCCCAAAGTCAGTGGGCAGCAATCTTATGGCTCTCCTTTTCAGATAAAGGAAGAGACAAGCTCCTCACAGTTAGATGATGAGGATGCTAACAACTACACTGTCCTGAAGAGTGCTCTGATAGATGGGTTTGGCTTAACCACTGAGCAGTATAGGTTGCTGTTCAGAGACACCCAGAAGACACAGACTCAGGACTGGAGTGACTTTGTAGATTGTGCTACTAAGGCTCTGGAGGGCTGGCTACTGGGCAGTAAGGTCAATGACTATACAGGATTGTATAGTTTGAATATGAGAGAACAGATTCTTAGTGATTGTCAGAACCAGTTATTGCATCAACACCTGATTGACTCTGATCTGACCTCTCCCCAAGAAATTGGGTAAGAAGGCAGACAAATGGGTCAGAACCAGGGTGAAGGTACAGAACCAAGGTGGAGATCAGAAGAAGCAAGACCAAAAGGGTGGGAGAAAGCTAAAGACCAGAAGTCTTCGCCAGGTCGCCAAAAAGCTTCTAATGATGGGGGCTCTAAGAAATCCAAAAAGAAAGAAGGTCAAAAGAAATCACGGTGCAACTTTTGTAAGGTTAATACTCACTGGACCAGTGATTGCACCCCCAGTCAACTGATCTGGGTTTAATCCATCACCATTCTTTAGCTCACTCCGCCACCCCACATCAGACATGGCCATATGCAAATCAGTCTGACCCTGTGCCTCATGGGAACAGTCCAGCCCGAACTGCCAAAGATGAGGCAGCTCCAGCCACCATTGCCCCTACGGCAATTGTTCTCCATAGTACAGCTAATAGTGGTGGTTCTCACAGAAGGGTGTAGTAGGGTTGACCCTGGGAACTGAGGTGGATTCTGGCCTAGTAAGAATACCAACTCAAGCTGTTCTTGTCTGTGATGTGGACATGGCTATGTCCTCTACTGTGAGCCCCAGTAACTTGGGCAAGTACAGACTCCTTTAATTAATAACAAAGTGGCTCAGGCCTACAGGGACACATGTGCAAGTGTCACCATGGTGACACCCAACTTTGTGAACCCTGGACAGATCATACTAGGGGACCATTACCTAGTGACCAATGCAAGCAACGTCACTACCACCCATAGTATGGCAATTGTTAATTTCTCCTGGGGAGGGGTAACTGGCCTCAAAAGAGTTGTTGTTAGTTCAGACCTCCCTGTAGAATGTTTGCTTGGCAATGACCTAGAATCATCAGTCTGGTCTGAAGTGGAGTATAGGACTCATGCAGAGATGTTAGGTATATCAGCACATGTCCTTTCTGTGACCAGGTAAGTGAAGGCTAGCTTGCAGAATTGCTTGCTAGACTCAGTCGCGCACTACTTAAATGAATTTATAAATCTCAACACTTTTAACAGGATTTTCAACACTTTTATTGTGCAATTTATTCTCAATAAGTTTCATCGATCTAATTTTCTAATTCTAACACATGTTTACACAGTAATGTGGTTTATATCAAATCTCAAATACAATATATAACAACTTAAATAAAATACAATAGCATTTTTAACTGTGGATGATGATGGCCCAATGCATTTCGGGACGTAGACAATGTCCCTTCGTCAGGGGCAACAATATAAAAAACAAAACATTTCAAGCAGATGAATCGAAATCCATAAATCAGTCATATTCAGTTAACATCAAATGGAGTAATATTTCTCGGAAGTTCACTTTAAAAAAAAATAAATATAAAAAATATATTTAGAAGGTCCCATAGACATAATTATATGCAATTGACATCTGGTTATTTCATATTTTGATGGCTACTTTTTTGAATTTAGAAAATAACCAAGCAGTTGACGTGAAAAAGGTATATAGAGAAAGCCACCACCTAAGTAGGTTACTCCATGTGAAAAAATAAACAAGGGAAATATTGAATCACTCACTTTAACCTGTGATGGTCTCCACCCCTCTGGGTGAAAAGCAGAACTATCGTAATCCTACGAAGATCCTAAGACAATATAATATAAAACCATCAAATGCTTTCACCGTTATTATCCTTGGTGTTTAAAAGGATAGGAAACACAGTTTAGCTAATACTTACAATCCTTAGTGGATCGAAGTGAACACAATCTGTGAAGACAACAAAAAGCTACATAAGATACACTCTATTTGGAATTAGTTTCAAAACGAATATCTTGACGTGGTCTTGTTACATACCGTGAGTGAAAGAAGCGATTAATCATAGGAGGTTATGGAACTCTTCTAGACAACCGTCATTACCAGGTCCCTGTAGCTTAAGTAAATACATCTAATGTCAGCTGACGATCCATTATTTAGGCCTTAAATTAGAACCACATTCACATTAACCTATATATCGCTTACCGAGGTTAAATCGACCGCGTCTCTGTCCCTCCCTTCCTTTGCGTTCAACTGGATCATGTGGCCATGAACGTAACGTGATTATAAGCGTGTTTGCATTCGACTGCTGATAGTTCTAATAGGTCGTAGTCATCATGACGACATCGTTACAGTGGCGACTCAGTGAAACCAAAAACACCTATTTTGACCGCAAAACTTTATTTATACTATCATGAGTCAACTGCGTTATAGCGAACACCGCTTTAAAAACGTAAACTAACTCAGAAGCAATTCCGTGTTGATGACGACTTCACCAAAAACTATTTATACCAAAACTATCACTAGTCGACAAACCTTTAGTGTATACTTCACTTAAATCCTCAGTATCAACCACCTTAGCATCATTGTTGTCATCGTATGCCAAGTATGCTAGACACTAGTTTACTATTTTAATAAAAGACGTTCCATTGCTGTTTATGGTAAATGCCTGATTTTGTTTAACATACAAAGAAATTCATCTTATTAACAGCTATCAATGAACTAATTAACCAACTGGAGATAGCTTTAAGGAAGCTAAAGTGTTATGAAGGAAAGAAGAATAGGAAATAAAAAAGAGAAGATAACAAGAAATGTGCTTAAACAGTGGAACATTAAATGTAATATATGATACAATTTATCTACAGATGTTTTTGAATGTATATTACAAAAAGCAACTAAGTTCAATTCGGTCATTTAGACCCCCTGGGGTCAGTGTACCAAATTTTTTGATCCAGAATGTCTCCCTTTGGAGCAGTTTTTTATTCATGTCTAAGCCCTCTTTTCGCAACTCTACCTCTATAATCTGGAATCTAATTTGTGCTATAGTGTGGTGTTTTTCAAGCCAATACATCACCAATGCAGATGTAGTACCCTTGTTGCGTATTCTACTTTTATGTTCTGTTATTCTTGTTTTAATTTTCTTTTCGGTTTTACCCACATACAGTAAACCGCATGGGCATTTTATAGCGTAGATCATGTGACTGGTATTACAATCTCTGTCATATTGTAATTTGATACTTTCACCAGTATGGGGATGAGATGATGTTACCTTGAATAACGTTATTACAGTGTATACAGTTAGCACATCTCCGCATACCGCTGCCTTCTTTGACTTTCAATTTTCTTTTGTCCTGGTTTAACAGTTCCTTTAAATTCCTTGATCGTGTATAGGCAAATAGTGGTCGTTCAGAATAGATATTCTGAAAATCCGTTTCAGATTGCAACAGTTCCCATCGTTTATGGATTATGCTCCTCATTTTTTGTGAGTTCATGGACAATTTCGAGACAAACACATTCCTTTTAGTTTCTACTTTTTCTTTTTTTGTCAACAATGTGCGTAGGTTTTGTTTCTAGTGCACGTTTTTCTGCATCATCTAGTAGTTTCGCCGGATACCCTTGTTTTTCATATTTGCCTTTGAACTTCGTGATGTTTTCAATGCAATCATCATTGTTAGAAACAATTCTTCTCACTCTTAAAAATTGAGAGTATGGTAAGTTGTTAGTAAGCTTTGAGGATGGAAACTTTGGAAGTGTAACAGACTATTTTTGTCTGTAGATTTCTGATGTAATTTTGTAACAAGTTGTTGTCCATGAATTTCAATCCAAACGTCCAGGAATGCAATTTTATGTGTGCTCAGAGTATGGGTAAATTGTATCCTAGGGTTTTTAGTATTCAAAATCTCAATGTGGCGCCCGGAAACCCTTTTTGGGTAGCTGAGAGCCTAACAAATTCAAATAATAATAATAATAAATGTTGTTCTTCAAACGAATTTCGGTGCCTGACCAGGCTATGAAAATATCGTCGATATATCGACAATAGAATTTGAGATTGTTCGTCCAGTTTCTTGTCTCAAATATATGTTCCTCCTCGTACTTAGCCA
Source organism: Lissotriton vulgaris (assembly GCF_964263255.1). Taxonomy (NCBI): domain Eukaryota; kingdom Metazoa; phylum Chordata; class Amphibia; order Caudata; family Salamandridae; genus Lissotriton; species Lissotriton vulgaris. The sequence continues at coordinate 468,823,922 of NC_141700.1, read as the reverse complement.
TATACGTATTGGCATACACCGGTGCTCCGGCGAAGCCCATTGACGTACCGTTTAGTTGCATGTAGAATTTGTTCGCCCATCTAAAGTAGCTGTGATGTAAGCAGAAGTAGGAACGTTTTAGTAAAAAGACAGGGTTGAGTTCTATTTCTGGATGTCGAAACAGCATCCATTCCTGTGCTTCCAGTCCTTCTGAGTGGGCGATTGACGTATACAGTGATATTACGTCTACAGTACATAGTATATATTTTACCACAGTTGACAACATTATCTTCTCCAATTTAAGTATGCGGTCTGCTGTGTCCCTTGCTCACTTTGCCACTGGATTCAAGCAAGCCGGGCTGAAGACGGCTGGAATGCCAGAAACCGGTCCTCGGAAGCTTGTTTCCGGTCCAGGGAAGACATGGCTTGGCAGTTCGGGCTGGACTGTTCCCATGAGGCACAGGGCCAGACTGATTTGCATATAGCCATGTCTGAACTGGGGTGGCAGAGTGGGCTAAAGAACGGTGATGGATTAAACCCAGATCTTTTGACTGGGTGTGAGTGTTTGATTGACTCAGATGCTCCGTCCATCACCACCCCCTTTTGTACCGTATCCTGTATTGTTGGATTAATTGTTGTGGAAAATGATCAATTATTCTTCCAGCTGGTTCAAAAAGTGAACCACATCCCGACACAATCGGTTGGAATGGGGGATTTTCCAAACACTTGTGCACTTTAGGCAACATATACAGATTTGGTGTTCTTGGGAACTTCGTCATGAGAAATTTTGCCATGTTCTCTGTAATCCAGTCCATATCACGTGCTTTATTGATCAATTTTTGAAGTGTCTTTAAAATCTCTGTAGTGGGATCTTGTGCTAACAGCAAGTAGGTGTTCGTGTCATCCACATGTGCATTCCCTTTAGAGTTGTAGAATTCTGTATCCATAAGAACTAGAACTCCGCCCTTCTCAGCTCTCTGAAAGGTAAGTTCCGGTCTCTTGCCTAACATGGTTAGAATGCTTTTTTCTGATCTACTTAGATTGTTGGGCATTCTATGGTTTCTCGTGTAATTGTGTTTTTTGAGATCCTTTAAGACCAAGGCTTCAAATAAATCCAATGTCTTATGTGAAGTGGGTGCTTCAAATGTGCTTTTTGGTTTAAACATCTCAACTTTAGGTCTCGTGGGTTCTTCAACTGGAATGACGTTCTCAAAAAAATTTCTCAATCTTAAATACTTAATAAATCGATAAAAAGAAATTTCATTTTCAAAATTGGAACCTACATATGTGGGAATAAAAGTGATCCCTTTGTTTAAAATGTTTTCTTCTTTGGGTGATAGATTGTATTTTGAAATATTGATTACGAGGGTTTCTCCTGGCTCCGTAGGCCCTTTTTGCTTTTCTCTTTTTCCTTTTCTTTGTCATCCCCTTGTTTTTGTTTGGCTTACCGGTGGATGATCTAGTTCAGTGGCCTGTAACAAAAAAGACACTTGTTGTCCTGAAGTGCCAGCTTTGTCTATAGGTTTTTCAATTTGAGGTAATTGTGGAATTTTGATTGGGGCTCTTGTAGCATCAATATCTTTATCAGTGGCTAAACTCTCTTCTGATGATGCTGCTGGGCGTCTAGTGAACCTTCTTTGGGCATATACCTCTGCCCAGGTATATGCCTCATTTAATTTATAGTCGATAGTACCTCTCTTGAATTTATGAAGTTTGGTCTCTTGTAATTCTTTTCCATATTCTTCTAATTTCAAATTGAATTCCTTTAGATGTTTTCTCTAATCATCTTCTGGCATTCTGTCTGATAAATCCGAGCGGATATTCGCAATTTCTATGTTTAATTCCTCAATCGTTTTTGCTAGTTCTTCAATGATAAGTAGGATCAGATCCAAAGAACATTTATTCAAATAGACCAGGTCACAGGCCAAAAAGTGCTACACTGAACAGGCCCTGGAGCCTGCAAATATGGACCAGTTGCCTACCAGAAGGAGAAGCAGAAGGGTTAAGGCAGTGCCTTCCCCCTTGCCTCAAAATGTGGATCAGCCTTCCAAGGAAGCTGATTGTGAGACCCAAGAAGGAACTGTCCCAGAAGAGCTTGAGCCTCATCAAGTTGAGTTTCTTGGGACAGGGGGACCTTCAAGGGCAGATCTGAGGCAGGCGCAGTTGGACTGCCCTTCTCTTGATCCCCCTCAGACAGCAAGCTGCTGCTGAGGCTGCTGGGAATGCTACAGGTACCCATAGAGTGTATTGGGATGAAGGGCTCCTGTATTCAGAGGCTAGAGACTCCTGGAAGCCTGGTGCTTCCAGGAGGTTGGTCATACCTTTGGCATTCAGGGGCTTCCTTCTCACCTTAGCCAATGATATTCCCCTAGCAGGACATCTTGGCCAGAACAAGACTTGGGACAGGCTTGTCCCTCACTTACACTGGCCTCACATGTCAGAAGATACCAAGGAGTTTTGTTGCTCCTGTGTCACCTGCCAAGCCAGTGGAAAATCAGGTGGCACCACAAAGGCCCCCCTAATACCCCTACCTGTGGTGGGGGTTCCCTTTGAGAGAGTTGGGATAGACATTGTTGGACCAATGGATCCCCAAACCGCATCTGGGCACAGGTTTATTCTGGTGGTAGTGGATCATGCCACCAGATACCCAGAAGCTATTCCCCTAAGGACCATAACAGCACCACCTGTTGTGGCAAGAGCCTTCCTGGGAGTTTTCTCAAGAGTAGGTTTTCCGAAGGAGGTTGTCTCAGACAGAGGTGCAAACTTTATGTCTTGACATTTGACTGCTATGTGGAAAGAGTGTGGAGTGAAGTACAAGTTCACCACACCCTACCATCCACAGTACAATGGTCTAGTTGAAAGATTTAACAAGACCTTAAAGGGCATGATTAAGGGTTTACCTGAAAAGCTTAGGTGAAGATGGGACATCCTACTGTCCTGCCTTTTGTTTGCTTACAGGGAGGTCCCACAGAAGGGGGTTGGCTACAGCCCTTTTGAACTTCTGTTTGGGCACCCTGTAAGAGGACCCCTTTGTCTGGTGAAGGAAGGATGGGAGTTACCTCTCAAAGCTCCAAACCAAGACATTATGGATTATGTACTTGGTCTCTGCTCCAGGATGGCTGAGTATATGAAAAAGGCATCCAAAAACCTTGAGTCTAGTCAGGAACTCCAAAAAGCCTGGCATGACCAAAAGGCTGTGCTGACTGTTTACCAGCCAGGACTGAAAGTGTGGGTGTTGGAGCCAGTGGCCCCATCAGCACTCCAAGACAAATATATGGACCCCACACTATTGTTGACCAGAAGGGAGAGGGAACCTATTTGGTTGAACTTGGAACTCCCATGAGCCCCCACAGGGTACTTCATGTCAACAGATTGAAACCATATGTTGACAGGGCAGACATGGGCTTGCTCACAGCTTCAGATGAGGGACAGGTGGAGGAGAGTGACCCTCTCCCAGACCGGCTTTCTCAGAATCCTGATGATGGTTCAGTTGATGGTGTAGCCTTGGCAGGCAGCCTCACTGCGCAGCAGCAGAAGCACTGCAGACAAGTTCTACAGTCCTACAGACATATGTTTTCTCTGACTCCAAGTCAGACTAGCTGGTGCACTCATGAGGTGGACACTGGTGACAGTCTGCCTGTGAAGAGTAAAATCTACAGGCAACCTGACCACGTCAGGCCTGTATCAGGACAGAGGTCCAAAAGATGTTGGAGTTGGGAGTCATTGAGCCCTCAGAGAGCTCTTGGGCCAGTCCTGTAGTCCTAGGGCCTAAACCTCACACCCAAGATGGTAAGAGAGAGATGAGGTTTTGCGTGGATTACAGAGGCCTCAATGCTGTCACTAGGACAGATGCCCACCCAATACCAAAAGCAGATGAGCTCATTGACAGATTGGCTTCTGCCAAGTTTTTGAGTACATTTGACTTGTAGGTGGAGGTCAGGTTCAACCATTGGAGAGCAAGATCCAGACCATAAAGGACTGGACTCCTCCTACCACCCAGACACAGGTCAGAGCTTTCATGGACCTGTCTGGGTACTACAGGAAGTTTGTTAAGAACTATGGGTCCATTGTGACTCCTCTTAATGACTTAACCTCAAAGAAAATGCCACAGAAAGTTCAGTGGACAGTAAGCTGTCAAAAAACATTTGATGACCTAAAGCAGGCCATGTGCACTGCACCTATTCTGCAAAGTCCAGACTACTCCAAGGAATTCATTGTTCAAACAGATGCTTCTGAATTGGGTGTGGGTGCTGTTCTTTCACAACTGAATAAAGATGTTCAAGACCAGCCAATAGCTTTTATTAGCAGAAGGCTGACCCCTAGATAGAAACGTTGGTCAGCTATTGAGAGGGAGGTCTTTGCTGTGGTTTGGGCCCTGAAGAAGATGAGGCCATACTTGTTAGGTACTCCGTCAAGATTCAGACAGACCATAAGCCCCTCTTGTGGCTAAATCAGATGAAGGGTAAAAATCCCAAACTGCTTAGGTGGTCCATTTCCCTACAGGGGATGGACTTTACAGTGGAACATAGACCTGGGACTGACCATGCCAATGCAGATGGACTCTCCAAATATTTCCACTTAGAACATGAAGACTCAACTGGTCAAGGTTAGTTTAATGTCCCTACGTTAGGGGGTGGGGGGTTGTGTAGGAGAGTAGTGTCTGCTTCCTATGGTCACCCCCACTTTTTGCTGTGATTCTCTGGTTTTTCGACTTTAGTCTGGCTGTGGGACTGCTAATCAGACCCACAGCCAAAATTAAATTGATACCATGTATATAAGGTACATACCTGATTGGGTATTGGGTCACCTTTGAGAGCCCCTCTATAGTGTACCATAGGTACCCAGGGCATAGGTGCATCCAAGGCCTACCAGGGGCTGCAGCATGTATTATGCCACCCCTGTCTGGCCATCCAAACTGACACCACAGTTGTGGTTTGGCTTTATCAAAACATGTCATGTAAGGTGTAAAACACTTTGGAATACCCCCCCCCCCCACACCAGTTCTGGTGGTGGGGGTAGCATTCCACCCTTCTAGAGGGAAAAGACATGTATGTTCCTGCTTTACCTGGTTAAAGTTAAACAGAGCCCCAGCATCACAAAATGGATGCTGCTGCCACACACACGAGTCTGACCTCCTGCTTCTGGACGAAACTCCAGCAAGGGAGGCCTGGACAATAGGTGCTAGCACCTCCCCAGACATCATGTAGTGTATTGGGGGAGGGTGGGTTGAATGGAAAGATGCTTTTCCAGACACTGCCTGGGGCACACAAGGTGCTCCATGCATAGCCCGGTTCAAGCCAGTTGCTGGGGCACTCCAGCCCCGCTCTGGCACGAAACTGGACAAAGGGAAAGGGGTGTAACCACCCCCTTCCCAGATCCTCCCATAGCAGGGACCTAGCAGGTAATCCAGCCCCTAAAATCAGTATAAAGATAGGAGCTGTGTCTACAGACTTTAGATTATCCTGGAATGAAACTCTGATACGAAACTCTTGGACCTTCGACATTCTATACTGACTAGAAGACTGAAGACATCTCCCTTGTGGTCAAGGAGTGGAACACCCTGTGCAAACAGGCACCAACAGCAACTTGCTGGTCTGCTTTGTTGAAGCTCCCGCCGGAACCGGAAGACTCAGCGACACAGAAACTGGACTCTCAGACTTCTAAGACTCCGACCCACATCCACAGTAAAGCTGAGACCCGAATCAGACACAAGAGACGTGGGACCGGACACCCGGGACATCCTGCATTTTGCTAACAATGCAACTACCGAGGCACCCTCGCAGTTGTGCATTTGGATACGAGAAGCCACAGACCCGAGCGCCATTTGCACCGAAGCTCAGCCCTCCACACTCCACGAGTGCCACGTGGGGCCCGCTCATGCATTTCAGCTCAATGCATCTTCCTGGTTGCTAGCCCGCTGGCTAGTGAGCCCTCGGAAGATGAACCTTTGAAACTAAACTGCTTTCCTGGTTGATCCAGGCTTGCTCCAGCATCCCTGCAAAGGAGAAGCCCCTCAGACCTTGCTGGTCCGACCGAAGCCAATCTTTACTTGCTGCGTGGATTGCATTTGCCAAGGATTGTTGGGTCCAATCCGGATACCGACACTGCAGTCAACTACATCCTTTGTAGTGCAGCTCGATCCCACTCCTGGTCGTCGTCGACACCGCCTGGTCCTCGTGGCTGCAGAGACAAGCTTCACCTCTTCACCGGAGATCATTGCGACATCGCCTGGTTCCTTCCTGGTTCCTTCCTGGTCACTGGCTAGTGACCCAGACTCTGTCCCCTCTGCTTTCAGGTTCTTCACTTCTTCGATCCACCCTTGGATCCAACACTCTTCCTCTGGTCGCCTGCAGCACTTCTTTTGCAGATCTCCATTGAAAGCATCGACGAAACCCGACACGAAAAGCGACCTATGCACCTGGCTTCCCTGGGTGAGGTAACTCGAGTACTCCAGTGCTCCCATGGGTATTGACTCTCCCAGTGTCCTAGTTTAAAGGGGTTTTGTCGTAGTCCATCTGGAAGTGCCTTTAATCAGTAACTTTGTAACTTATTCGTTCTCTATTATAAGTCAATGGTAACTCGCGACTGTTTAGACACTGCACGCGTCTCCTGTGGGTCTCCTACTTCCTAACCTTTGGTTGTCTAGTGTAGCCCCAGCGATTCCCTAGGCCCTAGGCCTATTTACTATTCCTGAAGTGGTTCTTATACCACTTACTTAGTATATGGTTTGTGAGGCCCCTAGGGCAAAACTGTATTTGTGCAACTTATTGTATGCTAATTGAGTAACTTGTGATGTACTTCGATCTCTGACCTCATAAAGAGTTCAGAGGGGTTGTGTTCGAAATAAATACATATATATTTGATATAATCCTTTTTTGGTGTCCTTTCATTTGGTATTCAAGGGATTATAATTGGTAAAACAGCTTGCTTCACATTCTCTCTGAGGTCTTAGCCTAGGACTGCTGGTCCATGCTACCACTAGGATAGCTTGTCTATAAGGTTGACTTTACCACCACCATCAATAAGGGTAGTTTAGACTGGTGCAAGGTGCCCACTAGAATAGTGGACATCATGTGCAAGGCTAACTTCTCACACTCACCGTAAAATCCAGTTAAAAAAAAAATCAACCTCAGAGGCAGTATCCAGGTAAGCAAGAAACTAAAAAGCAGGTCAGGGAGATCCTAGATCAACTTGAATACCAAGGGGTGATTAAAACATGCACCTTGTCCATGAACAATCCTTTGTTTCCTGTCTCCAAACCAGACAATACATATCGTCTAGTTTTGGACTACAGACACTTAAACTCTTGTTGCAAAACGTTTGCAGTACAAAATGCACACAGTGCAGCACTGATGAATAACATTGTGAGCAAAAAATATAAAAACACATTAGATATTTCTAACGGTTTCTTCTGTCAAAAAATTGCACCCGAAAGCAGGTATTTGACCGCTTTCTCAATAATGGGGACACAGCATCATTTTTGCCGTCTCCCCCAGGGATTCAAGAATAGTCCAGGGTTATTTTCAGCCAGAGTAACAGAGTTACTACAAACGTATGATGATGAGGCATTATCTTATGTCGATGACATCTATCTAACAGACGATGACTTGGATGTGAACTTGAAAAGAGTGAACACCATAATACTTGGGTTCGCTTCTGAAGGGTACAAATTAAATTTTAAAAAATCACAAATTGCCCCCCTCAACGTCCTATTTCTAGGATACGAACTTTCAAGTGAAGGCAAAAGCCTGGCTGCCAACTTTCTAGAGAAATGTGACCGGCTCCAACCTCCAAAAACGCTGAAAAACTTACAGTCAATTCTAGGTTTCCTGAATTTCGGAAGAACTTACATTCTAAATGACGCAGAAAGGGTTAAACTTCTCTACGAACTAATCAAACCTGATTTTAAAACAACTAATTGGACTAAAAAACACACAGAAATTTGCATTCAGTGCAAACACACGTTAGCAAAAACACATTTACAAACATGCGACAACGTACGCAATCTTGTAATCCGAATCATCCCAGGGAGATACGGATTCACATACCTAACCTTTAACGAAGGTGAAAAGGTACCAATAGCTTATAAATCACACTTGTATAAACAAGCTGAAATGAAATTCACTTCAACAGAAAAGATTTTGACAGTGGTTCAAACTGCAATAGCAAAAGAGAGAGCCCTCGCACAGGGAAAACGCATAATGGTCGTTACACCTGTACCTGCCTTAGAGGCAGTAACAAAAGCAAGCATTCCAAATGCAAAGGCTTTACAGCCGAGATGGATACAGTGGTTTAATTATCTTGCTGCAACAGACGTTGAATACGTTTTTGACTCCTACTTGAAAACTCAAGAATTTCTACAATATGAACACAAATGTCCTCTGCCGACTGAAATTCTCCCTCTAGAACATTACAGGTGTATAATTTATACAGACGGATCAGCACAGCCCGCTATTAGGGGTAAACAAGCTTATAGTGCTGCGTGCGCAATTGTTAAAGGTCGCTGGCGTGAAGGTAAATTCAGACATATGGTCACAAAAACTCAATCTCTAGGAGATTGTACAGCTCAGAGAGCTGAACTACAGGTATTCAAGATGGCGCTTGAAAATACCGATCGCAAATTGCCCACACTCAGTGTGCGATTCGTATTACTGTGTTCAATCTTACAATGAATACTTGCAGAACTGGGTTCAAAACGGTTTCAAAGACGCAAAAGGTGGCACAATCAAGCATAAATTGCTTTGGGAACAAGTAATTCAATTACAGAAAGAACTACAAAAGACTCACGTGATCCATACACTGAGTCATCAGCGTGATGGCGTTCACGTTGAAGTGAATTCATTGGCTGATGAAGTCTCGAAGGCAGCTGTGCAAACAGCTTCCGTAGCTGCAATCACTCGTTCAAAAACTAAAATAGACAGCGAAAATACAAGCTGTCACTGCTTTAATTAAAGACAGTGGTAAAACACTTCCAAAAGGCTTTCCACTTAAGTACTCATATATAACTGCAAATAATGTTCCTTTTGCTCGAATCATTGGAGTGGGGGATAGGGTAATTCCAAACATGGAACATAGATTAGGACTAATCTTAGCAGCACATGAAGGACTCGCCTCCGCACACGCAGGTGTTTCCGCCACAGTGTCATTATTAAAACGAAGATGCTGGTGGCCGCGCATGAGAAAACAGACCAGAAACTACGTTCTGGAATGTGAAATCTGCAAAAAAATAAAAGTTTCCACTGTGAAACGTCGTGCGCAGACGCCCATTCTTATTTCAGATAAACCACTAGCATGCGTTTACCTAGACCACTGTGGTCCCTTACAAAGGGATGGTAACTATAAATATATCATGGTCGCAGTGAATTCATGCTCAAGATTCATTTGGATGTGGCCTCAGCGCTAGGCTGACGCTTGAACTGTTATAAAAGATTTGCGAGTCTTTATCGGCACATACGCAATCAGCACGCTACATTCTGACCAGGGTCCTGCGTTTAGCTCTCGAGCTTACAAAGAGGCCATGACCAGTTTGGGCATTCAATTGCGGTACTCAAGTCCATTCCATCCTGAGGGAAATGCGGTAGTGGAAAGAAAAAAACGTGACATAAAGCAATCTATAACAGCTTGTCTTGTGTATTAGTTTCACCTTTGCACTATGTTAAGTTAGCAGGTGCTAGTTAGAATTTCAAACGCCATTTTTCCTTTTCTGCTACCTTTGCACACAACACATTTTTGTTATTATAGCTTTTCGCCTAGTTAGGTATTTTGCTTTACACGAGAATAACATGTTTACTTATAATATCAGCTTTGCTTGGTAAGCTATGTCTGTACAGTGAGTGCCGAGGCCTTCAAGGTTGTTTCAACACAGCACTTATTGTTTAGATTGATCAGCACACAGAGTAGACATAATATGGATGCAGCTGTGGCCAACTTTGGGTTTAGGCGCGATTAATAATGCACTGCAAAAGGCAGGAGACACACACTTGATGAATATCCGTATGCAGAGAGTTGGTGCAGGAGATGATGTGATCTATTTCTGCTGAACCCAAAGGTATGGGCCCGCCCTTCTAAACCCAAAGAGACCTTCTGTAGATATAATATAATATACTAGCTAGAGAGGTTAAACTGAGGTTCTATTTAAACCGTTTTTCCTTTAGCATTTTAACATGTTTTCACCCTTTGTATTTTATGGAATAGTAACCATGCTGTTAACCTTGTTCTTTATAATATGTTCGCTTGTATTAGCTAAGATACTGCATTTGAGAACACTGCATCAGAAATAAACATTTCAAACTTCCACGTGTCCTCATTGACTCCTCGTTCTGGATAGATATGTTAGTATAACGAAAGAGTGTTCATGTGTTCCACGTTACCTGAGGTGTTCTAAGTCCATGTTCTGGGTTGTCTAACTCATTGGGGTTTTGTAAGTACCAATGAGAAACTGATAGCTAGTCTGGTACGGGATTTTTGAAGCTGAGTCAAACATCTAATAAGTGTCCATTGTAGTCTTAACAATCTGCCAAGACATTCTCTGGGTGGAATCACTCCATATGAAATACTTTTTGGTACTAGAATGCTTGTCCAGGACCTTGATCGTCACACTTCAGTGGTGGAACAAAAACCCTTTGATATCAAAGACCGTTTGGCTGTTTAGCTGGACTTAAATGAAACAAGAAGACGTCTAAGCAACACCATACAAAAGCCAACGACCACTGAAGAAAAAACACCTGTCCCAGCAAGACCTATCTGGATTCCAAAGATTGGGGATCTAGTCAGAGAAAAGATCGCGGACAAGAAGGAATTTGTGCCTTCTTACAGAAAACCAGTACCTGTTTTAGCAATCTACGGAACAAGATCAGAGTTACTGCTGCCCCTTGCTGGAAGAAAGGAGAAAAGGGTCGTGTCCATCGACCTGGTAAAACCACATCATGTGGCCGATAATAAGTAGTAGGCCCAGTGGACTACAAAGATGTAGCAGACGACCAAATCTGGCTACAATCCAAGAGATTCAAACTGAGAGACTCATCATCTTTGAAGAATCTACAGTCGTCAAGATACAACTGTCTACAATGATATAGCATCAGACTATACTAATATGACAAGGGAACAAGCAGCTCCAGCGATTTCAAGTAATTCGGATGCAGTACCAACAATTGACAGAACTGCTTCTGGATATTTCATAAACTTTGATACATTTTCTGAGGATTCCAGTGAGCCTGAAATGACTACAGTAAATAAAACTTTCAAAGAAAAAATAACAGAACTCTTTCATTAACTTGAAAATACATATCTGGTTTCACCTTGAAGCCACTCAAATCATCTCATCGTGAAAAAAGAGACTTGTCATCAGTGAACATCACAGCCGTTCCGATACCTGGTGGTTTAGCATGGGACACAACTGATTATGACATCTATGGACCTGTAGAGCTGTTGAAGATTTCACATCAATTTAAGGTTTCTTTAAGTGACTTTTTTTCACCCAGGACATTTTCTGATGATTGGGACTTTGAAACTGTTAATAATATGATGGCCGACTTAGAAATGTCAGCGAAATTTACAAAACATGAATACTTAGAAGGTTCATCAGATTATGAACAAATGTATTGTTTTAATCATTATGGTCATCATTATTTGCACAAATCTGCAAATCCTAGAAATGTTTTTACTTATAATCAATGGGAACATTGTCCAACGTCGCCAAAGGGCAGCTCAAAAACATTTTATGCAAAATTTCCATACTTTTCAGGCTTCAATGTCACAAATCCAGATACGTTTTATTTTAAAAATGTTAATAAGACAGGAATGTATGTTGCCTAATACTAAGCAAACTTATTCTGCGGTCTACATTAGGCTTTGACTTTTGGAAAGACAGCATTGAGACAAAAACTGTCTGGGGCACAAAAGACTGGCAGGTGCAAACTTTAGAAGCCTTATTTAGAGCCTGCATCATCCAAGAACAAATAATGTTTTTAAATGACACTATTCAACAGACATCTTGTCTTGGCCTAGCTAAGATAAAAGATTTAAACAAACCGTCCATACCTAAATCCACAACTGACAGTAATAGAACTACAGATGAGGAGGTAGACAAACACTATATTTCACAACAGAACAGAAGAAATCCTGATTGGAAAAAATGGTTAATCTGGCCCACAGACACAAATAACTGTCAAGATAGATTCCTGAACAAGACACAAGGGTTTACAGTAACCAGGCCAGATCCTGGATATATCCAGAGACAACATCCAGGGATAATAACAACGTACAGTGTAGGAAAACTATGCCTGAGTGGCTACAGAAATCCACACTTCCAGAAATCAAACGACACTTAACTTTACTTAAAGATGGCGTTGATTTGAGAGACTTCTTACTAGGACCTCGTAAACCAAGTCATAAGCGTTTCATATACACCGGTATATACGCTGCTTATAATGAAGCTTGGAAAATTACTCAAATAGAAACTGCAGAAAGAATACGAGAAATTGATCGTATTAATTTAGAGAAAGCGCTCTCTGTAGTTGACAATGGGTTAACAACTCTGTCATACAGAATTTATTCTTTGTACAGCATAGTATCCTCTGTCATAGACATAATGGAACAGGACTTGCTAATGTTACAACATGGCCAGTCTCAATTACGTTCTGTAATGCTGCTAGGCTGGACGTTACAAAATCTGCGTTCTGGCTATGTGCCTTGGCGTCTAATCAACACCACGTCATTGTTTTCTGCATTTAACCCTTACAGATAAACAAATCTCTTTGGCACAGAGGGGAGCAGACTATACGGTGCTGAGCATAGAAAAACTGGAAAGATTACCATTAACTGTTTCTGAGAAACTAGCCATAGAATGGATAATACATGGCACCATCATGATACCAGTGACAATTTTCCAGTTTCAGTATTGCTTGAAACACATACCAGCAGGCCTGTATGAAAGGTTGGGTAAAGAATACATTAAATCGACCTGGGATTTAACATACACACACACACACGTTGGAGAGGGGGAAAGGAAGTATTTCTTAGTGGTAATAATTGCAAACATTCGCTAAGTGGTACACTTTTGTGTCAAGGTATTAATTTACACGGAGCCTGCGAGGGTTCTTCAAATAACCTTTCTTGCCACCTACAGGGTTCCCCGGCAGCGGTGATATATCCAATTTTTAGGCAGCTTTCCAATGGTAGCTACATAAAGTTGAACGATCACAGCTGTTGTGGAATGATGCCAGGAATAGCCTATCTAGTTAGTGTGTCAGCCAGGGTCACTTGATGTATGCAAGTATTGTTTCCTAAAAGCAAAACAGATGGGGAGTCGCTGCTATGGCCTTCACTGAACATCTCTTCTATTCAAATTGATACTTTAAGCAGAATTAAAGACATTCTTTTTCAAAAAACTGTGCCACTGACCTCGTCCAAAGAGACGTATGATCTGCAAGGTCCTCTGCGGAGATACATTCGCTATTATCAACAAACTGCCCCATACATTTCGCAGAAATGTTAGGTCGTATCTTAAACATGTCTGATACCAGTGGTATTGTACATGTATTTAAGACGATTTTTTCGGGACTGTTAGCACCCTTTGAAGCAGTCCTAGGCATTTTTCCAAATTTCATGCACTCTGTGTTCGGCGGCCTGCCTCTCGTCTTGGGACTCTTAGCAGGGATACTATTTTTATTCCTTCTGCTCCGATATGGCAAGTCCAGTCACCAGCGATACCCAGATTACCATGGAAAATGCTCTTCTGGCGATGCAGTATCGTGAACTAATAACACTGATTCTTTGCTTGGCTCGTTTAAGAGATCTAAATACCACATGGTTCCTTTTGTTCAGACCAATCTGGCAAGATTGCATCTTACCTGTTCTGCGATGTCTGCTATGTGGAGAGGAATGCATGTTAGATATCTGTCTGACACTTCCATCAGCACTGCCAACGGATGTTGACGCTTTGCTTGGCTCAGTAACGGCTCATGCATTGTGTTGTCCCCAGCGGCTATCAATCCTGATGACGACATTCATTGAGGTCTCACAGACGAAAACTGCTGCCAGTGAGTACATGGACCAACAGGCACACAGGTACCATCTCCTATGAACGTTGCTAATGCGGTTGACGTGATGGCGATGATTCTCATCTGTGTACGATTGATCTACTTCATGAATTGGTTCAACTTTCACCTACTGTGGTAGACAATTTATTTGCCAGCTAAGAAGATTTAATGTTTTGTCCTGACACCGAGAATAACTTTTGAAATTTGCACACAGCGTTCTATCAACTGTGAATTCGACCTTCATTTTTCAAAACAAAACTTCTAACTTTGGAACTCTATTTTTCTACCTTTTTTTTTATTTGACTTTTTGCAAAAATTGAAACCCTTTTGGCACAAAGTAATCTGCTTAAAGTAGAACTATTCTTAGAGAACAAGAAATTCTTTTGAACACTTCCTAGAAACAATATTTGGCCTTGTCCAAAAAACACAAACAGTTTATATATTCTGCTATGGGAAGGTCTCGACCTTTTCTTCTGTAAACTTAGAGCCATTTCATAAATGTAATTTCATGATTCATTCAGACAGCATTTCCAATGTTGTTAAATATGCTTTGAATGACAACTATTGCTTTTAAAATGCGTGCAGTACAAATACTCATTTTATGTGTGCAACCTTTTTCAAAATGCATTTATGAATTTTTGGGTGGGATTGTAAACACATGCTTTAGATATGTTTAAGTGCTTAGAATTTAGTAATGTCAAACATAATAAAGTGGAGTGGGTGTTGTATAGCATTTTAGGACCCTAGTGTAATTTTCCCGATTCATGCCCTTATATAGGTATAAATCACCCTATCCTTATATAGGCATAGAAATCATAACCATATTTAGACATAGCTCAGTACGGACGAAATCTGCCGTTTCCGACCGGTATTAAGGCTCCTACATCTGGCCCTTAGACTCTTTGATGTCGTTATTATGTCCAACCTTGCGTCAAACTCAGCACCTACAAGGTATGAATATGCCCACACTTGCCTTAGTAAACACACAGTGGTTTGGAGCAGTTCGACTATCTACTTGCCCCGACGCAACTCGCTACAGCAAGTGCCGTAGGAAGCCGACCCTCCAGCAGACGCACTGACTGAGATGCTGTCTTTTCTCTGGCCGAGAAATCCAGCTGCAGTGTTTCCAAGCTCCCCTTGCGGGGTGTTGGGAAATCGAGTCCTGAGACAGAGAGATACCAGACCTCCTTCATTCTAAACCAAGGTACGGAGCTGATTTGACCCTAAGAGAAATCTTGGATAGATTCTTGGCAAAAGAATACTAAACCTATGCTACACATCGCTTACTTCTTCCCTCGTACTAGACCTAGGTTAGGTACACCGAGGTAGGCGTATTTTAGAAACACCAGTTGAGTACTTTTAGTATTTATTTATTTATTTATTTATGTATGTATGTATTTTATGGCATAGAAACCATACCATGCTTTTACAGTATTATTTTATAATACTCTTCGTACTGTACGTGTTATACTTTGCAACCAGTATTACGATTGCAGCAGTTAATTTCTTCTGCATGAGAAAGAAGACTGTTCAATAAATACTTTTATTGAAAACACCCGTCTCTCTATTTCTCTGCACCTCTGGTGAAACGAAGCATGCACGATTGATTGAGTGAAATATCTATCTATTGTTTCCGCGACTCTAGAGATACATTACTTATTCCAATGCGCAGAGCCTATTGGGAATATAGGAACTACACTACAGTTCTACTTGCTTGACTATTGGCTTTAAAAGATGTTGCAACCAAGCTTTGACTCAAGTGACTGGTGCCTATGTCGACACTATGTAATCCTAAACTGGCATCAAAATTAAATTAACCATGTTTAGCTTGTGTAAAAGAATTACATTCACAGTGCTGTATTTTTCTTGATTCCATCTGAATGGGGAAATATTGCACAAGCTGTACATGTGCACCACACCTGCAACATGGACAGACTGTATGCCCAGACCAACCATAAACATAAAACTTGGAACTCATATTCAGTTGAAACTATTACGCTTCCTTGGTCATAGGACTCCTCATCTGCAGGTCACTGAATACCTGTTTCGCCGGCTCATAATCCACAGTTAACGGAGAGGGAGGCCTTCTAAAACTGCAGCCGCCGCCTTTCCCAAGTCACCCGAGGCTTGAGAAGCCTTCTCAGTTCTACTTTTGCTTGGTCTTGTGTCTGCAGAGTATCAATTAGATTTGCTTTTGTCGCGTTTCCCATGTTACATGACCCTGATAACTGGTCTTTGGGCACACAAAAACCTATTTCCATCATCACTCACAGCTTTATACATGTGTTTTGACTGTTACATTCTTGAGTTCCTGCTACACTGCCATTAGTGATTTTGGAACAGTGAACCCATTTAGTAACTTTTGTAGTTGGCCCTTGTCAGACCCTATTCAAGGGGCCATGGGCAGACAGGGGAAACTGCCCCAACCGGGGTAGTTGAGGTCATTTTCCACTGGTGTCCTTGGGTCCGTCTTACTGTGAATCTGAAAACTGGGCTAGTAGTTTTCTGCACTTGACTCTTAGGGTAGTGAGGGCAAACACACAAAAGTTTATCAGTCCGGTAGTGAGGTGGGAGGCAAGAGCTCAGCTGTCAAAATGACACAAATCTGATGTCCAGCCATGTGCTTATCTTCTTAAAAAGAAAGTATTTTATTATAACAGTAAAACTTAATATGATTGCAAATCCAACTATGATGCATATCTAAACAACCCACCAGCTATAGTGCCCTCTTGCCGTTCTAGAAATAGCTATTGTGCTGATAGTTATTCTACTCTAAAGTCGTCACAGGCCGAAATTCGGTATTCTACTGACTGAGAGCATCTTGCTTTTCTTTCAATAGTTAGCATCCAAATGAAAAGGACCACCTAGGTAACAGTCCTGCTCCAGTTGAAGAACACAGTCTATGTGTCTAGCTCAGTCTTTCATGTAAGGCCCCGGTAACTGCTGCGGGCGAACCATTGGCTGGTGTGCTCAGGGCATCTATGCTGACATGTGGCCAGAGAAACAATTTCACTTGGTACTGGAATTACGGGGAGAAGCAGCAACGCAGGCCTGCTTGGCTTGCACCCACACTGGCATGTATGCCCAGCAGGCCAAGATCTGATAGGTGCTTATCTCAGGCAGGTGTGACCTCTGTTCCTGCTTCACATAGGGGTGCTTCTTTGAGCAACTACAGACACTTGGAAGGGATCAGCTTCTGCCCTAGGACAGCTCCATCTCGCTCGATATTCGCGGGGGGTTCGGCAGCTGCAGCACCAAGCCTTCGGGCATCACAATAGTGCTGAGCAGCTTGTGATAGTTTTTGGCTGAATTTCTGAATGTCATCCAATACTCGGGCACTATGGGAGACCAGGAAAACCCTCACAACACAAGTCAACTTCCAGCTTTACAAGGCTGCAGGCAACTTCTGGCAGTTCCTCATTCTGGAAACACAGCTGGTTTTTACTACAGGACAGTCTCTCCTCCTACAGGGCCAGGCGCTCACCTCCCTTCTCAGAGCATGTAGGCATGCTTCTAGGTACTAGGCAGTTCTTCACTTTTTCAATGAAGTTGTGGTGCTCTGGTTATACATAAACCCTTTGAGTGCCCTGAGGAGCACTATCTTACTTGTTGAACTTTCAACTGGAACAGAGTTGGTGGTTTGTATCCAGCTTCTATACACATTGTCAAGACAGGGGGTGTGAATCCACTGGCTAAAGATACAGAACCAGTTTAGATTCGTTCCCTTTCCATTTTCTACCTTCTACTCAGACACAGTTCTACTTTGCATGGTAGTGCCTCTGATGGAGCAGGGATACTGCAAAAAATGTTTGTACCCCCATCGAAATTAATTAACTGATAACTTTAATAATATTAATTGTGTGAAGCATGTAAACTAATCAACAAATGCACCTTTATGGTTAGACACTACACGTGGGAAACTAACTGCTATTTGCGAAAATCTAATTTATTAATGAAATGTGAGTCGAACTAACATAGGTTTGTGATTACGTAGAAATAAAGAGTAATTGCATGTATTCGTGTATGTGGTAGAATTATATTGTGGCATAGAATGCAGATGGTAAGTAAAATAGCTTTAAATGTCACTTTTGCTAGGTAATACCTAACAAGGGTAATTAGAATGGTGGGCGGTAAACAGAAGGGCTCATTTTCTACATCTAATTTCTGTTATGTTTACTTTCTTATTAGTTCCCATTTGGGCCTGATCTGAAAAATGGCTGGTGTTAAACACAATGGTGCACAGAAATTAAAGATGGGCTCCGCGCATGAACAGAAATGGATGTTCAGTCACGAGTGTATGGCCTATGCCCGGAGTGAGAGATGTCAAGGCCAGCCTGGCCTGTAACGGGAGTTGTGCCAAAGAGACTATTCTAAAAGCATGAGAACAGATGAAGGAACTGAGTTCCAGAAGGATGAACATTTCATGATTGCAAGAGAATGATACAAATAGTATAATAAAGTATAAACGTGAACACTTGATGAAGTCATGTGAACCCCTAGTATGAGTAAGGACTTTTGTGAACTGGTTCAAGCCAGGAGGACATGAGGTGATCATCACCACTCCTCTAATGGACCAATCAGAAATGGATGTAGCCCCTAAATGTTTCAATTTTGGGTATAGAAAGTTAGTGAAAAGTTATAAAGAGTGCTTGTGCTTATGACGAGTATCGCGCTTCTTTTCACACCTTTGCTCAGCACGACATGCTGTCAGTTGAGATGATTTTTCTTCTTTATGGTGCAAGAGACTTTGAAAGATTTTGGACTTTGAACTCTGATGGGGAAAACAAACAAGATTGCCCCTGAAATTCTATCTCGGGAGGGATACGACCAAGTAGGTTAGAGGTACAGACAGTCAGCTTGGGAACCTATCCTGTGTCCTGCGGTTCATGTTCTGGTGAACCATTTTCCTCATCGCCCTATGGCCAATGGGTGATGAGTATTTTCTGTTTCCTAATTTCCTATGCTTAAATGTATTGAAAAAATGCTTAGAATGTATTTGTTTAATAAAATGTATGCAATTTAAACTTCTCTTTAAATGAATCTAGATAAAATCTTATAAAATATATACTCGAGTCTGTGGTTATTAGAATAAAGGTCATGACAAATAATTGTTGAAGGTTATAAACTGATTGAACACCTTCGCTGCGGCGGCTATTCCGCCGCAGCACTAAGGGGGCGGGGCGGCCGCGCGGCGGGTCCATGCTGTTGACGGAACCGCTCCGTCACCAGCCGCGGTTGAGCTGTGCTGATGACGGAGCGGTTCCGTCATGGCCCCGCCCGCTCAATAGAACGCCCAGCGCAGGCGCGGAATCAGTGCCGCGCAGGCGCGTCGAGAGGGCCATGACGGAACCGCTCCGTCATCAGCACAGCGCCACCGCGGCTGATGACGGAGCTTGAAGTTTAATTTGAAGTTTAATTTAGATAATGTATATAGTTATTGTATAGATTAATAAGGTATCCCTGCATGTCTTGCAGCTTGTCTACTTATCACTAATTCAGGAGCAGAGTGAGTGGGTTTGTGTCTTTCGGTGTTATGGGCCCCACCGCTGAGTAAAAAAAAGAGGTTTTTCCTGGATTGGTGATATAAAGGAAGGGTTTTATGTTAGTCGCGCTGCATCACCTCTCACAGCGAGAGGCAACGGTGCTAGCTCCAAGCAGGAGTATCCAAAACAAAGACACAATGAGGTGTGAGATTTGTACACCTGGTTGTCATCAACCTTCCTGAAGCAGTAATCAGAGACAGACAGAGGCATACCTTTCCTAGACACTTCATTGCCTTGAACAACAGAAGCGACAGTCCCATCCCTCTCCCCTACCATCTACCAAATGGCACAGCTCAGGAATAACAAATCAGCAACTCTTTGTGAACAGTCTTCATTGCATTTCTGAGGGGAGTTCTGTCTCCATCTTATCTCAGCTCAGTGTCTGGGTTCCCACTCTCAGCCACAGGAATGAAAACACTTCCACTGTTTTTCATAGCCATCCTCATTCGCCATCTTCAGCCATGCTAACCCAGGGGCAGCAGAAATAGATCCCACTAGTTTCAGTACTTGGATTCGTACTAGTCCTACTACCATATATGTGCTACACACATACTACACAATATATACTCGACATGCACACAGAATGTCAGTGCATGGTTCTAGGCTCATAACAGAGCTGAGTTTTCCACGAAAGGGGTCAGTAGACCCCTCTCTTTCTCACACAAAGAAAAATATATGGTCACGCTAAACAGTCACAAAACACGGAATGCTCCCACCACCGCTTTATGTGGATGCTCCAGGAAAGGGACTTTAGTCCAATACACTGTGAGGAAACGAATTGTGCTTCCATCCGAGTCACAGAACAGGTTTAAAACCTCAAATTTCCAGGGAAAGGCTAAGGCCTCTATGCACATACTAGGTTAGTATGGCTCCAGAGCAAAAACAAAACAAAGGCTGGATACTAGTTTCACAAGCAACTGGTACTCAGGACAGGTATATATATATGTATTTACCATGTAGAAGTAATTATCGTCCCAACAGGCAGCATGTTATCATGAATGGCTCCCCATCTCTCAAGCTGGAAGCTCGTTACATCGATTTCTCAACCGTTATTTCAAGAAGACCACTCTTAATTAACCCTGGGCGTATTTCGCGAAGTAGCGCTACGCGTAGCTACGCGAAGTTCACTTCGCGAGCTACACGTAGCACCATGCGAACTGCGTAGTACCCTGTTCGCACTGTGCAAGATGCTGTTTTCAATGATTGCACAGTGCGGACAAGCATCCGGCACTGTGCAATCATTGAAAACGGCATCTTGCACAGTGCGAGCTGTAGTTTCTGCCGCTTGAGTAGATTTTTACTCGCGCTTCAGCTTTCTCAATCCGGACTGGTAGTTTCTCATCGCGAGCCGTCGCGAGTATACGCGACCACTCGCAATGAGAAACCTGGACTCCCCGCGTTGAGAATCTCGTCAGGAGGTTTATTTTCCAAGCCCGCGATCGGCGACTTGATGTTGCTGATCGCGAACGAGGAAAAAGTCTCACCGGGATGTCATTTTGCTTGCTCGCGATCGCCAACTTGACGTTGAGGGCTGCAAGCAAGCAAAAAATGACCGCTGCACTACGCCACACGTGTTTGCACTGTGCTACATGCAATTCGTGTAGTGCAAAGTAGCGGAAACTTTGCAAACTACGCGAGCGTAGCGTAGTGCTTTGCCCAGGGTTACTCTTAATCTCCTACCTCCTTTCTTGTACTCATACCCCACAATCTGTGATGCATGATGCCTGTCTTGGCATTGCTTTGATTAAAGACCCATATCAAAACACTGTCCCAATAAAGTCTAAACTGCAGACAAAACCTGAACATGCAGTGAAGGCAGTTGGAACATTTGGTGAAGGATGCTAAATGCGGAAACAAATACCTGGTTGAGGTGGCGGTGGCAAAACTGCTGATTGGTGGAGTAGATGAGCACAGTTGGCATCACACGGTGAGACAAGGTAGATGGAGACAGTGGACGGGTGGGTAGACAGACGGCACGAAGCAGGAGAGCATGGGAAGGAAAATGAAACATGGTGATCATATGAACATGGATACAAAAGCAAAGGCACTGTTGCCAGTAGGGAATGTTCAAGGCATTTGCTCTCTACTGAAAGGTGCACAAAGCTCGCCTGTGGAGTTTCGGGGGCAGGGTAGAGATATTTCCATCTACAGGTTACGCGGAAGAAGGATAGCCACACTACACCATCCATAGAGGACGGCTGAGGGCACTGCTCAAGCCTTTCCCTGGACTCTCCTTCACATATAGGTCTGACTGTTTCTGAAAATATTTGATTATTACAAATGTCTTGTGAACAAGCATCAGTCATGATCTCCAGGAAATTGGCAATTTTTGATAGCCAGGGTTGATGCGACAGCTACAGCAAATTCAAGCTTGTACTTCATGTTGAAAAGTGAGACGAGGGAGGCCAATAGAAGTACTGATACCTTCTTAAAAACCTTAGCTGAGGTCAGGTGCAGAGTGGGGAAGAAAAATATAAAAAATACAAAGGGGCAGATTTACAAGCCCTTTGCGGCACTTTTACGCCGCTGTTGCGTCACTTTTGTGACGCAGCAGCGTCGTAAACAATGCGCCACGTTGCGACTTATTTACAATGTGACGCATCTAGGCAGATGCGTCATGTTGTAAAGCCCTGTGCCACATGAAACCTGCGTTAGGTTTCATGTGGGCGTTCTGTCGCAGGGTGGGCGTTCCCTCGCAGGAAAGCCCAGTAAAACTGACGCAGTGAAATCTACAAGGATTTCACTGAGTCAGTTTTACGACGCTGCTGCGTCAAATCCTTACGCCTGCTTGAAGCAGGCGTAAGGAGTGAAGCACCACGTTGAGTATGGCTGGCCCCTGTGCATTGCAGGAGTTGCGTCGAGCTTGCGACGCGACTCCAACAATGCACTGCCTATACGCCACAAGATGCGTCACGCATCTTCCCTTCCTTGACCATGGTGGCCGCATTTTAAATACCGCGCATCTGTGGTGGCGGAAGGAGGGGATTGCATGGCGCATCTGTTCTGGCGATCCCTGCTGATTTGCAGAGATGCGCCAGAACATGTAAATATGCCCAAAAGTACATATAGAGTGAAAAATTGGAAAGAACAAGGAACAGATTCGTAATAATACAGGAGGAGAAATGCATTTAAGGGGGGGGGGGAATACAGCGAGAGAAACAGAGCCAGAATATAGTGCAGTAAGAGAAACAACACAAGTGGGCATAGAGATAAGAGAAAGGCAATTAGACATTATGGTAAGGTGAGCATCAAGATAAACACAAGAAACTGAAGAGAAACAGCAAGTGAGCAATAGGAGAGTAACAGAAAACAAGTGGTTACAAAAAGAAACAGACAAAGAAACATGGGAACTGGAAGAAATGAGAAGAGACAAAAGAGAAAGGAAATAATGTCGAGCTTAATATCATCAGTCAGTTCTTTCTTTATTCGGCATTTTCATTTAACACCATAAAAGCACAATAAAAATGAAAACATATACAGTTTTAAAAGAGAAAATCACATCAGGAGAGATACAATACCATTACTTACACAATCCATATTTAAGACAGATACTACATTCTGTCAGAATAAAAAATATTTGCTCAACAAATTCCTCTAGTATCCCTCAATTTAACTGATTGTCTTAAAAAGTTTGTCACCGCGAATAAAGTCAGATGATCTCGGGCCATTTGTAAATGTAAGAGAGCTTCTGTCGCATGTCTAAAATTGGCCTTTTTAAACAGGTTTATTACAAATCGATGCCTGGGCATTAAATAAAATGGGCATAACAGTACAAAATGAAGGGTATCCTGCGGAGATCGTTGATCGCAGCCGCAGGGACCCTTTGACTCAACTGAATTTGTAAAACCTGCCGGCTCAGCTAGCAGGTGATGTAAAAAGTTGAGCCTAAAACGCGTTAATAAAAATCTATCCTGGGCATTGTGTATAAGGGTGAGATAAGGCTCCATTCCTGCACAGGACCTTACAAGAGCCTGTGCCTTAACTGATTGTTTGTTACTATCCCTAACTTCTCGTGCTATGGCTTTATTTGTGAAAAACATCTTCTTTACTTCGAGCTTAATAGATAATTGGGAAGGGTGAAAGAAGCTAGAGGAAAGGAACAGTATAAGAAACATAGCTAGAAGGCACACTGATACGGCGAGAACCGGAACAGAGAGGAAAACAATATGAAGAAAACAGGCATTGGTAAAGCCAATAGGTCTGACTTTAACGTGATAACGCAAGCAAAAATAGGCCCGCACAAATTGCATCCCCATTCATAAAAACGAAATAGAAACATTTATTTTTCAAAAAAGCATAATGTTTATGTTATCTGAATGAACTAGGAGTGGGCACATAGTAGGTTTTGGACATTTCCGAAACGGAGTAAAACTTTTCAGAACGGTACTTTTAATGAAACTAATGTCATAGAATCTAAGTTTCAGAAAAGGTAGTCTACTCAATAGTTGACTGCTCAGAGCTGAAAATAACGCCATGCTTAGAATGCTGCCCTTACCAAATTGTCTTTTCATTTTGTTGTACATTCTTGCAACCCTCTAGATTCATAAGTGCTTTCGAGGTGCTAACACTCATTAATGCTCAATTTAATACTTAATTTAAAGACGATATCATGGGTCTGTACTCTTAGGTGAAACAAATAAAGATACATATTCTGATGCATATCTGCACAAATCAATGTGTCCCCTCACTGCCACGCTTTTTCTCTTTCCCTTTAATTAGTTTGTTTCATTTTTAAAATCAAACTCAATTCACAGTGCAGTATCCAGTACATGTTTTGCAATTCTGCACTGAAATAAAGCACTGTCGTATACAACAGAAACGGCATGGTCATGGGGTGAGTATAGCTTACAATAAGTCGGATGCCCAGTCCACCATGATCGACGCTCATTGTGTCTTCACACTTCTTCGGCTGCCATTCCCCTTTTGTAAAGGCCAAAGCTCCACTCTGTACCTGTCGGTGGGAGGGCCGGTTTTGCCATTTATGGATACTCGCCTCTTGGCCAGTATCATTGCTCACTGATCATTCCCCACACCTTAGGGCAGGGGTCTTCAAACTGTGGGGCGCGACCCCCAGGGGGGTCGTGGAACGATGCAAAGGGGGTCGCGCCTTCACAGTGTCACTTCTGCCTCCAGGGCTTCAGCCCCCCTCCTCCCCCATCCTGTGTCTCAGCCTGGGCTGCTGCAGTGCAGCTCGCGCTCCTGGGGCCTCGGCTGAGCAGTGTCTGGAGTCTTATCTCCGGCCCGAGTTTTCACAGGTCTTTAAAGACCATTAGCATATTTACATGCCTTTGTTAACTGATTACTAAAGATTCGTTTTTGTATGGTTCCAGTACCCCCTGGGCCCCCACTCTGCCTATTTCTTACATTTGTATTTTTACACTTACTGCTGTAGTGTGAAAATGCATTTAATGAAAAAAAATATAAAGTTGGGTTGCCAAAAGAAACATGCCTGCTATGTGTTGTTTAAAGATCCTGCAGAGGCCTACTCTTGACACTAAATTGAGTTATAAATAAAAAAGTATGTATTAATTGGGTATGTGACTGTTCTGTCTTTATTCTCTTTAATTATTAGTCATGGATCATTAAGGCATCCCTAGAACACAATTAAAAGTGCTTTCTATTTATATTTGCTGTTCTAAGTATTCACAGATAAGTGCAAAAAATACAGCTGTAGGTGACTGCTTATTTCTGGGCCATCAAAATAATGAGCTGGTAAACCTAATCATTAGACTGGAAGTTTGTTGCAGGATCAGCACATTATTTATTTCCTCCACCCTCGAACTCTGATTAATGCCATTATAGCAATAATGTAACTTATATCTGAAACCCTACGCTTCAAGTTTTTGGGAATGCACCCTGCTTTCAGACTACTCACTTCTCATTCTCGCCTTCACTTTCACGTTCACCCTGCACTCCCAACGATCACAATGCACTCACACTGATCACCATGCACTCACACTGATCACCATGCACTCATAGCGATCACCATGCACTCATAGCGATCACCATGCACTCATAGCGATCACCATGCACTCACAACATTCACCCACTCACCCTGCACTCACACTATTCAGCCACTCACCCTGCACTCACACTATTCACCCGCTCACCCTGCACTCACACTATTCACCCGCTCCCCCTGCACTCACACTGATCACCATGCACTCACACTGATCACCATGCACTCACACTGATCACCATGCACTCACACTGATCACCATGCACTCACACTGATCACCATGCACTCACACTGATCACCATGCACTCACACTGATCACCATGCACTCACACTGATCACCATGCACTCACACTGATCACCATGCACTCACACCAATCACCATGCACTCACACCAATCACAATGCACTCACACCAATCACCATGTACTCACACCAATCACCATGTACTCACACAATTCACCCGCTCACCCTGCACTCACCCTTGCTGCTCCCGGCCATGGCCAGGTGAGCTTCTAATGTGGCAGCGCGTATTCCTGCGGATTGGGAGGCCCTTCACAGAGGTTGACTAGACATCTTTCTGATGTTAATTGCTGTATTTTGGTTATAAACTGGTACTGATGGGGTGAAATCTTTCCTCAGTATTACTGTGTTTAAAAAAATTCTAAATAATAAAGCAATGCTACCCCAAAATACGCAGCATCACAGAACATTATTTACATTTTCTACTCACACAATTTAGTCAAGCCTGTCGCATAATTTGGTCCTCACTTTCCTCATAACCTAGAGGTTTAGAATTTTTTGTAAGGAGGGGGTCCTTAAGCCTGAAAATGTTGACAGGGGGGTCTCTGCATCCAAAAGTTTGAAGACCTCTGCCTTAGGGTCAAATGAATACTGTGCTGGATGATAACTGTTCGTCTCAAGATTCTGTACTGTAATTACAGGCATTACTCTTAAGGTTGTTTAAGGTTGTTGAGGGAGATGCCACAGAAAACATCCCACATCAGTAGTTTCTGACACCTGGCCTGATGCATCACCATATGACAAATTCGGTGCAAAACTGGTTGAAAACGCTTGGAACAGCGTTGCGCTTGAGGACTGCTGCTAAAGAAGACCCACTTATATATTTACAGATATATGGGGCATTTTGTCAGACGTAATGTTATTAACACACAGTGGTTTCTGTACCTCCCTCTCCAGCTATCACAACCAAAACAACTACATAAAAACATGATTATCCCTGCTTTCAGGACCAAATTTACAAGGACCTTGAGTACTAATAGCTAAACCTAACCTCATGTAACCAATTTATTAACGCCACAATCTGCTTTTGTCTTGCTTTACAATCCCTGTACTTTCACGCCAACAGCACCACACCCTCAGCCAGTGATTAATGCCACTACCTACCAAATGAAAAGCTATATGAGGACACTACTTTGGATGTAGTGTAAAAATGTGCCTCGAGCACATTGAAGGACATCATGCTGTTTGAACAGCCAAATCCTCCTACTCCAAGACCAGATCTCTTTCACACTCAATCCTCAATGACTTCCAATCCTCCACTACCACCAACTTGTATGTTAATCTCACATTCTTCCCTCTTGCAATGGATGTTGCCTCCTAACTTTTAATTTAATATTTCTGTTATCAGCACCACTGCAGCCTCACATGCCATCTGTAATCCCCACGCATTATGCTCATCTCTATGTCTCCCTTCATTTATTTATTAAAGATGCAGTCCATTGTGTGCATGTTTGACTCCCTCAGCTTCGTTGTAGTGTAAGAAAGAAAATTGTGGTTGTCAACCATGCTTTGTATTTAGTAATGGTGGCTCTCCATTAAGACGGAGGAGCATCGCCCAACTGCCTTTAGCAGTGGAAAAAAAGGGAAAATATGTATTTTTTTTCGTTCCTGCTGAGGCATCTTGGTGGGGCAGGGCATATATGCTCTGTTCTCAGAGCAGGGGGAGAAGTGGTGGGCACTATATAAGTGTGCATTAATGTTTCCCCGGCCCTCTCCGGCCATGCGCACTTTGCATGTTCTCCATGCAAGCCACATTACAGCC
Source organism: Lissotriton vulgaris (assembly GCF_964263255.1). Taxonomy (NCBI): domain Eukaryota; kingdom Metazoa; phylum Chordata; class Amphibia; order Caudata; family Salamandridae; genus Lissotriton; species Lissotriton vulgaris. Next base: position 468,796,341 of record NC_141700.1, on the reverse strand, counting down.
TTCGTAGAGAACATGCCTCAGCTCCTAGTCCCTGGTTTAGGCCGGACCACGGCGCTTGGACCAATCACAACGCTGCATTGTTGTGATTGGCTATGGGGAGCCTGGGACTCCGGGTGCCTTCTATTTCCAGCCAGGAAGAGGATGGAGGAGCAGTGGCCGGCCAGCTGCCTGGCCGGTAGATAAGTGATTTTTTATTTTCATTTTTTAACCCTCCCCCCTCTCTTCCCCCCTCCCCGCCCTACTGCTGATTCCTGGGAGCAGCTGCCACTGATATTGCATTCTACTTTACTTCTTTGTCTATTTTTATGCTTCAAAATGTGTTGTGATTCTCTGTTATCTGAAGCACAAATGCCAATCAACAACTGTTGCCCAAAAGAGATTCAGGCAGGTAATTAGATTCAATACTTCCCTCTTGTGCATGCACAAGATGGATGAACATAGATTTAAATGGATAACTTTACCTTAACGCCAGTGGTGTCCATGTGGTGATCAGGAACCTTCGGACCTTGTGTCCCCGATAACCTTTTATCTTTGTAATCAGATTAGAGTTCATTGGTCGCTGGAGGCTCCGCGTTATGGCTTTTTGTATTCACTTAACTCTTTGGTTAGTCAATAAACCGCCTATCCTATCACCTTAATAGTGTCTTCCTGATGTGCAGTCTCATTTCACCTCATGATCTGTGACTCTGCACCCCCTCCAGTGCCCCTGTTTAGAAATATTTAGTGCCCCTTGCACTTGTGACCCTCATTACTTTAGTGCCCTAAACTCTGGGTCAATGCAAGCCCATCTAGGCCTTTGCCACAGGCGTCAACTTAGCATGGGCTGAAAATCCGTTCCGCTCGTGGAATTTGCAATTTTTTTTACAATTTCGCGGTCCGCAAATCGAGCGAAATTGTCAAAGAATTCGCGAGTTGGCAGATTTTTTTTTGCTTGGTCGCGCTTCATAATGCAATCTTGCGCGCGCGGCGTTGACTTACCGTGATTCTGAGTTCGTCGAGTTGTTTTCCACCCGGTTTGCGTGCGCTGCGCCCTTTTCGATCTTGCTACGTGATCGCGCGAGACTTTTCGACCGCGACTACGTCATAGCGTCCCGCCATCTTGCACTGCGAGACTTGTTGAACACGAATACGTCATAAGGGCCCGCGATCACGCACCGCGAGAGAAAATAATTGCGAAGACGTAGATGCGACGCGTAGCTGACTTCCGGCGGGAGTTTTGAACAGCTCGCTTTTCCGAAATTGCACAAATTGCAATTCTGCACAAGAAATCTATCGCTGGCAGCATAAACCTCCTGAAAATGATGATTTGGATCAGAATAACTCCTCAGATTGACATTTGGCTGCATTTTTTTGTTCAAGGAGTCCATTTTTTTTGGGGGGGGGGGAGGGAGGAAGTGCCCCACAGTCTCCAACTTCCTATTCCTATCCAGCAGACTCTTCCCAGTGCTTTGTCCATGTCCTGGTCACTTTTCCTTTGGATCTGGAGCTGGAAGGATTACTCTTTGTGGCTGCTGTGCTGGATATTTGTATATGAGGACTTTTTTTGGGATCACTTTTGGATTTGAGATTTTACAAGTAAGTTGGTGTTGTTTGTTTGGGGCATTGCAGTTGCTGCAACTACAATTTATAATCTTTTTCACAACTTTAAAAAAAATATACTGTGGGTACCCACAGTATCCAGTAGGCGCATGATAAACTGTTTCTGTAAGTTTTGTTGAACTTAAATATAATTTATGGCATGTTATTGATATTGAGTAGATCACTGTTATATGTCGAAGTTTTTTTAAATTTTGGGGTGCGTGTTAAAGCCACACTAGTCAGTAGGCCCAGGGGTAGTCAGTGGTGCATGGGCCATGTCTTTCTGTGGAGTCTCTTGAATTTAAACATCATTTAGGGCATGGATGGCATTGGACTGGGGTGTTTTATGTGTGTATTTTGATTTTTTGGGTGTTGTTGGGGCCTGGTCCAGGGCCTGGCCAAGTGTGGGGGCCATTTTGAGGCCTGGTCCAGGGCCTGGCCATGTGGGTGGGGGGTCTAGGGGCCATTTTGAAGCCAGGCAGTTTGCTTTGTTTGCGCCATAGGCCTGCACCCAGTTTGCCTTGCTTTCATCCATTATGCCCATGGGTACTCAGTGGTGCATGGGCCATGTCTTTCTGTGGGGTCTTTTGAATTTAAACATCATTTAGGGCATGGATGGCATAGGATTGGGGTGATTTTTGTGTGTATTTCGATTTTGTGGGTGTTCTTGGGGCCTGGTCCAGGGCCTGGCCATGTGGGTGGGGGCCATTTTGAGGCCTGGTCCAGAGCCTGGTCATGTGGGTGGGGGTCTAGGGGCAATTTTGAAGCCAGGCAGTGTGCTTTGTTTGTGCCATAGGCCTGCACCCAGTCTGCCTTGCTTTCATCCATTATGCCTAGGGGTACTCATTGGTGCATGGGCCATGTCTTTCTGTGGGGTCTCTTGAATTTAAACATCATTTAGGGCATGGATGGCATTGGATTGGGGTGTTTTTTGTGTGTATTTCGATTTTTTGGTTTTGTTGGGGCCTGGTCCAGGGCCTGGCCATGTGGGTGGGGCCATTTTGAGGCCTGGTCCAGGGCCTGAACATGTGGGCGGGGGTCTAGGGGCCATTTTGAAGCCAGGCAATGTGTTGAACTGTATTTTAAAATAACCCACATGACTCCATTTTGTATTACCATGCTCTCGACAACTTGGTGAATAACTGTTTTCCACGTCCCCGTTGAAACTTGCACAACCCTCCCCGCTCCTTGTGGTTGAACGGATTCCGAGAAGCTGCCTGTGTGTCTCACCCCTCCAGTCTTGTCAAAGACTCAGCTACATCCTGTCCACCGTTGGTAACTCAGCCTGTCACAACTCCTGTGCCCCATGACCACGCCATCTGGTCAAGGAAGCACGAGGCTGCACCATGTGACCACACCATTGAGCAAGGGAGCACGAGGCTGTGGACATTGTGCATTAAGAGACAGATGTCCCCTGGCCACGATTGCACCACAAGACTGACAAAGAACTTGTCAAATGAGGAACTAATCAAAATGTGGAACTGTGTATTATATAAATGGACGTGGCTAGAGCTATAAGTATGTGTGTGCTGCGGATTGAAGCAGCAGTCTCCGTAGAATTGTCTTTGTACCATTCTGGGACCCTGTCCTTAGATCGAGCTAATAAATAACTTACTTCCCTCCATGGCTGGTTGTCCTGGTCTCTTTGGTAATGTATGCCTTGAACAAGGAGAACCCGTAGATTCTAAGGTGTCCCCTGCACCACTGGCTTTGACTCTGCTGGTGAGGGAGAGGTCTCCAAAAAGCTGGTTCTACAATTTGGCGCCCAACGTCGGGCGTCTTCGGTGGTCGTCATGGAGCCTGGTGGTCGTGAGTGGTCCGTGATCGAATTCCAAGGGAGGCGTGCCACTACATTGGCTGAAAAATTGTCTTTGTGGGGCAGAGGTCTCCGATCGCGTGATTCCTCCTTCCAGTGGGCTACCCGACTGCGGCCCCAACTGACGCCCCAGTTCTGGTTCCTAATCTTTGGAGATCGAGACCTTTGTGACAGTCGCCGTGTGACGGAAGATTAACGGTCAGGTAAGAGTGGGAGTGGCCCACTTCTTTGGTGAATTGTATTTTGGTTTTGACATTTGATTTGACTTTTGCAAAAGCTGAAGCCAAGGAGAAAGTACAGTTGTATACTGTAAATATTGGATTTTGCCCTTTGTTGTTTGGAACCAGGATACACATCTAGAGATGCCTGGATTTAGTAAATTCCGGAAAATGTGTTGTTGTTATTGTAGGCAGGACTCCGCATTGGGGAAATCTTGTCCGATTCCTCCTTTGGGGACCCCTAATCATGAAGTCTATGCTAAACATGGTGTTGGCCCAATTATGTTTTCTTCACATTGGCACAGATATACTGTTAGAATTGGGGGTTTCTGGTTGGCGCAAGTATTTACTTGTGACAAGCAGGGACCCTCTCCTCTAAGTCAGGGCGAAGGATGACCCCTTTAGAATTACCCCTGCTCACCCTCTAGGTGCGTGGCGCGAGCAGACAAGGCTAAACTTCAGGCGTTATAGGTTAAGCATTTGTAGATACACATAGTAAACACATCAACTGCACCACAAAGGGACACAACACAGGTTTTATAGAAAAATAGTATTTATATATATATATATTCTTAAGCAGACTTATTACAAGACCCAGTAACGTTGTTCAAGTGGGCCAAAATACTTTCAAAATAAAGATTCCTCTAGAACACTTCTCAACACAGGTTTAGTTTACTTGGGCAAGGGAGTTGATCCTTTAAAAATACTTCTTCTTCCGATTTTAGGTATTCTAGGTCAATCTGACTCTCTCCCGGCGGGAACGGTCAGGCGGCAGTAGACATGGCCAAGGAGGGGCTGTGGGGGCACCGGGGTCCCGGCTCCGGCGGGGAAGAAATCCTCACGACGATCACAGATGGGCAAAGCACAGGTTGAGCCAGATGATCCTGTGGCTCAGGTCAGGGGGCAAGCTCTCTTCCAGGCCCTTGGAGATAGTTTGAAAAGCACAAGTTCTTTGTAGATAAACAAGATGCAGCAAGTCTTTAAAAGTTCCTCTCTGCTCTCCTTTGGCAGCAAGGTCACCACTGCAGGCCAGTTCCCAGGAGAGAGACAGTCTTCCTCCTTACAGCTTTCCCGGTGCCTCCTCCTCAGGCAGAGCTTCTTCTTGGCTTCAAGCAGATCTAGTTTGTTAGGAGCAGGGCTCATATTGATACTCAGTTTCTTTTGTCTTTTCTGGCCAGGGGGGCCTTTGCATAGCCCATTTCAGTTTTGAAGCACTCCGTTGTGCTGTTCCTGGCTTTTCCTTTCAGTGTGAGGGGCAGGGACATCAGACGCGGCGCAGGAGGTGGAGCCAGCATCGTGTTGACAGGGGCAGCCAGGAGTACTTTGTTGACATCCTTCCCCCTTCCTGGGCCAGGTGTGGGACTGAGTCATCATTCGCTCCCCAGAGGGCGGAGCCAGCATTGTGGTGGCAGAGCACAGCCCTATTCAGAGTCAAGGGGCACTCCCACCTCCCACCAAGGTGTAATCCTAGCATTCACCACCTGTCATCCCCCAGCCCTGTCACTCACACAACCCAGACAGTCAGATACACATCCTAGCAGAGGCGGGCTGAAATGGTTAGGCAAGCAAATGCTAGCTTTCTAAAAGTAGCACTTGCAAACACGGGAGATTAAAATAAACTTTACTAAAAGAAGTATTTTATTATTCTGAGTTCAGGCATACTAAACTTGACTTTCTACCATGTTCCCTGAGCTTATAGGGTGTAATAATTCCAGCAGCCTATCTTGGCCTATGAGAACAGGTAGCCTTACAATAGTGAAAAACGAAATTGGCTGTAATTCACTATTAGGACATGCACACACATCAGGGCTTGTCCTACCTTACACTTATAATGCACTGTGCCATAGGGCCTACCATAGGGGTGACTAATATGAAGCAAAGGGAAGGTTTTGAGGCTGGCAAGTGTGTGCACTTGCCCAGCAAGCATGACAGTACCAGACTGCACACAGGTTCTGCCATGGCAGACCCTAGATACATTTTAAAAGGGCTGCTTCTGTGGGTGGCGCAACCAGCGCTGCAGGCCCACTAGCAGTATTGGCATTTACAAGCCCTGACACTCCTGGTGCACTTTACTGGGGACTGACAGTAAATCCAATTAACCAATCATGGAAATCAATCACATATACATTTTGCACAGGGAGAGCATATGCACTTTAGCACTGATCAGCAGTGGTAAAGTGCCCAGAGTCATTAAACCAACAAAAACAGGTCAGAGAGAATATTGGAGGAAGGCAAAAAGTTCAGGGATGACCCTGCCAAGAGGGCCAAGTCAAACACATACGAAAGGTAGTGCTGAATTACAACGGCCAATGGACGGTAGTTTTGAACCTCCTGTATTAGATAATTTAGAGGAAAAGTTGTTTCAAAGAAAAGCTAGACCTGCGATGTTTGATTCCTTTTGGGTTTGGTGCAAGGAGTTCAAACAGAAAGTAATCAAACTCAAAAAAAGAACGAAGCTAAAGTAATGCGTATGAGTGTGATTTAGTAAGCCCAGAATCATGATAATCAGAGAATAGAAGAGGGTATAGTAATACATGATAGATTAAATAGAATGCAGATAGATGTATGTTACGTTACAAAGAAGGTCACCGGAAAAGCCCGGGACAAGGAGGATGACCATCTCATGTCCTCCATACTGAACACCACTCCACCCTATACTCCCGCCATGTATCCGACCCTTAATCCCGCCCAATTGACCCCCGCTATTGCTCCAGTTGCTGCCCCTGCCCATGTCCTGGTTTGTCCAATTCCTCAGCCACTTGTTCACAAAGCCCTGACTGTTCAGGCCACTGTACCAATGCAAGTCCACCCTTTTTTTCCTCTTGTTGCACCTTTCAATGGTTCCGTACCTGTCCAACCTAATATGCCTTCAACTCCCGTTGCAACCAAACCATTTCTTGTTGACAGTCATCCGACACCTTCCCCCAGTGCAGGACTATTAGCAAATGCATGGTCAGTGGTCCGTGATTATATCCCTTATGCAACTCCGCATAGAGCACCCACTCCCAGACGATGCACCTTGCTCAGACTGATAGGTAGTACACAGGAACAACTCGCTATGAGACAACAAGCTCTTGTGTGGATGGGAAATAACACTATGTACACCGCTCAGGATATATGGATGACAATGGATCAGTGGACACGCATGCGACAGATTGACATTTTTTGTGAAATGTGTGACATACTGATCCAAATGTGGGAGGATTTTGTAGAATCAGGTCCAGCCCCAGGCAAGTCGGACCTTCGCCATAAGGTTGAAAAAGGGGACATTCAGGGCCCAGCACGAATATGCGATCTAATCACGTTAGTAGCCTACAGAGACTCCTTATCCGGTGTTTCGTTAAATAAGGGTTTCCCAATGAGGGTGGTACAGCCTGTTTGGAGAGACTGCGTTGCTGGCGCAGATGGCAACCCTGAAATACCGGCAGGTTTTAGGCAGATGTGGGTCCATGTCCCTTGGAAAAGGTCTGACGTCCTCCAACTTAAAAACCAATTACCTGACCCCGTAAAAATCCAGCAGGTTATTATAAGGAATTGACTCAGACACTCCAATCTTGCGTAATGACTTTAGCAGATATAGACATGTCAATGTGACAAGTAGTACCGACTGAAGTATGGTCCAAAATATGCCACAATGATCAGACAGAATTTGGCCATACATGGAAGGAATTTGAGGAAGCTTGAGAGAGCTCGAACTGGTGGTGAGAAACCCGATCCCATGATCTTAGTCCTTTCGGCCCAGATACTAACTGCCATTAAAAAGATGTTGACACCTCACTGTATTTGTGAGATTAGCTGCTTGCAAACAGAAGAAAAATGAAAGTGTCTCTGACTTTTTCACAAGATTCAAAAGCACATTCACTGACTATAGTGGACAGGACATGACTTTACAAGGGGGACAGCGACTGTTTGTGGATACATTTGTGTCCAATCTGTTACCAGAGCTTAGAACTAAACTAAAAATGTCAGAAAGTGCATGGCCCATCTCCACCCCGTCTGGTATTTTGACAATGACCCAGTATTATGAGAATAGGGAGAATGAAGAGCGAGATAGAACGGATAAAAAGCCTAAAGACTTAAAGACAAAGGTGTTACTCCAACAAGCATACCTGACCCAGACCCAAAACAGAGGTGCCCCTAAGTTTCAACGAATAACTCGGAGACCTGCCCCTGTGACTCCTCGCCCACCGCTGGGACCCAACCAGTGCGCTTATTGTCGCCAGGAGGGTCATTGGCGCAACGAGTGTCCATTGTTGGCCCAGAACAACTCTGCCCCCACTGACCGCTTGACAGGGCAACGTCCCCAGAGAGGACGAGGGCGAGGCGGACCTAGAACACAGTTACAGGACAGGCTCCCCCTTATGCAAGAGAATAGATTTGATACCACTAATTATGAGGACCCCAATTATTTTACTGAGGATTATGAGCCTGAAGAAGGGACTGTGTTTATGTCCCACTAGGATTGCCAAGGACAAGAGAAGGGACCCGTGCCTATTTCGGTTGACCAAAAGGGACCGTATGTACATGTTACAACACTGGCTCTACGGAAAAATTCTTGGTCGACACTGGTGCAACAAAAAGTTCTATTGCTAGGTCCAAAGTCCCTGGGGCCCGCTTGTCTGGCGCGAATAACATTTCTGTAGGGTTTTCTGGCACCCCAGTATCTAGCCCCATTTCACAACCACTGGAACTAACGATAGGACCCTACACGATGGATTCCCCTTTGGTTTTGACTTCCACATGTGGCGAGAATTTGTTGGGTTTAGATCTATTAAAAAGATTACATGCAACCATATACTATTCTCCTGATAGGGTTTACATCACCATGGGTCCCCCTACCACACACCCATTATATTTGGCCTCCCCAGATCCCATTCCCCAGGAACTTCAGAATGTCCCTCCTGCTCTATGGGCCCAAGGTGATACTGATGTTGGCCTTTTGTCCATACCCTCCTTTTCTGTTACCCTGAAAGAAAATGCTTGCCCTCCCAGACTTCCCCAATACAAAATACCCAAAGAGGGGAAAGGTGGCCAACGGTTCGGCTGGCCCGACCATCATGCACACTGAATAGCAGTGAAAGCACTCTTCCACCACTCTGTCATCGCCTTGGCTCCACACCCAAGGCTTGGCTCAGAGAGAAGCAAAAAGCAAAATTGAACAAGGGTTTATTATCGTTTTATTTTCATTTTTTGTGGCTAATGGCAAGTGAGGTGATGTTTCTCCGCCATAGCAGAGGAGCCACCCCTGCAGATATCCCATCCGCCAAAATATACATCGAATAGGAAATAACAGGATTTATATTTTGGTGGATGGGATACCCATCACCGCTGTGATGGAGTAACCCGTCCGCTAAGTTCTAAATCAGGCCCGAAAGCTTTACATTTACGAATTAAATTATTGTATTTGCTAAAAACACAGTTGGCAGAATATATTATACAGCATCTAACTAAATCAGTTATTCATTCTTTTTAAGAAAGGCATTTTCAACAAATGTTTATCCTTTTCGTTTTTATAATCTTGAATGTGTTTCTATTTTGTAATGGGTTTTGTTACATGAACAAATACAATTGATTGATGGTTACGACATTGGGACATAGTAGAGATTGAAAGTGTACATCCCTTTTTAGTTCCTTTGTTATGCACAATAAGAATGTGTTCCACTACCACTTAAAAATGCTGAGTTAAGGCCTGGGGCAAAAATCAAGCTGGTTCCAAACCAATATATACATAACTCACCTTAAATCTAAAGGAGCCAAGGAAGAAGACTACATGGGGACCAGAACCTGAAAACCCCCCAGCAGTATGTTTTACGGAACTACAGCTCACAGACGTAAGCCACAAGTACGCAACAGAGGAATGTGTTTGGCACTAACAGCAATGCACAGTACTCTCAAGGCTAGGGTAGGACTCTACCATTCCCTTAGAAATAAAATAGTGACTTCTTTGATCAGAAACCTAGTTTAGAAAATACCACAGTACCAGCCAACGGTCTCAGAAAAGAAAATCAAATGTTACACCTTCTCCACACTGCATCAGCTGGGCACTTTTTAAAAAGCAGTGCTAAACTAGCTGGAATCTATAGAGCAGCCGATCCTAACCTTTTAACTTCGGTGGAACCTCACTGAATCACTACTGGAAGACAGGCAACCCTGCCTAAACAATTTCTACAATTTGAACCCCAAAACAATACACAAAAATACAGAAACAAGTATACATCAAAACATTACTACATTTCAGATATATTTAATTCAGTAACAACAAGCATTTGCAATGCAATAGGTCTCGCATTAGGAAAGTTTGAGCTATTGGAATTGTAAATGACAAATTTTTTTAGTTAGGTTTTGTTTTTGAAAATAGCGAAATTAATAGCTTTGTCATTTACAATGCCAATAGTTATAATTTTTGCAAATGTGACACATATTGCACTTGTAATGCAATATGTGTTGTATTTACGTGACTTACATGTATTGATATTACAAATAACAATGGCTTTTCATTTTTTTTAACATAATTAATACTTAAATAAAAGGTATTATAATTTATAATGGCAATAGCTTAAAGTTTTGTAAATAACTTGTGAAGATTATGTTCTGTGTCTTTTATTGCTACAAAACTCCTAGAACAGAAGTGAAATATTAACATGTTTTTGTTACATTTGTAATAAAGCTTGAAACATTGAGAGAACATATTTGAAGTAGTTGTTGAATGGTTGCACAGATTGATGTTGTGGTGGCGAATGAGTGATGCGGGGTGAGGATGTGAGAGGGTGTTTGAGGGTGAGAGGGGGTGTGAGGGTGAGAGTGAGGGTGGGTGAGGGTGGGTGAGGGTGGGTGAGGGTGGGTGAGGGTGTGTGTGTGTGAGGGTGAGTGTGAGGGTGAAGGGGTGTGTGTGGGGGTGAAGGGGTGTGTGAGGGTGAGGGGGGGTGTGAGGGTGAGGGGGGGTGTGAGGGTGAGGGGGGGTGTGAGGGTGAGGGGGGTGTGTGGGTGAGGGGGTGTGTGAGGGGGTGTGTGAGGGTGAGTGAGGGAGGGTGAAGGGGGGTGAGTGAGGGTGTGTGGCCGAGGAGGTGTGAGGGTGTATGAGGATGAGTGAGGCTTTGATTGTGTGAGGGTGAGTGTGTGATGGTGTGAGGGTGAGTGAGGGTTTGATGGTGTGAGGGTGAGGGTGCGAGGATGTGAGAGGGTGGGGTGATGTGAGGGTGTGTGAGGGTTGTGAGGGTGAGGGGGGTGTGAGGGTGAGTGAGGGTGTGAGGGTGACTAGGAGAAGCTGGCAGTGTAGTTCTCCGGTTCCACACCTAGTGTCACAACAGAGATCTTGATGTTACTGCAAAAGCCTATTGCCTCCAACACAACACAGCTGAGTGTTTCAGATTTAAAAACAGACGGGGATGGGCATGTAGTGCAGGTAGTGGGCACCAGTACTTATTTTTAAGGTCCAAGAATTATTTTTCGTCATCTGACTTTGGTGTAGAGCACAACAGGGAAAGGCTAAAAAGGAAGAAAGGATAAGAAAACTGGTACTAAAGCAGCAGGGGTAAGAAAAAGAACCTGGAAAGTGAGGTATAAGAGAGGAAGAGTAAAGTGGTGTAAGAAAAGTTGATGAGGTGGAATCAAAACAAGGCAGCCTCAGTATTCAACAATCCCAGCATTCAGTAGAATCTGTGGTTAACTCCCGAGAAAACTGAGCTCCGGCACTTTTATGCATATATTATTTTACAAATTAAGCGCCGGAATAAAGGTTTAGCTAGACTCTTTTCATTGTGTAAGTGTTACATCATCCTCCGGCTCAACAGCCACATCTCTACCGGTGAAGAAAAGAGAGCAAAAGAGCTTCCAACCACACACACACACACACAGAAGGTGCTGACTGGTTGTGCAAGTCTGCTTGTACATAGCTGTGCTCAGTCACTGAGTTCAAATACACTCCCTTGAATAGAACCAGACAGCAGGTAATCTGAAGAACTAGGGATGGATCTATGTGTGCCCACCTTGTTTCTGGCAGCAGCAGGGTAAAAGAATGCCTGTTGCACCTGGAGTGGAAAGGAAGCATGTAAGAGCGGCCTGGGGTCAAATGTCATGAACTGCAAACCGGAACAGTTAACAAGACTCAGAGGGACGCTAGTGTCCCACACCAACGCAGGAATTCCAGACACATGAAGCCACAAAACAAACAAGAATGTTTCAGCCAATAAATTACGCAAATTCTCCATGACTTGAAACGTGAGAATAACTGAGACTGCATGAATATCAACGTCAGCAGAAACTGGTCTGAGGCGGGGACAGAGATAATGAATGACACGCGAAGCGCCATGACATTCCCCATTCAAAATGCAAGTCACCCGGACGAGGGGCTCCCCCGGGTCTCTGCAGCGCAGGGAAACAAGGAAGTGTCAGCACAGAAAAGCGGGCGAATAAAATAAAACACAACTTTTACACATATCGAAGTCCTATGTGCTGACGCGGTGCCCAGGGTGACGTGTCTACAGACAGGAAAGGGTTAAAAAGCAAACTCACCGCAGCAGCCCGGCTTCAACAGGAAGCCAGGCAACCTTTGTTGGGACGGGGGCGGGGCCGGACACGCGACCGGAGCTTCCCAAGAGGCAGGCTGCAGTGGCTGGCGCATGGCTCCGGTGCAGAGAGGAGAGCCCTGCGTGCAGCCAGCGTCCGCCCGGGAAGCCAAGGAGCGGAGTGCCGGTGTCCCTGTGCCCGTTGACGTCGGAAGAGTCCTGCGGAGTAGAAGTCCCGGTGAGTGGAGCTGCAGCGTGTGTATGTGTGTGTGTGCGCGCGCGCCTGTGTGCGTGCGTGCATGCAGAGGGGTGGGGGCTGGATGTGTCCGGTGAGTGGGGCTCCGTGCTTGCGTGTCTGTGTGTATGCAGGGGGGTGGGTGGGGGGCGGCAGCGTGTGTGTGTGTATGCAGGGGGGTGGGTGGGGGGCGGCAGCGTGTGTGTGTGTGTGTGTGTGTGCGCGCCTGTGTGTATGCGTGCATGCAGAGGGGTGGGGGCTGGCTGTGTGTGAGCAGGGGCTGTGAGTTGATCTGCGCAAGCGCGGCTCAGACGCGCGCTCCCGCGGTCAAATCCGAGACTGCAAAAGCGCGCGTCTGAGTCGTGTCCAGTCTCCTGAATACGGGCAACATTAGGTCTGTAGCAGACACTCTCAATGCTCACGCATTGAGCGTACGTCTGCTCGACCTAAAAAGGATGTAAACAAATATACTTTTTTTTCTAAAAGATGAAACGATATGTTGGATTCTCCCGCATCACTTTGTCTTTTACGCTCCTAATGCATGCATTTGTTTTTATTGACATATCAATGCTGATTCAGTTGATGCCACCAATCATCCATATTTCTGCTGTCCTTGTGCTGCTCCCAGAATCCAGATAGAGATACCATCTAAATGTTTAGCTTTAATTAGCAAATTCCTTCACATTTACAGAGCGCTACAAAACTTTCTATTTGTTTTTTTAAGTACATGTATTTTATTAATGTTCTAACAATAATTAAATTCTGAACTGCAGCAGACCCCATGAGAAGGCATTGTGCACACAAGATTAAGGGCCACTGGGCTCGAGGTTTCTCGTTTCAATTTTTTCTAAGTAATCGAAAAGCAGAAAGGGATACCTCAACACATCAAAAGGACTGAGGTGCTATCATTATTAAAACTGCTGATAAAGGAGGGGTGATATTCCATCAAGACATGGAACCCTCCAAATAAAAAAAAATGCCTCAAACTCTTTTCAGAAAAAATTAGCTATGTAAATCTAGTCTATGATTGTCACCATAGACATCAAAAACGAGATACAGTCCTTGGTCATGGAGGGGGAATAAAATACACCTAAACCACTTTTTCCAATTCTATCACTACTTTTCTGAGGGAATATGTGTACAAAATGCCTACATAACTGAAAGTGAAGGACACCAAAGATGTCTTCAATCTAAGAAAACCAAAGGGGATGATGGACGGAGTGTTGAACATTAGTCATTCACTCACCTAAATCACACACATCCATTCATGGGGAATACAGTACCAGTTGAAAAAGCAGTGTGCCAGTACACAAGACAAATATTTGAAATGTTATGTATCAATTTATTAAAAGCATATAAAACAATTGTAGCAAATTCAAAAAACAGTTAATCATACATGGTATATTTATGTTAAAAAAACACACTATAAATCAACAAATAAACAAACTTAATAACAAAGACAATTAGACAAGAGTTTTAAAAAGAAACTACACTTTGTCATAAAGTGACCATATCCGTATGAGGTTACGTAGGGGCTGAACCCTGATGTAAAAAAGGCACAATATCTAGTGTGGCTGCCCACTGTGTGGATTATGGTTCTACTGCATCGGCGTTTTTCGATGGTATTATCTTGATTTAAATCATCTTTATCAAGACTAAAGATATAACTCACTGAAGATATCCTAAAATGCAGCTTGATCAAAGTTCAGAAGTCACTTCTATCCTGAAACTCCTTGTCGGGGAATAAAAAAATGCTTCTCCCAACCCCAGAGAATGGTTAAAAAAAAACACCTTGTATAAGGATTAATACGAAATGCAGATTTGAACAACAGTTAGCCTCACTGTCCTCCTTTTGTTGTGGAATCTCCAGCACCAATAGGGGATAACTTCCAATGTTTTTTTTGTTTTGTTTTTTTGATTTTTGAAAAACCTTTATTGGAAAATACAGCACTTTCAGGATACAATTTAGCATTAAATCAGAGCATCATACATGGTGGATCATTTACAAATCACATCACAAATGGAAGTACACGGTCAGTCAAAGGCATAATGTAATACAATACTGCAAACGCATCTTTAAGCTATACATAACGGAGTAATGTAACATCAGCACCTTAGAGGAGAGAAGCAGGTCCGGCTCAGGAGCGTTGGGGACAGGAAAGGAAGTGGCTACTGACCAGCCGCCGCGGGCAGAGTGCCACCGGGGAGCACGGGGGAGGCAGTCCGGCTAAGGTGTGAACGGGTATGGAGGGACGTCACCAGGGGGCCCTATATGTCAAGAGGACAAGATCTAGCAGGCATAAGGTCCCAGAATTCCAATAGTAGGGTCTGACATCTGGGGGCATCTTCAAGCCATTGGGCAAACTTAGGTGCCGGTCTGCGCCCCCAACACATGGCCACCCTAGTCCGCGCAAGAACGAGTAACATTGCGACCAGTTGGTGAGAGGCATCCGGACAGAATTTAACAAAGCCCAGCAGGCACAACGGTGGGTCGGGCGAGACCGGCTTAGAGGTAATCTCAGAGATAGCTGCTCTAACCTCCCGCCAGAAATCAGACACCCTAGGGCACAACCAAGCCAAATGAGCGAAGTGTTCGGCAGGGGCAGAGCAGCGCAGGCACCTGTCGTCAGGGATGAGTCACAGCTTATGTAGCTGAGCAGGGGTGCGATATACCCTGTGTAAATATTTAAAGTGCATGAGACGGAGGCGATAATTGGGAGATATTTTTTTTGTCTGGTAGTAGCAATACAGCCAATCGGCTTGGGAAATGTCCTCACCAAGATGCTCACCCAACGCCACTCGGGCATGATCTGTGGAAATGGAGGAGGTCGACAGGGTGATCGCATATAGTTTGGTTACCGGCTTCTGGGGGTGGGGGAGGAATAAATGAAGTCGAGAGTGGGCATTGACGGAGGAGGCTGGGGAAACGTGGGATGCAACTCCCTGTAGATCGCCCGCAACTGATAATAGAGCAAAGTGCCCAGAGGACCAGAAGAAGCTGGTAGAGAATAGAAAGTATTTCCAGGATATAGATCCGCCAGTGTCACCAGTCCCATACGGGCAGTGTGCTTAGACATGCCAGATGGTTGGAGAGGAAGAAAGGTAGGGTGGCGTACAATCGGCATAGTATTAGCTGATAGCATAGGGATATTGGAGAGGCGACACAGTCCCAGCCAGGCCCAGCGCAATGT
This sequence comes from Lissotriton vulgaris, assembly GCF_964263255.1. NCBI lineage: Eukaryota > Metazoa > Chordata > Amphibia > Caudata > Salamandridae > Lissotriton > Lissotriton vulgaris. Next base: position 468,780,799 of record NC_141700.1, on the reverse strand, counting down.
TTCAACCGGGTCCACCTCAGCTCGCGGGCGAACAGGGCAGTGGTCGACTGCCAAGGGGCCGCAAGGTCAGCCTCTACCGCGACATGCAGCTGATACGGAAAGGGCTGAATCCAAAACCGCATAAGGCATAAAGGTTGAAATTGGGAGCTCCCATGCGGACCACTGACATGGGGAGAGTATGGATGTCGTAGGCAATCCTGGGTTACTTGCCGGCCCAGACGAGAGATATGATCAAGGAGCGGAGTTTACGAAAAAAGTGAGCAGTTAGTGGTATGGGGATATTCAAAAAGGGGAAACATCCTTTACGACGCAACTTTTACCACTCAGTGACTTTACAACGCAGGTTTTTCAACGCGAGTCATTACAACGAATTGCGCTGGGGGGCGCTCTAGGATAGGTAATAGTTTAATTTACTATCCAACACCTTCCCTACTATCTACGGGGACTGGAGTTGGAATAGTAAATTAAACTATTCACTATCCAGCACCCCCCAACGCAAGTCGTTGTAACGACTTGCGCTGAAAAACCTGCGTTGTAAAAGCATGTGTGGTAAAGCATGCGTTGTAACAACGTACATAATTCAAAAGGAGGTAAAGGAATTTCGGGAGGACCACCATCTTTGCGATTGCTATGCGACCGGCCAAAGACAGGGGGAGCCAATTCCATTGGGGTATTTTAGACTCAAGTCAATCCACTGCGCGTCCGAAGTTGGCCACCATAGGATTTTCGAAGTCTCTGCTCAGCCAGATACCCAGATAGTGAGTGGGGCCAGAGGCCCATACAAAAGGAAATTCCAGAGTGAATGGCATGGTAGCATTCATGAGCGGGAACAGAACTGACTTGCTCCAGTTCACCTGTATGCCGGAAAGACCACCAAACCGTATTATCTCGCGCACTAGAGGGCTGAGGTTTTCTTGGCGATGGCGGACATACAGTGTAATATTGTCCGCGTACATAGAAACCAAGAGGGCACGGGCCGAGAAGCCAATGCCCTTCTGAGTATGGTGTTGCCGGAGCCAAGCGGTGAGGTCCTCCATCGCAATAGCAAAGACCATAGGGGAAAGCGGACACCCCTGCCGAATACCGCACCGAATCAAAATCGGATCGGAAATCTGACCGTTGATCCGAAGGCGGGCGGAAGGGCTGGTATAGAGGAGTGATATCTTGCGGATAAAGATGTTGCTGAAGCCGAAGCGCAGTAGAAGAAAGAATAAAAAAGGCCACTCAAGTGTATTGAATGCCTTAGTGGCATCGAGTAAAGCAGCAACTGCGGGAAGGCTAGGATTAATCTGATGCAGGACCGAGTAAATTGTCCGGAGATTGTGGGATGTGGCGCGGCACGAGATGAAACCGGACTGGTCCGGAAGAGCAATGGTGGGCACGAGGAGGAGGAGTCAGGAGTCCAGTAACTTCGCAAAGATTTTGTTGTCAATATTAATTAAAGGGAGGGGGCGATATGAATTGCAACAATCAGATGGTTTGGCCGGCTTCAGTGAAAGCGTTATCAGTGCCTCATGAAGTGATTGTGGGAGGAGGCCATTGTTGAAAAAGTCATTATACATGGCATCCAGATGCGGCTTAAGAATCGATGCAAAGGTCTTATAGAATGAGGCAGGGAGATCATCTAAATCAGGGGCCTTGTCACTGGGTAAACTATTTATGGCAGCGAGTATTTCTTCTTTAGAGAAGGGGTCATCCAAAAATTGACGATGGTAGTCCTCGAGCCAGACCAATTCGATTGTATCGAAATATTGGTTAAAATCCACACGCCAGGGGGTAGAGCCTGCGGTATAGAGTTGAGAGTAATAGTCTGTAAATCAAGTCTCAATTTCCTCAGGGCAGGTGGTTCTGGTGGGCCACTGTCCCAGAGGGCCGGGAAGCGGCACGAGGGGGACGAAGATGGTTGGCCAGGGTCTTGCCAGGCCGATCACCCTCACCAAAAGAGTGAGCCCGGGCATCCCTGCCAAGGAAAGAAAGTTCCTGGTTAGCCTCTTCAGTAAATTCCACTTGGGTGAGTTGCATGAGCGGCGTCCAAAGCTTTAATCTCAGATTCAAGCTTGTTTAAAGTGGAGAGGATGGAGCAAAGCACACCGGATTGTTTAGAGATACACTTGCTGCGGATCACAGTCTTGAAGCCTTCCCACAAAGTGGATGCAGATTCTACAGAGCATTCAAGTCAAAAGAGTTTGAGATTGCAGTTTGGATTTCGTCACAGAAGACAGAGTCAAGGAGAGCTTTCAGAGAAAGCCACCAGGTGAAGGCACGCTGAGGAAAGTGGGGAAGGTGGAGACGAAGCTGGCCTGGCACATGATCAGAAAGAGTGCGTACCATGTTGTTAGCAGAGGTTAGCCAAGTGAGAATATCAGTAGAGGTGATCCAGAGATCAATACGAGACCAGCATTTGTGGGCCCCTGACGCAAGTGCCCTCTCTAGCTGCGGGCCACATGTGAGGCCATGAATCATATAACGAGTTATCAGTGAGTATTGACTGAAGGAGAGCAGTGGAGCGAGGGTGGGATGAGGAAGGGCCAGAGCGGTCCAAGACTGCCGAAAGTGTGACGTTAATATCACCCCCCCAAGAAATGCCGCGGGACCCAAGGAGGAAATTAGGTGCCATATGTGAGTAAAAAAGTCAGTGTCGTCCATGTTAGGGCTGTACACAGCAGCGATCATCATAGGTTGGGAAAACAGGGACCCATGCAAAATGACATTGCGTCCTTCAGGGTCAGTAAGAACATGAGTCATATTTCATGGGAGCCCTCTCCTTATCAAGATTGACACTCCCCGAGAATAGGAGGAATAAAAAGAGGAGTGGGATTCCCCCCAGTAACGCGATTGAAGTCTAGTAGAAGTCGCTGGGGGCAGGTGGGTTTCCTGCAATAGGCATTTGTCAACTTTATGCCGGAGTAGGTGAGAGTGAATGAGCTTGGCCTTTCGTTGGTCATTAAGACTGCAGATGTTCCAGGTCCAACATATGGTGTCAGTCATACTACGCTAGCCCAGGGTGAAATGGGGCACAGGGCAGCGAGTTCAGTCCGTGGCTGTTCACTGGTTTGTGTAACGGGGCAAGCATACCTGGAGGCACAATAGACGGGACAGTCGGAAAAGACGTGCTATGGAGCCAGCCAGTGCCTACGTGTGTGTATGGCCAAGCTATGAGAAAAGTCAATAATAGGGTGAGAAGGGAGAGGCAGTCAGTACCGATCCGAAGAGTGCCAACCCGTGACAGGGTAATGTGCATTGTGCAAACACAGTACAGTGATCAAGCATAGCAGTGTAATGATGCATACTGAGGAGATACAGGAAATAAGAACAAGAACACTTAAACTACCCCCGCCCCAACCCATGCTAACCCACCATGCAAGATGCAGTGCTGGAACCCCAGAAGGGGGCAACAATTCCCCAACAAACCCCCAAACCCATCAGTCCCACCCCCACAACCCAAAAACTTTTCCGTAAGACCCCCCACCCCGTACCCACTCCAACCCCCCAATCAGGCTGAGATACCACCCATTCCCACCCCAGGAGCCCGCAACTTGGAAGATGGGAAACCATGTTGAATAAGGGAATTATCCTGTGATGGCAGGGCTCAGCGAACACCCCCGCAATAAAGCAAGGTGGCCAAGCTACAAGAGCTTCAGACAACGATGATAAAATAGTAAGCCAATATAACACAACCAGTCAATCATTATTACTGAGGTGGTCGGGTGGAGCTGTTTGAGAACTAGATGGTGAGGCATGATGTGATTTTTCGAGTTTCTTAGCAAAAGCGAGAGCGTCCCTAAGATCCGGAAAGACAAGCGTGTTTGGGCCCTGCGGACTCTCAGTTTGTGTTTCTGAAGAATACGTTTTGCTGGAAGGAATTCACAACGAGCTGCCTGGACCAATATAGTGTAGCTTGGGTAAAATGAGAGCAAATTGCCTTGGTGATTTATTTTACCCGTCTCGTGCTGCGCAGAGGATGGCATCACGGTCTCTAAAATTTAGAATTTTTGCAATTCTGGGAGGAGCCGGTAGTCCGCGGCCAGGGCGTGGGCCGAGAGAGCGATGTGCATGCTCAACAATAAAAACGGGGGAGAGGATGTCACAAAAGAGTTCCCTGACGAGCCGCTTCACAAAGTCCTCCATGCGGGAAATATTGGTGGATTCAGGTACTCCCGTGATGCGGAGGTTGCTCTGCCAGGAACAGGCCTCCAAATCCTCATTCTTATTCCAAATAATGTCCAGTATTTGTCCATCTGGAGAAGTTTTGGTGGTCCTGGGTGGCGGCGTCCTCAGCGTCAGAGACCCGGTACTCAACGTGCAGGAGGCGGGTGTCATGAGAGTCCACACGGGCCTTAACCAAGACCAGGCGGGTGGACAGTTGGTCCAGTTGAGTCGCGATTCCGGTGACCGTGGACTTGACTTCAAGCATAATCGCCTTCAGGTCATCATCACGAGCAGGGGGAGCCTCCACGATGGTCACGGGGTCGCCCATATCCGAACCCGCACCGTCCTGACGCGTAGATCTACGGTGGTCAAAGGTGATTTTGGGCTGCTTAGGGTCAGTCCTCCCCATGGCGGTCGGAATCAGAAGAAAGTATCACCAGGGAACAGGAGAACGAAGTGGTACCCAATAGGGACAGCGTTGGAGAGCCCAGTAGGCGAGGTGCAGCCTCACAACGGTTTCAGACTGAGCAGGAGAGATGGCAGGGTCACCAGCATTGGGGGGTGGCAGCGGTCAATTCCAGCTAGTAGTGGACACGGTATGGTGGCAAGAAGACGTGGCAAACGGCTGAGGAACCGGGGCGGCAGCCCAGCAGGATAATACTGGGAAAGCACAACACTGTGGGCTAAGAGCAAAGTAGATATCAGGGGGCCCACTGGTCACCAAGAATAGAGGTCAATTGTCCAGCGAGGGGCCAGTGTCGCGGAACTGATGACACCAGAGCCCGTCCACTGGCAGAGCAGGAGGGAAATGTCGGAGATCACACTGTAGGCCGCGCCGCAGGAGCCTGCCACCGTAAGGATGCTTGCCCTCATAAAATATCACCATAGATTGTCGGCACCAAGATAATGCTGCAGCTAGTAACTGCTGAGGCAGACTCAAAAGTTCCAGGATGGGGAACCCTGGCCCCCTCAGGGCCGCACACAAACAGACGCCAAGTGGACCTCGAGGCTGCTGCAAGCCCGATCCGGGAAGAAGAGGAGCAGGCCCAAGGAGAGGTGTAGTAGCGGCAGGAGCTCAAGCAGGAGTCACACCAGGCACTCGAGGCAGAGGCAGTAAAGAAAGGACGTGTGAGGCCATGGGAGGAGGCAGAGGGATCAGTACATGCTCAGAGCCAACTATACAACACAGCGACTCAAAGCAACTCCTAGGTCCGGTGCAGGGCCGGGCCGCAGCAGAGGGCAAAAAAGCCCGACACAGGAGACACCCTGGGAGGCCGAGGGTGAGTAGAAATGGCGCCGGTCAGCAGGTACCAGGGGAGCAGGTACCAGGGGTGATGTAGCCGGGGCATAGTGGGCCACAAGAGGAGGCAGCAGCGATGGACGAGGCTTCAGAGCTTCCAGCACAGCGGGAATGTTGCAGGGAGTACGCGCCAGGCAGGGGCGGTCGCAGCGGGGAGACACGGGGGCACACCGCTCACATCGCCAGGCTGGGCGCTCGGAGCCGACGGCGTAGGCGTCAGTAGGGGCAGAAAATGGCACCAGAATAACACAGGGACCGGGCCAGATGGTAAAACCTGTGGGCAGAAAGCCCCAGTGGGCATGTCACTTACTGGGTGAAGCAGTCCGGGATCCTCTGGAATCACACAGGCGGGTGGAGCACCAGGCAGCTCAGCCAGACAGCAGCGGAAGAGGAGCTGGGCCTCGCCGACAAGCGAAGCTCAGGCCCGGTGCTGCGAACGGGCGGCAGCTCTCGCCACTCGCAGGACCCCGGGGAGCAGGAGCAGCACCGGACGATGGCTCAGGTGCTAGCAGAGCAGAAAACGCTGGTTGTAGTCAGTAAAATTGGCGTCATCTGCTGGATTCTGACGGATAATTTGCTTGGCCGTCAGAGCCCAGTTAGAGTGCGGCCATCTTGCAGCTGGCCAAGCCACCCCCCCTGGATAACCTCCAATGTTGGTATAAGCTGCCTACTTAGGCCCGAATGATATAGCACAGGGTTCCTATATGCCCTTCATTAGATAGGGTCTTAAATCCTTAAGTATGGCGGCGTCACACAATGCAAACCCCATTGTTCTCCGTGCACACCGATTGACAGTGTGCTCGTGGTGTCCTGAGGCGTAAAGCCGGGACTGAATGTGCGTTCGTGCTTTGTGATTACTTTATTTTAAATTGCAATGTGCCCGTATTTTTGTCACTCACTTTACTAATTTTAAACTGTAGAACTGCACCCTTTGTGCGGACACGGAACTGCTCATTCCCTAACTAGCCATCTAGCCCTTGTTGCTCGTCCCCATAGCAGCCGATTAGGTACTGCCTGGGGTCCAGCCCTCTAGTCGCCTTCCATCTTGGGTGAGGAGCAGGCGAGCGGACCAGTGCTCTGACCCTCCCGCCCTCGCAGGTACAAAATGGCTCCCCCGCCCAGGAAGCGCAGCGGACGGGCGCAGCGGGTGCGCCAAAGGCAAACCCCTCTGCGCCCGTCCGTGTCCAGACGGGCCCCGGGGCCAGCTATGCTGCCCGGCTGGTCTCCTACCCCCGTGACGACCTCCTGCAATACAACAGAGGCCAGGGTCAATTGTCTAAGGATACGTACAATCGGGCCCGGAGACTAGGGATTTTAGTCAACTGCACCTCCCCCTTGGAACCAACTAACTTAATGAGCCTGTGCCCCAACAGCCGGGCAGAGCCTGGCTCACAATCTCACTCCCTGTCCATATTTTACCTAAACACTCGCTCCATGGTGAAACATCAGATGGACCACTTTCTTTTGTTAGACATTGATAAACCAGACATTCTTCTTCTTACTGAGACCTGGCTGACCCCAGACTCCGCCCTGGATATAATAGCGGCACTTCCACCGAATTACTGCATTATACACGCTGACCGTGGGTTGGGCAAACCTGGCGGGGGGTCCCTGCAATCTTTCGCTCTAACCTGAAAGTCACCGCCCTGACCTGTTTGAACCTTCCGGATACAGAAAACCTAGTTCTAAAATTTGAAACCCCTTTCACAAAGGTCGCCTGTGTCCTCCTGTACAGACCCCCTAATACTATGCCTTCCTTCCCTCTCACGTTCAGCGAACAGATCGCCAATCTGGCCATAGACCACGCCAGGATTCTTTTGGTTGGGGACTTTAACTACTGGTTTGATGACCCTCGGAAGGCCCCCACTCGAATGAACTCACTGAGATCCTTCAGAACCTGAATTTTGCACAACAAGTACTTTCGCCAACCCATCGCAAGGGCCATATCTTGGATCAAGTCTTGTCTAACTCTTTGCTAATTACCACCCGGTCACTTTTCCTTGCCTATGGTCGGACCATCTCCTCCTTAAATTTAATCTTGCTTACTCCCCCTCTAAGTCAACTGCTTCTCTAGCAGGAGGCCGAGCGAGAAAATGAAACACCCTAGATAGGTCAGATTTTCTACAGACATTGGCCAACTCCATCCCTTCCCCCACTCTGATATCAACGTATCCGAAGCCAACCTTTCTGATTGGCTGCAAGCAGCAAGTGATGCCCATGCCCCGTACAAGAAGGTCAAACTGGCCCGGCGCGCAGACGCCTAAAAATGGTTTTCGCCTGACCTAAAAGTAAAGAAACTGGCCTTGCGCCTACTGAAGCGACAATGGCGGCGTAGTTATGCTCCAGACTTAAAGATCAGATATACGATGGCCAGAAAAGAATACATGAAAGCTATTTTAGCCACTAAAGCTGCCTACCAGATAATGCCCGTCCAAGCGTACCTCCGACCCAGACCCTCTGTGACTCACTTAACGTCTTTTTTATCGAGAAAATTGCGGTCATCAAGGCCAGTATTCCACAATCCCTAAACCCCACCATCCTCGCAAAAGCCACCACCAACAACACTGGCACACTTAGCAGCTTCCCCCCTATTACTCCAGAACAATTTCAAGAGCTGTTGGTGAGAGTGAAATCAGGGGCCCCGTCGGACAGATGCCCACCTTATATTTTAAAAGATTGCCTCTCTGTTATTCCTGTCCCTGCCTGCACCCTCCTGAACGACTCACTGACCACCGGTCTGGTGCCTCTTGCGTTCAAGGAAGCAAAGGTTATATCGCTCCTAAAGAAACCCGGGGCCGACCCTACATGCAAAGCTAACTATCGTCCCATTTCCCTACTTCCCTTTCTAGCAAAGGTGATGGAGGGTCATGTAGCCAAATGCTTGTCCAACTTCATGGAGAAATCAAACTGCCTCGAATTCCATCAGGCAGGGTTTCGCCCCGCCCACTCAACGGAAGCAGTGGTAACGACGGTATTAGACACTCTTTGGGTCTGTACTGACAAACGCTCCCCCCAGGCCTTAGTGCTCCTGGATCTGTCGGCCGCGTTTGACACGGTCGACCATACCATCCTGATCGACCGTGTCACCCAGGCCGGCGTCCGGGGCACAGCAGTCAGTTGGCTGAAGTCCTTTTTGGAAGATCGATCTCAAGCAGTTCGTCTTGGAGATTTAGTCGGCACCAAACAGACCATTCCGTGCAGCGTACCCCAGGGCTCCTCCCTATCAACCCACTTGTTTAATCTCTACATCTTTCCCCTAATTCAGGTTCTCAGAGATAAACAAGTGACGGTGTTTAACTATGCAGACGACCTGCAACTGCTATTCACAATCGATAACTCGAAATTGTCCATCTCCAACTTCCAATCAACCATGAGATACATCCAAGCCTGAATGGACCAAAATCACCTGAAGCTTAACCCAGGAAAAACCGAGTTGGTTCTCACAGGAGACAGTATTAAACACTGGGGCTCGCATTATTGGCCGCCAGATATGGGTCAAGCACCGATTCCTTCCCCCTCGGCAAAGACACTAGGAGTCACCTTAAATAGCGACCTCTCACTAAAAACACAGGTGGCCAGGTGGTCTCCAAGTGTTTTTTCCAACTTAGGAAAATCCGGAGGCCATCACCCAGGTTGTAATCGCCTCTGTGATTTCCTACCTAGATTACGCAAACTCTATTTATCTAGGCTTACCCCTTTACCTGCTGAAACGCCTTCAGATGGTACAGAACTATGCTGCCAGATTGATTCTGAGTCAGCCTAGATGGCAATCGGTCACCCCATTGCTGATGAAACTCCACTGGCTCCCGGTGGTCCAGCGCTGCACCTTCAAAATCGGCTGTATGATCTTTAAGGCCTCACATTGCAAAAGCCTTAAATTCATCAATAAACTCATCACGAAGTATGTCCCGTCCCGTTTTCTGCGTTCAGCCCACCTTGGCCTCTTACAGACACCATCCTTCAAACGCAAAAGCTCGGGCGGCTGCAGATTCGGAATGTTGGCTCCTCGCCTGTGGAATGCCTTCCCTCTTGAGATCCGGATTTGTCCGGACCTCATGTCGTTTAGGAAAGCTTTAAAAACCTGGCTTTACAAACAAGCATATCAATAACCCCGCACGTGTAAAAACCTTGGCCACGTCTTCTGTCTCTCGATAGCGCCAGGAAACCAATCGGTGTTAGTGCGCTTAATAAATTACTATTAACATAACATAACATAACATCCGGCCACTGTTGTTTCTCAATAAAAACGTATTGAGGCAGACCTACAGCAAGTTATATAAAGTGATTAAGGTTATATTATAAATATATTCCAGGGGTTACAAATCGTTGTATGAAACCATCATTTACTTCAGCCATCTGAAAGTAAAGTATCTGTAAATGGGGTTGGCTATTTTACTTTTTTTACCCTTTTAGGTTTCCTTTATTGTCTCTAAGTTTTAAAATGGTGTTTTAACATTTGTTATTTTTACTTTATGTTCATGTTTTATTTGTAATGTTTTAGGCTCTCTAATTAATAGGGCTGTGTGCTCATTGGGCTTATTGCAGTTATGACACTTACCTGTATCACAGACATCGAATGAAACTGTTCTAGGACACCGCTGTAAGTGTGATATCCCGCAAGGCCTCAGTGTTTTTGAAAATCTTAATATATGCAATAGGCTTTCACATGTTTTTAACCTGTTCAGTACTTCATGGTCTTTGACTTTATGCTTGAGTGCCTTAACTTAACACCAAGGCCCAGGTTTTCTAAGGCTTTAGGCATTCGCAAAGTGACACAAAATAAAGTGAAATATTGGCATTTTTGTTAACAGTCAAGTCAAATGGTATTTTGTGTTTGAAAGGTGTGCTTTTCTCAGTACAAAAGCGCTTTGTGCTGCTTTGTATCACTTTGTGTCTAGAGGTTTCTAACTTGGCCATTACTGGGACAGATCAGTGCAAACACCCACAGATTTTGATGCAAAGTGGATCTACCGAGATTGCTTCTTTAAAGCAGGCATTACCAAGGTGAAATGTTTTAATTTCCCCAAACATGCATTGCACGTGTTTGGGAGTGAAAAGCACACACCCAATGAAAGGGATCCTTCAGAAATGTGATTACACATACAAATTTGTACTGGAAGGGGGGGGGGCTTCCATTGTCAATCCTCTGTTAGACAGTGCATTTTCACTTCTGCACCATAGTGAGAGACTGTGTGTTGTGTAAAGCAGTCTAATTAGAGAACCAGCGCAGGGGATGACAGCAGCAGTAAGCCAATTTTAACCCTCAGGGTGCTAGCGTTATTTTCCTCCTGTGCTCATTTAGTGAATTTCCCATTGTTCATGACGAGCTCAGCTCGTCATGAGTGTATGGAGGTGTACACCATGACGAGCTGAGCTCGTCATGAGCGTCCGAGGGGTTAATAAATATGACTGCACTCTGCTTTTCCTCTTGCACAGCACAGTACACTGTCACCGTCCACTCTCCACCCATATTTTTCATTGGCTTGTGTCAGTGTCCTTCATAAACACTGGCTTCTGATTCGTCAATAGGCGTGTTAGTTCTGCCTTAGTACCACTTTGTCTTCATTTGTAACCTCCCATGGCTACTGGCTCTTTTACTTTGGCTGTTACACGGTAGGTGTTAAGTCTGGAAGCACTATTTTCTCTAATGAGTTTCTCTTACAACAGGAACAACGTCCACTGTTTCAGCTGGTTTTGAAAGTAGCGGGCACAGCCCCTGCTTTCATATTACCATAATGGGGAAGCGCTTTAATGACCCATAACGTCCCCTTTGCATTTTTAGGTTTCGCCTGGCGAACAGCTGTGCAGCAGCGTTTCGCGCAGGCGAAATCTTTTGTTAGAACAGTTGTTGGCTTTGCACCGCCTCTCTGTTCCATTGGCTAGCTCCATAAATGGGGGCTAGCCATTGGAACAGAGAGGCGTCCGTCATTGTGCGAGGCAATTCGTGGGCGTTCCGGTGATTTTTTCCCTCTCCGCCCCTTTTTAAAACGACATGCGGCGGTGGGCGGATGTTTTTTTTTTTCCCCCCGTGATGTTTTGGCCATTTTGGACGTGTGTTTTGCAGGGGTGGGTTGCGCAATTTCAGTCCTCTCCTTATCAGGTAAGCAGCATTTTGTTTATTTACGTCTTTGCGTGTCTCTTTGCTGTCGTCCTCTGTTCCCGGATTGCCCGCCTCCTGTTGATCGCTCCCAGTGCCACCCAGTCACATTGCCTAATCGTCCAGTATCATCGCTTCCTTGGACATGTTTTAATGGAGCCCACACACGTTAACGGCCTCACCGGCACCACCCTGCTGTGTGTGGCTGACGGCCACCCCGTAACACTGTCCACATCTTGTGCCCAAGGCACCCCCCTTCCCGGCCCCCACTTGTGACCGCGGCCCGCCTAACCCTTTCGTTCAGTGCCCCCCTCCCATTATGAACAGAAGCCTCGGACATGTATTAATGGAGCCCACACACATTAACGGCCTCACCCCGCTGTGTTTGGCCGCCTGCAACCCCGTAACTGTCCACATCTCGCGCCAGGTTGTGGCGTCGGACCCAAAAAGATCATATATATATATATATATATATATATATATATATATATATATATATATATATATGTTTTTTTATTAGAAAAACATTAAGGATGTCGGACTCAAGCTGGGCTTTGGGGACGGGGCAACATTTATGTGCAGGGCCGAGGGCTTGTTTGGCTTGAGGGGGTACCAGGAGACCTCGAGGTGATCGTGATCCAGAGCTTGGTGCCAGACTCGAGCCTTCATGTGGCTCGTCTGACTCTTGCTTGCTTATTCCTTTCACTAGCCTTGGTCTGTTTGTCTTTAACAGATGAGAGGGTGGTAAGCGTAGCTGCTTTACATTTCCTAGGGCTGTGGGTTGCCTGTCTCGGCTGCGCGGACTGCAGATTTGAACATGCCACCCTTCCATGTTATTATTATTCGGATGTGTACAGCGCATGGCTGCCCAACCAAGGGTTTCCCAGCGCTACGCGACAATAGGGTACCAGGAACCGAGAGGCAACTGCTATGTGCTCCGTTTTCCACGTCTTCGCGCCTGCAGAAGCCCCCATGCTGCTGGGCCCTATTTGGGAGGACGTCCGTACCAAGGGAGCGAGGGGTATTTATTCTACAACTAAGAGCGTCTGAAAGAAAGGGTCAAATTGTGGGCTTTCGCGTCATAATTTAACTAGTTGAAGAATCACCAGCAAAATGTTTTTTAGGCATTTCTGAAGGGGCACTCAAGAAAATAAATAAACGGAAAGTACTGCCTGCTGCCAAGGGCGCCCCTTCCTAGGATATTGGGTGGGTCTTCTCATTTCCCCTACACTCCTAGTTTTGTTTCCCCTGGTTAATTGTTTTTCCTTCTTTCCTCTCCACCAGCTGCCTTTCTTCCTTCCCCATTCGATCTTTTCCTGTTTTCTACAATCTTTTCCTCCCCTTCTTACCTTTTATTTTATTTATGTCTCTCCCTCACTCTCTCTCCTCTTTTTCCAATTGCAATAGTTTTTTTTCTTTCCCTGTCACCATCACCGTACTTCGTTCCTTTGCCTGCCCTGACCCCAACCTTTTAGCTTGAACATGGCATTCCTATGAAATTATATTTAGGAGCTACTGCCAGCAGACTAAGGGTGGCACTAAAACTAGAGTTTTAGCCTAACCCAGCCTTGGCCACCGGGCCCGGACGACCGCCCCCCACCCACCGCCCTCGTAGCTGCCGAAGTTGTGGTTCTCGATGCCACCTTCCATACCAGCTTATACCCCTTGCTAATGTTTTTCCACAGAAGGTGTGTTAGGGGTTCAGATCCCCCTGCACAGAAGCACTTCTGGCTATCACGTCCCTAAGTTGCTGATGCGAAAGGGTGGGATCCCTTGCAATCCATTGCTTCCGCATTGTATAGTGTGTGTACTGGAATTGGACCACACACTGTCACATTTTTCTCTGTACCAGGACTTGTAGAGATTTTAATGCACACAGCTCATCAGAATCACAGTATGTATGTTATAGTTTGCTGCTTCCCTAAATCCCCAATTACTGTTACCTGGTAAGCGTCATAGTTCCCATTATACCTTCTTCCAATAATCTAAAATATTCCTCTAAAACACTATATCACATCTGGCTTTACTTAAAACAATTCCACTCAAACTTCCTCATAAACACAAAGCAGCATTTATTTCTGTTTAAGAGCTGAGGCGCATCTTTTGAACAGGTGTAAGCAGTTCCTTAATTAATGTTCTGCTATACATCCATGTTTTCATACAATGCCTTGTAAATTGCTAAAAAATCTCCTAAACTTTACTTCCTTATAAAGTATCTCTCCACAAGCCCCCCCCCCCCCCCACACCAGGTTGTTCGCTTTTTTCCTCTAACATTTTTATTTTTATGTTTATTTTGCTGCGCAATACAATTAGTTGTGTTGTAAAAAAGATATATTTCAGTCTTTTTAAACCGAATATTACATTTACAAAACTGTGCCTCCCCAAAAATGTCCCTCTCCAACTAGCAGGAGACCTCCTGCCCAGCACTATATGTAACAAGCTGTCCACTTACTAGTAATTTTATTGTATTGTTTGTGCTATACATTGCTTTCATGACGAAAACACAGTATTTGTGGGTGGGTGGGTGTGTGTGTGGCTCTGTGTGTGTGTGTGTGTGGCTCTGTGTGTGTGTGTGTGTGTGTGTGGCTCTGGGTGTGTGTGTGTGTGTGTGTGGCTCTGGGTGTGTGTGTGTGGCTCTGGGTGTGTGTGTGCGGTATTAATTGCTGTCTGCTGAGCTCGTCCGTAGGGTACAATAGGTCTCACATTTGCGAGAGATTAAGCTAATGTAAATGTAAATGACAATGCCATTTATTTATCTGTTTTCAAAACTAATACATAAACACAAATTTTGTCATTTACAATGCCAATAGCTCTAACTTTTCCAAAGGCGAAACCATTGCATTGTAAATGCTTGTTATTTTTTTACAGTAGCAACGCCACCGCTTGGCCGGGAAACTAAGCGAACAATGGCGGCTGCACGGCTTGCCCATCTCTACTTCAACAACTCCTCTTTTATTTTCACAACACAGGCGCTGCACTTTAGGTTGCACCAGGGCTCCCACATTTGTACCCTCTGCTCCTTATTACTGTCCTGCAGCCAAGCGCCGCCCTAAACTGTGAGCATTAACAACACGGGTGCCACGCTTAATATTTTAGCAGGCGCCCGTTTCTATAAAATGTGTTTGTTAATGGTATCTCATCAACGCTTAATACAGACAGAGCACTTTATTTTAATGGCACTGCTGTGAGCATATTTTCTTTGAATATTGTCAGGCTGGAGTTAGTTATTAAGGGCTTCACAGTAGCCAAAATGAGCCTTTCCACCATTTTCATTATGCTTCAGGCATGTGATGACTGATTTAAAATCACGGATGGGTTCGGGTTTTTTGCACCGTCACTTTTAATGGCGGCATGTTGTCTTAATACAGCATTTTCCTTTCAGAATGCACATACACTGTGAGCCTTTGCACATTAGACGCGGGCGTTCTTCAGTTATGGGCTCCTTTTTTTTATAATGAATTTCTCCTAGAACACGTTGTAAATTTGACACGACTTCGCGAGAAACACAGGTACCGCTAGTTGCGGCTCCCTGATTGATCCTATGAATGTGGACACTTTTCTCAACGGATTTCCGTATACTCCGTTTCATTAGTCCCATTCAGATACGGCAAATTTCTCTTCTATACATTAGTCCCGTTCAGGTACTGCAAATGTCTCTTCTAAATTGGATGTCTTAATGTCATTCACTTTTTTTGTTTTTAGTTACAGTCCGTTTATCTCACAGCTTTTCCGGGCTACCTCCGTTACACAACTCTCTGAACTGGGCTGCCTGTGCTGTGTGGGTACAGAGGTATCGCTGTGCAGAGCTCGGCACCGGTCTGCCTCTTACTTTACTCTTCCTAGTTCCTGTTGCTGAACAGGACAGTCTGTGTAAAGAGCCTGTTTACAGACCAAGCTGGCCCAGAGTCTACATCTCGGGAGGGCCGTGTGCATCTGAGTTGTAGACGCCACAGTGAATTAGAAGCCTCCAGGGAGTACCCCGCAAATAAAGCCCGTGCGACTGGAGATCACTGGTTACTTATTTTGAGCGAACAAAGAGAAAGATGAAATTATTTATTTTCTGCCAAGAATGCGCAGCTTCATCTTTCATTCTGTGTACAGGACTGCCTGCAGCGCAGCCTGGTCACTGGCCCCAGTGATTTCGGCCTTGATCTTTTTCAGCAGGCCTATATTGTCCCGTGTTTGCTTAAACTTTGTATGCTCAGATTTGTTACATATCAGAAAAGATTTGAAACTGAATCATGTGCAGCATTATTTTCAAAATTATTTGGCACACAACCCAGAAAAGTCATGTTACGTAAAAAAATTACGTCTGTGCCATCCTGTTATGTTGGACTTGGCTGTGAGCATTGTATAATATGGTAATGTGCCTATTAGTGTCGAAGCCTCCATGTTAAACAACAGTAGACATTACAGGACTCAGCATAATGTGCTGCATGGTTAAATACTTATAAGGTCCCAAAGGCGGGACCAATTGCATTGCAAATGCTTGTTATAGATTGCAACTGCACTTCTATGTCGCGTAGTCAGGTGAAAGACAGCAATAACACCCCAATATTCGGAGCATCTAGGGGCTGTCTGTAACCTCCTAATGTGTCACAGTCTGCAGGAAGGCTATTTTCAGAGCAACCTGGAGAAGCCACCAGCAACGCTGGTGCAACACAAGTAATTAACAGCACCTCACTTGATTCTGGCTGAACCAGCCCCTCTCATTAGTGTTAAGAGGGAAATGGTTAAAAAATGGTAAATACCATTTGTTCTGAAAAAAAAAATGGTAAATACCGGTCTCCCGCTCCTACCCCTGTGTACGTAGCAATTATCAGCCTTGACAGCCACCTACATTATCACTTCCAAACGGGTAGATGGGAGCTGTCACTGCCAGCATCTGAGAAAGAGACCATGGACCAGGATTTAAGTGGGATGAAAATTGAGGGGGTCTCTCAAAAGGGCATGGCCAATGTATTTAAGGGTGTCTTAAAAAGTTTGACCTAAAAATCTGTGCTTAGCATAGTGTGCCGCCCAACTGGTATGTTGTTGCTTCTGTAATTGCACCCAGATATATAATACATTGACTAACATTCCACATACTGAGCAGTACCGGGTCGGCACTGTTGAGTGCCACAAAGGAGATACGCAAACAGGTGGACTCAGGTGGCAGGGTTGTGCTGATTTTTCTTGACTTGTCTGCCACGTTTGATACAGTGAATCACTCACTGTTAATATGCTGGCGCAGCCCTTGCCATTCTTAGTTCCTTTCTTTCAGGAAGGAAACATAGCGTGGCCTTCGGTGATTTTACCTCTAATCCTTTTACTTTGCCATGTGGGGTGCCTGAGGACTCCTCAATTTGTATTTAAAAAAAAAAAAAGAATTTTGATTATTTTCATCATCACGCAGACCTTCAACTTCTCATTGTTATCATAGCCATTACACAGATGGCCCATCAATCCGTACACATGTCATTCAAAGTTGTACAACAAAATTCTTCCCCAACAGTCCTAACCCCCTCCCTCCTACCCCCACCCTCCTGTAAAGTGTGCCTCAGCCTAACTGGTCCCCTCGATAGCTCCCAACTCGTCCTATGTCTGACTATACTTGTCATAACAAAGAAGTAAAGGAGAACAAGCAGGGAGTTCCAGTAATCATGGATATGTTCCCTACATCTCTGTACTAATCTACCAACACCCCTACCCCTGGAATGAGCAATCTGACCTCCACCATCTAACAACTTAATGCACCACCCCTCCTCTTGTTCCGTATATGTCAGCCATCCTCGTCCTCTCTCCCTGATCTAACTCTCCAACCTCTTCCTCCTCCTCTTCCTCTCTATCAGAGGCCTGAAGTTCTTCCACTAACACTCTCCACATCCTCGCTGTTTCCAACGCCTTATCATTAGCAGTGCGCCTAGCTAGCTGCAGGCGAAATATCCCCTCACTACTTGCCCAGTGTAAAAAACTTGCCCTCCATCTCAAATAGCTGGGCCCTGTTCTCGACTTCCAATGCATGGTAAGCTCTCTTTTTGCCATTATCAACCCCAAATCATAAAACTTGCTGGTAATTTTAGTGCGAGGGGTATGTGGGAACCAAAGTAATAAGCAAGTCCCCATCTCTGCCTCTATCTCACGTCCTGTAACCCCATTCAGACACGCCATCACCTCCTCCCAGTAGGACCCCAACCCCGCACAGGACCAAAACATGTGTCTGAAATCGGCTCCATCAGTGTAACATCTTGGGCACAACGATTGGGAGCCCCCAAACTACCGTAGGATTGTAACGGGGATCAGATAGGTCCAATGTAGTGTGAAAAATTGAACCAATTGGAACCTGGCATTGCGCGTACCTTTCCAGGCACGCCGCAGTAGGTGAGGCCATGTCGACTCCAGTATTGGTTTACCTATATCAGCTTCCCATTTGCCTTTTAAAGTATCAAGGGGAGGCATCGGCTCAGTTGACAACCGTTTATAAAGGCATGTGATAGCCTTAAACGTGCCAGCCGCCATCGTGACATATTGACAGCCCAGAGAAATCGAAGTTTCTAGCAACCCCACCTTTCATTGCCTTTGGATTCCCGCTATAAGAGCAGCATGCAACAGATAGTCTCCCCGTGGCAGCGCAAAGGTGCTCTGTAAATCTTGAAATGACAACAGAGACCCATCTCTATACAAATCTCCCAGCATAAGGACCCAAGCTCCTCCCAAACAGCCAGCGCCAATCAGTCTCCTCCATGCGGGAGGGCAGTGCACATGCCCAGAGGAATCTCCGGAGCATATGGGCGAGGAAACCCTCCCCTTTTCTGGCTCCGGTTCCAGCATGAACGGAGAGTGCTTTCCTCAAGGGTAAGCTGATCAATCCCCGATCTTCTGCTGGAGGATTATAAATGATAGCACATGCCTGGGGATCATCCTACCTTGTGGGCCTTCCGGTCCTCGAAACTCCTGCGCTAACGCCTGCGTGAGCCACTGCAGCTGCGCCGCCAGATAGTACCATTCAAAATCGGGGATCGCCAGTCCCCCCTCCGCTCGCGGTCTCATCAAAGTATTGATCGCAACCCGCCTTCTACCTGAACCCCAGATAAACTCTGTAATTAAGGACCTGAGCTTCAGAAAAAAGGACGCCGGGATCCACACCGGTAACGTTTGAAAAAAGTAGAGCAAGCGTGGGAGCGCCACCATTTTCAGCAGTGCCACCCTCCCCGCTACTGACAAGGGAAGGGTTCGCCAAAACTCCATACTGCCCCGGAGTCCCCTCATCGCTCCACCCACATTGCCTTCTAGAAGGTCGGGTTGAGTGTGATATACGCGGACACCCAGGTAAGGCAAACATCGAGGCTCCCATCGCAGATCCCCTATTGTCATAGGTGTCTGGGCATCCGGGGCCAAAGGGAACAAACAGGTCTTACCCCAGTTCACCCGTAACCCAGAAACACTGCAGAATTCCTGAAGCAGGTACTTAGCTCCTCTTAGAGAGCCTCGACATCAGCCAGGTATATCAGTAAATCATCTGCATACAGGGAGATGTAATGGGCCTCCCCCCCAAAACGATGGACCTTCATAAGACCGTCCCAGTCTAGCGTGCGCCGCCAATGGCTCAATCGCTAAGGCGAACAATAGTGGCGATAACCGAGGACTCCTCAATATCGCTTCCACTCTACGTTATCTATGTCACTTCATTGGCTAAACATATTAGATCTTACCACTTTGCCATTGTGTCCTATACAGATGACACACAAATTGTGGTGTCCATTTCCTCTGATGTTGATGCTGTAACCTCCAAGTTTAAGGATTCTCTGACCAACATTGTCACCTGGATGCAAGAAAATTGCAGGCTTCAATTGATTATTCATGCCAGTGACTTAATGATCTATATTTGTATTTCAGAACATTTTGTTGTTACCCATTAATGGCACGACAGCGACACAACACTTGTCGTTTCCCTGCGATTTTCAAAACTTCATGGAGGATCCATTTCTTCACTTATTAAAGGTTAGAACCACTCTTATCTTATGAGACCAGGCTTGGTTTCCAGCATGGACTATGGAGTCATGCTCCAAATCATGGGTATCATTTGCTTTCTGGTGTTTCTTGCTCTGCATGTTACCTTCCGAATACCGTTTTTTACTGTTTGCACTACTTGATACTCCAATACCAAGGTCTTTACTATTTGACCTACTCTACTCTCTTTATAAAGAATATACAATGGTTCTTGTATTTTAATGCACGCGCTTCACAATATCACGGTCCATACCTACTTCTTCACATCACCTTGAGATCTTTCCTCTTGTGACTTATTTTCCATTCTTTAAAGTACAAGTACAGGGTCGATCCATATGGACCTAACTGATGTTGCAAAGACATTTACTCGCACAAACTATTACTATTATTGCAGCCTTGAAAAAGTTATTTATGTAATGAAACACGTGTCGGCAGTCATGTTTCTCCTTCACCAGGCTGTTTTGTTCTCCCATCAACAAGAATTGGACCATCATCAGCAAACTGTATGACATCTTATTGTTTAATTGTACAACAAATGTATGAATATTGTACTCTGAATGTATATTAAGTCCAAGTATACAAAAGTGCTGTATGTGCTAAAGTCTGTGTATTGACTAGTGAACTCACAAACTATTAAATCCAAGGCAATCTCAGTACAACTTAATCATTGTTGTTTCCTATGATTTGAGAAACCTATTAAAATATATAAAATGTGTGCTTCAATTTGGATCAAAAATGCATAAGTAAATATTATGAGTGCCGGGGTACAATTGTTGTTTTGTGTCATACTCTTTGGCTATAACAACTCCTTTTGGAAAACATCTTGGTGGCCTCTATCTTAGGACACCCCTGTCTGTCAATTCCAAAAAGTAAAAAATCTTGGGGGATTGTTTGATGAACAGCTTTATTTCTCAGACCAAATAAATATGGTTATTTAGAAACTGCAGTGAGGACTAGGTCTTCCTCGAAGAACTTGACAAATTGGAAGAACGGTTTATGTGCAGGGGCTACTCACGAGCACTTGACCAATCTAAGAGAAGAACACTTAATACTTTCAAGGCAACGTTACTTAAAAATAAGAACAGGGTCTGTAAGAGAAAGAAGGACAGGAACCTAACTTTTATTATGGGATACAACACCCAGAGTCATATGATTTACAAGATCTTACTCAAAACCTGGCATCTACTGACATTGGACAAGCCACTTGGGAAACACATTCCCAACAAACCCAAGATTGTACATAAAAAGGGTAAAACCTTGAGAGAGATTCTGTGCTCTAGCTACTTATCACCTAAGACACAGAGCGCTACTCGACTACCTAGTAAGCCAAAGGGTTTCTATAAATGTACAAAATGCAATGTCTGCCCCTTTACATGCCGTAAACTAACGGAATTCCAATACAACACTGCCACCACACATTCCATACAGCAATTTATCAACTGCAATTGCGGATTTGTTGTTTATTGCATTAGGTGCCATTGTGGACTTAAATACATTGGCAGCACAGTATGCCCCTTAAAAGAGTGAATTTAGGACCACATGAGGGCCATCCGCAACAACAATACGGACTATCCTCTTGCTGTCCATTTTAATATGGTACACTCCTCCATGACAATTACTAACATTTGATTTCATGGAATAATGCAAATACAATGCGAACCAAGGGATGAGCCCTGTCACGACTTGGTCCCTGCTTTCTCGTGTCCACCACCTGGGGGCCAAACTCTGGGACTCTCCAGTGTCATAATATGCTACTGGACCCTCCGGTTCATGCATATGCTAACTTCCATCCATTTGGACACTAATTGGGAAGTGTCATCCATTACCAATCCATGCCGGGTTTTTGTGGAAGCGAGCCTGCTCATCCTGGAAACTCCTTTACCTAGAATTCCCAGCTCACTGCTTTGTCTCCACCCCTGCAGGCCAAGGATGGGTCGAGGAATTCTGCTCACCTGTGCCTGGCTGCTGCTAGCCTGCTCACACCTGATGCATGTGATTACTGTGAGCTCTTTTAAGCCCCAGCTCCCTTCAGTCCAGTGTTGGTCACTGTAGCTGTGTATCGGTGAGACCGATCCTTGTTCCAGTGTTCCCCGAGCTTTTGATAGCCTTGACTCCTGAGCTTTGGTAATTTCCCTGCTCCCTAACTAGCACTGCCTGGGAGGCTACCTTGACTCCTGAAGCTTTAGTAATTCTCTGTTCTTGAACCAGCACTTCTGGCAGTGCTACCTTGACTCCTGGGCTTTAGCAATTCCCTGTTCTGGAACTAGCACTGCCTGTAGTGCTACCTTGACTCCTGAGCCTTAGCTCAATTCTTGTTCCTACCCCAGCACTGCCTTCAATGCTACTTTGTTTTCTTGATTCCTGAACCTGCACTATTCAAGTATACCTTTGTATCCTCCCCTTCTGTATATCCTTTTCCAGTCCCTGCCGTTCTTCCCATTTCATTGGTTCCAAATCCTAGTTTGCTGTCTTTCTATTCCTGCTGTCTTGCTTCTAATTACCTTGTATGTTGGTTACTTGTTTTCAGCCAAGTGTGCCCTGTGAATTCCTTCTGTTGTGTATCGATTTAGATTCCGTATGCATTTCCCGATTCATTCCCTTATATAGGTACAATTCACATTGCCCTTATATAGGCATAGATATCCAGTCCTTATTTAGGCATAGTCCATGCTACCCAAATACAGGCATGAGTACTTACATCCATACCTCTACGTCACAATGAGTTCCTGGAAAACCAGACTCTTAAGCCTTTAGGACTTCCCCTTGCTTGGATATTGATTTCTCCAAGAACTCATTTATTATGCATGAACATCTATTCCTTAGGGGTTCATTCATGACGTTCATATGCCTGACTTTTACGTCAATACTGGCATTCCTAAACACCTTCAAGGTATAAATATAACTTCACTTGCTTTGGCAAGGCAAGGTGCGGTTTGACTACCTACTTGCACGACCCGGCTCGCCACAGCAAGTCCCGAAGGAAGTCATCTCCCCAACTAACTCACTGACCAGACGTTCTCATCCTCCCTGCCGAGAATCCAGCTCCAGTGTTTCTGACTCCCCTTGCGGGGTGTTAGAGAATCGAGTCCCGGGAAAGAGATACCAACCTCTCATTCTAAGGTATGGAGCTGATTAGAACCTAGAGAAACCTTTGGCAATTCTTGGCAAAACTAAACTAAACTAAGCTAAGCTCATGCTAAACAACACCTACTTCTTCCCTCGTACTAGACTTAGGTTAGGTACATTGGTGTAGCATTATTTTAGAAGCACCTGTTGAGTATTTTAGCCTGTGTTATTTATGTATGTATTTTTATATATGTCCCAGCTACAATTACAGTATTATTTTATATTACCGTTTACGCTGTACGCATAATACTTCGCATTCTGTCTTACGATTGTAGCAGGTCATATCTCTTGCATGAGAAACAAGACTGTTCAATAAACCCCTTTTTTATTTGAAATGCCTGTCTATCTATTTCTCTGCAATTCTGTAGAAACGAAGCATGCACGATTGACTGAGTGAAATAGTTATCTATTGTTTCCACGACTCTGAAGATATTGTTCCGACTCTAAGGGAAACAAAGCTGTCATGTTTATGCGGTTGTCAGAGACTAATCCCTTCTTGTTCATTCGAGAAAGTTTCTAGTGACCTCTGAGTGAGTTAGCTGGCACACACACAATTAAGTTTATTGTACTCAATAGTGACATACTGACCTCAGTCCTGTGTCAAAACTATAGTGTATATTATTCCAATGCACAGAACCTATTAGGGATATAGGAACTACACTACACTTCCTTTCCTGTTAAGCACTCCTCCTTGCTAGCTCCTTGTCTATCGTGCCTGTATTTAGTTCTACCCCCTTGCTGTTACTGCCTTGTGAGTTCCTCTTTGATCGCCAGGATCCTTGGGCACAGCTGAATACCTAGGTGCTGTTTCTTGTTCACTGTGAGTACTGTCTGTGAGTTATATTTATAACATCACCGTAGGTATCAGCTCCACAGAACCGACCTTTGCATGCATATCCTATATGTGGGTATTTGCAGTCAGTATCTGTAACAGGAATTGTGGGTAAGGAATTTACTGAGCTTCAGTCTTACTGTGTGGAGCTCCAGAGTGCTTTACCCCACATTCCCTTTATTGTTAATGTTGTATCATATATATGTCTTGCAAGTCTGTTCTGGGTGTAGTTAGTCTGAATGCTAAATTGGCTCGTGAGCACCCTTCCTTTCTGAGTCTTAGCCATCTTGTTCACTTGTACAGGCTTCCCCTTTGGATCACTTTTTCTCCTCTGACTCCCTGTGTGATCCTGGGCAGCGCTGTACTACTCTTTCTGTGCACTGTACGGTTTGTACCCAGTTCCTAGTCCTTCCCAACTCCCTGATTGTGTTCCCGACATAGTCCCAGACAGTCCCGGACAAGGACAGGACACTAGATCTTAGGAAATCTGAAACACAATGGATTCTGAAGTTATGAGCTGTGGAGAAAGGTCTTAACTTCGACAGGTAGCTACATGTCTGTCTAAAAAAATTATACTTCACTCTAAGGCATGAGTAGTCTACAAACCTGTAAAATGTAACGCATTGACATTTCTAACAAATCCAATTGGCTCTAGACAGCTGGTTAATAGAATGTTACCAACCTGTTGACAACGTGCAACAACATGTATGATAATATTGTATTGTTCTGTGTATTTATCAGGAATGGAATACAGGGACTTCTACATGTACTGTCACGGTTTGCCAATCTGTATTTGCAGTTTTTGTCCCAACAAAGGGTGTTTTGAGATTTGCAAAAGGACTTGTCATAGGGACAGGTTATCCCAAAGTATGTGTCAACCTACTACTGTTTGTTCAAATTATTGCATCTTCAATTTGCTGGGGTACTATAACTTGACACACCTACTGCATGTAACTTACAGTGTGCCTAATTGTGCTCTATTTTAAGACACTGCTACATACTCTCTTTCCTCTGGTTTACTGATACACTGGGTGCCCTGTACCACAACTACCCCAATATACATCCTTTTCTACGGACGCCCAGACCTTAGTAGACAACAGGCTTGGGAACCTTCCTACAATCGCCAACGTGTCTTTTACGGTGGCCCATGAATTGCTTATCTATATTTTTATTTAGGACCCTTGCTAGGACTACTGAAGTCAGGACCCGTTCCAAAATGCCCGCTGTGTGCACAACAGTGGGTTATGAGTCCCTTTTCTATTGCCTATTATGATCCCTGCCGGTAATCCTCACATCCTGGGTGAGAGGACTACTCACACTAACCCGCTCTCTAGCTTTATTTCTATCCGTAATACCATGGGTATTTAAACACGATGGGTCGCTCACACTCTGCTCCTTTCACGAACTGGAGTGGAGTGCGGTAGCGGTGTGACGAAGAAAAGGGACAGGTCAGTGGTATATGGCCCTGATGGGATACACTTTCCTCTGGAGTGCTATATTTATGCCCAAATAGGTTGTTTTGGAGGGACGGTTTAGGGACAATATTTCCTTACTTTTACTAACAGGGGCATACTACAGCCCAGAATCCACATACAATACACCAGGTTTTGGACCTGAAAGTAAGTTGTCTTCAAGTTCAGACCACATTTATTCACTATATAGGACTACCTGTAATTGTTTCAGCTGTCAATTGGGTATCTCTTTGCCATACTATAGCCCACTACTATTTAATTGGCTATGCTTGATGGACCTTTTAAATGAATCTGTGTAAACTGTCACTTTTAAAAAACGTATCCCAGCACGAAGTCGAATATGTCTAAATGTAACTTGACCTTAGCTATTGGCATGGGTGTTTTTTAAATAACCGCACCAAAAAACACTATTTCGAGTCTACATTGGTGGGACAAAACATTTCCCTAGTTACTGACAGTTCATCCTTTTATCTAGAGGGACATACTACAGCCCTTCAACAGCACACTATGTGCGCCTCCACTTTGTGGATGCGGACTCCTCAGGCTTACAGCTAACAGGACGTAATTCATGCAGTTGCACAGGTGTCTTTTCGAGCACCAGGATCACATTTTAACATTATATTTTGCACACATTTCTCATACCTTAACTAGGTACTCCTCTGCACAGAGGGATTGTGTAGTACTTGGCGAGCCGACTTCTGGATTCAAATGTTTAGTGCCTATATATCATGTCACCCTTGCCAAGAACTACATAGTTAAGTTAGCTATCCATCCAGCCTATCACTGTTGTGATAATCTAATTAAGACATAGCAACGTTTTTGACTAATTTTGTCCATATTCATTTGCTCATTTAATTCACGTGCCTTTACTCTTAGCCAAGAAACCTGGACCATATGACCTACACTTACATCCTCTCCCAGTGGCAGGTCCAGGACGTCTGAAGGCTATTCACAGGCTTTCTACAGCACATATAAGGTGCTTATTCATACTTCATCTTCCTCGTGTATACATTTTTGCAGGCTTCAATCGGTGACTTAATGATCTATATTTGTCTCTCAGGACATTTTGTTGTTACCCATTCACGGCACGACAGCAACATGACACTTGTTTCTTTAGGATTCTCAAAACTTCATTGAGGATCCATTTATTCACTTATTAAAGTTGAGAACCTCTTTTATCTTATGAGACCAGGCTTGGTCTCCAGCACCGACTATGGAGACATGCTCCAACTAATGGGTATCACTTACTTTCTGGTGTTTCTTGCTCTGCATGTTGTCTTCCGAATACCGGTTTTTACTGTTTGCTCTACTTGATACTACAATACCAAGGTCTTTACTATTTGACCTACTCTACTCTCTTTATAAAGAATATGCAACAGTTCTTCTATTTTAATGCACATGCTTCACAATATCATGGTCAATATCTACTTCTTCACATCACCTTGAGATCTTTCCTCTTTGGCCTTTTCCATTCTTTAAAGAACCAGTACTGGGTTGATCCATATGTACCTAATGGAGGTTGCTAAAAACATTTACTCATGCATGCTATTACTATTATTGTAGCCTTGAAAAAGTTACGGATGTAACAAAACATGCGTCGGCTGTCGTGTTTCTCCTTTACCAGGCTGTTTTGTTCTCCCATCAACAAGAATTGGACCATCATCAGCAAACTGTATAACATCTTATTGTTTAATTTTACAATAACTGTATGAATATTGTACTCTGAATGTATATTAAGTCAATGCATGCATAAGTGCCGTATGTGCTACATTTTGTGTATTGACTAGTTAACGCACAAACTATTAAATCTGAGACAATCCCAGTACAATGTAATCATTGTTGTTTCCTATGATTTGAGCAACCTATAACATCTGTGCTTCAAATTGGATCAAAAATGCATAAGTAAATATTATGAGTGTCGGGGTACAATTGTTGTTTTGAGTCATACTCTTTGGCTCTAACAACGCCTTTGGGAAACACATTGGTGTCCTCTATCTTAAGACACCCCTGTCTGTCTAGTCCATAAAGTATAAAATCTTGGGGTGTGGTTTGATGAACAGCTTTGTTCAGGGCCGGACTGGCATTTGCGGGCACCGGGCATTTCCCCGGTGGGCTGGAGGGGTGGGGGCCGGTTTTGTGGCCGCAGGGGGCCGCTTTTCTTACAGAGTGCCGGTTTTGTAGCAGCGCTTCAAAATCGGACCTCTGTAAGAAAAGCGTTAGCAGTGCTTTGCGGGTAACAACCCCCTCTCCTCCCGTTACCAGGGCGGGTGGAGAAGCAACCTGCCAGGGCTGGTTGCTGGTCTCAGTCCGGCCCTGGCTTTGTTTCTCAGACCAAATAAATAAGGTTATATCCTCCTGGTTCTACCTTCTTAGGATACGGAGGAAGGTTTTTCCTTTTTATTTCTGTAGATATGCAGAGGTTGTTTTTTGTTGCATTAGTTCTTTTGCGAACTGACTACTGCAATGCTCTATATTTGGGCATACAGAAAAGGTTGCAGTGGAAACTTCAGTCACTTCAAAATGCAGCTGCATCTCTGCTTTTGGAGATTCCCAAGTTCGATCCAATTTCCAACGGCATTCATGACCTTCACTGGTTGCCAGTGACTGAAAATGTTGCATTTAAGGCCCTTTGTATTATTCAGAAAGCTTCGTACAGTGGAGGGCCCACACTTTCCGAAATCTTTCTCTTGGCATGTGCCCAACTGGACTTTAAAATCTGGCACTGCAAAACTAGTAGTTGTTCCCAAAATCAGGAAAGCAAGATGGGGAGGGCAAAGCTTCTTGTTTCTGGCCTGCAAGTGGTGCAACTCCTTGCCCTTTGTGCTAAGAACTCAATCTAATATATCCTCCTTTAGAAAACTGCTAAAAACATGGCTTTTTTCCATTCATTTTCAGTAGATTGGTTTTTCTGCTCTTTTATCTCTGGCAGGAGCGCTAATACAAAATCGCCTCGCCAAACATGTGCTTTATAAAAATCGTCTTTACTTACACCTACAACAAGCCAGGACTATCAGCTTTGTCAGTGGTTGTTGGTTACATATGATGAATAAGTAACTACAGCTTTGTTGTACAGAATATTAAAAATGGGTTCGTTCGTATGGGAGAGGTTGTGCCATAACGGCTAGAGCTGCTGACTTTGGAGCTGGGGGGAAGCAGGTTCGAGTCTCAGCATCTGCTCACCATCCCGTGATTCTGGAATCACTTATCCCTGGGCCTACCAAAAAATAATATAAACAGTGCTTTAAATGGGCCGGTACTCACCGGTACTGAGTACCAGCACTTTTTCCTTTTCTCCCCTTGAGGCCTGGCACTTTTCCTAGAAGGAAGAGAGTACTGGTACTCGTGGGACCTGACTTCAACCCTGGCAGCGCTTCCTTCATCCCTCCACTACCTCTGCAGCTCCTTTAACAAGCACCGCAGGGAATTAATCACGGGAGCGCTTGTCACCAGGAACCAGCGTGAGCTGGGTTTGGAAGTCTTCAGAGCGTGGAGGGAGGGGGGTCTGCAGACTGGTTATTGTATCCATTGTTATTTTCACAGTGGGGCTGAGAGGGGGCTGTAAAATCAAATGGGTGGCGATGGGACGCACTGTTCTTGATTGAATATTCCGTGGACAGAACAAATTTAAAAGTGGGTTTATGGCTGTGGGAGTGATGTCCACTGAGTGTTATCTAACAGCGGCACATTAAGCGCACCTGGGGACAGGCGCCAGCTAGCCTGCCCGTCTCGGCCTCGAACCCCTCCCGGGTACAGGCCTCGCTGGCCTGCCCTGGGTGTATGATCGAGGGGGGGAGGAGGCACCGTTCTTCAGCTTTTATTAAGCAAGTGCTTCACTGACTGCCATTACAACTTGATCTATATTTCCAGAGTCCCTCTTCATTCTAAAACTCTATCTTGTTGTGAAATGTGTTCTTTCTGTAAAGTATGATAATGCCTCATACGAGTAACAGTAACTCCTTCCAGAATGAGTACACTCACGTAGTGGGACAACGAGGCACGGCTTTTGAAATTACGAAACATGTTTCTTTATATCGGATAAGGTCCAAGTGTTTGTGTACCTGGTTGAGAAAACAAGTTGGAGGAAGGCACTGAACTTTGGCTGCTGTTTCAGAATGAGTAACCGGAATGAACACAGCTCACTCGGAAGAACACACTCTTCGGGTATCCTTCAATTTTACTAAAAAAAAATGTTCATGAAATGCTCGATTTCACTGTTGCACAAATAAAACACACACTCCACAAATAGACAAGCACCATAGGCAAACACAGTAGTGACGCAAACAACACAGTAACGGATACATGCACACAAACGATAATGCACAGACATAGATGAGTACATACTGCACAGATGTACATGCACCAAAGATTCATGCCCAAGCACACACACGCAAACACTCGGGAAAACCACAAGCATGGACACACAGCACACACATTCCATCGTTAGACACACACATACAACATGCAAACATACAATTAAATACATACCAAGCGCACACAAACTCACAAAATAAACTATGGAGCTTCTACTGGTCACCTTACAGTATCTTGCTGCGCCTTACTTCACAGCATAACATTTGATGATGTCACATTTCCTTTATGGTTATCTTGATAAAAAACTACCATCTATAGTGTGTGCTGTACTAACCGAGCAAAACACACACAATTGATGGACGGAATGCAGAACGAATCAAAACATTACTGTTTTTGTTGCATAGAGCCTTGTGTTACCTGCTGGTCAAAAGTTAAGATCCTTGTAATATATCTTAGTGAGTTATGACCCTGAAGCAAGGACCTGCCTGCAAACAAGAAGGCATATGTTTAGAACCTCGCTGTTATTTCCTCAATCTTTTCTTATTTTAAAGATGCCAAAAAGGCAGCTTTGGGTAGTAAGAAACACTTATCAGTAAGTGCCATATATATAGTTATTAGTGAGATAACTAATGGACATATACATCCAACATGCTAACAATGCGTGCAGATTTTGCGCATACAACCATGGCAAAGCCAAATAGTTAACCCCGCCCCTTGTCCCACCTTAGCTCCTCCCTTAACTCCGCCCACTGCTGTACCTGCACTTATTTTTTTCTATTTAAAGCACTGAATATAAACAATGTCTTTGTGTAATGTAACTGCTAACCATGTAAAGTGCTCCAATACCTTCGGATCAAGTTCTCGCAGTATAGAACTGCAGAAACATCAAAAGCAGTTAACTGCCGTAGAATTAAGACTTTACACCCTTAGGCGGAGGGCAAAAATGGAGAACCCGATAGGGACCTGTCTTGGGACCTGTCTCAGCACCTGCTTTTTAGGTCGAGCAGATGACCTATTGTTGCCCGTATTTGGGAATGTAGACACGAGAGGGACACGAGCGCAGATTTCACCTCGTGGGCGCGCACAGCGCCGTGCCCCTCTCGTGCCTCATATTCCCGTGCGCAAACACACTCACACAGCCACACTCACGCATGCGCACATACACAGCCACACGCATACACAGGCACACACACACTGCATACACACACGCGCACACAGACTCGCGCACACAGACAGACGCACACACAGACACACTCGAACAGACACAAGCGAACACACACAGACACACGTGCGTACACCCCCACCCCCACCCTCACCCCCACCCCCACTCACCGGGCTCCTCTCCCCTTAGGCATGGGAGCCCCTTTCCGATGTTCTTCACGACGGGACTTCAGCTGCCGGACCTAGTAGGGCGGGGGCTGCCCGCGCATGCGCGGCATTTCTAACCGGGGCTCTTCAGAATGAAAGTGAGAAATGCCGCGCATGCGCGGGCAGCCCCCGCCCTACCAGGTCTCGTCACAGAATACGTAATACACGCAGTGGATAACCCGTGAGGCCGTTTCAGAAACCCGTGAGGATTTCAGAAAGTAACTATTGTATTGAAATTGCATTTATATAGCATTTAAAATCGAATTGGAAAGAAAGAGCAACCGCGTGAATTGGTGATGCACAGAGGATTAACCCTGAAAAACATTCCTGGTGGGCGGACAGTGCTGATTGTGAATGGGTTGTTAGTAACAGATGACAAGGAGAACACTTCAACGAGTAGAGAGTGGTCTTGATGCACGAGGGGAAGTCCGCAAAGAACATCATGCACCCGTTAGGTTTCGTGACTTTGTTATGAATTAATTGTCCCACAAATAATTATGTCAAGTCAAGTCAAATGATTTATATAGCGCACTACATACCCAGAGGGTCTCAAGGCGCTTGAAGAAAGGAGGGGAATTACTTGTCGAATATCCAAGTTTTGAGTTGTTTTCTGAATGCTAGGTGGTTCTGAGTGAGGCGAAGGTGAGTGGGAAGTGAGTTCCAGGTTTTAGCTGCCAGGTAGGAGAAGGATCTACCTCCCATGGTGGTTTTGTTGATGCGAGGTACAGTGGCAAGGGCTTGGTTGGAGGATCGTAGCTGGCGGGAGGGGGTGTAGAAGGAAAGATGTGAGTTGAGGAATTCGGGTCCAAGTTCGTAAAGTGCTTTGTGCGCGTGGGTTAGGAGGCGGAAAGTAATCCTCTTATTGACGGGGAGCCAGTGGAGGTTTTTCAGGTGACCAGAGATGTGGTCTTTACGCGGGATGTCTAGTATGAGTCTGGCTGAAGCGTTCTGGATGCGTTGGAGTTTTTTCTGGAGTTTTGCGGTGGTACCGGCGTAAAGGGTGTTTCCGTAGTCCAGGCGACTCGTGACCAGTGCGTGGGTGACCGTTTTTCTAGTTTCGGTGGGGATCCAGCGAAATGTTTTTTTGAGCATGCGAAGAATGTTGAAGCAAGATGAAGAGACGGCGTTGACTTGTCTGTTCATAGAGAGTGAGGAGTCCAGGATGACAACCAGGTTACGTGCGTGGTCCGTCGGGATGGGTGCTTTTCCAAGGGCCTCTGGCCACCAAGAGTCATCCCAGGCGGCGGGGGAGGTACCCAGGATAAGGACTTCTGTTTTGTCTGAGATCAGTTTCAGACGGCTGTGCTTCATCCACTCGGCTACTTCTTTCATTCCTTCTTGTAGGTTGGTTTTGGCAGTGTTAGGGTCTCTGGTGAGTGATAGCTTCAGTTGAGTGTCGTCAGCGTAGGAGATGATGTTGAGGTTGTGTTGGCGTGCGATGGCCGCGAGGGGGCTCATGTATACGTTGAAGAGGGTGGGGCTGAGTGAAGATCCTTGTGGCACGCCGCAGATGACTTCAGTGGCCTCTGACTTGAATGGTGGGAGGCGGACTCTCTGGGTTCTTCCGGTGAGGAACGATGTGATCCATTCCAGTGCTTTTCCTTGGATTCCGATGTTATTGAGGTGCTGTAATAGGGTGCTATGACAGACTGTGTCGAAGGCTGCGGAGAGGTCGAGGAGGATGAGGGCGACTGTGTCTCCATTGTCCAGTAGAGTTCGAATGTCGTCTGTTGCTGCGATGAGGGCGGTCTCAGTGCTGTGTTTGGCTCGGAAGCCGGACTGTGAGGAGTCGAGGGATTTGTTGGTTTCGAGGAAGGCGGCGAGCTGGTTGTTGACAGCTTTCTCGATGACTTTGACCGGGAATGGAAGGAGCGAGATGGGGCGGTAGTTTTTGAGTTCAGTGGGGTCAGCTGTGGGTTTTTTCAGAAGGGCGCTGAGTTCTGCGTGTTTCCAGCTTTCCGGGAAGGTGGCGGAGTTGAGGGAGCAGTTGATGACGTCTCGGAGGTGTGGTGCTATGATGGAGTCTGCTTTGTTGAAGATGTGGTGAGGGCATGGGTATGTGGGAGATCCTGAGTGGATGGAGTTCATCAGGCGGATGGTGTCCTCAGTGGAGATTGTGTTCCAGTCATTAAGGATGTTCAGGGGGGGTGAAGGTGTGGCAGAAGGATGGGTGGGTTGGTCTCCGGGTTGGTTGTCGAAGCTGTTATGGATGTCTGCGATTTTGTTGTGGAAGAATGAAGCTAGGGAGTCGCAGAGGGCTTGGGAGGGGGTGATGTCATTGGAGTTGGCAGTGGGGTTGGTAAACTCTTTGACGATGTTGAATAACTACTTGCTGTTGTGGGCGTTGTTGTCTAGTCGATCTTTGAATGCGGCTTTCTTGGCAGACCGGATAAGTTGGTAGTGTATGCGGGTGGCGTTTTTGAAGGCGTCCTTGGTGATGGTGTTTGGGTCTTTTTCCAGGCCTTCTCGAGGGAACGACAGAGTTTCTTAGATTTCTTAAGATCATTGTTGAACCAGGGGGCGTTTTTGCTGCCTAGTTAGATTTGACGTTTTTTCAACGGTGCTAGGATGTCGGCGCTGTTGGATAGCCATTGGGTGAGGTAAATGGCTGCTTGGTCGGGGTTTGAGGAGTGGGCAGGGGGGTTTTGGAGAAGCGATGAGGAGATCTGGTCGATGGTGATTTTGTTCCAGTTTCTTCGCAGAGTAGGTTGAGGATGGTTGTGGGTTGTGGTCTTATTGTAGATAAAGTGAACGCAGCTGTGGTCCGTCCAATGGAGAGCTGTGGTGTGACTGAAGGAGACATGTTTGCTGGAGGTGCAGATAGGGTCGAGTGTGTGACCTGCAATGTGGGTGGGGGAAGTGACAAGTTGTCTGAGTCCGAGGTTAGCGAGGTTGTCCAGAAGGGTGGCGGCGTTGCTGTCATTGCTCTTTTCCAGGTGAAAGTTGAGGTCTCCCAGTAGAATGTATTCCTCGGAGGGGAGGGCGTGTGGGGTGATAAAGTCAGTGATGTCGTCACTGAATTGTGCACGGGTCCTGGAGGTCGGTAGAGGAGGATGCCTCTTAGTGTGGTCTTGGGGTCGGTGTGGATCTGGAAGTGAAGGTGTTCGGTGTTGGCAAGGTTGACGTCTGAACTGGTTGAGATGCGGATGGAATTCTTATGGACGATAGCGATGCCTCCTCCAGTATGGTCATGCTCCAGCATTAACTTTTCCAAGTAAGGTTTAAACTGTTTCCTTTTCATTGTTTTTTTCATTGGTAAATAGGAGATGTGAGACAATATTAGAGTTCACTAGAAGGATTTGTATATTTTCTCCTCATTTATCTTTAATGCAAGCCACAGTCCTCTTCTGACTCAGTTTGGACACAATCTTTCATAGTATTTCATGGGTTAACCACAGAGTCAACCTCTTTTTCCATGATCATTATTGCAAAGAAATAGACATGTGTATACTGTGCCTGCGTGCAGATATCTGCCTTCGTGCTCTCGCGCCTATGTCGTCACTGCCCACCGTGCCACGGCAACAGAGATCTTTGTGAGGTCACTGCATTCCGGAGGTGTTTGGCGGTGATTAACAGAGAGCAGGCGGGGGAGCTCCTGTTTCGCTGCTGGTCGTTGCTTCCTCTTATTATTTCATTATGCATAATTGGCAATCTGAAAGCATAGACGGAAGCCTTCGTGTGAACCAGCGGCCTGCCTGAGAGCAATTTGGAGGAGGTTGTGCGCCCCTGGGTGGGAAGCGGCGTGGGTACTGGCTGGCGCCCTTTGATTAACGGCAAAGGCCCGACCGGCTGTGGGGCAGGTGAGCACGCGCCGAAAAGACTAGAAGGCAGGCTGCAGCCGACAATACTGTGAGTTGAAAGGCTCCTGCTTAAGAGATTCTTGCCACAACTATCATGCATGTTACCGGTCGCAAATGGCCAATTCGCAGAATCGTGCCGTTTGCGACAGGTAAAATGCTTGTTGGTATGTATGAATTCCTATTTGCAATACGGTTACATGTTACCGACTCGCAATATGGAATTTCGAATACACAACAATTCGGTATTAGGAACGGGCGTGTTCAGGATGTCCCATCATAATACCGAATCACAGTGTACGTTTTCTTTTCATTTAAGACCACTGCCTGCTGTTAAAAAATGACAACAAACGTTTCTATGGTTCCACCGATACAGCTTTCTATATAACTTGTGTTCACCACAAAAGCTCTGTGGGCCAATGCCTACCTGCTTTGCACACCCTTACAATAATGAGGCCTTCTGTCTCACTCTCTCCTGCCCCTTCCCTGTATTGGCCTCTCTGCTCTTCCTCTGTTTCCGGCTCACTCTCTCCTGCCCCGTCACTGTCTTGGCCTCTATTTCTGTTTCACTCTCTCCTGCCCCTTCACTGTCTTGGCCTCTCCACTTTTCCTCAGTTTCCGCCTCACTTTCTCCTGCCCCTTCACTGTCTTGGCCTCTCCACTCTTCCTCAGTTTCCGCCTCACTCTCTCCTGCCCCTTCACTGTCTTGGCCTCTCCACTCTTCCTCTATTTCTGTCTCACTCTCTCCTGACACTTCACTGTCTTGGCCTCTCCACTCTTCCTTTATTTCTGTCACACTCTCTCCTGCCCCTTCACTGTCTTGGCCGCTCCACTCTTCCTCTATTTATGTCTCACTCTCTCCTGCCCCTTCACTGTCTTGCTTCTGTTTATTGTATTTGCACAAATCTAATATCTTGGTCTATTCCTTTTCAATAATCAGGCATTTTGGTTTTTTAGGTGTTTATTTTTTTGATGGGTTTATTTATAGGCTCTATCTATCTATCTATCTATCTATCTATCTATCTAACTATCTATCTATCTATCTATCGCCCTCACTCTATCGCCCTCACTCTATCGCCCTCACTCTATCTATCACCCTCACTCTATCTATCACCCTCACTCTGGGTTTATTTATAGGATCTATCTATCTATCTATCTATCTATCTATCTATCTATCTATCTATCTATCTATCTATCGCCCTCACTCTATCGCCCTCACTCTATCTATCGCCCTCACTCTATCTATCGCCCTCACTCTATCTATCGCCCTCACTCTATCTATCGCCCTCACTCTATCTATCGCCCTCACTCTATCGCCCTCACTCTATCGCCCTCACTCTATCGCCCTCACTCTATCGCCCTCACTCTATCGCCCTCACTCTATCGCCCTCACTCTATCGCCCTCACTCTATCGCCCTCACTCTATCGCCCTCACTCTATCGCCCTCACTCTATCGCCCTCACTCTATCGCCCTTACTCTATCGCCCTTACTCTATCGCCCTTACTCTATCGCCCTCACTCTATCGCCCTTACTCTATCTATCTATCTATCTATCTATCTATCGCCCTCACTCTATCTATCGCCCTCACTCTATCTATCGCCCTCACTCTATCTATCGCCCTCACTCTATCTATCGCCCTCACTCTATCTATCGCCCTCACTCTATCTATCGCACTCACTCTATCTATCGCACTCACTCTATCTATCGCACTCACTCTATCTATCGCACTCACTCTATTTATCGTACTCACTCTATCTATCGCACTCACTCTATCTATCGCACTCACTCAGCACCACCACTCAGGGGCACCACAGCATCAATCTGTGAAACCATTCAACAACAAATGGTTCAAATATGTTATCTCAATGTCTCAAACTTTATTGCAAATGTCACAAAAAGATGTTAATATTTCACTTCTGTTCTTGGATTTTCGTCACAATAAAATACACTTAACACAATCTTCACAAAAGTTATTTACAAAAGTTTAAGCTATTGCTATTATAAATTACAATCACTTTTATTTAAGTATTAATTATTTAAAAAAATTAAAAGCCATTGTTATTTGTAATAGCAATATTTCTAAGTCATGTAAATACAACACATATTGCATTACAAATGCTATAGGTGTCACATTTGCTAAAGTTATAACTATTGGCATTGTAAATGGCAAAGCTATTAATTTAGCTATTTTCAAAACCAACACAGAAATAAAAAAATGCCATTTACAATACCAATAGCTCAAAATTTCCTAATGCGAGACCTATTGCATTGCAAATGCTTGTTAGAAATGCCAGTGCTGAGCACCGGCAGGACTCGACCCACTTAAAGCCCCGCAAAGGACACCACATCAATGTAAGGTAAAGAACCTAATTATTATCACACCTACCAAACAGATTCAGCAGGTCCGAAGTAGGTTTTTAAGTTGCCATCCTTTTGCACATTGGACTTGTGAACTTAAACTTTTAATTGCAACTAGAAGTCTTAGGAGTGGACTCTAGAGGGCGCAGATGCATCTGGAGGAGGGAATATTTCTGAATTCAGTGGTCACTACGAGAGGATCATTTTGGAAAATGTAGCAGGGCAGAACAAGTGCGAGACATACATTCCCTGAAACATGAGTAGTCACACAAGCACGTGTGTGTAGACTTTTTATTGTGCATTGTATGTGATTGGCCCACATTCTGCTGGTCCTAAGCAGGTTTTGTTCCTTAAATTTGCATCATTTTGCACATTGGACGTGAAAAGGAAAACTTTCCAATGAATCTACAAGTGCTTAAATGTAACGGGATGTTCCTTTAAGTCAGAACCCTCAGAACGTGTCAGATAAACATAAAATAGAATGCCTTTTACATTTGAAAAGGCAGGAGCACCAACTGGATACATTGGGAATATGCAGTGTAGTCAGTGACGATGGAAAAACGAAGGAAAGGAATGGGAAGGCGGACAAAAGGACACAACATAAAATAGAATGCCTTTTACATTTGAAAAGGCAGGAGCACCAACTGGATACATTGGGAATATGCAGTGTAGTCAGTGACGATGGAAAAACGAAGGAAAGGAATGGGAAGGCGGACAAAAGGACACAAGAAGGAAGTAAAGAGAAAGTTTCACTCAAAGTGTCACAGATAAGCATTAAAATGTCACACATAAATGCACTGGAAATATGAAAATACCACACATTAAGCCACCTGTAAACTTGGCAACTATGTTTCCTCGAGTTGTATGCAATCTCATATTTCATTGAGCTGCCGCTCTGACCCTTTGGCAGCAATATTTATGCACAGCAACAATATAACAAACAAGCTTTGTCAAAGCCAGAAGCCCTACCATTGGGAAGCCTGTGTTGTTTGCATTTGTATATTTTGCAAACATATGCAATAGGCATTAAAAGTTTACAAGCAATAACAAGTCAAAATAAATCTTTCGAAAAGTGGCGTGCATATATTAGCAAGTAAATAACTAAAAGGTGATCCATTGCAAAAAATAAATAAACAAGCATTGGTAATGCATCGGTTTCACCTATATGATTAATTAAAAGCTGTTTGTATTAATCATCGTCTGGGACGAAGGAAAGAGCTCCCCGACAAGAAACACAGGAGTGGATAGAATGTAGTGCAGTGGCCAGAGCTGCTAACTCGAAGCTCGAGATCCCGGTTTAGGTCTCTGAGGCACAACATCCTGTGATTCTAGGGACATCACTTAATCTCTCCCAGTGATAAGTTCCTATGTAAATCTGCTGCAAAATGAACAAGCATTTGCAATGCAATAGGTTTCGCATTTACAGGAGTTTGAGCTTTTGACATTGCAAATGACAATGCCTTTTATTTTTGTTTTTAAACCATTAATAAGAGGCATTTTAATTTACAATGCCAATAGCTTAAACTTGAGTAAATGTGAGACCTATTGCATTGCAAATGCTTATTGTGATCATTTGTTGTTGCTATCAATATCACATTGAATATCGCATAGACAGGAACCATTATATAAGAGCACATACTAAAAATACAGCAATTACAAATACATTCACACATCACAAAACTTTCCTATTCTGCCTTTAACTTACTTACTCTTATTTATTCCACGTTATGGTGAAAAAGACGAGTCTTTGTCACAGGTGACCAAAACCAATCAAGTAAGCTAAACCATATTTTTTTTTAGATGGAAAAAGCATGATTGTCCTGGATTGGCTGGCGGACCTAGTGTCAGCAGATTGGCTAAAGAGAACTGTGTGACTTACAACATACAAAATAACTACGCTCGACAGGACTGTTTGAGCTTGGCCAGGCAAACGACGGCCAGTTTGAGCTTGTACACATCTCCAGAGAGCTTTGACAACGAGTATGTTTACACCGCACAGTCACTAGGCTAATAACAAAGGCCTAGTCACACCATTTAGAGATTATTTTTAAATGTGTTCAGCCATCATTACAATGGGCTAAGAACACTAGTGACATAACTTAGTGACATAAGCAGCTGATGACCATTGCAAGCTACAGATAGACGAGCTTGTGGTTAGGTCACAATACCTCAATATTTCGTTTAACTTATTTTTCATGTAGCATAAACAGGGCCCGCATGTCAGAGAGCTTTAAGCAGCAGGGTCAGGTTGGGAAGTAGCAGTGATTAATCTGCAAGCATGGTCATTTGATGTGGTGACGCTGGTGTTTGAACATTAAAAGCTGTCTTTGCCACACAAGTACTGTCTACTCTAGGAACTGACAAACACCTACAAAAAGACTCTTACGTTAACGAGGAAGTGGAGGAGCCCAGTTAAAACTCCCCACTGAAATCTGAAACCCTTGCCGAGCAGGCTCCTCAATTTACACTATATGCTTTATGGTATAAATGTATGTCAGCCAACCCTACTCGAAATTGAATCATGGTCAAGACAGTCAGCTATTGGTGGCTTAGTTAACAGAAGCCCCCACTCACAAGCCCACACCCAGGTGGATTCCAGATACTACTACTACCTGCAATTAGTGCACGCTGGGGCTCGCAGAACTCTGCACCGTGTATAAAAACATGACTGGTTATGACAGTCCAGGCCATGGTAATGCCGAAGATCATACAGTGAGTCTGCAATAAGGAGAACATGAACGAGCAGTGTATGGCACCGTGGAGCTATGGCGTGGTTTGCAATGTTTAATGGACACTCTGACCTCCGACACTCGCAGAAGCTGGTAGGTCACACTGATGAACCACATGACGATTTTCGGCGTTGTGAAGTTTGTGTGTACTAAAGGACAAAAATTAAACATTCAGCGAAAAACAAAAAGGTCGGTAATTAATGTAATTTATGCGCCCACAATCCTGGGGGTCAAACTTGAGTTCACTTACGAATGGAAAGTGAATATTGATTAGGAGTAGTATTGTTAGCGAAAGAGGGCTAGCACAAAAAAAGATAACAAGCAGTACAGGAGTGAGGGTAGGTGAGGGTGCCGCTGCCTGCTTGAGGGGGCAGAAAGGGGCTGCGCTACTTGAGTTGACATTCAGCGATCCGCGGGCGTTGGAGCACAGGAAGTCCAGCGAGGGCCGGAAGTCCAGGGGCAGCGGCCGCCAGCCGGGCCCGCGCGCAGCAGCCGCCGGAGACGGCGAGCGATCACTGACGTCACCTTCATCATGGAGTTGTGGCGCGCGGCGGAGACGCCGTCGCCGTGAGCGTGCACATGAACCAATGAAAAGCCAGAAAAGAGAGGGGGAGGGATGTAAGGCATTTTAATACTATAAACAATAGATTTCACAAGCACAGCACAACCTAAAAATGAAATGAAATCAGAGGTTGGCTCACCAGCCTTTGTACTGAAGTAGACTACTTTTAAATAACTGTGCACCTGTGCACAGTAAAAATGCTCTCACTCGCAGTGAAGAGAGTCGATAACTCATGGGTACTCACAAACTTTCTCTCAGGGGGCAAAATTTACAGTGTGGTTTGTGTCCGAGGGCCGCACCGGTGGGGGCGGGGTCAGTAGGGGAGGGGGCGGGGCTAGAGCAACAAAAAAAACTGGTACCATGAGGTTGATCACTGGTCCCTGCAGCGGACGCCTTCGTCCACTGAGCCACCAGACCCGGCATACACACATCTCTCTCTCTCTCTCTCTCTCGTTTTTTCAGTCTCTCTCTCTGTCTCCCTCCCTCCCTCCCTCTTCCTCCCTCTCTCTCCCTCTATCTCTATGTCTCCCTCTGTCTCACTCACTCTGACTGTCTCACTCCCTCTCTCCCTCTCTCACTCCCTCTCTCCCTCTGTCTCACTCACTCTGACTGTCTCACTCTGTCTCCCTCTCTCTGTTTCCCTCTCCCTGTTACCCTCTCTCTCTCTGTTTCCCTCTTCCTCACTCTGTTTCCGTCTCCCTCACTCTGTTTCCGTCTCCCTCACTCTGTTTCCGTCTCCCTCTCTCTGTTTCCGTCTCCCTCGCTCTCCTTCCCTCTCTCTTTACGTCCCTCTCCCTCCTTCCCTTGGTCTCCCTCTCTCTCCTTCGCGCTCCTTCACCTTGAGGTCTCCCTCACTCTGAGGTCTCCCTCCCTCACTCTGTCCCCCTCCCTCGCTCTGTCTCCCTCCTTCCCTCGCTCTGTCTCCCTCCTTCCCTCGCTCTGTCTCCATCCCTCGCTCTGTCTCCCACCCTCGCTCTGTCTCCCACCCTCGGTCTGTCTCCCACCCTCGGTGTGTCTCCCTCCCTCTACCTCTCTCTTCTATCTCCCTCCCCCTCCCTCGCTCTCCCTCGCTCCTCTGTCTCCCTCCCTCTCCTTCGCTCTCCCTTGCTCTCCCTCTGTCTCCCTCCCTCGTTCTCCCTCGCTCTCCCTCTGTCTGCCTGTCTCTCTCCCTCGCTCTGCCTCTGTCTGCCTCCCTTGCTCTCCCTTGCTCTTCCTCCGTCTGTCTCCCTCATTCTCCCTCTGTCTGCCTGTCTCCCTCCCTCGCTCTCCCTCGCTCTACCTCGGTCTGCCTCCCTTGCTCTCCCTCGCTCTCCCTCTGTCTGCCTTTGTCTCCCTCCCTCGCTCTCCCTTTGTCTCCCTCCCTCGCTCTCCCTCTGTCTACCTCTGTCTGCCTCCCTCGGCCTCTGTCTGCCTCCCTCGCTTTCCCTTTGTCTCCCTCCCTCGCTCTCCCTCTGTCTGTCTCCCTCCCTCGCTCTCCCTCTGTCAGCCTCTGTCTCTCTCCCCCTCTACCTCCTCGCTCTCAACCTGTCACCCTCTTCATCTCACCCTGCCTGTGTGTGGTCTGGCTGAGACAGCTTCCGGGCACACACACACACAGCCGCACCCGAGCACTTCACGGGTCTTTAAAAGACCATTCACATGTTAATGAGGCTTTGTTCACCTCTTAGGCCCCTGCAGCCCCACTCTGACGATGGCGGGAATCGCCCGCCTCCACAGAGCAGTAGAGTTTCTTGAGTCGCGCTGCTGCAGGGGTGTTTGCTGACACACTTAAAAAAAAAAATATATATATATATATTAAAACATGGGTACGATGTTTGGACTGTCCGCGGGCTGCCAGGGAAGGCTTGCCGTGCCGCTGTTGGCCCGCGGGCCGTACTATGAGTACCCGTGCGATAACTGAAGTGGATTGATCCATTGCCCCATGCTGTATGCTGTGGTAGGCAGAAGCAAAATGTGAATGATAGTAGAATAGATCTGTGGAAAAAGAGAATGGACCTAAAGTCCCTATATGCATAAATTGTTTTATTTTATTATTATTTTTTTTTCATGAAGGATGAAAATGGCGAGACATATAAAGCCATCTCTAGGTCATACCTAAAAACAGCTATTTAACCCCTTCTGTGCTCATGACGAAATGGTTCCGTCATGAGCACAAGTGCAAGCGTGCTCATGACGGAACAATTCCGTCATAAGCACACTTTCAAAAACCCCGAAACCGGTCCTAGGATGCTTGTTTCCAGTCCAGGGAGGACCTGACTTGGCAGTTCGGGCTGGACTGTTCCTATGAGGCACAGGGTCAAGACTGATTTGCATATGGCTGGGTTCAAACTGGAATGGCATGGTGGGCAAAAAAGAACAATAGATTTAGGCTCAGTTCTCTGTACGAGGGTGAATGTATGACATTGTTCTGCATTCTGTCCATCAACTGTTTTTGCATTTGTCACCCCGGGTGGGACGGGTATGCCCAGACGTGGATCCCGTGCTCTCCTTGCCACTGAAATCCAGCTATCCTGGCTGAAGAGGGGTGAAACCCCAAAACCGGTCTTAGGATGCTTGTTTCCAGTCCAGGGAGGACTTGGCTCGGCAGTTCGGGCTAGACTGTTCCCATGAGGCACAGGGTCAAGACTGATTTGCATAGGGCTGGGTTGAACTGGAATGGCATGGTGCGCGAACAAAGATGGATTTAGGCCCAGATCTCTGTACTGGGGTGAATGTATGACCTTGTTCTGCATTCTGTCCATCAACTGTTTTTTAATGTTAAAAAAGAAGTCACTTTGAAAAATTTCCTATAATTCACATGCCAGTATGGGTATCCACAATTTCGGAAATGTACAAATAGCAACTGTTTCTAACCTCTATATTTTGTTCCCATTTCTGAAATATGTAGGTGTCTTTCATACCGATTTTTCACTGTTTATATTTTCCCAAATGAATTGCTATATACCCGGTACACAATAAAAACCATTGCAAGACGCTGCTCAGTTATTGGCTCTGGGTGCTTTGGGTTCTTGGTAAACTTACACGTCCTATATAGCCCCACAACCAGAAGGGTCCAGCGGATGTAACAGTATATTGCTTTAAAACATCTGGCTTACTTTGAAGAAGCTACAGGTGAAAACGTTGGCACAAATGGCTGTTTTTTTCAACTCATATTCAAATTTTCCTATTTACAAATGTTAATTTCTATTAAAAAAAACCTTGAAGGATCTACAGAAATGACCCCTTGATGAATTCAGAATTTTGTCTACTTTTCTGAAATGTATAGCTTTCCAAGTTACATTGTTGCTTACATACCAATTTCTACC
Source organism: Lissotriton vulgaris (assembly GCF_964263255.1). Classification (NCBI taxonomy): domain Eukaryota; kingdom Metazoa; phylum Chordata; class Amphibia; order Caudata; family Salamandridae; genus Lissotriton; species Lissotriton vulgaris. The sequence goes on along the minus strand of NC_141700.1, from coordinate 468,737,403 downwards.
ACTAACTGGAAGGAGTTTGAAAGCACAAAAAATAGCAAAAATAGGTTATGTCCTAGAAAATGCCAAAACTGTGCAAAAAGTTTTGGTTTTCTGACAAAAGTCTGTCAGTGCCTGAAAGCTGGGGAGATGGGGATTTCAGCACCACAAACCCTTTGTTCATGCTATTTGTAGGGGGGACAAAAACAGGCGCTTTACTCTGCAGCACTTTTTTCCCATGTAGTAACCAAATTAGCTGTATTTAGGCTAATTTCTCAACAAACCCTGGGTACCTTTAAAATACCCATGATGTTGGAAGAAAAGGACACAAATTTGACGTGGCTACCTTTTGTGGTCAAAACGGTACAGGGGCCTAACTGCGAACTACCCCAAAAAGCCAAAAAAAGGCTTAGCACGGGGGAGGCCTAGCAGCAAAGGGTTAAAGAATACATTATTTTTCACATTTACATCTAAGGGCCCAGGGTCATACATTTGTGTCCACCAATCTGGTGGAGACCTGATTGACATAGGGAATCAAAGAGGAAGTCAATGTTATTTTAACCCCTTCCATGCGTCGCATGGCCCCCGGCCGTCCGACATCACAGTGGGTGTGTGCGGAGGACGGCCGGCGGCCGTCCAAACCCCACCCACTCATTAAAACATCCGCACAGCGCAAAAATTTGCGCAGCGCGGAAGGAGTTAAAAATAAAAGAGACCCACCTATAGTAATAATAACAATGATGAGAAAAATCTACTAATGACGAGTGCACTATTCTAAAGAACCAAACTCCTGAGTACTCTTGCGATGGAATTTATATGTTTGAAACCTCGAACCTGTCTATACAAGAGCGAGGAATCCTATCAGTGCTATTTAAAATTATGCCTTCTGGACTTTGTTTAGGAAGTCAAATTGTGCGAACTATACTGAACGCACAAGTAATGAAAGTTTTCTGTATGCTATGCGACAGAGCTCATAGCTTCAGGCTTCTCTAGGCTCTGCACCAGACCCTAAAGCCATGTGTCTCAGCAGAGAAAGGCTTGTGCCAGCTCTACACCCCAATAGGGAGGCTGTGTTCAGACGGAGGACTCTCCCAGCCCTATACCACCAGACTTACACTATCCTCTGCATGTGCAATCTAAAACCCGTCATAATCTCATCTGTGACTATGCATATAACCATATGTTTTGCCGTTAGTAAGACCTGCAACACCCCACACCCCAACCCAAGTTGTGTGTGCAGGCCAACTCCACACCATCCACCGTGTGCAATCTGAAGCCTTGCATCGAGCTCACACGGCTATTTGTCTCTGATTGATAAGGTCTGTCAGTCCTACACCAGAACAAGAGCTGTGTGTTCAAGCTGAGGCGTTTCCCACACACACCCTAGTCACGGTGTGTGTAGTCTGAGCACTTGCCCCAGCTCACATGACCACCAGGCGTCTCTGTAGTTAGTACAGCAAGTCCAAGCAGTTTAGCCCCGCACAAGCTATGTGCTTAGGCAGAGGTCTGTCACAGCACTGCAACAGTTGCTTTTAAGACATTTGTAAATGTAGAGGAGAAAAAAGATTCGATGATCTAGGCCAAACACAGCCTGGAAGAAAAGGGCCAGTAGTAATTCGCAGGTATAGAGATGTCTGCACCAGGTTTTTTTCAGGAGCAGAGTTATGATAGTTTGTTTCAACGTTTCAGCATATGTTCTTTGTTGAATAAAGGCATTGAAAACTTGGGAAATGTATTCTGCCAGTGTGGAGGTGAACAATTTTGTTACGTGAGAGGGTAATACATCATAAATTGAGCCTGAAGTGCAAAGTTTAGAGAGTTCGATCAAATAAGTATCATTTCATTTCAAAATACTTTATTCGGTTTACATGATAGAAAACCATAAAAAGTTATATTTTATCTTAAAAAAGTACAAGGCACAAGTATACATATCTGGACACACTACACAAATATCCCAATCTGTATAAAAATATAAAAAGATATGAATGCAACAACGTCGAAATTTAAAAAGGAATTATTTCATAAAATGCAACAGCCAACTTTTAGGGATCCTGACAGTTTCTGTACCTTAGAGAAGATTTCAGAAAACCAACCACATATAGGATACATTCTGACTTCAATAATAGCAAAAAATAGAGAGCGGGTGGACCTGTATAAAATTAATTTTTTTTTCTAAAAGCGATTTTATAAAGAGCCTCCGAGGGGCTTCATAAAAGCTGCAAAAAAACACAAAGTGCAGCAAATCCTGTGGAGACATTCTGTCGCAGCCACAGGGTGCTAACACTTGTCCCCTCGGTACTGCAAGTAAAAGGTGGAAATAATCCAATCGAAACCTGATCAGTAAAAACCGCTCGTGAGCCGACAAAGGCTACAAGAGGTATGGCTCAATATCTGGGGTAGATTTGAGCATCACGTACTTATGGACGCTATTTTTGAGCAATTCCGTCTCATCCCTTTTTAGTTTCTTGTGCAAAATAAAAAAATGTTTTACAAAAGCCACATCTGCTCTAGTAATGCGATCAGGTCTTAAAAAAAGCTCCGGGCGCCCCAGCTCTCCAAAGCAGCCCTTTAGGTATTTTAACCATGGTATTTCAATCATGTGATCCAGGCTCAGAGTTTCTTTAAATAATTCTTTAGTAAGGCCAAGATCCTCATTCAGCAAAAAATTGAGCCAAAAAAGCAATGGGCGCATAGCCAGAATATCGCAGATGAATGGCAGTCTATTCTCTTCATGAACTATTAAGTTCGGAGTCCCTTTAGGAACCCTCGACAATTGTTTTAAAAAATTATTTTCTACCACCTGGATACCCTCCAAACCTGTAAATCCCCACAATTCGCTACCATAGCTGGCAATCGCTACACTCTTTGCTTGATACATTTTTACATCGCCGCAATCGGGCGCTTGCCCATTTTCCTAGCAAAGCTAAAAATCGCTGCATTAGTCCTAGACACTTCCCCCCTTTTCTTCCTAAGTAAAGGACCCCAATAGGACTCCCAAGTTGGAAAAAGTTGATGTTATAGGCACTTTTTCTCCGTTCACCTTGAAGGAGTACTGCCTCTTGGGGCGCAACCAGACTCGCATTATGTAGGATTTAGAATTGTTTATGGACAGATCTCGTTCGGCCATAAACCTACGAAAAGTTTCAAGCAAAATCTGCAAGCTTTTTGGGGTGTGGACCAAGAGAACCGCATCGTCTGCATAAAGCCAGACGGGCAGTCCCCTGCATCCCACAAAAGGGAAGTCTGCCCCTGTTTCTATCAGGGTCTTATCTAAATCATTAATATAAAGATGAAAAAGAAACGGGGCTAAAATGCACCCCTGCCGTACACCCCTTTCTGTGCTGAAGTCCCTGGAGAACCTTAGGTCCTGAGCGAATCTGATATTTGCCTTAGTATCCCTATGCAAATCCATCAAATAAGTAAGATGGAGATAGGAAGCAAAAGAAATTGAGAGAAGGCTTTTCAACGAGTTTTGCTGCACACGTGACTAGACCTTAATTCCCATATGCATAAGGTGGTCCAAAGAATGACAAAAGAGAGTACCCGAATATTTTTCCAATTATTCGTTCTCACATAAGTTCTTTGGTTCAGAGTTTGACCACAGGGGTTTCCCTGCACCCCCTACCCCGCCATGGGGCCCTTTTTACTTTAAATTAGGGTAAGGGTAGATATGTCTCAACATGCATGAATGTGGACGGTGTGCTTTCTAGATCACTTGCATGGATTTACAGTGGTTTGCAGTGAGTACTTATAACAAATTACACAAATAGCCTCCAAGAGCATGGGATGGAATCACGTTTGTATTAAGTTTGTCACTTTTCTTTCTTGTTGTGTCTTTATTTACATCTATTGCTCCAGGGTAATTATGATTTGTTTTCTGTTTACATATTTCACTAACACAAGAAATTGCAGATTCAGCGATCTTCACCCAACAGGACTGTATTCATGAGTAAAGAATAGATCCTTGCTGATTGCTGAATGTGTTTCATCATAGATAGGCGTTAGGAAAGTAAGGATCGAGGTCCTGAAGAAAGTTTGGGACCCCTAGTGTGGCTGCTTGGAAAGCTGAAACATGTTGACCCTTTACAATGAAGGAATAAGGGTCGTCTCACGCATGGCTATGTTTTTAACCAACCCTCAGGCTCACCCAGATTTCTGGGTTTAGGGCTAGGGAGATTTTAGGTTTTCTAGGTCCTAGTCTCACTAAAACCCTCAAAGCACTCTCCGTAATTCGGGGAGCCTATTCATCAGAAGAAATTTCTCTGGTGAATGTGGCACTGCTAATGAAGTATGAAAAACATGGGTGTGTGAGGCCAAGCTTAACAAGTTTTTGTAAATCCAGTTGGTGTTTCACTCACTGTGAGGAACAACACTGTGAACGAAGAGCTCCCGCACAATGGGCAGTACCCTAAGAGTGAGCTTCTTTATGGGCATTAAAGTCAGCTTCAATTAGGATTCCGTTACACGTATTTTATAGGTCTTCCCAATCGATCTGGAAATCTTTATTAGTTATTGAGTTGATGTGGCCTGTAGATTTCAGATATGATGTGTGAGCGTTTATTGTCAATAATACGTTTGACAGTTGTGTTCAAAGGAGGAACAGCATTTGCTTTTAATGACTATCAGAGTGGTCGGTGTGCCACCCAGTTGAACAAACAACCATCTAGATTGCAAGCTCATTGTTCCCTGAAACACATACGGACACCAAGGGAGGACCACCATCTGTACTAGAGCCACTCTTAATGGAAGTAATCAAAGTAGCTTAATCGAGAAGTCAATCAATCTTTTTATACTCTCCTTTACTCTACCAAAGAGTGGGTCTAGGTTGTTGCTTACAGGGCATAGCACCTGAGCGCTCAAATATTTTGATCTGCCATGTCATCTTACAATTATGGCAATTCTCCCTCTTCTCGTATGACACATGCCCTTAAGGGGAAGGAAGTTGACTTGGTCCAGTTTATCTTCAGGGGTGCACTGGCGATGATAAGCCTGTCTAAACAGCCATATCACCGACAAGGACCTAAGAAACGTAACCCTAATATACCTTGCGAAAGATTACTCAGACATGCGGCACCATAACAGAAGTCAGGACATCGTCAAACAGGAGATCAAAAACTGCAAGATGGAAAAAAAAGAAGACAAATCTTCTCCATGCCAACAGCCTTTCGAGCACTTTAAAACAAATGAAATGTATGTGAGAGACGGGCTATGAAGAGATTTGGGGCACATTTGCCAGGTGCTAGAGAGGGAATCCGAGGAGGAGGTACTGGAGGAGGGGCAAGTCACCAAAAAAGGTTGTTGCACTGGGTGCCAGCAGCGCTAAAGCCGGCCCTGGTTGACGATTTCCAAGTCCAGGACATCTGGAGACATCTCTAATCAGAATCAGAATCAGAACAAAGCTTTATTTCGATTGTAACAGAACAATCATAAAAAGCATAGATAAAAAACATTAATAAAATCAATATAAAGTGCTTCACATGTTCTTAAGAGACATATTAAGAATCAATTAATAATACATCTAAAAAGACGCATACATCCTAATGCTAGATAACAATACTCTTTCTCTGGTTAAAAATGATTATTAAAAACATGGCTAGCCTCCAAGCAACTTGTTCATTGTCCAGGAGCTGAAGTTTCATATAAGCAGGACGACATAGTCTCCGTGGAAATGGTAAGATGCAGACCTTTCTTGTTTCCCCATATAAATTGCAAAATAAAACAATGTGTATAGATGATTGGGGTGACCGGTTGTCACATGGGCAAGGTTGTAACTTGTTAGCTCAGTCATTTAGTGTGGGAAAGTAGACAAGCCTATGTATGGAATTAGTTACTTACCTGTACACTATAGTTCTCCAGTATTATCTTTCATAGATTCACATGCTTGTATCTTCCCCTTCGTCATGGTGGGAGTCTCACGGTAACAGAATGACCAAGCAGTATCATAGAGAAGAAAAACTGCATAGAAAATCCCCATAGGGACTGTAATATTTGGTAACCAGACCATTTCCTTGTTTGGTCCAAAAGTCAGCCAATCAGCATTGCTGCCCTGCCCTCACACTCCCCAGCAGAAGCTTCCTGCCTCAGATTTCCGTCCCCGAGTGAGAGACATGGATAATACCGAGAAACAGGATCTGTCTGAGAAACGGGGAGGCGGGCGCATGTGAATCTATGAAAGATAATACTGGAGAACTATAGTGTACAGGTAAGTAACTAATTCCTTCTCCAGTATTACATCTTTCATAGATTCACATGCTTGTATCAGCAGTGCTCACAAATTTGTAGCGTTTCCAGGACAGAACCCAGAAGGAAGCTCTGCATCAAAGCAATGGTAGAACAATACAGATCAATATAGTACTATATGTGCAGATATATATATATATATATATATATATATATATATATATATATGTACAAACATAAATCAAAGTATTGCTTAGAAAAGTCATCAGCCAAGTAAAACATACCTTACTGAAATAGGCGCTTCAGAACAGCTTGTCCCACTGCCGTGTCCTCTTTCCACGCAGTGTCTAGACAGTAGTGCCTTGTAAATGAATGCACGCTCTTCCACATCGCTGCTCTGCAGATGTCGGGCAGCGACACTCCTGCGAACAAGGCCATTGAAGTCGCCATCTTCCTTGTGGAATGTGCATTCACTTTAGAACTGAGCGGCTTTCCCGCTTTCTCATGACATTTTAGGATAGCTGATGAAATCCATCTGGCAATACTCAGTCTGGACAGAGGAAGGCCTTTCCTTTGACCCTCGAAAGCAAGAAATAATTGTTTGGATTTGCGGAATGTCCTTGTCCGTTCAATGTAGAACTTCAAGCATCTAGAGATGTCCAGAGAGTGCAATGCCCTTTCTGCTTCCGATGAGGGATTGCTGAAAAAGGTAGGCAGAATGATAGGCTCATTGAGGTGAAAAGACGTAGGAACTTTAGGAATAAAAGATGGATTTGTCCTTAATATAACCCTGTCCTTGCGAAGTTGTAAGAAGGGCTCTTCCACTGAAAAGGCCTGAATTTCGCTAACCCTCCTTGCTGATGTTAGTGCAAGCAGTAAGGCTGTCTTCCAAGATAGGAACTGTAAGTCTGTTTTGTGTATAGGCTCGAAAGGTGGCCTCATAAGTTGAGATAGGACTGTATTGAGGTGCCACGGCACTGGTGGACGCCGGATGGGTGGATAAACTCTAAAAAGTCCTTTGATAAATTCCTTTATTATCCTGGAAGACCAGAGGGATGGCTCGTTTGGCTTCCTCCTGAAACGTGATATTGCTGCCAAGTGCACTTTGACCGAGGCATGCGACAGACCTGCCTTAGATAGTGACAGCAGGTAAGGTAGGATACCTTCGGGGTGTACTTCAAACGGATGTAAGTTTTGACTGTCGCACCAGTGGCAGAAACTGGTCCATTTCGCTGCTCTGGCTTGCGAGAGAATATGCCTGCATTCCTGCGGAATGTCTAGGTTTTGAAATTCCCGCTCATGAGGTTCCATGCTGACAATTTTAGTGATTGCAGATCCGGATGCAGAATCTGACCGTCTTTCATGGAGATGAGGTTCTGGAATGTCGGAGGCTGGATCTTGCTGCCCTTCGACATCTGAAGTAGATCTGAAAACCACGCCTGCCTCGGCCAGGCTGGTGCTATCAGTATGACATGGCACGGTTCCGATCTCATCTTGCGAAGAACTCGCGGTATCAATGGAAATGGAGGGAACGCGTAGGCAAACCTCCCTGTCCAGTCCATGTGGAATGCATTTCCCTTGGATCCTTGCTGATGGTACCTGGACGCAAACTGAACGCACTTTGAGTTGTTTCTTGTTGCGAACAAGTCTAATGTGGGAGTGCCCCACCTTTGAAACAGGTTGAGAAGCTGAGTGTCGTGCAGTTCCCACTCGTGCGTCACATTGGAAGTGCGACTCAGGGCATCTGCCCGTATGTTGAGGACTCCCCGTATATGTTGAACTTGAATTGAAATGCCGTTGGCTATCAGCCATTTCCAGATTCTTTGCGCCAATGTCGACAGCTGTTTGGATCTTGTTCCACCCTGTTTTAGCAAGTAAAACATAGTCGTGGTGCTGTCCGTTTGGATAAGTACCGATGATTGGCGTATCCTGGGAAGGAATGCTTGAAGCCCCAGAAACACCGCTTTGAGCTCCAACATGTTTATGTGAAGCTGTGCTTCCCAGTCTGACCAAAGGCCCTGAATCTCCAGCTCCTGAAGATGCGCACCCCATCCTTTCAGCGAAGCGTCCGTTGAAAGTTCAAGCCCTGGTCCAAGTTCTTTTGAACCTTCCACCATGACATGGCCACCTTCATACGGTTCGTGATGGCAATCCGATCCTCGAAGGTTCCTTTGGACTGAACCCACTGCTCGTCCAGTTGTTCCTGCAAAGGCCTCATTCGAAGGCGACAATTTGGCACCAGTGGGATGCAGGATGATATCATCCCCAACATGGACTTGTACACTCTCACAGAAGTGGACCTTTTTGTTTGAAGTGACACCGTTAGACTCATGATCTTTCTCATTCGGTCTTCGGAAGGATAGGCCTTCCCTGCTCTGGTGCATATCCATGCCCCTAAGAATTGGATGCCCTGGGCCGGAGTCAGCGAGGATTTCTCCAAGTTGGTTCGTAGTCCCAAGCGCTGAAACAGCCGGATGCAGCACTGAAGAGATCTTGTTGCCTCTCTGAAAGATGGACCTGTCACCAACCAGTCGTCCAGATATGGGTAAATGTAATGCCCTTGCAATCTTAAGTGGGCCGCCACCGGGGCCATGCATTTGGTGAACACCCCCGGGGCCGATTTGAGTCCGGATGGCAGGACTTTGAATTGAAAGTGGCGACTCTCCACGACAAATCGTAAATATTTCCTGTGCTTCCGATGAATGGGAATATGGAAGTACGCATCCATGAGATCCAAAGACGCTATGTAGTCTTTTTCCTTTATCATTTGTAGGATCTCTTGCAACGATAGCATTCTGAAGGGTATCTTCTTTATGTATTGATTCAGATCCCTCAATTCCAATACCTGTCTCCATTTCAGGGTTTGTTTCTTTTTGATGAGGAAGAAATGCGAATAGAAGCCTTTCCATCTGAGATGTTGCGGCACTTCTTCTATGGCTCCCTTTTGCAGAAGCGAGTGTACTTCCTTCTGCATTTCCTGACGATGTTGGTTGAGCCTGAGCACTGGGGGATGATCTGGTGGTATTTCTACAAATTCCAGAGTATGACCCCTGCTTATGACATCTAGAACCCATTTGTCCGATGTTATGGACATCCAGTTGTTGAAGTATTGAGACAGATAGCGGTCGTTTTCCGGGATCTGTTGTGTGGGGAGCGCCGGCCTGAAATCATTGACGTCTGTTAGACTGTTGATTCTTCCCTCTGGTGTTTGTTTTGCCTCTAGACTGCTGCTGATAAGAGGAGTTGGAGGACCTGTACTGGTTGTTGGCATTGTATTGTCGATATCCCTGTTGGTTATACGGCTGATATCGATTGGACTGAAAAGAGGGTCTTTGATTAAATTGACCTCTTGCACCCCTTTTTCGAAAGGACTGAAACCTTCCCTGTTGAAGGGATCCCAGCGCTCTAGCTGTATCCGTGTTAGATTTTATGCCTTGCAACGCCTCGTCTATATGCTTCCCAAATAAATTTTCGCCATCAAAAGGCATATCGACAATCTTCGCCTGCACTTCCGGGCGAAACAATGTCGCTTTAAGCCAGCCTTGCCTGCGAAACGAAACCGCCCCAGCCATCTGTCTGAAGGCCATAGACGAGACATCCATGGCGATGTCTATAGATTCGGCAGCAGACTTCGCTCCATCTTTAAGGATGGCCGCCGCTTCCTCTTTTCTATCTTCCGGTAGTGCAGATAGTATGGGTGCAAGATCGGACCACATTTGTCTGTTGAAACGGCTAATAAGGGCCATTGCATTTGCCACTTTAATAGTAGAGGCTGCCATGACCGCAAACCTCTTACCGGCACCGTCCATTCTCCTTCCTTCTTTGTCTGGTGGCACCAAGGAAGTAGCCACCGGGTTTTTAGAATTCCTCTGCGCCGCCTGCGTCACAACTGATTCCGGTCTGGGGTGCCCTATGAGACAGGCTGCTGCAGACTCTGGCGCTCTGTACTTTTTTTCAATCCGAGGAACAGAAACCGCTATGGAAGCCGGTGTTTTCAAAATCTTTAGGCCCTCTTCCCAGATGTGAGGGATAATAGGAATTGAACGAACCGATCTTTTGGCATTGTCCTTGAAATCATACAAGAAACAATCCATCTCTTGAACTTCCACATCCAAATTGAACCTCTTAGCCGCTTTTTCCATGATATCATGGAAACCTCCGATGTCTTGAGGAGGGGAGGTAGACGGTAGTGGGATAGGTGACGGAGCCGATGGCAAAATGTATTCATTCCATTCCTGCCCCGAAGCATCATGAACAAGTTCTCCTTCTTCAGGCTGTTCATCCTCGTCGGATTCCGTTAGGTCATCCCTTATAGTAACTACTGGCGGTGATCTCACCACTTGTTCTTGTGAGGCAGAGTTTGTTTTTGGTGGCTGTGAAGAAGGCACCTGCGTAGATGGTTGAGAGGTGTTCGCCTCTGGGAAACGACGGTAGTAGTCGTTTATCATTAACCTACGGTCAGATACAAGAGACACAGGTATGGAAACCGTCTCTTGCCGCTCTTCCTCACGTGAGTCCTCTTGTTGGTCCTCCTCCTCATTATAATCACCAGATTCCTGAAAAGACTCGTATCTGGAAGATTGAGGTCTGTCCTTGAAGGAATATACTTCCTCTTCGTCCGTGTCTTGGCTCTTTATCTGAAGCTGAGAAGGACTGTAGGCGGCACCTGAGGACTCCTCTCCATCTGAGTCCTGCTCTAACAATGAGGATGGTGGCAACGATGAAATCTGCGTCCAAGAGGTGAACTCCGCAGATTTACTGATAGTTGCCGAACCCCTGGTCGACTGAAAAGACCGGATAGAGATCATGGTCTTCGACTGTGGCGATTTGAATGCTTTCGCAGTTGTTAGAATGATTTTCGTCGACGGTACCGTCGACGGGACCATCGTCGACGGAGCCTTCGTCGACGGGATCATCGTCGACGGGGCCCCCGTCGACATCCTCGACGTCGAACCAGTCGTCGACGTTGTCGCCGTCGACGCAGCTTTAGATCCTATCGTCGACGAAGCCGTCGTCGTCGACGAAGTCGTCGTCGTCGACGAAGTCGTCGTCGACGGTGAAGTCGTCGACGGAGCTGAAGTCTTCACCACAGATTTTGGAGCAGAAGCTAGGGAACTGGTCGATGGAGCAGACCCAGGCCCTTTCAGACTTGACTGCTTTTTCAGAGGAGTAATAGGAAGAGATGATGTTGATTTCTCCTTTGATTTACTCTTTTTAGGCTCCACTTTCTCCTCAGAAACAGAGGCCTTTCTTTTCTTGGGTGTGAAATGAGAAGATTCCTCCTCAGAATCTGAGCCTGATGTGGCCTTCTTCTTCTGAAGCCATAACAGCAAGCGAGCCTCTCTGTCTCTTTTAGTTTTGACAGAAAAGGTTCTACAGTATTTACAATCCTTAGCCACATGTTTAGGATGAAGACAGTAAAGGCAGTCCTTATGTGGGTCCTCAGAGTAGAGCCTGGCCTTCCCACAGGATCTGCAAGGCCTGAACAGCCTCTTTTTAGAGCTTTCAGCCATAATGAAAAAAATAGGTACACACAATACCTTAATCCAGAAAACAGGAAAATAAGATTCCAAAAGGTCAAAAGTTCACTCAGGAACAGAAAACTGAGCAGAGCTCAGGGAGACTCCTTTCTCACACGAAGGCGGTTGGAAATCTGAGGCAGGAAGCTTCTGCTGGGGAGTGTGAGGGCAGGGCAGCAATGCTGATTGGCTGACTTTTGGACCAAACAAGGAAATGGTCTGGTTACCAAATATTACAGTCCCTATGGGGATTTTCTATGCAGTTTTTCTTCTCTATGATACTGCTTGGTCATTCTGTTACCGTGAGACTCCCACCATGACGACGGGGAAGATACATCAAGAAGGGACAAGGGGAACCCATTAAATCGCTCGGGACCATGGGTAGCAAGTATTTATCAAAACAACAAGTGGTCCTGAGCATACAAGAATGTGGAAAACAATTGATGTATATAGAGCACAATGGAATTCTATATAGTTCAGGATTCCTTGACCAGCCGGCCAGGGAATGTTTATTAGTTCGATAAGTTTATAATCTCAGAATACATCATATAACCCAAGACATAAGGGTTACATTAGGGCACAGTCCTGTGCCATACAAGAAGGGGAGAGGTGAGAAAGTAAAGGTAAGTGAAGAAAATTATCAGGCAAACAGAGTGAGCTTGCAGGTCACTGATATTAGTTTACATTGACAGTGTATCCTGGAGTTATTCATACAAACAATAGTATCAAGGAGTTACATGTATGAATTACTCTACGGTCGACGTTTCGATCCCAAGCTCAGTTACAACGGGATCATCATCAGGACAAGAAAATAGTTTTGCCTGAACAAAGTTATTTACAACACCTAGTTGGTGAGTTGAAGTAGGATTATCTTCAACTGGGATGGTCCGTTTTGTGTCACCAACGCAAGTCGTTCTTCATAGGTGAAACGTTCCTTTTGGGTGCGGTTGATGGAGAATTCTGTGCAGGCGCCGAGATTAATGTGGAGTCACGCCCAATCGTTGCATGGAGTAGATCTCCGAAATAACGAGTCTTGCAACTGATCAGCCAGGGACAATTGTCCTTATGTGTTGCCTGGCATGGTGGATTGGGAGGTATCGGTAGTTTGCAGAAGTCCGTGTTAGGTACTGAGACTAAGATATAGTCTATCTGGTTGGCGCACAATTATATGGCTAACCTCGGGTGCTTCTAGGCAGGGCCGCCGTCCTCCAGCGGTTTGAATAGCGCTGAGTGTGGCGGTGCGGCCAGACGGATGACTGGTCCGCGGGTGGAGAGTTCAATGCTCCGCAGGCGCCGGTCACTGGAGCTGTTCTCGATGGAACGCTCATCGAATGTGCCTAGTCGGAATCTTGTTCGTAGGAACCGGTCATAAGACTCCGGTACAAAAGCTAAGTATGGCTGCAAGTTAAAAGTTGTAAGGACCAACTGATGCTGCATCACACTGGACTTAGTTATTTCCCTTGATAGTCTTTGGGTCTCCAGGTGTGAGAGTACATCTTTTCTTAGCCTTTTCCTGGTAATCAAGGTAATAGTGTCAGGGTTAGTAAAGTATTCTTATTTACCCATATCTTTCGTGAAATCAAGGATAAACTTAACCCAGGGTATCCTTTGTACACCATCCAGGCTGAGACTATCCTGTAATACCGCTCTATTGAGGGTGGTTTCATCACACGATCAGATCCTGTGCCACGAGAATGGACGCTGCTTTAATGAGGTCTGATATGTGTGGAATACCCAATTCAGCATGTGAAACATAAGTTGGAGGTACTAGAGGAGACCGATAAAACATACTTTAAAAAATTGTAATTGAATCGGGTTGGTATTCACAAGGCCCCAAATACCCGCCCCTCTAGTGGCAGTTGGTACACACTTAGCTTTATATATTTTTAAAATCTCAAGAGGTGGTTTACGTCCCAGTTTTTTTTGCGAAACTGACTAAAGCGGACGTAATTCTAACTAGTGCCAGCTTCTTTGCTTCAACAGCCTTAGCCCAGGTGTCGTTATTACTAAATAGGATACCTAGATAAGAGAAGCTCTTGGTGGCAGTGATCCGATTTCCCTCCCCAAGATATCCCTACGCTTTTTAATGCCATGACCACATCTCATTATAAAAGTTTTTGAGATATTAATTCTGAGGTCAAGATCCCTCATAAAATTATGGAAATTATTTAAAGTCTTCTGCAGGCCATTCTGAGTGTGTGACAAGATCACAACATCGTCCGCATATAACAGAGCTGGGATTGGGTGAGTGCCTATCTGTGGAAAGTCAATGGCATCTTTAAGGAGAGCCTGCCCTAACCCGTTAATATAAAGAGTAAAAAGAAAGGGGGCTAGGGCACAGCCTTGCCTGACCCCCCTACCTATTTGGAAAGCAGCAGTACGTTCTCCTCCCAAACTGAATCACACGCTTGCTTTGGCTCCATTATAGAGGAGACAAATAAAATTAAAAGTTTTCTATCAACCCCCAGCTGAGACATGATCTCCCAGAGCTTTGAGTGCCTTACACAGTCAAAAGCTGCCGAGAGATCTACTAAGGCCAAATATAGATTACCTCCTTTAGCCCTGGTAAACTTTCCAATAAATAGCCGTATTGAAGATATGATAAAATTCGGTTTTCCTCAGCCCAGAGCTGCAGGCGCTCTAAGATGATGCCTCCCACGACCTTAGCCATTGAGTCCAATAAAGAAATAGGCCTATAACAGAGTGGGTCCTGTCGATCCCCCTTTTTAAATATTGGGACAATAGTGGATTCCACCCATGTTGGTGGAAAAGCGGCCTTACAACTGGCATTGATTATTTGAGAAATTATTGGAACCCATAGAGTGACATTGGACTTGTACAAGTCCACAGGAATCCCATCTGACCCAGAGGCCTTACCACCTGCACTTGCGGAGAGAGCCCTACTCACTTTGTTGATTAATCGGTCCTGGGTTTTCACTAACTTGACCAATAGCAGTACTTGCCCCGTTGTATATTTTGGAAAAATGATCAATCCATTGACCCTCTGAGATGGCTACTTCGATGGTTGGGCACCCAACCAGGTTCATCAACGGTGTTTTAACTGCTTTCCAGAATGCGGCTCTATCTTTTAGATGTGCAGCCTCTGAAAGCTTCTCCCATGCCTCTTTTCTAAGGGCATTCTTCCTTTCTTGGAGAGCCAGTCTATAGTTCTTCCTCACCTGTCTAATATTAATTATGTTTCTTGGTACATTGTGCAGTTCTTGTTTCAGATGGGAATGTGCGCAAGAGCAATTTAAATCAAACCATCGATGGATGGCAGGTTTTTTACCCCCACGTTTGAACGTTATGTGCCGAACCACAGTTGCCAAGTTTTTAAATGAGGACAGTATGCTCTTGGGAGTGGCTGATTCGTTCAGGCAGATGTCAATATCCTTACTACACCTTGTGATTATTGTTTTATTAACTACCTCGGGGTCCATCATGTTCCATCGGAGTGTATAACCATTTATTTTATCTAGTTTTAAATGTACCATGGCATCATCTATCTCCTGGTTTTTTCTTCCCTGGCAAGTCACAACACGAGTCAACGTGTTACATAGAGGGAAGCGATCACTCAGGGAAATTGTATCAACTTTAAAAGTAACTAATCTAGGGGCAAAACAGTTTGACAACAAAATATAGTCTATTGTGAAGCAAGTCTGCGGCATTGGGACAGGTCTTATACAAAGATCATTGGCAAAGCCTAAGTCTAGGTTGAAAACTAATTTGTTAAAAAGATCACCTGTACCCTGGTGGCAGAAGTGTGTATTATGTGTGCCTTCTAACTAATTAAGACCACATATCCTTTCATCCTCAAAGGGACACAGGGCACAGTTAACGTCCCCACATACAATGAGCATGTTTTCAAGGCCCTTTACATTACACATAGTATTTAGCTCTTTACAGAGTATATGAACCACCTTGGAGGTACTATCAGGTAAAATATTATTATAAAAATTAACCAGAGTTGTTGAGTTAGAAGCGGATGAATACAAGGTTACAAATTGGTAATAGGGGGATGCCAATTGAGAGACAGTTCTAACAAAATTTAGCTTGTTGCTTACATATATACAGAGACCACCTTTAGCTCTGCCCTGAGACCCCCCTATTGCTTGAGTATCAAATGTTCTATAACCATTCAGGTGAATTAGTTCCTTTGTCCAAGTTTCTTGTAGGAAAATAGTGTCCTGTTTTAGAACATATTCAGACCATAAGGGATTGCTAATCTTGGAGCGCAAGCCGGCTATGTTGCAAGATACAAGGCTACACCCAGCATACGTGTTATCATTGGAAGAGCTGGCTAACCCCAAATCAGTCACATTGACAGCAACATTGCCTCCTAAGTGCCCGATACTGAGGCATAAGTTAGTTGAAGGTTGCAAGTAGTGTATGTTCACAAGAAAATAAGCCATTTGAAGTACCCTCGTCCACAATAGTATATATCGATGGAAAACCCAGGAGGACAGTCAGTGCCCCAAAGGAAGACACACTATCATGTGATTCAACTGCTGCACCTTGTTCATGGGGTATAAAGCTTTGGACTTCTGCTGTCATACAAGGCCTATTTATATGGGTGCTCACCCCGAATCCCGTCTACCTAACATTTACACCAATAGGGCTGTTATACTTCCTAAGGTGTAGTTGTCAATCAATGTCATCCAACGTACGGAAGACATCGAAACGATTACTGGTTGGGACAGAGTATCTAGTGAGGTTATCATAGATGGATGCCTTCTCCCTAGAAGAAAGTCATGGATTAGCTGATGGAGCCTGCGAGGAAGGAGGGTAAAAGTACCCTAAGAGTAGTATGGCAGGCTCATCCCAGTACTGGCTCTAAGAAAGGGGAGAGATTTATTCCGCAGGGCAGACAAATGCTCGCTATTATTGACTGGCAATGTGGGAATATTTGCCACTACCACAGTGTAAGGTGTTGCCTCAGGGGGTAGATTGTAAGTTTGTGGCTGGTATTGGGATTGTATCACAAGCAGGGAACTTACTTCTCATAGAGCTTGCGGGGGGGGGGGGGGACCACTCCCTGGTAGTGTGGAATTTTCCCTGTTTGTGTTGTCAAGAGGGTAATTACCAGAAGTTCCCTGTAGTGGGGCGGCGTGGCTTTGTGCAGCACCACCGCTACAGGTGGGTGTTGAGGACACTCAGCTTCCACTTTACTTGTTGCTAGGGCATATCTTCTGCCTTGTAGGGGCATCTAGAGTAGGGTTAGATTGCCCTTTATCAGGACGATCCTTGTCGTGCCCACTACACCCATATTGGCGCCTAACTGGGTTGAACCATTCAATCCTCCCCTGGTTAACCAGTACTGATTGTGAAGGGGTTAAGAGGATTATTTCCAGGTTGGCTAGCCTGACCTCGATATGAGAAAGGTTTTGTATTATGGGGTTAAGGAGGCGTAAGAACATTAATTCCATTTGACAGGGGGAATCCTCCGTCAGTAAGTTTGCCGAAGGTTCCCCTCATCACTCGCCCCATTATTCATGGTTGTAGTTTTGCCTTGCGTGTGGTCAGTGAGAGGCTGGGAGGGTTTCCGACCTATATACGTCCGTGTGGGTGGGTTTGTTTTTTGATTGCCCTGCCCTTTCCTTTTCTTAGATGGAGACGCTGAGACAGGGGCCTGTGCGCTCCTAGCCTTTTGGCCCCTGGTTGTAACAGTGGGGCCGAGGGGTGCTCCCACCAGTTGCTGACTGTATCAGAGCTGAATATCTCTAATCATGTGAGAAGAGAATTATAAATCAGATGTTCTATATTTCCATTCGCAAAAAGTAGACACAAATTGTGTAACGTCTTTTTGCGAATGGAAAAGAATTCAGCAAATCGACCTATATACTAATATGCCAGCTCTCAATACTCCAATTCATGCGGCGTCACAATCCCACACACCTTATCAATATTCTTGAGGTAGGTCGTGAATTGGGAATTGCTACATGTAGAAACCATCACAGGGACAATGGCCAGCTGGAGATTGCTTTATTTATTTTCAAGGTTATAACTACAAGAAGTATTCACAAAGGTTGAGATTTGTTGGTTTGGTTACACTGGAGCAACACCTAGGAGGAGTATAAGCCATTCAAGGTGCCCATGTTACAGTGATATTATATTGCGATGGGGAGCTGCATGCAGCAACCTAGAGTCCCAGTTCCTATGTCCAAAGATAGTCAGCTGCGCAATTAGTAAAAATAGACAATTAAGAAAGAAGAACAAAGACATAGAAAGATTAACAGAAATAAAGGGGGTAGGATATAGGTCACTGTTTTGCATTAAAGATAATACTCTCGGAGGTAAGTAATCCAGTAGCCAGAGGTGTAGTTAAGTAGATTTATTCTGTTACAAGTAGAATGGTAAAGAAGGCCCCACCGGGAGCAGCGTCCTGCTGCTCAGCCACTCACTCAAACTGACCACACATTCAAACCATGCACACACGAACATTCTGATAACATCACACACACAGGCTGAGCAGCAGGGAAGGAGAAGACCAGAATATAGCACATCTCCCTCCTTCAAAAAATTGAAAACAAAAGAAAGCATGAGAGAATAAATACAGTATGCCAAAACGATGACAAGGTTAGAATTTCCAAATAAGCAGTTCAACAGGAAATAGATGGATGATTACAAATCGCAACTGCAAACGGAATGAACAAAGAAAGAGAAATCGGAACAACCATGAAACAATGCAGAAGAAAAAGAGATGGAAAATTATAGAATGGCAATACAGCATAAAATAGAAACACAGACAGAGGAGATATAAGTTAAAACTGAATGATAAAAAGGATCACGCCACAGATAAGCGAAACATCACAACTTGCACTAAATAAGAATGATCAGACGTCACATCTTGCACAAAACATGAGAAGAGGCACCATATCACCTCGCACAAAACCAATGCAGAAAGATCACATGACAATTCAACCTTACCTAAACCACAATCCCTCATCACAAACCAAACCCTAACTATCACAAATCATGTCAGTTGGCCAGACTGGCACGGCACGGAAAGCAATATACAGGGACCTGAAGCTAAAAAAAATGGTGCCCCAAAGAATAACAAACGTTACAAAAAGAAGGGTAACCCCATAACATAGTCCCTGGGACCTGAGTATGCAGCAGTACTGAAGAGGGGGTCCCAGAACAGAGGGAACGCGCAATTGTAGCAAATAATGTTCTTGAATCCAGTAAGTAAAAATAGGTTAGATTTATTGTAGATTAATCCAAGTTAAGTAACAATAAAATGATCCATAGATGTAATAATAAAAACCCCACCAGGAGCAGTTCTTCTCTCGCTCAGCCTGCCTGCCATCAACTGCCTCTACTCAGAGCAGTCAGGTACCAAACATTCTAAGGTGTCATCAAACATTCTACCAGATGCAGTGGCTAAGCAATGGGGAAATCTAAGAAAGGGAAATGCAAAGCATAAGCAAGATGTAACACATCCCCCTTCCTTAGAAAACAACAAACAAAGATAAGAGAATACATTACATTGCATTCATAAATATATAACAGTTGAAATATAATAAGGATTGCATTTTCAACTATATTCACAATTACATTCTCAAATATAATTGCATTCTCAAATATAGTGACCCCATCCCCCTTCCTAGGGAAAAAAATAAACTGATGTTCCTATAACCTCTGACAACTTCCATATCCAAAATAAATGAAATATGAACTCCTCTAAAACCTTAGAGCACTTGCGTGGTTCATATCAGCCAAATAGAGTAACTTGCGGCTTCACACAAAAAAAAAAACAATTGAACCCCTCAGAGTCCATATCAAGAAAATTGAGCAACTGCGGCTCTTCTCAACATCAAACAATTGAACCCCTCAGAGTCCATAACGAGAAAATTGAGCAACTTACGGCTCTTCACAGCATCAAACAATTGAACCCCTCAGAGTCCATAACGAGAAAATTGAGCAACTTACGGCTCTTCACAGCATCAAACAATTGAACCCCTCAGAGTCCAAATCCAGAAAATTGAGCAACCTACGGCTCTTCACAAACCAAAACTAGGAAAATGGAGCGCCTCAAAAATGAGCACAGAAGTGGCTTCCCAGAAAATACATATCCAATGTGGAGCGCCTCAAACATGAGCACCGAAGTGGCTCCAGCAAAAATACCCATCCAATATGTCCAAACAGCTGAACAATTAATCTTCACAATAAAAATGGAGTTGAACACCTCAAAAACAATTGAGCACACTTGTGGTTCAAATCAGCATATCAGTATCAAACATATCTGCGAATAAAATTGTGCACCCCAACAAAAGTTGAGCACTTACGTGGCTCAATTCAATAAAAATAAACACACACAAATTGAGCGCCCCAACAACTGTTGAGCAGATAAGTGGCTCAACCCAATAAAAGTAAACCCACAACACTATTCATGAATAAAAAGTAAAGAAACGTAAAAGTAACATAAACATCACCAACACTGTAAATTATGTTATCAACAATAGAATAGGCAAGATGGTAAATATACATAGTAAGGCATATTCAACATTTTCCAAAATAAGAAATCAAAACAACAAAAGTAGTCACCGTAGTCTGAATGTTGAAGTGACAGCAAAGTATCCCTGTGAATTAAGACTGTAGATAATGACACCTAGTTCCCAAGATGTCGAATGCTTTCTACTCCGATCAATTAGTCCAGGAATGTCACACACATCGGTAGAAAGATTGTGCTCTCAGACGTTATTAATGAAGATGTCAATGTCTCTTCCGAAATGTGAACAGCAGGCATCTCCGCCGCTTTCCAATTAACTTTATTGGCATCTAGAATCGTGAACAACAGGCATCTTCACAGCAGAAAAAAAAACGTAACTCTCTAAAATGGCGTCACGTTGTCACGTATACACCGGATGGGTAACGGTGAAGGCGTGCTGAAAAGAAACAACCGGACAGTGGCAGCATCGGCAAGTTTGACGTCACAGCAGGATCAAAAAAGAGATCCAATAGAGTCAAGACAAGGCAATATAGTCTAAATCATGGAGCAAGAACTTAAACACCCTGGGACAGGAGGCTGTCCAGATGACTGGAGACACTGGTGGGGCTAACCAGGGCGTTTCTGTAAATTTACCTTTTCTTTTCCAGCTTTAAAAAGTTCCTTAGTTGAAGTAGTAATATATTAAATCCGTCTTCCTTCCACGCATAGGTTCTGTATCCCATCCTCGTCGCCAATTTGTAGCAAATAATGTTCTTGAATCCAGTAAGTAAAAATAGGTTAGATTTATTGTAGATTAATCCAAGTTAAGTAACAATAAAATGATCCATAGATGTAATAATAAAAACCCCACCAGGAGCAGTTCTTCTCTCGCTCAGCCTGCCTGCCATCAACTGCCTCTACTCAGAGCAGTCAGGTACCAAACATTCTAAGGTGTCATCAAACATTCTACCAGATGCAGTGGCTAAGCAATGGGGAAATCTAAGAAAGGGAAATGCAAAGCATAAGCAAGATGTAACAGCAATAGAAATGACTAATTATAAAAAATAAACAGAAATATTCATATTCAACTGAGGAGTACACTGTTATTTAATCACAAAGTACTAACACACATATTCAAGTACAATGCATGAGTTCATAAGTTCACAAGTAGTAGTGCCCAACGGGTAATGGGGAGGGAAGTGAAAGTGAAAGTGGTAGGAGGTAGTGCAAGGTAAGGAACGTGACACAAGTCAAGCGTACTTATTCAAAAATAATAAAACTCTTAGAGCGAGAGCCAAACAAAGGTACATTTTCTCTGATGAGCCAGGGTTAAATATCTCACTCACAATTTTGCCAAAAATCTAACATCTCCATCCTCTTGGAAATCCATATGAGAGACTGTGATTAGGGTAGAGCTCATTTATTTATTTATTTATTTTTGGTATTTGTTAAGCGCGAACAAATGCCCGTGGGCGTCTCGGCGCTATAGACTCAGTACATGACTCTCCAGAGGTGGTTCATACGATGGATTACTGATTGAAAAAACTAGGTCTTTAAATTTTTACGAAATAGCAGGAGAGAGGGAGTTGACATAATCGACAATGGGAGGGTGTTCCAGAGTCGGGCTGCAGTGACCATGAACCGTCTGTCTCCCCAAGAGACTGTCTTTGTGTGAGGTACTACTAATTGATGCAATGTCGTGGATCTCAGTTGTCTAGAAGGGCAGTAGAATGTTAACTGATCTCTAAGGAACTGTGGGCCTTGCTTGTGCAGTGCTTTGAATGCGAGGCAGAGTGTCTTAAATTTTATGCGATTTTTGATCGTGAGCCAAGGGTAGTTCCGGATCGTTTGGGCAATCGGTTTAAATTTAGGAGTCTTAGAAAGCAGTCTTGCCCAGCGTTTTGTATAGTTTGCATTTTGTTGACAACCCGAATCTGTGCATTTGCAAAAAGGCCATTGCAATAGTCCAGTGAGGATAGTACCAGTGTGCTTACCAAAGTTTTTACGGCACTATCTGGTAGGAACGGGATAATTTTTCTTATGAGTCTTAACTTGTAGAATGCTGTTGCTGCTATTTGATTAGCGTGGGCGAGAAAGTTAAGATTTTCATCGAAAACAACTCCCAGGTTTCTAACCCTTGGGACAGGATTAGGCAGCGTTCCAAAGGATGATGGCCACCAGGCGGTAGACCAGCCTGGGGAGAGTTTCCCAAAATGACAACCTCCGTCTTCCCGGAGTTAAGCTTAAGGCAATTGGAGGCCATCCACTCTCCAATTGCCTGCATGCCTTCCTGGAAACGCTCCGCCACCTCTTCTCCATCATTATTGATGGCGAGGACTAACTGAGTGTCATCGGCGTAGGAAGTAAGGCTCATCCCATAAGATTTGATAACTCTAGCTAGGTCCGACACATAGATGTTAAAAAGTGTCGGACTTAGGGATGAGCCTTGGGGGACCCCGCAGGGTAGGGACAGGTCAGCCGACTGGAACGGACCTAAGGTGACAGCCTGTGTCCTTCCGGATAAAAAGGAGGTTAGTAAGTTCTTAGCTTCCAGTTGGATGCCCATTTTTTCGACACGGTCGATCAGAATGGAATGATCGACCGTGTCGAAAGCCGCGGATAGGTCCAGCAGTACAAGTACTGCTGTTCCTCTCTGATCTCTGATGACTCGGATATCCTCGGCGGCTTTGATGAGGGCAGTTTACGTACCATGGAATTTGCGGAATCCAAACTGGGTATTGTCCAGCAAGTGGTGTTCCTCGATGTATTCGGACAACTGGTTGTTCATAGCTTTCTCTGCTACCTTTGCCATGAAAGGAAGATTGGCTATTGGTCTATAGTTTTTTAATTCGTCTTTATCCAGATACTTTTTTTAGAAGAGGTTTTAAAAGAGTGTTTTTAAGCGTGTCTGGATATATCCCTGATTTAAACATGGCGTTGCAAATTTGTGTAATCACATGTGTTAGTAAGTCCATAACGGGGGGGAAAATTTTGGGTGGGCAGGGGTCCAGTGCTGATCCTGTTTTTATGAGTTTAATAATGTCCATTATTTGTGACTCTGTGACTTCTTTGAATTGGATTAAAGAACAATCAGGGGGTGTGGAACAGGTGGAATGAGTGATGGCGTTATCTTTGGACGAGAAAGCTAAGTAAACGTCGTTAACTTTTGTAAAAAAGAAAATTCACCAGAGCATCGCAGAGGAATTTGGGAGGGTGGGGGGGCCATATCAGGTGTGTTCCCTGCCAACTGCTTCACTACGTCGTAGAGTTGTTTATTAGAGTTCTTAGCGTTTTCTATTTGTTCGCTAAATAACTTTTTCTTAGCCTTGGTGATCATTTTTTTACATGTGGCAAGTGTCTCTTTATAACAAATTTTACTTTCCGAATCCTATGATTTGCGCCAATGTCTCTCAAGATTCCTACTGATTTGTTTTTGTTTTCTGAGATCTTCCGTAAACCAAGGGGCCGAGGGCGCTGTCCTATTTCTGGAAGTATTTTTGAGTGGTACGAGTTCCTTCATGGCGTTGCCTAACCATTCTGAATATTGAGTCATAGCTATATTCGGGTCTGCAGAGATAGTAAGGCAGGTGTTATCCAACATTGCTCTAAGATCTACATTATTTATGTCGATCCAGACCTTGAAAGGCTCGCGGCTGGGAGGAGCCGGTCTATTTAAGAGGGCATCCTTGATTGAAATTTCACAGTGAAAGGCATGATGATCAGACCAGGGGAGCGGGAGGATGTCTTGTATTTGGATCCCTTCTAAGTTAGAAAAAATACCGTTGAGGGTGTGGCCAGCCTCGTGTGTAGGTGAGGTGACTAATTGTGAAAGCCCTGTGGTTTCCATATCAGACAGTAAAGCTTGTGTTTCGTTGCTGTCTAGTTTATCTAGATGAAAGTTAAGGTCACCTTAGACCGTAAAGGCAACCTCTGTTGCTAGAGATTCAAGCATTGTTTTTAGATTTAAGAGAAATTCTGCATGTGCTCCTGGCGGTCTATATAGGAGTGCTCCTTTAAAATTATGCGATGGAGTCAGCATGATGGCGAAGTGGATCCCTTCACACGTAGGTGAGGGAACCGGGAACGTTCTCACTGTGAAGGTGTTTCGGGCAATTATTGCCAGACCACCGCCCTTCTTTCCCTGTCTGTCCTGTCGGTAGGCCTTATATACTTGAGGTACAGTGATCACTAGATCTGGATCGGAAGCACTGTCCATCCAGGTCTCAGTGACAAATAGTATGTCTATGTTCCTGTCTCTAATAAGGTCAGCTATGTCCTGTCTATGCTTGCCTAACAAGTGAGCATTAATAAGTGCAGTTATTATAGTTATATTTTTTTTACTCGTTTTTCTGGGAGTTACATTGTTCCTGAGAAAAGGTAGTAAGGACTTGCAATGAGGACAGCTTGTGGTGGAGGTCTGTAGAATGTGCTCCAGGTCTTGCTTAAAGCAGTTGTTGCGTGGCACAGGTCGGAGCTGCAGAAGTTCGGCTTTAGAATAGGAAATCTGGGGCTGTGTCCGGGTAGGACCAGGGTTCTTGGCCCTGAGCCCGTTCCTGGCGCGGACGCACGCAGACGGGCTTGCCTTTGGCGCGCCCGCTGAGCCCACCCGCTGCGCCGCCGGGAAGTTGAGGGCATTTTATAGGAGAGGAAGGAGGGTGGGAGGCAGCCAGCAGCTAGAGCGCTGCCCTTGGAGTCCACCCAAGATGGCGTCCACCCCTGTCTCTTACCGCGCAAGCAAGTAATCTGCTACGCGAGGAGCGGGGTTCGAAATACGGCTGATTAGGTAGGTGCAATACCTGCTGAAGTGTTTTAAAAAGAGAGAATAGAGTGGCGTTTAAAATTATGTGCAGCAACCTATAGCCTAGCCCACGGCTTTCCGCCTCAGGGGAGATGTGCAGCTAAGTCTGGGCGCTGGTGAATTGGCGCGATTAAATAGCTAGGAGGGCGGGAGGCAGCCAGCAGCTAGAGCGCTGCCCTTGGAGTCCACCCAAGATGGCGTCCACCCCTGTCTCCTACCGCGTGAGCAAGTAATCTGCTATGCGAGGAGCGGGGTTCGAAATACGGCTGATTAGGTAGGTGCAATATCTGTTGAAGTGTTTTAAAAATAGAGAATAGCGTGGCCTTTAAAATTGTGTGCAGCAACCTATAGCCTAGCCCCCGGCTTTCCGCCTCAGGGGAGATGTGCAGCTAAGTCTCATCCTCTAAATCTCTCAAAAAAGTATGGCTCAGCCAAAGAAGGTACATCTCAAACGACTGTATATCAAACTTGAAGTAACGTATCGATGTACAGGTTCATCGATCTGTACAGATAACTCTCTACTGGTTCATCTGGCAATCATGTACATCTTTTGGTGGGGACAGAAACTGATCTATAAAAGGGGGATATGTTTAGTAAAATAATAGTGTGGGCAACATTGAGCCATTTACAGATCTATTACATTTAATGTACATTGTATGTCCAATCCACATCCAAGAGAGGGCAAGAATCAGAGAAAAAAATGATGGACACTTCTTGTAATAGAACATTGGTTGCAAATAAAGATGCTAGCTAAAATTAAAAACACTATACACCACTTTCCTTATCAGTGGACACAATCTAGTCTCCAGATACCCCTGCAGTCAGTGCTTCATGTGAGCCAGTGGTTGAAGACTTTGGGCCACCAGCATCCATTTTTGGGCTGCCGGCAATTACTCTTCCTCATCAGATTTTGACTCCGAGAAAGAGAGAAAAACAGAAAAGGGGAAAGAAGGAGGAAGATAAAGATGGTAAAACTGGGACAAAAGGAGAAAGCAGGAGCCTTCAAGTGCGAGATGGGTTAAAAAGACATGAGGTGGAATCAAGAGTATGCAGCCTTTGAATTCAACACATTCAGTAGCTATAGCAGAGGTGCTCTGAGCAATTCTTTGGGCCCTGGTACTAATTGTTTCACAAGTTAAGCAACCGGTGTACTCCAGAAACACAAAAGCCAAGACAGGAAGACTCTTTTAAAAAGCAGGGCTCCAATAGAGAGAATTTCGTCTTGGGTCTGACTGTCAGTCGTCTATATATTTTTCTGTCTCTTTTTCTTACAAAACAAACATACACAATCAACCCCTCAAACACCCACCACCACCCCACCCCGTCCAGGTTTCCTTAGCAGTAACATGTTAAGTAAAATGATGCCTACCATTATATAATATATATATATATATGTATATATATATATGTATATATATATATATATATATTACCTACTGGCGGTCGCCAGTAGGTATATATAGTTAGGATTTTTTCTCTATGGAACTTTTGAAAATTCTATGTCTAATAACTTTGGCGTTTGTGGACGGAATCTGCTGAAATTTTCAGGAAAATGGCACATTTTGTTTCTGAGCAGCCCCTGAAAATTTTGGGGGGGGGGTTTCGTCAAGGGGGGGCCGAGAAAAAAGGGGGGTCCCAAAACGTGTTTTTCCCATTCATTTTTCCATAGGGCGTTTGGCCTCACTTTTAGCTCGAACGGCTGAATGGATTTACACGAAACTTGGCAAAATTGTAGGGACGGTTAGCCCGATGTGCCTTTGCTGGGTCTCAATATATGTGCTCCAGTGGATTTTGAGAAATTAACGTTTAAAAAAACAGATATATCTGTGACAGCGTCCCGGATAGCGCTCCAGATCGCGTACTTTTCGCGTAACGGAGCTTTGCGAAACGAAGCTGATTGGCTCTCCGGTGTCTGTCAACATTCTAAACAGTCCGGTGCGGCCGCCATCTTGTCTCTCGGTAGGATCGAGAGACAAGAGGAGGAGAAAAACGAAGGGGGAATTTAATGAAAGGGGGCAAGGTAGACTCCTCTTGACCCCCTAGGAATGATGTTGGGGTTATTAAAGGGTCCCGTGGGGCAAATAAAAAAAATTTGATTTTTCGCGGTAGAAGCGCTTCTCGGTTCGCGAACCGGGTCGCAAACTGGTAGCGAAACGTGAATTCGCCATTTTGTGTTTCGATTTAATTAAATTACAAGATGGAGGAAAAGCAATGTGAGTATTGGGTATAAGGGGGTATGGGAGACGTATCCTGACCCCCTATGTTTTCTGAGGGTGGTTGAGGAGGCTCATATATGTTGATACTTGTCTTCCAGCGGTTGCGCGTGAGCGTTTTTTTTTTTTTGCCGCTTGACTTCTGTTAACGTTCGATTCGAAGGAAATCAGGAAGTGTTGACCGCCATTTTGACACTGCGAGTAAATATATTGTTAAAAATAATTGTTATAAATTAATCCGTATTGATAAACATTGTCTGCGCCATCTTGCTTTTTTTCCAATGCCACACTTTTGTCGTGCACGGCAGCCATTTTAGATGTCTTGACCAGACCCACTCTCTGCACGCCGCCGATCCTCAGCATGGCTCCCCACCCTCGCAAGCATCTCCCCCACGCACTGGTCACCCCTGCTCTCTCTCTCATGCATGGGCCATAAACCTCCCCCCATCTGCGCTGCTCTTCCCTGAGTATCACACCCTGTGCCCGCCCGACACCTCCCTTTCACCCTATTCACTACCGCACCCTCTGACACTCCTCTTCCTCTGTGTCTGATTGTCCAGGCCGGTCCCAGGCTATCACCTAGCCCTGCAGATGTAGTTTATGGCCCCAACTGTAAAGAATCACCCCCGTTCAAGGGAGTTACAGTAGATCAAGGCCCCCACCTCATGAGATCTGTCACACCACACGCGTTCCTACTATCTGATAACGATCCTGTATTGTGATTGGGGAGGGGATTCTCACTGTAAGGGTGTGTGGGACTGAGCCTGAAGCGGAAGATTCCAGGGATGCCTTTTTGTACATCAAAGTCTTCACAATTATGTGTCACATTAAAAATATATAGTACTCCAACAAAGTAGTAGGATTATAACACTTTAATAACTTATAAATATATACAACGCTCCAACAAAGTAAACACGTTAAAAAAAAACTTTTTAAACAACTATTTACATGACATTGCTTTAACCAGGATAGACAAAGAAATGACACAGTGATGTAAAAGTTTCTGAAAGAAATGCCAAGAACGTCCCATGTGAAAGTGAATTTTATCTGGCATTTTTTTTCTTTTCCTTCTCATGAAAAGAAAGTTAATGCCAGGTTCGTTACCTGCCTCATCTGCAAAAAAAAAACTCTCGAGAGGGACCGAAAAAAATATAGCTATGGTAATCATACCATGCATCGGCACATGGAGAGGTGGCACCCTCTTAATTATTCTAAAGCACAACTTCGAGATTTGGTGGATAACCCCCGACCGGCAAAAACATCCACCAATGACTTAGCAATAAGTGAGTCAGAGGCAAGGGAAACGGTCCCAAATCTGCAAAAGAACTTTGGGCAGATGAGATTGACTTGTGTAGCATGTGGAAAATTAATTTCATGCGGAGAGATGAGTATTACTTTAATAAATAGATCATATGAAAATCATCAATGTCCAAAACGTCATAGAAAGTAATTTTTGTCATTTTTGAGGAAGAGAGATAACCTACAGTGGTACGGGTCGTTTTCGTTCGTACTAGGGGGGCCAGGTGACACTCCTTCGGGGTGGCTTAGGGGCATTTAAAACAACTTCCCTGATACAGGTAGCATATAAAGTAGAGGCTAAATACCAGGATCTTTATCGATTGCTTTATGCTGTACAAAAATGAAAAACACATACAACAAACCTGGACCATTCATATTTTCAATGTTTCTGCGTACTATACTTTTTAACCCTTAACTAATTGAGCTGCTTCATTTCACCTGCTTTTAAAAAAAAAAAAAAAAAAAAAAAATCGGAAACAGTGGCCATTTATTCGAAACTTACCAATCTACGCGTTACAACTACGTTTGCTTTTTCAAAATTTTTTTTAATAAAAATGTTGGTGCCCAAATACGGGCCTACAACCCCGTGGGCCGGCCACGGAGCAGGCTGGAACTGTAAATGGTGGGGGGGGGGGGGGCGGGGGGGTATTTATTTGTGGAAAACATAACAGAGAGTCAGTGGTCGTTGATTTCATAGTAAAAAGTGCGACAAGTGCAACAAAATCATATCGATAATTCATTGTGAGCAAGTACCAAAAGTGTCGACAATTCGAACCTTCAATAATAAATACAGTAATCAATGATGCATTAGAACTTAATATCAATTCATTGTTCGAACGTGTAATCAGTACCCGTCCCATGTCAATTCATTGTTCGAACGTATAATCAATACCCATCCTGGATCAATTCATTGTCCGAACATATAATCAGTCTTATCCCATATCAATTCATGTGCTAAAAACTGCATACATATCTCATGATATCAAGGCTGAGCAATCGGGGCACAACAAGGAGTTGAGAGTTTCATTTGTACCGGCGCCATTTTGGGTGAGGTCAGGAAGGTCCAAGTATAGTCAAAATGTCTCCACCAACTCGTGGTTGGACCGGGACCTCTTTCGGCAGTCCAAAAGTTTTCGTTGAAGGGTAGCAGAGGGGACTGCCGACATGAACCATCAGTCAAAGTGGGGTGGGAGGCAACAATCTCTCCTACCGGGTCATACTGGTGTCCCACCGGAACTGATCAAGTTGGTAGTCTTGCAGGATTTTGGTCATTTCAAGACTGAGGCCGGCGCCGGCATGAGCGCGCCGACGTCCCGCGGCTATGTCGTGGTCGTTCCGTGGGTGATCATGGCAGTCATTCCCCATCGGGGGTGTCTGCGGGGGTCGGGGGCCCCCGTGGCTCTTATAGAATCTTCAAAGTTGAGGAGAACGTTTCTGGACGCAGGACTCATTTTCTAGTTGAACTCAGAAGCGCTGTTGCACCGCAACAGTGGACGAGACCCCGCTGGGTGAGCGGAGCATCATTGCCTCGCAATAGTGGACGAGACCTTTTGTCGGGTGAGTGCAGCGCCGCTGCATCGCAAGAGTGGAGGAACCCTTTTGTTGGGTGAGTGGAGCGTTGGGGGTGCAGCTGAGGGGCCCCCACCTGGGGGTGTGGGAGAGGCTAGTTCGCGCCGCCTCTCCCTCCCAGCGCACCCCACGCCGACACCTGGCGTTGATATCCGTGATGTCCGGACCAGGCGATAAGAGGGGGGGGGGGGGTCAGAGGCAGAGGCAAGACATCCCACCCCCCGTGGCCTGCAGGGCACCGCGTCAGGACCGAACGGGGAGCTCATACCAAGCCGGGGCCAGACCAGGAGATACGAGGGGAGGCGGGGGGTGGGGGGGGTCGGTGGCATGTGCAAGACATCCACCCCCAGTGTTGTCGCAGCCATTATTGAAAAAAGAAGAAGATACCGTCGGCCTCGGCTCCTCTCCTGGTCCGCCTTATGCGACAACCCTTTTGTTGGGTGAGTGGAGCGTTGGGGGTGCAGCTGAGGGGCCCCCACCTGTGGGGGTGGGAGAGGCTCGTTCGCGCCGCCTCTCCCTCCCAGCGCACCCCACGCCGACATTTGGCGTTGATATCCGTGATGTCCGGACCAGGCGATAGGAGGGGGGGGTCGGTGGCATGTGCAAGACATCCCCCACCCGTTGTCGCAGCCATTATTTTAGAAAGAAGAAGAATCCCGTCAGCCTCGGCTCCTCTCCTGGCCCACCTTAGGCGATGACCTCCCCGGCCGACGGCTGCCAGCAGGACCCGCCCTACACGTGCCGAAGGCCTCGTCTTCCGGATGGGCGTAGCCGCGAACCTGTTGCACTTCGGGAGTTTCCGGAATGGGGGTAGGTATCTGCTGATTTGTATCTATTTCATGTTACCGTTATTGGGCGTGGCGGGCGGTGGGACAGACATGCTTGGAGCAGTGGGGGGGTGGCGGAGCCTAGCTACCTCGTGGCTGCCGTAACGTCAAGCTTGGCTTCTTTCACTACTTTCATGTTTCTTATTTCTAGCGAAGTCAAAAACTCATCAGTGGCCTACTGATTTTGTTCGATTTCTTTCCCTTCCTTTTCAAGTGTGTTTCATGCTAAAGTTTCTGTTTAACAGGATACAGTGATTACTTCGTATTTTACATATGTCTTCTTTATTAGGGGTACTCTCCGGTTGAGCCAGATGATGTACCTCTAATAAATGGTCCGGGTGGAACTAGTTTCTCAATCAGTGGGGAGTAGATGGGCATGACAGATTACAACGGGGGACAAAGGTCCGCATTACCCACCCTTCACTACTTGCAAAGACTAGACAGAATATTTCTATTCCACGTTATTTGCAAACAGAGAATACCTCGAGAGAACTATTCCTTGAACAATAAATGTCCAGCCAATCAATCAATTAGTGGGGAGAAAAACAGGCATGACGGATTACAACGGGGGACAAAAGTCCGCATTACCTATCCTTCACTATCTGCAAAGGGAGACAGAATATTCCTATTTTTCTCTGTTTGTAGACAGGGAATATCTCAAAGAGCAATAATCGATAAAAAATTAGTAGGATTATAACACTTTAAAAAAGGTATTGGTGAATTATACTTCTCCGGAAATTTAAAACTCACAAATGTTTTATTTGTGTAATCGTTTCAGGTCAAACGGATTGTGGGACAATGTTAAGAATGGAAGAGTCAACAAAAGGCAAAAAGTACACTCATGTATGAAAATCTTACTATTAATGCTTGACTGAGGCCAAGGAGATCAGAGTGCATGAGTCTCATGCTCGATCGATTGAGCTAGCCGGATCGGGCAACAAAAAGTATAAAATAGTTATTTAATAAAATGTTTTACCCTGTTACTTTGCTGGTGTGTTGTATATATTTATAAGTTATTAAAGTGTTATAATCCTACTACTTTGTTGGAGTGCTATATATTTTTAATGTGACACATAATTGCATAGGGTTTGTCGTTATTTTGGGTGGGGTGGGTGGCGGAGCCGAGCTGTCTTGCAGCCATCATGGTGTGGAGCTAAGTTCATCTCACTAGTTTCGTATTTCTCATGAGGGGTTGTTCTTAATGTTTCTATTTTAGCGAGGTCAAAAAGAGATCCCATTAGTGGCCTACTGATTTTGCTCGATTCCTTTTGTTTTTTTTAAACAATTTTTCACTATCTGCAAAGACTAAACAGAGTATTGCGATTCTGTGCTTGTTTGTAAATAGAGAATGAACCAAAGAGAACCAATTCTAAAACAGTAAATGCTTGGATAACAATCAATCCAATAGAGAGGGCAGCAGGCACGACGGATTACAACGGGGGTAAAGGCCTGCGTTAACTAACCTTCACTATCTGCAAAGAGAGAGTACTCCTAAGAGAAAAGAGGGGGGGGGGAGGGGGGCAGCGTTCAAAGCACATCAGCGTGCATAAACACGAAAATGTTTTTACCTATCACGTACTTGACATTTGACAGCTTTTGATATTTGCTATTAAAAAACCATTGAAATTCACTGAAAAAACCATAGGTTATAGACCATATATAGTTAGGAATTAGCATTTACAAAACCTTGAAAATTCACTGAAAAAACCATAGGTTATAGACCATATATAGTTAGGAATTAGCATTTACAAAACCTTAATTTACTCGCACAAAACCATAGAAATTCGCATATATAGTTAATTGCAATAACTATATATCGCGCACCCGCAATCCACTGCTGATGATGTCACATATTACATCATTCATGACATGGTCAGTGACATCACTGATGACATCACTGATGACATCTCAAATGACATCACTGATGACATCACTGATGACATCTCAAATGACATCACTGATGACATCACTGATGACATCTCAAATGACATCACTGATGACATCTCAAATGATATCACTGATAACATCACTGATGACATCTCATTTGACATTACTGATCACATCACTGATGACATCATTCATGTGATAATACGATGAACCTCTTCAGACTCTAATATAACCTTAGATAAACTCAGTGTAAACAGACACTCACATACTGTCACTCATCCATGGAGTTACTCACACACCTAGTCAGTCATGCAAAAAATCAATCATACCTCCATTTGCTCAACTATACAGTTATACACACCTTACTTATTCAAACATATTCTAACACATATTTACTCTCTTATACAATCACTGATACAAGTTTTCAATGATCCATGCAGCCACTCACACATTCACTAGCTCTTATACACAGTAATTTATATATGTGAACTCTCACATGTACTGTGTTTTACATATGTACTTACTTTGACATGTAGCACTGAGATATCCATTCACTCACCAATACACTCATGCACACAGTCAACCACCCATACAGCTGTTTCCACATGCAGTTTTGAACCTATACATCTAGTGAATCAACTGCTCACACATCTATGCACAGAGTCACACACCTCCCAGACACCCACACATACTCACTCTCCCATACAAATACTTGGGCAACCAATCAATAACCCATATAGTTACTCATATAGCTACTGATCAACACATGCAGCAGTTTACAGAACAACAGATATAATGATGCACAAATTAAGACAGTTTAGTCACTAACCCATGCACTCAGTGAGACACATTTAATCACTCACTCATACAGTAAGTCATGCACCTACTAAATCCTTCATCCAGACACTTATACGTCCACTCATTCTTCAATATGTAAGACATATTTTAACTTTACAGAAACATACAGTCACTGGATGATGTCATCAGTGATGTCATCAGTGATGTCACTGACCATGTCATGAATGATGTAATATGTGACATCATCAGCAGTGGATTGCGGGTGCGCGATATATAGTTATTGCAATTAACTATATATGCAAATTTCTATGGTTTTGTGCGAGTTAATTAAGGTTTTGTAAATGCTAATTCCTAACTATATATGGTCTACAACCTATGGTTTTTTCAGTGAATATATATATATATATATATATTATTTCCCCAATCAACAGGGAACAGAGTAACGAATGCCTAAGTCACCATGAGGAAAACGAGCCATACTTGATCATAAATCTATCGAAACACGTATTAACTAGAGCAGAAGAGACTCTTTTAAATAAAGGACTAACATTTTGGCCAGAAAAACACTGGGATCTAGTAGAAACAAAAATAGATCTGTACAAATACGTGAGGAAAATAAAGTTGGCTAAATTCTTCAAGAAACAAGGAAGAGGAATTATGGAATCAAACATTGAAAATAATGCCATGGATACCAGTGAAGATCAAGGCTTAAAAATCCAGGATATACCAGCATTAAGAACAGCGGTTGATTTGATAAATGAAACAGATGGTGAAGACATCTCAGATACCCAATTCCTGACTGAAATGGAACTGGAAATAAGTGGTCATCCAAAAACAAACTTGAGAAAGCAATCGAAGTTTTGTCCCATTTTGCATCCAGGGAATAAAATTGACACCTTTTACGATCTGGTAAATGAGGAATTGGACCAATTAAATAACATCAAGACACGCAAAAAAGAAAATCTGACAATTGAAGAACGGAAAGCACTGGAGGCACTAATGACGAATGAAAATCTGGAAATAAAACCCGCCGACAAAGGCGGGAACATAGTGATCCAGGAGAAAGAGGACTATATAAAAGAAGCCATGCGCCAGTTAAACGACTGTAATAATTACAAAAAACTAAGTACAAATCCAATAAATGAAATGATATTGAACCTGGAAAAACGTTTAAAAAAGTGGCAAGAACTGAATCTGTTGAATGACAATGAAGTGCAATTCCTCAACAATCAAAATCCCATCACTCCAACAATATACTTTCTTCCGAAAGTGCACAAGACACTAAATAAACCCCCGGGAAGGCCCATTATTTCCAGCTGTGGGTCTCTGTACGAAAATGTTGCCAACTATGTGGATCATTTCCTAGCACCAATGGTGCCCACCTTACCATCTTATATAAAAGACACGGGGGATTTCCTCAGACATCTGATGAATATTGGATGGATGGATGGTTACCGGCTGGTAACCATCGATGTCATATCGCTCTATACCTCAATCAGTCACGAGCTGGGTCTAACAGCAGTGCAGTATTTTCTCAAACAGAAACCAATCGAACAATTAAAGCATTGCAGTATGATAACGGAAATGATAGAAATGTGTCTTAGAAACAATGTTTTTCTTTTTAATAAATCACATTACTCTCAAATCTGTGGAACAGCAATGGGAGTTTCCTTTTCTCCAAGCTACGCCAACCTAGTTATGGGTTGGTGGGAGAAGGTGGTAGCTTGGAGAGAAGGAAATGACCAATACGTAGCCAGAGTAATCCTCTGGCTGCGTTTCATAGACGATCTATTCATAATATGGAATGGATCCAACGATGAATTTCTCGAGTATATGAAAATCCTCAATAACAACGAGGTGGGCTTGAAATTCACACACTGTATAAGCTCCAGTGAAATAGTATTTCTGGATACAAAAGTCTATGTGCAAAACGGCCAACTGGAAACAACAGTCCACAGAAAAGCAACATCTACAAACAGCATCCTGCATGGACAGAGTTTTCATCCGGAAGTAGTGAAAAAGAACATACCCTACGGTGAATTCATCAGGATGAAAAGGAACTGCTCAAATGAAAATGAAATGAACAACAAGTTCAAGGAAACTGCAGCCAGATTCAGCAAAAGAGGATATAAAAAATGTGACATTGACCGAGGAGAAAAAAAGAGCGAGAGAAAAAAGTCTAAATGAAACATTAATTCCTAAAAAAGATCTAGAGGAAATTTCAGCTATAAGGGAACCAATCAGAATGATACTTACGTATACAAAAGAAAGCCAACAGATAAGAAAGACATTGCAAAAATATTGGCATATTGTGCAAAAAGATCCAGACATTGGCAAGGAACTTGGAAAATACCCACAAGTAACTTTTAGAAAAGCACCATCTTTGTCTGATAAATTGG
The DNA here is from genome assembly GCF_964263255.1 of Lissotriton vulgaris. Lineage (NCBI taxonomy): Eukaryota > Metazoa > Chordata > Amphibia > Caudata > Salamandridae > Lissotriton > Lissotriton vulgaris. The sequence continues at coordinate 468,701,507 of NC_141700.1, read as the reverse complement.
TAAACAGCCACTTTGAAAACAAAAAGAAATCAAAAGACTGGCTGCAAAGGAGACAGAATGGTTTTACAAAATGCAGCCAATGTAAGGCGTGCCAAGTGGGGAAAAATGTATCAAAGCTAAAAGATCCAAAGGGAAAAATCTTCAATGTGGAAAGCACAATCACATGTAAAACAACACATGTGGTTTATCTTTTGCAATGCTTCTGTGGCAAGAGATACATTGGAAGCACCATTTGCTCATTAAATAAGAGGATATTGGAACATATCCGAGCAATAGAAAACCGTGATCTTAAATATGCCATGGCGAAACACATGCTGACCCATGATAAAAAGACATGGAAAAACAACTTACAGTGGGTTGGCAACAGTACCACTAAAAGAGAGAGGTGGAAACAGATTAATGACATTACGACGTCTAGAATCTAGACTAATCATTCGATTTAAAACAAAGATCCCTTATGGATTAAACGGGGATGAAGAACTCTATGTGCACCTTTGAATTGAACTTTCCTCTTGTACACTGGCTGAGAATGATGAACATTGAACATTTTTGGGATACGCATAACTGTCAGAGAAATAAGGCACTAATTCCTAAAACATTGCAATGTGTAATCACACAAACTATGACTATGATTGTAGCAAGATAATTGTGACATGCAAGGGTTGTATGCGAAAATGGTTATTAGAAAGCATACCAAACTTTGATCTGAATGTATGTATAAGACATATTATGGGCACTGAGTCCCGCAAGGAGCCTGCGAATATTTAATATATATTACTAAAATAATGTATACGCAAGGCAACAAAATATGTTACTATGCATATACTGATCAGTGAAACGCTAAAAAAGTCTTGCTTCAAGTTATAGTAGTACTGCAATTGTAAATAAGTGGTGTACTAATGAACTATGACTAATATGCGTTAAAACATCTAGCCAGATAAATGAAAATGTAAATAAGCACTATATAAGGCCACACAAAAAGTGAAAAAATAACTTTAAAAAATCGTAATGTGGCAAATAGTAACTACCAGAACCATAATGCATCATAAACATGCTGACATGAATAGCTGGTATAAAAGTCTGAAAGAGAAGTAGGACAAATGTTTGTAACCGTGACCAAGATCTAGTGATCGAAACGCGTAGGTTGTGATGCTGTGTGCTGTGATGGCACTATGACACAATAAACCCTGCTAATTCAACGTTCCTGAACGTGTGCGAGTATAATTGTTTGGAGGCGAATCGATTTCAGGGAAAGCCCGTCCCTGTGAACTTGCACCGGCTGTGCAAGAGTGTGCCCCTGGTAACGGGATTACTTTGGTGTGATTATATATATATATATATATATATATATATATATATATATATATATATATATATTACCTACTGGCGGTCGCCAGTAGGCATATATAGTTAGGATTTTTTCTCTATGGGATTTTTGAAAATTCTATGTCTAATAACTTTGGCGTTTGTGGACGGAATTGGCTGAAATTTGTCAGGAAAATGGAACATTTTGTTTCTGAGCAGCCCCTGACAATTTGGGGGGGTTTCATCAAGGGGGGGCCGAGAAAAAAGGGGGGTCCCAAAACACGTTTTTCCCATGTTAATTTCCATAGGGCGGTTGGCCTCACTTTTAGCTCGAACGGCTGAATGGATTTGCACAAAACTTGGCAAAATTGTAGGGACTGTTAGCCCGATGTGCCTTTGCTAGGTCTCAATATATGTGCTCCAGTGGATTTTGAGTAATTTAGGTTCAAAAAAAGATATATATCTGGGCGGAGCCTAACCACACATCTGATCTGATTGGCTGTCAGCACTTCATCCAAGAAGTGTTGGCTGCCATCTTGGGACCAATATACATGATAGCACCTCATTAAAAAGCATTGTAGTTAGAGGGTTTTAGGACTTTAGTTACATTATAAATCATTTATTGATGGTACCATACTCGTTTTAGGAATTGTGGTGGGTTCTAAGGTGATTTTACCATGTGAAAAAACCTTCTGCTGTGATATCATGAATATTGTTTGAAAGAAAACTAATATCTCATGATTTTCCCACAGTGGTTTGGAAGGGGATCTATAAGCTAAACTGAAAGCATATTTTCTGTAAATTCACATTATCTTTCTCAGTCATGTGAAAATAAAGTCTGACATTCTCAGTAAAACATGTACATCCAACAAGGACAGAGACTGTCAGTTGATTCCTTTGTGTTCTACTGCAGCCTCCTAGAGTGTTCTAAAGAACAACTAGAGCGCTAACAGTCCTACTTATTACAATGGTATGGCACACCTGAAGCCATCTTGATTGGAATAAAGTGTTAACTCTTAAAACATTTAATTTAAAAAGAAACAACATGAGGGGGTATATTTTGCCATAGAAAGTATGATTAGTGCTGCAGAATGAAAAATTAGGGCACATTTTGAGTGACTTCTCAAATCCTTTTCTATTTCATTAAAACATTCTGACATGCAGTCTCCCAAAATGGCCACCAGAGACAAAAGAGCCCAAATGTAGCCCAAATATCACCCAGATGTAGCCCAAGTATAGCCCAATGACAGAATGTCCCAGAGTGTTCTAAAGAACAACTAGAGCGCTAACAGTCCTACTTATTACAAAGGTATGGCACACCTGAAGCCATCTTGATTGGAATAAAGTGGTAACTCTTAAAACATTTAATTTAAAAAGGAACAAAATGAGGGGGTATATTTTGCCATATGAATTATGATTAGTGCTGCAGAAAGACAAATTAGGGCACATTTTGAGTGACTTCTCAAACCCTCTTCAATTTCATTAAAAAATTCTGCCATACAGTCTCCCAAGATGGCCACCAGAGACAAAAGAGCCTAAATGAAGCCCAAATATCACCCAGATGTACCCCAAGTATAGCCCAATGACAGAATGTCCCAGAGTGTTCTAAAGAACAACTAGAGCGCTAACAGTCTTACTTATGACAAAAGTATGGCACACCAGAAGCCATCTTGATTGGAATGAAGTGGTAAGTCTGAAAACACTCAATTGAAAAAGGAACAACATGAGGGGTTAATTTTGCCATAGAAAGTATGATTAGTGCTTCAGAAAGAAAAATTAGGGATCATTTTGAGTGACTTCTCAAATCCTCTTCTATTTCATTAAAAAAATTCTGACATGCAGACTGAAACATGCACTTTGAATACCAGCAGCAGACGTCCCTGGTGAGCAGTAGCTTTACTACAGTGATCTAATGTGCAACTAGAGTGCTAACATTCAGAATTTATGGCAAATGTGTGACACATCTGAATGCCTTCTTGATGGAACCAAAGTAAACAAGCATTGAAAATGCAATACATCTCGACCTCGTTTAAGTTAAAGCCATTCTGTTTGTAATGAGGTAGCTTTTTAGCTTTGCTTTTATTAGTGTTTTTCAACTTTCATGTAAATAACATGCATCTGTATGCATATAAGTATATGTATGCATGCATTTATGTTTGTATTTATATAGATATACAGATGATATATGTTTATATATGTATGTATATATATATATATATATTCACTGAAAAAACCATAGGCTATAGACCATATATAGATAGGAATTAGCATTTACAAAACCTTGAAAATTCACTGAAAAAACCATAGGTTATAGACCATATATAGTTAGGAATTAGCATTTACAAAGCCTTGAAAATTCACTGAAAAAAACATAGGTTATAGACCATATATAGTTTGGAATTCGCATTTACAAAACCTTATTTTACTCACACAAAACCATTGAAATTCCATATATAGTTAGTTGCACTAACTATATATCGCGCACCCTCAATCCACTGCTGATGATGTCACATATTACATCATTCATGACATGGTCAGTGACATCACTGATGACATCTCAAATGACATCACTGATGACATCACTGATGACAACATCCAGTGACTGTATGTTTCTGTAAAGTTAAAATATGTCTTACATATTGAAGAATAAGTGGATGTATAAGTGTCTGAATGAAGGATTTAGTAGGTGCATGACTGACTGTATGATTGAGTGATTAAATGTGTCTCACTGAGTGCATGGGTTAGTGACTAAACTGTCTTAATTTGTGCATCATTATGTCTGTTGTTCTGTAAACTGTTGCATGTGTTGATAAGTAGCTATATGAGTAACTATATGGGTTATTGATTGGTTGCCCAAGTATTTGTATGGGAGACTGAGTGTGTGTGTGTGGGGGGCTGGGAGGTGTATGACTCTGTGCATAGATGTGTGAGCAGTTGATTCACTAGATGCATGGTTTCAAAAGTGCATGTGGAAACAGCTGTATGGGCGGTTGACTGTGTGCATGAGTGTATTGGTGAGTGAATGGATATCTCAGTGCTACATGTCAAAGTAAGTACATATGTAAAACACAGTACATGTGAGAGTTGACATAGATGCATACGTGGGCGGGGCAAGATGGCGGCCGTGTGAGACGGTCGGGAAACAGCTCGCGTGAGGAGGAGTGTAAATCGAGCAATGACCCCGTTTTTCCCCTAACAGAGGCTGTGTTTCGGATGCTGGGTGGAATCTGCGAGGGTCTCTAACGTCAGGGTGAAAGAAAAGCGCAAGAGAACGGCAAGAGTCGGCAAGAAGTCGCGGCTGGGTGAAACTGACGCGCATGAAACTTACGTGCTGTCAGCCGCTGCAGCGGCTGCTACTGGAGGTGTTCCAGCTGACGCGGCGGGTCAGAGGCGGAGCTGCTTCCAGACTGCAAGCGGAGGCGGCGGAGCTCGCGGAGATAACCTACAGGGTCGAAGCCCTGCGGAGTCGCTTCCAAAGTCGGCAATCCCAGCGGAGAAGGAAGTCCCGCGCTAAGAAGTCACTGAATTCAGATACTCGCCTTCCAAGAGACGGTGAGGAGCAGAGATCCTACAATCTGGAGGGCATTGGAGTTGTACGGACTGAGAGTGACGAAAACGAGGATTTTTTTGGCGGTAAGGAGACATTTGGGCCAGAAGAGAGGCGAAGGGCAATTATGGCTCCTAAAATGAGCGCTAGCGCTAAAGCAGGAGCTAGGAGAAAAGCAGCAGCGGCACTTGCAGAGTCTATGGCAGACAATGAAGGTAATAAAAGGAAGAGACAAGGCTCCCCTCAAATAAAAAAACTAGCTCAGCAGGGTGCTAGCAAGGGGAACTCGGATAATCTGGGCACTGTTCCAATATCAGACATCTTCCAGAAGTTGAATAAGAATAAAGACACTAAAGATATGAAAGATCAGAAGGAGGATGATACACAGGCTCCCCCGGATAATGGTAATGGTAATGAAGAAGTACCTCCATGCACTGCAACTGATGATCTCGCAGAACAGTTGGATTCTGTAGTATTGGTGGAAGAAAGGGAACTGCAAGGGGAAACTCCGGTAGAAGATCAGCTGGGTGACGTTAAACCTTTACATCATGGCATGGAAGGGATCTTGCAGGATGATACAGGGGGGAGCAGCTGTAGTAAAAAAGAAGCCCAAAGTGAGGCATTCTTCTCGGTATCGGAGGGTGGCGAATGGTCTGAGGAAGGGGACGATAGCTTGGAACAAGAAATCAGCGATATAGAGACTGGCAGTGACTCAGAACCTGAGGAAAGTACCCCCCCAAGCACAGCGGTAAAAATGGCGGTGAGAGCAAAAACACTTAATCAAAATGGAGAGCCACCGCTTTCGAAGGCTCCCCTAGACAGCCCTGAGGGGCCTCGGCACAAATGTCGCTCCTGGAAATGATTCACCAGGAGATATTGGCTCACAGAGAGGAAGCAAGGCAAGATAGTCGGAAATCCCAGGCCGCAGTGAGGAAAATACAAGGGGAGGTGAGAAAGCTGACAAAGGCGTGTGTGAACCTCGGTGAGCGAGTGACCAATTTGGAGGATAGAGTGGTATCCACAGAAGCGGATTCAGCAGCGGCAGTCAAGAAAGTTGACATGCAAGCAAAACAGTTTACTGACGTCCAGTGGAAACTTGAGTCGTTAGAAAATAGGTCGCGGCAAAACAATCTTCGTATCCTTGGAATTCCCGAAGGGGCCGAGGGGTCAGATATGAAAGCATTCATCGTCAAGCTCTTTGTGACAGCCTTTAAGGAGTTGAAAGATTGGGATTTTGAGAGGGAGATCCAGAGAGCACATCGCACCCCGGCAAACATCTATCAAAAGGCAAAAGAGGGAGTCAAGCCTAGGGCAATCTTGATCTTTCTGGGCAACTTTAATTTGAGACAAGCAATTTCTGAGAGGGCGAGACCTGATAAAAAAAAAACAGTCGACGAATATACCTTTTTCGTTCGCCCCGACTTCTGCCATATTACAGTCGAGAGACGCTGGAGATTACGGCAGATGATCAAACCTTTCCAAGACAAGGGTATGCAGGCTTACCTGATCAACCCCGCCCAGCTGAAAGTAATACGGGATGGAAAAACATTTTATTTCTCGTCAGAGATCAAAGCTAAAGAGTTTTTGATGTCGTAATTGGTGTACTAAAGAATGATCAAATGTTGACCCAAATTGTGAATGGGAATGGAAATGGGAGTACTGTAGTACAATATTTCCGTGGGGAGTGAACAGAGTAGGGGGTACTCCCATGTATCACTGAAGGAGTTCAAAGAAAAATGGCGGATTCTAATTGGTAGCTAACACATATGGTGGAGGGGTTGGTAAAAGGTGGGGGATCACAATGAGATCATGTTTTGCTAATGTAAATTTGGTGGGGGGTAAAACTAAGGGGCATAAAAGGTTACAGTAGCTGTCACTCCTCCTCACGCTAAGCTGTAACCATCACGTGCACAGACCAGCGGTCTGAGCGCCTCAAGACAAGTGGGAGGGTTGAGGGGGAGCTCCATTCCGGAGCTCGACAGGGGGAGGGAGGAAGCGCAGTGGGAGGAGAGGGTGGGGGTGGGGGGGGGGGAAGGGGGGGGGGAATTGGAAAAAGCAAGAGATGGAAAGGAATAGTCTGCAGGCTGATATCAGGTCTCTGGATAAGAATCAAGGTAGGAAAGGCAAATATGTAAAACATGTCAGACATTAGAATTTGCAGTATTAATACAGGGGGTTTAAATGATTGGAAGAAGAGGCAGAGATTGACCCATTTAATCAGAACAAATAATATCGATATAGTCTGCGTTCAGGAAACCCATATCCCCTGGAATAAAAGGAAGATCTTGGAAATGTATGGGTTTACTTTGATTGGTTGTTCCACCCAATCGTTAATGATAAGAAGAGTGGCTATACTAGCTAAAAATCATCTAGGTGGAGCGAAACGTATCAAAACAGATGGCTCAGGCAGATGGCTATTGGCGGAAATGAATATGGGGTTCACATTATGTGTAATGTATGGTCCAAATGAGGATGATTCTATGATGTTTGATAAGTTGGAAGAGGAATTGGCCAATTGGGATGCCCCGCTGATAGTATGTTGTGATATGAATATCTCTGCAGACTGGCGCCAGGGGAGCATATATACAGGCCGCAAACGAAAGGTTAAGGTAGCAATAAGCTCCATGATGCAGTCTCATGGCCTGGTAGACATCTGGGGAGATAAGAAGCCAGGTGATAGTGGCTATACATATTTCTCCCATCCAGCACAAAAGTATTCTAAGTTAGACTATTTCTTCATCACAATTGGAGAGATTGGGAAAGTAAACATTCAGAAATTACCAAGAATAATTTCAGATCATAATCCTCTGGTACTCACTTATAAAGTTCCCAGTGTATTAAGGAAAACCTCTAGATGGACCTTTGACAGGAAATTATTAAATGACGAAAGGTTTTTAAATCATATGAAAATGTGGTCAAAAGAATTCTTTGATCTTAATAGGTATAGTGCATCCAGAAATGGAGTCTGGGAATCGTATAAAGCTGCATTAAGAGGGGAGACGATTAGCTGCGCAGCAAGAATTAGGAAAGAAGACAAGAGCAAGATAGATAATTTGATAGCAGCTCTGGCTGAAACAGAGAGACATCATATCGAGGAAATAATAACTGGTAAAGATAGTAGTGAGACTACCAGAAATATGGCCAGGATTAAGGGTGACCTTCTAAAAATAATCACTCAGAAAGAGATTTGTGCATATCAAACGCAAAGAGCAAGGCGCTATGAGACCGGGGAGCAGGCGGGCAGAACATTAGCATTGCGTATAAGGCAAGATTTGAATAGAAATAACATCAGTAAGATAAGCTACAATGGGAGAGAATATAATGACCCGAACTCTATAATACAGGCATTTCATGATTTTTACCAAAAACTTTATGATCAGGATCCAGGGGCGGTATTTCCTATACAAGACCAATCTTTTATAACACCTAGGGTGGAGGATGAAGATAGAGATCGGCTGGAATTGGGTATAACAAGGGAGGAGATAAAAAATGCTCTGAGTGAACTAGCATTGGGCAAAGCGGCAGGTCCAGATGGGATCCCGATCGAGGTTTATAGGGCTTTGAGGGAAGAAATGTTGCCAATACTGGAGGATCTTTTTAATGGAGTCATATGTTCAGGTGTTATTCCTGATAGTTGGAAGCAGACCAATATTGTGGTATTCCACAAAAAGGGAAAGCCGGAGGAAAACCCGGGCTCATATAGGCCGATCTCTTTAATTAATACAGATGCGAAACTATATTCAAAAGTTTGGGCTAAAAGATTAGGAGGGATTATAGATCAACTTGTATCGCCCTGGCAACATGGGTTTGTTCCAGGGCGTGGTACCACCGAACACACTGCAAGGGCTATTTCATTATTTGATGCTGCTACTATGACAGGGAGTGATATGGCTATGATTTTATTGGATGCCGAGAAGGCGTTTGACCGTGTAGTATGGGATTTCATGTGGGATGTGTTGGAGAAAAGAGGTTTCGGAGAAAACTGTAGGAAAGGTATTAAGGCTATGTATGCGGATCCAGTTGCCAGAATCACTACTATGGGGCTTCAATCAGAAGAGGTAATAATCAAAAGAGGCACACGCCAGGGCTGTCCCTGCTCACCTATATTATTCGCGTTATACATAGATCCGTTGATTAGGAAAATCTTGGCCTCAGACAGAATATCCCCTGTTATTTCGCATGGTCATACTACTAAGATACTAGCGTATGCGGACGATTTGGCAATTGTTACTAATAATCCGGATACAGCAATACAGGAATTAAATAATCTGGCTTATCAGTTCGGGGCGTATTCAGGGTATAAACTCAACACGGAGAAAACTATAATAATCTGTACAAAGAATATCCAGAAAAGAGATCAAAGATATGTTGATGCTGCTATTTATTTAGGAGTTAAAATTAATGCAGATGTGGGAAAGATAATTCAGGAAAATTATTTGCCAGTATTGGCGGTGATAGAGAAAGATTTGAGGAGAATTGATGTTTTACATTTATCTTTGATTGGACGAGTTAATGTTCTCAAAATGACAATGTTTCCGAAACTGCTGTATCTATTTCGTGCTATCCCCTTATTAATTGAAGAAACTTTGATAAAAAGAATAGAATCAGTCTTCTCACAGTTTCTCTGGCAATATGGTAAAGTAAGAAGATCGCTAGCTAAACTGTCACTACCTCTAGAGAGGGGAGGACTAGCAGCCCCTAATCTCAGACTATATCACTGGGTCTGTTTAGCGTTGCATATGAAACAGTTATTATGCTGTAACACCCCGGTAGGCCAGCCTGGCCTTTCAAGAATTCCCACAATCTATGAATTAGTAATAGGTGAAAAAGCCAAGGGGATTTTAATACGGGAAGTAAATGCGCAATTTTATAAGAGGAGTAAAAGTAAATTGATGTTAGGGGCATGGGGTGTATGGAAGCAAATGTTGAAATTTCTTAAGATCCCGAAGATTAATGGTATGTTAGACCTCTGGGATTCAAACCCATTTAAACATCTTGGACAGAATAGAAATAGTGCCCTTTGGAAAAGGCTGGGTATCCGGTATCTGGGTGATGTAATGAGTAAGGAAGAGTTGGTGGGGTTCGAGACTCTGCAACAAAGATATGATATCTCAGCGAACCACTGGATGTTGTACAATTAATTAGAACAATCAGTGAAATCCATAAGACCTAGGATTTCTATCCAGGAGATGAATCCAATTGTTCAATATATAAGGAATGGTGGTCGGAAGATCAAAATAGGCTATGGTTTTTTGTTGCAGAATCTGGAAGATGACATGGTGCAAGTGGAAAACGCATGGGCTCTTAGAATCGGGGATCCAAATGTAGATGTGGACTATGCATTAACATTGAACAAGAAAATATTAAGAGCAACCAACTTAAAAACACAACATTATAAAATGATTTTTAATCTATATTACACCCCAACAAAGCTGTTCCAATGGGGGAAAAGGGATACAGATAAATGCCCGAGATGCGACCAAAGCCCTGCAGATTTAATTCATATGTTTTATTCTTGTCCAAACTTGAAACCCGTCTTAACTGAAATGGAGAAATTCTTATCGGGGCTGCTAGAGGGACAAATCTCTCTATCCCCAACGACTGTGTTAATTGGCAGGGATGAAAATCTGAAAATCACACATGAAGCGGAAGCCTTTGTCTTTCTTTGTGTTGCAGTGTTAAGAATTTTAATAGCGGCGGCATGGAAAGACTCAGTTGCCCCCTCATTCCAGGTTTGGTTGACTAGATTGCTTGGAACTCATAATATCGAAGAATGCTTATATAAATTTAAGGGACAGAAGAAGAAAGTATTTGGTGAAAAAATCTGGGCACCCTTAGTAAGTGGAGGGAAACAAGAGGATGAATTGATTGAACTCCTGCCGGTTTGTAAAGTACTTTTAGATGGTGACTTGTATTATGTATTGATGAACTGTTTTTTAAACCCTTGTGTATTTTTGTAATTATCTTCTTATCCAGCTGATATTTCATGATATGTATGAACGTATTTCTTTTTTGTAGTGCTATTCTAATCCATCTCAATAAAAAAATAAAAAATAAAAAAAGTGAGAGTTGACATATAAAGAACTGTGCATAAGAGCCAGTGAATGTGTGAGTGGCTGTATGGATCATTTTGAACTTGTATCAGGGATTGTATAAGAGAGTAAATATGTGTTAGTATATGTTTGAATAAGTAAAGTTTGTATAACTGTATAGTTGAGGAAATGGAGGTGTGATTGATTCTTTGCATGACTGACTAGGTGTGTGAGTAACTCCATGGATGAGTGACAGTCTGTGAGTGTCTGTTTACACTGATTGTATCTAAGGTTATATTAGAGTCTGAAGAGGTTCATCGTATTATCACATGAATGATATCATCAGTGATGTGATCAGTAATGTCAAACGAGATGTCATCAGTGATGTCATTTGAGATGTCATCAGTGATGTCATTTGAGATGTCATCAGTGATGTCATCAGTGATGTCACTGACCATGTCATGAATGATGTAATATGTGACATCATCAGCAGTGGATTGCGGGTGCGCGATATATAGTTAGTGCAACTAACTATATATGGAATTTCAATGGTTTTGTGTGAGTAAAATAAGGTTTTGTAAATGTAAATTCCTAACTATATATGGTCTATAACCTATGGTTTTTTCAGTGAATTTTCAAGGTTTTGTAAATGCTAATTCCTAACTATATATGGTCTATAACCTATGGTTTTTTCAGTGAATATATATATATATATATATATATATATATATAAATAATGGAAGGAACTTCGGAGCTACTTGCCAACAGCACCTGTCTATTGGCTAAGATGAGTGAGCAATGCGCTTGTCGCTACACCGTTGCTCATAAACATTGGCCACTCCCCACATCAAGAAATAACTATTCAGAGATTTGTATATGACCAGAATGGCTGTAGAAACAACTAAGACACTTTCAATGACCGAAATGAACTAGAGCGGATAGCATGAATGACAAGCATGCAATTTATTTGTCCTGTGAAAATGAAAATGCAGATCAATATAAACCAGGGACCTGTAAATTCTAAGAGAAAACGTGCTTACCATTGACATCCAAGTTGTGTTCGGCGACATAATTGCCCATCAGACTGCTGACCTTGCACAAGTACACCCCGCTGTCACTCTTGTTGAGGAATAAGAAGACAAGGGTGTTCTCCTGCTGCCTGGATTGTGGTGGAAGCTCGCCTCCTTTCTTCTCCCAGACGTAGGTTCTGGGACTTAAATTAGAAAAAGCAATAAGTATATCAGAAAAAAAAGAGCAAGAGCAACAACCATCGTATAAGAGACCTCATATTTACTTTATCGTGAACTTCAGAGTTTAACTGCAAACAATTATTATCAGTTACAGCTGGAGACGTTCTTGTTAGTAAGGGAACCTAATGATCCCCAATATAGAATGCCTTTATAGACAAATATCCTGTAAAGCAATCACGGCCTACCCGGGACCATCTAGTAGGGTTCTTTAACCAGATGCACGGAACTTTGAATTTCTTTCCAATTTTACATCTCATACAAAGACCTCAGTACTACTAAGTTTAGTGTGACAATCTATTCTAAGCAGGTCCTTCAATGGTTTTGAACATGGCTAACAAAATGAAGACTCAAAAAGGTAATTTCATTTTCTAAAACCTTGCTGTCCAATTATCAATCAACAATCTTTATTCGGTTTCTTTCACAGACACCATAAAAGAGCACACATGAGATACAGATACATTGAATCATCAGATAAAACATGTACCAATTAAGATAGTGTCCAAAACTGTGTATAAAGATTAAAATACAGAAATCACAAGTCTCACACCGGCAACACCAGATAGGTAAAATGACTTGGTTAAAAACAACTTATCACATCAGATTTAAACAAATGGTGGACAAATGCCAAACGTGGTTTACACAAGATACACCACTATGAACTACAAAATAATAAAGGACCTTCTTTATTATTAGAAGAGTGTGCAAAACTTGATAAAGTACGTAGTGACCTCCACTGACTGGCTATTGCAACTACGTTGGCAATAGATGAAACCAAGAAACTGGCATAAAAGATTGCCAATAGATTATATGTTAAAAACATGCAAGTTAATCAGAACTAGATCTAAGCCTAACTGCAGATTTTAAAAAACTAAGTACATAAAAAACTGTGCTACCCTTAAGCATTAATTAAACAAAATGTAATTGTTAGAACTGGGGGTCTCTAGTTGGCAGAGGTAGGTACCACTGTCCAAATAGGGACCCTTGCTTCTAGTCAGGGCAAGGAGATAACCCTCTGAGATAACCCCTGCTCACCCTCTAGGTAGCTTGGCACGAGCAGTCTAGGCTAACCAGAGGCAATGCGTAAAGTAGTTGTACCAACACTCACAGTAACACAGTGAAAACACCAAAAACTGATTCCACAACAGTTTAGGAAAATAAAAGTATTTATTCTAAACTACACAAGACCAAAACGACAAAAATCCAACATACACAGTTCAAGAATATGGTTTCAAAGAGTTCTTAAGGTTGTAATCAAAGTTCTTTAAGTTGCGTTACAATAATCCACAGATGCGTGAAAAGTTCAGAGTTGCGTCATGTTTACTCACAGTACCTTTTAGTTGCGACAAAGTTCCAAAAGCAGAAGCTGGTGCGGTGGAAAACAAGCGATGCGTTGCTCCTGAGACCCTGGGGAGGCGATGCGACAGCCCTGCTGCAGCAGCCGTCGTGTTGCGACGAATCCGGTCTGTATGGGGAGAAAGGCCACTTGTATGGATTCCGGTGCGTAGGTTCCGTAGGAAGTTTGTTCTCGCAAAGGCACGATGCGACGATCTCGTAGGGGCTGCGACGATCTCCGGGGCGACGATGCGCGGTCCAGCGGGGATCCTCTCTCTCGAAGCTCCTCAATGCATGTATGTATGTATAGGCATTTATATAGCGCACTACTTACCCGTAGGGTCCCAAGGCGCTTCGACCGCTGCGAAACCCTTCCTGGCTTCCCTGAGAGATGGTCCCTTAATGGGTATCTCCAGGGTGAGACCAGGCATCCCCGGCGGTCTGGTGGGGCCGTTAGTGAAGATGAGGCAAGCTAGTGCCCAGAGTTGCCGAGTGTGATCGCTGATCAGAGTGGGCACCGAGGCGAGAGAATTATCGAGTCCGCTGACCCTGGTCCAGAAACCTGCCGCGCCGGGAATCGAACCCTGGTCCGGGGCCGTCCTCTGCTCTCGGGTCTGCCGCCTCTAACCAGTGATATTTACAACAAGGGATGGTGAGGGACAGAGTCTCTGAATTAAGCAGAAAGCTCTCACCCAGTCAAAAGATCAGGGCTAGATCCAACACCGTTTTTTAGCTCACTGCACCATCCCAGTTTCAGAACCTGGCTGTATGCAAATTAGTCTGTTCCTGTCCCAGTGCATGATGGGAACAGGGCAAACCAAACCAAACTACAAAAGCCAATTCTTACACTGGGAAGGAAACAAGCTCCCGGGGACCGGTTTCTGGCATTACAGCCGTCTTCGGCCCGGTTTGCTTGCCTCTAACCAGTGAGCCACACTACTTCACTCGATTGTTCTGCGACGATGCTCGCAGCGACGTGATGCGGTCCGCAAGCAAGCGGTGCGGCGATCTCACCCAGCGACGACAGGCTCTGCGACGACACTCGCGGCGATGTTCGGCTTCCCGCACCAATTGGATGCGTCCCGCAAACGAAGGATGCGACGGCTCTGGCAGCGGCGTCAGGCGCTGCCACGATCTCGACCTTCGTAGCGGCGGGAAACTTCTCGCACTGTCGGGGATGCACTCCGCAAGCGAGCGATGCAACACTTTTCAATTGCAAAAGTCTCTCAAGCTTAGTTTCAAGCTTCCCAGCACAGGTACAACTTCCAGAGGCCCCACAACTGGATCAAGCACTCTAGGAAGGACAGAACTCTCTCAGCAGAGTTCAGGGAAGTTAGGGTGAAGTCCTTTTGTTCCTGGGACTTCAGAACAGGGAGCCAGCTCTTCTCAGGCCCTTGGAGATTCCTTCAAGATAGGGGACACAGCACCCAGCAAAGTCTCTCCTTGGCAGCAAAGCAACAGGTCAGTCCAGCAGAGCAACAGCAGGACCGTCTTCCTTCTTCAGTTTCAGCTTTCTCCTTGGCAGAGGTTCCTTCTTGATTCCAGGATGATCTAATTTTCTGTTGTCAGGGGTCCTGTACTTATACCCCTAAAGTCTTTGTTCTCTTAGTGCATGTGGGCCCTGAGCCCGGTCTGAACCAGTTCTGGGTGGATCCTGAGTATCTTGTTTTGCTGGCTTCTTCTTCCTTTCAGAGTGAGGGGCAGGGTCGTCAGCCGCCCAGCAGGAGGTGGAGCCAGCATTGTGGCAGGCAGGCACAGCCCATTCAGGCCCAGGTGCTAACTCCTCCCACCACTCAGGTTGCAAATGCATTCATTCAGCCTAGGGCTGACTCAGCCAGCCTCCTGGGGAATCCCCAGCCCCTGTCACTCACAAACCAGACAGTCAATACACAAATAGGCCAAGGCACACAGAAGGGTCAGACAAGAGAACAGCAACTTTCTAAAAGTGCTGTTCTCAAACACAGGATTTAAAAACAACATTTCCTAAAAGATGTGTTATTAAATTCTGAGTTCAGGGATACTAGATACTTATGTCCTATCTTGTTCCTATGGGAAGAAATGCTGGAAGCCACTGTAGCCAGCATCCCCCATGTTAACCAATGGAGCAAGATAGTCTTACAATAGTGAAAAACGAAAATGGCTGTAATTCACTACCAGAGCATATCACCTGCACTAGTACATGCTCTACCTTTCACATACACTGCACCGTGCCCAGGGGGGTACCTTGGGCCTTCCATAGGGGTGACTGATGTGC
This sequence comes from Lissotriton vulgaris, assembly GCF_964263255.1. Lineage (NCBI taxonomy): Eukaryota > Metazoa > Chordata > Amphibia > Caudata > Salamandridae > Lissotriton > Lissotriton vulgaris. The sequence continues at coordinate 468,685,787 of NC_141700.1, read as the reverse complement.
ACGAAAAGGGAAGGGTTAGGCCTAGTCAGTGGGGACACTGACCAGGAGGACATGGCAGTTTCTAAACTGCCCATAGGCACTGCAGTGGCAGGCCCGAGACACCATTTTAGAGCTACTCCTGTGGGTGGCACAATCAGTGCTGCAGGCCCACTAGTAGCATTTGTCATCACCAGCCCTGGCACACCCTGTGCACTTTACTAGGGACTTCATGGTGACACAAATATGCCAAACATGTATATCCAATCAGAATAGCAATTTACATAGGGAGCACTTACACTCTGGCACTGATCAGCAGTGGCAGAGTGTCCAAAGCATATAAACCAGCAAAAACAAAATCCAGCACAGCATCAGAAATACAGGAGGTAGAGGCAAAAAGATAGGGGAAAACCACGCCAAAGATGCCAGGTCTAACACGTGTCCCCTCCAGCTGAAAGTGGGGAGAACTACCCACCCTCTTGGGAGTTCTCTTCACTAAGGCGGAAAAACCTGGACAGACCATCAGCGTTGGCGTGCTCTGTACCAGGGCGGTGTTCCAACGTAAAGTCCATTCCTGTAGGGAGATGGACCACCTCAACAGTTTTGGGTTCTCACCCCTCATCTGGATTAACCATCTGAGGGGCCTGTGGTCGGTCTGAACACGGAAGTGAGTCCCAAACAGGTAGGGCCTCAACTTCTTCAGAACCCAGACCACAGCAAATGCCTCTCTCTCTCAATCGCACTCCACCTCTGTTCCCTGGGGAGTAGCCTCCAACTAATGAAAGCTACCGGCTGGTCTCCATTCTCCTCAGTGACTTGTGAGAGTACTGCTCCCACACCATGCTCTGAAGCGTCTGTCTGTACTATGAACTCACTGGAAAAGTCGGGTGCCTTGAGCCCCGGTGCTGTGAACATGGCAGTTTTCAGGGCATCAAAAGCAGTTTGGCAGGCTTCAGTCCAGTCCACTCTTTTGGGCAACTTCTTAGAAGTGAGTTCTGTCAAGGGGGCGACAAACCGTCTGTAATGCCCGGTGAGTCCTAAAAAGGCTCTCACCTCTGTATGGGTCTTGGGGGGCTCCCAAGCCAGAATGGTATCAATCTTCGCCTGTAGGGGCGCCACCTGGCCGCTCCCCACCTGGTGTCCCAAATACGGCTCAATCATCCCTAGCGCCAACATCTTGGAAACCTCTTCCTTGATGCTGGCCCTGACCTGGTCAGCTACCCTGTAAAATGTTTGCTTCACAGGCAGACTGTCTCCAGTGTCCACATCATGGATGCACCAGTTGGTGACTCCTGGGGTCAGGGAGAACAGGGAGGAGAACTAACCCAACACTTGGCGACAGTCCCTCTGCTGCTCTGGGGTCAGGGTGGGCGAGAGGACCACACCCACCACTGACCCATCTTGCGCCTTAACTGCCAGGAGGTCAGGGAGAGGATCACTATCCTCTTCCATTCCAGCATCTGTAGCCATGAGCATGGTTACTTCAGACCTCTCAAAGTGTGGTTTGAGGAGGTTCACATGCAAGACTCTCAGGGGCTGCCTGGGAGTCCTCAGGTTAACCAGGTAGGTTACCTCACTCTTCCTTTCCACCACCTCATATGGCCCAGTCCACTTGTCTTGGCGCGCACAAGGCTCCACTGGCACCATCACCCACACTTTCTGCCCAGGTTGAAATTCGACCAGAGTGGTATTCTGGTCGTACCATCTTTTCATTTCTTCCTGGCTTGCTTCCAGGTTCACCTGAGCGAGCTTCCTGAAGCGTTGTGTCTGGTTGCCGATGGCCAGCACATAGCTGAACACATCCTGGGGGGTTTTCCCACAGGACTTTTCCCAACCCTCCTTCACCAGTGAGAGAGGTCCTCTAACAGGGTGGCCATACAGGAGTTCAAAGGGACTGAACCCTAAGGACTTCTGAGGCACCTCCCTGTAGGCAAGCAACAGGCATGGTAACAAAACGTCCCACTTCCGTCTCATGGGCTCCGCTAGGCCCATAATCATACCTTTTAGGGTCCGGTTGAACCTTTCAACCAACCCATTTCCTTGAGGGTGGTAAGGAGTGGTGAACTTATAAGTTACCCAACACTCCTCCCACAGAGACTTCATGTACCTAGAGATGAAGTTGGTACCCCGGTCGGAGACCACCTCTCTGGGGAACCCCATACTGGAAAAGATCCCCATCAATGCACGGCCCACCACGGGTGCTGTGATTGTCCTGAGAGGGACTGCTTCCGGGTACCGGGTGGCATGGTCCACCAAGACCAGGATGAACCTGTTGCCTAAGGCTGTCTTGGGGTCCAGGGGCCCTACTATGTCTATTCACACCCACTCCAAAGGGGTGCTCACCACTGGGAAGGGTTGAAGGGGTGCCTTCAACTTCATTCCAGTCTTGCCACTAGCTTGACAGGTTTGGCAGGATCTGCAAAAGGAACCAACGTGCTTTCTCATCTGGGGCCAGTGGAAGTGGGTGACAAGCCGGTTCAGGGTCTTGTCTTGCCCCAGATGTCCTGCAAGAGGCACGTCATGAGCCAGACCCATTGGGAAGCTTCTTAAGCGCTTGGGTACCACCAGCACACGGGCTGCACCAGGCTCAGCAAACTTAGGCTCATCTTCCCAGTAGATAAAGTGGTCTCTGACTGCTCCACCTGCTGCCTGATCTACAGCCTGTTGCCGCAGACCATCGAGGGAACGGCATTCCTTCTGCGCCTGGCAGAACTCCTCCCTGGAGGGACCACCTTCCTGCTGCCAATGGGTCAGCTCAGGTAGGTCCCCCAGTTCGGCCACCTGTTCCCCTGTAGGTTCCAGGGCATCCCCCTCAGGTTCTGCTCCTTCCTGGACCATGGAAACTGCTGGGGCGGGTTTCCTGCGCCCCTTGCCTCTTCCTCTCCTGGCAGGTCTCTGGGCCACTGTTTCAGGCTCCAGTTCTGCTGAGTCACCCTTACTGGCTGCCATAGCACGCGTGGTCACACAGATCCACGCAGGCAGACCCAACATCTCCAAATGAGTTCTGTGTTCTACATCCTTCCATTTAGAACTCTCCAGGTCGTTACCTAACAGACAGTCTACAGGCAAGGCATCACTGACAACTACCTCCAAAAGACCAGAGACTCCTCCCCATTCAAAGGGAACACACGCCAGCTTGCAGAGGCGCACTGAGCTGTCAGCTGCCACTACAGGACGGAGTACCTAAGGGATGATTTGCTCTTCAGACACCCACTGACACCTCACGGATGTCACGCTGGCTCCTGTGTCTCTCAGAGCCTCAACCTCCCTCCCATTGATGGTCACCTTCTGCCCATATTTCTTAGTGTTAGAGGGCAGTAAGGTTTCCGGGACCATCTCTCGGTCTCCTAGCGAGACAAGGGTCATAACTGCTAGCTCCCCCCAGTCACTAGAAACCAAATCCCCACCCAAAGCTACACTAGCTAACGCTGGGGCGGAAGCACCAGTGGGTGCAAGCTTCTTCTTGGGACATTTTGGAGCAATGTGGCCCACCTCATTGCAGTGATAGCAGGTAGGGGGACCTTGGTTATCTCTTCTGTCTCTATTGTCCCGCCTGCCCTTAGGGGGCCATGGCTGTCTAGGTTTGGGGGGTTGGGATTCCTTTCCCTGGGAACTATTTTGGGGTCCTTCTGAGAACTCCTTTTGGTTACCCTTGTCCCCCCACTCTTCTGCTGGGGACCCTGCCCACCTTTGGCTTTGGTACCCACAATTCCTCTGTGGACCCTGGTACTGGTCCAGCAGTCCGCCTCCTTGTCAAGCTCAACGGGGTCTGTCAGCTTGCTGTCTAAAAGATGCTGGCGCAGCTCTGGAACACGAAGACTACTCAAGTGCTCCCAACTGATTAAATGCAACTTAAAACCAGTTACTTTACTGCCCTTCATCCAACCTTCTGGTGCACGTGAGTACTGATTCACACATTCCATCCAAGTCTCAGACTCTCTCTTCTTAGAGTTTCTAAACTGCAGTCTACACTGCTCTGGAGTAAGGCCATACCTGAGGCATAAGGTCTCCTTCATATTGGGGTAGGTCATGGCACCTGCCATCTCTAAGGGCTCTAGAGCACTCCTCACAGAAGTCTCAAAATGTTTCCACAGGCCAGCCCCCCAATGCTGTTCAGGCACACCATTCATTCTCAATGCAATCTCATACGAAGTGAACCAGGCATAAATATCCTCACTCCTATGGTAATTCTGCACCAGGTCTTTGGGAATATATACTTTACCACCATGCACTGGCTGCGCGCTGCCACCATTTGAACTGGCATCCACCTCCTTGGCTTTAAGATCCAGTTCTCTCATGCTCAACTCATGAGCCAAAAGAAATTTCTTTTCTTCCAAGGCGTGGGCACTTTTGCTCTCCTCCGACGCCTTTTCTCTTTCTTTATCCATTCCAATTGCTTCATTTTCAGAACTTCCAACTCATATTCTCTTACTCTCTGATTTTCTTGTAACTCTTCTGTGGGGTGAGGCCTCTGCTGGAATGGCTGCTGCCAGCTTATGAGCCTACTCTGCCCACTGGCAGATCTGTGACTTGAAAACCATTTTCTCCATTCACATCATCATTTCCCTCTTGTGCCCCCCAATGGGCCTTCAAGATTCTCTGCAAATCCTCCTTTCTGTAGGCGCTCCTTATGGGGCACTCAAACTCAAGGCAGAATTTCCTAAGATGCTCAACTATGTATGAATACAAATCTCCAATGGCAAACTCCAATTCTACTTCTGCTCCCTCACTGAGTGCCTTTCCTTTCGCAGACATGATGCTCTGAAGAGTTACTCAAAAATAGAATCAAAAATCAAAAACCAGTAGTATGCGGTGGCGTAATGGTCTGCACTCACTAGTGATGTACACCAATTACTGTGGGTCAAGTACAAATACAAGTTCAAATCCCACCGCTGCCACCAATGTTAGAACTGGGGGTCTCTAGTTGGCAGAGGTAGGTACCACTATCCAAATAGGGACCCTTGCTTCTAGTCAGGGCAAGGAGATAACCCTCTGAGATAACCCCTGCTCACCCTCTAGGTAACTTGGCACGAGCAGTCTAGGCTAACCAGAGGCAATGCGTAAAGTATTTGTACCAACACTCACAGTAACACAGTGAAAACACCACAAACTGATTCCACAACAGTTAAGGAAAATAAAAGTATTTATTCTAAACTACACAAGACCAAAACGACAAAAATCCAACATACACAGTTCAAGAATATGGTTTCAAAGAGTTCTTAAGGTTGTAATCAAAGTTCTTTAAGTTGCGATACAATAATCCACAGATGCGAGAAAAGTTCACAGTTGCGTCACGTTTACTCACAGTACCTTTTAGTTGCGACAAAGTTCCAAAAGCAGAAGGTGGTGCGGTGGAAAACAAGCGATGCGTTGCTCCTGAGACCCTGGGGAGGTGATGCAACAGCCCCACTGCAGCAGCGGGCGTGTTGCGACGAATCCGGTCTGTATGGGGAGGAAGGCCACTTGTATGGATTCCGGTGCGTAGATTCTGTAGGAAGTTTGTTCTCGCAAAGGCACAATGCAACGATCTCGTAGGGGCTGCGACGATCTCCGGGGCGACGATGTGCGGTCCAGCTGGGATCCTCTCTCTCGCAGCTCCTCGATGCGATGGTTCTGCGACGATGCTCGCAGCGACATGATGCGGTCCGCAAGCAAGCGGTGCGGCGATCTCACCCAGCGACGACAGGCTCTGCAACGACACTCGCAGCGATGTTCGGCTTCCCGCACCGATCGGGTGCGTCCCGCAAACGAAGGATGCAACGACTCTGGCAGCGGTGTCAGGCGCTGCGACGATCTCGACCTTCGTAGCGGCGGGAAACTTCTCACGCTGTCCGGGATACGCTCCGCAAGCGAGCGATGCAACACTTTTCAATTGCAAAAGTCTCTCAAGCTTAGTTTCAAGCTTCCCAGCACAGGTACAACTTCCAGAGGCCCCACAACTGGATCAAGCACTCTAGGAAGGACAGAACTCTTGCAGCAGAGTTCAGGGAAGTTGGGGAGAAGTCCTTTTGTTTCTGGGACTTCAGAACAGGGAGCCAGCTCTTCTCAGGCCCTTGGAGATTCCTTCAAGACAGGGGACACAGCACACAGCAAAGTCCTTCCCCTCTCCTTGGCAGCAAAGCAACAGGTCAGTTCAGCAGAGCAACAGCAGGACAGTCTTCCTTCTTCAGTTTCAGCTTTCTCCTTGGCAGAGGTTCCTTCTTGATTCCAGGATGATCTAATTTTTTGTTGTCAGGGGTCCTGTACTTATACCCCTAAAGTCTTTGTTCTCTTAGTGCATGTGGGCTTTGAGCCCGGTCTGAACCAGTTCTGGGTGGATCCTGAGTACTTTGTTTTGCTGGCTTCTTCTTTCCTTTCAGAGTGAGGGGCAGGGTCATCAGCCGCCCAGCAGGAAGTGGAGCCAGCATTGTGGCAGGCAGGATCAGCCCTATTCAGGCCCAGGTGCTAACTCCTCCCACCACTCAGGTTGCAAATGCAGTCATTAAGCCTAGGGCTGACTCAGCCAGCCTCCTGGGGAATCCCCAGCCCCTGTCACTCACAAACCAGACAGTCAATACACAAACAGGCCAAGGCACACAGAACGGTCAGACAAGAGAACAGCAACTATCTAAAAGTGCTGTTCTCAAACACAGGATTTAAAAACAACCTTTCCTAAAAGATGTGTTATTAAATTCTGAGTTCAGGTATACTAGATACGTATGTCCTATCTTGTTCCTATGGGAAGAAATGCTTGAAGCCACTGTAACCAGCATCCCCCATGTTAACCAATGGAGCAAGATAGCCTTACAAAAGTGAAAAACGAAAATGGCTGTAATTCACTACCAGAGCATGTCACCTGCACTAGTACATGCTCTACCTTTCACATACACTGCACCCTGCCCAGGGGGGTACCTTGGGCCTTCCATAGGGGTGACTGATGTGCACGAAAAGGGAAGGATTAGGCCTGGTTAGTGGGGACACTGACCAGGAGGACATGGCAGTTTCTAAACTGCCCAAAGGCACTGCAGTTGCAGGCCTGATACACCATTTTAGAGCTACTCCTGTGGGTGGCACAATCAGTGCTGCAGGCCCACTAGTAGCATTTGTCATCACCAGCCCTGGCACACCATGTGCACTTTACTAGGGACTTCATGGTGACACAAATATGCCAAACATGTATATCCAATCAGAATAGCAATTTACATAGGGAGCACTTACACTCTGGCACTGATCAGCAGTTATTATTATTATTATTATTATTATTATTATATGAAACTTGTAACGCGCTCAGCTTACCCGGGGGCATCCCGGCGCGGCTCAGCAGTGGCAGAGTGTCCGAAGCATCTAAACCAGCAAAAACAAAATCCAGCACAGCATCAAAAATACAGGAGGTAGAGGCAAAAAGATAGGGGAAAACCACGCCAAAGATGCCAGGTCTAACAGTAAGCGTGACACACATGCCTAAAATTTGCCTTTTTCAAAATCAGAATGATAATGGATTTCCTAGATAGGTCATAAAAACTACAAAACATCAAGAATCGAAGTATGTCCTGTGGAGAATTACCGTTGCAGCCACAGGGCAACAACCTCTGGCCCTTACCCTGCACCCTGGGTTGGGGAAGAAGAAGATGAAAAAGGTCAAACTGAAGCCTAAAAAGACAAGGATGTCCCCACGAGAGAGCAGTCTTAGACTGAGTTTCACACCTGGTTCTTAAATTCTAGGGTGAACATTTCATTCTAAAAGAAAAATATTTATGAAGCATGCCATTAATATGGCGGGAGAGGTAAAGTTACAATGATTTGTACTCGACTTCTATCAGTGTATGGTAAGACCAACTACTTGCTTATATCACTAAAGATGCCAAATTCAGAAGGAGATGACTGTTATACACCCTCGTTCAAACTGCAGTTATTACGTATTCCCCACCATGAACACAATATTTGGTTGTTAAGCAAAAAGAATAAACAAGACACAATGTCAATAATGTAAAAGATAAAATGAAATAAAAATTTTCACACCATGAGTTACTCTGTCAAACATTTATTGTATATACACATTGTTAAAAAATTTCATTGTTACACAGTATAAAAATTTTTTCAAAAACATTAAATACATTTGAATAAACACAGTTAAAAACAAAGAATCACAGGTCGACGCGGCGTTTCGGTTTCTTGGATTAGTACCTTCTTCAGGACAGATTCTACATCAAATTTAAAGATTTAAAAAAACAGAGTTACTCTAAGTTGCATTGGTGCAGTCAATTAAGTTTTCACAAGTTTATAATTAATCACAATTGTGGTTACTCCAGTTAATCTTTAGGCATCTCTAGTACAAAACAAACATCTATTTTACCACAGTGTTTTCAGTTTACACACTAATACCATTTTAAAATGTCTAAGGTTTTATTTAAACATTATTCCCCCCTTCTTTTTTGAGACATTGAGTTATGCGAACATATTCACCATATTCTTTCTGTCCATACCCTTTGAACAAAACTAATACTGTTTACCTCTCCCATGGACTTGAGTGGTCCAATGCTTACGGAGCTTGGATGAAACAATTCCTATTCATGCACTAAAGGTATTTGTAAATTTGTTGCATACCTTAAAACCAGTGGAATAACTTCCCCACCGGACAACGTTTTCTGTTCAAAATCTTGCTGCCGTCTTACTTATGGGCTTAATATTTGGTATTTCACCTTGGATAAGAAATAGATATAGGAAAAGGATATTACCACCTCCATTTTTACATGAGGTGTCCGTGTACACAGGGTCGAAATATCCCAGACTCCAAATATTGTATGTGAATATTAAAAATTGATATATACCTTTCATTTACACTTGGTATGCTTTGTCTTTGACTACCAGGAGGAGCCACCGTATTTTGTCCTATTTGGGTTTCTTCAATGACCCTAGGAAATATTAGATTGTTTAATTCTTACTTTATACCATTTGTTCCAATACAGAATGTAGCCTCAAGGTGTTACTTATTAGTGGCTGATTTATAACTCACCAGAAAGGTATTTCTGCTTATTGCAGTTCCTTGAATATTCTGATTCTCAGTTCCTTTTATGGATATCAGGGTTCGTGGCTGTATTAAAAAAATAATGAAAACTTTCTTTGTATCTTAGTGAATTTACGCATGTTTCTCATTTAGTTGTTCCCAACTGGGAATCTATTTTTATACATGCTCTCAATTTTTAGTTGTCCATACAGGCACTTAATAGGAAAAACCATTAGTGTATCTAATATTTCCTAGGGTCATTGAAGAAACCCAAATAGGACAAAATACGGTGGCTCCTCCTGGTAGTCAAAGACAAAGCATACCAAGTGTAAATGAAAGGTATATATCAATTTTTAATATTCACATACAATATTTGGAGTCTGGGATATTTCGACCCTGTGTACACGGACACCTCATGTAAAAATGGAGGTGGTAATATCCTTTTCCTATATCTATTTCTTATCCAAGGTGAAATACCAAATATTAAGCCCATAAGTAAGACGGCAGCAAGATTTTGAACAGAAAACGTTGTCCGGTGGGGAAGTTATTCCACTGGTTTTAAGGTATGCAACAAATTTACAAATACCTTTAGTGCATGAATAGGAATTGTTTCATCCAAGCTCCGTAAGCATTGGACCACTCAAGTCCATGGGAGAGGTAAACAGTATTAGTTTTGTTCAAAGGGTATGGACAGAAAGAATATGGTGAATATGTTCGCATAACTCAATGTCTCAAAAAAGAAGGGGGGAATAATGTTTAAATAAAACCTTAGACATTTTAAAATGGTATTAGTGTGTAAACTGAAAACACTGTGGTAAAATAGATGTTTGTTTTGTACTAGAGATGCCTAAAGATTAACTGGAGTAACCACAATTGTGATTAATTATAAACTTGTGAAAACTTAATTGACTGCACCAATGCAACTTAGAGTAACTCTGTTTTTTTAAATCTTTAAATTTGATGTAGAATCTGTCCTGAAGAAGGTACTAATCCAAGAAACCGAAACGCCGCGTCGACCTGTGATTCTTTGTTTTTAACTGTGTTTATTCAAATGTATTTAATGTTTTTGAAAAAATTTTTATACTGTGTAACAATGAAATTTTTTAACAATGTGTATATACAATAAATGTTTGACAGAGTAACTCATGGTGTGAAAAATTTTATTTCATTTTATCTTTTACATTATTGACATTGTGTCTTGTTTATTCTTTTTGCTTAACAACCAAATATTGTGTTCATGGTGGGGAATACGTAATAACTGCAGTTTGAACGAGGGTGTATAACAGTCATCTCCTTCTGAATTTGGCATCTTTAGTGATATAAGCAAGTAGTTGGTCTTACCATACACTGATAGAAGTCGAGTACAAATCATTGTAACTTTACCTCTCCCGCCATATTAATGGCATGCTTCATAAATATTTTTCTTTTAGAATGAAATGTTCACCCTAGAATTTAAGAACCAGGTGTGAAACTCAGTCTAAGACTGCTCTCTCGTGGGGACATCCTTGTCTTTTAAGATTCACTATCCCCCCAGTCCCCTATAAGCCTGTGCGGGGTCCTCCTTTACTTTTTAACTCAAACTGAAGCCTAGTCAGTATGGTCAAGGGCCATACAATCGTTTAAGATCAGTTTGTTTAATGAGGTCCCCTTGCTAAGTCAAATTTTAGCCATAAAAAAGGGAGCAAAGAGCCTAAAAATCAGTAAGATAAGCCATTGCTGGTTCCTCATGGACGATAAAGGTTGGGGTACCCCGAGGAACAGTTACGAGACGTCTCAAAAAGGTGTTTTCGGAGATTGGAAGATCACCAAGTCCATATGGCCCCAGATTTCAATACCATACAACACTTTAGCAATACGATTAGCCCTATAGACCTGCAATATTGCCCCAACCGGTCTTTTACCTAATCTAGAAGCAAAATTTAAAATAGGCGCATTGGCCAGACTAAAGTGACTTTTCTTACAAATTTTTTAAAGCCCCCAATTCATCTTGCCGTCTAACAAACCCCCATATAGGAAAAGACACGGGTCTTAGGAACCGGGGTAGACCCAATCTTAATAGTGTGGGGCTTACTCAAGCGAGATCCCACTTGCATCACATAGGATTAACAATTATTAAACATCAAGTCCTGTTCTTCCATAAATTGGATAATGGAGTTCAGCAACGTTTGCAGCCTCCTCTCAATTCGAGCCATCAAGACAGCATCATTTGCATACAAAAGGACAGGAAGGCAGCGCTGTCCCACCGGAGGATATCCACCTTAGAAAAGGTCCAGGATGCATTCCTGACGAACCCCTCTCTGTATAGAGAACTTTCGGGTTACCTTAAAATCTTTGGTGTATCTGACCTCAACCTTAGTGTCTCGATGGAGATCCTGTAAAAAAAGAACACTATCCCTATCCACCCAGATAGCTGACAGAGTTTGCCACAGCTTACTTATATTAACGAGATCGAACGCGGAGGTAAGGTCCATGAACGTCAAGTAAATAATACCAGGGCGGACAACTGCATGCTTATTAAGCATCATGAACAGGTTCAGACATTGGTCCATGGTCGATCCACCAGGACGAATACCATACTGAACTTCTGAAAAGATGACCTGTCGTCCCAGTTAGATAATCTGTCCAGTGAAATAGGCCCAACCACTTTGACCACTGAATCCAACAGGGAGTTTGGCCCATAACAGTGCGTACTGTTTCTATTCCCTTTTTTAAAAAGAGGAACGATGGTCGAGGTGTCCCCGGAATTTCGCGGGCAAACTCTAACAGTCGCATTGATGATTGAAGTGAGGGCAGGGGCCCACAGCTCCAGATTGTATATGTAAAGAGCTGGGGGAATCCCATCTGGTCCCAGGGCCTTGTTACAGGACAAACCTACTATGCCCTTACTAACTTCCCCCTCTGAAACAGTCAGGGGCGATGTCCCTGTTCCCGCTCCACTAGAGACACTCTGAGCAGGTGGACACCGGAACGTGTCCTCAAAATGGCTAACCCATTCATCCTCAGTGATAAGGGCATCAAGAGTAATTACTGTGTTGGATGCCAAGAAGGAGCTGTTAACACTGCCCCAAAAAGTGGAACTACTCTTAAGAGATTGTTCGCTCCAGCCATCCTCCTTCAACACCGCCTCACGCTTAGCCAATGCTCCTTTGTACTGCTCACTACAGGTTCTTACTAGGCAACTGTCTCTTGGGGTGGTACGTAGACCTTTCTTAAGGTTCCTAGACATGCACAAGCAGGCAGACTCAAACCATCTTGGGATCTGGTCTAGGTAACTTTTAGAGGCCGAAGCCTCCAATAAGTCAGCGATAAATAACTGCAAAAGCATTAATGAGAACTCCTGGCTTGGTCTGTGGAGCCAGGCACATCTGTAGCTCCTTCTAACTTTGACTAATAAGGTCTCATGGAAAGAGTCAGGAATGATCTGGCCCCATTTAAGCCTTCTACCACCATATGTGGCTCTCAGTTGTCCCCCCTTCCTCCCCCTTTGTTTTGGGCTAGTAGGGGCCAGCTGGCTTTAAGACACAGGGGGTTATGGTGACTAAAGATACTCACTTCAATAGAGAAATCAAATAGAAGTTAAACAAGCGGGGTAGAAACAAAAATAAAATCTAAAAATGAATCACTACCCTTCCCTTTAAATGTGGGTATAAGTTCCCTTCGACCTAGGTCCAGTTTGCCCATTGCTGATAAAAGGTCAAACTCGTTCACATTACGGTTATCTCCCTGACAGGTATGTTCTAGATGCAGCACTGTCAAACGAGGACCACCTGAAGCTCCAGCGTCTAACTCTCTTGGATCTCCACATGGATGGATATTAAAATCTCAGACCAACATAAGATACCTCTAACAGAATGGAGTCATTTAGATTGCACATAGATGCACCCAGCCTAGAGATGTTACAAACCTCTGGAATAGACAATGTGGCATCATAAAAGTTTAAGAGCAACAGTTTCTGCCTTTGACAGGACCTGTGTGCCATGCACACTGGGCAATGGGAGCCTCTGCCCTCGGACGCTTTGCCTTTCTCCCAGCCAGGGAGCACTTTCCTTTGGCTCCGGACCCGGGACCCACACTGGTATCCCCCCTGGCATGCTGGAAGCCACTGGTTTGTTAATGCTCATGCTGCAACCAGGCATAGATGCTGAGGCGGGTTTTGCCCTGCTAGCCTTATTTGTAATATCAAGTATACCCAACACCCCACCTACATTCTGAGCAGTAGGTGAATAGAACCCCCATTCGGCCTCAGCCACCTCCACCAACTCCAGGCTGCGTAATGCTGACCCATTTGGGGGGGCTAGTTAAGCTGGGGAGCAGACGGGTTGCTGGTGAGCGGGAGAGCCGTTGTGTCATAAGCTCAATTTCCTTATCTAGAACCCATGCTGCACTTTGTAAAAAGAAGTCAACAATAGTTATTGCAGGGGCAGTGGAGGCTGCAGCAACCGTCTTGCGTTTCCCCATGATGACCCATCCTTGATGATAAAAGCAGGGATATGTCAAACTAGGCAACAGGATAAAAACTTTTAGCTGAAGTTGCCAAGATTTTGGCCAGATGAAACCTGAAAGTAAAAAAGAAACAGCCTGGCAGCTGGCAAATAACAAGAAGACCACTCAGTGCAAAAACGTTGGCAAGAAAACACCCTGTTATGCTCACCTTGTGTTAACGTTCTTAGACCCCCAGGATCCTCAGCAGCTGTGTATCAGCAAGAGTAATAAGTTCAATAAGCGCCTCCAGGCAGAGGGCTAAAGTCAGAAGACCAAGAGGGGGGGGCAGCCTCCTCTGGTCTCTGAAGGATGCCCCAGACAGGTAAGCAATGCTTTTACAGCGTGCGTGGTGCAGGCAAACCAACAGGACTACTCCTCCCTGCTCTGCAGTCTGGGACACGGAGACCCCCACTGAGCATCTCCGTTGGAATCTGCTCAGGAAAAATGTCCCGCTCACTCAATCACGAAAGTCACAAACTTGTGGGGTCCTGCTTGCAACCAGCCAACCAAGCAGTCAAGCAAAGACCCCCTTCATGCAATTCTTCTGCCCCAGAAGATAGTAATAAATGTATAATGGTATCAGTTCTCCTTCTCCTTCACAGTTAGATGGTTGTATGGAAATGTACCCAAAAGTGAGCACACTAGTGCAGGGTCACCCTCTCGTCCACGGGTTCCAAAGACTAACAAAAAGAGATTAGCACTGGAGTGGAAATAAAATACCAAGTTTATTAAACACTCATGAGTGGGACCACGTCCACACAACACTCTCTCGTGTTTTGCAGTAGGAAGTACCCTGAACTCACAGACCATCGTCTTTATATATTCTTTTCTGCAATGTAAGCATGAGGACAGAAATGGAAGGAGCAAGTTTACAAATAGCTATCAGCAAACAAGGGCGATGGATAACCACTTGGTCAGCAAATAGGGAGGGGAAGCAGGAATGCTTATGGCAGCAGTAAACAGTCAACAGATAACATCTAAGACCAGGTGCACTGGCAGCCACAAACCCCCAGCACATACATTGCTTCATTGCTTTGCCATGTCAGGAGGTCAACTAAAATAGATGGCACAAGCAGAGTGAAAGAGCAAACAGCAGAGTACGAAAGAATTACGAATGAAACTAAATGAACACCACAGTCAAAATGGGTGTAGCTTATGCAAAGTAAAATATTACACGTTTCCATAGACAACCCTTTTAGCATAAGCTAAGACATTTTCTTTTTATTAAAAGGGGTATGATATACATCATGGATATCAATTAACATCATTTCACAAATTTCTTGTTCCATTTCTAAATGGGCATTTGCATTCTGGACATTCTTTTTAGATGGAACACAAGTAGTACAAGTGGAAATACAGAGGGAACAAAGCATTGGCCCACAGTGAATACATAAACAACAAGAGAAGAGAATTGAAATAATTATCAACAAGGCAGACAATACTTTCAGACCCCATACAGAAAATATGCTCCAGAACCATCCAGTCCAAGTCCATGTTCCTGAGTCTTGATGTATCTCAGTGTCTATTTTATGCAGTTTGGAAAAGGCATTATAAACAGAAGGTGAATTGTCCGGTATGAAGACACAACAGCTGGTTCCAATGATACAGCATGCTCCACCTCAATCAGCCAGAATAACATCTAAAACCATTCTATTTTGCAAAGTCCCAATTCTCGTAATTTGGAGTTCTTCTGTAATATTTCCAAGAACTATTTCTGTTTGATTAGTCACTGCCTCTACCACTCAAGTCAATCGTCTTATTTTCCTGCTATTTAAAGCCGCACCAACAAAGAAAAAGAGTCCCAAATTAAAGTCAACATATTGCTGTAATGCAGTGTCAGTTTGATCCACTTCATCGAATGAGAGGCGTTTCTCCCTTCTGATGTAGTGAAGCTACGCTTCTGCATGCACATATTGCTATATTGGCATAGGTGAGTTAGTTGCTCAAGCGCTATTTTGGCGCTTTTACACACAACACTACATGCCTCTGTTCTTATGAAGACAAACTGCTGGCTTTCCTTCACATGAGAACGGTCTGTTTTTCACACCTCTAGACTTACACTGTGACCTCAAGTCTGTACGCAGTGTTCAAGGTTAAATAACAATGTATCATGTTGATTCAGGTGCATCAACCCACGCTCTAGACATAACACGCACACAGCTGCACATCACTGAAACTCGGGTGCTTTTAATATTGCATTGTATGCATGAGAGAGACACTTGGAGAACACCTTTCCATCCACAAAGAGCTGTGCTGATCTGGGATGTGATTCACTTCACCTGCTTTTGGGGTTATGGGTTCCCCGTTTATACCTAGAGATCTTCCATTATTATAATAGCTAGCTCCTAGCAAGGGGAGGGTGGTACACAAGGCGCTATAGACCTGATTCCACTATCATTATAATATGATTTCTCCCTTTTTAATTTATGGAATTGTAACAATGCTGATTGTATTGATTTTATGCATCTTTTTACTTATGTTGGCAAAGATACTGCATCTTAAAGCACATAGTTAAAATAAACATTTTAAACTATATAGTATCTCGGACTACTCGTGAGAATAAATACGAAAGAATGTTCTTGATTCCCACTATTCCTGAGCGGTTCCTAAGTCGCTTGTTCTGAGTTGTCTAATCATTGGTAGCTTCGCTGTATCACGGAGAACGAATGAGACACTGATCCTAGTCAGAATGGGGTTCTAGACACTGAGGTGGGTTTTTGGTACACCACAATACACTGAGGTCCTGGTTTCCTGCACATAGTTCTGTGCATGAGCAGAATCCCCGCAACATGGCACACCTAACGTTTGGTCTTATATTTGAGACGCTTTAGTGGTGCTTATATTTGTCCACAATACCCTCACTCCTGTTTCTGGGTAACAGACGCGATGGATTAACCTACCTATATGAATGTGTTATAGGTTCATTCAAGCTTGAGATTTAAAGGTTCATGTTTTGAAATACTACCCTTTTTGTGCTACAATTTATATACATTTTATTTCTTCTCTGTGTCTTTATGGGTGATATTGATATAGCTCTGCATAGTCGCGCAGCGCTCCGGCATCATCTGACGCAGTTTAGAGTGCCTGGCGATGGTATGTCAGTTATCTTTGTGGTGAGTGCCGAGGCAGCGTACCCCTTTGAGCTTTTCTACTCTTGGTTTACGTTTCCCCCGCAGTAAATGCGGATGATGAAATGTTTCACTCCTACACTCCCACCACAACGCCTCCAAATTATACTCCATATCGGGCACCAGAGATTCCGATTTCAGCATGGCAGCATTCATATTTCGTTTAATGGCGCCCTCCCCCACACCGTGACCCTGATCCGGTTAGGCCCTTTGTCGATTCCTGGGGCCACTTGAACAGTCTTGGCCTGGTTCACACCACATCCACGTTATCTAACTGTCCCTGTTGACGAATTGCGCCAACTCTATACCTCCTTGGTTGGGGTACATAGGGCTTTTGTACAATACGCTTCACGCAACCTTCAGGTGGGAGCACCTGGGGTTGCAACGCAACCAATTGGACCGGCAGGGATGTCTATTAGTTCCGTCATGGGTAATTTGATAATGGGCAAGCGCCCCCAAACTAAGGACGATATGCCTTATTAGCTTGCTGAGAAATTTGACCAACTGGAAGCAGTATTTCCCAATACGACACCTGTGGAGAAACACAGAATCCTCACAATTAGTTTGCAGAAAGACTTGGTACCAGAGGTGACCAATTGTGAGAATTGGGGTAAAGTATTTGCAGCAGTATATGTGAAGCGCTTCAGCACACCGTCTATGACTGTACTGCCCTCCGTGATCAAGCGTGTACAGGATGAGTGCGGTCCGGAGGCAACTGTTGAGTTGGGAATGAGGCTTTTCGGAGTCTTTGGCGTAGTTGCTGATCTAATTCTTGCGAATATGAAGGGAGATGCGGTTAACTTTCAGGTGCCTAATGCTTTGCGCCTTGTCGCCGACGCCGAGAAACCCAGAGCGTTACCGAACATTATTACGGATGCTTATAAAACCACCCCCTTTTCTGAATCGTTATAAAACCATTGGCTGCAATAGTTTGGGTGTTAAGCCTTTTGCTAAAACAGCAACTCAACCGCAAACTCAGATGGCAAAGTCTAATAAAGACTACCGTCCAAATTTTCCTAAACAGAATTGGAAGAGTAAAAAACAGGGGAAGCAGCAACAGAAACAAGGGTCACGTCCTGCATCACT
Source organism: Lissotriton vulgaris (assembly GCF_964263255.1). Lineage (NCBI taxonomy): Eukaryota > Metazoa > Chordata > Amphibia > Caudata > Salamandridae > Lissotriton > Lissotriton vulgaris. The sequence continues at coordinate 468,668,132 of NC_141700.1, read as the reverse complement.
GATACCGGTGTCTACCGAGCGCAGATATAATTTGCGCGACCGCGCAAGAATTAGGTCTCCTGATAGGTTTCAGGTTCCTGATTAACGTTCTCCTCGTTCTTCATAGGAAACATCGGGCATGCAAGCCGGTGGAGGAGAACGCGGCAGAGGTCGGGTGCCCTGCAAGGACGTGAGCAGCCCCGCCCAGTTGACAATAAAGGCAAGCAGGACGACTTCCCATGTCAACACCCTCTGTTTCAGAAAACGAAAGTTGCTGCATTAACCGCAAGGTATGCCACAGATAATGAGCACACAGCTTCTGAACCTGACATGGGCATTAACGCTGCTGGACTGAGCAGCGGAGGTCACAATAGTAAGGCAGACACTGCGTCCATATCTGAAGGCGACAGCAACTTACACTTTTATCACAGTGAAAACATCTGACACTAGAGTGGCTCCCCTTGACAGACTATATGATATAATACTTTTAATAGAAGGTGACATACAACGTGTAATCAAAGGGATTTTAGTGGAAAATCTGACCTCTACATATGACATTTAGTTAGCTGAGGTAGACTGGCCCCCTCCTTTAGTTTTTGCCGCTCTGAGGGGGGAGGAGGGGATCCTCTCTAGTTTTTCACACACTGTGCCGAAGGAGCAGGCGCAGAACTTTGCAAAAGAGTGGGCTCTGGTGCTTGCACCGGCGTTGTACCGTACTCCGGTCGGATGGGATAAACTTTCGCCCAGACATGAGATTCCTTTGCGGTCTATGCCACAGCCACAACCCCAATATCCCATGCGGCTGGAGGCAAAAGCTCCTGTTGCGGTAATCCTTGAACAATTAGAATATAAAGGTGTGATTGAGACATGCGTGTCACCCATGAATAATCTTATTTTCACTGTAACCAAACCTGATGGGCCGTTCCGCCTAGTTTTGGATTATCGCCATTTAAACTCTCATGGTCCGTACATGTGCGGTACAGAATACCCACAGTTCTGCTCTCGTAGACAGTCTTGTGCAAAAAAGGTTTAAAACCACACTGGACATTTCTAATGGCTTTTTTAGTCATAACATGTCCTCTTAGTAGTCAATGGACAGCGTTCACTTGTGGCGGAAAACAAAAACAATTTAAAAGATTAGCCATGGGTTGTAATAACAGCCCAGGCATCTTTGCCGCACGTGTCGTCTCTTTGTCAGACGGCATTGACCCTGATGCGTACTCGTACGTCGATATTTATCTCACGAATGACGAATTGTGGCCGCATCTCTGTCGCCTGGACTGCATCATAGTTATGTTTGCGGACTTCGAATACAAATTTTACTTTGCAAAATCAAACATTGCAGAGTACACAGTGTTGTTCCTGGGCTATGAGCTCAACAATGAAGGTCTAGGTGTTGCACCTCACTTCCTGGAGAAATACGCATGTTTGCGATCTCCTACAACTCTGAAAAAACTACAATCCTTACTCAGATTTTTGAATTTCGGGCGTACCTACATTCCCAATTATGCCCAGCGTATCAAGCCGCTATATGCATTGATACAACCACCTTTTACCAAATCATGCTGGCTTTCTGAACCTTCTGCTATTCTGCAATCTTTGCAGTCTGATCTTCTTGAATCTAAATACTTACTGACACGTGACAACCACATAAACCCGGTAATAAAAAACTGTGCCAGGTGCTGTGGGTTTCACGTACTTGACGATTAATGAAGGAGACACAGTACCTATTCCTTACAAGTCACACTTGTACACCTCGACTGAAATTTGATTTTCTTCTGTCGAAAAGGGTTTGACCGCAGTACAGATAACGATTCTAAAAGAGACTGCGCTGTCACAGGGAAAACGCATGTTGGTTGTGACACTGTATCCAGCCCTTGAGGCAGTGACGAAAGCCAGTGTTCCAAATTCTAAAGCTTTACATCCTCGTTGGATACAATGGGCCACTTCGCTGACATCTCCTGAAGTCACATTTATCTTTGACCCCTCTTTGCAAACACAGGAGTTTTTACGGTATGAATTTGTTCATCCTGCTCGTCTGGTATGCGCCCGCTTGAGGATTACCTTGTATCATTTACACAGATGGTTCAGCGCAACCAGCGACAGCATCTAAACATTCTTATTCAGCGGCCTGCGCAATAGTGGCTGGTACCATTGTGAATGGAGAATTCAAGTCCGATGTCGTGCACACGCAGACATTAGGGGTCTGTACCACCCAGTTGGCATAGCTCCGTACTCTGGTGCTTGCACTGGAGTTTGCTGATCCTCGTGTGACTACTTTGATTGTGAGTGACTCTTACTACTGTGTTCAGTCTTTCAACAACAATTTATTCTTTTGTACTCAGGACATCGTGATTCCAAAGGTAGCACAATTAAGCATAGAATGCTATGGGTTCGAGTCGCAGAGCTTAAAGAGCATCTGCCTCTCATAAGTGTAATTCATACTCTTGGTCACCAGCGCATAGGAGTACACGCTGTTGGCAACAGTCTAGCTGATGAGGCAGCAAAGACAGCAGTAGCAACATATTTAGTAGCAGCAGTTACAAGGTGCAAAAGTAAGATTGATGATGACATCTTGGCGGCTATTGCTGCTACAGAGAAGGGTGATAATTACCCTAGGGGTTTCCCTTCCATATACTCTTATCATTTAAGTCCTGATAAAGTTCCCTATGTCAGAATTAACGACGTTGGTGACAGGCTGATTCCCAACATGGACCCGCGGCTCTCTTTGATAACAGCCGCTCACCAAGGCATGGCCTCGGCTCATGCCGGCGTTTCAGCGACTGTTTCTATCTTACAGCAACGTTACTGGTCGCGTGGATTATATAAACAAACTCGTTAATATGTCCTCTCTTGTGATATATGTCAGCAGATTAAGCCTTCGACTGCTGCACGGCCACCACAAACTCAGCTATACATATCTAATAGACTGCTTCATTGTGTTTACTTAGATCACTGCTGTCCTTTTTCTTCTGATACTGCGTATAAGTATATCTTAGTAGCAGTGGATTCGTGCACACATTTTCTATGGGTTTGGCCACAAGGAGTGCTGATGCTCGAACTGTCATCAGGGATTTGCGTGTCTTTGTGGGAATTTTTGCATGTGGCACCTTCCATTCTGATCAGGGTTTAGCGTTCACCTCTAAGGTGTACAAGGAAGCTATGGGGTTCTTGGGGGTACAGGTCAAATTTTCACCTCCATATCAGCTTGAGGGCAATTCTGTTGTGGAGTGAATAAACCGTGACTGAAAGCAATCCGTGACAGCTAGAGTTTTAGGTACTGGAAGGAACTGGTTCACCCATTTGTATAGCGTACAACGTGCACTTAATAATCTCTCTAGAAGATCTCTGGGTGGGCGGATCCCATACAAAATGCTTTTTAGCATAAAAATATTTGTCCCAGACCTTGATGGTCTAGACATGGCGGCAACAGCCGTACCCTTTGATGTAGATAATCATTCTGCTGTGTTACAAAACTTACAAGAGACTCGAGACATCTTGCAAACGAACACTTGCCCTCCACATCTGGAGCTGAAGCTGCTCTACAGATTCAGGTAGTTAGCCGGCAACCTCGAGTCGGAGACCTGGTCTGTCAGAAGGTGAAGAACAAGAAGGAGTTCTGCCCCTCTTACCGGGCCCCAGTTCCAGTGCTTCGCGTGAAGGGCACAAGAACAGTAATTTTACGACCACTTCCTGGTCACAAGGATAACAGGTACATCTCCATTGACAATGTCAAACTACAAAGAGTGGCCAATTCTTCTTAGTATGACTCCCGCGGTCTCTTGCCCAGCGATGCTGAGAAATTCTGTTTTGCCTCGGCTATCACCAACAGGCCTGACCTTGCCATGGAGATGTCCACACTTACTAAGCCGTTGTTGAATCCGCCGGCTGGCGATCCACATGAAGATACTGAGTACACATATCCCACAGATGTGTCATTACCTGGTGTGCAGACAAGTGCAATTGACCAGTCATGTTTTTCATTTGACTTTGACTCCATTACATCGAGTGTACCATCGAGGTTTTCGATTTTTGTTACTTGGTTTGAAAGACATTTTTTTAGTTCCACCTTGGACTTACATCTGGTTGGTTCTCATCTCCATTTTTTTGTTCATGTTGATGGTATTTTTTCGTCTAGTAATCTAGTAAATGGACACTACATAACTGAACGATCAACAATTAGATTGATTGATGGAAGTTTGGCCCCATACTCCTCATCAAACATCATGAAAAGGGACCAGACCTTTGTCAACATCACTGTCTGGCCTGTGTTAGATGGGGTTGTATGGGATACGGTAAAATTTCAAATTCATGGACCCACAGAGGTGGTGAATGTTCCTAATGTACTTCGTGTTACAATGGGGGATGTTGTGAAACAAAACATACGCTCTGATGATTGGGATGTCAAAGCCATTGAAGCTCTTTTTTCGGATTTGAAATATTATGCTTTTGATGCTGAAGATTTGTATTTAGACTCCGCAAACTATGCAGATTTATTTTGCGATCAGCACTATGGCCATCATTTTCTTCATAAGGCTAATACATTTAGAAATGTGGTTAATTACACCCAAAGGAACATCGTCCTACTCCCATAGAAGGCATCTCGTCTACCCTTTTGAAAAAATTTACACATTTCATTGACTTTGATCGATTAAACCCAAGCTCCATTTATTTTAAATTAAGTTCTAAATCCAATTCAAAGGTTGGGCTCATTCACACAAAATTGCTGTATTCCAATTCCTTTATGGATCCGTTAGCTATAGGTGGCTATGAGCTGTGGAAAGATACAATAGACATTAAATCTGTTTGGGGTTCTAAACCTTGGCAGGTGCAAGGCACTGAAGCTTTGCACCATATGTGTCTTATTCCGAGCCACGTTTTTGAATAGTACGGTTTCTCAAACAACGTGTTTAGGTTTGGCTACTTCAAAACAAATGAATGCCCCAAAAATTCCTAATGTGTATGCTTACTCTACATGGGATAATCATACAATCATTTGCAATCATTAATTTCGAACACCTCATTTAACATTTTGTCCCTGGGTCCTGAAGGCTGGCTGATATTGAAAACAAGTTTTCATTCTGGTCAACAATGCATTCTGGGTCTGGCCGCTGGCTTCACACAGGACAGAACGGATCCACGTTTTGAAAACTCCCATTCAGTTACCACCTATTCTGTGGGGAAATTATGTCAAAATTGGCTGAAACATTCCACCCAAGCATCTGTTAAGCATAATTTATCTTTATTAACTGACAATGTTGATTTGACTGATTTTGTTGAAGGCCCTGTGGGTGGCTGAGCCAAGAGATACATATATGCTATTTACAATGAAGTTTGGAAACTGTTGCAAATTGAAGCGGCTTCATGTTTAAGAGAAACAGACCAGGCTAATTTAGAAAAAGTGCTTTCTGTCATTGATAATAGCACTAATACGCTTTCTTCCAGGATTTATACATTGGATAACATTGTTTCATCTGTTGTGGATATTGTGCAGGATGAAGTATCTGTTTTGTACCATGGTCAAAATCAATGGCGTTCAATAATGCAGTTTGCTTGGACTTTACAAACTTTAAAATCTGGAAAAGTGCCTTGGGTCTATATGAATACTTCGTCATTGTTTTTACCTTTTAATTTAACAGAAAAACAACAGTTCATGTCCATGAAGGATGCAGCATATTTTCTATTGCATGTTGAAAAATTGGAACCGGTACCATTTTCTGTAGCCGAATCAAATTCTGCTGTATGGCTCATCCATGGGTTAATAAAACTGCCTTTTTCTTTGTTTAAGTTTAGTTTGTGTATGAAACACTATTCCCTGGGTAGGTATGAACCACTGGGTACAGACTTTCTCCATGAATTATGGTCTCTGCCCTTCTCATACAGATGTCTGAGAGATGGCAAAGTTTACTTGAAGAGGGAGGAGTGCACTTCCACACCTGATCACTCACGTGTGTGCAAGAATATACAATTGCAGGGCGCCTGTAACATGCAGGCTCCGAATTTAGCTTGCATTTTGAAAGGAAATCCAGTGCAAGCTATCACGCCGACTTGCACGTTGTTAGTTAACGGTAGCTACTTACTTTTAAATAATGAAGCTTGCTGCGGGATGTTGGCTGGGATTCCTTACATTGTCACTGTCTCACAGCGCGTAGTTTGCTGTAAAAATGTGCTTTTGCCGCCCCTGCATGGGAGGCTTGATATCTCCATTTGGCCTTCAATTCCGACCCTGAAAGTAGAGTTCAACAAGTTAAACAGAATAAGGGCTCCATTGTCCCAGAAAGAAGTCCTTCTTACTTCTTCTTGTGAAACATTTGTCCTTCACGTTGCTAACACGCGTACTGAGGTACATGTTCTTTTAAATACAGATCTCCCACTTTATGTTGGCGCTTTGATCCACACTATCTTTAATGCCTCTACTACTACAGGCTTGTCCCATTTTTTAAAAATTGTTAGCTCTGGCCTTGTGACATCATTCCAAACTATATTTGGTGTGATACCGGCATTTTTTCAATTTATTTTTTCCTGCATCTTTGGCGGCTTCCCTCTAATTCTCGCCTTGGCTGCCAGTGTGCTGCTGTTGATTTGCTTGCTCCGAAATGGCTGCACTGTGTCAAGAAACAGCCGACCCCGGCTGGCCCTGTTCCTTGATCGTATGCTTGAACACTATGGAGTGCTGCCATTGGCCACATTGAGCGTGGCATACGGATTATCCTTTCGCTTATCATATTTTACTTGCGTTCAGCCCGTGTTCCATTGCTTGGATTGTCAATTCGAATGGGCATTAGAACTCTGTCTCTCCAATACGGTGTCTCCTGCCCCAAATTATGATCATCTAATGAGTCCCTTAGTGGCTCATGAGTTAGCCTGGAATCAGGATTATGGCCTGTGCAGAGGCGCACAGAGTTTTGGAAAATTGGCACATTTTTGCAGCTGCACATGACTTCCTGGAACGGAGTTATCTCGAAGAAAACGCAAGCTGTCCTCTGATGGTGCTAGAGGCTCCTGCTATCAAACAACATTTATGTTCATTTCCATTACTTAAATGGATGGCTGATCTCTTTGCTGATAACAACAATGACTTCCTTTTGGAGGCTGTTGCAACATACTGTGCATACACGCTGATGGATTAAATTGGCAGCAGTCCAGCATGCGTTGCTTGCAATACTAAAATTGTTTTTCTTTTCCCCATGGTGAATTTTTTTTCCACTCACATTTTTTTCTTTTTTAAACCCATTCTTTTGTTTTTGTCCCTCGCATCTTGTGCCCCCTTATGACAAAACTTAACTTATTTCTGCCTCAAACAAACTTGAACTCTGCGTCTTTATTATGTTTCCTTTCGTTCGTTGGACCGATCAGGGGAGGGTGTAGTGAAGCTGCGCTTCTGCATGCACACATTGCTATATTGGCATAGGTGAGTTAGTTGCTCAAACGCCATTTTGCCGCTTTTGCACACGACACTACATGCCTCTATTCTTATGAAGACAAATTGCTTGCTTTCCTTCACATGAGAACAATCTGTTTTTCATATCTTTAGACTTACACCGTGACCTCAAGTCTGTATGCAGTGTTCAAGGTTAAATAACAAGATATGCTGTTGATTCAGGTTGATCGGCCCACGCTCTTGACAGAACACGCACACAGCTGCACATCATTGAAACTCAGGTGCTTTTAATATTGCACTGCATGCATGAGAGAGACACTTGGAGAAAACCTTTCCATCCACAAAGAGCTGTGCTGATCTGGGATGTGATTAACTTCACCTGATTTTGGGGGTACGGGGTTCCCCATTTATACCTAGAGATCTTTTATTATTATAATAGCTAGCTCCTAGCAAGGGGAGGGTGGTACACAAGGCGCAATAGACCTGGTTCCACTATCATAATATGAATTCTCCCTTTGCATTTTATGGAATTGGAACAATGCTAATTGTATTGATTTCATGCCCCTTTTTACTTATTGTTGGCAAAGATACTGCATCATAGAGCACATAGTTAAAAAAACATTTTAAACTATACCGTATCTCTAATTACTCAAGAGAATAAATACGAAAGAGTGTTCTAGATTCACACTATTCCTGAGAGGTTCCTAAGTCGCTTAATCATTGGTAGCTTCACTGTAGCACAGAGAACTAATGAGACACTGATGCTAGTCGGATTGTAGTTCTAGGCACAGGGGTGGGTTTTTGGTACACCACAATACACCAAGGTCCTGGTTTCCTGCACATAGTTCTTTGCATGAGCAGAATCCCCGCAACACTGAGGGGCTGGCATCATTCCACATACCCAGCAGTTGGTAGTGTTCGTAGCATTTTGAGTACGATGTGAGCATTTGTATGAAAAGTGTTATTGAGATATGAAATTCGGTGCTTCTTTTTATGATAGGGAAGAGTGAAGTAATAATGTTATGTGGGGACAGGACTAGTAGCAGCCAGTAAGTTTCGAGCCGAGTTACTTCCTCCACAACCCACATTATCGTAGCAATGATGACAGCAGTCGAAAGTCAATCCAGTAATGAACATTGTGCATTTGCTACAGACTTTTGCAGCATCCAATTTCTTCTCCTCAGGCATGTTCATCTCGTCGGCAAACAACAAAACAGATGGTGCCCTAAGGTCCTGGGCAGGCGTTGGTTTCTTCACTAATGTTGAGACGAGTAGTCATTAAAAGGCTACCCCCATTTGTAGTCAGTCTTTAACCACCCAGGACAGTAGCTCAAACAGCCTCTTTCTGTGATGAAGTGCCTTTCATCCTCGATTGAAGCAGATATCTAGATGCACCAGGGATCTTGTGGTCTGGGAAGACTTCCTCAGGCCCTTCAGGTGACGCAGCTTGTCCTCTCTTGGTGACCAGGATGTTGTGGTGATCTTTCAGCGCAGTAGGTTTCACCAAGGCGAACAAAACATTTCGGCAATGGCTGGCATGGACCCATTTCTTCCTGTTGGTCACTCCCACTGCAGTTCTGGTAGCAAGGAGGACCTGCTCTAGCCACGACAGGGAGCTTCCAAGCTGTTCGTCTGCAACAAACTCACCAGGACGCAGATTGTGTCCATCACCCTGCGACTGGTCTTGAAGATATTTCCTGCATGTGCTGATAAATGGAAGACAAGCTGTCAGTTAACTGGGACAAATAGTCACTGATCAATACATGGGGAACATCATGTATAGGGCGAGGTTTAGGGACCCCCCCAAATATTCATGGGTCTCCCAAAGACAATCATAAGATGTTTTGCCATTGAGGAAGCACCAACATGTGCCGTCCCACTTGCCATGTGAATCAAGGGGTATAAGTATGTTGTGGGTAACTTCCATTTGGTCATATCTTTATACCTCCAACAGCCCTCATCATCCAGTGTTCCCTCCTTAGACCATTGATCTAGTTTATTAGCAGAGGCAGATTGTTGCATGTCCAATACTTCCTGCCTCACATCATGCCAACGTTCAGCTTGTGACTTCACCACATACATAGATGTGGTACTTCGCTGCATTGCGGTCTCACGGGCTGTGTGATCCGCAAAGGCATTACCTGCTCCTAATTCTCCATGCACTCTCTGTGTCCCATGTGAGGTGAGGAAGCCCCTTTCTTTCCACAAACGACCAAAATTGTGTGCCACCTCAAATGCGTACTGGCTGTCCGAAAAATATTGACAAGTAAGTCTTACTAAGCTCACATGCTCTAGTCAGTGCAATCAGCTGGGCTGCTTGAGACGACTTCTGTGGGATGCGAGCTGTCTCAACTACTGTCTGAAGTGTCGTAATAGCATAGGCAGCAGATATAGTACCATCGGGTAATTTCATACATGAGCCATTATCCATAACTCCCCATCAACACTAGAGAGAGGTATCTTGTAGGTCAACACGACCCTTTGTTTGCTCTTCAGTCAGGAATATACAATCATGTAACTCTTGTGACTTAGGCTGATTAACTTGAAATAGTAGTAGTGTAGCAGGGTTTAATGTAAAAAATCTTTTCAATGTGATATGAGGGGCCAAAAGTGTCAATTCATATCCTGTCAAGCGAGCACTAATCAAATACTGTGTTTTTGTTTGATTTAGCAAAGAATCAGCTAAATGGGGTACTAACACAAGCAGTTTGTGTGACAAAAGTATTACTTCACTCAGAAGTATAGATACAGCTGTTGCTGCCACTGCTTGGAAACATCCATGCAGCGCACGAGCGACTGGGTCAAGAATGGCTGAGAAATATGCACAAGGACGTTGTTTATCACCGTACATCTAAGTTAAAACCGAGAGGGCACAACCTTCCCTCTCGTGTACATAGTGTGAAAGCCTTAGTGTAGTCTGGAGTTCCTAATACTGGTGCAGAACAAAGAGCATGGTGTAACTTTTGGAAGGCATTCTGACTTTCAGTAGTCCATGGGCGGGGCATCGGAGTGTCTTTAGTCAAAAGGGCCAACAAAGGTTTAATGATGTTCGAAAAACTAGGGATCCACTGCCTACAAAAAGAAGGAAGGCAAATCAGTGCACGGACATCCTTCGGAGTACGGGGACATGAGTATCTAAAATGGTCTGAATGCGATCTGGTGTGAATGCACGTTCCTCTTTAGACAGGTGACCTACATAGGTAACCTGCTGTCTACAAAATTGCAATTTCTTCCTAGAAACTTTGTGATGCAAGAAATTATACCAATAACAGTGTTCCTTCTTCACACTGCTCAGGGGTATCTACAGCTAACAAGCTGTCATTGATATATTGGATAAAGACCACCCCTTTTGGTACAGGAAATGAATCAAGTTGTCTTTTTAATGCTTGACTGTAAATGCTAGGACTCTCTCTATAGCCCTGTTGAGCTCTACAGAACCGGAATGATCTATTTTTCAACGTAAATCTGAAAAGATAACGACTGTCTGGGTGAATGGGTATTGAGAAAAATGCCTTCTTTAAGTCGATCACCGAAAATGTAGTGGCAGTGGACCATAGTGAGAAGGGCACTACAATTTTATTAACCTCTAGCAAATCAATAATGAATCTGTAAATGTTATTATCAGTGGCTTTTTTCAAAATAGGAAGGCTAGGGCAATTGCAAATATTATAGGGGACTTCTTCCACTACCCCCACTGTGATCAAATCCTGAACAATGTGTGCTAATGCTTCTTTACTTTCTCGGGATATTTTGTATTGTGGCAAACGAGGCAGTGTGACACCTTCCCTTACTTGAATAGGCACAGGTGGATTACCATTAGACCCATGTCCGTATCTGATGTGGGCCACAGAGTGCAAGGTAGGGACGCCAGAGCGGCATCCTCATTAATAAGACAGGACCTCTCAACCATTGGATAATTCTCTTTCAAAATAACACACACACCTTCCGTAGAACAATGTATTGTAGCACAACATATTTAAGCGTATCGATACCCACAATGTTGTCCGGCGTGTTAGGGGAAAGCAAAAATGGACATGCTGGAGTGAATTTGTCAAGTCCGAAGTGCTAAGCTCTGTGCGACAGGTGTTTCCGTTTCCTGTTTATCGATCACTGTCCGAGAAACCGCATTGCATAGGGAGTGCTGGTGTGATTTTTGGAGTTCCAGAGCAGAGCCGAGCCGAGCCGAACGTTGGTGCGGTCGCCTGCCGCCTGCCGCCTGCCGCCTGTCGTTTGTCGTTTGTCGGAGGAATTCCAAATCAATGCTGCGGCAGTTGAATGGTAGCTGCGGGCAGTGGAGACGGTGTGGTGAGCGGGAGGGGGAATGGGTGCGGAGGTGTTTGTAACTGCGGCCGGTGCCTCGAGTCCCGAGAGGAGTGGGAGGCAAGCCAGGAGGTGCGACCACGGTATAACCGCTAGCTGTTGGCTGAAATACGACCCAGCAGGTGAGGAGCAGGTGTTCCCCTGCTACGCACCTGAAGTTTAGGAATCGTGCCCAGCCCCGCCTGCCCCCCGTCTGCTCTGCCTGCCATTCCTTGCCCTGAACTCTGTGCCTCTGTGCAGCATTATCGAGTCGAAGGAGTGTGTGAGAGTGCAAGAAATAAGAGTTCTCAGTCAAATCCTTTCATCAGTGGCAGAGGTTGGATGCTATTCTCTTTGACGGACAGCAGAGTGCAGCAGAGCGCTGTTGAGAGCAGTAGAGAGCAGAGCGGCAAACCAAATTTCCAAACGCCGCCGCCACGCCAAGCAGCCAAGTCTCCGGGCAACCGGGGATCGGGAACCGGCAATCACCTGGCAGGAGAGATCGGCGGAAGGCTGAAGGCTGCGGGAGTGCTGCGGTACTATTAACCCGACCCAGTGGACCCTCAGCTGATACGGTAGTGTCCGGGGTCTGGAGCTAATGACCTGCGAGTTGCCGTAAACTGCTGCAGCGGAGAGTAGAGGAGCACTTGGGGCGAAGTTTGAAAGCGAACTTTGAAAGCAGTACATTTAACTGCTTCTCGAGCAGGGCTGAGCTGGGGACAGGAGCTGCATAGACTTGTCATCTGGGGCTGTGAAGAGCACGGACACTGCAACTCTAGGCTCTAGGCGCCTGGTGCTTTATGCAGTATATGTGGTTAGTGCTCCCCGTATCGCACTGCCTGCCCATCCCCAGCCAGCAGCAAACAGCAAACTGTCAGTCCCTCCTGTCAGACCCTCCACATGCCTGGTGACAGACAAGCGCACTATTTAAGAGTCAAGAAAGAGGGGGAATCACAGTGAGAGCCTTATCCCCTGCAGGAGTGCTGCCGAGAGGCAGGGGAAAGGCGCAGTGATAATCACCCAGGACAGCGCCCAGAACAGCTGGGCTGACGGCACTTGCACTTGCATCAGTAAACGGTAAGCAGTGTCACCCGGTCTACCAGCAGGATTTCATCTGCCCTTATTGTCTAAGTTTGCCTCAACCCCTCTCCCTGCTTATATTAAAAAGATTCGGGCCCGGTCCCGGTCCATGGCTCCCGGCTCCTGGTCTCTGAATAGACCCTGAATAGACCCTGAAAGAGGTGCCCCTGCCGGTGGACTGTTTATTTAAGAGCGATAGTGGCTTGCAGCCGAGGGGAATGGCCGCACAATGAAGCGGCTCCTCAGCCCTCGCTGCCCAACTGCCCAGTAATCCTGCTCTGGTGCTCCCAAGCCGCCCAGATTTGCCAGACCGACTAAGGATCTTCTAGGCGCCCCCCGCTCAGGCTCTAACACCTGCTGAGTCCCCTTGAGCGACGGCGCCTGATTCCCGAGAACGACCTCCTCGTGGCCCAAGATGGCGGCCGCGAGTCCTTGACATGCTGCCTCCGAGGCCGGGGCCGCTCAGGCTGCTGTGGGACCCTAATTCCATGCGGGCGACCCTGTCGAGTCTCACAGAGGCGATACCTTGTCCTCGCCACCCGCCCACACCTTGCTGGCCCCTCCCGTTGACGAACGGCGCGAAGAACAGCGGGCCCCCCCAGCCGCCCGGTGTCACCGCCTACGCGAGTCCCCGGCTTGGGCCTACTACCGGGGACCACCTCAAAACTGTCGGTGGCACTCTCCTTTCCTCCGGTTGGAGGCGCGACGGCTGGGGGTACAGCCCCCCCAGCTTCTGCTGGAGCCTTTCCCCTGAGAGCTGTAGGTGGGGCCAGCAGAGATATACAAGGGCATCCCTCTGGCCCTCGGAGTGTGGAGCGGCGCCAACTTGCATGCAGAGAGACTAAAGGATTGCGACCTACGGAACCCCGGCCTTTGGTGAGTGCAGGTTAGTTCTCTCGCCCTGGTTCCATGAAATTGTGTGGACACACTCTCGCTATCACTCCCTGCTGGATGCGCCGAATGGCATTAACATCGCTGCCTCTAAGTGTAACTTCCTGGGCTACCCGGACCCCATCACGGCGCTCCCCGGAGGTTTTCTCCTGATGTGGAGTGTTGTGACTGGCGCCTCCTCCGTTACTCTGCTGCCCTGGTGGCTCACATTGCTCCTCGCTGTACACCTGGGATCCTGGGCGCCTGTTTGTGCCCCTCGTGTGTGACTATCGTTTGGGGAGCGGCAGGGCTTTGAAGAGACCCACAGAGCGGATTGGGCACGCTGGTCCTGGTGCCCACCCAGACTGCTGGTGTCGCCCGGATGGCGAAAAGCTCTCACACGGAGGTGCCCAGCCCTCTCAGAACTGCTAGTGCTGCGCCGGAAATCCAGCCAGGGGCGGACGCCACATTACCCTGAATCCTACTTGGAGGTGCGGCTGACAGAACTGCAAGAAGTGTTCCTGACCCCCACTTTCTATCCATATGCAACTGCTCGTCCTCGCCCCCTGAAGCCCGTTGGTCCTACGATCTCTCCTGAGACGCAAATCTCAAACGACGCAGGGAACGCTTCCCCCCCTCCCTACGATCGGCGAGGGACTCCCCCTCCAAACAGTGCGCCTCTCAGAACAGCGCCAATATATCCTCCTGATAGACCTCCACTCCACAATGGCCTCTGGCAGGGGAAATCGGCCCCCCAACCATAGACAAATCAACAAACTATCATGAGGCTCCAAGGGAGAGTCTAAAGACACTGCCCCTGATGCACTATCCAAGACAGCGTCCCCCCTCCGCCAACGAGGCCCCCCACTCTCGACGATGTCATGGAGGCTATCGCAGGAGTCCGCTCCTCATTAGAGACCTGCATTGACTCAGTGAACATAGAGGTGACACTGCTGCATGCGGACCTTCGCAAAATGGATACCAAAGTAAAAGATATCGAAATCAAGACCCTAGCGCTAGTTGACGACACCGCCACACTACAACAGCAAGTCACCCAACTTCAGAAGCAACAACAACAAATGGAGACGCTCCTCGATGATTATGAAGGGCGCGCAAGACGCAACAATCTCCGCATCCTAGGTGTTCCGGAGCGCCTTGAGGAGCCGGCCGCCGACCTCTATGTAGAGAAACTGGTGCTCCAACACCTCCAGCCAAAACAACTCTCCAATTATTTCTCCATAGAAATGGCACATAGGGTTGCCGGGGGCATATCTTTTCACTGGTCCTGCTGTACCTCTACCGAAAATGGGGCTTGAGGACCTATGGTGTTCATCTCACCCGACTACTTCTTATTTCACACACTATTCCAATGCCCACAACAGCAGCTCTCGCATAGACTATCTGTTCTCACCACTCACTGACCTAGAGTTCTTTCGTCACCCTAAAGGGCTTCCCAGGGGAATCTCGGATCATCCCCACTCACAGTAGAATTCACGCATCACCGCCAGAGACCCCGTGGCCCTATCATCATAACACCCTGGATCCTAAAAATTCCTGACATAAAAGACGCAGCTATCCTCTCCCTAGAAGCTACACTTGCCTTTGATTCTATAGAATGGTCATACCTTTTCGCGGTCCTACATTGCTATGGCTTTGGTCCCAAATTCATCCAGTGGATCAGACTGCTCTACACTGACCTCTGGGGTCAAGTCTATGTTAATGGACATACATCCAGGCGATATCCCCTACACAGTGGCACGAGACAGGGGTTCCCTCTATCCCCTTTGTTGTTCGCACTCACTCTTGAACCTTTGGCCCACTGGGTCAAGACTGACAACTCCATCCGTTGCCTCCAATGGAATGACGACACAATTGACAAGATCTCGCTCTACGCGGACGACATCCTCGTATACGTCTCCTCCCCCAAATCCTCTATCAATAGTCTACTACACGTCATCACTAACTTTGGCAAATATTCATGTTTTTCCATGAATTGGTCCAAATCGATATTATACATACTACACGGCCCACCACCTCCCCTCCCACGAGGCTACTCAATTGAACTGGCCCAGGAGGGATTCAAATACCTCAGAATTTTTGTCACTCCAGACCCATAAATATTTTACAATCGCATCCTTAAAGGCCCACTACAAAGACTTCATGATGACATTTCTCATTGGAGATCACTCCCTCTCTCTCTCCCTGGCAGAGCAGCCCTCTTTAAAATGTTAGCACTCCCTCGATTCTTATATGCCTTACAGAACTGTCCGTTTCCCATAGGCGATTCTTACTTCAACATTCTCGAAGGAGACCTCCGACTCCTCATATGGGATGGCGGTTCTCCCCGCATTGCTCTCCTTTCACTTACACAGGGGTGGTATGACTCGAGCTCGGCGGCGATGGGTAGGTCACACAGCAGGGACGCAGGCTACTAGAGCAACATCTAAAGGTGCTCTCCTGATGCTCTCTTACTGCCGAACACTCATGGAGCATATAATCCTCGACCCTTAGGCATAGGATTTGACTTCAGAGGTATTTAGACCTTCTTTTCCTTGCATTGCACACATGACACTAGCATGCTGTTGATGTATTGCATATTTTAACATTTCTACACCTTAATGGTCCTGATGAATCGCGCACAGATTCCTTAAGCGAGAAACATGTTGACCAATTCCCCGTCCATCCTCATCTAGTATCACAGTACCTAACTAGGTGGTACCAAGTGAGTTGGACCCACGTTTTTAACCGTAGCAGGAGACCTCCTGAATAAAGTAATACTTTTTGGTACTCCCTACTACATTTTACCCCCTTTTGCTGACTATTTGCTCCAATCCTCCACACACCCGCACTTCACCAAAAGGCTGTTGGATCAAAAGATCTCCGATAAAGAGCCCCTCTTTGAGGTGAGCCCGTCGGGGATTGCACCGCCTCCCCGACGAGGAGCAACCGCCAATGATGAAGCATGACACCCATTTGGGTGTGTGAGGCAAATACATCTAACACAATGGATGCCCTAGGGTGCCACATGTACACCCTTGGACACGCCAAATACACATAATTCTTCATTTAGGAACGGCTCAGCTACCCACTTTGTTTTCAATGACGGTGGTATTGCCTTGCCGAACATCCGACTTTACTACTGGGCTACCCAACTGACTGCCATTAACACATGGATCTATGGTTCACCCACGAACCTGGTTTTTCACCTAGAACGATACCAGACGGGCCGCGGGGGCTATCTAGAGGCCTTGTATGGTAAACACTCTCGAGCCCGATATATAGGCCCGATGTCCCACACAATCACAGTCTGGCACCGCGCTAACAAACGACTTGGGTGGGCCAAAACTTTAACGCTATCCACCCCACTATGGACCTCACATGAACTGGGCTCTCTCTGCCACTATCAGGGCTTTGACAGATGGGACACAATTGGCATCTCCACTTTAGGTGACATGCTTCACAAGGGCAAACTACTGACGTTTGAGGAGCTCCAGAAGGCACATGACTTGGCCCAATCTGAGGCTTTCCGCTATCTCCAAATCAAACACGCCATACTTGCCAACGTCCCTGATCTTTTTTCTCTTCCACAATCCTCGCCCCTCGAGGATAGACTCTTGTCAGAACCCCTCCAGGCCAAAGCAATATCGTACACCTAGCACAAACTATGTAATAACATGCCCAATGCCTTCTAACTTTTACGAGACAAATGGCAAAGCGACATCGGAGACTTAGACGAGACAGAATGGCAGGCGGCGTTGATGTCCCCGCGCAAATCAGCTATTAACCATAGATTTCGACTCATACAATTAAAGATACTACACAGAACATACATGTCCGCTCCCCTACTGGCCAAGATTGGTAGACGCACATCTGACCTCTGTCTCCGTAACTGTGGTCTGATTGGTACCTTCTACCACATTCTCTGGGAATGCCCGGTGATTCAAGACCTATGGGAGCAAGCTATTCGCAAAATGACTGATGCTCTAGGGAAGCCCGTCCCTCTGACACCTAAGTGCGAACTCCACAGATCTAACTGCACTCGAGCAACAGTGGGCAGCTCTGGGCTTCCTCTTACTGAAAAGGGAAATAGCAATGCATTGGGGCTCACCATCTAAACCGCTTTTGATCAGATGGGTTGCTGCTATGGATGTGTGTATGTTGTCTGAAAAAACGGTCTACAAGATCAGGGGATGCCCTGGTGTTTGGGATAAAAAATGGGGGCAATGGAAAGTTTATAGAGGTGAACTGTGTACTTCCCCCTCCACTGAAATGACATTGGCTAGAACTGGTTCCCCTCGAAATCGTGCTGGTGATACATTGCTGTAACATACGTATTCTATGTCAAAAGTGTATTTTATGACTGACTACTTGATACTACCTCTGCTTGTTCAATACAATATTTAAAAAAAAAAAAAAAAAAGAGCGTTGAGCGCTAGCTTGATTGTCTAACAAAAGAAGAGCCGAACTATTTTGAACTGAACTGAACTCTGTACCGAACTGTACTATACTAAACAGTGCTGAACTGTATTGAACTGTACTGTGCGGGAAGCCAGAGAGGCGACGACAACAACGAGACATCGAGTGGCGGTTATAACCCACTGCTATGTTGGAGTTAGTTTAAGATAGTTGAGAGCCGAGTGTAGAGTGAGTGGGCCCACGGGCGGAGGCATTTGAAGTAGTAGCTGTGTGTCGGGGATAGCCTGACGCCCCTGCCCTTGCCCCCTCTCATTCACCCGCTATTGCTGGTTTATCGGTTCACCTGTATTGCCTCAGCCACCATAGTGCAGGCTGCCAGACGGGGGTCAGCATGCGGTTCTTGCCTGAATCGCTGCCGAATCGCCCAGGCCCAGGGCGGGGTGGCGTGAGGGGTAAAAGCAGTTGTGAGCTGCCATACTACAAGGCGGCGGCGGCATTCACTTTATTTTTGTGCACTCTTTACAACTAATTGATTGTCCATCTGTCTAATTTTTAATTTATTGAATTGACGCTTGTACTAGTACTCGGTGTTTCACTTTCAATTACAATAATCGCCAAATATAATGACAGCTAAAAAGTTAAGGTCTGGGGGGTTATTGGTAGGAAGGACTTGTTCAAAGACTAAATCAAATCCCCTACGTAACAAGGATGTTTCTGATATGCAGTTAAAAGGAAAATGTCAACTATATAGTCTATGGGAAATGGGAAAGGATAGAGACCCCCAAGTGGGATCAAAAACTGTAGACAGAAATGGAGAGGGAGACAGAGATGGAGGAGTAATTGTGGGTGGGAACAGCCATTATGTCGAAATAGTCGAATCAACAAAAATGGCAGAGGTTGTAGAACCATATACTGTTGGGGAGGGTGGGTCCCTAGGTCCCCTGGAACGCCGGACCCATTTGTCGCAAACTGTTGGGGGTCAAAATAGTTCTCCAACCCTCCAAGGATCCTCTGGACCTACTTTTAAAACAGCGGACGTGATAGTGCATAGACCCACACCTGCCCCCGGTGGAACCATGGAAGAACCACTCGATCCCTCTTCGGTTAAGGTGGTTCGAAGTAATGATTTCTCTTTTGCAGATCTAGAGCTCTGCAGGAGATATATCGCCTGTGATTCTAGCAAGAATATAGAATTAGCAAACACCCCAGTAGCTAAGGCCACTATAGGACTTCAATTATTCAGCAGTACTCCATCTAATAAATCCAATTAATCTCCATCACAGTCATGCATCTCCATGAGCCCTGATTTAAACATTATTGATATTCAACCCAGTCAAACCACCAGGAAGGATATATTTGTCTCGGACTCTTTATTATCTCTAGAACATCTGCTATCTTCCATTCTAAAGTTACTTGAAAAATTTGTTGGAGGGTCAGACTGTGTGCTGGAAACCGTAACATAAATATTAAAGGTTTTATTAGGCAGTAAACAGGGGAAGGAACTTAGTTTAAAAACTGACTCTATACAAGTAGGACTGAAAGCGAAGAAAGATAAGCTGGTGGAGAACACGGTTGAGAATGCTAATGGTGATTTAATCCTAATTGACCATGATGGTAAATCCTAATCCTTTGAGCAAAAGAATACAGTTGTTACGATTGAGAAGATCCTTGATTCCTCATCAAACGCAATAGCAGTTGATTGCGTTCGTGAGTATGCTGAAGAAGCAAAAATCGCGGTGGACTTAGGAAATAGCTCCTTTTCTACCCTTTTTCCTATTTTTAAGACCCAGTCAAATGATGAGAAAGAGGGTGTTTTGGATTCATCAGGTGTGGGAAAAAAGGGAAAAAATGGGAAACTTAAAAAGAACTGAGGGAAAAAGATACGAAGATTTGCAAAAAAGAGGCAAAGAAAAATTCGATTTAAAGAATATGTAGAGACCTCTATTTGAAAGGATCCTTACCAGGGGTCATCACACAATGTATCGCAAGATATGATCCAGTATGACGAAGCAGACCAAGTGATCCTAGAGCCTAAAGAGCAGGTGATAGGGCCATTGTTGACTTGCAATGCCCACCCTCCAAATACTACACACTCCCTGTCAGCTCCCTATAATTTAGTAACAGAGGGGTTACCAAGTGTTAAAATTGCGGTACAGCAGATGCCTGCTAGCATAGTTTCTTCAGCGCTCAATCCCTTGGCTATGCCGTTCCCTGAAACGGAAGAAAGCAAAGGTGAACTTATGATGCCTAATGATGTCCGTGTAAGGGAAATTATAGATACACTCTATTTAGACTTCTTGCCTCTGTTTGATATGGAGCTTATATTGAATAGGTCTTCGCTCCTCAAATGTCTTCTGGAGATCGAAAGTTTGAAACTTATCCAAAGTAGTGATATCATTTCACTATTCTTTATTTCGGCAATTGCCATAAAAGATAACATAAAATTACATACATCCAAAAGTTGACATCCGTATTATGACAATAACGAAATAGCATACAGGTAAGGAAAAAAGAAATACCCCAATACATAGCATCCTGTAATATAAAACAATCAATCAATAGTTTAGTTGTTAGACAATCTAAAATAAAATACAGACCGTAAGATTTAAATTCCATTTAAAAAAAATAAAATAAGTGTCCAATGAACAGGAGTTGGGCACTCAATAGTACATGATGTGATCAGGGATGGGATATCCTGGAAGTTAAAAGCCGTCTCTTGTGCCATACTGCTTCAAGAAATTTGGCCATCGCAAAAACAGTTACTTTTGAGAGATCAGTCTTGAGGATTCTAAAAGCCTCAGAGCATTTGGCAAACTCTAAGTTCTTACATAGTGGAATTATCCAGAATCTTCTAGCCGCACTGTGGGCGGGACAGAAGACTAAATGCAATTCGTCTTCGAACCCACAATTGCAGCCGGGACAATTTTTCAGGGTGTGGAACTTCCATTTACTTGTAAATGCTCTAAGCGGAAGGGTGCCATACCGCCATTGGAAGTATAATTTCCTGGCCAAATTCGGAAAAATATCGTCAAAGACTGGTTCAAACTTGTAGAAATCTTTCACCCCAATAAAAGTGTTAATCAGGGAGTCTGGGCGTATACCCTGAGTATGGGATGCAAGATTACAAGCATAAAAGGTTGCCACTAGGTCTTTGCGAGACAGCCCCTGGCAGGCCATTTCAGGGTCACTCCAAAGAGTAGGGAGACCCAACCGGGCAAACTCAAATGTCTTCTGGAGATCAAAAGTTTGAAACTTATCCAAAGTAGTGATATAAGTTTAGTCTCCATCTTCAAAACAGAAGTTGGGCATATAACTAGGGTAAGGTTCAATTCCAAAATATTGTAAATCTTATACTTCAATGGTCAGAAAGCCTACAAAGTAGGGGGATCAACGCCATCCCTCTCTTGGAGAAATCACAAAATAGAGTTCTCGGTAACAAGCCCCCGATAATTCAGGCAGACTCAGGCAGTAGAGACCGCCCTCTTGACACCGAGGACTTAAAAATCTGTATCTCTAAAAACGAAAGACAAGTGAAACTTCTAGACCCTATCCCTCTCTCCTCTCAACGGAATTCCATAGAGGAGAGCCTACATTGGAATTGGTTACCTGGCGTCCTGTCGAGCAGATCCAATAATAATCTCCCCCTGCACCCATTCTTTTAGCAATAAACTAAAAATCGTATCGTGGAATGCTGCAGGAATAAAGAATAGTAGGGAAATGCTGCATTTTCTACACACACTAGGTGCAAACGTGATCGTCTCCAAGAGACTTGGTGTACAGAGAAATTATTACTAGATAAAGATTATTTTACGCTAGATGGCAGAGCAATACCATCCAGGAGAGGACATGCAAGGGGCGGGGTGGCTTGTCTGTTGTCTAATAAGATAAAATGGAATTTTGTTTATTATTTAGACCCTAGCAACCTTTTTCAGGCAATAACATTGTTTAACTTTGACAACGCTGGGAAATGTAAACCACTGATCCTGATAAATGCTTACATTCCCCCAGACGCCTGCCACAATGCACTTTTAACCCCTTCGAGGCTGATGACGAGCTGGGCTCGTCATGGTGTAGCCTCCTCAAACACTGATGACGAGCCCAGCTCGTCATGAACAATGGGTTTTTTAAAAAGTCAGCATAGAAGGAGAATCAACGCAGCGCGCATGTGGTTAAAGAAAGTCTTTTTATATATGAAGAAAGTGACTAAAGCTGTGCCTACCGCTCATATCATTTTGTTAGGGGATCTTAACTGTAAGATCTCCAACCTTTAATTTAGATATATTTAGAAATAAGGAAAAAGAAAAATCCTTGCAGATACCTCAAGCGCTTCTACCACAAAACATTAGGACAAATTTGAGAGGGAAATTGCTTCTTGAAGAATTGACAAAAGTTGACGGCATTATAGCAAATGGAAGGTTACCCTCAGATACACCGGCGAACTTTACCTGTAAATCAAATAATAGTGAATCCATCCTAGACTATATGATAGTGAGAAGTACCTCCGTCTTCCTTCTGAAAGATCTTAAGGTCTCTAATACACTCCATAGCGATCATAAAGTGCTAACTCTCACTGTAAATTTAAACCCAATTCTGACCAATCCTTGGACATTAAACAGTGAAGCGGTTGGCTTTGGTAAGAAATCAGGAAGATGCCACTGGGATATCAGGGCTATTAGGGTGTTGGAAAGTATTTTAGAGGCCGCCGTGGACAACTTGGTTAATTGGAACGGCTTTGAAATAGCAGGTTTTGCCGACTTTATGAATACGGTGATTGCAATTGCAAAAAAATCGAACCAAAAATGTAATATTAAAGTAACTCCCAGATCTCTACGTCTTCTTAATATTGAAATAAATAAATTAATTAGGGAACAATATTGTACCTACTCCACCGAAAGATATCGTAGAATTTTGCTACTAAAGAGAAGGAGGATTAGGGTGAAGGTTAAGATGAGAAAAGAGAGGGAGGATAGTATATGGATTAAACTGAGGGAAGCTGCATTGAAAGGTCAAATAAGAACATTCTGGTCTCTCATCGGGGAAGGCTGTGGAGTTAGATCAAGATCACTTCCAGAGTCCATTGAGGAGCATATATGGGTTGGTAATATCCAGAACCTTTATGCAAGTAACAGATCTGTAATGGATTGTAATGGAGTAGATGTAGACCTCTCACCATATTGACTGCCTTCTGAAAAAGATATTGAATTGGCCATCAAGGGTTTGCGCTCCTCTGGGGCGATGGGCCCGGATGAGCTCCCAATTTCAGTTTTAAAACAAAACAGTGCAATGTGGAGTAAAATCCTCTTCCCGGTATTCAGATTTTACTTTGCAAATAAAACCGTTCTCCCATCTTGGAAAGGGAGTATATTAGTCCCCCTCTTCAAGAAGGGAGACCGCAATGCTCCACACAATTACCGTCAAATTGCACTCTTGGATGCCGTGGGTAAAGTCTTCGCCAAATGCCTTCTGTCGCAAATCAATGACTGGGTGGAATTGGGTGAAATTCTCCCCATCGAAAAGATTGGATTTAGGCGAAGGCACGGTACCATGGATAATCTAACGGCATTGCAAGTAATAACTGAAAAATACGTTAAAGTCCGAAGAGGGAAAGTGTATGCAGCCTTCATAGACTTCTCCACAGCATTTGACAAAGTAGATCGTCCTTTGCTGTGGAGAAAATTATCAGACCTCGGCAAGCCGGCCACCCTTCTGGAGTTAGTTCGAGCTCTCCATACTGACACTTGGTGTAGAGTTTTGATGGGAGGGGAAAGAGGTCTATCCCAAGTTATTCCTACAACAAACAGCTTAAAACAAGGTTGTTTATTAGCCCCTTTAATATTTTCCTTACATATCTCTGACCTCCCCTATACATTATCTTTAAGGGAAGGTATCGCCCCATTATTGGGGGGAAATTCGATAGTCTGTTTGCTGTATGCTGATGACATATTAATACTGGATTTAACATCGAGGGGATTAAATAGTCATCTGCAGGTATTATATAAATATGCAGAGGCCCATCACTTAAAGATAAATGTGTCTAAAAGTAAAGTAATGTGCATGGTGGGAAGAAAAAAGATAAAGTACGGGAGTTATGCTTGGTCTGTAGGTGGACAAAAATTGGAAGTGGTAAAATCATATGTCTTCCTAGGAAAAACAGTGTGTGGAAATTTGAGTGACAAGGCTCACATAGGAAACAATATTCGGAAAGCAATGTCACAAGGTAAAAGCTTAATCTCCCTTTACAGATCCACAGGCAGAAGACATTTCGCACTTCTACTAGAGGTTTTCCGTGCAAAAATCCCAGCTTCCCTGTTGTATGCCATTGAACTACTCGACTTAGGAAAATGGGGCTTTTTAAATATAACAGAAGGTAAAATCTTGCGGAATCTAGCCTCAGTTAATTCTTCCTGTTCTGTTGCTGCTCTTAGGTTGGAATTTGGTTTGCGTAGTAGTTGGGTACAGGGTCTTGCAGGAATAGTACGATGGGTTACAAGCCTTGTAAAGTGTAAAGGGTGAACCAAGTACATTAAGATCTTTCATTCGGAAAGAATTATTAGGAACCTTAAATGAGCAATCATTAATTGTAAAAAATTTTTAGAACTGCGGTTGACTTGCTTCAATTGGACGAATCTGTACTTTTTACTCTATCATCATATCGGCTAAAGGCCACATTGAAACAGGCCTCCTGGAAATTAAGTTTTTCTATGGCCAGGGAGGCCCGTATTTCAAAGAGAGGCATCCATCCAGCTATTGACTTTTGTCTGATAAATAAAGTACAATCTTATATTACTTGGAACCTCCCCCATGGAGTGCGCCGTTTTTGGCTTTTATTGAGGCAGGGTTCTCTCCCGCTGAATAATGTATTGTCCAAATGGTACGGTTCCTCCCCAGTCTGTAATCTGTGTAATAATTCTATCCAGGATGTTACCCATGTGCTTTTCATTTGTCCGGCTCTTTTATTGTTTTGACGTAAGTGGATGAGGCCAATCTGCCTACAATTATCCATTTTGTCGGCCACAGCATTTATAAACCCCATTTATAATCCACCAAATGAAATGTTCTGCCATAGGATTTTTAAATTTTTTTAATGTTTTTTAGATTTGTATTAAAATATCACTCAGATGTTTTTTGACCATTATCTGTGATTTTATCTGACGTTTCACAAGATTACGTGTATTAGTATTTCATATTTTAATGTTCGAAAATGTATGTCTTATTTTGTGTCCTTTTTATGTGGATCTCATTCGAGTTCCAAACTCATAAATAAACTGAACTGAACTTGTCAAGTCCGAATTCAAGTGGCTGTGATAGCGGGCTAGGTGTAGGTGTGCCATCGAATCCTATCGATTTTTTCATTGTGCCGGACAGGGGAGCCCTAGGAACCAATCTTTTAGACCGAGCACTACGGGTAGCCCCTGTGTCAACCAGAAACTGATCAGTAGATAAGACATTTGCGTCAAGATAAGGACCCATTTGATCTACTGGCACCTCAACTGGTCCATTACCCCATCCTAGGCATCCCTATGCGTAATCAGAGTCAGTAAGTGCATCAGCAGAATAATCAGACATTTGATATTGATTTCGTCTATCAAAAGTATTAGAGTAATTTGGTCCTTGTTCAACTGCCTCAAACCTGGGACGAGCTCCTGTACCTCCACTGTTTCCTGAATTCCCTGGGCGTCCTTGACGCCCAGTGAGGAAGGTACCCCTTCCTCACTGGTACTGCTGATCTCGCAAAAGGGGGCACTCAGAACGCCAATGCCCAGTCTCTTTACAATAAGCACACAGATCAGGGGACAAATTTGTTCGAGGAAGAGGGGGCACTCCAGATATATACAGTACACGACCACATCTTCCACCTCCGCTAAATGGTGGACCATATACTTGGGTCAACATAACTTTTGTCTTTAATTCTTTAACCTTCTTATCGTCCCTACCTTTTGCTTCCTGTTCCTGTCGCTCGTAATATTGGGCCATGGTGAAAAGGGAAACTGGGGAAGAGGTGGCCCAAGAACTCTCACTAGCCTTTAATCGACTAGCTATTTCCGATAACATATTAGCGACAAACTTGTTGACAAACAAATGTTTACCCATATCATCGGCCAATGACTGGCCGCTAAAATCATGGAATGTCTCCTCAAATCTTGAAAAGAAATCAGAAACTAACTCATCCTTTTTCTGTTTACAGAACGCTAACGAAGTCCAGTCTAATTTCTTAGGGGGTATGAGTGTCTTCAACTTTGTCACAATAGCTTTAGGAAGGTCTAATATCACCTTCTGAGGTTTCGGCGCAGGCTCCCTTTCCGCATCGATCGTACAAGGTAGGGGATCAAAGCATAGATACCCACACCGGTCTTGACATCTCTATGGTTTAACCAGAAAACAAGGTGGAAAGAGCTTGGGACACAATCCCCTAGGTCCCAATATAGAGAAACCAGAAGAAACCTACCTGGTCTCTCTAATACCATACACCAAAATCAGCCCAGCACACTTATAGATAAGTACACAATAAAATAGATTTATAAAAAAATTATTTTCCCAAAAAAGAGTCGATGTGATCTTGCAATATTGAAATTCAACCTTTAGTCATTTTTCTTTAAGACAAATTTTTGCAACCACCAACGCGTTTCATCCACAATCGGACTTATTCAGGGCTCACAATATAGGCTTTATGCGTTTTCACATAACCGTTGCCAATGTATTACATCAATTGATTTGAAAATATGTATGTCCAAGCAGTGAGATTGTATCAGCTCAAAAAGTTCAATGCTAAAAGTGTGTCGGTGAATGAATGCACCCGTCTTCATGCAGTCGTCTGGCTCAGAAAAATTTTCCCTTTCCGCATCTATTTCTTCTAAATGTTCCGGGTATCACCAAATGCCACATTGTCATCTATTTTACCTATTGTTCTCCACATATCGGGGGGCAAAATAAGCCAGAAAAACATATCAATATCTGGCAAGGTCATAGTGCAGGAGCTGATGGCTCCTTCCACCTCCTCATAGACGGCAGCAGGATTTTTCCGGGGATCGGTGAAAGCAGCTTTAAGAGCCATAGCATCTGCTCTACTCCAAGGAGTGTAAACCCAAATATTTATAAAATATCCCTTTGCATCATCCGAAGTTTTATCATCACTTGTTCCTGCACCTTTCAGATGAACATACAGGGGTGCAGCTTCAGGCATTGGTTTCATAGTAATTTCAATACTACTGGGTTTGTTCGCATCCACCAAAACATCTGCTTTCTCTGTCTGAGACTTTTCAGTTTCTAAAATTAATTCTTGCTCCTTCCGTAAATGCAATGTTTCAGCTCGTAATCTAACTATTCGTCTAATCGTATCAGGTATATCTGAAAGAAAGGTAAGTCCCATCTACTAACCGCTTATAATCAACGTTCAGATCAGCTGGTTCTGTTTCATCAGAAATATGCGGCCAACCATAGATTACCTCCCAACAGAATTATTCTACAAAATATAACTGGTCTATATACAAATGTAAGGTCCAGGCTGCAGAATTGTATGGATCAGAGTTATGGGGCACAAGTGAGATCAGAAAACTAACAACTGTGGAAAATAACTTTGCGAGGAGAATATTAGGTTTACCCCAATCAACACCACTCGTCCCAATGTTCCACGATTTAAATCTGAAGTGAATAGGACATCTTGAAACCCTACGCCTACTGCTCTATTGGATACGGCTATGGACTACGCCAGTATTACTAGCATATAGAGAAGGTGCACTCGAATTATTGGATATTGATACGTCTTACCTTCCCATGGTTAAGATTTGTCTGGAAATGGCTGATAGAGCTAGGCCTTGAATCATACTGGACTAGCCTGCATAGTTTAACGCCAAACTGCAAAGGCAATCTGAAGGGTATTTACTGGCAACATACATTGAATGCACTCCACTGCGACCCAAGATTAGGAAGGTTAACAACTGAATTCCTTTCTATTAAGCCAAATCCGAATCGCCAGGACTTCCTTGACCAGGCACAACCATTTCTAGCAAGAATTTTGTACCTAAAGCTAAGATATAACATATTACAGATCAAGAGCCATACTGTAAAATGGGGTGGGGGGAGAGATCTTGCCTGAACTCTATGAACCAGACGCACTTTAGGGCTTACAAATAACATCGAAAATATTGCACATATTTTGTTTTTCTGCCCGGCGTATGATAGGGCAAGGAGTAAATGGATTCGCCCACTACGTAATTTGTTGGGATTTAGAAAACACCAAGAGGCGTTGAGGGTACAGACAATAAGTACCCTACCACACGCCATATTTGCGTTATCAAGATATTTGGTTATAGTTAGTCTAATAAGGAAGAGAATGGGGTTAAAGCTGTGATATACAAAAGAATAAGATACCTGTGATCATGGAACTTACCTTGGAATGTATGAATAATAAGACATCAGTTCCTTGTATATTTTAAAAAGTTTTTATTGGATGAAATTGTTTTATTGCAATTGCCGATGCTTTTACTGAATTCATGTAACCTTTGGCTGTATACATTTTAGATTATTTCATGAATGATGTTTTAAAATAAAATCTTGTATGGCCTTTGGCCGAAATAAAGAATTTATACCTAAACAGACTGGTCTATATCTTTCTAAAGTTGAACCATATTTATGAGAATCGTCGCTGTAGTAGTCCGACGAGCTTCATCTTTAGCAGCAGTTTTTAATGTATCTTGTTCTGCTTTAGTCAAAGTAGAGCTGGTCTGTCGCCCACTTTGCTGGTCTTTATCCTTATCTTCTGAAGAAGAAAGCTCCTGGTCAGAAGCCTCATCCTCAGGGGCCTTGGAGTGGAAAATTTATACGGGGATGGGGGTCGATCTAACAAAATAGAACCATCATGAGGCTTATTAAGTATCGGATAAATAGGGCGTCTAATAGGGTACTGGCCATTTACCTCTAATCGACGTTCTCTATCTTCCTTTTCTATCTTATCCTTAATTTCTTTGTCTTTTAATTCCAACGCTTTTTGATATATCGTTTTCCGCTGCTCTCTTTCTGCTATAGCTTCTGCTCTCTTCATTCTCTCTCGCACTTCTTTATGCCACATACGTACCGAATATGCTACTTACCAGTATGCATCTGTTCTTGACATGTAGGGCTGCTGACATTCATATCTGTGCATAGATCGCCGCCTAGTGTTGGGTCCGGATGATTGCACATTGTTGTCCTGGAAGAGTCTTCGAAGTATCACGAGATAGGTGGCTCCTCCCCTGGACTACAGTGCGCATGGGCATCGACTCCATCCTCAGATTGTTTTTAGCCATTGTGGCCAAGATGGAGTGAAACTCAGTGAATGATGACCATGCTAGAAGTATATGTGAATTCTGCAGCTGCTACAGGCGCCGGGGAGGAGGGAGGGCAATATGAATGTCAGCAGCCCTCCATGCCAAGAACAGATGCATACTGGTAAGTAGCATATTCGGTTCGAGGCATGTGGGCTGCTGAATTCATATCTGTGCATAGAATACATAGCAGTCCCTCCATTAGCGGCGGCCGCCCGTGCCAGCTGCAGCAGTTTGGAAAAGTGTTTTGAGAACAGCCTGCCCTACAGCTGCCTGCTGCTTGGAGTGCACATCAACACAATAATGCTTTGTAAATGTGTGTGTGGTAGACCATGTGGCTGATTTACATATGTCTTCCAAAGGAATGTTTCCAAGGAATGCCATAGAGGCCCCCAACTTTCTGGTGGAGTGGGCTCTTGGTGGAATGGTAAGGGTACGTTTTGCTTTCAGATAGCAGATCTGGATACATTTAACGATCCACCGAGCAATACCAGCCTTGGAAATAGGGTTACCTTTGTGGTGTGGTGCAAAGTAGACAAAGAGTTGCTTAGTTTTCCTGAAATCCTTGGTCCTATCGATGTAATACATCAGGGCCCTTTTGACGTCAAGGGTGTGGAGCATCCGCTCCGCCAATGACTCGGGATTTTGAAAGAAAACCGGTAACTCAATAGTCTGGTTGATATGGAATTGAGACACAACCTTGGGAAGAAATTTAGGGTTCGTGCGAAGCACTACCCTGTTGGAGTGAATTTGAATAAATGGCTCTTGGATAGTAAGGGCTTGTAACTCACTAACCCTCCTTAGCGATGTAATTGCTATGAGGAAAGCCACTTTCCACGTTAAGAACTGAATTTCGCAGGAATGCAGTGGTTCAAAGGGAGGACCCATCAGCCTGGTGAGGACCACATTGAGGTTCCACTCCGGAGCTGGTGGAGTCCGGGGAGGAATGACTCGTTTGAGTCCTTCCAGAAAAGCCTTAAAGGCAGGCACCCTGAAGAGGGAGAGGTGCTGCCTACTCTGGAGATAAGCAGCCATTGCAGATAGATGAATGCGAATGGAAGCATATGCCAGATTACATTTGTACAGATGGAAAAGGTAACAGATGATATTTCGAATATAAGCATCCAGCTGGTTAATGTTGTGGTCTGCACAATAAATTACAAACCGCTTCCATTTCGCCGCATAGCATGCTCTGGTGGTGGGCTTCCTTGCCTCCCGAATGATGTCCATACAGTCAGAAGGCAAGTGCAGGTAGCCAAACTCTAGGACTTCAAGAGCCAGATCGCCAGGTTGAGCTGTTGCGGATCTGGATGCTGAATGTCGCCATGGCTCTGCGTCAGAAGGCTGGGTGTGAGACGTAGCCTCTGATGCGGTACCACGGACAGTTCTAGAAACGTGGTGTACCATGGTTGGCGAGCCCACGTTGGAGCAACCAGGATGAGTGCCATCGAGTGCTGCCTGAGCTTGCGTGCCACCAGCGGTATCAGAGGTGCTGGGGGAAAAGCGTACGCAAATTTGCCTGACCAGTTCATCAATATCGCATTGCCCTGCGACTGTGGGTGTGGGAACCTGGCGGCGAAGCTTTGGCATTTTGCGTTCTCCTTTGTGGCGAAGAGGTCGATCTCTGGATGACCCCACCTTCGGAAGTACGGTTGGAGAACTGATGGATGTATCTCCCACTCGTGCATTTGGTGGCTGTGCCTGCTGAGCAGGTCCGCCATCTGATTGTCCCTGCCCGGGAGGTGCTCTGCCATGAGGAAGATGTTCCTCTGAATGGCCCACTTCCACATGCTCTGAGCCAGATGAGACAACTGCGGAGAGTGTGTCCAACCCAGTTTTTGAATGTAGTACATTGCCGTCATGTTGTCCATCCGGATCAACACCACCTTGTTGTACAGATGTACTTTGAAGGCTTTCAGTGCCATGAAGATCGCCATCAGCTCCAGAACATTGATGTGCATCTTCCTCTGCTGTTGCGTCCATAGGCCCTGCACAGTGTAATGGAGTACGTGCGCTCCCCAACCCTGGAGAGAAGCGTCCGTCGTCAGGATAATCTGTGGCACAGGCTCTTGGAACGGTCGGCCCTTGCAAAGGTTTCGTGTATTCCACCAATGCAGAGAGTTGTATGCCCGACCGCTCACCAACACTAGGTCTTTCAACTGCCCGTGAGCCTGAGTCCACTGACGTGCTAAGCACTCCTGAAGCGGGCGCATATGTAGTCTCGCGTGCGGGACTATGGAAATGCAGGAGGCCATCATGCCTATCAACTGCATGAACACTCTTGCTGGAAGTGAGTGTTGAGGCCTGAATTTTTGGATCAGCGATTGAATGCTGCTGACTCTCACTGAATTCGGCTGTGCTGTGGCCGCCAGAGTGTTTATGGTCGCACCCAGATACTGTCGTATGTGGGCGGGCTGAAGGTGGGATTTTGGGTAATTCAGTGAGAATCCCAGATCGTGCAGGAGGTGAATGGTGTGGGACATGTGGGCGGCACACTGCTGGGCTGACTTCGCTTGGATGAGCCAGTCGTCCAGATAGGGGTAGACGTGGATGTTTCGTCTCCTGAGATGTGCCGCCACTGTCGCCAGGCACTTTGTGAACACCCTGGGTGCCGTGGTGACACCGAAAGGCAAAACCTTGAATTGGTAGTGCTGGTTTTGGATGGTGAACCTGAGGTATTTCCTGTGTGAAGGGTGCAGTGGAATGTGAAAGTACGCATCCTTTAAGTCTAAAGTGCGAGAAAATCCCCCTGCCTGAGCAACGGGAGCACTTGCTGCAGGGTCAGCATATGGAAGTGCTCCGACAGGATGTAGAAGTTGAGTGGCCTGAGGTCCAGGATGGGTCTGAGGGACCCGTCCTTCTTTGGTATCAGGAAGTACAGGGAGTAGACCCCTGTGCCTCTCTCTTGCATAGGCACGAGCTCTATTGCCCCTTTTTGCAGCATGACTGCGACCTCCTGCTGCAATAAGTGCAAGTGCTCGTCCGACATAGGACGGTGTTTTGGGGGCATGTTGGGAGGAGTGGACGTTAACTCCAGACAATAACCGTATTGGATAAGTTTTCTGACCCACCTGTCTGTGGTGATGGACTTCCAGACGGGCAGGAACTGCTGGAGTCTCCCCCCGACCGGTGTTGTATGGTCGGGGGGTAGTGACAAGGCGTCACTGTTTGCTGGTGGTAGAGGACCTGGAGCTGTTGTTGCCACGTCCTCTGCCCTTGGCACTGTTGCCGCGATATCCACCTCGACTCTTGTTGGCATAAGTAGTCTGGGTGTTGCCCTTGTAGTATTGCGTGGATTGGGAAAGCTGACCCCTTGAGACGCCTCTAGTGCTGGAGCGGCGAAAGGACCCACCCCAAAACTGCTGGGACTGCAAGGCACCCATGGATTTTGCAGTGTCAGTGTCCTTTTTCATTTTTTCTAGTGTGGTGTCAACCTCTGGTCCAAACAGGTGATCTGGGTTAACCGTTTGGTTCAGGATAGTGGTTTGGATGTCTGGCTCAAATCCAGAGATTCTCAGCCAGGCATGTCTCCGAAGCATAACACTGGTGTTTATAGCTCTGGCAGCGGTATCGGCTGCGTCCAGAGCGCACTTAATGGAAGCGTTGGAGATTAGCTTCCCCTCTTGAATTATAATCTCAGCCCCTTCTTTGTATTGATCAGGCAGGTGTTGCAACAGGGTCTCTAGTGTATCGTAGTGCGCCCTGTCATAACGCGCTAGGAGCGCCTGTGTGTTAGAGATGCGCCATATGTTGGCTGCCTGTGCTGCTACCCTCTTCCCCGAAGCCTCAAAGACCTTGGATTCTTTGTCTGGGGGAGGAGCATCACCCGTAGTCTGAGAATCGGCCCTCTTCCGGGCATTCGAGACGACAAGGGAGTCCAGAGGCAACTGTCCTTTAATGTAGGTATGATCAGTAGGTGCCGCCTTGTATTTCTTGTCAATCCTAGGGTTTATCACCCTCGCCCTGGTAGGTTCCTTAAAGACCTCAGAGCAAAGACCTTTAGCATAGGCAGAGTTTTCACAGTCTTTTCCGATACTGAGAAAGTGTCAAAGAGGAAATCCATTTCCACAGGGTCAGCATGCACCTGGACATTGTGATTGGTAGCAGCCCGTTCAATGAGGGCATTGAAAGCAGCAGAGTCTTCAGTAGGTGAAGTCTTAGCAGAAAAGAGTTGAGGGTCTAGTCCTGAATGAGGATCCCCAGGGTCACCACCAGCTGCCCAGGGGTCATTTGTGTCGTCAGGGTCTGTATAGACTGGATAACTGTATTCATCCTCCTGATCACCCTCACCAGCATCCACATCGGAGTAAGTGGGCGACACATCATGAGTCTGTGGTGAAAGGGGTTCCACCAAGACAGGAGACCAAGTAGAGTCCTTCTTCTTCTTGAGAGGGATCTTGTAAGACTCCAGTTGGGGTTCTGGGGTGATTTTCTGCTTCAGAAGGGAAAGCCTGCCCGTTTCGGCGTCGATGAAGTGTTCTTGACGCTCATCCTCCGAAGGGTGTCGAGGTCGCGGGCTGTGGACCACCGACGACGCCTTCGGCGCCGAGGAGACCTTCTCTGGCACGCCGTTTCCTGGCCTAGGAGCGAAAGCCTTCGGCGCCGTCTTAGGCGGCAAGGTAAAGAGGATCGACGTGGACGCCTTAACCGGTTTCTCCACAGGCTTCGCAGGCGGAGGGTCTTTCGGCTCGACCGCCGCGGTGCCGTCCTTGATGCGTTGCAGGGAGTCCATGACCTTTTTGGTGAATGCGGCGGATGGACGCGCCGGTTCAGCGGAGTCCTTTGAGGCCACTTTTGGAGTCGAGTCCTTTGAGGCCATCTTCGGAGTCGACTCTCGGGGCGCAGCACCCTTTGTTTTGTCGTGTGGACGCGGGGCAGAGAGGACCTTCGGGTCATCGGGTCGCTTCTTCGTGTCGCCGAGAGTTTTCTTCAGGTCGTCGACAGCCTTCTTCGGGTCGGCAAGGCCCTTGCCGGCGTCAACCGCCCTCGGCGCCGACGCGCCAGTATCGACAACCTTCACCTTAGTCTTCAGCGCGGCAGACTGTCTCGGCGCCCTTGACTAGGCCTTTCGGCTCGACAGCCATCTTCGGCTTCTTCGGCGCCGAGGCCTCAGAACCTTTTAATCCGACTAATGCGATGCGCACTTTCAGTTTCGATACTTGCACCTACGCAGTATCTGGCGTCGAGACCGTAGGTTTCACTTTCGGTTTCGTTTTGACCGGGAGTGGCTCGGTAACAATGTCCGTGGCCGGGCCCGAAGGCGGGGCCGTGGAAACCAAATCAAGGTCTTGGGTAAGGCCCGAAGGCGATCCGTCGGCCTGGGCCTTATAGATAGGCACGGCCCCAGAGTCAGTTTGAGGGAGCTCCTCGTCCGAGCTATCCTCCATGGCCCCGAGGGCACCGTCGTCGTCTCCTACCTCCTCGACGACTTCTTCGCTTTCGAACACCTCAGCATCAGCGTCGTAGTCTTCTTCGACGTCCGACGCGGGGTTCGATTCCGAAACGTCCTGGATATATTCTTCCTCGACATCCCCAGAATCGAAAATGTCCGTAGGCGCCGGAGCAGATTGCTGGGCCTCCAGGCGCGCAGCTCGTCGGAGCTTGAGTGTCTTCTTGGACCTGAATCGTGAACAGGCCATACACTTGGCTTCATTGTGGTCTGGCGACAGACACTTGTTGCACACCGGGTGGACGTCGATGTGTGGGTACTTCGAGTTACAGACCGGACATCTCTTGAATGGACTTCGGCCCATGATGGATGGTCGATAAGTCAGGAGCGTCGACTAGGCCTTCCGCGCCGAGAGCATGCGGAAGTACAGAAACAGGCTCGGAGCCGAGCTAGAAGAAGTAAAGCCGAACGCAAGACAATACCGACGTATAGACTAAAGACCTTTTGGTCTCAAGAAAGTTTTTCTATCGATTCCGACAAGAGGGAATTAAAGACATCCGAACCCAATGGTGGAAAAAAACAATCTGAGGATGGAGTCGATGCCCATGCGCACTGTAGTCCAGGGGAGGAGCCACCTATCTCGTGATACTTCGAAGACTCTTCCAGGACAACAATGTGCAATCATCCGACCCAACACTAGGCGGCGATCTATGCACAGATATGAATTCAGCAGCCCACATGCCTCGAACACAATCAAACATATCCTGTCTACTTTTTCTTTTAAATAAACACTGCTCTACATATTGAACCTTTTTAGTATTGAATGACCCATTTACTGGCCATTGTAAATCAGACTCTTTTTTGTGTATTTGTTCCACAATGAACCATACATTATGGGAGAAATACCGTATTTGATATACATCTCTCTATTTGGGGTCCCTTCCGGAGGAGCTGGCTGGCTTTGCTCTGAAACTTTCTTGGTACCACAAGAGCAGCAACACCACGTACGGAGTGTGCTGATAACAGGCAGGTTTTTACAAGTATATGTAAAATATTACGACTCCAAACAAGTATTCCAAAAGGAGAAAAATCTCCACATTACCTGCCTTCAGTCTATGCAAAGAATGAATTCCAAACCTAAAAAACCAAACCAAGCAAATCAAGAGTGCCGCTTCAAAGACCTTACCAAACACAAGTATCTAACTCCCACCTCCTGATCTCTGGTCGACCTAATGGTCACTGCAAAATATGCCAAAGAAAGCCCCAGTTGAGACCGGCCACCACCTGGAAGGTTGAATCGGGAAAACCGGAAAAGTCACATCGGCTTTCAAAGACAAGGGTCTCCTCATGCAGTGCCCATCCTCAGTAATATTGTAATCCTCCGTCAAGACCACTCCTTCGGACGGCTGCATCTCCGATGGGGCCCCACGTATCGGGCGCCACTGTGGAAATATACCCAAAAGTGAGCACACTGATGCAGGGTCACCCTCTTGTCCAAGGGTTCCAAAGACTAACAAAATAAAAATCACCACTGGAGTTGAAATAAAATAACAAGTGTATTAATCACTCATGAGTGGGACCACATCCACACAACACTCAAGTGTTGCAGGAGGAAGTACCCTGAACTCACAGATAATCGTTTATATATACTATTTTTCTGCAATGTAAGCATGTAGACAGAAATGAAGGAACAAGTTTACAAATAGCTATCAGCAAACAAGGGCAGATGGATAACCACTTGGTCAGCAAATAGGGAGGGGGAGCAGGAATGCTTATGGCAGCAGTAAACAGTCAACAGATAACTTCAAAGACCAGGTGCAGAGGAAGCCACAAACCCCACGTACATTGCTTAGCCATGTCAGGAGTCAACTAAAATAGATGGAGCAAGCAGAGTGAAAAGGCAGCAGCAGAGTACGAAAGAACTGCGAATGAAACAAAATGGACACCACAGGCAAAATGGCTATAGCTTATGCTAAGTAAAATATGACACGTTTCTTCCACAGCTGGGTGATTGCCAATGCCAAATGCAAAGAAAAAACTGGTAAAAAAGACCTAGGGACACAGCAACAGCAGGCCATTACCTCACCATTTTTAAATAATGTTCTTTTTCCTTTACTCTCCTCTCCCCCCACTATACTCCTCTCGGGGAGGGAGGGGGCTGAGGATTGTAGCTGAGGGCGGCAAGGCAGCAGCCGGGTTGGGAAACTGAGGAATTGTACCTCCCCAGGGATTGAAGAGTCTAGGGCCAGGTCCTTGCTTGTTTGGTTGCACCATGCCCAGGCCCACCGGTAACCAAGACCGGGTGGGTGAGCGCCACAACCACGACAAAGCACTGCACTCGCTGGCATCCTTGGGCATCCTCAGATACCCTCAGGCTCCAAGTACAGCTGCAAGCACCACTGCCGCCACTGCTCACACCCTGCTGTCCTCGGCTTGGGCACAGGCTCCTCCTGCGTAGCGTGTCTCCCATAGAGTGTCTCACTACATAAGAATCCTGCTCTCCAATTAGGCGGTGGTGCATGCAGCATTTCATCATCAATATTAAGAAAATCCTTTATATTTTGGAATCAATATTCATAGTTACCTAAAGTTGACAGAGTGATCCTGTTCACATAGCAACACGTATATTCTAGACAGATATGAGAAATATTTTCTGACCTCAAACAGTACCACAAGAACTTCGCACCATATATTCTCTGTTAAAAAGTAAAACATCCAGCCAAAAATGACTCCAGATCTTGACATCTGCGGAATGTCTGAGTGTGGTATGTGTCTGCGCTCTTACACATTTGGCAAACATGTGTAATTTGAGGAAAGAACTTTTCACATGTGCACAACAGATGAAGAGTCATCAAACTGATGACTATAATTTACAGCATCTGGATACCATATAAAATTGAATCATGTTTTATACATGCTTAAAAAACAAAACAAATCATTTGAAACTTGTATTGCAAGTTTCCTTCTTAGGTGCAGTTTACCAGACAGTGCAGCTGTCTGGTTTGCTAAAGACATCTTGGGGAATGTCAGAAAGTTGACCTAGGAAGCATTATGCTTGTTGATTTCTTTTAGCTTTGTGGTTTGTAACTTACACTTTCTGACTTTCTATTTCGAGGCTTCATTTGCTCTAGGCTATCTAGGTTAAGGTGGTCCCTCCAATTGACTACAGAATGATTATATTCTTCCCTGAACTTTGTTTCTAAAAACAGGTCTTTAAATCTTGTTTGTATCATTTCACACTTGCTCAGCACTCAAAGACAGTGGTCCAATGTCAGACTCTCTGTTCCATGGAGCTTGGTAATTATTTTTCTTTATCTGACTTCAAAGTGAGAGAATGTATACAACAATCTTGCTGAGTACCCATGTAAGAGTGAGGTGTTGTATGCCTTTTTTCTAGCACACCAGAAAAAATGAATTGTACTGATGTTTCAGGGGTCTCCAACCTTTTCTGTAGTGAGAGCTTCTTCTGATCAGTGAAAATCACTGTGAGCTGCTGAAGGTTAAGCAACTCATGCATTGTTACCAGACACCCTCACACCCAGATACATTGACTTTAAGCCTAATATCCAAAGAACCAGATACCATGGTTTCAACAAAATATTTTTACTAGAGGCACTATGACAGCATTGCCATTTGTGTCAGTAACAGTGTGGTTTTTGGGGATATATGAACATGTGTGCGTATGAATGGGATAAAATTGTATGGGTGACTAAAAGCCTATGCTGTTTGTATTTGTTGAACTGAAATACCTTTTGTCATATGTGGGTCTGTTACATGCATAGTACAAACATAAACCCATTTTTTTTAAATAGGAAAAATGTAAAGTCTGGAAAATGTTCTACAAAAATTTTCATGATATGGAACATTTTTCTGCACTTTAAATTTCTCCCACTTAATGTATTGGCTATATTTTTTAGTTATAAATATCCAACTGTGTCTACCAGTCACTGGGAGCAGGATACCTCCTGTGTGTAAAGGCAACACTTTGAAATGGAAGAAAATGAAACTGTAGAGTTAACTTTATGTTTATATGGATTCCATAAAACGAATTATTTAAATGTAACCCCATTTCAAAATATCATATTTAAAAAACACAAGGCATCTTGCTCCCAGTGCTCTGTAGAAAAGGTGCCATATTTATACCAAAACAGATACAGCCATTTGTTTAAATGAAAAAAAATGTAAAGTGAAGAAACATGCTTCATAAAACATGAAGATGTAATTGGCTTACATGAAAGTGAAGAAAAACATTAAGAGCCTTATTATGAGTTTGGAACCCATGGTGGCGGACCCATCCCATTAGGGCATTGGCGGTTGGACAACCACTAGACAACTGCATCCATCAGGGATCTTGGATCCCTCAGTGGTGGCGCTGTGGTCAGGCAGTGCAGTATGGTGGCGGAACCACTGCGGCACTGCTGAGCATATCACCCGCTGCCTCACCGCCAGCCTTTCCATGGTGGTGAGCCTGCCTTGGAAAGCATGGCGGTGAAGCAACTCAGGGGGCCCTTACAGGACCCCCTGTTGCCTCTGTGCATAGGGGTGCATATAGGGGTGCACATGTTGTGCCCCCCTGTATTTTATCACCCCCCGTTTCTGCACAGGAAGAAATACACAACATGGTGCATTCCTTCATGTACAGGAACGTGCTGCGGCGTTCCAAATGTAGTGCATGTTATGGCTCTCATATGAACCTTTAAACAGTCACCACCATGGAACTGCTGCAGCACGACTGCCTGACCTAGATTCAAGTCTGAATACGTGTACAGTCTATCTTGACTTTGGCGATGTGGGAGCGGGGCAGCACCGTGGCAGACCCGCTCCCACATCGCCGAAGTCAAAATAAGGTTCTAAGACAATGTTTCTTAGAAATATTTTTCACACTTTCAATTCCTCCCATTTAAAAAAGAGAACTGTAGTTTTCAGTTATAAATATGGCAAAGTGCCTAATGGCTACTGGGAGCAAAAGTGCTATTTGTAAATGCAAGACTTTGAAATGGGATAAAAATAAACTGAAGAGTTAACTTAATCATTCAGGTAACTTTTCATTAATTTTTTGCCATTTATAAAAGCATTCAGAAACACAATTTTGTTCTCACAATCCAATATTGAGTTGACAAGTACTTATTTAAGAGTTAAATACCTCAGTGCTTCAGTTCTTCACCTCTGTGCCCTAAGACATACATCTGACTCCATCACTGCTCATTATCAGGCATGCTACCTGCAGCCTGAAGATAATAATGTAAAATAAACCCAGCCTTCCCTTAACTTTAAAAGAAAAATGTGACCCTGTACTTTAAATTTTTTTTACTTAAGAGGCTGTGAGCTATTTTGAAGGTGTCCACGAGCTACTGGTAGCTCTCTAAAGTCTGGTTGGAGACACCCGTTTCAGAATATATTAGAATAAGTTCAAATGAGGCACATTTTCTTTCTAATTGTTAAGTATGGTTGAAACCAATATTTGAATACGATCAAAACACATCAATACACCCAGTTTTGACATTTGCACACATTATGGTTTATGTGCAGGAAAACCGTTTTTCAGTACACGCGTACTGGTCATTTCAACTGAAATGTGTTTCTATAATGGCAGTGCGATACCACACCATGCATACTTCACACTAATCCACTCAATCTAACTTGATCAACCC
The DNA here is from genome assembly GCF_964263255.1 of Lissotriton vulgaris. Taxonomy (NCBI): domain Eukaryota; kingdom Metazoa; phylum Chordata; class Amphibia; order Caudata; family Salamandridae; genus Lissotriton; species Lissotriton vulgaris. The sequence goes on along the minus strand of NC_141700.1, from coordinate 468,627,767 downwards.
CCACCACAATCCAATCTATCCCACTTCACCCCAATCTACTGCACTCCACTCAAATCTACTCCACTATTCTCCTATCTTCCCCAGTCTACCCCACTCCAGTCTACCCCAATCCACCACACTCCAATGTACCTAAATCCAGGCCACTACACTCCAAACTACCCCAGTCTAATTTACCCAACTCCATTCCAATTTACCTTACTCCACTCCAGGCTCCACTGCAATCTATCCAACTCCTTCCTACCCCACACACTACCCAACTCCAATCTACCCCACTCTACCCAATATACCCCATCTCACTCTACTCCAATCTACCCCTTCCCAATCTACCCCACCCCAATCTACCCCTCCTCAAACTACCCAGCTCCAATCATCCCTCTTCAATCTACCCCACTCCATTCCAATCTACCCTACACTAATCCACCAAATGGGCCCACCATAATCTACTCAACTCCTCTACCCTACTCCACACTTCCCCAATCTATCTCCCTTCACTCAAATCAATCCAGTTTCGCTCCGCTCAACTACACTTTAATTTTCTCCAATCTACCCACTCCGCCCCAATCTACCCAACTCCACTTCACTCTAATCTACCACATGACACTCAAATCTACCGCACTCCAGTCCAATCTAACCCACTCCACCACACTATAATCTACCCTACACCACTCCACCCTAAACTGCCCAACTTCAAAGTACCCCATAAAATCTACCCCACTCCAATCTACCTCAATGCACCCCACTACATTCCAGTCTACACCACTTCACTTCACTCCAATCCACCCTCCCAAAATCGACCCAATTTATCCCAATCCAATCTACCCCACTCTACTCAAATATACCCCACTCTACTCAAATATACCCCACTCTACTCAAATATACCCCACTCTACTCAAATATACCCCACTCTACTCAAATATACCCCACTCTACTCAAATATACCCCACTCTACTCAAATATACCCCACTCTACTCAAATATACCCCACTCTACTCAAATATACCCCACTCCGATCCAACATACCCCACTCCACTCAAATATACCCCACTCTACTCAAATATACCCCACTCTACTCAAATATACCCCACTCTACTCAAATATACCCCACTCTACTCAAATATACCCCACTCTACTCAAATATACCCCACTCTACTCAAATATACCCCACTCTACTCAAATATACCCCACTCCACTCCAACATACCCCACTCCAACATACCCCACTCCAACATAACCCACTCCAACATACCCCACTCCAACATACCCCACTCCAACATACCCCGCTCCAACATACCCCGCTCCAACATACCCCGCTCCAACATACCCCGCTCCAACATACCCCGCTCCAACATACCCCGCTCCAACATACCCCGCTCCAACATACCCCGCTCCAACATACCCCGCTCCAACATACCCCGCTCCAACATACCCCGCTCCAACATACCCCACTCCACTCCAACATACCCCACTCCAACATACCCCACTCCAACATACCCCACTCCAACATACCCCACTCCAACATACCCCACTCCAACATACCCCACTCCAACATACCCCACTCCAACATACCCCACTCCAACATACCCCACTCCACTCCGCTCCAACATACCCCACTCCACTCCGCTCCAACATACCCCACTCCACTCCGCTCCGCTCCAACATACCCCACTCCGCTCCGCTCCAACATACCCCACTCCGCTCCGCTCCAACATACCCCACTCCACTCCGCTCCACTCCAACATACCCCACTCCACTCCAACATACCCCACTCCACTCCAACATACCCCACTCCACTCCAACATACCCCACTCCAGCATACCCCACTCCAGCATACCCCACTCCAACATACCCCACTCCAACATACCCCACTCCAACATACCCCACTCCAACATACCCCACTCCAACATACCCCACTCCAACATACCCCACTCCAACATACCCCACTCCAACATACCCCACTCCAACATACCCCACTCCAACATACCCCACTCCAACATACCCCACTCCAACATACCCCACTCCACTCCGCTCCAACATACCCCACTCCACTCCGCTCCAACATACCCCACTCCACTCCGCTCCAACATACCCCACTCCACTCCGCTCCAACATACCCCACTCCACTCCGCTCCAACATACCCCACTCCACTCCGCTCCAACATACCCCACTCCACTCCGCTCCAACATACCCCACTCCACTCCGCTCCAACATACCCCACTCCACTCCGCTCCAACATACCCCACTCCACTCCACTCCAACATACCCCACTCCACTCCAACATACCCCACTCCACTCCGCTCCAACATACCCCACTCCACTCCGCTCCAACATACCCCACTCCACTCTGCTCCAACATACCCCACTCCACTCCGCTCCAACATACCCCACTCCACTCCACTCCAACATACCCCACTCCACTCCAACATACCCCACTCCGCTCCAACATACCCCACTCCGCTCCAACATACCCCACTCCGCTCCAACATACCCCACTCCGCTCCAACATACCCCACTCCGCTCCAACATACCCCACTCCGCTCCAACATACCCCACCCCACTCCACTCCAACATACTCCACTCCACTCCAATATACCCCACTCCACTCCAATATACCCCACTCCACTCCAATATACCCCACTCCACTCAAATATACCCCACTCTACTCAAATATACCCCACTCTACTCAAATATACCCCACTCTACTCAAATATACCCCACTCTACTCAAATATACCCCACTCTACTCAAATATACCCCACTCTACTCAAATATACCCCACTCCACTCAAATATACCCCACTCCACTCCAATATACCCCACTCCACTCCAATATACCCCACTCCACTCCAATATACCCCACTCCACTCCAATATACCCCACTCCACTCCAATATACCCCACTCCACTCCAATATACCCCACTCCACTCCAATCTACCCCAATCCAGTGAAGTTCGCTCTTCCCCCATCTACCCCACCCAGCTGCAATCTACCCCAATATGTCTCAATCCACACTACCCCGAACAACCCTACACTGATCTACCGCAATATAAATCTACCCCACATAAACCTACCTCAATCTTCCCACCCACCTCCAATCTACCTCACAGCACTCCAATCTAGCCAACTCCCCTAGGCTATCCCCCTCTGCCACACTCCACTCTACCAAAATCGAACCCACTCAACTCAAATCTACCCCACTCAACTCAAATCTACCCCACTCAACTCAAATCTACCCCACTCAACTCAAATCTAACTTCCTCCATGCCAGTCCACCTCACTCCAATCTACCCTACATTAAATTACCCAACTCCATACCTCACAGCTCCAATCTACCCCACTCCAATCTACTCCCCTCTAATCGACTCTACCCCAGTCTACCCCACTTCACCCCACCCCACTGCAATCTACCCACCCCACTCTACCCCACATCACTCTACCACACTCTAATCTTTCCCACTACAAACTACCCCACTCCATTTATCCTTCACCAATCTACCTTGTTCCATTTCAATCTACCATGCTCAAGCCACCCTAATCTACCACACTCCACTCTTTCTCAACCTATTTTACTCCACTCTAATCTCTTCTCCACTCCCATCTATCCAACTCCACCCTACTCCACTCCAATCGGCCCCAATCTACCAACTCCAATCCGCCATATCTACCACAGTCCAATCTAACCCACTTCACTCAAATCCACCCCCCACTCCAGTCTACCTTACCCCACCTCCACCCCAAACTACCAAACTTCAATTTACTGCATCCAATCCGCCCTACTCCAGTCTACTTCACTCCACTCCAATCTACCCTACCCTTACCCAATATACCCAACCCCATACCCATCCACCCCACACCACATTATCCAACTCCACTCCAATCCACCCACCCACTCCAGTCCAATCAACAGCAATCTACCCCACTCTTATTAATCTCACTCAAATCTACTCCACTCCACGTTAATGTAACCATTCCACTCCAATCTATTACACTCTAATATACTCTACTCCAATCTACCCCACCTGACTCCACTATTCGAAAAAGTATCCCACTTTACTCCAATGTACCCCAATATATCCCAGTCCAAACTTCCTCCTTCCACACCAATCTACCAAATTTTTCTTTTAATATCTTTTATTATTTTTGTTTTATTTTGACAGTAACAGTAACATACAGCATTATATGGTTTATGTATAGTGACCGTAGATCTCTTACAGTAGCTCGTTTTGACGAGAAGAACATTGCAGTTATTTATTTTATGGACAAACAGGAGTGACAGTTCTAATTAAATTATACTAGGTCGGTATCATCATTTAGAATCCAATCCTGTTAGGATGTCTCCAAACATTGCAATAATAAAGTAACATTCTGAGTCTGGAACTGTATGGAGGACCATGATAAACTGCGCATTTAACAACCAGGGGGGGGAAGGACCTAGAACTTGGAGCTGAGTTGGAGTGCCTCCAACTAACTATGTGTATGTGTGGGTATGTTACCTGCTGCACCTGTGTCCATTACTTTAACCATGTCTCCCCCATAAATGTATGCATCGGGGCATCGGCGTACCAGTGTCAGCTGTGGAATTAGTATCTTTGGGTGTCTCAGGAATTCTAATAATGTGCGCGATGCAACCCATCCGGGCCAGGCGTAGATGCTATCTGGATTGGCAGGCTTGCATGTTGTTGTAATGTTAGCAGGATCGCTTCCCAATGTGTAGCTATTGGAATTTTCCTAAGCACTAGGGTTTCTTCAAGGCGAATTGCTATGCCTTCTGCACTAGCTCATGAAAGTATGGAATGTCTGCAAACCTGGAAGTGCAGGGGGTCAGGCGCCTTCCATCGTTTTGGATTAGCCGTTTGGCAGCTATTATGCCGAAGTCCAAGAATCTGGATGTGACCTTGGTGTTATGTGTCCTGAGGCATCTGTGCAGCAAGTACGCCGGCCAGACAAAGGGTATCTCTCTCTCTGTGCAGCTACGTAGTGCTCCGGCTACTTCTCTCCAATATGTACTAAGACTGGCGCAGCTCCACAACATATGTATTAAGTCTGCGTCTAAAACAGAACATCTAGAAGAAGCAAAATCAGTACGAAGAAAATATCTGTTGATTTTAGCTGGTGTGTAGTTCGCTCTGTGTGTTAATGTAATATTGGATCTGCCTGAACCTCATGTTCCTGGGGATCTTAACTGGGCTGGCCAGCACTTGCCCCCATTCTTTGTCCAAAGGTTTCCTGCCTAGGTCTTGCTCCCATTTATGTCTGAGGGGGTCTAAATTGATCGCAGCATGTCGGCGCAGCCAAGCTGCGAACCACTGCGTCAGATGTCTACCTTGTCCCATGACTGGGCCTTATATGAGGACGGAGCGGCTGCCACCACTATCGAGCTTTGCATGGGGGAAAGCGACATGGATGCGGTTGCTTGAATAGGCGGGTTGGAACATTGATCGGTTGTGTGCTGGCCCGCTGAGCTACAAGAGGACCTACAGTGGTGGCTGGGACTCCACGACTGGCAAGAATGCGGCAAGGCCTGGTTGGAGGAGACAGGGCTAAAGGCAGTAGTGTCTGCGGTGGAGGAGGCGTTTGATCGCCACAAGCACAGTGGACCCGGGTCCCTCAGGAGGGATATCACCGCACAGATAAAGCGCAGAGGAACGGTGAGAGGGCGGTGAGGCCGGGTCCCACCCACTCCATAGCGGGAGTGTGCACAACCACGACCTTGGGAACCAGGGACAGTAGGAGAAGCACATGGAGCACGGTGCCGACCGTCACCTGACCGCAGGCCCATCCTGTTGTACGCCACATCGGGGGCGGTGAGTACCAACGTCAAAGGCATCATGGGGCAGACCATCAAGAGACCGGATACTGAGCAGCAAGAGGTACTGAGCGATGACAATGGGGACTCCAGCTGACGCTCGGGGACCAGGAAGGAAGGAGCGACGCCCCAAGAGGAGCTGTCACTCCACAACATCCTACAGGCCATAGAACGATCGCGGATGGTAGTAGAGACCAAGATTGACACGATCCGTGAAGACCTGGGCCTCCTACGAGCAGACCATAGGAAGCTGGCGGACCGGGTCAAGGTCGCAGAAGAGGAGAGAGAAAGCCTGAAACCACCGGTAGCCAGGACTGCACACAAAACCACTGACATAGAAAAATGAGTCCTGATCCTGGAACAACACGCAGAGGATGCCGAAAACAGGGCCCGCCGAAACAACATTAGGGCCATGGGCCTGCCTGAAAAAGATGAGAGGAACGACATGGTGGCATATCTTGAGCACTGGCTACGCACAGCCGTGGCAGAAGTGGTTATCTACATTCTTCGCCCTGGAACGGGCGCACAGAGTTCCCGCCCGAGCTCTGCAACCTGGCAGGCCGCCGAGGCCAGTGGTGGCCCGCCTCCTATTCTATAAAGATAGAGACCATGTGCTGAGTCAGGCGTGCCTCAAAGCGCAACTAAGGGTGGACAACAGCATTGTACGGATCTACCCAGATTTCTCCCGAGAAGTGCAACAACAGAGAGCGTCCTTTACGGCAGTCAAAAGAAAACTGCGCCAGATGGGGTTGTCCTATTCTATGGTCTTCCCAGCTAAACTCTGCATAGTGCGCTCCAGGGGCACTCCATTCTTCACTACCCCTCAGGATGTTTGGGACTAGATTGAGGAGCAGGACACCCGAGACTTGCAGCGTGCAGACAAAAACCCAGTTGGAAAGGAGTTGACACGTTCTCCTGACAGGGGGGCAACCTCAAAGACCCATCTGACGGCGGAAGAGGCAAACCAGGTTCAGAGCCAGTGCAATCGCAGCTGTGGCCTCGTTGAGCGCAGCTGGCACCCAGGACCCACTGTTGCACTCCGGGGGAAGAGCAGAGGGACACGGACTCTGAAACCAGCTCGATCTCGGTGGGGGAGGCCAGTCAAGCCTTGCTGCATGTAACTCCCAGATCGGCGGATGACCTGATGTGAAGCTGATCGCACATGCAAGTACCGTCTGGACTGTATTGTGGGGTGGTGGGGCATGGCGTTAGTATAGCCCTGCACATTGTCCGGAGGGGTCCCTCAATTGGTACCCGACACCCTCACGCTGGGGGAGTGGTCAGGGGGGGCTGAGAGGACGGCTGTCCTTCAGGCAGACATTGGCCTAGGCACCACTTCCGAACTCTGACTGTTCAGGCACTAGTGTGCATGGTTTGGATGGGGGAGACATTCTCACTTGTCCTGGGGAGGGGGAGTTGGGATGGTTTTCTTAGTTCTAGTTGGGGGCACTGTTGTCTTCCCCAATGGGGTACCAAGGAGTATTACGTGAAGACTCGCATTCCAGGATATTGGGCACCGGATACAGGGAGGGGCAGGGGAGGCGAGACAGGTGGAGAGGCTAATTTACCATGCACAAGCTGAATAGACGGGGGTCCACATAGCAATGCTGCAAGAGACACATACATTAGCATCAGAGGGGGAGGCACTACATCGTAGGTAGAGAGGCCAGGCGTACTACACCACATACTCTGCATTTGCCAGGGGGGTCTTGATCTTGATAAGGGCGGGCATCCCCTTCCAACACACTGCTCACAAGGCAGACCCAGAAGGCCGATATGTGGTGATCACCGGGCGTCATGACGGTCAGGACATCACACTCATCAATGTCTATGGCCCGAATACAGTTCAGGGAGTGTTCTTTGAGCACTTATCAGGGGTACTGGCTCCATATAGGACAGGGGCAGTCATTGTGTGGGGCGATTTTAACTGTATAGCAGACCCGGTCCTGGATCGCTCACACCCACCACTACATGATGCACCAGTACATAGGATAGCTAGGAAGTTTAGGGAAAGGGCAATCCCGTTGGGGGCTGGTAAACAAGTGGTGACGGATGCACCCAGGGGACAGGGAGTACTCCCACCTCTCCCACGTACATGACTTACATGTCCATTTAGATACCTTTTTATGTTCACAGGATATGCACACCCGACTTCATAAGCCAATATACCTCACCCGAACGGTGTCAGACCACAATCCTCTGTTAGCCTAACTACAATGAGGACATAAACGGCAGCCCATCCCCACTTGGCGCCTCAAGCCGGAGGCACTTGAGGACCAAGTGTTCCCGCATGAGATTAAGGAGCAAATCATCACATACTTCACGGATAATGCACACACTACGGACTCTAGGGTGACCGAATGGGAGGCCTCTAAGGCGATGATTAGGGGGAGTTGCATGGCATTATAAAAAGGGGTGCGACGTACACTATTGACGGACGTGGATAGGGCACACCGGGTGTTTAGGGAAGTGGAGTGCAGATGCCCGAATGATCCAGACTTACAGCAGGAATTGCTCGAAGCGAAAGAAGAATTGGCAGTACAGGAAGAGCGACTGAGGTGCTTCGATTACTGGGTTTATATGGACAGAACACACGCTGAGAGAGATAAGGCGGGCAGATTGCTGGTGTGGCTCGCTTCTCCTACCTGCTGGGAGCACACTATACTAGAACTGATGGGACCAGGAGGGCAACGTCTGTCTAAGCAGGAGGCTATCAATGACAGGTTCCGAGGGTACTATGAGCACCTGTATACGAGCGAAAGACCCTGTGGAGAGGGGGGATGTGGAGGATGCGGACCTGCCGTTGCACACCCTGAGGGACAAAGAGGCAGAGCTACTGGGAGCCGCAATCTCAGACAGCGAAATCAGAGTAGCTATCAAGGCGCTAGCGAGAGGGAAAACACCGGACACTGATGGTCTCCCTAAGGAGTTCTATGCTGAATAGGTAGATTTACTAACCCCCAGACTGGTTGAGATGTACGCGGAGGATAGGGAGAGGGGCCACTTACCGGGCACGAGTAGGGAGGCGGTGGTAGTCCCGCTCTTGAAGCCGGACAATTCTCCCCTGGAGTGCGAATCATATCGCCCATTGTCGATGCTAAATCTCGACTTTAAAATTCTAACAAAAATACTGGCAACGCGACTACTCCCCTACATGATGTCTCTGGTACATCAGGACCAGGCAGGTTTCACACCCTGTCGGAACACAACCCTAAATATGTGCAGCTTATTGTCCAATATAGAACTAGGAACAACGGTGGAAGGCGGTGTTCACCATTGACATAGAGAAGGCATTTGATAGCCTCGCATGGGGATTCTCATACGCAATATTGACCAAAATGGGCCTAGGAATGGGCTTTATAAGCTGGGTACGGTTACTATATGCAGACCCAGTGGCAAGGATCCGCACTGGTCGTACATCGGCACAATATTTGGTGGAGAGGGGGACACGTCAGGGAAGCCCTCTGTCCCAGCAGCTTTTCGCCTTGGCAGTGGAGCAGTTAGCCTGTATAGCAAGGTCCGGAAGAACGTATCGGTGGATCCAGTTGGGAGAGATACGACACCAAGTGACGTTATACGCAAACGACCTCCTCCTATTTCTAAATGATGCAGAGGGCGACCTGCCGGGGGCTAAGGCGATGATGGAGAGCTTCGGCTCCTTATCTGGGCTACAAGTGAACTACCTGAAGTCCAAACTTTTCCCCCTGGTGAGGGACGCGATAAGCCCCTGAATCTGGGAAATCTGAGATGGGAGCCCCGCTGCTTCCGTTACTTAGGGGTCCACATATTCCACAAGCTGGAGGATGTGAAGGAGGGCAACATAGGGAGGGCGCTCCGCTCGCTTAAGAAAACCATGACCTTCTGGGGGAAGCTACCTCTTTCAGTGATGGGTCGCATCTCGCCACTTAAAATGGTGGCACTGCCTCGGCTGCTCTACTTTTTTGTAACATTGCCAATTTGGATATCAGCAGCATGGTTCCGGGAGCTGGACTCCTACATGTTGGCCTTTGTGTGGGGGTCGTGTGCAGAAGGGTAGCCCTCAATACATTAAAGCAGCCCAGACTGGGGGGCGGCATGGCTATGTCCGACATGGAGGCTTATTATTTGTCAGGATAACTGCAGAGGTTTACACAATGGATTGCGGGAGGCAGGGACCCAGAGAAGGGGATCCCTCCGTTTGCCCTGGAGGGGTCCGCTGTGTTCCAAACTCTGCTGAGGACGATTAGGCCTCAACAAATCAGCAGTAACGAACATAGGGTGATACATCGTTGTTGGAGCAGATGCCTGCAGAAAACTAAAACAAAGCGCCCATACTCCCCAGAGATGGCACTGCAGCTACTGGAAGCCCTTCCCCATAGAGGGCAGTGGCCCGGCCTGAATGGATGGAAGGAAGTGGGGCGACAAAGGTCGGGGATCTATTCCGGGATGGGGAGCTCCTCTCCTTTGAGGACTTCAGGGCGGACTGGGACATACCACCAGGGCACTTCCTCCTACACGGGGCGGTCACGGGAGCGATACGGCACCACTGGGGTGCGGGGACGGTGGAACCTCCGCGGCACCACACTTGCGAATTTATGAGCTTGGCGGGTGGAACCATCAAGGCGGTGGCCTGGTTATAGAGAGCTATCAGACTGGACTCCACACAACTACTAGATAGACTACGACATAAAAGGGAGGAGGACATTGGCGGGCCACAAGAGGATAAGGACTGGGACAATGTCTTGGAGCGAAAAGTATCTCGAAATGCCTGGTTAGCTTGATCAGCTTTTATACACTCCACCAAGCCTATTTAACCCCCAGAACGTATTAACCGATATTTCATTGATGCAGTTGCTAGATGCCCGAGGTGTCAGGAACAGGGGGCGACGTTTATACATATGGTTTGGAGCTGTGCCTCCTTAACTCAATACTGGCAAGAAGTGACGCAAGTGACGGCGAGGGTGTCGGACAGGGTGGTCCCCTGTACACCGGCTCATGTACTGCTCCATTTATTTCTGCACTGTGCTAAAACCAAAACCACATCCGGATTCCAGGACTTGGCATTTATTTTGGCGAAGCGGGAAATCACTAGAAGCTGGAAGAAGCAGGGGGGCCCTGATGTCCACAGATGGAGACGTGAGATGGAGAAGTGGGCGGGTTGCGAGAGCAGGGTCCTGCTTCAGAATTCACGGCGGGAGTGGGCAAGCTGGAGAGAGCTCAGGCATGGGAAGGGCTGGTGGCAGACAATGAGATTGTGCAGGGACTCAGAGGCTTCCACACCAGAGAGAATCCAGCACGTAGAGCATCCCCAGGGACCAGATTAGGGTGGGATACCCCAATAGAAAAGCGAGAATGGGCGTAATTCCTAGCATCAACACACACAGGTGCAGAAGAGGGCCACGAAGGAAGGCTCTGGCGCACCAATACTATTCACGCCTGGAATACCTGGGAGCATATGAATCGATCTGAAAGTCACACAAGGGGAGACAGCAGTGCGGGGAGGGAGGGTGGGGGTCGTTGATGTTGAGGCCTTATTGTTGGGAGTGGAGAAGGGGGTACATTCAGTGTGCACAGTACGTAGTTTTGGGTGATGCTAAGAGCTTCCTAGTTGTCATGTATAGAGGGGGCATAAGGAGGACATTGACAACGTCGGCAGACCAATGGGTTATATTGCCCACTCAAGACCAATGTGTACAGTGATATAACAGGTGTACGATGTATGCATTATAAAAGGCAATAAAGTTTGTTTACAAAAAAAAGCAATACAAGCGGACTGTAAATCTTAGAAAAGCAAAACTACTGACCCAATAATGAGAATCACTCACCTTACCTGCAAATAGTAGTAACTGTAAACTTTTCTGGGTTACAGTTAAAAAGATAAAGCAACCCAACTGCACAGACCCAAAGATTGATTGTAATATCTCCAGTCAGGACTGGGAGACCCATTTTTCTAATTTCTATGCCCAGGCCACTCCCACTGCCACAACTCTGCCAAATCCTAATTTTAGTGTACTGCAAGTGACTTTAGAAGAGTTATTGGAGGCACTGCAGCATAGTGTTGTGGGCAAGGCACCTTGCCCCGACAGGGTACCTATCGATCTTTTGAAGCACAACCCGAACATTTGGGCGCAGTTATTGCTGAATGTTTTTAATAGTCTTGCTATTGCCCCTATCCCTGCATCATGGTTGACATCCATTATAGTGCCTATTTCTAAACAAGCATTTACAATGCAATAGGTCTCGCAGCATTAAAGTTTGAGTTATTGGCATTGTATATGACAATGCCAATAGTTATAACTTTTGTAAATGTGACACCTATTGCATTTGTAATGCAATCTGTGTTTTATTTACGTGACTTAGATGTATTTATATTACAAATACCAATGGCTTTTAATTTTTTTAATAATTAATACTTAAATAAAAGGTATTGTAATTGAGTCGGTGGAAGGGTGAAGTGGGTCGTGTCCCAGAGTGATGTGGTGGTGTCCCCGAGTGGTGCCCCGAGTGATGTGGTGGTGTCCTCGAGTGACAAGTGGTGCCTCTGAGTGATGTGGCGGTGCCCCTGAGTGATGTGACGTTGTCCCTGAGTGATGTGCTGGTGTGATGTTAGGTCGCTTATTGCAGAATACAGCCAATACGAGCAGAGTCACTGTCAGGCTACCGTGAGGGTTTCTGTGGAAGGGTGGCTGGCGCTTGAATCGCGCAGTACAGGCAGCATTCTTTCAGGACAAATGTCATATGGAAGGATTGTCGCTGAGTATAGGAGCTGTGTACACAGCACAGCGAAGGTCGGATTGGCCTTGAGGACAGCCTGGCAGTGCCAGGAGGGCTTTTTTGGTAGTTCAGTGCGTGTGTCTGTGTCGGTTTTTGGGTGTTTGTAGGTCTGTTTTTTCTTGGTGCGAGTGTGGATTTTACTGTTGGTTTCCACAAACCGTGCCTGCAGCAAGCACACACAAGTGTTTTCAATACACAGGAACCTATTTGTTTTGTCGAGATGTTCCTATTACATTATTGAGCTTTTCAGGCTGTCGTTTAGCTGTTAGCTGGAGCTGTTCAGTCCGCACGCAGGGGAGCATGCAGGGGCGTAGCTATCGCTGGTTCAGCAGGTACAGTGGCACCGAGGCCCGGTGGTGTGAGGTGCCCAGTGCACCCCACCTGTGGCTGTATTTTGCTACATAAACCTGTGCTAGCAGGGCCTGTGGTCCTTGCCTGCACTAGGGAATATGCTGCCATTGCTATGCTACCTTGTGCATCCTGGAGTAGGACTGGGTAAGGGGGTGTGCATCTATTTAGGGGTGTACTGCGCAAATAACGGGCACAGGAGTCAGACGCACCTTTATTCCGCTGTTCACGGAGTCAAGGGTGGTGGATGCTCATGCCCGTTTTTTTCTACTTGCTGATGCTGGCTTATGTTCATTATTCACGAGAACGTCCTTGTTCAGCACTGTTGGTTTGTGGGCTGCGAGGGGGAACGGAAGCACGCAGAAGGAAATGACATCAGCTGGCATTCTCATGACTGTCCCAAGCGCTAAACACGGCCTCGAGCTTCCAGCACTGACTGCCACGGAGTCCTACCCAATATTTGAGATTTGAGAGGGGCAGTAATGGCAGGGAACGTTCTTAAACTTCATTCTACTCACTCTGCACACATTGTTTTCTCATTAGTGAGAAAGAAGTGGTAAAATAAACTATACCGTTACCAATTTCAGCTCGACAAGCGCAAAAAACTTCTTATTTCGTAATGGACAGTGTGTGTGTGCCTTGTGGGGGTAATATCGCAATATTCTTCAGAGGAAGTGCAGGGAATACCTCAGATCCTCGCCGTGCCGGAGCCGTTGTGAGAAAGCGGCACATGATTTGAAAACCAGCCCGGGCTAGGCGGTGGATATGGGCACAGCAGAGTACATCTAGAAAGTGCACAGCATGTCTCGAGCCTGCAGGAAATGAGAGGAAACTGGGTAGGCCTGGCGAGTTTCTCTTGCATGCCCATGAATGCTTGTTACTATGCATAGAAGAGTTGTCAAAAGTGTAATAATGTGCCGCCCACCTCATGCCCTCAATTTTCGGCCCATAACTTCTCTCCTGTCAAAACTTCTTGAAATCTGCCCAGTTTAGTGGTTTTCTTAATTTTCGGATGCAGGGCCAGCCCTCGGCAGCGCACTGACTCAATAACTAGAAAAAGCATTGACGCTGCGTCTGCAGTATATTTTTAGCTGGATCACAAACCTGAATGTCCCCGCGTTTACCAGTCACCGCATCATCACCGGCAACGAACAGCAGCAGGCCGCAGCTCCCCAGCAGCGGGAGGCCCGGTAAAGTCTGGTTGATTGGCCAGTCACCGCATCATCACCGGCAGCGAACAGCAGCAGCCCGCAGCAGCAGCGGGAGGCCCGGCTCCATGGCCGCCTCAGGCTTCCATCAGGCTCAGCCCCTCCCGCCCGGCGTCGAAGTCCCGCCCGGCGTCGACGTCACTTCCGTTGCCAGGCAACGGCCCCACCGGCACCAATCCCAGCGCGGCTCCTCGTCTGACGTCAGAGGAGCTGCGCTTGGGATTTGTAAGACTACTGAAGTTCCCGGGCTGCGGCGGTGTTTACGAGAAGGCAAGTTTAAATTTCCATGCAATGACGCTGTGGGAGGCGGCGGTGATATGAGACAGCGCACCTTCTTGCACAGTGCCTTCCCACGCGTAAGGGGAGAGGAGCCCGGCGAGTGAGGTTGAGGGTGGGGGTGTACGCGCGTGTGTATGTTGGAGTGTGTTTGTGTGTGCGTGCGTGTGTGTGTCTGTTTAAGGGGTGTGTGTGTGTATGCAGCGTGTGTCTGTTTAAGGGGGGGGTGCGTGTGTGTGTATGCAGTGTGTGTATGTGCGCATGCGCGAGTGTGGCTTTGTTTGAGAATGGGAAAATGAGGCACGGCGACGTGCGCGCTCACGAGGTAGAATCTCCGGCAGGAGACGCTCGCTCGTGATAGTCTGCTGTCCACATTCCCCTGAAAGCGACGACATAAGTTGTCGAGCCCTAGACAGCAAAGCTTCGCTTTGCTTTCATCTAGGCTCGACCTAAAAAGGGGACGTTCTCAGCCCCGCTGTTACAGACCTATCTCATTTATTGATACTACCATAAATGTTTTGGGTAAAGATCTATACAATCGCATAAACGATTGGGCTAAAGAGAAGTCAATATTCACCCTGGTCAGTATGGCTTCAGACCTAAAGTGGGCACTATAGAGCAGTGTCTTAATCTCAAACTAATTATAGGGAAATACAATATAGTAAAAAAACATGCCTGTTTACTTAGCTTTTATGGATCTATCCACAGAGTTTGATAGTGTCAACCATTCAAAATTGTGGTCTATTTTAATCTCCCTAGGGTTGGAAGAAGCACCTGTACACTTTTTAGCTTACCCACATAGAGGCATGATCGCAAGAATAAGAATCAACACCAATGGCGAAGTCTTTGAAGATGTCAAAATAATGAGGTGTGAGATAAGGTTGTGTTGTAGTCCCACTATTATTTATTTTATATATTAATGATTTTCACACTTTTTTATCCCCCCCCATGATGTTCCTAGAATTCAGAGTTCTCCCCTACCCGCATTGTTGTATGCTGATAGAACAAGTTACTTACCTTCGGCAAGGATATATCTGTAAGAAACAGATTAGTTATGGATTCCTCACCTTAGAATTCCCCCAGAAGTAAGACTGGATCAGGAGAATTTTTTTTCAGCTGTACTCCTGCGCGTCGGTAGGTGGCATCGGTCGACTCCATGTTCGTCGTTGGTGTCGTGGTCGCCGGAATGACGTTGCAGTGTCTACTTAGAAGACCCCCCTGCGCGCTGACATCAGTACTTTACATGACATTCCACACCAGAAGCGCAGAACCATGCAAGACACTGACCACTGGTGCACAAAACTAGGGCCCACGAGGCAGACATCATTGGAAGAGAGAGGGTAGAACACGACTCAGTCTCCCCTTCCCAGGTCTCATCTACCAGCTCCCTCACCCTGGAGCAGATCATCGTGGACTGCCGGAGAGCCATTCAGCCTGCAGTGAACGTGAACCTTCACCCTGTAGCCACATACGATGAAAAGGGCCCACACCTTTTCTCTTCTGAGGAGGAATCCCTCTGCTCTGAACAGTCACCTACCGTCACACTGTCACTAGGAGACCGCTCGCCATGCCCGGCAACTATACTCTGGACTTCAATGGACTCTTTGATGCACTGCTCGTATAGACATTGTCTTTTTTCTCTTCCCCATGATACACTAAGGGACATTGCATATGTTTAGTTTGTGCAAATTGCCAGTTGTGATAGGCTCCCAGTACTGGGATTGTTTCCCTACCCAGTTACAGAGGTTTTCCGTCACCATCTTTTTCCCCCATCATACTATTTTATAGGGGGGGGGGGGACAACACATGGCATTTGGGATACGGGCAGAGAGATCCCGCTGCATGTGCCTCTTGGCTCCAACCTCTGACATCCAATATCTTACACTCAATGACTATGGCATGCACACAGCTAGAAACGCTATGCTATTTACTACTACATCAAGAGGCAGAAGGTGCAGATAGTCTTTCTACAAGACACACAAATCACAGCAAGAGAACTAGACTGCTTTCACAAGCGCGGAGCGGTATAGTTTGTGTACCGTAATCAATACTGGAACATCAAGTAAGTTTCACAGTAGTTTATTCATTACATCAGCTGAGACACCAAGCAGAGTAGCCACAACAATTCCAACGAAGACAACAACTGCCTGTGCTAGAACTGCTGGTGCAGAACTCCCACGCAATGAGATTCTGCACCAGTGACATTCCTAACGAGCACAAGCCACTACATGGGTCTTCCTTCAAAATAAGCAATAATAAACAAAGAACTACAACAAAAGAAACAGAAAAGAAAAGGAAAAGGATAAGCTAGAAACAAAATAGAAAAGCTATATAACATTAGAGTACTAAACTCTGTAATGAAAAGAAATCTTCCTAACTCGAGCACTGTGCCTCTGGACAGCATGCCCGCACAATCTAATAGTAAAGCTATCTAACATTAGAGTACTAAACTCCATAACGAAAAGGAATTTTCCTAACTCTAGCACTGCGCCTCAGTATGGGCAAACCCACACAATCTAAACTCCCTTCACCACTCTCCCTTCCAACATCCTTGCAACAAGAACCACTCTTCACCAAAAACACTTATTCCACCTCTGTCCATTGAGGAGTTTAACAGAATTCTCTCACTTCCACAACTTAAATAGGTTGACTAATCTTGGAGGAACCCTTCCTCACATGGATAGGTTTCTTAACACAAACATAATCACCCAAACTCAGCTACATTTTTTTAACACATGTTTTAGAGTCAAAGTAAATTTTCTGCTTTTTCTGAGCCAAACTTACATGACCCCTGACACTCTCATCTGTCCATTGTTTCCCTTTAACCCATTTTCTCATCAAACTAGGGAAAAAAGCAGTGGCAGCTTTTAGACCACGTAACAACTCAAAAGGTGAAAACCCTGTGGTTGAATGAGGGGTGGTACGGTAAAACCAAAGCATTCTTCTCACAGAATTAGCAACCACACATTTGTTTGCTATAGCCCACTGAATGCATTCTCCAAGCACTCTATTCATCCGCTCCACAACACCATTGGTCTGTGGATGATACAAAGACATTTTAAGGTGCTTGATGCCAGAGGTGCGAAGGAACTCCTCAACCTCACACGCTACAAACTGTGTACCATTGTCTGTCACTAAGAATTCTGGAAAACCCTCTTTCATAAACACATCCGTAAGGAACTCAACCACTGTTCTAGAACTCACCTCCCTAACCAACTTCACTTCTGCAAACTTTGAAGAAGGATCAAGAGCGTGAAACAGACCTACAATGTCAGGACCCAATTTCACCCAAGCTGCAGCTGGCAATTCAATAGGAGAAAGAGGAGGAGTACCCAATTTAGCAGTCTTGTCACAGCTGGAACAAATAACACAAGACCTAACAATTTCATCTACTTCCCTGTCCACGGAAGGCCACCAGAAAGAGAGATGTACCCTTTTCTTTGTCAAAGTGGCACCTAGTTGTCCATCATGCACATGTTTAATCAGCTTAGTTCTCAAAGAAAGGGGAGGAACAAGCTTGTCTGCTCTAAGTAATAACCCATCTTCAATGGTAAGTTCATCTGCCACCTTAAAAAAATTTGAAATCAAAATTCAAGTTTCTTTCTTTAGGCCACCCCTTTTCAACATATTTCATGACCACATTCAAAGAAGCATCACAACTGAGAGCCTGACGCCATTCACATTCAGAAATTGCACACAACTGTGGGAGATAAACAGCAGCCACAATAAACTCCTCCTTGTCTTCCTCACTCATATCCAGTTCACTTACCACAGTGCCAGAGGAACGAGAGAGAAAATCAGCACATCCATTTTTACATCCAGGAATATATTTCACACAAAGTCAAACTGGAGAAGTTTTGAGGCTAATCGTGCAATCCTAGGAGTAAAACTTCTGACATTCTTTCCACTGAGAATAAAGACAAGAGGCGTATGAGCATCTTGGAGACAGACCATCCTTCCCCAAATGAAATTTCTAAACATCATCCCTGCCCACCAACATGCTAGCTACTCTTTCTCGATGACTGAGTACTTCTTTTCCGAAGGATACAAAACCCTGGAGGCAAAACCAATAGTCCTAACGTCTCCTTCAATCTTCTGTGATAAAACAGCTCCCACACCACCATTACTGGCATCAACAGTGAGCGTGCAGGTAAGAGAAGGTTCATAATGTTTTAACACCTTAGGTGATACAAGTTGTTGCTTCACCCACTCAAACACTTTGACATTAGTCACTCGATTCAAATGCAGCACCTCTTATCAAAATTTGTGACTAAGGCCTCAACTTGCTCCCAAAATTTTGAATGAACCATGAATAAAATTCAAAAAGACCAAGAAAAGACTTGAGACTGGTCTTGTCAGCAGGTGGTTTAGATTTGATGATATAATCAACCAAACTGGACATGGTAAAAATCCCATTTTCATTGACTAAATGCCCTAAATATTCAACTTCTTTGGTCATAAAAACACATTAGTCCCTTCGTAATACTACACCATTAGTCTGGAACCTTGACAAAACTTCCTTTAGGATGATATCATGTGTAACTCTATTAGATGCAAAGACAAGGACATCATCTTGGAACACAGATAGCCCATCAATCCCCTTCAGCATACTGGACATAAGTCGCTGAAAAACTGATGCAGCAGACGCAAATCCAAATGGCATCCAGACATATTAAAATGGGGAAACAAATGAAGTAAGATGCCTAGACTCAGGGGCTAATTCTACCTGATGGTAGGCAGACGCTAAATCCAATTTAGAGAATACCTTCGCATCCTTCAGACCTGCCACCAATTCATTAATATTCAGCAGAGAATAGGAATCTACCCAGATTTCCTTGTTCAAGCAGCGGAGGTCAACACGGACCCTAAGCTCACCATTCTGCTTGCGCGCAACAAGTGGAGACAACCATAAGGAGGATTCAACTGGCTCAATTATCACCTTGGTACACAAAGAATTAAGTTCCTTTTCAAGATCCTGCCTAACACTAAAAGGGGCATTTCTCAGTTTATGTTTGTCAAGGCTGGCACTATCCTTTACAATAATTTTATGTTGAATCTTGCCCGATTCACCCAAAAACACATGGGGAAATTTATTAATAAGATATTCAAGATCAGGACTGTCTCTCAAAGCAAGGACCTGTTCTCTTGCTGCAGGTCTGAGCACCATACCAAATAGTCCCTGGTGGAGCCAACCTAATATGTTCAACCCTTTATGTGCAACATACAATTTCCCAGCAATCGTCCTCCCTTTGAATTCCATAATCTCCTCAATGTACCCCGAGAAACTGATCACACGTCCCTCATAAGAGACAGCTTTACGATCTGGAGGAAGTAGATTTGGCTATGTCGCATTATAGAGACTTAACGTGATCATAGAGATACGAGCACCGGAAACAACCAGAAGGTTCAATATTTGATCCCCTACTAGTATCTCTAACAAAGGATCAACACACATTTCAGGATTGCCCCTGATAACCCCATCACCATGTTACTGAGGTCTTTCGTGATTAACTCTTCGTCATCACCACGCACGCCTTTGTCAACAACACATTTTACTGAAGAAGGTTGAGTAACTGATTTGCCTTTAGCAGATTGACAAACTTTAGCAAAGTGACCTGTTCTATTGCAAATTCTACAAGTCACAAACATAGCCGGGCATTTCCCACCTCGCATGTGAGTCTTATATCCACATCTGAAACTGAAATTACTCTGAGAAAAAAATGAGTTTTGTTGTTCTGCAAAATTTGGACGAGGTTTGCCTGAAGGTTTGTTCTCCTTGTCTTTGTTTTTCTTCACTTTCACTGCAGAAACAGCTTCACTCTTTTTACTATCAAGTTCCTTGGCTGACAATTGTGAAGTCTCTATACTTTACGCTTCCTTAATTGTTTCTTCCAAAGTAGGATTTCCCATGGAAAGTAATTTTTGTTTGATGGCTTTGTCTGAACGTTGACAAATAAATTGATCACGTACTAATTGGTCAACAAAGTTTTCAAACTGACACTCCGCTACGAGTCTCCTCAAAGCTGTGATGTAGTTGGCAACATCTTCTTCACTGTTTTGAGTTCGTAAGAAGAATTTGTGGCTGAGAACAACCAAGCTAGGTTGTACATCAAACCTGTTTTGTAATCTTTTAATTGTATCTTGATATTCATCAAGTTTGTTTTCCACATCTACAACTGGAGGAGGCAGATGTTTCAAGATAGCCCTCCCTTCAAACCCTAACGAGTATAGCAACAGGTATTTCTTTCGTTCAACTCTATATCTGTTTGCACCAAGATAGGTTTCAAACCCATCAAACCACTGTTTCTATTTGATGTGAGGCTCACCAGGTGTCTCTAAAAATGGAGGAGGCGGTAAAACAGCTTGCATGTTTCCTAACAATAAATACCAAAACTACAAAAAAATAAACTAAACTGCGACAGTGTTCAGAAACACTAGAACACGTACAGGAAGAAAAGAAGACTTTATTGATATATCAAGTTTATATGGCTGAAGATTATACAGTGTTTTCTCAAATCTTTCTTGAAACTGACAAATTTCAAATGGTGCAAAGCTGCAGAGATCCAATCAACGCGTCGTAAAGAAAAAAAAAATCTTTTTTTTTTTAAAGTGTCAGCCAAACGTCAGTAAAATAAGATGAGAACAGTGTTTTCAGGTGGTGCAGAGCTGTAAAGACTCCTTCAACGCCTAACAAAAAAAATTCTCTTTTTTTCCATTTTATTTTATTTATTATGCAAGAGTAAAAGTCAATAAAGTAAATTGAATATAGCACTGTTGTTCTTCATGCTCTTTTATGACAAAATAAGTTTTACCAGCTGTACTTTTGTGCTCTATTATGACGAAATTGTTTTTTTCCTTTTCCGCTTCTTTTCCTCAATTGTTAGCGAAAAACAGCTGGCACCGGGAAACTTCATTCAGCTCCTTCTATTTCTGAACAAAGGAGCACTGTGACGTAAACAAAGGACACTATGCGTTTCAATACTGGAAGGCAAACGTATGAACATGCATGAACGCTGGGTGTCCTGACCCTTCCGCGTTCCAGCAATGACTCATATGCAACGTACATGCGTCACTACGTGCCTTCACGCTGTTTAAAAAAAGTTACTGTTGCTGGAACGCAAATCTCTAAAATGCGTTCCAGCTGCCACTGCCCTGTCTCCTCGCTGCTCTGCCTCAAAATCCTTTTGGACCACTTCCGAACAACTGCTGACAACGCCGACTTCTTTATGAAATGAACCCTGTGACGACCAGCATTCGCCAGCAGAAATCAGTTTCTGTTCCTTCAACGTTGTAGGAAACGCAATCCAGCCGATGAATGTGGGTTTGTGGTGTTGGTGACTCAGCCCTCCTCGCCACAAAGATGTTGCAATTAATACTGGAACGTCAAGTACATCTTCTGAGAAACTAAGCTGAGCAGCCACAGCAATTCCAACGAAGACACCAACTGCCTGTGCTACAACTCCTGGTGCAGAACTCCCATGCAGCGAGATTCTGCACCAGAGACATTCCAAACAAGCACAGGCCACTACAGTGTGCCACAACATATTCAGCGTACGCGCAGAGAGCATTGGTGTGGGTATGCCCCGGTGTCCCCTATCAAGAAACCAGCAAAGAGACTGACAAAGATTTGGAGAGCCAACTGGCCGGCCGGCCCATCGTGGGCAGTTGCTATGCACTCAACACTGACCAGAAGGCATTCTGGGACACGCCCTCAGCCACACTTGCCAGCTGCACAGCAATTCTGTGTGTTCTGGGTGGTTATTATAATTGCGTATCCGACATTGCCTTAGACCGGTCCCATTCCCTGTTGCTCCCATACCCCCCAACATACCCTGACAAAACACTTTCGAGCCTGGGTGCACCGCTGGGCACTCACAGACATGTGGCACTCTCGTTACATCAGTTCCTGCCTCTACTTCTTCCACACAGCCTCTTTGTACGCCTTGACCGCTTTCTCTGCTCTCTAACACTGGTACCCCTACTTCAGCATGTGGACTATTAAGGCAAGATAATCTCAGATCATGATGCACACATTATGGATCTTAATTGGGCACCTCCCATACACAGTGCAGTACCGTAGAGGCTACCTCGGGACTGCCTCGAAGATCAGGCATTCTGAAGGGAACAGGAGGTCTGCATCACACAATACTTCACTGACAACCACAACTCGGCATCCACCAGGATGCTGGATTGGGATGCTTTTAAAATGGTTGTTCAGGGACCATGCATCCAACAGGTAGCTGGAGTATGTGGTGTCTGGGGCACTAAGCCACATGCTGGATGAATGACCACACTGATGGCCCAGGGCATCCATCTCCTGAACACTAGGAGGTGTCCCACAGGACACTACATCCCTCCCAAACGTTATTGGAAATGAAACAACCAAAAGTCTAACCTATGGGAAACAAACAACAAATGCCCTGCATCATTGAGTCTCTTTCGGACATCTGCCAGCCAGCTCTGTACCAACTGTCAGGCGGCTTTAGTCCACCTCGGCAATGTAGTTCGGACTGGCCTAGTCCCACGGTGTTGGATACTATTTACACAGTTCAACAAGGGGGTAAGCGGAGCGGAGTTGGAGTCCATTTTTGAGATCTTGAAGGTGCTCAGGTTCGGATGTCCGGCAAAACTTGCAAAAACTAAGGATGACCTTGGTGGATGAGGGCCTTCTTTGAAGGCGATGATGCTTCCCAGTTGTACTAACAGAGCAGCTTCAGACTTCCCACTCTTGCCTGGCCTCCTCTCACAGGAGTCTCCTTGAGGCCCTTTCCGCCGGGCAGCAATGGAACCGTGTCTACTGTGCAGGGCTGCTTATAGGCCATGCTAAGGCATTGCTGAGGAACTGCCAGCAGGACCCCAACCTAGTCCTCTTGCACCTGCTGAGGATTATGTCTCAGGGTTTGTATGCTCTTGATATCAGGATTCAGGTTCACATGCCTTCCTAAGGAGGCCTTCGGGTGGACAGTCTCCATCCCCGAACTCCATGCTTCCTGGTGCCTGTTGTGGAGCTGCGGCAGAAGCATGTTTCTTGTTGGGATTCTGCTCTTATCGGAATTCCCTTAAGGCCCTTGCCCCTGGATTGCCACGTGACTGTGTGGGCTGTGTGGGGATCTTATAGCCCGCACTGAGGGGTCACTACGGAACTCCCAACAGGGCCACAACCGAGCTTTGTGCAATCCCAAGGGTGGATAGTCCAATGGTCGAGCATGCTCTTCTTCAGCAGGCCTCAGATGTATGGGGACAGACAAAAGGGTCCTGGGTGGCTAGCCTCCCCCTGCCCCAGGGATGTCTTGTTGGTCTCCAAGTGTTTCAGGCGTTTGGATCCACCGGGGTGGTGTGATGCTCCTTAGGTGTTTCTGGCGATTCACCTGGGTAATTAGTACGATTACTTTGTTACGCTTCAACGACAGGTAGAATTGACATGCTTGAGGTGATATTTTGGAGTCAGGAGGACTAAGGGAACTTCACGGCCACTTGCAGTTGTCATGTAGTAGGTGTACTTGCAAGCTGTGATGCCCTCGATACTAAGTAGCCGGTGACAGGTGAGTGGACGGTCGCACTGTGAAGCGTGGGGCCTGGACGCAGATCGCTAGCGGCTTACAGTTGGTCCTCCCGCGAAACTTTCTCCAGTGACATCTCTGCATCCAGATGGCTGGCTTCTGTTGTTGAACACTGTTAGAACTGGCTATTTCTGGTTGGCTAAGGCTGCCGCCAAAGCTAGGCAGAAACCACCATTCTAGTCAGGGCAAGGGAGTCACACGCCAAGATAACCCCTGCTCACCCCCTTGGTAGCTTGGCACGAGCAGACAGGCTTATCCCGGAGGCAATGTGTAAAGCATTTGCGCACGCACCCAACAGCAACAACATCCTAGGCACACCACAAAAGGAACTCCACACAAGGTTATATAAAAATAACTTTTGGATTGTAAAAACACATCAGATAGTAATCACACAATATACATTGTGCCAACTGGCACGGGCAATATTCACAAGGGATTATTTACAGGACAGGGCCACAGGGGCCACTGTCAGAATCAACACTTTTAGAACTAGAAATACTGTTAGAAATAGCACTTTTGAACATATAACAATCAGAAGTTTCACACATAATGCATAGAACATAGGAAAGACATATGATGTATAAACATACATTCAGCGGTGTAAGAACAAGGCACATGACGCATCAAACACATTCAGAGGTGCAGTACAGGAAAACACATGATGCATAAAAACATTCAGAGGTGTAGGTAAGACACAATGCATAAAACACATTCAGAGGTGTCACAGGCATAATGGCATAGCACATTACGCATTACTCACACTTGGGCATAACCAGTAAAAACTACAGTAGGCAATCTCTCACTAGTCTAAAAACATTAGACTCTCCCCCTAAGCATAACTCACATTTAGGGGCGTAACTCACATAGTGAAATAAACTCTCACTAGCATAAACCTACATAGGTAAAATAACCTCCTAATCACATTACGCAAACATCACCTTAGGCAATTACTATCAAAAACATAGTAAAACCACATTGCGCAGACATCACATACCAGCCCCCTGGCCAACTGGCCATCCAACAAGGGGACTCAAAAAGCCCTGTGTCCAGAATGTCAGGGCGCGCTGCCAAAGCAGCGCCCGTCAGGGGTGCGCCACTGGCGCAAACCTAAACGTTGCAGCTGCCCACTAAGTGCTGGGCAGCTGGGAACAGTCACAAGGCCTAAACGTTGCAGCTGGCACTAAGTGCTGCGCAGCTGTAGAAGGCCTGGCACCTCTGAGCCATCTTTGTCCCACACAGCCATCTTTGTCCTAAACGGTGCAGCTGGCCACTAATTGCTGGACAGCTGAGACAAACGCCGACAGGGGCTCTCTCTAGCCCCTAGAACAAATCTGCGCAATCTGTTGGAGCCCCACCGGCTCTGACACTGCACACGTTGGAGCCACACAGGCTCTGGCATAATACATGCCCCCAAATGTTGGAGCCACACAGGCTCTGAAACTGTGCGAAATTGGAGCCACACAGGCCCTAAAATAACAATGCCCCTATGGTCATGGGAGCCTCGACAGGCTCTAAACAAGCATGCCCCCAGGGAGCCTTGTGGGCTCTAGACAACGTTGGGGCGACCCACTGCCATCCGGGGCGGCCCGAAGTGTACCACCAGAACTATGCCCCTAACTGAGCACATCACTGGCCTTCTAGCCCAGGACACAATTCTCCACGTTGGAGCGGCCCTCTGACACACGGGGCCGCTCTTGCGTAGTGCCTCGCACCGGCACCACAATAATCCAGTGGCTCCCTCGTGGAGCGGTACCAGAACTTCCCCCACATTACCCGGCCCAGCCCTCACTCACCGGACCTCAGGCAGCGGCTTCTCCTCATCGCGGGATTTCTCTGACGGGGCTCCTTCCAGGACACGAGAGCCCCGCAACGCCTCCGCTCTTCCACCATGCGGCAGCGTCATCTTCAGCAAGGCGTGAGCGCAGAGCCAATCTCAGCGCGGCTCTCTGGACGAGCCCCTCCTGACACGGCACTGCTCCCGGCTGGGCCAATCCCAGCGTGACCCTCCCACAGTCAGCCAATGACTGCGCTGCTTCTTCGTCGAGCCCCCCCCAGAGCGAGCCAATCACAGCGCGGCCGCTCTGAGGCTGATCGCGGCCTGGGACGATGGCAGTGACTCTCCGAGGTGTAAGACGAGGGGTGGGCACCCTCGATACCAAACAGAAAAGCAAAAATCGGCGTTGGTAGCCGCTTGCAAGGAAAAAGCGATACCAAGCGCTTGGGGGATAAATAAAGCGCTCCCAGCACTATAAGTGACATAAAGCGCTCTCAGCGCTGAAGGACAAAATAAAGCGCTTCCCAGGCACTAGGGGCACAGGCCGCACCAAAGGCCCCCAGAAGATGACCCCTACAACAAGGAGGGTCCCAGGAACACAGCCCCCATAGGTGAAGAGGGCAGGAGGGACCCACAGAGTTCTGGGCACCAAAGAAGGGAGCAAGCAGCTCCTAAGAAAAGGGAAGTCTTCCAGCCTCCAGGTCCATCAGGTATCCAGGGGCTGGGCAGGGCCCAGGGAGGCAAGCCTTCCCCTGGGCCCAAGCAGCAGCACGCCCCTGGCAGGATTAAGTCAGAATCAAGAACCCTTTGTAAGGGGACACAGCCCCTTTTTATACCATAACATCCTTTGTCTAGCAGGGTGCAGGCAATGTGAGAACCAGCTACAACTGGTTATAGGGAACTCCTTTCACTGGTCAGGCTGGGGACATCAGACGCACCACAGGGGGCGAAGCCAGCATTGTGTGGGGAAAGCCCAGCCCTATTCAGGCCCAGGTGCACCCCTCCCCTCACATCAGCATGCTAATCACTCCATTCACCACCGGGGCAGACCCACCCAGACTCTTGGAGCCAGGCTCACCAGCCAGCTTCAACCAATCACACGCCAGACATAAATTACACAAATATGCCAACTTCTAGAAGTGGCACTTCCACACTAGACACAATCATGCCGCATATATCATTGCGCAGCATTCAATCTCACAAGTTCACACATACCACTCTCGACCCTGTACTCCCCACACTTCAGGAACTACCATGGGCATACATATTCCTCATTCATTCCTATGGGAGGGCAGGTCACTCTCACCACACACACAGAGAGCTCACGCACTTTACACTGTGCCACAGTGAGAAAGTGCGCAGAGGCCTAAAATCACCAACACCAGGTCACAGAAACAGGCTAGGAAAAAGCTAAAAGTTTTGGGGTGAACCTGCCAAAAAGAGCCAGGTCCAACAAACACCTTCTCCAGTGCTGGCACGAGTTATCTGTCTTATGCCTCTTCTCCCTTTTCTCTTGCGCACCTGTGGTGGTTGATCACCCTGTGGCATTGTGCCACTTTCTTCTCTTTCGCGGTGTGGTGACCTGCCACGCTATTCTCCTTCGAGGTGTGGTATCTTGCCATGCTCTTCTCCTTTTTCCGACCAGGTTCCTCACTTTGATGTGGCGTCATGCCAAATGGCTCATGTTCACGCCACATGGACATCTCGCTAGTCGCCTCCTGTTCTTAGGACTGTGCCCTTTCTTTGCTGCGGACCTGTTGTAGGTCGGTCCAGTCAGTAGGACATTCTTCTATTTCTCGTGGACCTCTCACAGGCGGAGCTCCTTTGCCAGGAAGGAGGTCACCTTCTTCACTTGAAGATGTCTTGCTTGTTCCTCAAGCCTGCGCCGTTGTGGCGCTTGCTCCTGCCGCTATCCAGGCATGCTTTGCTGGGTCAGTCACTTTGTGTGACATGCTCAGTGCTGGGCCAACGGTGGCCATTCTATCGTGGCTGGCCGGGTGGCGTGGCCGATTTCTGTTCAGCATTCCTTTTTCCTTTTATGGTGGTCATCAGGGGCTTCTGCCGCAGTTTCCTTGCTTGTGGTGGTGTCAGACAACCACTGGGTGCTGCGAGTGTGCGCACTTTCCCCTTGCACCTTTAAGGGGCTTACTGACTTGGGGTTTTGCTGAGTCGTTCACACTGGACAATCCGTGGCTTCACTGCCTTGGCTTTTGCTCTATACCTGGCAGCTCTTTTGGCAGGGACTCTGTGCAGGGGGTGAGTACCCTCTTCCTTTGGAGTTGTGGCCTTTGTCTGGGGTGTAAAGTGATGAGTGGCTACCTCGGGGGCTGCAGCCACTTCCCGTGGTGCAGGGTGTGTGATTAGAGTTCACTTTTTATCTTGAAGTCCTTTCACCTATACCGCATGTACAGTCCGCATGTAAAGACTTTATTGGGGACTTGCCTCACTCCGTTATGCTGATGGCTGCTGATTTGGTCCTGCATCAGGTTGCCTAGGCAAAGTACTAGTGTTCATTGAAGGATGATTACTTCTAGATTGTGCTCTTTGTTGGAAATTCAGTACTGCTCACCATCACTGGGTAGCACTGCAGTTTGCTTCAGGAGGCTGCTGCAGCTTTGCTGATGCTGCATGCCTCGCACACGTTGGAGATTCAGGTGTAGGATTTTTTTTGGTCAGTGCAGGAGGGACCACTCTTGTTCCTGCAGGGGGGCCACTGACTCTTCCGGCTCTGTGTGAGGGTTGTAGGGCACTCCGTACTCACAGCAGTGGCCACTTGGGCCTCAGTGCAACAGCGGTCTCTTTCAGGCAATGGCTTCACTAGAGTAGCTGTGGTGCTGCTGGCTTTTGGGTGCAGGGAGCTCATTCACGAGCAGCTGTGCATTGCTTTCCTCTTTGCTGCTGGTCTCTCAGGGTGTGGTACACGCATGCGAAAGCTAGGTAGTGCTGCACGCGGACCATGGCAACTTTCCTCATTATGTGAGCATTACAGCTCATGCGAGCATAGGATGATTGACCTCTACTTTCCTGTAGCGGGGGTTGCAGCAGACGGCTGTCTTGGTAGGTCTGGCACAGCTTGGCAAGTCACCGCGGGGTGCTCAGAAGGCAGGCAAGGCAGCTTGCGGAATCCTCAGTAGTTAGGGGGCGCACTTTGAGGACCAGATGAGTGTCTGGCAGCGTGCTGGGCCCGTACTGCACCACTAGGTGGTGCTGCAGTCATATTCTCTCCCAGCCGTGGCTGACGTTGGGAACTATGCTGTGGTGGAGATGCTGGTGCAGGCCAATTGCAGTGCTGGCACAACCCTTGTTGTCGCTTAGTGCTCCTTACAGGCAGGGCCACTTTATACAACTTTTCCCAGGTAAGTTGTGCTTCTTCCTCCTTCTCCCTTGCACCCCGCTGCATCACAAGTGTATCTTCATCACCGTGGGGGCAGCAGAAGAGGGAGCTAGGCATTTAGGGCAGCAAGCGGCCTTGACCAAACATGCAGCACTCTCCTAATCCGTCATGGGCCCGAGGTGCTGCCACATGACATGAGGGCCGCAGCAGCCTTCCTAGTGCTGCAAGTCATGCCCTTCCTCATAGACTTTGCATTACTTGTTGGGGGGTGGGGTAGGGGGGTGATCACAGTAGTCGCGGCCATGGGCCGCCCCGCTCACTGCATGCTAGGCACTTACTGGTGGTGCAGGACGAAGTCCATTGGGGTCGCCAAGCACTCTGTTAACCAGGCTGTGCTTCCTCTTCAAACGACGGTCTCCTCAGCAGTGTGGGAGACAGGGCAGCGATCTAATTCGGGCCACAACAGGTTCCTTGACAAGATGGGGTTTGCAACATGTTTCGGCGCTCTGCAGGTGTTCGGTGGGGCATTCGGTGCAGCGGCCTCAGGACTTTTAAATTGGTGCAGTCTTAGTCCTACTGTCAGCAGGGTGTTTGTCCACCAGAGTGTCACACACCAGTTGTATGCTGCTTGCTGCCTGCAGGGCATCTGCTTGCGGGCGCTATCATCCTTACTAGTTTGATGGCAGTGTGCAGCAGGGGTGCCTTATGCACAGGCTACACTTCCCCCTACGACCAACCATGAAACAGCCAACAGCACACATGCGGGGCTCGACCAGCTCATCGCCATTGTGGTGTCTGGGGCACTAGGCCCGCATACTCGATGAATGACCCCGCAGATGCATGATATGTGGTACTGGAACAGGCCCAGGACATGTCCGCTTGGTCCCTTTTATTAGCAGGGTCACCTGACTGGTGATGCCTGTGATAAATGGGTGTATAGTGTATAACATCCATCTCCTGAACACTAGAACGAGTCCCACAGGACACTACAGAGTCCACAGGACTTTTGAGAGAGATATAGCGGGAGCTGAACGCATCCTGGCAGACCTTAGGAAGGCAACAGACACGGATTCAGCACTCACCCTGCAGCAAGCAGATGCCAGGTTTGCCTATGCGGCCTTCTGGAGAACTTGCATTGCTACAATTTTACAGCCTATGCTGCTAGAGTACACCGGGAGGGCAAAAGACCCCGCCGGCTCGTGGTTGGCCTAGCTGTTCTCTCTCTAAATTATAACCATGTACTTTAGGTGCATACCAGATTGGGTATTGGGTCACCTCTGTGAGTTCCTGTATAGTGTACCATAGGTACCCAGGGCATAGGTGCATCCAAGACCTTCCATGGGCTGCAGCATGTATTATGCCACCCATGGCTGGCCCTCCAAACTGACACCACAGGACTGTTCACTCAGCCTGGGTAGGGTGGTGTAATCACCCCTTACTTAGATATAGTATCCCTATATCTACATATATATATACTAGCAGCCCGCCCCAGCGTTGCCTGGGGCAGAAAGGGGCTAGGGGCAGTACACCCGCTCCCGCCCCAACCCCCTCCCGTCCCTTTCTCCCTCCCGCCCGACTCCCTCCCGCCCCCACTCCTCCCGCCCCCACTCCTCCCGCCTGTCCCTCTGTGCACACCCGCTCCCCCTTCTCCCGCCGCCCACCTCGATTTCAATGAGCATTTACTTTACCCGAGCTGCCGCTTTTTCCCGCGATCTTCACTTCACCACCGCTCCTCTTCGCCATGACGCGCCCGCGCTCCTCACTTCACCGCAGCTCCATGTCTCTCCTCCTCGTCATCACGCATGTCCTCATCACGCACGTCTCGGCCAGCGCTACGTCACGGCCAGAGCAGCGTCGCGGCCGGCGCTTTTTCCAGGCCACTACTTTTTTTAAAAGTTATATTTTTAAATGTACGTCTTTAAAAAATTTTTTATAGCCTATGCCCATCTGCACACCCTGACAATTTCTACAATGTATCGGGTGTGTGGATTGGCGCTGTAGTTCCCGAGTTTACCTGGCTCAAAGGTGCGTGTTCTCTCTTTATACTAGTAGTATAGATAGACACATATACGCCTATAAGCCACTCCTATGGAAGGCCTCGACAATCCTGGAGGCAAAGTGCTTGGTTTTATGTGAGAGGGTGCCCTAGCATGAGCTGAGTCCCTCTGCAGCTTTCGGAACCATCTCTTTATAGCTGCTCTATGATATAGCCATACCATATACTCTTAAGTGCATTATAATCCTCGCGGTTAATGCTAACTTTGGTTTGGCTTTATCAAAACATGTTGTGTAAGGTGTCAAACACTTAGGAATACTACCCCCCCCCCCCACTCCCCCCCCCGCCAGTCCCGGTGGCGGGGGTAGCATTCCACCCTTCTAGAGGGAGAAAACATGTAGTTACTGTGAAACTCGGTTAAAGTTAAACAGAGCCTCAGCATCACAAAATGGATGCTGCTGCCACAGGCACGAGTCTGACCTCCTGCAGCTGGACGAAACTCCGGCAGGGGAGGCCTGGACAATAGGTTTCTACCAACACTAGGTCTGT
Organism: Lissotriton vulgaris; assembly: GCF_964263255.1. NCBI lineage: Eukaryota > Metazoa > Chordata > Amphibia > Caudata > Salamandridae > Lissotriton > Lissotriton vulgaris. The sequence goes on along the minus strand of NC_141700.1, from coordinate 468,596,169 downwards.
TAATTGACCTTGAGCCTGGTTCCATTGGCGTGCTAAGCACTCTTGAAGTGGACGCATTTGTAGTCTTGCATAAGGTACTATGAACATGCAAGACGCCATCATTCCTATGAGTTGCATAAACACTTGATCTGGAAGAGTGTTGCAGTTGGAATTTTGCTAGAAGAACTTGTACACTTGTTATCCTGGCAGGAGAGGGATAAGCTAGTGCTAATTCGGTGTTTATTGTGGCACCGAGATATTGCTGTACGTGGGACGGTTGCAGGTGGGACTTGGTGTGGTTTACTGGGAACCCCAAGCCGTGGAGTAGTTGAATAGTGGTGTGAGTGTGTTGTACACACTGGCTGTATGAGCTGGCTTTTATAAGCCAGTCATCTAAATATTGGAAGACGTGAATTTGCTGTCTTCTGCGGTGTGCTGCTACTACTGCTAGGCATTTGGTAAACACCCTTGGTGCTGTTGTGACTCCGAATGGGAGTACTTTGAATTGATAGTACATATCTGAGATATTTTCTGTGCGCTGTGTGAATGGGAATGTGGAAGTAGGCGTCCTTGAGATCTATAGTAGCAAGGAAGTCGTTTCGTAAAAGGAGAGGAAGGACCTGCTGGAGTGTGACCATATGGAAGTGGTCTGATTGTATGTACAGGTTTAGGGGTCTGAGGTCTAGAATAGGCCTTAGAGATCCGTCCTTCTATGGAATTAGAAAGTACAGGGAGTAAACTCCTTTGTTTTGCTGATGCAGTTTAACTAGTTCTATTGAACTTTTTTGTAGGAGGGATCTTACATACTGCCTGAGCAGTATCAAATATTCTTGTGACATTGGACGCTGTTTGGGTGGTATGTTTAGGGGGGTAGATGTTCGTTAGTAACCTGACTGAATTATTTGTTGCACCCACCTGTCTGATGTGATCTTTGTCCAGACTGGCAGGTATTGTTGTAGCCTTCGCCCAACTGGAGTGGAATGCGGTGGGGGAAGGGGAGGGAAGTCATTGGGCAGGGGTGGAGGCAGAGCGGGAGTTGTTGGTTTTGCCTCTGCCCTTATTGTTGTTACCTCTGTATTTGCCTCTTTGGTAGCCCCTACTGTTCAGTTCAGTTCAACTTTATTCGGATACAATAGTACCCATAAAAGCACAAAAACGTAAATACATCACGATATTTTATACAAAGATTATAATTCATATACATATAACCAAAGTGCCTAGTGCAGAAGCAGCCATCTTTTTAACATATAGTTATTAAAAAATTCTCCAATTGTGTCATATATGATCAAGGATCCTTCATAGACCTGCGCGCCCTTATTGCAGTTTTGAGAAAAGTGCCAGTGTGGAAAATCAATTCAACATCGTCTAAATCCAATATGCAACGATACGCTACATCCAAAGTAATTGGTCTTCCCTTGTTAAAATACGGGTAAAGAAACCGCTTAGCATATTTAAGATAATATTTACAGAAAAATAAAAAGTGCATAATAGTTTGCTCGCTCCTCCTGTCACAAGAGCACAAATTTTGATTACAATTTTGGCTAAAACCCAGTGGAAAACAAAGTGCGAATCGGATCGTGCCAGCTCTTAATCGAAACAAAAGGCTCCTTTCCCAACGACTCATCGACAGGGACAAATTATTTTATTTAAGGTTTTTGTAGAGCGCGTAGTAACCCGTGAGCATCCCCGCGCTAGACCTAGTAAATCAAGAGGAGGCGGAAGTCAAGGTTGTACAAAGAGATCAGGGGAAAAGAAGGGTTTTCAGAGATTTCCTGAAGTGGAGGAGGTTAGGTTCTGTTCTCAATTTCCGAGGTAGAGAATTCCAGTGCTTCGCCGTATTCACAGAAAAGCGTCGTCCACCGGCACGGGCTTTCTTCACTCTGTGTACTACGATGAGGTTCTCGTGGTCTGATCGGAGTGCTCTGGTAGGTTTATAGGGAGTGATACAGCTTTTAAGGATGGGAGGGCCTTCATTATGGAGGAGTTTATTGCCAGGCAGAGAGCCTTGAATACCACTCTTTCTCTGACTGGCAGCCAGTGAAGTTTCTTCAAGGCTGGCTTTGCTGATATTCTGGCCGGGGTGTCCGTGAGCAGCCGGGCAGCGGCATTCTGGATTTTCTGTAGGGTGTGAAAAGTGGCTTCGGGGGCTCCTAGGTAAATAGCATTACTGTAGTCCAACCTGGACATAAGGCCTTGGATCAACAGCTTCCGGGAGTTGGGGGGTAGCAAGGGGAGCACTTTCCTACATGACCCAAGGAGTCCGAAACAGATGCCCGCCGTTTTCTTTGCCTGCGTTCTGAAGGTTAGGTCTTTCTCCAGCCATATTCCCAGGCTCTTGACCTCCGTCTTGGGGGTCGGGGGTTCACCCAGACAGGCGGCCCAGATGTTGGGAGGCAGGGAGGACCCTTTTTGTCCTAGGAGCAGAAATTCAGTTTTAGACCCATTAAGTTTGAGTGCTGAGTTGTTCATCCATCCATGTATTTTGGAGAGACAGCTGTGGAGGTTGGAGGGTTCTTGATTGGGGTGAGAGAGGGTTACCACCAGCTGGGTATCATCAGCGTAGTTGATGATCGTCACTCCAAACGGGGTGACCACCTCCTCCAGTGGGGACATGTACACGTTAAATAACGTGGGGCTCAGTGACGAGCCCTGAGGCACTCCACACCGGACGGGAATAGCAGAGGAGCGGCTGTCATTCTCCCAGACTTGGAAGGAACGGTGGTTGAGAAATGATGAGAGCCATTTCAGAGCCTTGCCCTTCACTCCGATATTTCCCAGGCGCTGAGTTAGAACCTGGTGGTTGACAGTGTCGAAGGCCGCACTGAGATCTAGGAGGATCACTGCCACTGATCCTCCTGTGTCTAGAATGTCTCTGGCCTTCTCCACTGCCGCCAGGAGGGCGGTGTCCGTGCCCTGACCTGGGCGGAAGCCCGTCTGGGAGCTCTTGAGCAAGTTGTTGGATTCTAAAAATAGTGACAGTTTTTTGTTCACTAATTTCTCCGTAACTTTACTGTTCCCTGGGAGGAGAGAAATTTGCCTGTAGTTTACTAGGTCCTCCGGGTCCATGGAGGGTTTTTTAAGAAGCCCTTTAACGACAGCCGCTTTCCAGCTGGGAGGGACTTCTCCTTGGAGTAAAGAGGCGTTGATAAGAGCGGTAAGCGGGGGAACAATGGTGTGGGTGACTTTCTTGAGAAAGCGCATGGGGACCGGGTCATATGGAGTGGATAACAGTGCTGTTCAATGGCCATATAGTTGCGTACAAATGATTTCCTGGACTCCACCACATCCCGCTCATTGTTATAAAGGGAGTATAAGGCATTCAGCAGTTCCTTTTTTGGAACTGATTCTGCTAATGTTGGGTCCAGAAGACATTTTCTCTTTTTACACTGAGCATACTATGGAGCACACCACTTAGCCATGGGATTTCTAAACCTTTATCGCAATGTAAACAATCCATGATAATCTGCTGTGTCAAAGATGCTGCTTCGTTCTTCCACACTTATACCCACATAAGTGCCGCTCGTGCACGGATAAAATCAGTTATGAAATTAATATTGAGCTCCTTGTGACATATATATTGGGGAGTCGAGATTGGGGTGCTCAGTAATTTCCTGCAAAACCTATTTTCTTATTGCTAGATAGCTGAGCAATTAACTATTCCCCAAATCTCGGCGCCATATGTGGCCACCGGGGTGCACTGGAGTTTGTATATTTTCTGGACTGCTAAAAGTGCTCCCGTGGTCTTAGGGCGGGGTAGGCTTAAAATTAAATTGGTGGCCTTTGAGAACTTGCTCCTGGCGTGAGCTAAATGCTCATTCCAGGAGCCGTTCGCAGCAAAGGCCAACCCTAGGTAAACAAAAGATCTTACTGAGGTCAGTTTTTGGCCATCTATTGTAATTGAGCCTATTTGACGCTTCCCTGGACCACTACTCATTAAAAAAGATTTCTTAAAATGTACCCGCAAATCTAAATCCTTCATATAGTTGTTAACATTTTGAACACGAAGACGCAGGGAATTAGGAGTGCGGCCTATAAGAACTGCATCATCTGCGTAAAGAAGCACGGGGATGGGCTTTTTATTAATGTATGGAACATCTCGAGTGGCCATTTTCAGAGAGCTATTCAGCCCGTTAATATATATGATAAAAAGGAGGGGGGCCAATACACAACCTTGTCTAACCCCCCCCTGCAATATCAATAGTCCCTGAAACCTCTCCTCCCATGCTAATCCTTTCTTGAGCCTTTAGATCTCTATGTAAATATGCAAAAAAAAATTACCAATGCTTCATCCAAACCTCCTACCAGAAGGATTGCCCACAGCTTTGACCTATTCACTAGGTCAAAAGCTGTGGACAAATCCATAAAAGCCATATGAATGGGGGTCCTCCCTGCAATAGTATATTTCCCGACAATTAAATTTATGTTGAGACATTGTTCTATGGTTCCAACCTTGCCCCTAAAACCCAGCTGGCATAGATCCAAGATGGCATTTGCTTCTGTCCATCCCAAAATGTTGTTGCACAAGACTCTTCCTAAAATTTTAAGAGTGTTGTCTATTAGAGAAATAGGTCTATAATTGCACGGAAGAGATCTAACTCCCTTCTTAAAAATCAGGACTATTATACTTCTGGCCCATGTCTCGGGTAATTTTGTCAAAGTTAGATTGTTAAAAACATTCTAAAAGCAAAGGGGCCCAGAAAGCCGGGTTCCACTTGATTAAATCAATGGGGAGCCCATCTGGACCCGGCGCCTTGTTACCTAGGCTCTGATTGATGGCTTCTACAACTTCTAAAATACTTATTTCTATGGGTACCGGGCTAACTGGGGTAAAGGTTGCCTTGCATGGAAGCGGTGAGGTATAAATTCCTGAAAAGTGTTCAACCCATGCATCGCTAGAGATGTTACAGTTAATTGGCGTCGAGGACTGGCCCATGGAGCAAAGGTCCCTTACTGCTGCCCAAAAAATGTTGCCCTTTTTCTGACTAGCAGCCTCAGACAATTTGCCCCAGCGTTCACTCAGGATATCCTTCTTCCTATCTCTGATCACCTCATTGTACTTCTTTCTGGCCAGTTTAACTTCTGTTGTACACCTCGGAGTGGCTGAAAGTACCCTACGAAAATCCCTATTTGCTTGTGTACATTCATGGTTGAACCATCTAGGGATGGGTGCCATTTGGGGAGATTGTCTGGAGAGGAGGATTTTGATCGACTGACAGAGCTTACCGAAATCCTCAATTATCTGTGCTGATGGTAATTGTAATGAGAGGCAGGAATCAATTACGGACATTTTGTCCCTTGCCAATCTTCTAAATATATCGGAGTTGTCAAGCCCCTTCCAACACAATCTTAAGTTGTCTGTGGACACCATTAGATTTGTAGCCCCACATTCAATCTGAAAAATTGGCCTATGGACAGTATGTATCAATATCTTAATAGGATTGTGGTCTCCAAAGTTGGAAAGTACAACTTCGGCAGATACTAACTGTTTTTCTATCAGAGGGCATACAAAAAAAAAATCTATAATAGAACTACAGCCCCTTCCCCTATAAGTTGGATGATTAGTCGTGGTTGACCTTGCAACCAGGTCCATAACATTGGACAGATTATGGGATCCTATAAACCAGCCGAGTTCTCTGCCACTACTGATCGATTGACCATAATAAGCCATTCCCATTTCAGGTTGTATGTCAAGAGTTTTAGCGTTAAAATCCCCCCCCCCCAGACCCATAGGGTCCCCATTATTGGACTGAGTATCCGAGTCTGAAATAAAATCAAAGAGCTTGGTAAAACTCTTGTTTGGAACTGACTGAAAATCATTGTTATAAAAATTTATCAGATGGAAGTGAATCCCTCTTTTATAAAGCACTACCTGATAATCTAAACTGCAAGATGGAATTATCTTAAAGCGTCCCCCAGCAGCCACATTAATCCCTATAAACAACCCTCCCGATGGTCTCCCCATCCTGGGTGTTTGAGATGTCACACTATAACAATGGAACCCCTCGATGTATAGTTCTTCCGTGGCCCAGGTTTCCTGGAACATGACAATGTCATATTCCCTAATAATTTTTATCCAATTTATGTTATCACGTTTTGAACGTAACCCTGCCACATTCCAGCTCAAAACATTCAAGGTTGCTCCATTGCTAATTTTTAATGTGTTTAACCTTTCTGGGGAGCAATCAGGACTGCTCGGTACGTCTAGGATTGACACATCATTAACTTCTACATTGGATACCATGTCTAATGGTCAATCTTGTGTATCCAGACTGAAAAGGACATGATATAGGTTCGATAAGGGCATAGCTGTTTAAAAACTTCTGTTTGGGGTTAGGGTTGGCTTGTAAAAATAACCCAGGGGAAGTATGCTAATGTTAGTCAGGGGGGTAAATGATTGATCTCTAATAGATAGTAGGCGACGGACCTGTTGGGGTCTTCTAAAGTTTAACACAATACAATCCCCATCTATGCATTTGTTTGATGGTCCGACCCACCCTACTCTCCTGGCCATAATTATTTCCTCCTTCCTACACGGATCGAAATTTTTGTGTTTAAGGAGCCAGTCTACCGACTTATTTTGGAGATCAGACCAGGACTCTCTCTGTCACTCTCTAAGCGGAGGGACGCCAGTTAAGACAAGCACATATGGGGCGGAGGCTGGTGGAAGATGTAAAACATCTGAATTTGAATGAATGCCAAAGATCTTTATTCTTATCATTAGTGCCATTAGCTGCCGGTAAGCCCTGCTCAGATGGCCTGTCTTTGTTGTTGCCCTGGTTATTGCCCCCCTTCTGAATGCCCATACCATCTTTCCCCGGTGTCGTCCTACTGCTTCTATTAATAGGGTCATCACTTATTACTGGCATTGCCCCCCTGTTCCCACATGATTCACAGAAAGCAGCTTGAGGGGGCGCCATGAGGTCAACTATACTCTGGGATTGTGATGCACCATTACAATTAATTTGACCATTCAATACTGGATTCAAAGCTGGGTGCAAAACAATTTCAGCACCCCCGCCCCCGATTGTACTGATCGCCACAGTATTTGTTTTAGGCATTTTCTTCCATAAAACATCTAGTTTTTTAACAAAAAGTTCCATTAGGTCATCCAATCTGGCCTCAAATCCTTCCATTAAAGTGTCCAAAATTTTAATGCCCTTATCGGCTGCATTAGATCTGTTTTCCAGAAGATCTTCGGTCAGAGTGGAAATCGAATTGGACGACACAGCTTCGACTGTCCCGCTGCCACTACTACCAACACTGCTACACGCCTGTGTTAGAGTCTTTTGTTTTTTGTCTGGTCCTTGTCTGATTTGATTGTGCTCCATTTTTCTTTCCCCAAGTGCCGAAGAAGCCAGTGTCCGCCCTCTAGCTGTCTTTTTTCGAAGTCCCTCGTGTATTACTAGCAGGAGCGCTTAGATCCTGGATAGCAGAAGGGGATAAAGACGGTGTATTTGTGACTACTATATCAGGACTTAAGGGCACAATAGACGATCTTAGAGTGTAAGAAGAAATTCGGTCCTGAGTACCCCCAGGTGACAAACGCGGTTGGAGAGGGACAAGATCTAAGGACAGTCTTCTCTCGGTAGCCTGTATCTCATGTATAAGCACCGATTCCCCCCTTATAATAAAATCGTCTAGGGTTCCAACTACCCCCTTCCGTTTACTCATTTTTGCAGTGGGGACAGTTAATATCTTAAAGCACTCAAAATGTTATTATTCTGGAGGAATGGGTTTATCAATTGGATTTTAAACAGGTTACACGTTACCTTCTTCTTCCGTTAGTCCTTAGACCCGGTTCAGGGAGCCAAATGGGGGGGGCCCAGCCCGGCCTCTTTCGGCCCCTGACGGCCACAGACGGCCCGCCCTTTGCCCGGGCTTAGCCCGGCGCCCGCCCGCGCGCGTCCCGCGTGGCGGGAGGGGCTGCTTGTTTTTATGTTCCTCCAATTACAAGGGGGAGGGGCGAGTCCTCCGGTCCGAGCCCCACAGCGTCCTGGGGCCTGTAGTCCTCTGCAGCCCCCTACGAGCACACAGCCACAGCCAGCAGCGCCTACTATAGGTGGATTGTGTAGGGGCTTTGTAAGAAGTAGAGGGGCTGTCTAAAGAGTATACCCTGGGGGTGCCTCTGTAAGATGAGCGGCGAAAGGAGCGTCTGGGAGCCTGCAACTGCAAGGCTCCCATAGATTTGGCTGTGTCGGTATCTTTTTTCATTTTTAAGGGATACGTCCACATTAGGCCCAAATAAGTGTTGTTCATCAAAGGGTTGGTTGAGGATGGCATTTTGTACTTCAGGTTTGAAACCTGAAATGCGTAGTCAAGCATGTCTACGCAACAGGACACTGTTATTAATTGCCCTTGAAGCAGTATCTGCTGTATCTAGTGCACAACAAATAGAGGTATTTGTGATGTTTTTACCATCTTGTATAAGCTCATTTGCCCTATTTTTGTATTTATCTGGGAGGTGCTGCATTAATGATTCTAACTCATCATAATGTGCCCTGTCGTATCTTGCCAGTAATGCCGGAGTATTGGCAATACTCCAAATGTTGGCTGCCTGTGACGCAGTTCTTTTAACTGAAGCGTCAAGGAGCTTAGACTCTTTATCTGGTGGGGGAGCCTAGCCTGATGTTTGTGAATGTGCTCTTTTGCGTGCATTAGAGACTACAAGGAAGTCTAGTGGCGCAGGCCCTT